>NC_091072.1:135638750-136987500 GCF_032405125.1 Capricornis sumatraensis
CAGATGCCATGATCTTAGCTTTCTGAATGTTGAGTTTTAAGTCAATTTTTCACTTTCCTCTTTCACCTTCATCAAGAGGCTCTTTGCCATATGGATGGCTTTTTGCATTATGGCTGTTGCCATAAGGGTGGTGTCATCTGCATATCTGAGGTTATTGATATTTCTCCTGGAAATCTTGATTTCAGCTTGGGCTTCATCCAACTCAGCTTTTCTCATGATTTACTCTGAATATATGTTAAATAAGCAGGGTGACAATATATACCCTTGATGTACTCCTTTCCCTATTTGGATCCAGTCTTTGTTCCATGTCCAGTTCTAACTGTTGCTTATTGACCTGCATACAGATATCTCAGGAGGCAGGTAAGATGGTCTGGTATTCCCATCTCTTGAATCTTCCACATTTTTTGTGATCTACACAGTCAAAGGCTTTGGCATAGTCAATAAAGCAGAAATAGATGTTTTTCTGGAACTCTCTTGCTTTTTCGATGATCCAGCGGATGTTGGCAATTTGATCTCTGGTTCCTCGGCCTTTTCTAAATCCAGCTTGAATATCTGAAAGTTCTCGGTTCACGTACTGTTGAAGCCTGGCTTGGAGAATTTTAAGCATTACTCTGCTAGTGTCTGAGATGAGTGCAACTGTGAAATTGAGAATTCTTTGGCATTGCCTTTCTTTGGTATTAGAATGAAAACTGACCTTTTCCAGTCCTGTGACCACTGCTGAGTTTTCCAAATTAACCTGCAAATTGAGTGCAGCACTTTCACAGCATCATCTTTTAGGATTTGAAATAGCTCAACTGGAATTCTATCCCCTCCACTAGCTTTGTTCATAGTGATGCTTCCTAAGGCCCACTTTATTGGCATTCCAGGATGTCTGGCTCTAGGTGAGTGATCACACCATTGTGGTTATCTGGGTCATGAAGATCTTTTTTATACAGTTCTTCTGTTATTGTTGCCACCTCTTTTCAGTATCTTCTGTTTCTGTTAGGTCCATACCATTTTTGCTCCTTTTCCGGTTAGGTTCATACTGTTTCTATCCTTAAGTGTGCTTTAAATTTCAATATTATACAAATTCCTATGCCTGGAAAAACCAAATGAAAATCTCTAGCACCAGGAGAACAGATAGGCTAGTTGACCCTCTCTGGCCCCCTGTTTCCTCAGAGAATTTTTAAAAAATGGTTAGAATAAATTAATTACTCCCATTTTTAGGTATAGGATTCTATGGATCCATGGTTTGGCATTCTGGAACCAGTACTTTCAGAAGATTTGATCTTATAAAACTCTTTGAGACTCTGACTCTCATAGATCTAACAGGTTTCATGGCCAGGAAGAGAGACAAGATCCCCTCCTGTGCTGGTGAGGTTTCCACAGCTCAGAAGCAGGACGTAACATCTAAGGGCAGGAAGGGAGGCGACTTGAAGTAGGAAGATGTGTGCAGAGAAGCCAATTCTCCATTCTGGTTCTTGTTCTATTCCCAGGTAGCCCAGTGACCTCTAGCCAGTCCCTTAACCTTTCTTCATCATAGAGATCTTCATATATAAATAAGATATTTGAATTGAGCTCTGAGAGTCTTTCTCCTACAGGATGGAAGAATGATAAGGCATTTTTATCTACAACTTGTTTTTATTATTTGATTTTAAGGGTATATCTGAAATGACAATACATAGTGGGGTCAGGGTTGGCTACTCAGACAACAGTCTCAGGAATAAAATTGTATTATGATTTACTTAGGATTCTTTTTAAATTCTACAAAAGAGATTCTCAGTTTCCTGGATTTTAACTCATCTCAGGAACTCTGGAAATACTGATGCCTGGGCTTCTCCACAGATCAATTAAATTAGAATATTTGGGAGCACTTGGGTTTTGGGTTTAGTTTTAAATCTCCCCAGGAGATTCTATTGTTCAATTAGGGTTGAGCATCTCTGCATTGAAGGAGTTTACTGCAATTTAGAAATGCTAAGTAAGGACCACACTATTTGTTTTGAATTTAAGTAGGGAAGGTAGCTCATAGAAATGACTGAGGTGAAAGAAAGAAAGAAAGAAAGAAAGAAAGAAAGAAAGAAAGAAATGACTGAGGTGAGAATAACCCTGTCTTACTGCAGTGGAGGCATTGTGAATACAGATGTGGTAGAGCCCTGTCTGCAAAGGAGAGGATTATAAAACTTCTGTGGGCAACATTTTACCTTTGTTCTTGAAACATATCCTTTTAATAGGATTGAAAGTGAGTTTGTGTGCTTGAAAATGTTGAACTTTATTTTTATTTGTACACACTGTTGATACAGCCATAACCAATACATATGAGTTTAAACTCGGCTGGTTCTTCTGAAACCCACCTCTGAAACCCACAAAGAGATAGAAAGACTTTAAGTCTGCATATTTTCAGGTCGTGTGTATCTTGGAAAAATAAAGACAGAAATGCTCGTTACAGCTCCATATGACTAGATATGAGCAATTTGAACTGAAATAAATGACAAAACTGATACCAAATGTTTATGGGCATGGGTCATGCCCATAAAGGAAATGAAATTAAGTGACTTATTTGATGTGATCTTGAAATACCTGCATTACATAAATTGGGTTAGAATCTCTGTAACTCAAAGCAATGAACACAGTGGGAGTTATTACATCTCCCCAACTGGCCACGTGATGGATTTCTGATGTCTTAAAAAGATCTAAATTTCTTTACGTTGTTTAGCCCAGGAGAGAGCAGATTTTCTGATTTTCATAAGAAATGATCTTTAGGAAACACTTTCACAAATGCTTATTGAAATCCTCTTTGAAGTAAGTTGTGTTTCTGTGATGTCTCAGCATCCACAATTTTGCCATTTACCCTTAGGAAAAGCACTTAGTATCAGTCCCAGATGGCATTCCTTAAAGATACCCATTGTCTCTAATCACTTGCATCTTAAATGTCTACCAAAGGTTAAGTGACAGATGACAAAACAACATGGAGGCAGTATTTTGCTATCACAATAAGCATGTAGAAAAAAGCCTTGAAGATCAGTTTGAAAGACAAAAAATATTCCAGACCTTTAATATATTTAACAAGTTTTTGATTACCTATTATGTACAAAATAGTGTTAGAAGTAATAAAATGGATTTTTTTTTTCAGTGAATAGTTACAAATGTATTCTACAACATTTTAGATCTTACTGCAGATGAAACTTTAAAGAAACTCACTCAGGAGAAAGAAAGGCACCTGTGCAGCTGCTCCCAGTGAGAAAGTAATGAAAGTTCTTAGCCCATAAATCAGATTTTTGAAATATCTGCTAACAGCAGTTGGTATTCCCATTAGGGTTGAACTGTTTCTTACAGACTTTTGAGATCTTATTTCATTCTAAATTTCCTATAGAGATTGATTTTCTTCTAATTCAGTTTAATAAACCTGTACTGATTGCCTATTTACAAGAGGTACCAGGTTAGATGACAGAAATTACCAAGAAAATACATTCCCTCTGCTCACACATGTGGAAACTAGCTATAACATGAAAACAAATAAAAGAGCAACACATATACACATACAAACATGCACACCATGTCATAATTAATCCAATAGAAATGATTTATAAAATGTATTCCAGAGGGCTTTCCTGTAACCTAGTGTTTAAGACTTGTGCTTCTACTGCAAGGGGCATGAGTTCGATCCCTAGTTGGGGAACTAAGATCCCACATGCCATAAGGTAAGGCTAAAAGCAAAAGAAACAAGCAAACAAAACCAAAATATGTATCACAGTTACTTTGATGATATTTTATTTATACTGACAAAAGTGGGAACTAAAACCTGATGAGGAATTTTGTTAACATTTTCATGTTACCAAGTCTTTCTAAAAGAGCGGAGGCAGAAGCACTCTTTATAAAATATTACAATAACAACACAAGTTCTAATTCTTCAAAAGTCCTTTTTTTTAACAGTTTGATTCTAAAGCAAGTTTTGTCAAAGGAAAATAACTAAGATGTTTTAAAATATTTTTCTTTAATAACACAGAGAATCACATTACTGACTTTCTCAAATATTCTAAGTATTAATAATTCCAAATCCTTATGGTTAAATTTACAGCTACTTTTTCAGTGGCAACCAGTCCTGACAGAACTCCTATTTGGCTTACTTTTCTGAAAAATATTGTCTTAAAGTTGACATATATTCTTTTTTCTTGGCAATAAAAGGTCAGTAAGCCAATTACATTGAATAATTTTACTTCAGCCAGAATTTCAAGACTTACATGGTTGCTAAATGACAGTACTGATCTAAATCATTTTGCATTAGTAATTCCAGAGAAACTGGCTGGTCAGAGAAGGAAAAGAAATTGAGAGTGGTCATGGCAATACCTTTTCATGGTAAATGATCCAGTTGACAAGCTGAGCATGAAGCTTGTTTCTAAAGCCATTTCTTCATTTTGCTTTTCAGTCCTGCTTTCAACTGTCGTGATTTATATTGAGGTAGCTCAGTTTTAGAATGAAACATCTTCTTGATTTTCTCATTATGCCATATACTGAACATTATCTAGTTCCAAGGAGGTTTTATTGAGATGGAAGTTTTATTAATCACAAAAGATATACTTACTGTTTTGGAAACAGTGGAAAACAGGTCCAGGCCAATAAATCTGCATTGGTTGCATAGGTAATCCCAAACAATTTTATAGTGAGCATGGATTCTCTTGGAAGTGATTTTATTTCAAGAGGAAAATTGATCCTTAAAATAAAAGAAAAAATTAGGTTGGGGTTCCCTGGTAGCTCAGATGGTTAAAAAAAAAATTGTCTGTAATGCAGGAGACCCTGGTTTGATTCCTGGGTCGAGAATATTCTCTGGAGAAGGGAATGGCAATCCACCCAGTATTCTTGTCTAGAGAACTCCATGAACAGACCATGGGGTCTCAAAGAGTCAGATACCACTAAGCAACTAACACCTTCACTTTATTGTGTGTCAAGCACCGTTAACCCTTGATCTCATTAATAGTCCCAGCAACTCTAGGACACTAGGACCCAATTACTATGATGTTTTCATAAACATTTTCTTCTAATACAGTGCTGTGTCACACAAGTATAACTATTTGAATTGAGGCATTCTCTCAAGTTATAATGTTTTATCTTGTAAAGGCAGAAATATAGCAGAAGTACTAGAGTAAGGAGATTGATTACTCTATGGTGATTGTTTTGATTTTGATACATAAGCTTATTTTTTGAAAATTACAAAAACTTAAGCATCAAGAAAGAATGATTAACATTGTCTTAAGGAATGGGGGGAGGACAGGAAAAAACTCATAATGGGTCTTAACCAGTAGCTGGCTACAACAAGGTAAATAGTTGGAAAAGAATATTCCAAAAAAGAAAAAAAGTACACTGACAAGGGCATATAAGCATGGAGCTGAGGAATGGTGAGTGGCGCATTGTCGCTAGAACAAGAAACATAGTCAAGTTGGCCTTAACCTGAAAGTTATGAAGGATGCAATTAGAAAGATAGGTGGTTGCCAGAATATTTAAGAACTCTGTATGCCAGGCAAAGGAATTTGCGATGTTTTTCCTAATGGCAAAAGGAAATGTTTAAATGAGAGAGCTAAAAGCATAGAGAGTTGTTTATAATTTTAAATGTGAACTATTCTGGGTGATGATGAGATTCCAGGAAATTCAGGGCTGATTGCTGAGATGTAATAGACAGTACAATTCCTGGATATGTCAAGGTGAAGAACATCAAACTCAGATAGATATGGGTACCCTGTAGATATGGGTAAAAAAAAGTGGCTAAGGATAAGCACAAGGTTGTTAAAGGAGGAAAAAATTTGAATTTGGGCACCAAATCCATTAATCTATATAAGATTGCCTACAAGGTATAAAGATACTGTAAGACTGGGATGAATACACTTGAGTGGTTGAAGAATCTAAGAAGAAAGGGGTTTTGACAGGAAGCTGAGAGATCTGAGGTTCCTAATGGTGGACAGGAAGAAGGATACCTTTCTTTCCTTTCAGGAGTCATCTTGGCTACATAGAAATGATACAACATTCTCAAGAGAAATACAATGTTTAGGAGAGATAGATTTATGGGTGGCTAGGAAGCATGTGTGGAGAAGGAAACAGCTACCCACTCCAGTATTCTTGCCTGGAGAATCTCATGGACAGAGGAAACTGGCAGGCTACAGTCCATTGGGTCGCAAAGAGTTGGACACGACTGAACGACTTCCACTCACTCACTCAGGAAGCATGTGAGAGTTAGACTACGAAAAAAGCTGAATGCTGAAAAATGGATACTTTCAAATCATGATGCTGGAGAAGACTCTTGAGAGTCTCTTGGACAGCAAGGAAATCAAACCAGTCAATCCTAAAGGAAATCAAGCCTGACTATTCACTGGAAGGACTGTTGTTGAAGCTGAGGCCCCAAAACTTTGACCACCTGATGTGAAGAGCTGACTCACTGGAAAAGACCCTGATTCTGGGAAAGACTGAAGGCAAAAGGGGAAGAAGGTGGCTGATGATGAGGGGGTTAGATAGCATCACTGACTCAATGGACATGAATTTGAGCAAGCTCTGGGAGCCTGGGAAATCCCATGGACAGAGGATCCTGATAGGCTACAGTCCATGGGGTTGCAAGAGCCAGACACAACTTAGTGACTAAATCACCACCAGGAGATAGTAGAGGACAGAGAAGCTTGGTATGTTGCAGTCCATGGGGTTGCAAAGAGGTGGACACAACTTAGTGACTACACAACAACGACAACAGGCAGCATTCAGCCTCAGGAATAAGGAACAGGTAATTCACACCAGTGACCATAACTGATTCTGAGGAAATACACATCTTTCCCCTCAACATGCTATTCTCTGAGATGGAGAGATCTAGGTACAGGTGTAAAAAGACATCTAACAAAAGGAAAAGACAGAAGAGCTATTTTAGAGGTAAAATGGATAACTAATAATTGACCGACAGCATATTAGTAGAATAGGACAATGACAAATTGAAGATGAATTTCAGGCTCCTAGATTATGTTAGTGGATCCTTTTAACTGATAGAAAACACAGATAAGGAATTTGGGGTAGGTGACTTACATGCGGCTTATGGCATACTGTCACTGAGTTAATAATAACTCAGAGATGTCAATATGTAAACTGGGTGCGGAGATGAGTCAAAGGATTCAATTCAAATTTGGCCCTGTGACTAAACAGATGTTCTTTGAGTGATTAATTTAACCTTTTTAAGCCTTGTCTATCTATAAAAAGGAAAAAATAATATAAAACACAATACGTGATACATGGTAGATTGTATATCAGCAGTATATTCATTATCCCATCAACAATGTAATAAATAACTTATATTAGCCATTGTAAAACAGATGAAATATAATTATAGTTAAAAGTAAGGGAAGGGACATACATATACCTATGGCTGACTCATGTTGATATATGGCAGAAACAAACAAAATATTGTAAAGCAATTATCCTCCAATGAACAAATTTTTTAAAAAAGGAAGGAGAGAAAACAATGGAAAGGCTAAAGAAAATTTATTTTTCAATATTAGCAAAATTTAGACTATTGAAAATTAAATTATCACACATTTAGTTATCCAAAAGTTGTTCTTATCATTCATATTTTTTCACAGTTATAATATTCATTCAGTGTAATGTGGACTATTTCTCAGCTTAAAAAGAAGCTCTGAAACTCAACATAAAATGTTGATGATTTTGTGAAATGCACAGTACTTTCTTGAATATTCTCTTTTACCTGTAATTGACTTTCTATTTAGTTTTCATAATTTTGTGTCAGGATGGAAGCTATAATTTCACTTTATTTCTCATATAATCTGGAATGTTCTTTTTCCCATTGAGTCTCTCTTCTTCATGTGTAACTTCACTTATTAGTGAGCTTTTCAAATCAAGAATGACAAAACATTCGATAAGTTACAGTGGATAGTTACTGCCAATCTCCATTTTGTCATTTTTATTAACAAAAATAAATTCTTCTAGAGTAAGAATATATATTTTATAGTTATTTATTCATTTTCTTGAATACATATGGATTTTTAAGCCAGAATAATCTCACAGTCACTGAGAAATCCTTTTTATTAACTTCTACATGGCTATTGAAAAATCAAAGGAATGAACTTTACACAAAAAAGGAAGAAAAATACTTTGAGCTAATTCAATAAGTGAAGTAAGATTGCTTCTCTATATCTACAAACTTCAAATTTTAACCATATGCTCGCCTTACTCTACTTTTTAAAAATGAGTAAAAACTAATTTTTTTCTTAAACATTCTTTGCTTCCATATAAGACAGTTTTTCTAAAATCAGAATAACTTTTTGATAGAGAAATTGGGAGATTTAAAAAGTCACACTGTATAGAATTCCCCTATTAATACTGATATAAAATAATGGACCATTGTAAGGACTTTGACTTTTGTCTGAGTGAAAGGGGGAGCCATTTCAGGATTATAAAACAGCAGAGTGAGGTAGCCTGACTCACATTTTAAAAGATGTTACTTGAGCTGTTGTATGAGAAGCATTATAAAGGTGCAAGAGAAGTAGGGTGACTATTACAAGGCAGTTGTAGGAATACAGGGGAGATATGATGGTGGCCTAGACAAAGGAAAGTAACAAGAAGTAACACTCTGGAAATATTCTGAGGAGAGAGCCAGTAGGATATCCGAGACATGGGTCTGAGAGAAGGAAATTCAGGCTAAGGATCTGATCTAAACAACCCAAACTGGAAATGATCATCCAGGGTGGCCATCCATGGGTAGGACAAATTTGGAGTGTAAGATCAAGAGTTTAGTTTTAGACATGTTGAGTGAATAAGTACGAAGTTTGTGACCGATGCCTGGGTTGGTGATATAAATTTGGGAGTCGCTGGCATACAGATGGCATTTAATGCTGTGTGACTATAAGAGAAAACTAAGCCTATAAATATAGATAGAACAGAGGAAGCTTGAGGGCTAGGACTATGAGCAGTCTGGGAGAAGAAAAGGATACGGAGAAGGAATGTCCAGTGAGGGAGGCAGAAAGCTAAAAGAATGTGGGAAACAGCTCTTAATAGATTATGTAAAATGAAGACAGAGAAACAAACGTCAGATTTAGCTCTGCAGGTCACTGGTGACTCTAACGATCAATTTCAGTGGAAAAGAGATGATGAAAGCCTGACTGGAGTATGTTTTAAAGCAGGGGAAAAAGCTGAAGAAAGTGAATACAGACAACTCTTTGGAAGGGTTTTGCTGCAAAGTAGAGAGAAAAATGGCATAGCTAGCTGCTGTTGAAACAATAAAGCAGAGGTATTATTTTTTTAAGTTCAAGATTAAGAACTATTTGCAGAATATAAATATTCAGCCTAGGGTTTTATATGTTGTAAGAAAGTATGAAAATCACAGTAAAAACCTCAGTTTTGGAGTCAGAGTGCATCTGAGCACTGGTTCTGTCATTCGCTGGTTGTGGGACGTGGGCCAAGTTAATATGTGGCAGAAACCAGCAAAATATTGTAAAGCAATTATCCTCTAATGAACCAATTTTTTTAAAAAAAGGAAGAAGAGAAAACAACGGAAAGGCTAAAGAAAATTTATTTTTCAATATTAGCAAAATTTAGACTATTGAAAATTAAATTATCACACATTTAGTTATCCAAAAGTTGTTCTTATCATTCATATTTTTTCACAGTTATAATATTCATTCAATGTAATGTGGACTATTTCTCAGCTTAAAAAGAAGCTCTGAAACTCAACATAAAATGTTGATGATTTTGTGACATGCACAGTACTTTCTTGAATATTCTCTTTTACCTGTAATTGACTTTCTATTTAGTTTTCATAATTTTGTGTCAGGATGGAAGCTATAATTTCACTTTATTTCTCATATAATCTCGAATGTTCTTTTTCCCATTGAGTCTCTCTTCTTCATGTGATTTTAGAATTAGGAAATTTTTCTTTTGAATTGTTTAAAAGATGGCTTATATATGTCAGTTGAAAACAACCATGGATAAGCTTTAATTAAGTCAGAAGAAAAGTGAAAGTCACTCAGTCGTGTCCAACACTTTGTGACCCCATGGACTATACAGTCCATGGAATTCTCCAGGCCAGAAAACTGGAGTGGGTAGCTGTTTCCTTCTGCATGGGATCTTCCTGACCCAGGAACCGAACCAGGGTATCCTAATGCTAGTAATTGAGCTGGTTAATATATTTTTGGGGAGTCACTTATTACATAACATTCATTCACTTGCCAAGCCACATTTGCTGGACTTTTACTGTGTCTGGTGCTGCTTTAGCTGTTAGGGATAAAATCTGAAAATTAAATAAATAAATAGATAGATAGATAAAGATCTTGGTAGGAGTTGATTATCCCAAATTAGAGGACATTTTACACAATGCATAGATAGTTACTGTACAAAAACTTGATTGCTTAAATAAATTTGCAATTGGCTTTTGGGAGAAAATGGAGATTACATATATCATTAGGTGACATCTTTCTTCTTTGTTATAACTGAAATCTATCTCCCTCCAATACCAACAGAGGGTATTTCTTTTATCCCCAGTCTACAAATGATTTATAATTCTCCTTTTCCCAATTTCCCTCTTTGAGCAGCTCAACAATATAGATTGGATATTTATCTAGATTTTTAAAGGCACCTTTAATCTGTTGAATTGAAGTCAGTTACCTAGTATGCTTAGCATATTTACCACATCTCTGAATCAAATCAAGCAGCTACATTAAAAAAAATATATATATATATATCTTTCACTTAGAAGCAGCAGGGGAGAGGGGAAGTGGAAGGAACCCTGGTCTTTATTAGACAAATAATCCTTCCAGAATAAAGATTAAACTTACGTTTCATTCCAGTTGACCAAGGAAAAGAACAACTTTTTGACAGGAATATTTCTGCAGTTTCTCACTTGGCACAGCTTCTTTCCAGCGTATGTAAGCCAACAGGAGAAAGAAAATGCTTTATAGCTAAAAAGAAACAATATTGATTCAATAAGTTGAACACTGTGAAGGAAGCAGTTTTCTATGTGGGTCAGTTATTTTATAGTTAAAAGTCAAATGATAAAGTGATGTTTGTTTGTACAGAGTGTACTTTAAAAATTACTAAGAATTTATGTTTGGCGGCTTCAGCAAAATTGAAGAATAATGGGAAGTCCTAGACCCTCTTTCCCCTGCTGGAGACACCAATTCAACAATACATGGATCAGTTTCCTTTGCAAGAAATCCAGAAACAAGTTAAAAGGCTCTTGCACCCAAGCACAAAACCAGTCACAATGAAATCAGTAGGAAAATTCATGGCACTCATTTTGCAGAGCCCTTTCTCCCAGCAGAGTGTCATGTGACCAGGAGAGAATTCCTAACTCCCATCTTTTCCCTGGGGTGGGAAATAGAAGACTGGAACATATGTCTGACATTCAGACTTTTTAGGGGTTTATCCAAGGGACTGGTTTCTCTCCTGCCTGAATCTGAGTGCTGAACAGAAAACAAAGGCAGCTAGTGGTCTAAACTAGCACAAACTAACTCACCACTTCCCCGAGCTCAGTGCAAAGTGAATAGGAGAAACCCCCCAACTCCCAGCATCTCCCATGGGAAAGATCTGGATTGTGATTCCAATAGGATATGATATCCCAGGGGCCATGGGATTTAGGAGAACAAAAAAGAGCTGGGAGGCTTGCTGCTGCTCCAGAGGATTTGTGGGACTGTAGGCAGAGGCTGATGCAATCTGATGATCTCTGAATTGGCAGGAAGAGAGGGGGAGCAGGGAGACTGCAGTGTGCATCCAACAGTTTGGCTTTCTTTGGAAGCTGTGTGAGGGTCTGGTTTATGTCTCATCACCAGAGCATCTATGGGACCAGGCACACTCTGAATGCTGGCGCCCAACTGAGAACAAAAAAGAGCTGGGCAGCTTAAGGAGAACCAGCAGGAAGGACCACAGGCTGACACTGGATGAAACAAGAAATTCAAGTTCTTGACAAAAGAAGTAAAACCTCTCTGAGTGTGAATTGACACACACAAATCCAGGGAGGATGCACCTACAAGAAAGGTTTGAAAATCACCAAATCTCTAGCTGATTGGTAACATTTGGTCAACCACAAATTGGCATGTGCCATGGATGCTTGCCATCTACCTCTGCAAGGATTAAATCACATGCTACTGCAATTGCTGACCTCCAACACCCCCTGAAGGAGTTCAGGGTAGACAGCAGAAATGAGGCACTCTGTGTTTCTGGAAACTGGCAAGGACAGGTCTTATTGATAGTAAGATATTTTCAGAAACTGAGTTTATGAGCCTCATGCTTGATTTTCCTCATATCTCAAAAAACACTAAAATCCTTCATATCTTGAAAAGCACTAAAATGATCATTTATCATGACTAGCAGAAGCTTCACAAAACCAACAGAAGCTTTCTACAAAAAATATGTGCTTGATTGCATGTACTCCCCCTTCACCAAAGTCACATATATGCTGTCCGTTCCCCCTGCCTCTTTGGAGCTGTTTTTCAGAGCTATCTGAGGTGCTCTCTTGCAGACTAGAGTCCTCATATGGCGCCAAATAAAACTTGAACTCACAACTCTCACGTTATGCATCTTTTTTTAAAGCAACAATTCTTTCCTTGTATGAAACCAGTCCATAAGGACTGGGAGAGGTAGCTATTTTTTGTTTTTTGTTTTTTTTAATGCTCAAATCTCAATACAAAGTAAAACAAGGTATACAATGAAAGAGGCAAACATGGGCCCAATCAAAGGAACAAGATAAATCTCCAGAAGTGAACTGAAAGTTGCTCAGTCGTGTCCAACTCTTTGTGACCCCATGGACTTTATTGTCCATGTATAGTCCATGGGATTTTCCAGGCCAAAATACTGGAGTGGGTAGCCTTTCCCTTCTCCAGGGGATCTTCCCAACCCAGGGATCGAACCCAGGTTTCCTACATTGCAGGCAGATTCTTTACCAACTGAGCCACAGGGAAGCCCTGAGAGTCAAAATGCATTTCTAAATCATTTCTGAGAATGAAAGGATGAAAAATGAGGTTAGGCTAGATAAACTTACTATCTGCAAAGTCAATAATTTTGTATGAATCTAACTGACATTACAAAGATCCTCCAGTTGTTTCTCTACCAGGTCTCTCAGTGAAAGAACAAAATTAGAAATCAAAGAGAAAGTGCAAACAACGCTCAAGTGTTGTTCACTGGAAAGCCAAGTTTATTTAAGGATATCAACATAAAATGGTACCAGGGCTGGAAAGCAAAGACCTTTATAACGGATGAATTAAAGCAACAAGTGCAGACACAGAACTAACACTCTTTTATTTCCCTCAGAAAAGGGTAAGTTCTGACATCACCATATTGACCAACTTCATGAAATGTTATGAATACATCAAAATTGTGGAGAGTTGGTTTATGCTAAAAGAAAAATCTCCAGAAAACAATCTTAAAGAAATGGAAGCATATGAACTACCCAACAAAGAATAAAATATATACATATATATACACACACATGCTCAATAAGCTCAGAAAAATAATGCATAAACAAAATAAGAATATTAAAAAAAAAGAAAAATATTAAGAAGAAATTTTGGAGCTGAAGAATACAACAACTGAGTTGAAAAAAATCAACAGGTGGATTCAAGAACATACTGGATCAGGCAGAAGAAAAAATCAGTAAGCTCAGTCGTAGGTATTTGAAATTATTCAGAGAAACAAGAAAAATGAAGAGTGGAGAAAGTCTAAGGGACTTACGGGACACAACCAATAGGACAAACAAACACATTATTTGAGTCCCAGAAGATGACTGAGAGAAAAAGGCAGAAAGCTGATCTGAAGAAATAATGGCTGAAAACTTATTAATTGTGGGAAATGAAATGGACATCGAATTTCAAGAAGCCTAATGGTCTAAACTAGGATGAGCCGAAGGAAGACCATACTAAAACACATTAAAATTAAACTATTGGAAGTCAAACACAAAGAGAGAACTTTGAAAGCAGCAAGAGAAAAGTGATCTGCCACATAAAAGGGATCTCATCAGTTTTTCAGCAGATTTCTCTGCAGAAACCTTGAAGGCCAGAGGGAGTGAGATGATATATTCAAAGTTCTGAAAGAAAAAAAAAAATGTATCTGGCAAAGCTGTCCTTCAAAAATGAAGGCGAAATAAATACTTCCTCAGGTAAAAAGCTGAGGGAGTTCATCATCACTAGACCTCACTCAACATGAAATGCTAAAGGGAATCCTTCAAGTGGAAATGAAAGGATGCTAGATAGCAACAGCAGAGCATAAAAGTAGGAAAGCTTGCTGGTAAAGGGAAGCACATAGACAAAAACAGAATACTGTAAGACTGTAATGGTGATACATGAATAACTTTTAACTCTGCTATAGCATTTAAAGGGACAAAGTATAGAAAACTTTAATGATAACAATATATAAAATTTAAGAAGATGCAATTTGTGGTCTTAGTAACACAAAGTATGATGAAGGAAGAAGAGTAGAGAATTTGTATATGACTAAAGAATGCTCAAACTACCGCACAATTGCACTCATCTCACACGCTAAGTAAGTAATGCTCAAAATTCTCCAAGCCAGGCTTCAGCAATATGTGAACTGTGAACTTCCTGATGTTCAAGCTGGTTTTAGAAAAGGCAGAGGAACCAGAGATCAAATTGTCAACATCCGCTGGATCATGGAAAAAGCAAGAGAGTTCCAGAAAATCATCTACTTCTGCTTTATTGACTATGCCAAAGCCTTTGACTGTGTGAATCACAATAAACTGTGGAAAATTCTTCAAGAGATGGGAATACCAGACCACCTGACCTACCTCTTGAGAAATCTGTATGCAGGTCAGGAAGCAACAGTTAGAACTGGACATGGAACAACAGACTGGTTCCAAATAGGAAAAGGAGCACGTCAAGGCTGTATATTGTCACCCTGCTTATTTAACTTATATTTAGAGTACATCATGAGAAATGCTGGGCTGGATGAAGCACAAGCTGAAATCAAGATTGCTAGGAGAAAAATCAATAACCTCAGATATGCAGATGACACCACCCTTATGGCAGAAAGTGAAGAAGAACTAAAAAGCCTCTTGATGAAAGTAAAAGAGGAGAGTGAAAAGGTTGGTTTAAAGCTCAACATTCAGAAAACGAAGATCATGGCATCTGGTCCTATCACTTCATGGGAAATAGATGGGGAAACATTGATGTCAGACTTTTTATTTATTTATTTACTTATTTATTTGAGCTCCAAAATCACTGCAGATGGTGATTGCAGCCATGAAATGAAAAGACACTTACTCCTTGGAATTAAAGTTATGACCAACCTAGATAGCATATTCAAAAGCAGAGATATTACTTTGCCAACTAAGGTCCATCTAGTCAAGGCTATGGTTTTTCCTGTGGTCATGTATGGATGTGAGAGTTGGACTGTTAAGAAGGCTGAGTGCCAAAGAATTGATGCTTTTGAACTGTGGTGTTGGAGAAGACTCTTGAGAGTCCCTTGGACTGCAGGGAGATCCAACCAATGCATTCTGAAGGAGATCAGCCCTGGGATTTCTTTGGAAGGAATGATGCTAAAGCTGAAACTCCAGTACTTTGGCCACCTCATGCGAAAAGTTGACTCTTTGGAAAAGACTCTGATGCTGGGAGGGTTTGGGGGCAGGAGGAGAATGGGGACAACAGAGGATGAGATGGCTGGATGGCATCACAGACTCGATGGGTGTGAGTCTGAGTGAACACCAGGAGTTGGTGATGGACCGGGAGGCCTGGAGTGCTGAGATTCATGGTGTCACAGAGAGTCGGACACGACTGAGTGACTGAACTGAACTGAAAGTGAAGTATTGAAAAGCAGAGACATTACTTTGCCAACAAAGGTCTGTCTAGTCAAGGCTATGGTTTTTCCAGTGGTCATGTATGGATGTGAGAGTTGGACTGTGAAGAAAGCTGAGTGCCGAAGAATTGATGCTTTTGAACTGTGGTGTTAGAGAAGACTCTTGAGAGTCCCTTGGACTGCAAGGAGATGCCACCAGTCCATCCTAAAGGAGACCAGTTCTGCATGTTCATTGGAAGGACTGATGTTGAACCGTAACTCTAATACTCTGGCCACCTGATGTGAAGAACTGACTCATTTGAAAAGACCCTGATGCTGGGAAAGATTGAGGGCAGGAGGAGAAGGGGACGACAGAGGATGAGATGGCTAGATGGCATCACCGACTTGACGGACATGAGTTTGAGTGAACTCCGGGAGTTGGTGATGGACAGGGAGGCCTGGTGTGCTGTGATTCATAGGGTTGGAAAAAGTCAGACATGACTGGGCGACTGAACTGAAATGAAAGTGAAGTTGTAACAAAATTTTAAAAAGTGAAGTTATTAAACAATGTTTTAAATATAATATGTATTATGTAAGGCCCATTGTCACCACAAAGAAAGCAACCACAATATAGATGATACACAAAAGAAATTAAGAAAGGAATTGAAGTGTATCATTATAAAAATTCATCAGGACACTAAGGAAAGTGGCAAAACAGGAAAAGAGGGACAAAAATGCTACAAAACAGATAACGATGCAAAAAAATGGCAAAAGTAAGTCCTTCTCTATCATTAATTATATTAGATATAAATTAAATTCTACAATGAGAAGAAACAGCATAATTGAATGGATTAGTAAAAAAGATCCAACCATATGCTGTCTATATTTAAGGACACACCTGAAAGTGAAAGGACAGAAAAAGATATTCCATATATGATAATCAAAAGAGCAGGAGTGGCCATACTTATGCAAGACAAAATAGACTTTAAGTTAAAGCTGTCACAACAGACAAAAACATTATATAATGTTAAAGAGGTCAATTTACTAACAGGATACAATAGCTGTAAATATACATGCACCCCAAATTGAAGCAAATATCTTAAGCAAACACTGAAGGGATGAAAAGGAGAATTAGAAAATAACACAATAATAACAGAAGATCTCAATACTGGTTACAATTAATAGAACAATCAGAAAGAAGCTCAATAAGGAAACAGAGGGTTTTAATAACCCTATAGTCCAAATGAACCTAGTAGACATAGAACATTCCACCTAACCTCAGGGCAATATACATTCTTCTCAAGCTTGGATCTTTCTCTAGCACAGATCACAAAATTGGTCATGGAACAAGTCTTAACAAATTTTAAAAAACTGAAATCATGCCAAGTATATTTTTGACCACAATGGAATACAAGTAGAAATCAGTGGCAGGAAAAAAAAAAAAAAAACCTGGAAAAATTCTCAAATTAATGTTAATTAACACTTCTTAGTTTCTGTTTCTTTTTTTTTATTCTACTGAAATATAGTTATTGTACAATATTACATTGGGCTTCCCTAGTAGCTCAGTCAGTAAAGAATTTGCCTGCAGTGCAAGAGACCCGAGTTCAGTCCCTGGGTTGGGAAGATCCCGTGGAGAAGGAAATGGCAACACACTCCAGTATCCTTGCCTGGAAAATCTCATGGACAGAGGAACCTGGTGGATTGCAGTCCATGGGGTGGCAAAGAGTCGGGCACGACTGAGCAACTAACACACAATATTACATTAGTTCCAGGTGTACGACATAATGACCTGATGTTTGCATACATTGATGACAATGATAAGTTAAGTAACCATCTGTCCTCATACAAAGGTATTACAATATCATTGATCCATGTTTCTTATGCTGTATATTATTAATACATCCATGTGACTTATCAGTTATATAACTGGAGATTTATACCACTTAATCCTCCTCACCTATTTCACCCCCAACCCACCCCTTTCCTTCTGGCAACCACTTGTTGTTCTCTGAGAGTCTGTTTTCATTTTGTTTGTTTTTCAGATTCTACATAAGTGAGATCATGCAGTAGAAATGAGTACTTTCGAAAAACCAATGTGTCAAACAGAAATCAAAAGGGAAATTAGAAAATACCGTAAAATGTGAAAACACACACCATAACAAAACTTACGAGATATAGAAAAATCAGTTCTGAAAAAGAAGTTTAAAGCAATAAATGCTTACATTAAAAGAAGAAAGATCAAATAAAAACTACAATAAGGTACCACCTCACATTGGTCAGAACAGCCATTATCAGACAGTCTACAAACATTAAGTGCTGGAGAAGGTGTAGAGGAAAGGGAACTCTCCTACACTGTTGGTGAGAACGTAAACTGGTATTGCCACTATGGAGAACAGTATGTAGATTCCCTAAAAAGCTAAATATGGAGCTACCATATGATCCAGCAATCCCATTCCTGGCCATATATCTGGAGAAAACCATGTACCCCAGTGTTTACTGCAACAATATTTACAGTAGCTAGGACATGGAAGCAACCTAAATGTCCATCAGTGGAGGAATGGATAAAGATGGGATACACATATACAGTGGAATAATACTCAGTCGTAAAAAGAATAAAATAATGCCATTTACAGCAACATGAATGAACTTAGAAATTTTCATACTAAGTTAGACAGAGAAAGACAAAAATTGTGTGATACCACTTATAAGTGGAATCTAAACAAAAAAAAAATGTATAAATGATCTTATTTGGGCTTTCCAAGTGGCACTAGTGGTAAAGAACTCACCTGCCTATTCAGGAGACGTTAAGAGATATGGGTTCCATCCCTGGATTGGGAAGATCCCCTGGAGAAGGGCAAGGCAACCCACTCCAGTATTCTCGCTTGGAAAATCCCATGGACAGAGAAGCCTGGTAGGCTACAGCCCAAAGGGTTGCAAAGAGTTAGACACAACTGAAGCGACTTAACACACACACATGACCTTATTTACAAAATAGAAATAGAGTCACAGATGCAGAAAACAAACTTATGGTTACCAGCCAGGAAAGTGGGGGAGGGGAGGTATAAATTGGGAGATTGGGATTGATATATACACACAACTATACATTTATAAAGTAGATAACTAATAAGGACCTACTGTATAGCACAGGGAAGTCTTTTCAATACTCTGTAATGACCTACATGGGAAAAGAATCTTTAAGAGTGGATACATGTATATGTATAACTGATTCACTTTACAGCAGAAACTAACAAAACATTGTAAATCAACTATGCTGCAATAAAAATTTTAAAAACAGATTTAAAAAATTAAAAATGAAAGAAGTTCACAAATAAACAATATGAATTTATACTCAAGGAACCAGAAAACAAAAAACAAATTAAGATAAAAATTAAAAGAAGAAAGAAAATAATAAAGATCAGGAGCAAAATAAGTAAAACAAAATAGAGAAACAATAGAAAAATAAACAAGACTAGATTTCCCACATACATAAACAGAAGCTCTGTGTATATAGCTTTCTCAGTATTTATCTGGCTACATAGTTTTTCCAGGTGAATTAGAATCAATAAGGGTATACTAAAGGTTTAAAAATTATGAAAACATTTGAGTAGCAGTTTGTAACATTATACATCCTCCTCCTGAAACACTTCATAAAATTAAGAAAGAGAAAGTGTAAAAGAATCCTTCCATGGATTTTAAAGAACGTTTATGTGAGATACATAGATGGTCATTTTTCTTTTTTACATACAAAGGTAAAATTTGTATTATAATTGACTCATAAATTTTGCACAGTTTCCATTTGTAAAAATACAGACCAAGATAAAAGTATCTCTCTTTTTACTAAAACTGTTTCTTTTAGCCTTTCTTTGAGATGCTAAGTGCAATGGGTTCAATAAATCCATTAGAAAATTACTATTCTCTTATCATCTTTAATTTGATTTAATCAGTATTCTCTTACAGATTTAATCCATAAGGAATTTAAAATAATTATTATAATATTACTCTAATTATGTTATTCAAGAAAATAGTACATAGCAGAATTAACCTCAAACCTGGCAATGTTCCATGCATAATTGTGGTTAATTTCTATTGTAACTCAAGTAACTCTTGGCTAATTTTCACTTTATCAAGGTACTAATCTCACAAAATATTTACCATTCACAACTTGATAGGGATCAAAGTGATTTCTTTCTATTCTTAAATACTCTCCATCTCCTTGTATGTGTGTATGCATTCTCACCCTGTGTTAATTGGCATCAGTCATTTAAACTCAAACTTAAAAAATGAAAAATTTAGGGCAATCGCTATGTGAAGATGGGCACTTTCTGTTTCTGTTATGATATATTGATAACATGCAGTTATTTTTAATAGGAGAATGGGAGAAGACTTGAGGGAAAAGGAATGTGCACTGGACTGGAAATAAAAGTGTAAATGATTTTAAAAACTTGGATACATCCATGCTGATTAAATTTCAAGATGAAACACTTGCTTCTGCAAATAAGAACAAGGCAAATTATACGCAATTAGAAGTGACACAAAACTAATTAACCCTTTTGTGGAAAAGGCATCACTACTCACCTGTGCACCCAGGTTTCCGGAATATTGTGAGCTGCATACACTGTGAAGCTAAGGTGGGAATGGAGCCCAAGATTTACACAGGAGACACTATACAGAGGTGCATGTAGAGGCTGGAAATCTGCACAGAAGCTGCTGCAATGGATATCAATTAGCTGACAGATGGATGTGGATAGTTCAGTTGTCACTTTCTCTATCAAACCTGGGGGGAGCGTGGGGAGAGGGATAGAAACCAGGTCATTTGTGAAGGGTCATATTTATCACAAACCATTCTTTACAGCTTTGAAAATTTTTATCACAAAATTTAAAGAAAACTGAATTAAAATGACCCTCTACCAACTGAAGCCAATTAGCCATCTGTGCCTCTGTATGCAGCCTGGGGTAGCTGCTATAGTGTAATTAATCAGCTTTCATTTCTTCAATTGCATAAATTTGGGAAGTGCAGCCTTTAATCACAAATCATAATTCTGGGTTATCAATTTGGCATTCTGATCAACTATAATTCACAAAATTTTTGGTCTAGATTATTATTGTTTAGAATTAATGTTCAGACAGGGACATGTTTTCTGTGTGGTTTATACCTACTTTAAACAAACTCCATCTAAGGAATTAATTATAATAAGTTTGATTATGCTATGTTTGCCATTAACTGAACACTAATCATATACATTATGCTGCCATAAAAAGAGTGCTAGTACATGGCTGGGATCCGAGGTAAGTTTAGAATAAAATATTTATGACATTTACTATATTTCTTCAAAATCGAAGCCTTACTCGAGTTTTACCATTAGTTATTTATAGGGAGTCTATTGATTATCAAAAAAGTGACTTGTCATGAAGGAAGAAAAAATTAAGAAAAAAATGAATAAAAATGCCTAACTACAGGTTTCAATAGTTTTGGGATGTCTGCAAGATGCCATGCCAATTTAGTTTAGAGCACATGAAAAGCGCTCCCTGATCATTAAATTTAAGGTAAATTTTTCTGAGAATGGTTTTCTCCCTCTTGTTAAACTCTCTGTTGGACAAATTCCAACCTGAGGAAGAGAAGCAGAAGAGGCTGATGAAATGGACTGGGCAGAACTGGTGGCCTTTGATACGAATCTGGTGCCATTAGGATGGAGAAACCTGAGGATGATGAATGTCATCTCCGGGTAGGATTCGCAGTCAGACCCTTAACAGGGTAGGTGAATAACACCCACTGCTGACATTTTGTATGCAGTAGTCAATGCATAGAAAATCATAAGATGCTCATGACTTGCAATTATTTTTTAATATTCAACTATGCTGTTTCAGTAGTTAGGTGAATAACCTCATGTAAAAAATTGTATTTTAAAAATTATTCCTTTTTTTCCCTAGAAGAAGAAACTCTTTAATGGACAATACTTAAGTGGCAAAGAGTCTTAAGAGATGAAGGTATAATACGAAGTGTTATCAATGGAGCCCTTCTACTCTTCTGGGTTACTCATGCCTGACTTTGCTGACAAGTCTCGAAGGTCGCAAGGCTCCTGTGGCTGTGATCAAGACCACTCGGTACTTCAGGCCTTGTTCAGTCCCCCCAAAAGGCCTCCTTAAATCCCACAGGAGGGTCTTGGTAGACGAGAGTGAGGCAGAAAACCCTGCGTTCCTATATCCATCCTGGGCCAGAAATATGTACAGAAATGCCGTATTTCAGATATTTCTCCTTTTCGGCCGCCTTGTTCTGGAGAAATTAAATGAAAATGCAGTGCCATCAGCGCGGAACAGAGGCGTAGGAACCGTGTTCTTGGCGGCGGTTCTCACGTTGGGAACGGCCGCCGGCTGCGGAGGAGGGCCTGCGGAGGACAGCTGGCCCTCCAGGCGGTACTTGGGCGGGAGACACCATATCCAGAGGCCTGAAGCCCGTGCTGCTGAGCATCCGTAGCAATCCTAGGCTTCTGGGCGGGACCACGGGGAAAGTGATGGGGCCCTGGCGGAGGGACGGGCGGAGCCAGCCTGTGTGGGGAAAGGCAGAAGATTATGTCTCCGTCCTCCTGATCCTAGGCCTCCGCACATGGTTGCTGCTCCAGAAGTCAAGCCTCCATTTGACTTCCGTCTCGGCTTCCTGCACAGCCTCCATTTCCCGGAGGAGAAGGGCTGAGACAGGAGCTGATTGGCCTCGACAGGCAGCCTTCCCCCAGCAGGGCTGAGCTAAGTTTGAGGCTGAACATGCCTGTTTGCAGATGATGACTGAGGTTTCTGTAGCGCGAGGAAGGGACCGATGGACATTTCCTTCCATTTCAACCCCAAGCTTGCTAGTTGGACACCAGTTAGTTCTGGTTCACGACTCCGGGGTCAGAGTGCAGGCCTTTTCAAGCCAGGCATCCACGTGATACTGGCAGTGTCAGTTGCGGAGCAGGGCTGCTTGGCCTTGGCTTTGTAGTGGTCCAGCCTGAACGCCTGTTCTCGCTCTCCAGATTGCAGGTTCTTAGCCCACTGGTTGAGCAGGGCTGGTGGTGCTCACGTCATAGAAGGGGTCCCGGATGCCAGGTCCAGGGCGGGCTCCTTCCACGCCCTCCCTTCCCCCGCCTCCCTACCCCTCGGGCGGCTGGGTCATGTGCAGCCGTGAGTCCCCAAGACCACAGCCCAGAAGAGCGAGGTCGCCAAGCCCTTGGCAGCTGAGGAGACGTTGACAGAACAAGTAAGTGAATCTTTAGATCTTATGTTCTCAAGATCTGCTGTGATTTTAAAAAAATTCTCATAACATTTTATTTTACTTACTGTGCCATATTTAAAGGTTTTTATATTTTGAGGTATAGAAAAAGAAATGTCCATTAAGATTATGAAAGGGACCAAGTGTGGGAGCAGGGTTCCCGGATGGTCCAGTAGTTAAGAATCCGAACACTTACACTGCAGTAGGTGCGATTCAAGCTAAGATCCTACCAGCCACGCAGTTCGACCAATAATAATAATGATGATAAAAAGATGATGAATGGAACAAGTGGGACAAGTCACAAATTTGGCATAAGTGTATTCAGTGTGGAGTCACATCACACAGTATTGTTTTTTTGAGACACGTGTACTTTCTCATAAGTAGTTTCCAAAACGGAAATTGCTTTTTGGTTCTTGTGTGCTGTGCTTAGTTGCTCAGCCGCATAGGACTTCTTTCAACCCCATGGATTGTAGCCCACCAGATACCTCTGTCCATGGGGATTCTCCAGTCAAGAATACTGGAGTGCGTTGCCATGCCCTCCCCCAGGGTATCTTTCCCAACCCAGGAATCCAACTGGGGTTTCCTGCATTGCAGGCAGATTCTTTTGGTTATTAGTTGGTTTGAAAAGAAATTAGCAGAATGAGCTAGACGCTTCCTCCAATAGTATGTGTGCAGTGTTCCATTGCCCAGGAAAGAGGCCAGCTTCTGCATGGAGCTTCTTCCCACATCCTGTCCCTCAGTAGCTCTGCCCATAATTAAACATTTTGTTGTTGTTGTCCAACACATGCTATTATTCACTTAGTTATTCATAAATTTGTACAAAATTTATGAGATGGCCAAATTCTACTTACTTGCTGTGTTTCTAAAATTGTGTCCTTTGTTGAAACAGCCTGAGGTGACAAGCAGAGTGAAAGAGCTCTAATTAAAATTCTCTGAGAAATCAGCAGTAGCAATTAATGAAACAGAAGAGGAAAGGAGCATAAAAATAGTCTTTAAAGAGGCCTTATCAAACTCTGGAGGCCAACCAACAGGGTTTCTCTTGAACAACAGGAGGCAGAGAATTATAAATTTATAAAAACATCTTGTTTCTCTGGTCCCCAAATTGTATTCTCAAGCAGGAAGTACAGACTTCTTGCTAATAATTCCCAATCTTGTGCAAATGAATGCACATTAAAATAAATCATAAAGTTGAGTTAGAGATCTCATTAATTCAAGCCCCAGCACATATTTTAGAGACTCTTAATTATTGGGCTAATTACTCGAACTTCACTTTTCACTTTTTTGCAGAAATACCGTTCTAGATTAGAATTTGCTTCTTTAAGGTAGTATAGAGATGTGTGCTTCTTCCAGAACTCTGGGTGAAGAATGCATTTTAGTTATCATCAGGAATGTATTAAGGACTTAAAGTACTGCGCTTGGTGAAATATGGGAAAATGTTTATTGCACCTGATTTTACAATGAGAAAAGACTTGTAGTAACAGAAAAAAAAAAAGCAATGAAAATATGTAGGTGATTAAAATGCATTCATTAGAATGTTTTGTTTTCATTTTTATGGAAATGAGGAAGTAAGACTTTATTCTAGTTTACTTTTGAATGGAAAATAGTCTCTGTGGTGTTGGTGTTTGTCACTTCCCCTGTTCAGAGAAGTCTGTGTTTTCCTTGCAAACATAATCTGTATTAAAATCTGGTTTGTTTTTCATGTTCCAAATAAACTTTGTTTACACAAACAGGCAACATGCCAGATTTAATGAATGCTGGTGTAGAGCACAGGTATGATCAGATCTCTTAGCTTCAAAGTATATTGCGGAGACTCCATAAGAATATTAAGTATGAGAATCAGAATCATCAATAATAGTGGCTTACTGTTAGATCAACATTTTGTGTAAAGAGGGTTCTAGACTTTTTATTTCTGAGTACTTAAATAGAAAGCAACTGCATGTATATACAGGCAAATGTGCATTTCATTTTGCTGTCATTTCAGCACTTTTCCTTTCTGCTTTTTAAACTACTGTAAGGTGTTTCTACATAACAAAATACTAGAAAATATATTTATCTTATAGAATGAGAAGTATGATTTACGAAAAGTTTATGAGAACTGCAGATGGAGAATTTTTAATCCAGAATTAATTCCTTTTCTGTGATGACTTAGCATGGATTATAAGTCCCTGGGAACATTGCTTGCAGTTTTGTGGACTCTCATATCCTGACCCCTGAAGAACATAGGATGAGAGGAGTTTATTCCAACATTCCTGATACAAAGGAAGAAAAGGCCAGTTTCATACAGGCAGACCTCTGGCTTATTCACTCCTCGTTCCTTTACTTATACTCTGTGCTAGGAAAAATTGTTCAGTTCAGTTCAGTTCAGTCGCTCAGTCGTGCCTGACTGTTTGCGACCCCATGAATCACAGGATGCCAGGCTTCCCTGTCCATCACCATCTCCCGGAGTTCACTCAGATTCATGTCCATCGAGTCGGTGATGCCATCCAGCCATCTCATCCTCGGTCATCCCCTTCTTCTCCTGCCCCCAATCCCTCCCAGCATCACAGTCTTTTCCAATGAGTCAACTCTTTGCATGAGGTGGCCAGTTTCATACTGGAGTTTCAGCTTTAGCATCATTCCTTCCAAAGAAATCCCAGCGCTGATCTCCTTCTGAATGGACTGGTTGGATCTCCTTACAGTCCAAGGGACTCTCAAGAGTCTTCTCCAACACCACAGTTCAAAAGCATCAATTCTTTGGCACTCAGCCTTCTTCACAGTCCAACTCTCACATCCATGCATGACTACTGGAAAAATTGTTAGGGGCTGTCTATCTCTCCCCTTCCTTGTTGGTGCTCTGGAGTTTTATTATGTGAATGCTTGGAATAGGGATTTTTGCACTAGCAATGGTTTTTTGCCCTTACCCTTTGCTGTCCCATTTTCCTCTGTGATGTGAAGTGGGGGAGTTCTTCCTATGTATTTCATACAGTAAGTCCACTATATATGAATGAGTTCAGTTCTGAGAGTGTATTTATAAGTCCAATTTGTTTGTAAGTCCAACAAAGTTAGCCTAGGTACCCAGCTAACACAATCAACTATATAGTTCTGTACTGTAATAGATTTATAATACTTTTCACACAAAAGTGAAAGAGGAGAGCGAAAAAGTTGGCCTAAAGCTCAACATTCAGAAAACGAAGATCATGGCATCCGGTCCCATCACTTCATGGGAAATAGTTAGGGAAACAGTGGAAACAGTGTCAGACTTAATTTTTGGGGGGCTCCAGAATCACTGCAGATGGTGACTGCAGCCATGAAATTAAAAGATGCTTACTCCTTGGAAGAAAAGTTATGACCAACCTAGATAGCATATTCAAAAGCAGAGACATTACTTTGCCAACTAAGGTCCGTCTAGTCAAGGCTATGGTTTTTTCAGTGGTCACGTATGGATGTGAGAGTTGGACTGTGAAGAAGGCTGAGTGCCAAAGAATTGATGCTTTTGAACTGTGGTGTTGGAGAAGATTCTTGAGAGTCCCTTGGACTGCAAGGAGATCCAGCCAGTCCATTCAGAAGGAGATCAGCCCTGGGATTTCTTAGGAAGGAATGATGCTAAAGCTGAAACTCCAGTACTTTGGCCACCTCATGAGAAGAGTTGACTCATTGGAAAAAACTCTGATGCTGGGAGGGATTGGGGGCAGGAGGAGAAGGGGACGACAGAGGATGAGATGGCTGGATGGCATCACGGACTTGATGGACATGAGTCTGAGTGAACTCCAGGAGATGGTGATGAACAGGGAGGCCTGGCGTGCTGCGATTCATGGGGTTGCAAAGAGTCGGACACGACTGAGCAACTGAACTGAACTGAACTGAACATATAAAAAGTAAACAAAAAATAAAAATGTTTTTAATCTGATAGTACAGTACCTTGAAAAGCACAGTAGTACAGTCCAACAGCTGGTATGCAGAGACTGACGCTGCATGAACAGGTGAGAAGAGCTACTGGCTGGAGATGGAGAGGAGGAGGTGGGAGATAGTGGAGCTGGAGAATCATTAGCGGTAGGAGATGGAGGGAAAGCTGCAGTTTCACTCATGCCTGAACACACGTTCGCATCTTTCAAAGTTTGCAACTTGAAGGTTCATATGTAGGGGCCTTACTGTGTCTTCTTTTGAGTGGTGGGAATTAGAGTTGACAGGATATCCTGCTATACATAACTTTCTATTGAAAACCACTAAGGGTATGGGAGGGCAGGTCAGAATTATTGTTTGTGCTTCACTGTCACCTTTGACAGTGTTAGCTGAACATCTATGAGTCAGATCATTTCCTTAAAGATACTCATAAGTGTTCATAAGCCAAATACGATCTGCCAGTGCAAACAAGAGCAATCTTCACCACACCCTGCACTTTACATACTGTCCTATCCTTTATTCATATTAGGAAAACTGAGGATCAGAGAGTTTCATTCTTTACCATCAGAGTCAAAAAATGGGTAGAGTTGGAATTCAAAACCAGTTCTGCCTGATTCTAGAAGCCAGACTCATTGCTGTGCACCACACTATCTACCCTTTTCAACAGAGGCCCAGTCCTCCAGTAGTTTTGTAGGTTCAGATCTGCGACTACGTAAGTATTTCAGAACCAAATCCTCCTGCCTGATACATTAAATTGATGTTTGATTTTAAAGTGGAAATTAATGACCTTGAAGAAAGACATCTGCTACATTTCCGACTTCTCTTACATCAGAATATCATTAGTTAAATAAAATTTTATATTTTTTTAGAATGGTAATAAGAGCATTTTCAGAATTCTTTTTACCTTTATAGCTTTCTTGACTTTATTAAAAAAAAAAAAATCTCAGGCTCAAAGGCAGTGGATTTTTATTCACTTGCAGAATAATCACTACCATCAGTAAAAAGAGTTTTAGTAAAAGTTTTTTCCCTCAGAAATATTTTGTGTGTGTGTTACTACCAAATTTGGAAAAATTGTTATTTTTGGTTTTAGAAATTGTTCATTTAAAAAATATTTGGGTGCACGTATGTTTTACCTTTTGCTGAAGTGTCTGAATTTTGATGAAGATTCTGAAAAAGAAAAATAGGTCCAAAGATACACTTGTTATTCAGAAAACAATATTGGAAAACCAAACCAATAATGTCTACAATCTACATACAGAAATTTCTCTGCCATGATAAAAAGAAAATGCATTTCTTGGTGTCTTATATCAATATTACCTATTAAGCAGGAAATCTAAATTGTAAGATTTACAATTTAGGTAAGGTTTTAATTGAAACAAAAGTCTTTTGTCATAATCAGCAATCTTTGTTATTTGATTCAAGAAAAAAAAAAAATTCTAGCATAAGCTCACGCTTCTTAGTATTATTTGAACAGTTCTGCAGACATTGTCTGGTGGCAAAATAGCTTCCCCGGTGGCTCAGACAGTAAAAAAAAGTCTACCTGCAATGCAGGAGACCCAGGTTTGATCCCTGGGTGGGGAAGATACCCTGGAGGGGAGTATGACAACCCACTCCAGTTTCTTTCCTGGAGAATCCCATGAATGAAGAAGCCTGGCTGGCCACAGTCCATAGGGTCGCAAAGAGTCGGACACGACTGAAGCGACTCAGCACACACCCACAGATAATGCCTAAATTCAATCCCCCTTCCACAACAGACTGATATTTTAGCATAAAAGATTTGTCATTTTTGCTGTTTACTGTGTCCAGTTCTTATTTTAACAGTCATTTAGATACAGGCTTAAAAAAATCATACAGATTCACTGTATAGTTTCATTTCTTTATTTTGTAGGATTAAAAAGAGAATCTGGTAGGCAAATACTTGAGATTGTATCCTGGATTAAAAAAAATACTATCTGAAATTTTGTGTTTTTCATTATCATTTAAGTCTGTGTGCATTAGCATGGTGGTTTTTATTTGCTTGTTTGCTTATGTTTATTGTACACCTGCAGTTACTTTAGTGGTTTAGAATTTACTGGCTATAACTTCATTATCATGAAAACTATGTAAGGTAGGTGATTCACAGATTCACTAAAAGTTACATTTCAGTCCAAAAGCAAATTCAGTTTTCTAACAAGATCCATTTTAATTGACACTAAATTTTTTTGGAAAGTTTGCTTTGACAAGTTTGCTTTGAAGGAAATCCAATTAATGAAAAGCTTGATTTCTCAAACAAACTAGGGAATAATTGTTTTCCTGTAACAAGGAACTTGCTAGAGTATTCCTTTTAGAGAGAAGAGTTTTCTGTCATGTTTAGAATGTAATTAAACATTTATATAACTTTTCATTGAAGAGTATCATTCACATGAACCTTCTCAGAAGCATTTCTCTTAGATAAAATAGTTCATTTGAGCATAGATTCAACTACTAAGCTCAACACATAAGATCTTTACCCCAGCTGTGTGGGTGAGATTGTTAAACATGTTAACATGACTTAACTAGAATTGAGTTTATTCAGAAGTGTGAACTTGTATTTTAAAATCACCGTAACATCCACTTACAGCACGATGTGTAAGACTCTATGTTTTATTTGTATTTTGTTTATTGTGTATTTAATGGAAATATATTATGTGAGTTTCTGGAATATAATTCTAAAGAATGGAAAATTGTTTCCAGTGCTAGGTGGGAGCATGAAGTATAGATGGAGTACAACTGCATTTGTGATATAATTCTTCATTTTGCCAAAACTTACAAATAGTAAATACTTAATTATTTTCTGGTATGGCAGGAAATGGTGTTTTGCTACTTGACCTAAAAATACAGCCTAGAAAAAGGACAGCTTCAGAAATTAGCAGCTGCTGCTGCTAAGTCACTTCAGTCGTGTCCGACTCTGTGCGACCCCACAGACGGAAGCCCACCAGGCTCCCCTGTCCCTGGGATTCTCCAGGCAAGAACACTGGAGTGGGTTGCCATTTCCTTCTCCAATGCAGGAAAGTGAAAAGTGAAAGTGAAGTCGCTCAGTTGTGTCTGACCCTTAGTGACCCCATGGACTGCAGCCTACCAGGCTCCTCCATCCATGAGATTTTCCAGGCAAGAGTACTGGAGTGGGGTGCCATTGCCTTCTCCATATATACACTACCATGTGTAAATAGATAGCTAGTGGGAGGTTGCTATATATCATAGGGATCTCAGCTTGGTGCTCTGTGATGATTTAAAAAGGTGAGATGGGAGAGTAGGAGGGAGACTCAAGAGGGAGGAGATTTATGTATACGAATAGCTGATTCAATGAACATGTATACATATAGCTGATTCAGTTCGTTGTACAGCAGAAACTAACACAATGTTGTAAAGCAATTGCACTTGAGGGGAAGAAAAAAACACATAGGAAGTCCAATAGTAAGAAATTACTGATTTTTACCAGTCACCTATTTGAAACTAAAAGTATGACAATTTATATATATTAGTATAATTGACAACTTTGTAAATCAGTCTTTTTGAAATTTCAAGACTGGTGCATTCAAGGTAATAGAATTTGTGCTTTTCCTATCCATGTAGAAAAGGAATGCATGCAGTCACTCTCTTTTATTAAGTTTCACATGTACTGAAGCGTGTTTAGAGGCCTGGGCTCAAATTTCTATTTTGCTGCTTATTAATCCTCTATACACAGCACTCTAAGCATCAGATTTTAATACTAAAATGAACAGTAAAATGCCACCTTCAAGGTATTGCTGGGAGGATTAATTGAAATAAAATAAAAATGAAATGAAATGAAGTAATATATAAGTGAAGATACTACTGCAGTTCACTATCAAGTATTAGTCATTATCATCAGCAGTATCATATCTTTTGACTTTATCACTTGCTAAACTAGTAACAAGATTGAACAATTCATTGTAACCAGATGTCCTAATCTTTTTCTTAGGCAATAATCACATATAATATACATCAGATTTCTGAGATTAAAAAAAATCATATAATGCTCATTTTTATAAATGGAAAACCCAGAAAATCATTATAGAATGTGAGATCATCGAAGGACTGTGCCTTGAAGATTCAACAAAAAATACCACAAAAACTGATTTCTTCTTACCTGTATAAATGCTTGTCCAAGCAAGCATGGGTGCCTACCTCTGCATACACTGGTGTGCATGAGAGCCATTAATAGCCTATACAAACACTTGCCTGTGAATATTATTATATAAGCACATTTATTTAGGTAGGACTATAGGGTAGATTTCAGTCTCATTTGAAGGTTGTATTGTAGTTACACTTCGAAGTTATAAGAAATTTCCTTTTAATTAAATCATTTTGGTATAGTAGGTTTTCATTACCCCCAAATGATTGAAATATATATGAACAGCAACACATGCATACACGTACGCACACACACACACACATACGTATATACCAGTTCATCAAAAGTCTTTCACTCTCCCTAATTAATTATTGAACTCAGGTTTAAAATAATTGCTGTGTAATAAATGAGTGTATTTACCTTTGGCTTTCTCTGAAGAATAAGATTTAGTTCATTTACAGCATCTGTAATTTGTTTGGTCTCCACACATCCCAGAACACTGCATATATTTTTTACTTCTTCAATAACATTATCCACATTTTGCTGTAGATGGAAAGATTGATACCTTTTAGTTTATTGAAATCAAGAGGACACTAATTTATCTTTAAACTACCTCTCTACCCAGGAAGAGGAAACAGAATAAAAAATGGTTGTTTCCATGTAAAAGATTCTCAGGACTGGTTACCCTGTGATTTAAGCGTGATTTGCATTGAGTGAATGCTGGAAACTAGGACTATCAGTCCTGCTGCTGCTGCTAAGTCACTTCAGTTGTGTCTGACTCTGTGCGACCCCATAGACGGAAGCCCACCAGGCTCCCCCGTCCCTGGGATTCTCCAGGCAAGAACACTGGAGTGGCTTGCCATTTCCTTCTCCAGTGCATGAAAGTGAAAAGTGAAAGTGAAGTCGCTCAGTCGTGCCCGACCCTCAGCGACCCCATGGACTGCAGCCTTCCAGGCTCCTCCGTCCATGGGATTTTCCAAGCAAGAGTACTGGAGTAGGGTGCCATCGCCTTCTCTGAGGACTATCAGTCCTAGTTGATATATATCAACTCTAACATTATCTGATATAAAATGGGAGAGAGAAGAGACAGAGACAGAGAGAGAGAGAGACTTTCAGTCTCTGGTTCCTGAAAAATACTTTGAAAACCAGTCAGTTTATAGCAGATCTGTGTAGAGTGCAGAACACATTCATTTTTGTAAGCACTGTACACGAGGGCAAAATTATTAAAAATCAGCGTTCAGAACAAACTTGGGACAATGAAGCTTGGTACTGGGGGTGTTAGGTAATCATTTGATTATACTGTATTTTAAGTTTATGATGTTTCAAAAATAAAATCACCGATGACAATTACAGTCCACAGAAATGACCAAGTATTCTTAAAATCAAAATTACTGTCTCTGCTTAAGATAGTTATACGCAGACTTTGTGTCACAGTTCTAAGAGCTGTTCATTTTTTTTTTTAAATTTCTGAGCTTTCATATGTTCTTAAACTTAGCTTTCATTAAAAAAAAAAGAAAAATTCCCCTATTTTGACCTTATTCTTTTTTGTTTTTTGTTGTTAACTGTTTAGAAATCTCTTTTTTTCTTTTAATCATTTGTTAGTCATCTTTAACTCTATTATATTTTAATGTATTTTATCTATATCACTATAAAGTTGGCTTTTCAAAACACATTAGCTCTATCAAGTCTAGAATCACAGTCATTCCAATGGAAAATTTCAATGGAGTTTATTTCAACAGAGATGAAAAAAATTTTTTTCACACAAAGATATGAATTCATAATACAAAAGATTTTAACTCTACTTATTCTAGATCATTTTCTTATCAAACCATTATCAACATAAATACAAAAAACTGTATTATATTTAAGAATATCATTTTGTGTCTTTTATGGAAAAACAAAGCTTTTTAATATATCTCCAGTACATTTTATAATGATTTTATAAACATTGAAAACTGTTGACAAAAACCTAGAAAGAATGGCTAATTAAAACTATGAAAGACACAATCAGGACTCCAAAATTGTCAACAGACTTGACTAATGAGCTAAAAATAAAACAAAACAAAACAAATAAAAAATTGAACTTAACTGGGTTAACTTGGATCTTAAGTCTTCACAAGTTAAGAAAATATAACTACTCAGTTATAACATAGGAAGAAAAATTTATTACTAATACATGTGGAAAAAGCTCAGTTGTTTTATTTATGTGTGAAATAAATGAGTCCACATTGTGATGTGGCTGCCAGAAGAGCTACTTTATTGTTTAATTGGAAGACATGTACTCTCCAAAACCAGAAAGTTAGAGCTCAGCAAATGTATATAATCTGAACTGAGGTTAGTGTTGAGTACCACATTTGACACTGAACTTATTAACAAATCAAATTTTCCCCAAAGAGAGCAACCCAACTATTAATATCATATGAATATACTCTTTCTTGTGAAAGAAATAATAAATTCTTTTTCCAGCTCTGCAATAAGGTTATATGTGATAAAATCCTGATTCTGTCCTATTCTACCTATGGCCATTATCAAAATTGTTTAACTTCCATGTATCTGAATTCCCTCATTCCCTCATAGAATTGGAACAATAATAATTACTTATTATCACCCTGATGCTGGGACGGATTGGGGGCAGGAGGAGAAGGGGATGACAGAGGATGAGATGGCTGGATGGCATCACTGACTCGATGGACATGAATTTGGGTAGACTGCAGGAGTTGGTGACGGACAGGGAGGCCTGGTGTGCTGCAAGTCATGGGGTAGCAAAGAGTTGGACACGACTGAGCAACTGAACTGAACTGATTATGATTATTAAATAATAATTAATTATTATTATTTGTAGAAGGGAATGGCAACCCACTCTAGTATTCTTGCCTGGAGAATCCCATGGGAAAAGAGCCTGGTGGGCTACAGTCCACGGGGTTGCAAAGAGTCAGACACGACTGAGTGATTAACACACAACACACAATTATTATTAAGGTTAAATAAGGTAAAATAGGAAAAGTCCCTGGCAAAGAATGTGGGCTAAATTTTAGTTAATTCATTTTTAATTAGTTCATTTTTATCCATTCACACAGATTTTTTGGTTTATAAGAGAAATCAGACACTGTTCATGGCCAGGTAACTAATAATATGAAAATTATTAAACTATGATGGAGATGTATATCAGGTTCTGAGTGAATGAATTTGTTTTTCATTCATACATTCTTGGTAGATATGAGATACATGTGAATTTGTTGAAATCCATGAAATATTACTAGTTAAAGTGCAAATGTTGGGTTGATTGGGTCACTCAGTAGCTAATTTATTCCTTCTGTTATTGTAGTCTTGTAGTGCCTCTTGTCTGATCTATTTATCTCATTTGATCTGCATAAAAATTCAGAAAGATAAATATTTCATTTTTGAGTCACCAAAATTGCTAGAATATGTTAAGTGAAATGTTGCCATTGTAGAATTAACTTGGTGACTAATTGGATTGAGTGCAACAGGGATATTGGATTGGAGATGTTTTCAAAATTTCATACTTGGAAAACCAAAAGACAGAGTGTCATGAGTTATGGCAAAATACGAAGTTTTGGTGGAATTGTGATGTGTATATTTTTGATACACAGAGCTTGAGTTGCCAATGGAAAAACCAAGTAGACTCAGCCTCTGGGTACTGGGAAATGCAGCAGAGTTCTAGCTCTTGCAGCTGCTGGATTAGCAAACATGGAGCTTTACACACACACACACAGTGTACACTCATATAAACATTAGCTGAACCATAAGAAAAATGTAAATCCAAAGTTTAGCCCGAAACAAAGATGGGATAAATCTGTGGATGACAGAAATTTAATGAGGAAATTTAAAGGCTGAGCATTAGCTTCAACATGGATATGTCAGTAGCCTGGGGAAAATGTCAGTGGACTTAGATACTGGTGTTTACTGCTTAGAATGGGACAAGTGCTAAAATTTTAGATCTAAAGCTATTGGTTGAGGTAGGAGAAGGGGCAGACCTGGGGCTAAGATCCCTGACACTGGATTGTCACCTGCAAAAGATGCGGAAAACAAAACAAAACAAAACAAAACAAACAAACAGTGCCTACTGACCAGGAGAACAATTGAGGAATTCTCTGTCAACCTGGGCATTGAGTAAGGAAAATGATTACCTGAGGAACTGTTTTGTATAGCTATGGAGTATTCATTTGCACTACCCTTAGCAAGAATTTATGCTAAAAATAATGCCAGTGTTGTTACTATTTTGGACTCAGGCAGAAGCAAATGCAAAACTTTTCTGACCCCAAACCTCAAGGGCTTTGGGTGATCCGTGATGAGATATTCTACAGACACAAAACAAAAGAATTTGTCCCTAATTTCAAGAGATATCAAAGCTTAGGTTTGAGTGTTATTTTCATAGAGGTGATACCTGACAAAGAAATTGGATTTGATTGTCCAGAAGGAAAATATAAACAGAGGAAATGAAAATGGAAACTTGGGTATATAACATTTCAGAACATTTAATATTTAGATGATGAAGGAAGAAGTATGGGTCACAGTTGGAGCACACAAAGTTTTGAGACATAAACCATAAGACTACAGTTTAATGGGCATAAAGAAAATATAATAGATGTTACTAGGAAGTTTCAGTTTGGAAAAACAGGAAAAGGAAACACAGTCACTTTCAAGTATATGATGACCTTTCAAGTAAAAAGGAGATTACATTTACTGTAAGTTCTGGAATGATAAATTAGAACAAACGATTTCACATTTAGGGAATTTCATTTTGGCTCATTGTGAGATATTCATTTTGGCTTGATATTTTGGAAAAAAATATTTTTTCCCAAAATTGAGCAGGCTGCCTTGTGAGTAGAGACTTCTTCCACGTTACAGGTGTGCAGGCAGTCTGGATGTTTAGAGGACACTTTTGTGTTAAATAAGAGTTTGAAGTAGACTACTTTAAATTCTTTCTAACTCTATGGATTAGTGAAAACTAACAATACTGCTGTGATGTTATTTTATGTGCTATATTCTAACCTTAGAAATAATTGATGTATCATAGACTCTGAAGGAGCACCAGTCTAATACTTTAGAGATTAAGCATATTTGTCATGTATTTTGAACCCTGGAGAAGATTGCTGACAAACTTTCCTTCTCATCTTTTTTGAAAACAAAAGTAAACTAGGAGCATAAGGGTCATGTCCCCCACCCCATTCCCTTAATTTAGCTATGAGGGAGACCAAAGTAATAATGTGTTTAAGTAGCTTGCTGTTTTCCAGGATTTTTAAAATAAATCTTAATTAATTTCTATTTCTGTTTACATACTAAAAATTACCAAATTCAATTAATTATCAAATTCAGGAGACAAATTGAGAATTTAGAATTATTTTTATTCCAGGTTCAGCAGTTAGTGCTATTATAAATTGCTCCTTAAAGATTAAAAGTTGTCTTTGGAGTTTCATTTCAGCTTAAAATGTAGAACTTTGGACTCATTGTAAAAATAGAAAAAGGCAGATAATATACAAAGATCATAATTTTTCCTGACTGCATTAGAGATTTGAGGTCAAAAGGTGACCAAGTAAACCAAATTCCAAAGAGTGGCAGGCCCTGCCAAGGGGAGATGGAGCACAAAATGTCTTTGGCCTTTGGCAGACACAGGAGAACGAGATGGCCACTATATAAGAGGGTAAGAAGAAATCAGCCAAAATTTCAGCAGATTCTTAAAGGCTAGATGTGAGCAAACATGTCAGTTTGAAATATCTGGGAGTTCAAGACACAAGAAGACTTAACAGTCATTCGTAAGCTCATCTTGGACATCTACCAGTTGTTCAGGGGAAATAATGAAGACAGTGCAGGAAACTGAAGGCCCATTCATTGGCCTTCTAGGGGAAACCGTATTTCTGTAGATCTTCCTCTTATAAGAAGCTGAAGCTCTAAGCTCCTGGTTTATGATACTAGCAAAATGACAATACAAGAGGAGACAGATATCCTCTGTGATCCTGAGCCCCGGCAAAAATCTCTTGCTTTGGAGGAAGGGAGAAAAAGCAAATAGCCTGCCTTGCAGGGATAGGTGGGACATGGGTTAAGATCCTTTGCTGGCGAGAGAATGGTTGAAGCAAAAACCTGTTGTTCCTGGGGAGGAGACTGGGGACCCTGTCTGGAGCCCAGGATCCCACATGGATACCAATCCGAAGTCAGGAACCACTAGGAGGAAGGACAGAAAACTGTCTCCTGTACAAGACTAAGTGCAGATATAAAGTACAGTTTGGCTGCAAGAAAGTTCCAATTTTAAGGCAGAAATGCTCAGACAGTTCCAATCCTGAGATTCAAAAACACAGCCCAGGGTTGTTGTTGATCATTACCTCAAAATTCCCTTTACTCTAATACAAAAATGAATCTATTTTGAATAATAAACAATAGCAGAGTACACTAGGAGAGAGACAATAGTATTGAGAGAGATCATCTCTGTGACCTAGCAAATGGGCTGTTGAAAGCTGAGAAACAGAGAAAAAGACTCTGGTACTGCAGGTGCTCTATGTAAGTATAGGTGATGGTAACTAACCATTAGGGAATTTGAAGCCTGAACTGCCCTGACTATAATGATAGGAAAAACAAAACTCAAAGCTCAAATCCTGACTAGATTTACCAACTCTACATACAAATAGCATAACAGAAGAGCATTGCCTGTATCCAGGTATGAATACAATTAACTTCAGTCTCTAGTATTGTTCTACACGGGGTGTTTAGGACTCAAGACAAAATTAGGATCTATACCAAAAAACCAAAATGTAACAATCCATTGTCAGTAGATGAAACAACTAACAAAACCAAACTAACAAATGACCCAGATGTTAGAACAATCAGACGATGACTTTAAGTAACTATGATTAGCATGGGACAGGACATAGTGGAAAATGTAGATGACAGGCATGAACAGATGGGGATTTCAGCAGAGGCATGAAAACGATGTACAAGAGGCAAGTGGAAATCATAGAGATACAAGAATACACTTGATACTAGAGATGAAGAATTCTTTCAGTTGATTGAACATCAATCTGAGCATCAGATTGAACACAGTGATGTAAAGTATCAGTGAAATTGAAGATAGATCAAGAGAAACCATCCTACCGAAATGCAAAGAGTAAAATGAGTGGGAAGAAAAGCCAGTACACACGAGCCAAACCTGCCAGAGGCATTTATGCATTTGGAGTTCTGGAAAGATAAAGATGGGGGAGAGATATATTTAAAGAGATGATGGCCAATGTATCAAAATTCATAGGATACCACTAAAAGTTAGAGGGAAATTTATGACTTTAAACTTTGAATGATTCTATGTTTTTGAATTAGAAGAAATTGAATTTATAATAAATCTTTCCCATAAGGAAAATTCTATAAACAGATGGCTTCGTTGATAAATTTTATCAAACATCTAAGAAAGAAAGAAAACCAAATCTACACAAATTATTTCAGAATGCAGAGTCAGCCAGAGGGAACGTTTCTTAACTTATTTTATAAAGCTAGCATTATTTCAATGTTAAAATCAAGCCAAATTATTACAAGAAAAGTATAGGCTGAGGTCTCTCATAAACATAGATGCAGATAGCCTTAATAAAATATTTGCTAATTGAAGCCAGAAATATGTAGAAAGAGTTCTAAGTCATTACAGTTCAGTTCAGACACTCAGCCCTGTCTGGAGTTGTCGTGACCCCATGGAATGCAGCATGCCAGGCTTTCCTGTCCATCTCCAACTCCCGCAGCTTGCTCAAAGCAATCCATCCAGTCAGTGATGCGATCCAACCATCTCATCCTCTGTCATCCCCTTTTCCTCCTGCCTTCAATCTTTCCCAGAATCAGGATCTTTTCTAGTGAGTCAGTTCTTTGCATCACGTGGCCAAATATTGGAGCTTCATCTTCAGCATCAGTCTTTCCAATGATATTCAGGACATTTCCTTTAAGATTGATTGGTTTGATAACCTTTCAGTCCAAGAGATTCTCAAGAGTCTTCTCTGACACCACAGTTCAGAAGCATCAATTCTTCAGCACTCAGCTTTCTTTGTAGTCCAACTCTCACATCCATACATGACAACTGGAAAAACCACATCTTTCAATAGATGGACCATTGTTGGCAAAGTAATGTCTCTGCTTTTTAATATGCTATCTAGGTTGGTCATAGCTTTTCTTCCAAGGAGCAAGCATCTTTTACTTTCATGGCTGCAGTCACCATCTGCAGTGATTATGGAGCCCAAGAAAATAAAGTCTGTCACTATTTCCATTGTTTCCCCATCTGTTTGCCTTAAAGTGATGAGACTGGATGTGATTATCTTAGTTTTTTGAATGTTGAGTTTTAAGCCAGCTTTTTCACTTTCATCAAGAGGCTCTTTAGTTCCTCTTCACTTTCTGCCATAAGGGTGGTGTCATCTGCATATCTCAGGTTATTGATATTTCTCCTAGCAATCTTGATTCCAGCTTGTGCTTCCTCCGGCCCAGCGTTTTTCATGATGTACTCTGCATGCAAGTTAAATAAGCAGGGTGTCAGTATACAGCCTTGACGTACTCCTTTCCCAATTTGAAACAAGTCTGTAGTACTATCCAGTTCTAAATGTTTCTTTTTTGGCCTGCTTCCAGATTTTTCAGAATGCAGGTAGGGTGGTCTGGTATTCCCATCTCTTTAAAAATTTTTCAGTTTGTTGTGATTCACAGAGTCAAAGGTTTAGGCATAGTCAATAAAATAGAAGTAGGTGTTTCTCTGGAATTCTCTTGCTTTTAGATGACCAATAGATGTTGGCAATTTGATCTCTGGTTCCTCTGCCTTTTCTAAAACCAGCCTGAACATCAGGAATTCTCGGTTCATGTACTGTTGAACCCTAGCTTGGAGAATTTTGAGCATTACTTTGCTAGCATGTGAGATGAGTGCAATTGTGCAGTAGTTTGAACATTTTTGGCATTGCCTTTCTTTGAGATTGGAATGAAAACTGACCTTTTCCAGTCCTGTGGCCACTGCTGAGTTTTTCAAATTTGCTGGCATATTGAGTGCAGCACTTTCACAGCATCACCTTTTAGGATTTGAAATAGCTCAATTGGAATTCCATCACTTCCACTAGCTTTGTTTGTAGGGATGCTTCCTAAGGCCCACTTGACTTCACACTCCAGGATGTCTGGCTCTAGGTGAGTGATCACACTATCGTGGTTATCTGGGTCAGGAAGATCTTTTTTGTACAGTTCTTCTGTGTATTCTTGCCACCTCGTCTTAATGTCTTCTGCTTCTTTTAGGTCCATACCATTTCTGTCCTTTATTGTACCCATAATTGCATGAAATGTTCCCTTAGTATTTCTAATTTTCTTGAAAAGCTGTCTAGTCTTTCCCATTTTATTGTTTTCCTCTATTTCTTCGCATTGACCACTGAGGAAGGCGTTCTTATCTCTCCTTGCTATTCTTTGGAACTCCGCATTCAAATGGGTATATCTTTCCTTTTCTCCTTTGCCTTTAGCTTCTCTTCTTTTAACAGCTATTTGCAAGGCCTCCTCAGAAAATCATTTTTCCTTTGTTGCATTTCTTTTTCTTGGAGATATTCTTGATCACTGCCTCTTATACAATGTCACAAAACTCTGTCCATAGTTATTCAGGCACCCTGTCTATCAGATCTAATCCCTTGAATCTAATTGTCACTTTCACTGTATAATAGTAAGGGATTTGATTTAGGTCATACCTGGAATGGTCTAGTGGTTTTCCCTACTTTCCTCAATTTAGGTCTGAATTTTGCAGTAAGGAGTTCATGATCTGAGCCACAGTCTTGTGGCTCCTGGTCTTGTTTTTGCTGGCTGTATAGAGCTTCTCCATCTTTGGCTGCAAAGGATATATCAATCTGATTTTGCTATTGACTGTCTGTTGACGTCCATGTGTATAGACTTCTCTTGTGTCATTAGAAGAGGGTTTTTGCTATGACCAGTATGTTCTTTTGGCAAAATTCTGTTAGCCTTTGCCCTGCTTCATTTTGTAATCCAAGGCCAAACTTATCTTTACTTCAGATATCTCTTGATTCCTACTTTGGCTTTCCAGTCCCCTATGATGAAGTACACATCCTTTTTTTGGTGTTAGTTCTAGAAGATCTTGTAGGTCGTCATAGAACCATTCAACTTCAGCTTCTTTGAGGTTGAGGCATAGACCTGAATTACTGTGATATTGCCTTGGAATGGAATATAAATCATTCTGTCATTTTTGAGATTGTATTTTGGACTCTTTTGTTGACTATGATGGCTACTCCATTTCTTCTAAGGGATTCTTGCCCACAGTATTAGATATAATGGTCATCTGAGTTAAATTCACCCATTCCAGTCCATTTTAGTTCACTGATGTTTATTCTCGCCGTCTCCTGTTTGACCACTTTCAATTTACTTTGATTCATTGACCTAACATTCCAGGTTCTTGTGCAATACTGTTCTTTACAGCATCGGACTTGACTTCCATCACCAGTCAGCAGGTGGATTCTCTACCATTAGTTCCACCTGAGAAGCCCCTCACTGTATCTATAGTAGTGCAAAGATTTTTCAAAAATTGAAAGTAAATGAGAAAATCATACATCCGTATGTACAGGTACAGTGAGATGCTTCCTAGGTGGCACTAGTGGTAAAGAATTTGCCTACCAATTTTGGAGACATGAGTCTGATCCCTGGGTTAGGAAGACCCCTTGCAGGAAGAAATGACAAACCACTCTAGTATTCTTGCCTGGAGAATCCATGGACAGGGGAGCCTGGCAGACTACATCCCTGGAGCTGCAAAGAATTGGACTTGACTGTGACTGAGCACACACACACACATAGATACAGGGAAGCCTGAAGATGGCAGTGAATTGCTGCAATCTCATGATAAAACCTGAACGATGAGGAGCTGAGTCTTCTGGATGAGCCAAGAAAGTGGTTTCTCAAAATGGAAACTACTCCTAGTGAGGACACTATGAAGACTTTGGAAATCACAAGCAAGGGTTTAGAATAAATAAACTTAGTTAAGGGAGTGGCAGTGTTTGAGAGGATTGACTTCCAATTTTGAAAGAAGTTCTACTATCAGTAAATACTATCAAACAGCAGCGCATGCCCCCGAGAAATCACTCATGAAAGGAAGAGTCGCCCAATGTGGCAGACCTCATCGTTTTCTTGAGAAATTGCCGCGGCACACCAATCTTCAACAGACATCAGCATCAAGGCAGTACCTTCTATCAGCAAAAAAGATTACAGTTCACTGAAGGCTCAAGTTTTTGCGTTGATATTTCTAGAGAAGGGGAATGAAAAGCAAAGGGAAAAAGGAAAGATACACCCATTTCAATGCAGAGTTCCAAAGAATAGCAAGGAGAGATGAGAAAGCCTTCCTCAATGATCAATGGAAAGAAATAGAGGAAAACAATAAAATGGGAAAGACTAGAGATCTCTTCAAAATAATTAGAGATACCAAGGGAACATTTCATGCAAAGATTGGCTTAATAAAGGACAGAAATGGTAGGGACCTAACAGAAGCAGAAGATATTAAGAAGAGGTGGCAAGAATACACAGAAGAACTGTACAAAAAAGATCCTCACGTCCCAGATAATCACGATCGTGTGATCACTCACCTAGAGCCAGACATCCTGGAATGTGAAGTCAAGTGGGTCTTAGGAAGCATCACTACGAACAGAGCTAATGGAGGTAATGGAATTCCAATTAAGCTATTTCAAATCCTGAAAGATAATGCTGTGAAAGTGCTGCACTCAATATGCCAGCAAATTTGGAAAACTCAGCAGTGGCTACAGGACTGGAAAAGGTCAGTTTTCATTCCAATCCCAAAGAAAGGCAATGCCAAAGAATGCTCAAACTACCACACATTTGCACTCATCTCACATGCTAGCAAAGTAATGCTCAAAATTCTCCAAGCCAGGCTTCAGCAATCTGTGAACCATGAACTTCCAGATGTTCAAGCTGGATTTAGAGAAGGAAGAGGAACCAGAGCTGAAACTGCCAACATCCACTGGATCATGGGAAAAGCAAGAGAGTTCCAGAAAAGCATTTATTTCTGCTTTATTGACTATGCCAAAGCCTTTGACTGTGTGGATCACAATAAACTGTGGAAAATTCTGAAAGAGATGGTAATACCAGACCACCTGACCTGCCTCTTGATAAATCTGTATGCAGGTCAGGAAGCATCAGTTAGAACTGGACATGGAACAACAGACTGGTTCCAAATAGGAAAAGGAGTACGTCAAGGCTGTATATTGTCACCCTGCTTATTTAACTTATATGCAGGTCTCTCTATCATAAGAAACACTGGGCTGGAGGAAGCACAAGCTGGAATCAAGATTGCTGGGAGAAATGTCAATAACCTCAGATATGCAGATAACACTACCCTAACAGCAGAAAGTGAAGAGGAACTAAAAAGCCTCTTGATGAAAGTGAAAGAGGAGAGTGAAAAAGTTGGTTTAAAGCTCAACATTCAGAAAACTAAGATTATGGCATCTGGTCCCATCACTTCATGGCAAATAGATGGAGAAACAGGGGAAACTGTGTCGGACTTTGTTTTTGGGGGCTCCAAAATTACTGCAGATAGTGACCGCAACCATGAAATTAAAAGATGCTTAATCCTTGGAAAGAAAGTTATGACCAACCTAGATAGCATATTGAAAAACAGAGATATTACTTTGCCAACAAAGATCTGTCTAGTCAAGGTTATGGCTTTTCCAGTGGTCATGTATGGATGTGAGAGTTGGACTATAAACAAAGCTGAGCACAAAAGAATTGATGCTTTTGAACTGTGGTATTGGAGAAACTCTTGAGAGTCCCTTGGAATGCAAGGAGATCCAACCAGTCCATCCTAAAGGAGATCAGTCCTGGGTGTTCATTGGAAGGACTGATGTTCAAGCTGAAACTCCAATACTTTGGGCACCTGATGCAAAAAACTGACTCATTTGAAAAGATCATGATGCTGGGAAAGATCGAGGGCAGGAGAAGGGGACGACAGAGGATGAGATGGTTGAATGGCATCACCGACTCAATGGAAATGGGTTTGGGTGGACTCCGGGAATTGGTGACAGATGGCAAGGCCTGGTGTGCTGTGTCATGGAGTCACAAAGAGTCAGACACGACTGAGCGACTGAACTGAACTGAAGCAAAAAATTATTTTTTAATTAAGGTATAGACATTGTACTTTTCAAGACATAATGTTATTACACACTTACTAGACTACAGTGTAAACAAAACTTTTATACGTACTTAAAAATCAAAAAAATTCATGTGATTCACTTTAGTGCCATATTTTCTTTATTGTGGTGGAATAAAACCAAATCTGAAATATCTGAGATGCAAGTTGCTAATGGATGCATACTTCCATTGTGAAATGGCAAAGACAAGGTACAAAGTGGCTTTTCTTCAAAGAATAACTCTTAAGGAGAAAAAAAGAGATATATATAAAGTGGCAAACAGACAGATCTTAGGATACTGGAAATATTTTGTACCAAACTGATTATGTAATAAGGTTGCCTATTCAGTTATTTAATTTGTGTGTGTGTACTCTTCCTGTGTTACATAACTTACTGCACAAATCTTAAATTCAGATTATGTCATTATTCTGATGAAACTCTTTATATCTCACTTGAAAGTGAAAGTCGCTCAGTCGTTTCTGACTCTTTGTAACCCCATGGACTGTAGCCCGCCAGGTTCCTCTGTCCATGGAATTCTCCAGGCAAGAACACTGGAGTGGGATTCCATTCTCTTCTTCAGTGCATCTTCCCAACCCAGAGATCGAACCCAGGTCTCTTCCATTAGCAGGCAGATTCTTTACCGTCTGAGCCACCAGGGAAGCCCACTTAGAATACAAATTATGTTGGGTAGTAATTATCTTCCTTACTGAAGATCTTTCATTGTTTCTTCTTATTCCTCTCTGGCAGTGTTCTATACATAGGTTTGATTTTTAGTAGTTTCAATCTGCCCTTTATTTCTGCTAAGATAGGTTCCAGTTCTGCAAAGGTGTTTTACTTCCTTTTTAACCTAACTTACCTCCTTCATCTCCTTGACTTCTCCTTTTGTGACCTTTTAGCTGGTCCATTTTACCCTATTTTCTAATGATTATTTTTGCTCCTTTCCCTCCTATTATATTCTGTTGTGAATGCAAATCAGTTTTGTGACATTTTTCTCTCTGGATCATATACAATCCTCTACTTTAGTGACAGTGTTAAAAACAGTAACTCTAACAATAAAATCACACTTGTACTTATCTTTTCTTGAATATTTTTTATTTTCCAGCCACTATATAATATTAAGCACATTACATCTACTGCTTTATTAATTTTTAACAAGATTATTTTACTATCTTCACTCTAGTAGTGAATAATATAAGCTCAAGGATTGCTGAATTAAAGCTTGCCCCCTGGCAGAATGTTTACACATACATTTGGAATCTCTGCTCCTAAACTCTGTCTTGACTGCCACTCTGGTTAAATTATGTTTGAAATTAGAACTTCTGAAAATCCAACAGTCAGTCTGCTTATTACTAAGAAAGCTATTGTCCTAAAAATGCTAAATATATATTATCAGATACCTGTGTGCCCACTTTCTTTCTCCTTATAAATGGAATTTTTGATCTCTGTTTAGAGGCTAAATCCTGTTAGATTTTGGTCTTGAGGATGGTGTGAGAAAAGAATTATTCTGCCTTCCTCATTGAGTTAGTTACACCTGAACAATAGAGAGGGGCTTCCCTGTTGGCTCAGTGGCAAAGAATCTGCCTGCAGTGTAGGAGCCTCAGGAGACTTCTGGCTTTGATTCCTGGATCAGGAAAACCCCATGGAGGAAGACATGGCAATCTACTCTGGGATTCTTGCCTGGAGAGTCCCGTGGACTGAAGAGTCTGGCAGGCTACAGTCCATAGGGTCGCAAAGAGTCGGACGTGACTGAAGAGACAGCACAGACACACACGAACAATAGAGGTGCCTTTTTTATTTTTCGTCCGATTATCTAGTTGGTACAGCCTCTGAGTCATGTGCTTGAAGGTGAAGTGTTTGGAGGCTTTTAGCTCTTTTTATACCAAGCAGATCTTTCATGAAGCCAACCTACATTTTGAAGCATGGATGGATTTTTTTTAATCCAGATCCATTTGGTCTACAATTAGTTCATCAGTTACTAGATCCCAGTGTAAGTGTGTCCTCAGTGATAGGAATTGCTAACTTTCTCTAAAGGTCCTACTTGGCATTTAAATAAAAATTTTGGAGACAATGCATTAGAGGCTACTAGGAGAAAGCAACTTTGAATCAGAAGCTGATTCTTCCACCTAGATGGAAATCTGGCTTTTCATTGCTTTCTCCTGGAGATCTACCACTCTGTGCTTTATGTGAAAATGATCTTTCCAGCTAGATTGTTAGCAACTTCAGAGCATGGTTCTGACTTTGATTTCTGTTGATTCCAGTAAATAAATAGTTTAGTAATTTGTACTAAGTAAGCATTAAGTAACACCTCCGGGGAAAATTCTTTTTCTTTCTTCTGTTCTTAATTTCTCGTAAATGTTAGCAATGAATTCAGAATATAGCATAATACAGAAAACATTCCCTAATTATTAGTAGAATAGAAAAGAGGGGGGGAAATTGCCGAAAGGAAAAGCTCTATGTAAATTACTTACAAAATTAGCTGTTTAGCAAGCATAAGTTAGGATGCACAATCTGAAATGTGTCAAATGTAAAATATGCCAATAGCCATTGCTGATGAAACAAAATATTTGGAAATTTAAGTTATCCATATTATTCAGTAATATTCATGGCCAATTTATTTGACCTGCTTGTTATTTTGTCAAATCATATAATAATTCAAGTATGAGAAAGATAAAAACATTATTCTTCAAATTTTTAACTATTTTCAGTGTTGATTAAATGCTACTTAATGCACTTGTCAAACAAACAGAAAGTGCAATATTGTAAATTGATAATATCACAGTCTGTTGTCACTTCTTAGATATTTAGCTATTGATGCTTCATAGGAAGAAATGTCATTTAAAAAATTCATTGGTTTACAGAGAGTTCATGTGGAAATTTGCAGACACTGTGGCCTATTTATAAAATAATTCAGATGTGGTGATAATAACTATTTGCCTGTGATAGTATAAAGACAGTATTTCTTTGATGGTTTGCCAACTTTTCAGTCATATTGGAAAAATTGCTTTCTTTCAAAAAATGATTTATTTTAAAGAGAAAGTATTGGAGGCCTCGTATATAAGTGATATGATCAAACCACTGCATTTGAAAACTAAATTAATTATCGTGGATCTGTGATACCTGAGCAGTACTGAGACATTTAGGTAATTAAAATTCATCCATAAGTAAGGTATGATAACCTCCACAGTATACCTGTGTATAGTCAAGAGCCATAAATGATATGGGAATGGAGCCTTAATATGCCCTGGGTACCTGGTATATTTCAAATTCTACACTAGGAAGAATGGCAGTCACAAAGAAATAGTAATTATGACACTTTTATGAGGTTTAAAACAATATAAATAATTGTGAATTGTTTGCACATTCCACATTTTAAACGTCCAGATTCAGGCTAGACTCAAGAAAGAAGTGGAATTGGAGTGAGAGGATTACACTTTGGGAAGGAAGAGGAGTTGTGTGTTTGTCATCACTGTATCTTTACTTATTGACATGGAATTCATGTGTGAGTTTTGTATCTACATCAAGAAGTGTAATTTATTATTTTCAGAACTGTTTAATGTTTTTTAATATTGGAGATAGCAATTTAATATTGCTTAAGATCTGTACCCTTTGTACAGATATCAAAAGTCATTTGTTTAATGGAAAAAGAAGTCTTCACTTGTTTTAAAAACATTCTCTTACCTCATTTTGTGTAATCATACAGTATTTTATCTGTGGAAAACTAATATGTATGCTGAGCACATCAGTATAAATGCTGGGCTGGATGAGTTACAAGTTGGAATCCATACAGGCAGGAGAAACATCAACGACCTCAGATATGCAGATGATACCACTCTAATGGCAGAAAGTGAACAGGAACTAAAGAGCCTCTTGAGGGTGAAGGAGGAGAATAAAAAGCTGGTTTAAAACTAAATATTAAAAAAAAACAAAAACAAAAACTAAGATTGTGGTATCTAGCTGCATTGTTTCATGGCAGATAGAGGGGGAAAAGAGCAAGCAGTGCCAGATTTCCTTTTCTTTGACTCTAAAATCACAGTGGATTGTGACTGCAGCCATGAGATCAGAAGACAGTTGCTTTTTGACAGGAAAGCTTGGAAAACCTGGACAGTGTGTTGACAAGCAGAGACATTACTCTGCCGACGAAAGTCTGTATAGTCAAGGCTATGGTCTTCCCATTGGGCACATATGGTTGTAGGAGTTGAACTGTAAAGAAGGCAGAACACCAAAGAATTGATGCCTTTGAACTGTGGTGCTGGAGAAAACTCCTGAAAGTCCTTTGGACAACAAGGAGATCAAACCAGTCAATCTTAAGGGAGATAAACCTTGAATACTTGTTGGAAGGGCTGATGCAGAAGCTGAAATTCCAGTATTTTTGTCATCTGATGTGAACAGCTAACTGAGTGGAAAAGTCCCTGATGCTAGGAACGACTGAGGGCAAAGAAGAGGGTGCCAGAGGATGAGATGGCTGGATGACATCACTGATGCAATAGACATGAACTTGGTCAAGCTTCAGGAGATGGTATGGGACAGAGAGGCCTGGTATGTTGCAGTCCATGGGATCGCAAGAAGTCAGACATGACTGGAGACTGGAAAACAACAATCCTTCTCTGGAAGAACACACTGTAAGAAATGATTTGCCTACTTTCACTTTTCACTTTCATGCATTGGAGAAGGAAATGGCAACCCACTCCAGTGTTCTTGCCTGGAGAATCCCAGGGATGGGGGAGCCTGGTGGGCTGCCGTCTATGGGGTCGCACAGAGTCGGACACGACTGAAGTGACTTAGCAGCAGCAGCAGCAGCAATGGTGACTACAACTTGGATGCCTAATAGGCATTCGATTAGACTGAATCCATTCTTTTCCCTGCCAAGCTAGCTTCTCCTACCTCCACTGTTTAGTTAATTAATGTCTCCATGTGATCAGTCAGCCTCCAGGAATCTGTAGATAGTCTAGGCACTGTTTTTCTGTTGTTCAGTTTTTCACCAAATCATGTAAATTGCACATTTTCACCTTTTATGAATCTGTCCCTTTCTCTCCATCCCCATATTAGAGCTTTTGTCCATGCCCTCCTCATCTCTTTTGGTTAATGAAATGTCCTACAGTCACCCATCTGTCATTATGCTGCCCTGCATAATGGCTTTATGTCATCAGCTGATAAATTAGAAAATCATTAAATTGTCCATAAAATGTCCTTAAGACCATACATAACTTGATTCCTGCTTCTCCCTTTCATCTGATCTTTTCATAGGCTTTCACCTTGAACCTTAATTGTAGCCATTCCAGAGTTTCAAAAGGATACAGTTTCTGACTCAAACCAGGTCTATAAACCTGCTCTATTCCTGTTATTTGCTCTACGTTATCCCTACCTCTCTGACTTTCCTTCACCACACCCCTCCCCTGGCTGACACACTCATTTTTCAACACTCAGATCAAATAAGTAAAATCGATAACCCTCTTTTGGGTGTCCTATATACACATAGGTCTTTCACAGTACACATAACACTTTATTACATACATCTGGTTACTTGTCTGTTTCACTATGATAGAATGAAAGCCATTGAAGTGTAGATCCTCTGCTTTATAAATGTTTGTTTCTTCAGAAATGTGCAAAGTTTTAGTAAAAGAGTAGGTAATAAATGCTTAATGGATCAATTAAGTAAGTAACAAAAGTTAATACCTGAGTTTTCAATAAGTATTTCAGGTCGGAGTCATATTTTTGGATTACTGTTGAGAGACACTGTCTGGAAAGAAAAAAGAGCTTTGTTTAAAATTGAGTAGTAAAACATTAAATTTAGCAAGTTTATCACAAGTCATGCTTTGCCCATGATTCTATAGCAAATGTGGTTTAAGGATTTCTGTTGATGTAATTTTAACTATCATTTTGCATGTCTGCCTTAAAACCTCTGTATAACTTGATAGGCTACAAGCATATTTAAAAACCTTAGAACTCAGAATAAATTTTTGACAACCAAACCTCTCAAAGATTGTTCATTATAAGAAACTACTTTTAATTCAAAATGTCAGTTGCAAAGGGATTCATAAGGAGATAATGACAGATACAACAAGAAATATTAAATATGCAAAAATTTGCAGAGAATTGCTTTCAGAATTAATGACATATTTATCATAGGTGATGTTGTATTTGACCCCAAACCTCTGTGTTTTCCTGGTATTTTTGCTTTTTCCCTAAGCTCCTCTTAATGCTTCAGCTTTATCTCTTAGATGGAACAGATGTGAGTTGAGCAGAGATTCTTCTGGCTTCACTATTCAAAATTATTTTCCCAAATGTTATTGACTTTCCCTTCCTATTTGTCCTGAAAACTCCTGAATTGAATCAAATAATGAACTGTATAACACAAATTCACAATGTTAAAAACACACCAATATATTTTATAGTAGCAGGTAGCCCTGTTCGATCCCCGCCCAACTCTGAGTGTCTGCAGCCAACCCTGTCGCTACACAGGCACCTGCAGCTGGTCTTCACAGCCAGGTGTGTGTGTGTACACAACCAGCTCCAGCAGCAACTGCTGTCTGTCCTGGTTCCTATCTGGAGGCACCACTGAGGATCCCAACAGCCCCTGCAGCACTGCAGACCTCCCACAGCACTTGCCAAGGACCACATGGTTGTGGATGCTGTGGAGCCTCGTGACCTGAACTGAGCAGACTTTGTGTTTCTCCCTCCCTCCAGACCTGGAGTTGTCTCACAATTCTGTGCTTGGTGCCTTGCACCACTACACCCAGGGTTACAGCACATTTCAGGATACCCTCGCCAGTAAGTGAAGGTCTTTCCATACTGAAGCCAGCTCATACAGTCTGGAAGAGGTGACTGCTGCTTCCTCTGTTCAGCAGCTATGCAAGGCTGTGTGGAGTGAAAGGGTTAGTTGCTCAGCCATGTTCAACTCTTTGTGACCCCATGGACTGTAGCCTTCCAGGTTCCTCTGTCCTTGGGATTCTCCAGGCAAGAATACTGAAGTGAGTTGCCATTCCTTTCTCCGGGGGATCTTCCCCACCCAGGGATATAAAGCTAGAAAATCACAAAAAAATCAGGGAAATATGACACCACCCAAAGAATACAGTAGACTTCCAGCAACTGACCCCAAAGAAATGGAGATAAAAGAATTGTCTGATTAAAGCTCTCACAATAATTATTCTAAAGATGCTCAGAGAACTACAAGGGAACACAGAAAAAGAATTTAATGAATTTAGCATAACAATGCAAGAAACAAAATGAGAAATTCAGCAAAGAGAAAACACAAGAATCAAATAGAAATGTTTGCACTAAAGAATACAAGACTGAGCTGAAGAATTTGATAAACTACCAAGCAGAAGATTCCATAAACTTAAAGACAGATTTCTTGAAATCACCCAATCAGAGGAACAACAAAAAGAAGGAAGGGAATGAAGAAATGTTGTCTGTCAACTACACTTAAATTAAAAATTACTGACAATGAAAAGTTAGGGAATAAATCATATGGGTCTCACAGTTAGTTCAGTCACTCAGTTGTGTCTGACTCTTTGCGACCCCATGGATTGCAGCATATCAGTCCAGCATGCAGTTGCCATCACCAGCTCCTGGTGCTTGCTCAAACTCATGTCCATCAATTGGGCAATGCCATCCAACCATCTCATCCTCTATTGTCCCCTTCTTCTCCTGCTTTCAATCTTTCCTAGCACAGGGTCTTTTCCGAAGAGTCACAGGCTCCTTTTGTTTCTCTGTGCCCCAGGTAGCATCCACCTACAAGTCACAGCCCTCCACCAAATAGTTCAGAACAAATTTCTGACTCCCAGGGTTTCCAGACTTTTTGAATAATTTGTCCAATTTGATGTTTCTCTCTGCATTTGTTGATGTGGTAGTTGTTGTCTTATAAATTTATTTTGAAACACAACTTTTGATTTAATACACCATTTTGATGGGGACCTATCTGAAGCATATAATTAGTAATACAATAATAATTTAGATAAAGTGATATCAAAAGTCCTCCTTAGTTTTACCCATTCTATGATTTTATGGTATGAGGCTGAATACTGGGGGGAAAGAGAAAGACATGATATTTTAATGAAAGAATGTAGCCTTTGCAAATTGCAGACAACATTAATTTCACTCTTCCTACTAACAAACTGAATGATCAGCCCTAGATAAGTTATTTAACCTTCCAGAAGTTCAGTTTCCTTGATTCCAAAGTAAGGTAGTATGTATTGTTATGGAGTTAAAGGGAGAATTAGATGAGATAATGTATGCAAAATATATTAGAACTCCAGGAGGTGATAGCTATTATTAATAGTCACTAAAACAATTTTAGCTCACTTTTATATCAGGCTGTGCTTTAGAGAATTTGTGACACGTACCTCCCACACTCCATTTTTTGCTCATTTAGCTCAGAACAACTTTAATTCCTGATAAACTCACCCTGTAGCACTGATACCTTCTCCCAGGTTAGCTTTTTGATATGTCTATTCTTTCAAATAATACATGCATATGTTGAGATATCAGACTCAATTAGAATATGCTCATTTGCTGTCACTTGAGTTTTCCAATTTGAATTCATTCTCCTTTGTTTATAATGTACCAATTATTTTCAAGGAGTTCCAGAAAGGAATTTAAAGCAGGAGATGGTGATTTTCAAAGTATGGAAATTCAGTGATACAAAGAGCTTAGTGACATGTGCACAATCAAAATTACCAAATGAATGAGGAAAAAAAATCCTCGAAAATGTAATAACTGGTAGCAGAGAGATTTTTAAATGAATGTTAGATTGTTCTGGAAGGTGTTAGCAGCTCTTCAAACGTATCTGAATAACTGTGAAGAATAGATAATTATTAACAGAATTTGCCAAAGGGAGGTATCTATTAAAAGTACAATAGCTTCCACAGTATTAGTGAAAGGATAGTTTTTACAATCAACTGAAAAATATTGTGATTTGGCACTTAAGAAATCAGTCAGCAAGTAGTCTTGGAACAGAAATGAAATGTCTTACCTGGATACTTTCCAGATATGCATAAATTCTAGAAGCTGGTTCAGATAAAACTGACTGTGGTCATCTTCATGCTGTAGATAGCAGGATATATTAATATTTATAGAGTGAAGAGGAATGAATACCAGATAAAAATAGGTCCGTAGCTTCCTACTGTCATTTTATTCACTTCTTTTGATAACCCTCATTTATCATTTTAATATTTTGTTTTAAAGACCTTAGAAGACACTTCTTAACTGTAGAAGCATTCTTTTCAAAAGTAAAGTGGAAAGCTGCTCTTTGGTTGAGGATAAACCCCAAGGACAATTGAAAAGCATCCTGCCACCACCAAGGTCAAATACGAATTTATCCCAGCAGGAAGGCAGTTTTGACACCAGTTCTCCCATGTACGTGTACGTTTTTTCACATTTAGGCCTTGGATCCATGGCAGCATAAGACTTGACAACTTGCCACATTGGCCAGCAGATACAGAATGGAATCCTCTATTTTTCAGATTTTCCATATCTTGCCACCAAAATGTCAGGGTAAGAGAACTTTCCCTGAATCTCATGAACATTGAGTTATGCTAATGAAAGACAACTACTGAAGATATAAATTGCAGGAGTTATCAGATGGCATTGTATTTTTCTCCCAAGATGAGCAGGAACTACTCATCTTAAAATAGCAGCCCCCTGATCCACATCTCTGCATTCAGACAGATGCACTCTCATCTTAACTCCTTGATCAGCTCTTCTGAAATGGGTATCTGTGAAAATCCTATGCAGGTCTGCAGAGGAAGCAAATATACCCCATCATCTTTGCACTTTTTCATCACCCAGAGCCGTTAAGTTTTACAGCCCAATGAGTTCCTTACTGCCTGGGGTACATATAATCTTGTATGTCAGTATGCACACAATCTAATTTTAAAACTGCCTGTTAGAGTTTCTGACAGAAAACATCAGAAGGAAGACCTTTACATGGCTTAAGATCAATGGTAAATCAATTTTTATATTGGCTTGTTTTGTGAGGAAGAGGGAGGAAGCTAAGTAACACGTAAAGAATAAGGTCACTGATATGAAAAAGGAAGGCTTTGTATTATTAGAAATGCTAAGAAACTTGGCAACATGAGGCTTACTGTATAGGATTTTACATCTAAGGTTCCTAGTTGATGAAATCTGAAAGTGTGATAGTGATTGAGACAATTTCTTTTTCTGCAGTAGATAAAGATAAAGTTCAGGCATGGAAAGGACAATAAAAGGGAAGGGAAAAAAGAGAAATTTAAAGTCAAAATACAATAAGATTTAAACTGTAATCTTTGACATTTGCCTTATTTCAGAGACTTCCCTGGTGGCTCAGTGCTAAAGAATCAACCTGCAATGCAGGAGACACAGGAGATGCGGGTTTGATCCCTGGGTCAGGAAGATGCCCTGGAGAAGGAAATGGCAACCCACTCCAGTATTCTTGCCCGGGAAATCCCATGGACAGAGGAGCCTGGGGAGCTGCAGTCCATAGGGTTGCAAGGACTTGGACATGACTGAGCACACCTGCACTTACTTCCGAAGTTAAAACCAAAGCAGTATATAAATAATATGACATATTTGCATCTTTTGGTATAGCATAATCATATTCATTTAAAAGCTACTTTACTTGGCTTCCAGAGATACTTTTTGGGGCAGGGGAATTGTCCTTTTTCATATAGTCACTTAAAAGAAAAAACAAAAACAAAAACAATTTATCTAAAGGATCTCAAAGAGTTGGAGGGAAATTTGAGCACGTATCCTTGGAATGTATTGTGCAGTTTACTTTTCTCCAAAGCTAAAAGCCATACCTTTGTTTTAGTAAAAACACTAAGGTATTTTTTGTTCCTTTTTTTCATACAGAAATCTATAGCTTTACATATTCTGTGAAGGCTTCCTTGAATTATAAAGAAATTTTAATTTTATGATTAATATCTGCAATGTTGGCAATACTTTAGATCAGACCCGAAAGACATAAAGGAAGAAAATAAAAAAAAAAAAAAAGTTTTAATCATTTGTGCCATTTCTAATCAAGACAGACATTTAAAAATTTTGAAATCTAGGATGATTTCTAAAGAATATCAACCAGTTTTGTGAATAATCTCCTGGAACATGAATTAAATCATCATCAGTTCAGTTCATAAGTTACTCAGTCATGTCCGACTCTTTGCAACCCCATGAATCGCAGCACACCAGGTCTCCCTGTCCATCACCATCTCCCGGAGTTCACTCAGACTCGCATCCATCGGGTCAGTGATGCCATCCAGCCATCTCATCCTCTGTGGTCCCCTTCTCCTCCTGCCCCCAATCCCTCCCAGCATCAGAGTCTTTTCCAGTGAGTCAACTCTTTGCATGAGGTGGCCAAAGTACTGTAGTTTCAGCTTTAGCATCATTTCTTTCAAAGTAATCCCAGGACTGAACTCCTTCAGAATGGACTGGTTGGATCTCCTTGCAGTCCAAGGGAATCTCAAGAGTCTTCTCCAACACCACGGTTCAAAAGCATAAATTCTTTGGCACTCAGCTTTCTTCACAGTCCAACTCTCACGTCCATACATGACCACTGGAAAAACCATAGCCTTGACCAGATGGACCTTTGTTGGCAAAGAAATGTCTCTGATTTTGAATATGCTGTCTAAGTTGGTCACAACTTTTCTTCCAAGGAGTAAGCGTCTTTTAATTTCATTGCTGTAGTCACCATCTGCAGTGATTTTGGAGCCCAAAAAAGTAAAGTCTGACACTGTTTCCACTGTTTCCCCATCTATTTGCCGTGAAGTGATGGGACCGGATGCCGTGATCTTCGTTTTCTGAATGTTGAGCTTTAAGCCAACTCTTTCTCTCTCCACTTTAACTTTCATCAAGAGGCTTTTTAGTTCTTCTTTACTTTCTGCCATAAAGGGTGGTGTCATCTGCATATCTGAGGATATTGAGATTTCTCCCAGCAATCTTGATTCCAGCTTGTGCTTCTTCCAGCCCAGTGTTTCTCATGCTGTACTCTGCATATAAGTTAAATAAGCAGGGTGACAATATACAGCCTTGACGTACTCCTTTCCCTATTTGGAACCAGTCTGTTGTTCCATGTCCAGTTCTAACTGTTGCTTCCTGACCTGCATACAGATTTCTCAAGAGGCAGATCAGGTGGTCTGGTATTCCCATCTCTTGAAGAATTTTCCACAGTTTATTGTGATCCACACAGTCAAAGGATTTGGCATAGTCAGTAAAGCAGAAAAAGATGTTTTTTCTGGAACTCTCTTGCTTTTTCAAATATCCAGTGGATGTTGGCAATTTGATCTCTGGTTCCTCTGCCTTTTCTAAAACCAGCTTGAACACCTGGAAGTTCATGGTTCACGTATTGCTGAAGCCTGGCTTGGAGAATTTTGAGCATAACTTTACTAGTGTGTGAGATGAGTGCAATTGTGTGGTAGTTTGATCATTCTTTGGCATTGCCTTTCTTAGGGATTGGAATGAAAACTGACCTTTTCCAGTCCCGTGGCCACTGCTGAGTTTTCCAAATTTGCTGGCATATTGAGTGCAGCACTTTCACAGCATCATCTTCAGGATTTGAAATAGCTAAACTGCAATTATATCACCTCCACTAGCTTTGTTCGTAGTGATGCTTTCTAAGGTCCACTTGACTTCACATTCCAGGATGTCAGGCTCTATATTAGTGATCACACCATCATGATTATCTGGGTCATGAAGATCTTTTTTGTACAGTTCTTCTGTGTATTCTTGCCACCTCTTCTTAATATCTTCTGCTTCTGTTAGGTCCATGCCATTTCTGTCCTTTATTGTGCCCATCTTTGGCATGAAATTTTCCCTTGGTATTTCTAGTTTTCTTGAAGAGATCTCTAGTCTTTCCCATTCTGTTGTTTTCCTCTATTTCTTTACATTGATCGCTGAAGAAGGCTTTCTTATCTCTTCTTGCTATTCTCTGGAACTCTGCATTCAGATGCTTATATCTTTCCTTTTCTCCTTTGCTTTTCACTTCTCTTCTTTCACAGCTATTTGTAAGGCCTCCCCAGACAGCCATTTTGCTTCTTTGCATTTCTTTTCCATGGAGATGGTCTTCATCCCTGTCTCCTTTACAATGTCATGAGCCTCAGTCCATATTTCATCAGGCACTCTATCTATCAGATCTAGTCCCTTAAATCTATTTCTCACTTCTACTGTATAATCATAAGGGATTTGATTTAGGTCATACCTGAATGGTCTAGCGGTTTTCCCTACTTTCTTCATATATCAATATAATAGGAGTCAGTTTAAAATAAGAAAGCCATCATCTATTGTAATGCTTTTTACAATGAAAAAAAAAACTCTGAAATATCCCCTGAACAGTGTTGGTATCAATAAACTTAATAAAATGACTGTGTGGCTGTGACCCGGCTCACTAAGCTCAGTTGAGAGGATTTACCCCACTTCCGAGGTCGGGGGAGTGGCCGGGAGGAGCAACCTGAGGAGCAGTGACTGTGTCGGCATGGGAGGGCCTAGGGGAGCTATCTGACATTGAAGGTCAGGAAGGGCGGCGGTAAGGAGCTACCCCTCGTCCTAGGTAAGGAGCAGCGGCTGTAAGGTAAGGAGTGCTTTGCTGGAACAGCCGTGAAGAGATAACCCACGCCCAAGGTAAGGGAAACCCAAGTAAGATGGTAGGTGTTGCAAGAGGGCATCAGAGGGCAGACACACTGAAACCATACTCACAGAAAACTAGTCAATCTAATCACACTAGGACCACAGCCTTGTCTAACTCAGTGAAACTAAGCCATGCCCGTGGGGCAACCCAAGATGGGCGGGTCATGGTGGAGAGGTCTGACAGAATGTGGTCCACTGGAGAAGGGAATTGCAAACCACTGCAGTATTCTTGCCTTGAGAACCCCATGAACAGTATGAAAAGGCAAAATGATAGGATACTGAAAGAGGATCTCCCCACATCAGTAGGTGCCCAATATGCTACTGGAGATCAGTGGAAAATAACTCCAGAAAGAATGAAGGGATGAAGCCAAAGCAAAAACAATACCCAGCTGTGGATGTGACTGGTGATAGAAGCAAGGTTCGATGCTGTAAAGAGCAATATTGCATAGGAACCTGGAACGTTAGGTCCATGAATCAAGGCAAATTGGAAGTGGTCAAACAAGAGATGGCAAGAGTGAACGTTGACATTCTAGGAATCAGCGAACTAAAATGGACTGGAATGGGTGAATTTAACTCAGATGACCATTATATCTACTACTGCAGGCAGAAATCCCTCAGAAGAAATGGAGTAGCCATCATGGTCGACAGAAGGGTCCCAAATGCAGTAATTGGATGCAATCTCAAAAACGACAGAATGATCTCTGTTCGTCTCCAAGGCAAACCATTCAATATCACAGTAATTCAAGTCTATGCCCCAACCAGTAACACTGAAGAAGCTGAAGTTGAACGGTTTTATGAAGACCTACAAGACCTTTTAGAACTAACACCCAAAAAAGATGTCCTTTTTATTATAGGGGACTGGAATGCAAAAGTAGGAAGTCAAGAAACACCTGGAGTAACAGGCAAATTTGGCCTTGGAATGCAGAATGAAGCAGGGCAAAGACTAATAGAGCTTTGCCAAGAGAATGCACTGGTCATAGGAAACATCCTCTTCCAACAACACAAGAGAAGACTCAACACATGGACGTCACCAGATAGTCAACACCAAAATCAGATCGAATAAAGCTAGTGGAGGTGATGGAATTCCAGTTGAGCTGTTTCAAATCCTGAGAGATGATGCTGTGAAAGTGCTGCACTCAATATGCCAGCAAATTTGGAAAACTCAGCAGTGGCCACAGGACTGGAAAAGGTCAGTTTCCATTCCAATGCTAAAGAAAGGCAATGCCAAAGAATGCTCAAACTACCACACAATTGCACTCATCTCACATGCTAGTAAAGTAATGTCAAAATTCTCCAAGCCAGGCTTCAGCAATACATGAACCGTGAACTCCCTGATGTTCAAGCTGGTTTTAGAAAAGGCAGAGGAACCAGAGACCAAATTGCCAACACCCACTGGATATTCAAAAAAGCAAGAGAGTTCCAGAAAAACATCTATTTCTGCTTTATTGACTATGCCAAAGCCTTTGACTGTGTGGATCACAACAAACTGTGGAAAATTCTTCAAGAGATGGGAATACCAGACCACCTGATCTGCCTCTTGAGAAATCTGTATGCAGGTCAGGAAGCAGGAATTAGAACTGGACATGGAACAACAGACTGTTTTCAAATAGGGAAAGGAGTACGTCAAGGCTGTATATTGTCACCCTGCTTTTTTTAACTTATATGCAGAGTACATCATGAGAAACGCTGGACTGGAAGAAACACAAGCTGGAATCAAGATTCCTGGAAGAAATCTCAAAAACCTCAGATATGAAGATGACACTAGCCTTATGGCTGAATGTGAAAAGAAACTAAAATCCTCTTGATGAAAGTGAAATTGGAGACTGAAAAAGTTGGCCTAAAGCTCAACATTCAGAAAACGAAGATCATGGCATCTGGTCCCATCACTTCATGGGAAATAGATGGGGAAACAGTGGAAATAGTGTCAGACTTTATTTTTTTGGGCTCCAAAATCACTGCAGATGGTGACTACAGCAATGAAATTAAAAGACACTTACTCCTTGGAAGAAAAGTTATGACTTACCTAGATAGTATATTGAAAAGCAGAGACATTACTTTGCTGACTAAGGTCCGTCTAGTCAGTTCAGTCCAGTTCAGTTGCTCAGTCGTGTCTGACTCTTTGCGACCCCATGAATCGCAGCATGCCAGGCCTCCCTATCCCTCACCATCTCCCGGAGTTCACTCAGACTCACGTCCATCGAGTCTGTGATGCCATCCAGCCATCTCATCCTCAGTCGTCCCCTTCTCCTCCTGTCCCCAATCCCTCCCAGCATCAGAGTCTTTTCCAATGACTCAACTCTTTGCATGAGGTGGCCAGAGTACTGGAACTTCATCTTTAGCATCATTCTTTCCAAAGAAATCCCAGGACTGATCTCCTTCAGAATGGACTGGTTGGATCTCCTTGCAGTAAGGGGCTCTCAAGAGTCTTCTCCAAGACTATGGTTTTTCCTGTGGTCATGTATGGATGTGAGAGTTGGACTGTGAAGAAGTCTGAGCATTGAAGAATTTATGGTTCTGAACTCTGGTGTTGGAGAAGACTCTTGAGAGTCCCTTGGACTTAAAGATCCAACCAGTCCATTCTGAAGGAGATCAGCCCTGGCATTTCTTTGGAAGGAATGATACTAAAGCTGAAACTCTAATACTTTCGCCACCTCATGCAAAGAGTTGACTCATTGGAAAAAAACTCTGATGCTGGGTGGGATGGGGGTGCAGGAGGAGAAGGGGACGACAGAGGATGAGATGGCTGGATGGCATCACTGACTTGATGGACGTGATTTGAGTGAACTCCGGGAGATGGTGATGGACAGGGAGGCCTGGCATGCTGCGATTCATGGGGTCGCAAAGATTCAGACACGACTGAGTGACTGAACTGAACTGAACTGATCATTATAGTTCCAATATTACATAGAAAGAATATTGTCAAGCCACTTTTATGTTGTTTAAGTAGAAAGAAAATTTAATTATTCACAATGTTTAGCATACAGCTGAAATTATGAACATCATAGAGAATTTTGGCATCATTTTAATAATAGAATTAAGATAGAAGACCATTCACCATTTGCTTAGCATAGATTTATAAAAGAAAAAGAATCATGGGCCATTTATTTTAAATATAGCCATTCAGACAATGAAGAAGGATTGCAAACTCTTAAATTCTCTCAGTTATATCCAGTTATATTAAATTAATTAACATGCTTATCTAGTCCTCAGAGAGGATTTTATAAAACCAGGCAATTAGTTTTTATTTTTTTTCACCTATAAGATTTTCAAGTGAAATTATAATTTAACCTCCTTGATGGGTACTAAAATTTCATAACAAAAAGTGTGATATATCAGAGTGCAACATATGCATCATGTTGACATAACACACCAGTGTCCAGACTCCAATATTTTCAATATCATGAGTAAGTTTTTGAAATGTATGAATGTCTTAACTAACGTTAGGGTGGTCTAATGTTTAAGACTTTGCCTTCCAATACAGGGGATGTCGATTTGACCCCTGATTGGAGAGCTAAGAGCCCACATGCCTTGTGACCAAAAAACTGAAAAAAGAAAAGTAATTCTGTAACAAATTCAATAAAGTCTGTCGTGGATACATGTTGATGTATGGCAAAAACAATACAATATTGTAAAGTAATTAACCTCCAATTAAAATAAATAAATTTATATTAAAAAAAAAAAGAGGCAGAAAGAGCCAGACAGACAACTGAGGGGAGTTGAATTAAAAAAAAAAAAAAAAAGGTCCACACCAAAAAAATCTTTAGAACTTCCCTAGTGGCTCAGAGGTAAAGAATCCGCCTGCCAGTGCAGGAGATGGAGATTTGGTCCCTGAACTGGGAAGATCGGGCAGACCACAGAGCAACTAAGCCCACGCCCCACAACTAGTGAGCCTGTGCTGCAGCGCCTGGGAGTCACAGCTCCTGAAGCCGTAATGCCCAAGAGTGCGTGCTCCGGACAATGAGAAGCCTGTGCACCAAAACCCACTTGCCGCACCTAGAGAAAAGCCCACACAGCAGTGAAAACCCAGCACAACCAAAATAAATAAATAATATTATTTTTAAAAGTTTTAAAAAGACTACAATATCATATAGTCTGACATTCTATAGTGTTTGCTTTGAGGCTGCTATGAATTAATACATGTAGAGCACTAATAACAGTGCCTGGCACCTAATACTAAATGTGGTTAATTATCATTAAATACCCTGTCATGGCCCAGGCTTTGGGATATGTGGGTACAGCTGTGGAAAACAAAACAAAGCCAAAAAAACACAAAGGTAGACTTTTGACTAATTGCTCTGACACCCACATCTAAAACGTTTGAGTATATCCCATAAATTCTCAGTGGAGACTCACTGACTGGCCTCAGATCCAAGTCTTACTAGTTCCATGAATGTGACCTGAGAAAGGTCATGAGTTCCTTGGGATCAGTGTCCTTATTGACACATGGAATTGTTGTAAACAGTAAATGTGATGTAAATGTTAAAGTTTCAGGTATAAAATACATGTTCAGGACATATTATATCAAAGTAGTGGAGTTATATGCATTTAAGTATAAACTTTAATTTACATGAAACTGAAATGTTAGTGATTTGTGAATTACTACCAGTGACATTCTTTTTAATAATTATTCAGCTTCTAAATAAGAGTAGGAGTTAGGATTATACATTTTCTCCTCCCCCTGTTGAAATGAAGCATGATAATTTCAGCTTTCTCATCAATACCGAGGACAATTTGAAGACACTTAGGTTTATTAATATTAAGGGTATTAGTTACTTTATAATGCTTCTTTGTGGAGATTTCAGATGCATAGCCCTGGAGCCATCAATGCTGAGTTGGGTATGAGTTCCAAAAGATATTTCTAAACAACTCTCTTTTGGCCTCATTATGTTATGTTCCACATAGATATATTGCAAACTAATGCACTACCTGACACTTTTTATGATGAAGCACCCCAAACTAGAAAAAAAAGTCATGCATTGGAAATCTGTTATCTGAGGTAAATGACAGTGATGGGAGTTTTGCTTAAAGTAGGTAATTGGAAGATTCTATAGATGAAAACTGCTAAAAATCAAAGGTTACTGCATACTGTGCAATTTGGGTTTGATGTAACTCAAGACATCACACAGGGAATAAAATTTATATCTAACAGCATGAATCTGTCATTAAAGCACAGTAATTCCTTTCTAAGGAGTTTTTTATATATATTATAAATATTAATCTGTCCTGATTTAAACTGTGTTGATACCACCATTGTCTTCAAATAGAGCAAGAGTTGTGTTATTTTGCTCCCTTCAATGGTTTCCCCATCACATTTTCTGTCCCATTCATTTACTATGGATTCTTATATGAATATGATAACATTAATAAGTTACTCATAAATGACTTTTCAAGAAACCAGTTGATTTATTATACTGAGGTTGCAGTATGCTGTACAGGTAATTGCTTTAGTCCAAATTGTTAATAGACATATGGACATATATTTCATTATGTTTCAGTAAATATACTCAAATGAATACATATTCATTAAGCCATGTAATCCCAAAATGGCAACAATCCATAACAATGGGAACACTGTCCTTAAAGAACCCATTTGCTAACTGATGCCAATGATGCCAATGCTAAGAAAGTCTCACCTTTCGAGATAATGTGCCTGGAGTGTCTCTCTTTTTCTGTAGATGAAGTTGAATAACAGATTTATTTTTCTGAAATATTCTGTGGCTTCCCAAATAGTGATCACTGAAAGAGAAACAAAAATGAACATAATTATTCTCTTACTATTCCCCCAGTGTATGTTTTCCCCCCTGACTCTATGTCATTTTATCTTATTTTTAGAACTTAGTCTGATAAAAGTTTAAATGTATCTTTAGTTTTCTGTCTGTCTACCTCTCTATCATGGTTTTTCAGGTGGCTCAGTGGTAAAGAATCTGCCTGCTAATGCAGGAGACATGAGTTTGATTCCTGGGTCAGAAAGATCCCTCCTGGAGGAAGAAATGGCAGCCCAGTCCAGTATTCTTGCTTGGTAACTCCCTGGACAGAAGAGCCTGGCAGGCTACAGTTCATAGAGTTGCAAGGAGTCAGACACAACTGAACGACTGTGCCTTAACTATCTGTCTATCTATCTGTCTATCTCTAGTGTGCATGTGTATGTAGACGTATAGAGACCTGTCTCCTCATATTCAGTTTTAAAGGCAAGATATACTTATTTTCAAATTCATTGTTAGAAAAAATGGCTAGACACCTTTAGAATGGATATGATAAAGAATCCATATTCAGAGTTAGTTTTATCCGACCATCTCAAAGCTGACCACAGCATGCTTCTGGGAGGTCTAATTGATGCCACAAAATGCATGTGGGGATCACTTGTAACAAGGAAGCAGAGCCTTGTGGTAGAAATATCACAAGATTAGAGACAGATGTACTAGCTCTTTGACCTTAGGCCAATTAAACGATCTGAAACACAATATTTTTCCTTTAGAGTTGGGATATTAATGTCTACGTCAAAGGCTTGATAAGCAGATTAAATAAAAATATTACACATTTCAGACATTTTTAATGGTGTAATTTTATTTTGTTTTCCTCCCTCCCTTCCTTTCTTCCTTCCATCCTTCCTTCCTCCCTCTCTCTCTCTCTAAATATTTCCTAATCACAGATGAAATAATGAACAAAACAACCTATTGCTATCCACAGGGCTCTTATATTGTTCCTTGGATTATTTCTACTGTGAATCTAGACATAAGACATGGCCAGTGTATTCCCTGAGTTTCTGGAATCATTGGTTTCTGTCTTCCTCCAAGGGCTATTCTCATATTCTATCACATATACTCAGGTTCGTCTTTTCACTTCCTCCAACCCCAGCTTTTTTTTTTTTTTTTTCATGCTTATACTTCTGAAATTCCTCTGAAGTTCCTCTTCCTATTTTGGGAACCGCTTTAAGAGTAGTGACCCATCTTGCTTTCAAAGCTTCCTTTCCTCAGTGTGTTGAAGTCTGGACCCTGGATCCCAGTGCAGTGAATTCAGCCTAAGATATGGTTACTGCTTTCTTGAACTGCCTATTTCACCCACTTGTATGTATGTCCCTCACTAGGCTTGCCAGAGAAAATAGATGACCAATAAAGATGAATTTCAGATAACAATGAATAAACATTTTAGTCTAAGTATGTTTGAAACATACACTAAGAAAAATGGAAATTTTTAAAATTCGAGTTTAACTGAAAATTCTGTATATTTATTTGCTAAATGTGTCAGTTCAATTCCTTTCTAAAAGTCAGCCCTAGTTCTTCCCTTATCTTTGCCTCAAGGGTGGTGAGGAGAGGGGTAAGGTCTAGGTAATTTTCAGATTTTGGAAGGAATTTTTTTCCCCTATAAATTTTCTTTAAAAAAAAAAAGTTACAGGAATATATTCTCAGGAAAAACATTTGAATTATACTAAATTGTGGACAATAAAAAAGATCTTAAAATTATTCTCTTTCCTTTTGTCCAAAACAATAGTTAACAAGAGTTTATTGCACTTAAAAAAAAAGAAAATAGGCTGAGATAAATGGTCAAGCACACATACATTTATGTTAAAAATAAGATCATTTTTATTTTAGCTGTGTCTCTAACTTGTAGCTAAATTTCTTTTAATTTATTTTTGGACACTGACTTTTTTGCTTCTGGCATGTCGCATGGTACTCAGGATCTTAATTTCCCAATCTGGGAATCAAACTCTTGCCCCCTGCAGTGTAAGCACAGAGTACCAAGCAATGGAACGTCAAGGAATTCCTGAGACTTTGCTTCTTGATCAGAAAATTTAAACTATTCCATTCATAGCAATACCATCTGCTGTGTTATTGTAGGTTTATATTAAACATATTTGTTTTAAAATTTTTCCCTTTATTCTTTGGGATTATTTGAACCCTGAGTCTCTTTTTTCTCTATCTTTAGAGGCTTAGAAGACACAAATAATTTTAATCTTCTACTGGTTAACTATTTTTTTTTAAATAAAACATATCTTAAATCTTTTCCACTTCAACATCAATTTACTCATAATTTATATCACATTCTCAAATAAATCTTAGAGCTTAATATGACTTCATTTCTATTTCATAATACTATGGTTGCCCAAAAAGAGATCATTTCAATTTTTTTCCAGATTCTTTTATAATTTACTGGATGCAATAAAAATATAGTAGATCAGTTGATCCAAAAAGTTAGAAATGGAAATTATAAAAAAGATATCTTAATATACTTTATTTTTAAGCTAAAAATAGCCTCTCAATAACCAAAGTCTTCATGCTAGAATAAAGTTGTTGATATAGGATGAAGCATCTGTTGATTACAATTTTGTGTCTTCTGGCATAAAACAAATCTATAATTATCTTTAATTTTCAGCTCCAGCTTCCAACCTGAATGGCGAATTGATTTAGATTCCTGTGCTTATTATTCTAATCTTTTGAAGTTGTTTCCTCCACACTTAATTCAGCAGTAGTGGTTTTAATGATCTATCTGGAATGTATTTGTTGAGTAAAGAGGGATTTACAGCTCCAATTTTAGACATTTTTTTCAATATAATAACAATTTGCCCAAATACTCTTAAACTAGCAAGGCCTTTTTTTTTTTTTTATCTCTGACCTTTTGCATTTAACACATGAATAATTTTCATAAATATCCAATATTTCTGGACTCTAAATACTTCATGAATCCATATATTTATTCCTGTCCAGTACCAAATTGCTTCAATTATTTAATTTTCTAGCATATTTTGAAGTTTGGAAATAAAAGTAATAATTTTAAAAAATTATATTATCTTTCCATGATTTCTCTTTCAGAACAATTTTGAAATTAGTGTGGTAGTATTAAAGAGAAATTCTAATATAGTGTTGACTTATATTTCATTTATGGAATTTATAAGAAGAGTTGGCCTTTGTATAACATTGAATTCTTCCAAGGATAATATATTTCTACATGCAATCTGACTCTCTTCTATACCTTTGAGTAAAATGATAGTTTTCTTCCAAGTAGATTTTAAAAGTATGCCTTTTGCAAGATATTTTATAGTTTCTGTTCTATTACAAATCAAAGATTTTTTTCCATAATATTTATTAGTTGAGTTTATTTGTTGATTTTTCTTATGGACTCCTGTTGTAATACCTGAAAGTTTTTCAGTTGATTTTTTTGGATTTTCTAAGTAGAAAGCTATATTCTTTTAAAATAATTGCAATTTTATTACCTTCCAAAAGCAAAAATCTTCCTTTTGATTTTTTATTCTATTGTGATGGCTAGGATGCTTGCCAGACTTTTGAGTAGTAGTAATGAAAATAGATATCCTTTTCTTTTTCTTGACTGTATGGAGAATGCATCAGATGATTAACAGATATGGTATCTGCTGCATTCCTGGTGTATACTTTCGTTGCCTATTTTGTTAATTATTTTTTTTAATTATGAAAAGGTTCAAATTTTATTTAATGAGTTTTTTGCATTCACTGAGTACATCATATTGCAAGGATCTTTTTTTCCTTGAGTGTATTAATATATTAATTGTATCAATAGATTTTTTCTATGTATAATTATTTTTACATTCTTGAGTAATTTAATTTTCAATTTTTTAAAGTCTCTTTTTGTATATAGGAAAATCTAAATTGGCCTATAATCTTAATGTTTGTGTTAATATTTATTTGTTTTAGACATTACTATTAATCTATCTTTATAAAGTGCATACATCTTATTCTCTGTCCTGGCACAGTTTGTATAATTGAGAATTATCTATTCCCCCAAGGTTTGATGCAATTTGCCTAAAACTACATTTTCTACTCCCCACTGTTCTTTGTTCTGTTTCACATTTATACTTCTCCTTGAGCTAATTTTTAAAATTCATGATTCCTTAGGAAATTATCTATTTTTTATCAAGTTGTCAAACAAATGTCCCAAGTCCCTTCTATTTTAAAAGTCTTTTGACATTTACCTGGGAGCTCTACAATCCCCTTGCGATTTTTCTGTCCTTTCCATCTTATCACTCTTTCTTGTTTTACCAGAAATTTTATTATTAATATTTTTTCCTGTCCTTACATGAGAATTTTGGTGGGCTGCGGGTGGATTTGCATTTTCACTCTAATGTATTAATCCAACTCTGAAGATAAGTAATTATTTTAATTATGGGAATGATTTTACATGAGAAGAGAGCTCAAAAACTGGAAAGGAAGTATTTTTCTGCTCAGCTCTTTCATTTGCAATTAAAGACACTGAGTTCAACAATCTAAGATCAGAAATTAGAACATAAATATTTGGAGTAAATATAGCATACATGAAGTTTATTTATAGAGTTAAGCTTTCCTGTTATAATGTGATATACATATTTCTTCTTATAAAATGGGGCGGGGGAATTAAGGTGTTCTGCAAACTTTGAGCTAAAAATAAAACATCTCATGGGAAAATAGGACTGGAAGAGACCACTCAAATCAATACAGGTCTACGCAGAGTTCATGTGTTTGTGTGCATTCACACAGAGACACCTTAGTACAGAACACTAGCATGGTCTTAAAAGACACATTTAATTTCAAAAATTAAAAAATATGTATATAGTAAAATAGACCTGACTTTTAAAAATGTCTTTAACTTGGTGAAAGAGAATATATAGAAAACCTTGATGCTGCTGAATATAGAGATGAGGGTGAAATGTACAATTGTGGAGAATTCTTCAATAAGCATTTTCAAGACTGTGAAATCAAGCTGGTGGGGAGGGGGGAATGCATGTTTTCTGGGTGAATAGTCACAGTCACTGGTACAGTATTGTACTCTCAGCAGCTTTATGTATACTTTGCATTCATCTACTGTTACTTAGCAGAACAAAACATTACAAATATGCCCGAAAATTTTCCCTGTATGTAAAGGTGACTTGTCTGAATAAACTAATTCATATTACAGAAATATGTCATATTGCTAAGAATTTGGAAAAGAAAATGGCAACCCACTCCAGTATTCTTGCCTGGAGAATCCCGTGGACAGAAGAGACTGGTGGGCTGCTGTCCATAGGGTCGCAGAGAGTGGGACATAACTGAAGCGACTTAGCATGCATGCATACACTGGAGAAGGAAATGGCAACTCACTCCAATATCCTTGCCTGGAGAATCCCAGGGACAGAGGATCCTGGTGGGCTGATGTCTATGGGTCGAACAAAGTCAGACACGAATGAACTGACTTAGCAGCAACAGCAGTTGAATTTGTATTTGGTACTTCTTTTGGGGCTATCATGTTTAAAATACTAAACAGTCCTTTTTATGTATGTTAACAATAATAAAGACTATTACTGTACTCAGTAGTTGATATAATTTTACATGTTTCTTTCAATAATGAACGACCTTTATTTAGTATAAGCTCTTTCTTTGGGGAATTGCTTTCAAATGAAGGTATATGTGTATATAGAGTATTCTAATACTAAGACATTTGTTCTAGTACAGTTACTAGCTAGAATCAAATTCAAGTTTGTATATATTATTTTTACTAATTTTTAAGCTCAGAGGTGGCCACAGGACTGGAAAAGGTCGGTTCATTCCAATCCCAAAGAAAGGCAATGCCAAAGAATGCTCAAACTACCGCACAATAGCACTCACCTCACATGCTAGTAAAGTAATGCTCAAAATTCTCCAGGCTAGGCTTCAGCAATACAAGAACCGTTAACTTCCAGATGTTCAAGCTCGTTTTCGAAAAGGCAGAGGAACCAGAGATCAAATTGCTAACATTCGCTGAATCATCAAAAAAGCAAGAGAATTCCAGAAAAACATCTCTTTCTGCTTTATTAACTATGTCAAAGCCTTTGACTGTGTGGATCACAATAAATTGTGCAAAATTCTGAAAGAGATGGGAATACCAGACCACCTGACCTGTCTCTTGAGAAACCTGTATGCAAGTCAGAAAGCAACAGTTAGAACTGGACATGGAACAATAGACAGGTTCCAAATAGGAAAGGAAAAGGAGTACATCAGGCTGTATATTGTCACCCTGCTTATGTAACTTATATGCAGAGTTCAGCATGAGAAACACTGGGCTGGAAGAAGCACAAGCTGGAATCAAGATTGCTGGGAGAAATATCAATAACCTCAGATATGCAGATGACACCACCCTTATGGCAGAAAGTGAAGAACTAAAAAGACTCTTGATGAAAGTGAAAGTGGAGACTGAAAACGTTGGCTTAAAGCTCAACATTCAGAAAACGAAGGTCATGGCATCTGGTCCCATCACTACATGGCAAATAGATGGGGAAACAGTCGAAACAGTGGCTGACTTTATTTTTCTGGGCTCCAAAATCACTGCAGATGGTGACTGCAGCCATGAAATTAAAAGACTCTTACTTCATGGAAGGAAAGTTATGGCCAAGCTACACAGCATATTAAAAAGCAGAGACATTACGTTATCAACAAAGGTCCATCTGGTCAAGGCTATGGTTTTTCCAGTTGTCATGTATGGATGTGAGAGTTGGACTGTAAACAAAGCTGAGCACTGGAGAATTGATGCTTTTGAACTGTGGTGTTGGAGAAGACTCTTGAGATCCTTTGGGAGATCCAACCAGTCCATCCTAAAGGAAATCGTTCCAGGGTGTTCATTGGAAGGACTGATGTTGAAGCTGAAACTGCAATATTTTGACACCCAGTGTGAAGAGCTGACTCATTTGAAAAGACCCTGATGTTGGGAAAGACTGAAGGCAGGAGAAGAAGGGGACGGCAGAGGATGAGATGGTTGGATGGCATCACTGACTCAATGGACATGAGTTTGGGTAAACTCTGGGAGTTGGTGATGGACAGGGAGACCTGACATGCTGCGGTTCACGGAGTCGCAAAGAGTCGGACATGACTGAGTGACTGAACTGAACTTAACTGTTTATTAAAGATAGCAACAAAAATTCATTTTAAAATGTTTGGAAGGGTACTTTGACGGAGATTCAAAACTCAACAGAAGTAGCTTAGAATACTCTTAATGGATGGTTTATTAAGAGAATATGTTTTCATTATTTTGTGAGAGCTCTCAGAGTTATGACATGTTCTTTTCATGCCCTGACATGGTTCTGTGATTTTATGAGGAAAGCAAATATGTAAAAGAGAAATGCACTTTAATCTTTTTTTTTCTCAAAGTAAGTCTCAAAAATTATAATAGACTAAATTATAGTAGTATAATTCTTAGGCTGTTCTGAATGCACTGAAACTAATCAATTTGTTCAAGTTTGCTAAACAAAACCTTTAATTTTATTGAGAATGAAAAGACTCATTTTCTCCCCCAGGAATATAGGCAACTGGGCTTTCACTGCTAATGAGTATAATCTATTACCTTAAACTTTATACAATATTACCTAGTCTTTTTACCCTGCTAATTAATAGTTTGATTTTTATTTGAATTAAAGGCAGCCCCAACTTATAATCAAATGTTTAAGGAATAAATTAATACTAATTGTAATGGAACTAGCTAAAGCATTTTTAAAATAGATTTAATTTTTGAAGAGGACTTTCTTAATCTCATCAAAGTAATTCAACATTTTGTTTCATAGGAGAGGTCAGAAGAGAGAAAAGGGACTCCATAGTAGATAACCAGATCAGACTAATGAATGCTAGTGATGAATCAAGAGGTAGATGTTATTTCTTAATTTTATTTAAAACTATGGCAGTTTCAAGGTAAGACTTTTAATTAATTAACATACGCTTTCTTTTTCTTTTCTTATATCTTTTTAGTACTCTGAGTTCTTGAAATCAAGAGTCAGTTAAATAGTAAAGAAAAGGTTTGCCATGTCTTGTTTAAATCCAGGACTTAAAACTTGGCCATAACTGCAAGCAGTAGGTCCAAGCCCAATTTCAAGGAAGACTGTTCACTTTTCCTTATGTGGCACTCGTGGTTCACTATTGGCAATGTAGTCATGATTTATTTAACAGAAACTTTTAGGTGCAGTAAAAAATTTTTTTTTCACATAGAAGTTCATAAGGAAAATTGTTTTTAATTTGAATTAGAAAGCAAGACAGCAAAAATTTTGGGAAAAGAAAATGCTCAAATCACATAGATTAGGAGTAAGAAACAAAAACCTGCACTCTGCAATTGTCAGGCCTTTAGATAATAAAGGAAAAATGATGAAGTAGCATTATACTTCATGTATTATTGAGATATATCCATGTCTCTGTATTTATCTATCTTATCTATATGTGTATCTAAACTTCATGTGAGTCTAGGTGAAGGTATAACAAGGTTTACTATCGGGAAATAAAGCAGAAACAGGAACACTCTAGGAAACAGTCTTTCTGTCCCTAGGTCTTTTATCTGTGATGTACCTCACAGAAAAGACAAGATGTTATCATCCCTGACCTCAATACTGCCTCTGCATAAGTCCCAGAGGATCTGTCTATTGGATAAGACCATGAGAAATAAGGAAATGAGATTACCAAGACATTTCTACTGTGGTAGTTAACTTGAGGGCTAAAACCAGGAATGTAATGGAAGTTGCTAATATTTTTATTATTTTTCTGTTTAATTTATTCTGACTTTAATTAGCTCTTTCAGTATCCACACTTCATATTGCTCACAACTTTGTTTTACACTACCAACAGCCTATGTTACAACTGATAAAGTTCCAATGCTTTCATTTGCTCTTTGCTCCTAATTTAAAAACTTTGTGAGGCAATTTTTGAAGAGTATATGATACTTGATGCAACTCTCTTTGATGTTAACTGAAGTGCCTGGTAAGAATAGCATGATAGCCATGTGTGAGAGGTCAGGAGTCGTCTCATTTGAGAAGAGTTCTGGAAATGAGTTAGTAGAGTGAGTTACTGGATTCTTAAAAGTGTTTCACAGAGAGAAGGAGTGACAGAGCAAGATTCAACAGAGTGAAAATGGAATACTTTGTCAGGAAGAGTTTGTCGTATATTAGGTTATGATAAGTGGTAAACGGCTGTAAAAATAAGATAGCTGACTTATTAAAAGGGGAATTGTGACTTGCTAGGAAAATTATCTCATTTTTCAATATGTTATGGAGTATAACATTTTGTTTTATTGATTAAATTCAGTATTTGTGCAAGACACTGGTTTTAAAAATGTGTACTTTAGGTGGTAGTCCTAAGATGGCGGAGGGATAGGATGGGGAGAATACTTTCTCCCACACAAATTCATCGAAAGATCATTTGAATGCTGAGCAAATTTCACAAAATAATATCTGAATGCTGGCAGAGAACATGAGGCATCTGGAAAGGCAGCTCATTGTCTTCGAAAGGAGGCAGGACAAAATATAAAAGATAAAAAAGAGACAAAAGAATTAGGGATGGAGACCCATCCAGGGGAGGGAGTCGTGAAGGAGGAGAAGTTTCCAGACACCAGAAAACCCTCTCACCGCCGGGTCTGTAAGGAGTTTTGGAATCTCAGAGGGCAACATAACCAGGAGGGAAAAAACAAAAACAAAAAACCCACAGACTACACACCTAACTGCAACTCCTGGTGAAGTAGCCCAGAGGATCGCCTCAGCCACCAGCAAGCAGGGGCTGAACAGGGAGGAGTGGGCTGTGTTCCATAGGGTAAGGACAGGGCCTGAATGCCCTGAGGACAGTCTGAGGGAGCTAACATGAGATAGCAACCCAAACTGTGGGATAGCCAGAGAGAGAGAGAGAGAGAGAGAGAGAGAGAGAGAGAGAGAGAGAGAGAGAGAGAGAGAGAGAGAGAGAGAGAACTTTCCCATGAAAAGCTCTAACCTAAGGCACTACTGGCAGGCTCACAGAACAAAGGACTGAGCGAATACCAGAGGAGAGCTAGCACGCTGCGGACTGGCCCATCCCCCGCCAGAGGCAGGGAGGCAGGCAAGTGACAGCCAGAGCTGGAAGGCAAAGGGCACTCTCCACCACAGAGACACCAAACTGTAAGCAGGCTCCCAGTTGCTAACCAAGTCTTACTGGGATCCTGGACATTTGACATCTGCCAGGAGGGCCACAGCCAGAGGTCAGCTCCCCAGAGGAGACACACGGCACACCTGAGACGGTGCTCCCGCTGCGTACTCAGGAAACCGAGCCGCTGGGACCGGGGAGTTTATAAGACGCACTGCCCACCTGGGGAGAGCTCGCCAAGCACCTGGTCACCTGAGCTGCTCGGACCTGGGAAGGGCGCAAAACTCAGGCCCAACTGAGTCTGTGCGTTTGTGGAGTACCGGAGAACCTGAACTTGAGTGCCTTAGACCTGGGAAGTGCCCGCAACCCAGGGCTTGCTTTAGATAGTTCCCCTGCAGAGCAACCTGGAGCCTGAGCAGTGTAGAGCAAGAAAGCACACATGCCATGAGCAGGGGCAAACCCAGTGTGGCCCAGACACTGCGAGTACTCCCCACACACGCCAGTGATATTTGTTTGCAGTGTTCTTCCCTCCCCACAGCACAACTGAACTAATGAGCTTTCACCCCCTTGTATCAGGGTGGAAATTAGGCACTGAAGAGACTTGCAAACAGAGGAAGCCAAAATAAACAAGAAGAGGGAACTGCTTTGGAAGTGACAGGTGCAACAGATTAAAACCTTGTAGTTAGCACTGAGAGGGTAACAGGCAGGAAGGCCAGGGGTCTCTAAATGGAGGAAGTAGCCTACAAGTGTCAGACATTTTATCTCTCTTAAGCGGCAGGAGGAAACAAACTAGCGATATTTTTTCATTCTCTATATAAATTTAAAAGGTGGTTTCTCTTAAAATTCTGTGTTATCATAATGATACCTGGTTTCACCTGAAGTTAACCAATGCCTTTTTCTTATGGAAATATTTATCTTAAGCTACGCTAATGTACTATGCATTTACCCCAAACTCTGTCTTCAAGTCGGTTCTGCCTTTTGGGCTCAGAACCTACTTGATAAACCCGTATGTTATACTCCGATATTGTTCCTCTAATCTATGTAAATGAAACTATTTGTATGGTGATCTGCCCTTCTTCAAGATTCAAGTTAATCATTTATGGCCCAAGATAAACCATTTGGAGCCAAGATTATCCCAAAATACATCTTATGGGTGAGGGGCCTGGTGCCATTCTAAGTTTTGAGGCATTCCTTTCTTTCATTAACAGACTGCTGGTGACTATATAACATCCAGCTAAAGACTAGCAGGGGGCTACTCTTTCTGCCCGCTTCTGATGCCTATGTCAGAAGCTTTCTCTATCTCCTTTATACTTTAATAAAACTTTATTACACAAAAGCTCTGAGTGGTCAAGCCTCGTCTTTGGCCCCGGATTGAATTCTTCTCCTCCGGGGCCAAGAATCCCGGCGTCGTAATTCAACAACAACCTTTCAGCACTGACTACATTGGAAGGGGCCTATAGACCTTGAGAAGAAGTATAAGCTGGAACAAGGAACTATCTGAAACTGAACTGATCCACACTGCCCTCAACAGCTCCAGAGAAATTCCTAGATATATTTTACTATTATCATTAAAAATTTTTAAAAATTTTAAAGTTTTTTATTACTCCTTTAATTTTCATTTTTATAACCTACTATTACCTTGCAAAAAAAAAGACCCTATTTTTTTTTAAAGCAAATTTCATACATTAAAAAAAATAATTTCTGTGATTTAAAAAAATTTTTTTTGAGAGTCTAACCTTTACTCTAGATTTTTAATCTTTGCTTTTTGGTATTTGTTATCAATTTTGTACCTTTAAGAATCCAATCTTCAGTACCCATTATTATTTGGGAGTGTGATTACTGGCTTGATTGCCCTTTCCCCCTTTGACTCTCTTTTTTCTCCCCAACATCATCTCTATCTTCTCCCTCCCCCTTGTCTTCCTTAGGCAACTCTGTGAATCTCTTTGGGTATTCCAGGCTGTGGAGAACACTTAGGGAACTGATTACTGGCTAGATCAGTCTCTATCCTTTTTATTCCTCCTGTTCTCCTCCTGGTCACCTCTATCTCCTTCTTCCCTCTGTTCTTCTCTATGTAACTCTGTGAACCTCTCTGGGAGTTCCAGACTGTGGAGAGCACATAGGAAATTGTTTACTGGCTAGATTGCTCTCTCCCCTTTTGATTCCTCCTCTTCTCCTCCTGGTCACCTCTATCTCCTTCCTCCCTCTTCTCTTCTCCACGTAACTCTGTGAACCTCTCTGTGTGTCCCTCACTGTGTCCCTCTTTTCTCCATTAACCTAGATGTTTTATCATCAGTGGACTGTGGCTCTGATCATGAACTCCTCATTGCCAAATTCAGACTTAAATTGAAGACAGTAGGGAAAACCACTAGACCATTCAAATATGACCTAAATCAAATACCTTATGATTATACAGTAGAAGTGAGAAATAGATTTAAGGAACTAGATTTGATAGAGTGCCTGATGAACTATGGATGGAAGTTTGTGACATTGTACAGGAGACAGGATCAAGACCATCCGCATGGAAAAGAAATACAAAAAAGCAAAATGGTTCTCTGGGAAGGGCTTACAAATAGCTGTGAAAAGAAGAGAAGCGAAAAGCAAAGGAGAAAAGGAAAGATGTAAGCATCTGAATGCAGAGTTACAAAAAAATAGCAAGGAGAGATAAGAAAGTCTTCCTCAGTGATCCATGCAAAGAAATAGAGGAAAATAACAGAATGGGAAAGACTAGAGATCTCTTCAAGAAAATTAGAGATACCAACGGAACATTTCATGCAAAGATGGGCTCAATAAACGACAGAAATGGTAGGGACCTAACAGAAGCAGAATATATGAAGAAGAGGTAGCAAGAATACACAGAAGAACTGTACAAAAAAAGATCTTCATGACCCAGATAATAATGATGGTGTGATCACTCATCTAGAGCCTGACATCCTGGAATGTGAAGTCAAGTAGGTCTTAGAAAGCATCACTATGAACAAAGCTAGTGGAGGTGATGTAATTGCAGTTCAGCTATTTCAAATCCTGAAAGATGATGCTGTGAAAGTGATGCACTCAATATGCCAGCCAATTTGGAAAACTCAGCAGTGGCCACAGGACTGGAAAAGGTCAGTTTTCATTCCAATCCCAAAGAAAGACAATGCCAAAGAATGCTCAAACTACTGCACAATTGCACTCATCTCACACACTAGTAAAGCAATGCTCAAAATTCTCCAAGCCAGGCTTCAGCAATCTGTGAACCATGAACTTCCAGATGTTCAAGTTGGTTTTAGAAAAGGCAGAGGAACCAGAGATCAAATTGCCAACATCTGCTTGATAATGGAGTTCCAGAAAAGCATCTTTTTCTGCTTTATTGACTATGTCAAAGCATTTGACTGTGTGGATCACAATAAACTATGGAAAATTCTGAGAGAGATGGGAATACCAGACCACTTTACCTGCCTCTTGAGAAACCTGTATGCAGGTAAGGAAGCAGCAGTTAGAACTGGACATGGAACAACAGACTGGTTCCAAATAGGAAAAGGAGTACGTCAAGGCTGTATATTGTCACCCTGCTTATTTAACTTATATGCAGAGTACATCATGAGAAATGCTGGGCTGGATGAAGCACAAGCTGGAACCAAGATTGCCAGGAGAAAAATCAAATACCTGAGATATGCAGATGACACCACCTTTTTGGCAGAAAGTAAAGAGGAACTAAAAAGCCTCTTGATGAAAGTGAAAGTGGAGAGTGAAAAAGTTGGCCTAAAGCTCAACATTTAGAAAACTAAGATCATGGCATCTGGTCCCATCACTTCATGGGAAATAGATGGGGAAATATTGGAAACAGTGTCAGCCTTTATTTATTTATTTTGAGCTCCAAAATCACTGCAGATGGTGATTGCAGCCATGAAATGAAAAGACATTTACTCCTTGAAATTAAAGTTATGACCAACCTAGAGAGCATATTCAAAACCAGAGACATTACTTTGCCAACAAAGGTCCATCTAGTCAAAGCTATGGTTTTTCCAGTGGTCATGTGTGGCTGTGAGAATTGGACTGTGAAGAAAGCTGAGTGCCGAAGAATTGATGCTTTTGAACTGGAGTGTTGGAGAAGACTCTTGAGAGTCCCTTGGACTGCAAGGAGATCCAATCAGTCCATTCTAAAAGAGATCAGTCCTGGGTGTTCTTTGGAAGGACTGATGCTAAAGCTGAAACTCCAATATTTTGGCCACCTCATGCGAAGAGTTGACTCATTGCAAAACATTCTGATGCTGGAAGGAGTTGGGGGTAGGAGGAGAAGGGGATGACAGAGGATGAGATGACTGGATGGCATCACAGACTTGATGGACATGAGTTTGGGTGAACTCTGGGAGTTGGTGATGGACAGGGAGGCCTGGCATGCTTCAGTTCTTGGGGTTGCAAAGAGTCAGACACAACTGAGAGACTGAACTGAACTGAACAGGAAAAAAAAAAATTAAAACATATGGAGACTAAACAACACAGTTCTGAATAGCCAACAAATCACAGAAGAAATCAAAAAAGAAAATCAAAATATGCATAGAAACAAATGAAAATGAAAAGAAAACAAAATAACCTATGGAATTCAGTAAAAGCAATGCTAAGGGGTAGATTTATAGCAAGGAAACAAGCAAAAAGTCAACCAACCAACCTAACTTTATACCTAAAGCAACTAGAAAAAGAAGAAATGAACTCCAGGGTTAGCAGGAAGAAAGAAATCATAACAATTAGGGCAGAAATATATGAAAAAGAAACAAAGGAGACCATAGCAAAAATCAGAAAAGCTAAAATCTGGTTCTTGAGAAGATAAATAAAATTGACAAACCATTATCCAGACTCATCAAGAAAAAAAGAGGGAAGAATGAAATCAACAGAATCAGAAATGAAAATGGAGAAATCCCAACAGACAACAGAGAAATACAAAGTATCATGAGACTACTATCAGCAACTATATGCCAATAAAACAGACAACTTAAAAGAAATGGACAAATTCTTAAAAAGTACAACTTTCAAAGACTGAACCAGGAAGAAATAGAAAATCTTAACAGACCCATCACAATCACAGAAATTGAAACTGTAATCAGAAATCTTCCAGCCAAAAAAAAAAAGCCCAGAGGCAGACAGCTTCACAGTTGAATTCTACCAAAAATTTGAAGAAGAGCTAACACCTATCCTACTCAAACTCTTCCAGAAAATTGCAGAGGAATGTAAACTCCCAAACTCATTCTATGAGGCCACCATCACCCTAATACCAAAAACAGACAGAGATGTCACAAAAAAGGAAAACTACAGGCCAATATCACTGATGAACATAGATGCATAAATCCTTAGCAAAATTCTGGCAAACAGAATCCGACCAAGTGGACTTTATCCCAGGGATGCATAGATTCTTCAATATTCAGAAATCAATCAATGTGATACACTACATTAACAAATTGAAAGATAAAAACCATATGATCATCTCAATAGATGCAGAGAAAGCCTTTGACAAAATTCAACATCCATTTATGATAAAAACCCTCCAGAAGGAATAGAAGGAATATACCTCAGCATAATACAAGCCATAAATGATAAAACCACAGAGAAGGCAATGGCACCCCACTCCAGTACTCTTGCCTGGAAACTCTCATGGACAGAGGAGTCTGGTAGGCTGCAGTCCATGGGGTCGCTGAGAGTTGGACATGACTCAGTGACTTTACTTTCTTTTTCACTTTCAATGCATTGGAGAAGGAAATGGCAACCTACTCCAGTGTTCTTGCCTGGAGAATCCCAGGGATGGTGGAGCCTGGTGGGCTGCCATCTATGGGGTCTCACAGAGTCAGACACAACTGAAGCGACTTAGCAGCAGCAGCAGCAACAGCAGCAGTAGCATGATAAAACCACAGCAAACATTATCCTCAATGGTGAAAATTTGAAAGCATTTCCCCTAAAATCGGGTACAAGACAAGGGTGCCCATCCTTACCATTACTATTCAACATAATTTTGAAAGTTTTAGCCATAGCAATCAGAGAAAAAAAAAAAAAGAAAAGAAATAAAAGGAATCCAGACTGGAGAACAGGAAGTAAAACTCTCACGTAGTTTTGCAGATGACATGATCCTCTACATAGAAAACCCTAAAGACTCCACCAGAAAATTACTAGAGCTAATCAGTGAATATCATAAAGTTGCAGGATATAAAATTAACACACAGAAATTCCTTGCATTCCTATACACTAACAATGAGAAAACAGAAAGAGAAATTAAGGAAACAATTCCATTCACCACTGCAACAAAAAGAATAACATACTTAGGAATAAATCAACCTAAAGAAACAACAGAGCTATATATAGAAAACTATAAAACACTGATGAAAGAAATCAAAGATGACACAAATAGATGGAGAAATAAATATACAGTGTGCATAGATCAGAAGAATCAATATAGTGAAAAATGAGTATACGACCCAAAGCAATCTATAGATTCAATGCAGTCACTATCAAGCTACCAGCGGTATTTTGCAGAGAAGAGAACAAATAATTTCACAATTTGTATGGAAATACAAAAAACCTCGAATAGCCAAAGCAATCTTGAGAAAGAAGAATGGACCTGGAGGAATCAACCTGCCTAACTTCAGGCTATACTACAAAGCTACAGTCATCAAGACAGTATGGTACTGGCACAAAGACAGAAACATAGATCAATGGAACAAAACAGAAAGCCCAGAGATAAATCCATGCACCTATGGACACCTTATCTTTGACAAAGGAGACAGTAATATACAATGGAGAAAAGACAATCTCTTTAACAAGTGGTGCTGGGAAAATTGGTCAACCACTCATAACAGAATGAAACTATAACACTTTCTAACACCATACACAAAAATAAACTCAAAATTGATTAAAGATATAAATGTAAAACCAGAAACTATAAAACTCCTAGAGGAAAACATAGGGAAAACACTCTCTGACATAAATCACAGCAGGATCCTGTATGACCCACCTCTCAGAGTAATGGAAACAAAAGCAAATATAAACAAATGGGACCTAATTAAACTCAAAAGCTTTTGCACAATGAAGGAAATTATAAGCAAGGTGAGAAGACAGCCTTCAGAATGGGGCAAAATAATAGCAAATGAAGCATCTGACAAAGCATTAATCTCAAAAATATACAAGCAGCTCAATTCCAATTAAAAAAATGAGCCAAAGAACTAAACAGACATTTCTCCAAAGAAGACATGCAGATGGCTAACAAACACATGAAAAGATGCTCAACATCACTCATTATCAGAGAAACACAAATCAAAACCACAATGAGGTACCATCTCACACTGGTCAGAATGACTGCTATCAAAAAGTCTACAAACAATAAATGCTGGAGAGGCTGTGGAGAAAAGGGAACCCTCTTACACTGTTGGTGGGAATGCAAACTAGTACTGCCACTATGGAGAACAGTGTGGAGATTCCTTAAAAAACTGGAGATAAAACTGCCATATGACTCAGGAATCCCAATGCTGGGCTTACACACCAAGGAAACCAGAATTGAAAGAGACATGTGTACCCCAATGTTCATTTCAGCACTCTTTACAACAGCTAGGACATGGAAGCAACCTAAATGTCCATTGACAGATAAATGGATAAGAAAGCTGTGGTACCTATACACAAAGGACTATTACTCAGCCATTAAAAAGAATACATTTGAATCAGTTCTAATGATGTGGATGAAATTGGAGCCTATATACAGAGTGAAGTAAGTCAGAAAGAAAAACACCAATACAGTATACTAACACATATATATGGAATTTAGAGAGATAGTAACGGTGACCCTATATTGGAGAAGGCAATGGCAACCCACTCCAGTACTCTTGCCTGGAAAATCCCATGGATGGAGGAGCCTGGTAGGATGCAGTCCATGGGGTCATTGAGAGTCAAACATGACTGAGTGTCTTCACTTTCACTTTCCACTTTCATGCATTGGAGAAGGAAATGGCAACCCACCCCAGTGTTCTTGCCTGGAGAATCCCAGGGACGGGGGAGCCTGGTAGGCTGCTGTCTATGGGGTGGCAGAGAGTCGGATACGACTGAAGCGACCCTATATGTGAGACAGCAAAAGAGACACAGATGTAAATAACAGTCTTTTGGACTCTGTGGGAGAAGGCGAGGGTGGGATGATTTGAGAGAATAGCATTGAAACATGATTATTATCATATGTGAAACAGATCGCCAGCCCAGGTTTGATGCATGAGACAGGGTGCTCAGGGCTGGTGCACTGGGATGACCCCAAGGAATGGGATGGGGAGGGAGGTGGGAGGGGGTGTTCAAGATGGGAAACACATGTAACCCATGGCTGATTCATGTCAATGTATGGCAAAACCCACTACAATATTGTAATTAGCCTCCAATTAAAATAAATAAATTAATTAAAAATAAATGAATAAATAATAATTTTAAAAGTGTGTACTTCATTTTTCATTGAGTCAAAATTCTTAGGTCGCTAATATCTCCAGCCTCGAGAGTCCCTTGAAATGCAAGGAGATCCAACCAGTCCATCCTAAAGGAGATCAGTCCTGAGTGTTCATGTGGAAGGACTGATATTGAAGCTGAAACTCCCAATACTTTGGCCACCTGATGTGAAGAGCTGACTCATTTGAAAAGACTCTGATGCTGGGAAAGACTGAGGGCAGGAGGAGAAGGGGATGACAGTGGATGAAATGGTTGGATGGCATCACCGACTCAATGAACATGAGTTTGGGTAAACTCTGGGAGTTGGTGATGGACAGAGAGACCTGGTGTGCTGCGATTCATGGGATTGTAGAGTTGGACATGACTGAGCAACTGAACTGAACTGAACTGAACTGAACTAATATCTTGCAACTTGAAACATGAACCATGAACAATTAGTGTTAGCATCACCCAGAAGTCTGTTAAAAGTGAAGTCTCTTCCCTCGACCAAAAAATTCAGAATGTGTTTTTAACAACATCCTCAGATAACTCATATACACACTAAAGTTTGAGGACACTTTAATATATCAATGTAAAGGTAAAATTATGTGTAATTTGTGTCTATCTTATTTATTTACATCTCCCGCCTTTTTAGGATTTTATTTGTTACTTTACTAACTCTGGTAAAGACAGATTGACTCAATAAAATAGCAAAATATGACTTAAGGATGAAATGTTAAAAAAATAATATATAATCACAGAAATACTATTTGTCAAGTTGGGAAAAAGTATCCTGACCATTGACATTTAATATTGACCAAAATTTTTAACCAATTTTTGAAAATTTGCTTGGTTCATCAAGTAGTTACTTATTGTGACTATTTTAACAGACTGATATTCCATCTGGAAGAAACCAAGAAGTTTAAATTTTGAGGATTTGCCCTTAGATTTGCCCTAGATGAGAAACTGCAAACGTAGCAACTAAATATAATTAGTTGCTATCGTCACAAAGCAGATTAAGAAACACAGATCTGATAATTTAAGGGGAGTTTAAAATGAAAAATCCTTCCATGTCATTTTACAACAGTAATAGTAGAATTTTGGGGTAAGGAATACATTTTTATTTTTCAGTTTATTATATTTTAACAACCATAACTTTTAATTTATTTAGAACTAAGCTTAGAGCTTAAAGCAATCCATATGTAATGAAAGGACTAGTAGAAGCTTAATAAAATTTTACATTTTGAATTAAAGATTACTAAAATATAATCCTACATCTCATTTTTAAAGTAGAAAACTATATTAAAAACTCAGTTTTTAAAAGGAAAAAATTTGAAGTTAAGGGAGATTAACTCATTTTGCCAAATCAGGGGTGATATTTACTAAGAATGGGAAGGATGTGTTTTCATATTATTTATTTGCTTAAACAGACTCAAGATTCCAAAAAGAGAGTTTATTTTTATCTAATTGGAAATTGATTTGCCTTTATTTTAGTCAAAGCATTTCTAAGCATATCCTGATTAAAGAAACTGAAATTTTTTTGTATGTGTCAGAAAATGAGTGTTCTGTAAGTTATTTATCTTCTCCTTGACCAAAATACTCTATGTTGAATTGTAAACTCATGTTTAGTGAGTTGTTTACCACAGTGCCACCTGGGAAGCCACGTATTGTCATTATTCATAATGAGGTGTTATCCTGTAAGTTTTGCTTTCAAGTGGCCCTTTATCATGAAAGGAAGCTTTGTAATTGAGTGGGAAGACAGGGCTTCAAAGTCAGATTGATCTGCGCCATCCTGGCTTTGCTGCTTATGATTTTCTGAACTTCAGGGAGTCAGTCAATTTCTTTTAGCCTCATTTTCCCCATGTTAACATGGGAATAATACTTTTCTTATATGGAAACAAATGGTATTACATGTGAAAATTTTATTAATTGCTCATAAGAGGCTTTTAAAAACATTCATTTATTTATTTTAAATTTTTGGCTGTGTTGGGTCTCTCTGTTGTGTGGGCTTTTCTCTAGTTATAGCGAGCAGGGGGCTACTGTCTAGTCGTACTGCACAGACTTCTCATTATGGTGGCTTCCCTTGTGGAGTATGGACTCCAGGGTGCATGGACTCAGCAGTTATGGCTCATGGGCTCTAGAGCACAGGCTCAGTATTTGTGTCACACGGACTTAGTTGCTCCATGGTGTGTGGGATCTTCCTTGACCAGGGATCAAACCCCATATCTCCTGCATTGATAGCAGATTCTTTACCTCACTGAGCCACAAGGGAAGACCCATTAGAGGCTTTTATAAGTAGACTTTCTTCTTGTTTTTATTGTTATAATTATTATTCTCATTTCGATGCAACTTCCTTATGCATTCCTGCTTTTATCAGAAATTCAGTTTTTCAAATGCATAGTTATCTTTCTGACTATTAATTTTTTAAATTTAATAATCATTTGAGCTCCTGTTGGTCTTTCTGGGAAGGGAAGGTCCTCCTTCAAGGCATTGCTCACCTTTTCTCTGTCTTCTTTTTTGTGTGTACGACTTTTTTTTTTCTTTATTTATTTTTAGCTGAAGGATAATTACAATATTGTGTTGGTTTCTGCCATACATCGACATGGATCAGCCACAGGTATATTCATCTGTCTTCTTGATCTGTTCCCATGCTCTCGCAACACCTCACAACTGATACATTCTCTGCGTTCAGTGTTTCCCTCTTCATCAGTTCTTTCCCTTCATCTTATGAATATTTTCGGTATCTCTCTTATACACATTCCCCAAATCTCCATATTGATTCTCAGCATCTAAAACCCCATTTTCCTCCAGTCTTTTCTCACCACACATTACTTCTAAGAGAGTAGTCTGCTTGAGTTTCTTTTTAACACCTTCCTTTCTCCTTAGCTGATTGCAATCTTGCTTTTTTTCTCCTCCTTTTTATGAAACTTTTTCTTATTTGAATCAACTAATTTGTTAGTTGCCAAACTTAATGATGATTTATCAATCCTCACTTAATTTATTTCCAGTTTGATGCTATATTTGCTTAGTAATTCAAATTTCTCTTTCCTTCTTGTGAAAGGCACGTTTTCCAAAGTATCATACAATTTAAATTGCTTTTTTCCAGTTTCCTTTTTCTGCTCCTCTTCCTCCTTTCATCTTTGATATATTAATGTTCTCAAGATCCTTTCTTTTGTCACTTTCCTTACACAGTTGCATGTATCTCTAAGACTTCCATTCCCTCTTAGTGCCAATGATTCCTTAATCCATGCCAGATTTCCCTAAATCTGAGCCGTTTTCTCAATATCAGATGCCCCTTGGCACTCACATACTCAGGATGTTTCTAACTTGATTAATTATTTTATACCCTACAGAATGTCACTCACCATCTGGCTCTACCAGGATTGAGTCACTAGCCACTGCAGTCGCTGACCTCCACACCCTGAAAGGACTTCAGAGAAGGGATAGGAAGGATGCACTCTGTGCTCTAAGAAAACTGGCAGAACTGGCTTTCAGATAATTAGGTATTTTCAGGAGAAATTTTATGAACCCAATTTCTTGCATCTTCCCATACTTAGGTATGTACTGAAGTCTTAAAGATATATCTGTGCTTCCTGAATAACAGTAGCCTTCCACCAAGATGTGTGTTCGATTGCATGTATCCCTTCTCCAAGATCACGTATAAACTAATCTCATCTTAACTCGTCAGAGCAGTTCCTCCAAGCCAGCTGAGAGGCTGCCTATTGGCTACAGTCCTCAGTGCCTGTGTGCATGCTCAGTCACTCAGTCATGTCTGACTCTTTGTGACTCCATGGACTGTAGCCCACCATGGAATTTTCCAAGCAAGAATACTGGACTGGGTTGCTATTCACTTCTCCAGGGGGTCTTCCCGACGCAAGGATAGAATCCATGTTTCCTGCTTGGCAAGCAGATTCTTTAACACTGCACCACCTGGGAAGCTCATAATCCCCCCCCCACCCCAATACTGTAACTCACAGCTCTCACATTGTGTGTTTGTATTTCAATCATCACACATTTATTTGCCAAGTTCCACTAATTCCACAGTTTTAATACCCCAGGGATTTAATACTTCCTGTTTAGCCCCACTGCTGCTACTTTAGGTTAAACTCTGTCATCTTTCATATGTTCTTCTAACTCGTTTCCAACCCTTTTTTAAGCATATGGTGTTATTCATATGATCACTTAAATACTTCTCCCACTCTCCAGAATAATTTATTTCCTTAATCTCCTGATAGCAAAAAAGACATGCCTATTGTTGATGTTTTGTAAGTAAAAAAAGAATAAATATTATCTTTATTGTAGTTCTTTTTCAAGGAATAGCTACTCTAGCATTTTAGTGTATAAGATCTCATTTATTGTATAGGATTACATTTTCATATGTAGGATTTCTATTTTCCAAATAGTAGTATACATTAATATATTAAAATATGATTTGAAAATATATCTTTTTACCCTTAAAAAGGATGATATGTATGCATGTTAGTCACTCAGTCATGTACGATTCTTTGTGACCTCATGGACTCTAGCTGGCCAGGCTTCTCTGTCCATGGAATTCTCCAGTCAAGAATACTGGAGTGGATTGCTGTTACCTTTTCCAAGGGATCTTCCCAACCCAGGGATTGAACCTGGGTCTCCCACATTGTGGACAGATGTTTTACCATCTGAGCCATCAGGGATATACATGTTTTCATATCAAATTTATGATACTGTATTTTCTATTAATTTATAAATTAATATAATGAAATTATTATATATATAATGAATATATAATATAAAAATTATATATAATGAACTATATATATAATGATATTATTTTATATATAATGAAACTATATAATGAAATTATTTTATCACTATTGTTGAATACTGATGGAGATTTAGTTTTTTTATTACTATTAGAAATTATTCTATGATGACTGTAGTATTTTGTAAGTCTTTTTTGGACAATTATGATTGTTTCTTTAGAAATATTTGTAGAAGCAGAATTGCTGGAACACATGTATGTTCTTGACACATTTCTATAGATGTCTGACACATTTTTGACAAAATTCACTTTAGAGAGTGCTCTATCTGTTTAAATTCCCAGCAGCTTTCTGGATTTTGTCCATTTTTCCCTCTGAATTTCATCATAATAAATATTTTAACGACTTGTTGAGCAAAGATGGCATTTCATTGTTTTAACTGCATGTTTGTTATTAGTTAAACACTAAATACTTTCTTGTTCACTGAATTGCCAGTCACATTCTTAGCTCATTTTTTATCTTGATAATTATTTCTTTAAAAATTTATGTACATTTTATATATTCCAAAGCTGTTATCATTTTGTCATACAGTACTGATTTCTCTCCTCAGTATTTACCCTTTAAATACAAATTACTCATTGACTTTCTTTTGCACCATTTCATTATTCTTGCTGTTAATCCATGTCTCTTTTTGACCTGCAAGTAGTTGGTATATACAAAAACTAATACTGCCCTTACAAAAGGACTTTGTAATAACTAATTACATAGTTTTATGAATTCCTTAGTCAAGGAAGAAGGCAAAGATTATATTTTTAAATCATGTTTTTGTCTCAATGATAAACCAGATCACTTGCACACCTGTGTGCCCAGTAGGTGTTGAATTGGAGTACTGTAATTCCTGCACACCTATCCTGTAGACCTCTGCAAAACTGCAAATATTTTCCACCCCATGCTCCAGCATGAAGAACCATTAGCTATTTTCTGGGTCTCACTCAAGAGCTCTTTTAGTGTTGTTTTATAGTTAAGAGCCAAGGTTATGCAGATAGCCAATCCTGAGTTTGAGTTCAGGCTTGACCCTACCAACTTCCTAGTTGTGTAACCTTGATGAAAGTCTCAGATTGCCCATCTGTAAAATGGATCATTATGGTATCTATCACACTGAAACCATAACCACAGAAAACTAGTCAATCTAATCACACGTCCGCAGCCTTGTCTAACTCAATGAAACTAAGCCATGCCCGTGGGGCCACCCAAGACAGGTAGGTTATGGTGGAGAGGTCTGACAGAATGTGGTCAACTGGAGAAGGGAATGGCAAACCACTTCAGTATTCTTGCCTTGAGAACCCCATGAACAGTATGAAAAGGCAAAATGATAGGATAATGAAAGAGGAACTCCCCAGGTTGGTAGGTGCCCAATATGCTGCTGGAGATCAGTGGAGAAATAACTCCAGAAACAATGAAGGGATGGAGCCAAAGCAAAAACAATAACCAGTTCTGGATGTGACTGGTGATAGAAGCAAGGCCCGATGCTGTAAAGAGCAATATTGCATAGGAACTTGGAATGTTAGGTCCATGAATCAAGGCAAATTGGAAGTGGTCAAACAGGAGATGGCAAAAGTGAATGTTGACATTCTAGGAAATCAGCGAACTAATGCACTGGAATGGGTGAATTTAACTCAGATGACCATTATATCTACTACTGTGGGCAGGAATCTCTTAGAAGAAATGGAGTAGCCATCCTGGTCAACAAAAGAGTCTAAAATGCAGTACTTGGATGCAATCAAAAATATGACAGGCTGACCTCTGTTCGTTTCCAACGCAAAACATTCAGTATCACAGTAATCCAATTCTATGCCCCAACCAGTAATGCTGAAGAAGCTAATGTTCAATGGTTCTATGAAGACCTACAAGACCTTCAGAACTAACACCCAAAAAAGATATCCTTACAAGACCTTCAGAACTAACACCCAAAAAAGATATCCTTTTCATCATAGGGGACTGGAATGCAAAAGTAGGAAGTCAAGAAACACTTGGAGTTACAGGCAAATTTGGCCTTAAAGTACAGAATGAAGCAGGACAAAGGCTAATAGAGTTTTGCCAAGAGAATGCACTGGTCATAGCAAACACCCTCTTCTAATAACACAAGAGAAAACTCTACACATGGACATCACCAGATGGTCAACACCGAAATCAGATTGATTATATTCTTTGCAGTCAAAGATGGAGAAGCTCTATACAGTCAGCAAAAACAGGACCGGGAGCTGACTGCGGCTCAGATCATGAACTCCTTATTGCCAAATTCAGACTTAAATTGAAGAAAGTAGGGAAAACCATTAGATCTTTCAGGTATGACCTAAATCAAATCCCTTATAATTATACAATGGAAGTGAGAGATAGATTTAAGGGACTAGATCTGATACAGTGCCTGATGAACTATGGAATGAGGTTCGTGACATTGTACAGGAGACAGGGATCAAGACCATCCCCATGGAAAAGAAATGCAAACAAGTAAAATGGCTGTCTATGGAGTCCTTATAAATAGCTGTGAAAAGAAGAGAAGCGAAAAGCAAAGGAGAAAAGGAAAGATATAAGCATCTGAATGCAGAGTTCCAGAGAATAGCAAGAAGAGATAAGAAAGCCTTCTTCAGCGATCCATGCAAAGAAATAGAAGAAAACAACAGAATGGGAAAGACTAGAGATCTCTTCAAGAAAACTAGAAATACCAAGGGAACATTTCATGCAAAGATGGGCTTGATAAAGGACAGAAATGGACTGGACTTAACAGAAGCAGAAGATATTAAGAAGAGGTGGCAAGAATACATGGAAGAACTGTACAAAAAAGATCTTCATGACCCAGATAATCACGATGGTGTGATCACTCACGTAGAGACAGACATCCTGGAATGTGTAGTCAAGTGGGCCTTAGAAAGCATCACTGCGAACAAAGCTAGTGGAGGTGATGGAATTGCAGTTCAGCTGTTTCAAATCCTAATAGATGATGCTGTGAAAGTGCTGCACTTAATATGTCAGCCAATTTGGAAACCTCAGCAGTGGCCACAGGACTGGAAAAGGTCAGTTTTCATTCCAATCCCAAAGAAAGGCAATGCCAAAGAATGCTCAAACAACCACAAAATTGCACTCATCTCACATGTTAGTAAAACAATGCTCAAAATTCTCCAAGCCAGGCTTCAGCAATCCGTGAACTGTGAATTTCCAGATGTTCAAGTTGGTTTTAGAAAAGGCAGAAGACCCAGAGATCAAATTGCCAACATCTGCTGGTTCATGGAAAAAGCAAGAGAGTTCCAGAAAAACACCTTTTTCTGCTTTATTGACTAGGCCAAAGCCTTTGACTGTGTGGATCACAATGAACTATGGAAAATTCTTCAAGAGATGGGAATACCAGACCACCTGACCTGCCTCTTGAGAAACCTATATGCTGATCAGGAAGCAACAGTTAGAACTGGACATGGAACAACATACTGGTTCCAAATAGGAAAAGGAGTATGTCAAGGCTGTATATTGTCACCCTGCTTATTTAACTTCTATGCAGGGTATATCATGAGAAATGCTGGGATGGAAGAAGCACAAGCTGGAATCAAGATTATAGGGAGAAAGATCAGTGACCTCAGATATGCAGATAACACCACCCGTATGGCAGAAAGTAAAGAGGAACTAAAAAGCCTCTTGATGAAAGTGAAAGAAGAGAGTGAAAAAGTTGGTTTAAAGCTCAACATTCATAAAATGAAGATCATGACATCTGGTCCATCACTCCATGGGAAACAGTGGAAACAGTTCAGACTATTTTTTGGGGCTCCAAAATCACTGCAGATGGTGATTGCAGCCATGAAATTAAAACACGCTTACTCCTTGGAAGAAAAGTTATGACCAACCTAGATAGCATATTCAAAAGCAGAGACCATACTTTGCCAACAAAGGTCCGTCTAGTCAAGGCTATGGTTTTTCCTGTGGTCATGTATGGATATGTGAGTTGGACTGTGAAGAATGCTGAGTGCCAAAGAATTGATGCTTTTGAAATGTGGTGTTGGTTTAGACTCTTGAGAGTCCCTTGGACTGCAAGGAGATCCAACCAGTCCATTTTAAAGGAGATCAGCCCTCAGTGTTCTTTGGAAAAAATGATGCTAAAGCTGAAACTCCAGTACTTTGGCCACCTCATGTGAAGAGCTGACTCATTGGAAAAGACTCTGATGCTGGGAGGGATTGGTCGCAGGCAGAGAAGCGGACAACAGAGAATGAGATGGCTGGATGGCATCACCGACTTGATGGACATGAGTTTGAGTGAACTCCAGGAGTTGGTGATGGACGGGAGGCCTGGCATGCTGCAATTCATGTGGTCGCAAAGAGTCGGACATGACTGAGTGACTGAACTGAACTGATCTGATGGCATCTATCTCTTGATGTCTTATGAGACTTAGATGTTTACCTAATTTGAGACAGGGGCATCATTAGCACTTGATAAATGATGACTGTTATTTTAATATTATCATTGCAATCAAAATTAGTTAGGTACTTCAGATGAATTGTGATACTCTAACTGTTAGTGTTTGAATTATTACTTATTGCATCATTAACTTATTACATGTTTCCTGTGTTGCCTCTACAGAGAAATAAAAACAGATATCCAAATCTTTAAGGATGTATTTTTAAGATAAATTACATGGGAATACATGAAAAAAAAAAAAAGAATGAAATACATATTCCTTTAGCTATTAGAAAGAATAGTAAGAATATTCTGCTTATTAAAGTAGTCATATCAGTCCTGATATGCTATTATTCTTAAATAGTAAGCAAATTCCAGTTATGTACATATCCTTCAATTTCCATTAGATAATAACTAACTCTAATTAACCTACACTAATACTTGGCAACTTTCCTATCTTAATAAACCCAGGTAAATGAATTTTAATAAAATAACATAAAACACTAAAAAATCTATTATGTTTATATTAACAAGAGAAAAAGAATAAAACAATTTTGTTGTAACTGGGAACAAAGACAGGAGAATAATCAGTCTTAAAAATCATTCACAGTTAACATAGTACAATAAAGGAAAATCACCCATAAGATATTTTCAAGCATATTCATGGTGGAATAGCAATGACAGTGACAATGGGTGTCTCAAAAGAAATACGAAGCAAAAATGTTGTCAATCTTTAGGTACTTATAGAAACACAATGAGGAAATATAAATACCAGGAGAGAAATAACACAACAGCGGGAGAGAAATATTAGTATTTCCTTTCTTAAGGTTGTGTTATATTTTCAAATTTGGTTTTTAGGGAACTAAGACAATAGTTATTGTGGTACATTAAGAAGAGTTAAGTTTTTTTTTTTCTCTATCAAATAAGTATATGCAGCTGACATACATGAGAATAGACTTTTCTAATTATTTTACTGAGCTCCCTAAGTAAAAAATTGAAGAAAGTATTTTAAAACTTAGTCTTTTATGAAAATATTATAATTGTCATACTCAAACACTCTGTGATTTTAAAATGTATTTAAACAACATGCTAATATTGTTCTGAGTCAAAAAAATTACTTATTACAAAAAATGTATTGTTTAAATTGTGATCAGTCCTTCTAAGCTTTGTCACAAATAAGATAACTTGTGTTGCCCAAGATTTTCTTGATTTCAGAACTGAAAGTCCCATGTCTGGGGAGCAGCCTCAGTCTGAACAGACTGAGATAGTTGGTCACCCTAGTTACAGGTCACTTAAATACACATTGCCATATATATATACAAAATATAAAGTCAAACCAAGAATAAGACAGTTAGTTTGACACAAAATTTTAAATTCACCTTTAAGTGAGCAAAATTGATTATGAATAGATTATTTGCACAGTCTGATTAAAAGCAAAGAAAGAAATGTTGCTTAATATAGATTAACAATGATCAAATTTTACCTTAATAAGATACTTACTTTTGTAAAAATTCTTCATGGCCACATATACTTAAAAGATGATCTCTGGGGAATAACTGGTCATTTGTGCAAAAATGTAGAATTTCTGCAATTAGGTCTTTGACAAGATAATTAGCTAAAAACAAGATTGAATAATAAAATGTTAATAAGAGCACATTATATATTGGCTAAGTAAAAGATTTTGAGACCAAAAAATGATGCATGCATTATGAACTGTTATAACTGTCTAGCTCCATCAAGAGGAATTAAAATGAGATACATCACAGTTACTAATCTAGTTATATTTGGAGATTTTTTTAAAGTATTCTTTGCATTTTCTTTGATCACTCTGTCTCCATATAATCTAACAGAGCTAGGTATTTCATTTCTCATTCTGAAAACTTTGGTAATGGTAGCTTCTGCATTAAAAAAAAAAATGTTCTACTGTGGTTATCCTTAGAGATTTGAGAGATGCCAAAGAGATTATAGAGTGAATGCTAGGTGGGAAGCCAGGAGTCTAACCCAAATATGGCAGCTTCCAAAGCTGGTGCTCTTAATAATTCTGAGTCTTCACACCTAATCGTTCTTCTTTTCCTGTATAGAATCACCCCAGATTCTGTCTTGGACAGCATTATAATAACCTTGAAGGACATGTGCTCTTTTTATTCATCTTCCCTAGGACTCAAAAGTGTCAGCATATTATAGGGAAAAACCCTTCGCTGTCTCATATTCACATTCTACAATATCCCCCCATAGTGATACACATATACCATTTAATTATGTTTGCCTATGAAATATTTTGTATTTATAGATGATAAAGACGGATTCATTTATTATCATATATGATAATAGTTAGAAATTATGGACAGAGGAACCTGTTGGGCTACAATCCATGGGACCGCAGAGAGTTGGACACGACTGAGGGACCAAGCACACAGAGCCAAAAATGCTTTCAATGTGATCTTAAATGAAAGTAGGTACAACAGGTTGTATTGATGATCCTTATTGAAGATTTGAACAGCATACTGAAAATCCTCAGTCGCACTTACTCAAGGCTGTATATTGTCACTCTGCTTATTTAACTTATATGCAGAGTACATCATGAGAAACGCTGGGCTGGGAAAGCACAAGCTGGAATCAAGATTGCCGGGAGAAATATCAATAACCTCAGATATGTAGATGAAACCACCCTTATGCGGAAAGTGAAGAAGAACTAAAGATCCTCTTGATGAAAGTGAAAGAGGAGAGTGAAAAAGTTGGCTTAAAGCTCAACATTCAGAAAATGAAGATCATGGCATCTGGTCCCATCACTTCATGGGAAATTGATGGGGAAACAGTGTCAGACTTTATTTTTGGGGGGCTCCAGAATCACTGCAGATGGTGATTGGAGCCATGAAATTAAAAGATGCTTACTCCTTGGAAGGAAAGTTATGACCAACCTAGATAGCATATTAAGAAGCCAGAGACATTACTTTGCCAAGGTCTATCTAGTCAAGGCTATGGTTTTTCCAGTAGTCATGTATGGATGTGAGAGTTGGACTGTGAAGAAAGCTGAGTGCCGAAGAATTGATGCTTTTGAACTGTGGTGTTGGAGAAGTCCCTTGGACTGCAAGGAGATTCAACCAGTCCATTCTAAGAGATCAGTCATGGGTGTTCTTTGGAAGGAATGATGCTAAAGATGAAACTCCGGTACTTTGGTCACCTCATGTGAAGAGTTGACTCATTGGAAAAGACTCTGATGCTGGGAGGGATTGTGGGCAGGAAGAGAAGGGGACGACAGAGGATGAGATGGCTGAATGGCATCACTGACTCGATGGACATGAGTTTGAAGTTAATTCCAGGAGTTGGTGATGGACAGGGAGGCCTGGAGTGCTGCAATTCATGGGGTCGCAAAGAGTTGGACATGACTGAGTGACTGAACTGAACTGAACTGAAGTTGAGTTTTGCTTATATGTCTACATTGATGTGACTTCTTTTACCACCCAAACCATTGGGAAAGGTTTTTGTCACATACTGGCTTACAAAACATAGTATAAGTGGTATTATTGAACTTGCCATGAAGGAAAAATGGAAGCATATAATGTTGGATTTTAAAGTGCATTTTATGGGAGATCAAGCTGTTATCAATAAAATGTTTAGAGAAACAAACGATACTGATCATCAGGGAAGTAGAGATTAAAGAAATGCCCTGACATAGGAGAGAGTGTCTTGTATGTGCTACTGCTTGGTAATATTGACTGAAATATTATGAATTGAAGCTAGAGGAAAATATAGCCACAAGCAAAATCAAGACTGGAAAGGCTTTGAAAAGAAGGGGAGAGCATGGCCAATGTAAAATGGCAGGGAAATATTTCCAAAGACTCCAGTTTATTTTAATTAATTTGACTTTCCCATTTCCAAGACTGTATGGCCCAGGCTATTTTGTAGTATGTATGCATTCATTATTTCACTCCAGTCAGTTGTTGCAGTTTACATGAAGGACTCCATAAGCTAGTTTCTAGCTGTTACTCCTCTTCTGTGCTTTGGTGTCATGTCTTCTACTACTAACTCATGTTACTCCTTGGATGTCTCATTATCACTTCAAATTCAGCATGTCTGTATCTGAAATTACCATTTTTCTCCTTGAAGCCAAATAGTTAAGCATCTGTAAGTTAAACTTTTCATCCATATTGTAAGCCAACAAGTACCATGGTTTATTTTAAGTAAATTTTATACCTATATCTTCAATTTGGCAGCTAATATGATCCTTTTTCCAGTTTCTCACAGTTGCCAACTTCATACAACCCTTCTCAATCTGTTGACCATATTACCTACCATATTGAAAAGGCGAAGATCCATTCGTGATTTTTAAAATTATGCTACTTTGCAGCTTAAATCTAGTTTTTATGCATCCTTCTCGATCCCTTTACATGTCTTTTGATATAAAAGAATCACTGTTGTTTTGCTTAGTGCTAAGTCATGTCCAATTCTTTGGGACCCCATGGATTGCAGCACACCAGGCTTCCCTGTCCTTCACTATCTCCTGGAGTTTGCTCAGACTCATGTCCATTGAGTTGATGATGCCATCCAACCATCTCATCCTGTGTCATCCCCTTCTTCTTCTATACTCAATCTTTTCAGCATCAGGGTCTTTTCCAGTGAGCTGGAGTATCACTGCTTTTTATTAAATCTAACTTCTTCACATATGATTCTTCCATCACTGGTTTCTAGTTCCATCAATTTAAACCCTTCTCTTATGTAATGTTCCCCCCCCCCTCTAAAGATGCTTTTGTCTTTTCTTTAAAATAATCTTTTTCTATTTAATATTCCAATAAAATCACTCCTCTTCCATTATATTCCCTTAAGGATAGTATCTTATTTATTTATTTAATTTATACCTTCTCATTAGTGCCAAATTTCTTTAAAGAGTACATAACTTCTGCCAATAGTTCTCAATTACTCTTTAATCTTTGCAAACTGACTTCTACCACTTTACAGGTCACAAATGACTTCCTAATACAGTTCCAGCTATGTATCATTTCAATCTAGAAAGTAAAGACACTGCCTTTAGAATAACTTTGGAGTTAGAAAAAAGGACAGGGAATCTTCTTCACTGAAGTGATAGCTGAAGATTGTAGAAGCAGAGACGACCTTGTTCAAAACACCTGCTCCTCCAGAAGGATTCTATTTTCTCACTCTGGGGGAAACAGAATTCTCTTTGGATGAGAATCTCTCACTGTCTACTCCTCTTTCTGTTTAGATTTCTTTATTCCATAAGTTTCTAGCAACAGCTTCTTGTTTTTAATAGTCATTCTTGAAATGCTCTTCATGTTTTTATTCTTTAGAGTACATCTATGTTATTCAGTTCAGTTCAGTTCAGTTGATCAGTTATGTCCAACTCTTTGCTACCCCATGAATTGCAGCACACCAGGCCTCCCTGTCCATCACCAACTCCCGAAGTTCACCCGAACTCATGTCCATCAAATCGGCCATCCAGCCATCTCATCCTCTGTCTATATTATTAGTAAAGCACTAATATAAAGTAGCGAAGGGATCACAGTTTTGGTGTAAAAATTACTTTAAAATGAAAACATTTGAAATCTTATTGGTACTTTTCTTACTGAATAAAGCCAAGTCTCATAATACAGGTGCTATTAATTTCCTTCTGAGAGAGCTTCCTGCAAATTTCAGGAAGGAGACAGACTGCCCATCCACTAGCATAAAAAGATATATAATTATTGTTTTTTCTAGCTGAAACTTTAAATACCTCCCCCTGCACACGTTTTTATATTGTGCTGTTATATAAATGTATACCTCTGAGTTTCAGCAGGTCACTCGTTAATGACTGTGTAAAGAAATCTTGTCTTTTGTCTTGTTAATCTGTCTATTGTCAATTATGTCACAGTCCTATCCCACTTCAAATTTAAATGGGCAGAGGAAAAGTTTTTCTCCTAAGAGTAGCATACACTACTCTGTATATTTTCATAAATGTGTCTTGTCTCCTCCTCTACTTTTTCCTCCTTCTCCTAATCCATCCCCTCCACCTCCTCCTTCTTATAAGCACTCTTAGTATCTTTGAGGCCACAGACATCCTCTTTACCACTGTACATTTCTCACACTTAATACAATGACCTAATCACTTTACTGAAACTGCTTGTAAAAGTCAAAAATGGCCTCTGGCTTGCCAAATCCAATTTTGGAAATTAAATATTATAAACTGGAAGATCAGGAATAGTTTCCTTAGTTCATAATTCTTTCTTCTTCTCCAGCCACTGAAGTCAGCATTACTCAGATATCATTCTGATTGGATCAAGTTGCAACACTGCATTGACCTTGGCGGTCCAATCAGAACCTGCTTTCAGAAATTGGGAAGTGGATCTGAAAGCAGATCTTTTGCCCCTTTTCTCTTTGCCCATTTCTGTTCCCCTGTAACCTTGAAAGAACCTAATTAACCTGTTGATTCTCTTCTGAGATAAAAAGAAGTAAGATGAAGAATTGAGTAGCTAAAGAATGATTAGTTCTCTAGAGCAACACCGCCCCCACCCTATTATCGATCCTGCAGACATGTCCCACAGGCAAGATGACATCTGAAGAGAGAGAATCAGTCAACCTGCACAGAACAGAGAACCCAGCCTTCTGCCTCTACGAGTCACCGAGATTCTTCCCCCACTTGTTTCCCTTTAAAAACTGTCAGGGCTGAGCAGAATCTTTGGAGTGGCCTTGGGGCATGAGTCCATCTTCTCCACAGACTGCCAGCTTTTCTGATTAAAGCACCTTCAATAATTCCTCCTGATTATTGGTTTTTAGCAGTGAGCAGGCAAACATGAGTTTGGTAACAGATCCAACAGATTGAACTTTCTTTAGAGATTGAACTTTCTTAAGGTAGCTGGCCAAATAACATTTAAGCTTGAGCCTGGCTTTCCACGTGATTCAGAAAAGTAAGGGAAATGAGTCAGCAGAAAGTAAGAGAAACATAAGAAACAGTTATACAGAGAGGAGATAAGGTGAGAGACATACAGGAATTTTGGACTGCTTGTACATCACATTTTTCTTCCCAAATGTTTTCTGAATTCCTACTCCTAAATGCTAAAGAAATACCTGGAATCCTTAAAAAAATTTTATTTAACTTATATCAGCAGGAGTTGGTTTCTGTTAGTTTCGAACCAGATAATCCTAATAGTCCTACATAATATTGTTATGTTTGTAGTCATCTGTACTAACTTGGAGCCTTAGGTAGAGTAAGAAAGGGAAAACAACAACAACAACAACAACAAAATCTAGTAATCATAATGAAACTACAGTCCATGAGGTTACAAAGAGTCAGACATGACTGAGTAACTAACACTTCTTCAATGAAAAAATTGAAATCAACCTTGACTATTCATTGGAAGGACTGATACTGAAGCTGAATCTCCAGTAACTTTGGCCATCTGATGTGAAGAGCCAAAAAGACCCTGATGCCAGGAAAGATTGAAGACAGGAGGAGAAGGGGACAACAGAGGAGGAGATGGTTGGATGGCATCACAGATTCAATGGATATGAGTTTGAGCAAACTCCAGGAGATAGTGAAGGACAAGGGAGCCTGCTATGTTGCCATCCATGGGGTCGCAAAGAGTCAGACATGACTTAGCAACTGAACAACAATAATTTGTCAAGAAACAGCAATTGATAGGTAGACACTTAGTAGCAACAAAGGTTGTTTGAAGAAGAAAATTGTTTTGCAAAAAGGTTGACTGTAACAGTGAAATAAATATTAAACAACTTAAAGAGATTCTAAAACTTGAGGGAATAAGAATCATCTGGTGAGTTTAATAAGATAGATACCTGGGATCCATCTGCAGAGACGGATTCAGTGTATCTGCTAACTATACTGGACTGACAGGACTATTACAGTTCTTACTCTGAAGATACAGGCTGTGTATCAATGTCTATTCCATCTCCCATTTACTTTTGAATAAAACAGTTGTTTCTAAAGGATAAGAACAGCCATTTCCACTTACATGTAGCCTTTCTCTAGAATCTTTCTGAAATTTAGCTTTTATTTTTAATATGCTAAAAACTTGCTATACTTGCTATTTCATAGTAGGAAAATAAGGTGTCCTGGGGTGAGCTATGGAGAGAGTTCTTTGAAACAATAGCTAAATAAATGTTAAAAGATTTCCAGCTGTTTTCCTGTTACTTCACTTCAGGGCAAAATACTAGCTAACACTGCTTCTCTTAATGACTTCAGTCTGTGGGCTCAAGGCTAGGCAGCTCATACCAGCTTTTAGGTAGATTTTTATACTCATTTGCAAGATTGCTTACCACATGGGATAAAATGAAGTCCTTTTGTTGAGTTATCAGTAAAAATATTTATATTAAACTTAGTATTAGAAAAGAGCTTATATGGAAATGCTGTAGTCGTGCTCCAAATCTTCCCAGAATTGGAATCCATGTCAGCGGCATGATATGATTCTCTTATTCTGAAAAAATATATGTGAAAAAGTACTTAGGACAAAATTTCAAGAAACTTCTTGCAGGGTTTGCAATAGAAGATTTGATATAGGAAAGTAGCCAGCAGCTGATTCGTGGTACAGTGCTGTTAGCTAGGGTAGCTTGGTAAGGATTACAGTTAAACCAAAAATAACTGTAAATGTCTGGTCTTTAAATTTTCTCTGGTGCATCTCATTTGAAGCAATTAGGAATATATTGTCCAGCAAAAACAAGAGAGGAACAGTTGCTATTGCTGCCTTCTTTCCCACAAATGCACACACACACACACACACACTATATTGCCTTCCTTTTTGTATCCCACCAGACACACACACACACACACACACACACACACACACTATGATATATTCATTTTTGTATCCCATCATCACTAAACACAGTCCATGAACATGAAAAGGGTTCCACAAATGCTTCTAAATGCTTTATTGAGTGGAAAACTTTTTGCCAGTGCACAACTACACAGCCAGCCAAGCAGACTTGGAAAAGGAATTTTGTGACAGCATAGAAAGAAATTTCATTAGACCTGCCTGATGGCTAATGCCCGACAATCCCATGGGGGATAATACCATTTTCCAGATTTCCAAGAGAAAAGATTTTCCTTGCCTGGCCACAACTCAGTCAGTGAGAGACTGTCACAAGTCAGCCAATGAAAAGCCACTCTACTGGAAAACTCCCTTTGCCTCTGATGGACTTTTGTAATAGCCCCTCCCAACTTCCCCTTCTCCTTTATGAAAGTTTTCCTCTCCTTTGCTTTACTGGGAGTTGCCTGTGGTTTTCCATAATTACATGACCCAAAGTGTAATTTTTTGCTTCTTCCAAATAAACCCATTTTGCTGATGAAAAAGGAATACATTGTCATTCATAAAATATGAAAATTCACCCTGAACAATGACTATTGCTTCACTGACATTTCCTCTGAAGCTTGAACTTGTGCCTTTCTCAAGCCAGAAGTCACTCATTTGTTATTTATTCATTTATTGATGGTTAAATTCTCTTGTTTGTGTCATATCGGTAAGTACAATTCTTGGCAGCTCATTTTCTTTAAAATTTGGATTCTACACAAATATTTGGATTTTGTATAAATAATTGAGCTCAGAAGTCATTTGTACATTCTGCACAATTACTTGCTGTGTCAGAGTCAGAGAACTGCAAAATAGTTTCTCCTTGGAGCCAGGAGCCTTGAGTTTGAACCCTGACTCTCTTATTCAGTAGTTTCATGGTCAGAGGCAAGTTATTTGACCATATTCTTTGTTTGCACAAATGAGGATATTTATATCTACTTTAAAGTTTTATGTGAGAAAAGGCATATAAAAGACTTTTGTAGAATGTAAAGCAATACATGCATGTTCAGTTCAGTTCAGTCGCTCAGTCGTGTCCGACTCTTTGCGACCCCATGAATCGCGGCACGCCAGGCCTCCCTGTCCATCACCAACTCCCGGAGTTCACTCAGACTCACGTCCATCGAGTCAGTGATGCCGTCCAGCCATCTCATCCTCGGTCATCCCCTTCTCCTCCTGCTCCCAATCCCTCCCAGCATCAGAGTCTTTTCCAATGAGTCAATTCTTCACATGAGATGGCCAAAGTACTGGAGTTTCAGCTTTAGCATCATCCCCTCCAAAGAAATCCCAGGGCTGATCTCCTTCAGAACGGACTGGTTGGATCTCCTTGCAGTCCAAGGGACTCTGAAGAGTCTTCTCCAACACTGCAGTTCAAATGCATCAATTCTTCAGCACTCAGCTTTCTTCACAGTCCAACTCTCACATCCATACATGACCACAGGAAAAACCATAGCCTTGACTAGACAGACCTTAGTCAGCAAAGTAATGTCTCTGCTTTTGAATATGCTATCTAGGTTGGTCATAACTTTTCTTCCAAGGAGTAAGCGTCTTTTAATTTCATGACTGCAGTCACCATCTGCAGTGATTTTGCGGTCTCAAAAAATGAAGTCTGACACTGTTTCCATTGTTTCCCCATCTATTTCCCATGAAGTGATGGGACTGGATGCCATGATCTTCGTTTTCTGAATGTTGCATGTAATGCTTCATAATTATCATTATATATCATTATAGCTGAATCTCTGTAGAGCTATATTTTTATGCCCACATGTAGAATATAACATAACATTTGTAACTAGCTATTTAAAATGCTTTTGATGATGAATATGAAGCCTTGGATTATTTTTCCTTTTTTGTTAATTTTGCAGAACCCTAAACTTTCTAGTAATTTTCCTGAATGAAAATTATGCATTCTGTGTAATATATCATATATAGTACATCCTTGACATTCATCCTAACAATTTATGCAGCATTAAAGTAATATAGGCTCACTGAGGTAGCTCCATCTCTGTACCCTTAAACTCTACCAAAACATCCCTTCTTTAAGGAACCTCGCAAGTGGAAAAGTATATGTTCATCCAATGGGCCTGGCATCCATAAGGATCATCTTGTTTTCTGGATTCTATCCCCAAAGTTTTTGACTCAGTAGGTAAGTGGAGGATTACTACCCCCACCCCATTTTTTTTTCTCCCAGCAGTTTTCCAAATAAGTCAATATTACTGCAGTTCAAGAACCACTACTTAGGATAAACATATAGGCCACTCTTCCTTCTTTTACCCTCCATCAAAGGTTTGGACTCCATTTCTGAATTGAGGAGTTTGATGATCTAGCATTCAACCATATGATAAGATACTGCTCAATGCTTACATGCATGATTTAACCTTCTACCATTTTGGAGGATTCAATTTAAAATGTAAATTCATGACTCTCTTTTCTAAACCTTCACTGAGCATCTACTGTGGGCCCAAAACTTTTTTGTGTACTATTGCTCTGGTGACTCAGACAGTAAAGAATTCGCCTGCATTGCAGGAGAACTGGGTTTGATCCCTGGGATGGAAAATTCCCTGGAGAAGGAAACAGCTGTCCACTCCAATATTCTGGCCTAGAGAATTCCATGGACAGAGGAGCCTGGCAGGCTATAGTCCATGGGGTTGCAAAGAGTTGGGTATAACTGAGCGACTCGGACTGTTGCTCTGTGATGGCCTTTGCCTGTAGCAGCTTAAAGCACGGTTTCGGTTCCGGGTCAGAGACTAAAGTCAGGCCATGGCAGTGAGAGCGCTGAATCCTAACCACGAGACCCCCAGTGACCAGTGATCAGTGGCCAGTGGCAAGGCCCTGGCCCATCAGATGTGTAGAAGTGAATTTTCGCATAGAGATGGAAAGTAGTGAAGGAAAGAAATTGTTTATTAGGAGGAAAAGAGCACATGTGGATAGGCACATGGATGGGCTGAGAGTCACACCCTCAGACGAGTTTGAATCCCTTTTATCGGGTGTTTCTTCCGGGTTTCCCTTGGCCATTCTTCTTGCTTTACCTGGTTCCGAGTCTGTATTTGGTTTATCTCAGGGTCCTTCCATGGGTGTAGGCACATCTCTTAGCCAAGATGGATTTTAGCAAATGTGCTATTGGATATTGACATTACCTGCCATGCCCTGGCACCACCTTCCTTTTTGAGCTTCAGGGAGCCTTCCTGCACATGTGTAGTTGGGGAGATCTCTTTGACATCGAGAATGAGGAATATGGGGTCTTTTATCTCTTAACTGGGTAGGGCTCAGCTCCTCTCTCACTCTTATCTTGGAGTATATGTCTACAGGGGACAAACTTCGGCTGCATAGCGTGGGACCTGTCTGTCTCCTGTCTCACTATGATATTTTATTGTATCATAAAACTACATTTCTTGAGATATATGGCTTAAAATATGTCATAATAGGAAACCAGATTCCACAAATTAGAGAGCCTCTTGAAGGGTATGTAGCAGGAATGTTAGCAGCATTTTTAGGTATGGTTATTTAAATATTAGGAAAAAACACAAACGAAATTGGATATATAAATCCATTCTACTATGGCTTTCCAGAAAGTTTGGAGACTCTCTTAAGAAACTTGTCTTTCAAATTCAATTTGGTCTGTTTTTGAATGAAAGAGCTTTGGATATTTGGATATCTAAATATTTTTGCAAGTATTTGGACACCAGCACATAGTAGGTCCTCAAAAAATTGTTGTTGAGTGAACAGTGTGTTTGTGTACAAAATAGTTATGCATATAAAAATTCATTTTATATGAGTACATGCCAACAAAAATTATTGCAAACAAAAAAGTAAATGTGTAAATGTAACCTTTGTCTCCTTTTTTACTACTTTAACATTTATTATTGTTTGGTTGTCTTTTTTAGTACTTATGGTTACTTTGAAAGAAACTATTGAGAAAAATTCCATCTAAGAGTTTAAAAATGTACCATGAGCTACTGACAAACCATCCCATAAAATATTTTTATGTCACTATTAAGAAGGTTTCATAAAAAAATACATACTAAATTCTCTTGGGGAAAAAAAAGTTATGGGAGAGACTAATAAGTGTTTTTTGATGGAGCTATACCAAGTATTACCTTGTGATATGAAGAGAGCTATTTCTCACGCTTCGAGAGTAGAAATTACCACATCTTAAATTTTATTAAAGTGTCAAGTTCCTGGCAGTGCTTGTCAGATTGTTACAGTGGGTAGCTTATTCTTGAAAGAATCAATATTGATATCTTTAAAGATCCTAATTTAGGAATCCAAAGTGCCATTTAAATTTTTCTTCTGTGAACTGGAGCAAGAAGTTAATTAAAGTTTGAATATGGGTTCATGGATTTGAAATGCTTGTTTTTTGGTATGTGTGTGCCCTTTGGTTCTTCCAATATGGTAACAAGGTTTTTTAACTTGACCGTGCTTTTCAGTTTTCTTCTTGTTCTTCGTTTGAATCTCTCTCATGCATGAACTAGTTAGTAGGCATTCAGGTAGCTTTTTAAGATAATGGCTAAATCAGTGGTTCAAATCTTTAATCCCAAATGATCATTCAGCAGGCAGCAGCTATAGGTGATAAATATGTTTACTTATATGTATATTTATTACACTTAAAACAGCCAAAAAGTATAAAAATCAAGATAATTAAAATGAAAGTGGACTAATTTTTCAAAAATTTCAGAAATCTGAGCAAAAGAAGAAATGGCATTATATAAATTTTCATTGATTAATGAGAGATTGGTCTTTAAAAAGGAGGCATCTACGTTTATAAGTTCTTTATTTAGGTTAGCAAAAAGGGGATCTGCGATTTCTTGTTAATATCCCTTAGTGGTCAAATTTGTTTTTCAGTGGACAAACAGCCATGCATTTATTCAGTATTCTGGCAGCCCATTCAGGGTAAGATTGAGTTATTAAGCAGAAGGTATTCTCATTGTTCTAAATAGTATATTCCAGGTAAGAAGGATAAATTCATGCTAGTTTGGGACAGAGCCACAGAAGTCAGTCACTTATGTGCTAGTTAAATGAGAAGTTAATTTACTGCAAACCAAGCTATTAGCAAACAGCATGAGCAAGCCCAAAGTTATAAAACTTTCATCTTTAGCAGATTTTCAGGGGAAATTTTTATTATTTTACTGTAAACAATGAAACAATACCAGAAGTTGATTAATGAACTACTGTGTAATAAATTTATCCATTTAACTATGTTAAAAATTATAGAGCTTTAACATTCTATATGCAAGATTAGTCAGTTCAAGGATGTTAAGATAGACAAATTCATGCACGTTCTAGAAATGTCAAAGTTGAATGAAATAGCAGCACTCACTTTTTTACTTTGTTGCAAAAGGATGCCAAACTCATATTACTGCCTTGAGCTACTTCAACCAGCTGAATGGAACAACCTGTCAGCTTAAAATAAAAACTGTTAAAATAGTTTTGTGTGGAGAAAAGGTAAATACAATTCTAAAATTTTTATTTTGTTTTAAAAAGCCATTCTGCTTTTAATAATATTTTTAAAACTTTACTGAAAAAATACAAATGGAAAAATACATAAATCTGAAAAATATTTATATTTGAACTTTGAGGAATATATGCAACTGTGAATATTAATATCCAATCAAAATATACATTTCTATCACTTTAGAAAGTTCCCCCATATCTCCTTCTCTCAGTCTCAACATCTATTTGGTAACTGTTAATTCACATTTCGGTCACCATATGCTCTTGTGTTTCTGTCTTCTTTCATTTAAATCATACATATTTTAAAATTTATGCTGTCATACATTATCAAAGATTTATCTTTTTTATTGCCTATTAGCTGTATTTGAAGTAGCGTCGGACACAACTTCACTTTCACTTTCACTTTTCACTTTCATGCATTGGAGAAGGAAATGGCAACCCACTCCAGTGTTCTTGCCTGGAGAATCCCAGGGACGGCGGAGCCTGGTTAGCTGCTGTCTATGGGGTCGCACAGAGTCAGACACGACTGATGTGACTTAGCAGCAGCAGCAGCAGCAGTAGTCTTTTTCATTACTATTCCACAGTTTGTTTACCCATTTTCTTTTTTATGGACAGGTGTGTTGTTTGTAGTTTTGGAGTATTGTAAAGAGAAATATTAATTTTCATATGCAAGTGTTTTTTGGACATGTGTTCCACTTCTTGTGAATAAGTGCATAAATGACTCAGTTAGAGGGTAGATATATGATTAACTTTAAAAGAAAAATCTTTGCTTTATGTATTTTGAAGCTGTTACTACATACATATGCATTTAAATTTATTATGTCTTTCTGATTGACTCTTTTATTATTATAAAATGATCCTTTTCTTTCTCTAGTAATATCTTGCCTTGAACTGTACTTTTTCTGATATTTGTAATGACACAAGGCTTTGTTTTGCTGGTTGAATGTTAAATATTTTGATTTCTTTTACTTTCAAACTATCTGTACCTATGCTTTTCAAATTTGACTCTTGTAAATAATACTTGTCTTTCTTATCTAGTTTGGAATGGATTTAGTATATTTCTGGATGTGGTTGGGTTTAAGACTGCCATGTTCACATATACTTCTTTCTATTCATTTCTTCCATTTTGTTTTGTTCTTCTATTTCTCCTTCCCTGACTTTTTCAATCTATTTGATTTTTCTCCTGTTTCATTTAATTCCTCTGTTGGATTTTTAGTTTTTCTTTTTCTTTTACTGTTCCTGTAGTGGTTATACTAGCTTAGAAATTAAAATATGCATCCTAAATATTTCACAGTTTACTTAGAGTTAATACTGTACTACTGCATTTAAAATGTAAGAACTTTCAACAGCAAATAACATTTACCCCCTTCATCTTTTATGCTCTTGTTGTCTTTTACTTTTTGTTTACATATACAGTAATTCTCAAAATGAAATACTATTTTTTTTGCTTTATACAGCTGTCTTTCAAAAAAATAAGATTAAAGTAGTTTTTCTGATATACTATCATATTTACCATTTGTTCTGTTCTTTTCTAGATTCCATCTGATATAATTTTCTTTGCATATAAAGCACTTTGGTGTTTTTTGTGTGTATGTGAACTAAGTTTTCTCTACATTTGTTTATATGATAATATTTTTATTTTATTTAAAATTTCAAGCATGTACTCAATGAGTACAGAAGTATGAATTCTTTTCTTTTTTTTTAATAAAACTTTCAAAATGCCATTCCATTGTCATTTGGCTTCCATTGTTTCCGATAAGATAATACTTTAATTCAAAATATTTCATTGCATGACATATTTTTTCCCCCTCTCTGCTGCCTTTTATGATCTTTTCAAATTTGGTCTTCATATGTTCTAGTATAATTTGTCTACATGTGGTTGTCTTTGCATTTATAGTTTGAGATGTATTGATTTTATTATATCTATAATTTAATATTTTGTACTCAATTTGATAAAATTCAGGGTATTATTTCTTGAAATGAATTTTTCCATCTTTCCTCTCCTGTTAGCTTTCCAAATTATCCATATGTTAAACTGTTTATCTCATAAGTTTCTTAGTCCTGCTCACTTTTATAAAGTTCTTTTATTTTCTCTTTTTTAGTTTGGATAATTTCTATTATTTTCCTTTCAAGTATTGTGTTTTCCCTCTATCATCCTTTATCTGTTTTTAAGCATACCCACTGACTTTTTCTTTGCAGGTATAATTTTAATACTAAATTTTCCATTAGTCTTTGTTTTTTCATAGTTTCTTGTTTCCTCCTCAGATTCCTTATTTGTCTTTCATTATGTTCACATTTACTTCATCTACTTGAACATCCTTTTAATAACTTCCTTCGATTCACAGTCTGTTAATTCCAACATCTGTTCCATCTCAGAATCTATTCACTGAGTTATTTTCTTGATTATGGTTCAGAATTCCCTATTCTTTACACATCTTATGCATTTGTTATTAAATATTGGATATTGTAGATGACACATTAGGAATTGTTTCTACAAACTACACTTTTTCTCTGGCAGGCAGTTGAAATCCTTTTGGTCTTGTCTGCCTTGATTTTATTTTTTTGGGAGGCCACATCTAATTTGGTATGTAGAGCATTTGCTATAGAGCACAACTTTTGCTCTTAAGAGATAGTTTTGTGTGATCTCAATCGAATACCAGAAATGTTCTGCTCAGTCTTCTCTTGCTGGATCAGAACTTGTGGCCTGCGTAACTTCTATTTGTGTGTGGTGAATCCGATCTCTTGGCCAACAATCTGCAGTATAAATCCCATCCACTGCATAGCTCCTTCTGTGGTCTGCTCTGCAAATCACAGCATCCTTTGCAGCCTAGAACTGCAGTCTCTGCCTCCTCAGTTTAGTGATGCTGTTGTCGTTCAGTCGCTCCATTGTGTCCAGCTCTTTGTGACCCCATGGACTGCAGGCTTCTCTGTCCTATCTTCTGGAGTTTGCTTAAACTCATGTCCATTGAGTTGGTGATACCATCCAACCATCTCATCCTCTGTCATCCCCTTCTCCTCCTGCCCTTAATTTTTCCCAGCATCAGGGTCTTTAGCCATGAATTGGCTCTCTGCATGAGGTGGCCAAAGTATTGGAGCTTCAGTTTCAGCATCAGTTCTTCCAGTGAATATTCAGGATGGTTTCCTTTATGATTGACTGATTTGATCTCTTTCTGTCCAAGTGAATCTCAAGAGGCTTCTCCAACACCACAGTTTGAAAACATCAGTTCTTTGGGGCTCAGCCTTGTTTAGGTACTGCAGCTCAAATTAGGCTCCACTAGCCTACCTAGCACCAGGAAGAATCCCTGCAGAAACCAGAATGACCATAACAACACTTGGGTGTTTCTCTTCTCTCAAGGATCACTGTCTCGACTGATTCTTCAGTCTTGAAAGCAGTAGTTTCATGTATTTTGTCTAATTTTATAGTTGTTTTCAGTGGTGAGAGAAAGTTTAATACTTGTTACACCATCATGATCAGAAGTAGAGGTTCCTAAAATTCATCCACTTTTAATTCAAATCCCTTGAGGTGTTATTTCTTCTGCAAGTGCCTCAGACACAGTTGTGTCTTCTCTAATGAACTCATCCTCTGTGTTATTTTACTGTGTTGCCATTATTCATTTGCATGTAAATTTGAACAATATGCTATTCCTAAAATCAGGTATCATGCATTTTTCTTCTTTGTTATTTGTTATGCCTAGTATGTCATATATAACTTAAGAATAATGATAAATAGTTGTCAAATAAATGAAGAATCCTTTTGTCTAACCCTGAATATTACAGCTGAAATAATGTTTCTTCTTTTTATTGTTTACTTCTGGTTTCCCTTGTGTCTAGAGTCTGTATAGCAGAGAAATGTTCAAATATTATGCAAGAAGCTTTGTGGTTACTAAAATGATTGGAAAACTACTAATGAACCCATCAGGATGAATTGCACAATGATTACTTAATTTCCTACTCTTGAAATGTTCCCAATAGATGGTGCCTGCCAACAGGGTAATTTAGAAGCCTCTGAGTAAAGGGCCATTTTTTCCTACCAATAATATGATGTTTTAATTCATGGTAATGTAACTCAAAATATAAATGTAATGAAATGGATTTGTGTTTCTGTATGTGCATAATAACACAATAAGAATGAAAAATACAATCATATAAAACTCCGACTATTATATTTTTTATCTAAAAAAATGTAAATACTATACCACACTATTTAATTTTGATGAAACAAGAACTTAAAAATATTAGAAAAACTCTTTCTTTAGAAAAAATCCTTAATTCATGAAAATGGAATTTGTGAATAATAGGCATTTTTTTCAAAAGTAGTAGTAATACATTCCCTTACTGAATATTAGTTACTCTTGTTACCAAATTCACCCAGCACATTATTGATTGATTCTTTCAGATTCATGTTTTTAGGTTGAAAAATATGGTACATACCTCTGTGTTCTTTGGGAGTGTACTTTCCCATGTCCTGGGTAGAGAAGAACCTTTAAAGGGCATCAGAGAAGACTCTACAATGTTCATATTTCTACTGCTTTTATTTTCTTCTTTTGGCATCAAGTTAGTTGACAAGAATGGGTATATAGGAAGAACGCTGCTTTCAAATCCTATACGGTAGTTATGATTTTCATTTTCCAGTTGACTCTGTGAATTAGTTTTATCCAGACTGGTAGATGATAGAGGCAAAATATTGAATCCGTAATCATCAGCATCATGGTATTTTCCTATGGGATTTCCCCAAGAGCTTCCTTTATTGATGTTTTGAGGATTTGGTAGCACAGAATGCCTACTAAAACCAATTACTGGCGTTTCACTAACTTGGTGACAGGAGAGTTCTGAGCTTTTAAAAGTGAATTCATTCAAGGATGTTTGGTGTGTTTCATCTAATGAATGTTTTCTTGAGTCCCAGTGTGGTGCACTGGGCACAAAAAAGGCATTTTCTTCAATTTCTCTCTGACAGAGTGGGATTTTGTTACTGATTTCATCTACTACATTATCAAAGCCCAGACTGACTGTGCTAGGAAAAAGAGGTTGATTCAAGGAGGAGAATTCTTGGTGCTCCTGCTGCTTTTCATGTGATTCACTGGAATTTAGATTTGTTTTCCAGTAATAAGCCATTCTTTATTTTAGGTAACTGAGAGGGTTGACTCAGGTCCAAATATCTCTTCAATGATATTATAAAAGATGATAGAAAATTTCCTAGACAAATGATAAAAGGAAATTTAAAAATGTGATTAATTAGAAATAAAAGAGCTTTCAAGAAAGAAACATATTGAATAAATACAGACAATTGTTTTGAAGTTTCATAGCAAATGAGATAAACCCATGGGTTATATAAATCCATCAGAGCTCACATAATTAAAGTCCAAGGGGGAGTATTGACTTCAGAGACATGCATGAAACTCCTGTAGTAGAAAACTAAGTCGACTTCAGTCATGACAGTGATTTCATGAATGAAAGCCGGTATTCTCCTTTGGACTCCTTTACTACTGAAAACCCACTGGCCCATAGCAGCATTATCTCCTTCTATATTTAATCATCTATCAGCATGCTGGGCTTCCCTGGTGGCTCAGAGGGTAAAGCGTCTGCCTGCAATGCAGGAGACCTGGGTTCGATCCCTGGGCCAGGAAGATCCCCTGGAGAAGGAAATGGCAATCTACTCCAGTACTTTTGCCTGGAAAATCCCATGGACAGAGAAGCCTAGTAGACTACAGTCCATGGGATCGCAAAGAGTTGGACACGACTGAACGACTTCACTTTCACTTTATCAGCATGCTAGTATGCTAAAGTATCTTAACAGTCTCTTCATGATCAGCAGTGATTCCATTCCTAGATACAGTCTTAACTCTTTTCAGCCCTCCATAACCAGTCATCTTGTAGGTTGGCTAGACCCTTTCATATCCTCGCTCAAACTTTAAATAATTGCAAACTTCTCTCATCACTTCTCCAAAGCAATTTTCATTAAGTTCACTGATGAGAAAATTCAACTGATGTTTATCAATCTCTATTTTAACTTACCTCTCTGCAAAACTTGAACCCTTTTATTCACTATACTTATTTAAAATTTTCTTGTTTTGTCCTACATTGACTCTCTGTGACACTGTACTCTCAGAGTTCAGTGTTAGCTCTTTCTCAAGAATCCTCTGCCATATTGTTCATTACCTACTGGACCCCTTGTCAGAGCTTTTCTTCTCATCCATTTTCTGTGTGTAAATTATTTCATACCTCCTATGGCTTAAATTACCATCTACATATCAATAACCCTAACACAGGACCATTCTTATTATTGTCTCCACTTGGAATTTTTTTTTAACCTCTAAGAGAAAGTCCAAAACCTAAATCAAAATTCACCCAAAAATCTGCTTTTATTCCAATGTCTTCTGTGACAGAAAACGGCCCAACAATTCACTCAGTTTCTTAGACCAGAAACCAGGGTTTTATCTTTGAGTCTTCCCACACCTTAATTCTTCTATCTCCAGTAAGTCACCAGTTCCTATAGGAGATCTTGCTTCCTTTTTTGTCTACCACTGTCACAATCTTAGTCTAAAGTTTTCTAATCCTCTCATCTGCATTGTTGTGGTTTCTCTGAAACTGCTTCCACATTTTCTACAATTCATTCTTGAGTCTTGTAATCCATTTTTTGTGTTACACTGTTATATTTAATAGACTAACCATATATCACCTTTGTATATAACAGTGGTTCCTACTGTCTCGGGGTAACATGTATAAATGTTATATATGTAACATTTTTCTGTCCCATTAAATCATTAGGCCATGTTAGTCTTTTCACTTATATCTCAGTACTTAGTGCTTTGCTTCACTCAGAGTAGTTGCTCATTTGCATTTATTGATCAAATGATTTAAATGTTGGAAAAATTATAGTTGAATTATAAGAAAATGACACTGAAAAGTATTTCTGTAATTTTGTGGATTTATTTGGAGGAGGAGGTGGCAATCCACTCCAGTGTTCTTGCCTGGAGAGTCCCATGGACAGCAGAGCTGGACAGGCTATGGTCAATGGGGGTCGCAAAGGGTTGGACATGACTGACTGAGTGACTAAACAACAACAACAATGTGGATTTATTAATTGCCTTAACAATTATATGTGTGTTAAAGGACAAAAAAACATTTTAAATGGTGATTATAATAGTCATTACCTATCAAATACCATTTTCTATCAATGTGTTTTGCAATGGCAAATGATTTTTATTATATTGGCACTAAGGGTCTACTTGAAACTCACAACCACCTGAGACATAAACAAGTTAGATTTATTATGTTTCACTCAAGAAATTGTACTGATTCGAGAAAGATTTTCAGGAGATATAAATAAAATGTGTATAGAAGGATATGTGAAATAGAAAATTAATCTATAAAATTTATTCCAAACTATTCAAATTGATGGGTCGCACAGATACATTATCTAGCCATAATCCGTTTTGCAGAAATTGACATTTTTTTCATTTCCATAGTAGTAGTTAAAGGTATGTTTCATTAAAGCAACTTATACACTAACAAAAGCAGAATATTAAGAAGAGGTGGCAAGAATACACAGAAGAACTATACAAAAAAGATCTTCACAACCCAGATAATCACAATGGTGTGATCATTCACCTAGAGCCAGACATCCTGGAATGTGAAGTCAAGTGGGCCTTAGGAAGCATCACTATGAACAAAGCTAGTGGAGGAGATGGAATTCCAGTTGAGCTATTTCAAATCCTAAAAGATGATGCTGTGATAGTGCTGCACTCAATAGGCCTGCAAATGTGGAAAACTCAGCAGTGGCCACAGGACTGGAAAATGTCAGTTTCCATTCCAATCCCAAAGAAAGGCAATGCCAAAGAATGCTCAAACTACTGCACAATGGCACTCATCTCACACGCTAGTAAAGTAATGCTCAAAATTCTCCAAGCCAGGCTTCAACAGTACGTGAACTGTGAACTTCCAGATGTTCAAGCTGGATTTGGAAAAGGTGGAGGAACCAGAGATCAAATTGCCAACATCGGCTGGCAATTGAAAAAGCAAGAGAGTTCCAGAAAAATATCTACTTCTACTTTATTGACTATGCCAAAGTCTTTGACTGTGTGGATCACAACAAACTCTGGAAAATTCTTAAAGAAATGGGAATACCAGACCACCTGACCTGCCTCCTGAGAAATCTGTATGCAGGTCAGAAAGCAACAATTAGAACTAGACATGGAACAGCAGACTGGTTCCAAATAGCGAAAGGAGTATGTCAAGGCTGTATATTGTCATCCTGCTTATTTAACTTCTATGCAGAGTACATCAGGAGAAACACTGGGCTGGATGAAGCACAAGCTAGAATCAAGATAACTGGGAGAAATATCAATAACCTCAGTTATGCAGATGACACCACCCTTATGGCAGAAAGTGAAGAACTAAAGAGCCTCTTGATGAAAGTGAAAGAGGAGAGTGAAAAAGTTGGCTTAAAACCCAACATGCAGAAAACTAAGATCATGGCATCCGGTCCCATAACTTCATGGCGAATAGATGGAGAAACAGTGGAAACAGTGTCAGACTTTATTTTAGGGGGCTCCAAAATCACTGCAGATGGTGATTGCAGCCATGAAATTAAAAGACGCTTACTCCTTGGAAGAAAAGTCATGACCAACCTAGGCAGCATATTGAAAAGCAGAGACATAACTTTGCCAACAACATCCATCTAGTCAATATTATGGTTTTTCCTTTAGTCATGTATGGATGTGAGAGTTGGACTATAAAGAAGCTGAGTGCCAAAGAATTGATGCTTTTGCACTGTTGTGTTGAAGAAGACTCGAGAGTCCCTTGGACTGCCAAGGAGATCCAACCAGTCCATCGTAAGGGAAATCAGTCCTGAATATTCACTGGAAGGACTGATGCTGAAGCGGGAGTTGGCGATGGACAGGGAGATCTGGTGTGCTGCCATCCATGGGGCTGCAAAGAGTCAGACACAGCTGCGTGATTGAGCTGAACTGAACTGTTACACTTTCTTCTGTCTCTGTCATGGAAGTCAGAATTTTCCAGCAAGTGTCACTTTTTGCTGACAACCATAGTTAATATCCTGTTCTAGTCTTCTAGCCTGCTGTGTCTTGTCTTAGCTTAAATATGGTCAATATGGCTATCTCATGTTGACTTTTTAAATTTTCGGGTGTTTCAAATGAACTGAGTGTTTTTTAATTATTTTAAATTTTTTCTAGAGCCACAGGGGAAGTCTTTAAATGAAGTATCAGTGGTATAATGAAGAAATTAAAGATTCAGGTAAGCTGTACCACCTGGTTGTTATTAATAATAATGATTTTGAACATCTTTTGAGCACCACTCTAACACAGTACTCAGTAGACTGCTTTGTTTACATGAATTAACATATCCTCTCAACCTGTGATGTTATTACTGCCATTTAACAAATGAGAAAACTGAAGCACAGAAAGGTGAATCAACTTACCCAGTGTCTAAGAGTTTGTGTTCATAGATTTGTTTTAAATGGGAATTTAAAAAAAGCAAGTGAGTGATAATTCCATACTAATATAACATCTAGAGCATGCCGGAATTTAGGCATTGAAAAACAGCATTAACTTAATTGAAACCATCTTTGCTGAAAAGAGTTGGAAATGTAAACATTTTTATTAATAATAATATTTTCCATCCATTTCTCACAGCACTGAAACTTGAAATGAGTGAGAAGCCCTCTTTGAAAAAAATCTCATTATAGTGAGATAAAGGAGAATGATAAATACTTATTCATATTGAAAATGTAATAAAACAGAAACCATATCCAGATCCACTTTTATAATATTAAATTTGGTGATTTTAAGAAATTCCTAATAATTTTATGTCTCTTCTTTACCATTACAGTTCAGAACTATATCTTAGTTTAAAAATAAATAAAAATGTGATTGAGTGCCAGCTAGTAAATATATGCAGTCTGCATTAGGAAGTAATGCATAAAATAACTAAAAGTCATATACTTTGACTTTGAGGCAGAATTATACATATTATGTGCTAGCATGCATGCTCAATTGCTCAGTCATGTCCAATTCATTGCAACCCCATGGACTGTAGCCTGCCAGACTCCTCTGTCCATTTGATTTCTGAGGCCAGAGTACTGGAGTGGATTGCCATTTCCTATTCCAGGGGATCTTTCTGACCCAGGGATCAAATCCTCATCTCCTTGTTAGCAGGTGGATTCTTTATCACTGCGCCACCTGGGAAGCTCTACCATATATATACTACATGGCATCAAATATGTCATAATAGGGATGACATGACTGTTGGTTCCTGATTTAAATAACACTCTGTCGAATTATAGGAAAAAGCTCTGTGGTAGGCAAAATAATGCCCCCCTTCTCCAGTATTCCCATTCTTAATCCCTGGAACATGTGGATATGTTAGGTTACATGATGAAGAAGAATCAAGGCTCTAAATGGAGTTAAGTTTCCTAGTCATCTGACCTTAAATTAGGAAATTACCTGAATAGGATCAGTACAATCACAAGAGGGCTTACCACTTGGCACAGTGGTAAAGAATCTGCCTGCCAATGCAGGAGACCCAGGTTCAATCCGTGGATCGGGAAGATCCCCTGGAGGAGGAAATGGCAACCCACTCCCGTATTCTTGCCTGGGAAATCCCATGGATAGAGAAGCCTGGTGGGCTACAGTCCATGGGGTTGCAAAGAGTCAGACATGACTGAGGGACTGAGCATGCACACACACACACACATACAATCACAAGGATACTTAAAGGAAGAAGAGGTCAGAGTGATACTCAGGGAAGACTCAACCTGATTTTATTGGCTTTGAAGATGGAGTAAGGGGTCCGTGAACAAAGCAATGTGAGCAGCCTCTAGAAGCTAGAAAGGGGAAGGGAATGGATTTCCCCCAGATGCCTCCAGAAGGGAGCATATCCCTTATAACACCTTGATTTTTGCACAGTGATACTTGCGTTGTATTTCCAACCTATAAAATTGTATGATAATAATTTGTGTGATTTTAAGTCACTTAAGTTTGTGATCATTTGTTACACTGGCAACAGAAAATCGATACAACATGAAAACTGGAATGTGATTAATGAATGGACTTGAAGAAAGATAGCAGACCACACAAAAATGTTTCCCCAGTCTTTGTTGGTAAGTCCAGTTAAATTCAAACAAGGAAGTTCAAAAGTGTTAATAATGACAAATTAATATTCTTCAATAGCTTATAACTTTCTATTTGGTTTGACTTTCAAGAGATCTGTTTTTATTGAAGATTAAATGCTCAGTTGCCCTCAAAGAACAAGAAGAGACAAAACCTGGGTACCTTTCAGAGAAAGGGCAGCCCCTGCCAGCAGCTTCCACTCTGTAAATCTCCTAAGATGCAAATATCATCCAAATAGCCCCAGTGTTCAGAATGGGAACAAAAAAAAATGTTTATTTTACAAAAGAACAAAGAACCTTTCTGAAAATTGTCTGTTCTTGATCCAAAAAGTTCTGGCTGCATTACTGAATCACTATATCTGCAGGGAAAAGATGAGAAGAGGGTGAAGGGTATAAATTATGAGATTGAAGAAACATGATTTTTCTTTCAGATAGCAAGTTGTAACGTGTTGAAAATTTAGCAGTTTTTAAAATATGCATTAATGTCTTGGGAGATAAATATTGTGCCAGCGTAAGGCATGTCAAAGCATAATCAAGCTAAGCCGTCTGTATTTCAGCAAGGTGGAGGGCAAGCCCACATTATCTGTAGCAGCAAACCTGGGTTCTGAGAAAAGTCTGAGTTGGCTGCATGGTCTGAAATTCCCATCTCTGCATCTTATGAGCCAATTTTATATGTCATGCAGACACTATTTTAGATAGACATAAGTATGATCTTTCTCAGCTCAATTTGCTGAATGAATACAGAGAAGACTGTAACTATTTATATATAATTTAATGATATATATAATTAAAGCATATTACATATAAAATTTGCATTACCTTTTTCCATTTCCATTTTGTGATTGAGTGCTAAGGTAAACATACTATTTTCATGAGCTCTGATTATTTTCCGGTAAGCACAGACAGGAGATACTTAGGAAAAACATTAATTTCCAAGGAGTCTCTATCAGGTGCCTTTTTATGTGAATAATTGACATTTTCTTAATAATGTATAATCCTATAGAAGACACTTCCTATTAGATTGCCTCAAGCACTCTTATGTGGAAAATTTGAAGCTGTCAGTTATGCTTATTTTTGAGGGATATTGACTTGAAAATATCAATTCACTTATTCACACCTCTATTTACTCATTTGCACATTTATTTATTCAGTATGTGTTTTAAAATACATTGTGTCAAGTACTGTGCAAAGCACTTGGAATATAAAAAAGATAAAGCACAGCTCTTGCCCTCAAGTATTTCACAGACATAAATTGATAATACAGATGTATGAGAATGACTTTAATAGACAAAGTCTTCATTTTGTTTGGTGAAATTTCATATAGAACATCATTAAGATTATTTTGCTTTAGAAAGTGCAGAAGTAAAATTCATAAGGGATATATTTGAGGTTTATATATTGGGTATGTTTTGTTCAGGTCACTGAGACCTGGTTTCAAGAATACTTCTATTCCTAAGTATTGTTAAGGTTTTAGTCTCAAACATGATAAAGCAGTTGAAGCAGTAATTCATTCAATTCCTCTGAGTGTGTCTTAAGAATAAACATGACAATGGAAAGTCAGCCTCCAGCTCTGAGTAACAGCTTTGGGGGAAATTACCTAGTGGGAAAGAAGACTGTTTCAGGGGAAGACAGAGACAGTGAGGGAATATGACACCAACCCAGAAGGGAGGAAATCTTCAGACCCAATCCGGTTAACCCTTGAAATATGACACTCAGTTAGGGCTCCATAAACACAGCCTAGTGGTATTTGGGAAGAACTAACAGTGTTTTGCCTATTAGACAAATCTATTCTGAAAAATTAGGACTAAGAAATTTTATGTGATTGAAGCAATAGTGGCTGCTGTTTTCTTTGCCTACTTTTGCAACTAATACGTAGGTCCCCATCCCTTATTTAAGAGTGTTTGGCCAATGCAAAAGGCACGGGTTTGATCCCTGGGTCAGGAAGATCCTCTAGAGAAGGAAATGGCAACTCACTCCAGTTATTCTTGCTTAGGAAATCCCATGAACACAGGAGCCTGCAGGGCTATAATCCATGGGGTTCCAAAAGAGTCAGACACAACTGAGTGACTGAACAACATTGAGTATTCTATTAGTAATGAATGAGTAAATTAGAGGGTTCTGTCAATAATTTACTTGGTTTCCAGAGAAATACTTTACATTAAATTTTAAGTAACAACATTAGGAAAAGACAATTGCAATTTATCAAAGTGGATTGAGAAAGGTTTCAGGAAGAGATGATTCCTAAACTAAGAGAAAAAAGGAGCAGTTTTCCAGACAGGTTTGGCAAAAGGAAGAGGAAGTCCTTGGTTTTCCAGACAGAGACTATTATTTTTGAAAAGTCAAGGAGAAAAATAGGAAGAAAGAAAAATAAAACTAGGAAAGAGGGAATAAAGAAACTGTGAAATGCAAAAGAAAGATGAAAGATGGAAGAAAATGAAGATGTGAAAAGATACTCTGTTGGAACAGAGTACTAGCTGCTGTGTTAGAGCATGAGAAAGACTAACATAGTCTTGTAACCTAAATGGAAAGAGAATTGCCATTAGGTTTTATGGCAGGAACACCTGTGCCAAGTGGATAATTGACTCTTATGTTTAAGATACAAGGAAAGAAATGGGAACCAAAAATATGTCTTCACTTAACTGATTTCCAAATTAAAATTCCACAAACTGTCATGGCCACATGAGAGCTTAGGGAGTATTGTTTTTACGGACTATTTATTTATAAGCTACTGAAGAATAAACTTCAGGTTAATCAAAAAGATGGAGATACATCAACATTGAGACTACTGATGAGCATTAAATATACGCATACTATTTTGAAGAACTCAGATAGATGAGGGATATAGGAGGTAGTTTAATATGGCCGCACTGAAAATGTAGATAGAGTTCAACTTTAGTAAAAGATAGGGAAAATGAAGAGAACATGTACATGTTTTTGGAAGAGTTTTTATTAACCATATGGTGACTGTGTTAGAATTATTATCCTTATAATACTTTGTGTGTAATGCTTGGTAAAACAAGCAGTATTCTCAGAAGTATAGAATTATAACTCAAAGCATCAGAATGAACTCATCAGATTTTTTTTTCAAAAGAAATCACATTTATTTATCTATAGTTTTCTTCATTGGAAAAGTCTAGAAATAAAGCCCATCCTAACAGCAGTGAGCATCTCTACCATCCAGGCTGTGATATAAAAATACCACTTCCTATGAAAAGAAACAAAGCTACTTGAAGTACCACCTGTCTTTGAGAAAAAGGTAGCTAATGTAACATGAGCCTGCTGTTGCTGCTGCTAGGTCACTTCAGTTGTGTCTGACTCTGTGCGACCCCATAGATGGGAGCCCATCAGGCTCTTCCGCCCCTGGGATTCTCCAGTCAAGAACACTGGCGTGGGTTGCCATTTCCTTCTCCAATGCATGAAAGTGAAAAGTGAAAGTGAAGTCGCTCAGTCATGTCCGACTCTTAGCGACCCCATGGACTGCAGCCTACCAGGCTCCTCCCTCCATGGGATTTTCCAGGCAAGAGTACTGGAGTGGGTTGCCATCGCCTTCTCTAAACATGAGCCTAGGAAATCCTATTATTCTAGTTAATAAGGAGGTTGTCACAGAATATAAGGATGCACCAATAGAAGTTGAGAGCCAACTTGAAAAGGCTTACATTGTCCAAAATGTGTAATAAACTGAAGTGGATGAAAGCATATCAAACATTTTAGATGCCTGAATTCATAATAATACACATTCATACCTACAACTAATTGATTGCCTTTGTATGACACAGGGATAATTAATAAACTACATAATAAAACATACTTTGTCCTTTTTTATATGAAATGATCTAAGTAATAATATGAAATGATTTGAAATAATATGAAATGTTATGAATAATATGAAGCGATCTAAGTAATAAATGAGGCAAAGTTTCTCTTTGTACAAGTACTGCAAAAGATAAGTGAAGAAAGAATGATGAAGCCAGGTTATCAATGTTTTATAGTAAGTCATGAATTATAAAATCTAGGCATCTAGCATGGATCGGAGAAGAGAATGGCACCCCACTCCAGTACTCTTGCCTGGAAAATCCCATGAATGGAGGAGCCTGGTGGGCGGCCGTCTATGGGGTCACACAGAGTCGGACACAGCTGAAGCAACTTAGCAGCAGCAGCATTGATGGCTGCTAACGTCACAAAAAGAGGAGCAGCTAGGGTTTTGTGCTTTCTTTAAGAGTTCAAAACTACCATGAAGTCTTGCCAACAAAATCTCATCTTAATCTATCTACGTATGCTTCTGGATTCAGTCACCATGCACAAGGGTGCAGGATAGAACTAAATCAGGATGGAAACTGATATAGAAAATTAAGCTAGATTCTTCTGCAAATAAATTAGAAGACAAAAAAGAGAGATGAAATACATCAGTTGAAAAAGACTGTGAAAACCCATTCCTGCACCCTTCCAAAGAAATAGAGAATGTAAAACAAAGCTATACACTTTAGGGATACACATTTCAATGATGAAACTATGTAGAAAAGTACAGATGTGACATCAGAAGAGCTGTTTTTCTTGGGGGAGGAAGGGTATTGTAAGAGGGGTTGGAGAGGTTTTGAGGGTGGCAAAATTGCTTATTTCTTGACATATTGGGTGGTTAGAAGGTTGTTCACTTTATTTATAATAGTACATTAAGCTATACATTTGGTTTATGTAGTTGGTAATATCATACATTAAAAAAAAAGAGGAATGGGTGGCCAGATTTATTGGCCATGTGGAACTCGAGGACTTGTACAAATCTAAGTGAAGATGCTGAATAAGCATTTGCATATGTAATTCTTCAATTCAGGAGATAAATTTTGTAGCTGGACCCATGAGCCTTGTCTAAGGAGCAGTTGAGGAGTAAAACAGGTATAAATGAATCTGAGAATGGAATCCCATTGTGAGGGAAAACCAATATCTAATAAATGAATCTAAAAAGAAAAGGTACAGAATAGTCTGAAAGGTAGGAAAAGGAACTCTAAGCCACTGTCACTTCACTTTCTCCACTTTTGATCCTGATAAGAGAGAAAGAAGTGAAAGGCAAGTGACTTCCTTTCAGGAACATTATTATGAAGTTGCACATATCACTTCTGCTCACATCCATTGGCCTGAATATATATCTGCAAGGAAGCCTGGGAAATGAAGTTCCTTACTGTGTTACCAGGAGACCAGAAGAAGCACAGATATTCTTTTACTAGAAAGAGAAATGATGGAGGAAATTGAAGTTCTCTGAATAGCCTGGAGTTAGAATGCAAACTGAAGATGCTGAACCAGTTGCACTTAGGAGCAAAAGTCTTTAATGGATGTGGAAAAACAAGGTCAAGGGATGACAGTAAGTAGAAGGGACATTAGTAGGAGAGCAAATGTTATGGGATCCTGGTTGTACTTGTCTCCTCTTCTTGATACAATGGCCATGGGAGAATGAACAACTTCCACAGAACTGCAAAGAAGCAGAGTACTTGGAGAGCCAGGGTTGCTTTTTGGAAATGGAAGTGAAGAGGCTAAGAAATCAACAGTGCATCTTGCACAGATTAAATCTCAACCAAAGAAATGCCTCTCACTACATATTTTATAAGTATGGATTTCTGCTACTCCTCTTACTTTGAGGGGATATGGAATACAAAACATTGGTTAATTATTCAACTCCAGTTCTTAAAATTTGGCTTCCCTGGTGGTTCAGGTGGTAAAGAATCTACCTGCAATGCAGAAGACCTATGTTTGATCCATGGGTTGGGAAGATCCCCTGGAAGAGGGCATGGCAACCCACTCCAGTATTCTAGCCTTGAAAACTCCCAGGGACAGAGGAGCCTGGCAGGCTACATGGGATCTCAAAGAGTCAGACATGACTGAATGATGAAAAAAAGCACAGTTCTTAAAATTATCTGTTTAATTTAATTTTAATTAGATTTTTAAATTTAAACTTTTAATTTTAAAAATATATTTTTTAATTGGAGTATCATGAATATTTAGTTTTTTTTTTAATAATGGCAAATACTGCTATGTTTCTAGTAAAAAACTTGAAGCATATTGAAGTTACATATTTAGAATACAAGACCATTCTTTAAGGGGATTTGTATTTATGAAACATTATATATTTTCATCATAAAATACCAACAATAGATTGTTCTCTGTTCTTTCAGACTATTTAGAACTAAAGTATAAACAGTTGTATGAAAGTGAAAGTGCAGTCATGTCTGACTCTTTGTGACCCCATAGACTATAGTCCACCAGGCTCCTCTGTCCATGGTATTTTCCAGGCAAGAATCCTGGAGTGAGTAGCCATTCCCTTCACCAGAGGATCTTCCTGACACAGGGATCAAACCCAGGACTCCTGCATTGCAGACAGACTCTTTACCGTTAAAGCTGCCAGGGAAACTACCTGGGAGCCACATATAATTAGGTCACATTTCACAGAATCCTGGTCCAAAGTAATTTGGACTACTGTAAGTTTTACCTGACCCATAAACTTAATCCTTAAATATTAATATTTTCTTGGAAAACAACAATAGTCCTTAGGGCCATTCTAGGGGCTAACCATGTTCAATGAACCTACAGCAAATAGCTATTCTACTATAACCTCCAATAAATAACTTTTTTCTATTTTGCCTTTTCCTAAACCTGAATCTAGGTTTTTTTAATATTTTAAATATAAAAAAGCAAAAATTGTCGTATTTGCTGTCTCATCTATCTTAAGCTTCATTGTTATATGCTAATATAATTTACATTTTTTTCTATACATGCAAATGGTTTCTCTTTTGGCTGTGAATGGAAAGTAGCAGAAACAAGTCAGTAACAGTTTCTTCTCCGGGGGAACCCTAATAAGGATCACAGCACATGATGAATTTTATTTGAATAATAGTTAAGAGAAAGATCTCAGAAATGTTTTATAAGCCAAGTGTAGGAGAAAACAATAATAATATGATAATATAAATATATTGTTACATTTAATACTTCTAAGGACTTGTTTATTGTGCCAGCTCATACAGTGAGCTATAACACAAGGCATTCCTCTGAGATATATGTTAATATATACATATGGTTAAAATAACCATATCTTATTTTAATTATTTAAAACATATATCTGTGGTACAGCCTCTATGGAGACCAATATGGAGGTTCCTTAAAAAACTAAAAATTGAGTTACCATATGATCCAGTCATCCAACTACGGGACATATATCCAGAAAAAGACAAAACTCTAACTTGAAAAGATACAGGCACCCCAGTGTTCATAGCCACACAATTTAAAATAGCCAAGAGATGGAAGCAACCTAAGTGTCCATCAAGAGAAGAATGGATCAAGAAAAGGTGGTGTGTGTATGCATACATGCACACAAAGGAATATTGTTGTTTAGTCACTAAATTGTGTCCAACTTTTTGAGACCCTGTGGAATATAGCCCATCAGACCCCCCGTCCATGAAATTTCCCAAGCAAGAATACCAGAGTAGGTTGTCATTTCCTTCTCCATGGGATCTTCCCAACTAAGGTATCAAACTCACATCTCCTACATTGGCAGGGAGATTACTGCTGAATCACCAGGGAAGCCCCAAAGGGATATTACTCAGCCATAAAAAAGAATAAAATGATACTATCTCCAGCAACACAGATGGATCTAAAAATTATCATACTTAGTGAAGTAAGTCAGACAGAAGAAGACAAATCACATGACATCACTTATATATGAAATAAAAAAATGATACAAATGAATGTAGTTACAAAACGGAAATAGACTCAAAGACATAGAAAACAAATTTATGGTAACCAAAGGGGGAGGAGGGTGAGGGATAAATTAGGAGTCTGTGATTAACATATACATACACTATATATATATATATACATACACACACACTATACATGTATAAAATAGATAAACAAGGACCTATAGGAAATATAGCACCGGGAACTATATTCAGTATCTCGTAATAACCTATAATGGAAAAGAATCTAAGAAAGAATGTAGAAATTTAAAAATCAGTTGAGTTGCCTTTCTTTAGAGTGGCATCTGGCTGGTAGGGTGTGACTTAAAAAATTAATCAAATATTTTTAAAACTAAAAAGACAAAGTCTATTCATCGTAAAGCATTACCAGCAACAAAGACTGGCAACCATTCACTTGGTTACCCAGATTTTCACCATATGTGAGACCAAGTAGATCAATCTGAAGTAGAAGGGGAAAAATTGGCTGACACTTTCTTAATTATTTTTAGAATTTGGCTTGCTTTATTATCTGAAGGAGAATAAATCTACCAGTCTAACTAATGGGAAAGAAATAACCAATTTCCCTAGTGCTGCCTGACTTGGAGATTCAGAGTCTGAACAACTCTCCCAAACTGACCAAAAAGAATATCTGTACTCAGGACCACTTTACTATCCTCCTTTCTACAGCTAAAGTTTGTAGTAATACAAAATAGAGTCTACAGTGGCTAAACATTTGGTTTGCTGAATCTGAGAATATGAGAAAAGAAAGTGTCATAAGAAAGTACAAAGGTAGACCACTTCTGGTATAAGAACTGTATATACATTGATTAGAATTATCTAGAAAAATTATTACCTTCTCAAAGTAGTCAACCAGACCATGATAGCAAGATTGATGAAGTCCAGAATTTAGAGAAATCAAGTGACTGCCAGAGACCAGTAGTTAAACTAAGTCTGTTCACATTTACCATTTCTCTAGTTGAAAATCTGAGAAACATGTTTCAACAGCAACCAAGAAAACAATGAGAGTAATCAGAAGAGTCTAGAAACATTATTTATGAGTAATCAGTGGAGAGAATCTTTATTCCTCAAGGATGAGTAACTGGAAAAAAATCGACAGGGGAGATATGAAAATATTCTGCAAGAAGTAAAATGAATAACAAGACACTAGAAGATAAATTATTTTTGAAAAATATATGCTACAATGCCATGCCATGCTAAGTCACTTCAGTCATGTCTGACTCTTTGCGACCCTATGAACTGTACCCTGCCAGATTCCTCTATCCCTGGGATTCTCCAGGCAAGAATACTGGAGTGGGTTGCCATTTCCTCCTCCAGGATATCTTCCCAACCCAAGGATCAATAGCCTACCAGGCTCCTCTATTCCTGGGATTCTCCAGGCAAGAGTACTGGAGTGAGTAGCCGTTTCCTCTACCAAGAGATTTTCCCAACCTAGGGATCAAACCCATGTCTCCTGCATTGGAGGCTGATTTTTGACCACTGAGCCATATGCTATAATATCCCTAAGTAAATTATAAAATTCCTGGGATTCTCCAGGCAAGAGTACTGGAGTGAGTAGCCGTTTCCTCTACCAAGAGATTTTCCTAACCTAGGGATCAAACCCACGTCTCCTGCACTGGAGGCTGATTTTTGACCACTGAGCCATATGCTATAATATCTCTAAGTATATTTATAAAAACGTAAGCTTTTTTGTTTTTTATAAAAGTAAGAAATGTGTTAAATGAAATAAGATAAAAATAAAATTTTAAGTAATAATAAAATGAAGAAAAAAGATATGGAAGAAAATGGAAAAAAGAGATATGTTAACGACAAAACAATGAACTATTGACATGCATGGAGAAGGAAATGGCACCCCACTCGAGTACTCCTGCCTGGAGAATCCCAGGGATGGGGGAGCCTAGTGGGCTGCCGTCTATGGGGTCACACAGAGTCAGACACGACTGAAGTGACTTAGCAGCAGCAGCATTGACATGCAAAGAAATTAAATATTCAAACATTTAAAATATTCATTAAAAGCAGAATGACAAGAAAATGAAATTTTGAGATAAACTTTGAGAACCATTCTATGAATACAGAGGAAAAGGAGCTAGTGATAGAAATGAATGAGAGGTACCCTTGCAATTGTAAAAGGCAGAGAAAAGATATCTAACATCATATTATTGAAATGAAATAGAGGTAGCATTGAAGACTGCCAAAAAAGAAAAAAAAACTAACTGAACTGAATAAAGCTCTGAATATGCATACCAAACCTAAATACTTGTGTGGCACACATACAACCAGGAAAAACTGAGGATTTATGTGAAATATTTAAACTTTTTAAAGAACAAAGGGAAGAGGTGGGGAGGAAAGGAAGAGGAGGAGGGAAGAAGATTAATCTGCACATTGTTGTTCAGTCACTAAGTCATGTCTGACTCTTCCCAACCCCGTGCACTGGAGCCTACAGCGTCCCTTTGTGCTTCACTGTCTGCTGGAGTTTGCTCAAATTCATGTTCAGTGAGTTAGTGATGCTCTCTAACCATCCAGGCATAGACTTCACCTTTAAACACTAGCTGTCCTAAAACAAGGGAACAGAAGCTACATAATGTTGAGGGTAACTATGTTTTATGTCATTCAGTTTGCCATTTATATGTGAAAATAGTAAAAACATATATTTGCAGTATGTAAGTGCTCAGAAATCTTTATACACTTCTAATGGAAAAGGTGTACTAGTTGACAAAATTTTAATCAAAATAAAAACTCAGGATTAGAGACCTAAGAGTAGATAGTAAAGATCAGTTAATGTTGACTTAGTCTAAATAATTATAAACAAAATTTTAAATGTAATAAGAGATTAAATTTGGAGATTTAAATAAATCTCAGAAATTATTTGGTATTAATAAGTTAGGTGAGAAACCATAGACTTATTTCAAAACTGAAAGGCATGTTAAACTTTCTGCCTTAAAAGAAGAAAGGAGATTAAAATATGCTATTTTTGTTTCACCAGTGATTAAGAAATAATAATTCATATACAATTATTTGTACACATATATAATTGTAATGTGCCACACAGAATTATTAGTTGAAGAGCAGTGTGTATAATTTTCAAACCACCAGAACAATAAAAATTTGATAGCATTTTCATTATAATAAGAAGGAAAATAGGAAAAGTATGTATTAAGAATGAAAGCTAGAATTAGGCAAGTAAGTTCAGTGGCATTTCTAATGACAGAAGTATAGATACGTGGAATTAAAAAATTATTATTAAAAAATAAATGCATTATCATGTAATTTTCAGCTGTGTGGTTTTTGCAACAGAAACAACAAGTATGAGAAAGGTTAAAAGTTTTTCTAAGTATGTTGCTCAAACACAGAAATATACAAACAAACACAAAATGAAGCAGGATAGGAAAATAGAACATAAAGCAGAAATGCATCAAGATGATCTTGTTGCAGTTTCTAAAGATCTTAAAATAAATGTGGACATTTATGCATATATAAAATGTGTTGTCTAGGATTTTGTAACCAACTCAATTTATTAATATCTTTCTGTGCTTAGTCTCTAATTCATGTCCGACTCTTTGCAATCCCATGGACTGTAGCCCACCAGGCTCCTCCGTCCTTGGGATTCTCCAGGCAAGAATACTGGAGTGGGTTGCCATGCCCTCCTGCAGGTAATCTTTCCAACCAAGGGATAGAACACAAATCTCCTGCACTGCAGGCAGATTCTTTACTCTCTGAGACACCAGGGAAACCTATTAAATCTTGTATTTATATTTTATATGATTTTCCCTTTTATCTTTGCAAGAATGAATCTTCTAATAAATAATTAATTCATAAATCATAGCAGAAAAAACTTTTTAGATTTAATTTCTTTTTTATTTTATTTTATTATTTATTATTATTTTTTTTTTACTTTACAACATTGTGTTGGTACCCATTCATGATTTTTTAAATGGTGAACTATGAATAAAAAGGACACACTTTAAAAATGCAAAAAATACTTTGCACACACTAACGGCCAAATTTTTTAAATGAAGAAACACTTAAAAGCTTTCTCTTTCAAATCAAGAATAGGATAATTATTCCTTCTATCAAATTGTTTTAGGAATTCTATTTAATGCAATAAGATCAATGAGGATATAACTGCTAGAAAAGAGAATAGTATTATTATTCATAGATTATGTGTTTATGTATGAAGACTATATTAACTCCTTAGGATATATGAGACTTAATATTTCAACATGAGAAGGCTTAAAATTATAAAAATTTAAATAAACTTTGGAAGAATTTGTAAATTAATTCAAAACCCTTAATTAGGAAATTGACAAGCTGATCCCATGGTACTTTTGGTACAAGTAAAGCAAAGGATAGAAAAATCATTGGTGAGATTTGAAAAATAATACACCTTTTAAAGATTCAACGATTAAAACAATGTAGAAATTAAATGGTTTTAGACTTAGGCAACAAGGAAGCAGAAAGGAAAATGCATGAGCAAAACCTGGCATATATCAATTTTAGTTTATGTCAGACATGAAGGAAATGTTGGGTCCCTTATTAGATGGGGCAGGCACATCTGGTTAATTATTTGAATAAAAAAGAATCTTAGCACCATTAAGTATGGATTACAATTGTAAAATAAATTCTATAGGGAGTAAAGATCTATAATGTGGAATTATGAGACGCTTGTATCAGTGGTTTCAAAGCTACTGTGAAGCACACATTTATTCTCCGTGACTCAGGTTTGTCATTTGTTACAAGAAGTTGTCAGAAAAAAATGTCCAGATATGTTAGAGAAATGCTATTATGTTAAGGTAGGGATGTTTTTTTTTAATAAGATTTTAAAATAAAATTCTTTTTTTTTTCCTTTGAAGATTTTTTTTTTAAACTTTACAATACTATATTGGTTTTGCCATACATCAACATGAATCTGCCACGGGTGTGCATACGTTCCCACTCCTGAACCGCCCTCCCACCGTCCTCCCCATACCATCCCTCTGGGTTATCCCAGTGCACCAACCCCAAGCAGAGGTATATAGAGGCTTTTGTGATAGCATAGTACTGGAATAGGGAATGGCAACCCATTACAGTATTCTTGCCTGGAGAATTCCATGGACAGAGGATCCTGGCAGGCTACATACAGTCCATGGGGTCACAAAGATTCAGACATGAGTGAATAGGCACAAGAGCATAGTTTACTTTTTAAAATTTCAGTAAAGGGCTAGAGTTTGCAATACTTTAAAAACTAATCTACTCAGGATACTTTTCAGGAGCAGTTTTGTTCTGGTCAAGACTCTTGGTCACAGTGACAAAAGTCAATACAGAAGGGAATGTGATGTGAATTGAGGACAGTCACAATTAAGCCTCTCTTTCTCTCCCTTGGTTCTCTCAGTATATTGGCTTCTGTGTATTCTAAGCAAATGAACTTTTCCTCCAGGATGGGGAATATGGATAGAGGCTTCCTGGAGACATGTACTTTCTGCATAACAAATGGCATCAGGTTAAATATTTGAAGCAGGGATTTGATTGACCAGGCTTGGGTCTTGGTCACAGGGGTCAGAGGTAGACAGAGGATGAAGTACTAGGGTTAGTGCAGATGGAAACACAAACCGAACTTTATGTCCTGTTCACAGGAGGGTGAAAACCCAGACATGGCCACACCTCTTCCAGTCACACTCATTAATATTTTCCGGAAGATAGTCCTTTAGCATATGTTCTGGGAAATACTGAATAGGGAGAAAAAAGTAATTTAATAATTACATTTGCAAACATTGAAGAATGCTAACTTAGAATGTGTTAGGTATTAGTCTAAGTGCTGTACTTTTAACCTCTTTAATCCTCATACAAATATGAGCCTCATGAGAGTCTTTTGAGTAGGCATTATTATTGTCTTCATTTTAGAGGAAATGGAAGCACAAAGAATGTAAACACCTTGCAGAGTTCCTATATAAATAGAAAGTGGGAAAAGGGGAATACATTTTTTTCGTGAAGAAAGATTATTATATTTAAATCACTCCTATTGAAAGTTGTGCATTTGTAAGAAGTAATCAGAATGATACCTAAGCAAAAATATCACAACAAAACAGGAAGCCGGTATGATCAGGAAAATAAATTGGATGAAGAACATATGCATGTCTTTCAAGAAATACAGCAAAAAACATCATGTTTTCTGAAAGGAATGATGAATACAGATTGTAGTAAATACATGGATAATTCTAAACTAATGGTTGTATACATAGTAGTGATTTCTAATACAGAGATCAAAATATATCTAATTAAACACTAGCGTTAGTCACTGAGTCATGTACGACACTTTGTGACCCCATCTAATGTAGTCCACCAGGCTCCTCTGACCATGGAATTCTCCAGGCAAGAATACTGGTGTAGATTGCCATTGCCTTCTCCAGGGGATCTTCCCGACCCAGGGATCAAACCTGAGTCCCCTGCATTGCAGGCAGATTCTTTACCATCTGAGCCACCAGGGAAGATCAAAATAGATATAATTAAACACTAGACCACAACAAAGTATAAATTTGGATTGGGTTATCTAAATTTTAAGTGTTCCTTATAATATCCAGGAGGAAGTACAGATATAGATAACTAGGTTTTTAAAGAAAGCATGTATAACTTTTGAAAATTAACCATATATTCAGCTACTTTTAACTTAACTCAAAGTCAGTATTACATAGACTAATCTTTAAAAAAAAAAAAAAAAACAAAAAAAAAAACAAAAGCATTGCTCTCATTAAAATATTACTAGTAAAAAGAAAAACAGCTTGTCATTAATAAATTAATAAATAATATGAAATAAAATTAAAATATTATGCCATAAAAAAAAATAAAGTGGCTTGAAAATCTGAAAAAAAAAAAAAAGAAAGATAGTTTACAAAATAACTCATATTTTAAACTTTAAAAACATTTCTGAATAACTCAAGAAAAAGAATCACAATAAAGTTGGAAGACATTTAGAAATATGAAATAAAATTGTCAAGAAAAGAAGTATTTTGTGTAAGAGAATTTCAGAGATACACATCATGCTTATTCTGCAGCTCTAAATAATTCTTGAAAATATTCCATCCAACAAAAAAATAAATGATAATAACTTGAAATGGAAAAGTGTCATAAAAGGACTATTGCTAATGGCTAGCTGTGTGCTACATTGCTTCAGTTGTGTCTGACTCTGTGTGACCCCATAGACTGTAGTTCATGGGAATTCTCCAGGGAAGAATACTGGAGTGGGTTGCCATTTCCTTCCCCAGGGGATCTTCCTGACACAGGGACTGGACCTGCCTATCTTAAGTCTCCTGCATTACTAATGGCTTATAATTGATTTATGATAGTTATAATTGATTTATGCATAAATAATTATAGTGGTTCATTTCTGCTATGATTATGTATCACTTTATCAGATCATACATTTAAAGAAAAAGGTAATAATTGTTAGAAATACAATACTGTACTTTTCTAGATAGAAAATGATTATTGCATCAGTTTTTCTAAGCTCCAAGAGAATTATATTGCTTTTTTGCTTCCTTGAAGAGGACTTCCTATGACCAAAGAATCTCAGCTCTAACAGAAAAAGAAAAAAACAAACCATGAAACCAGGGACTGAAGTTTCATCCTGGGAACATATGAGCTTGTTCATTCCATCTGTGAACTCACCTACTTACTATGATCCTTTTCTATAGGAAGCGGATGAAGCTATATCATTGTTTTTCCAGCTCAGTCAGGATGATGTTCTTTCCTTATGCTCATTCCACAGACTTGCTTTCTACATAGTACAAATGGCAGGTACACATGTATGAAGTTAAGTCACATGTCATGGAAAGAGCCCCTGAGATTGAGTAAGAAAACCTTGATTCAAATCCAAGCTCTTGATATTATTAATGACGTATGTGTGGCATGTGCGTGCTCAATTGTGTTTGACTCTTTGTTAGCCTGTGGACTAGAGCCTGCCGGGCTCCTCTATCTGTGAAATACTGTAGTGGGTTATCATTTCTTTCTCCAGATTAATGACATGCTGCTGCTGCTGCTGCTAAATCGCTTCAGTTGTGTCCAACTCTGTGCGACCCCAGAGACAGCAGGCCACCAGGCTCCACCGTCCCTGGGATTTTCCAGGCAAGAACAGTGGAATGGGTTGCCATTTCCTTCTCCAATTCATGAAAGTGAAAAATGAAAGTGAAGTCACTGAGTTGTGTCCAACTCTCAGCAACCCCATGGACTGCAGCCTACCAGGCTCCTCCAACCATGGGATTTTCCAGGCAAGAGTACTGGAGTGGGGTGCCATTGCCTTCTCTGGATTAATGACATAGATTATGTTATTTATAATGTAGGCAACATGCTCTTGAACCTCTCTCTGTTATTTGATATGCAATATTGCAATTTGACAATGCATTTTAACAGGTATCACATGTATATTATGATTTTTAAATGGGATATATCATTTCTATCATCAGACTCAAGTATCAGAAATATAATTGCCAGGTAAGAATGTGGGGGAATAACTTGTTACTATACCCTGTTCATATCAGCCTTCAGTGAGCTACCAATACATAGATAGACAGAACAGGACAGGAGCCCAGCATGGAGTGACAGAACAGAAACAAAACAGCTGCTTCATGCAGCAGGATCTCTTGTTAATTTGGAGCCCATATGTTAAGAATATCCACCCTTCACTAAGAGTTTCTTTATGCAGTCATTACCAGCACACAGTCTATAGACCACAGACACTGATTCAAGACACTGAAGAAAACGTGCACGAGGAAGGAATCTACCGGCAGACGTGACTGAAACTGGTCAAGATTTTGACAGACATGAAATTGAGCAGGTAAGAGGAGAAACAAAAGAAATTATATCGGTGCCATTTATGGGGTCATTTGGAGAGAGGGAGAAAGGGAAGAGGAGAGGGAGAGAAGAGATCATCACTGTGCAGTTTTTCAGGAAAGATCTATATCTTCTGGAGAATATTTACAAACCTACTCAGAATTGAAACTCATCTACCATTTAATTTCACAATATAATTAAAGAGCTACTTGGCTTTAACAGTACACTTGAATTCAAATATTCTCCTATGCATTTAGTTAACTATAGAAAGTTAATTCGTTTCAGTCTCTTACCTGAAACATATATCTTCCTGAAATGAAACATGATCTCATTTCTGACCAAGAGTGAAATACACTCATACAAGCTACAACAATCCTATTTCAAGGGAGCATTATGCTTCCACTGGAAGCTTTTATTCCTGTTTGACAGGTTGAACATGTTTAGGAATATATTTTTCATCAAACCTTGGAGGGTTATGTGGGAAAAAAAAAGGAGTTTACATAATGAATACAGGATTTAAGCCAAACACTTAACAATGAATTAGCTTCTCTGTGCTGAACAGAATTTGTGCCAGAAGACTTTGAATGGCAATATGCAAACAAAGTACTTATTTGAAAAAAAAAAAATGTATAAGGTGAACCTATTTCCCCTCAAAGTATTTCTCCTCATGTGATCCTGTATTTGAATGCGGGAGTGAATGGGGACGGAGGCACTGGTGGTTTCAATTCCCAGAAGCAGAGTTGAGCCCTTGAAAATGTTACTCTAAGCATTCTATGAGTTTAACTGTCAAGTTTTTTTGTTTTTTTAAATTAAGATTTAATATGTTCCTTTTTTTAATTCAAACTCAGGATCCAAAGTAAATTTCCAACATAAAAATAATTTTATTATCTAATCATGTTTGAAAGAAACAGAAATAGAAAATAATATTTACAAGGTTAGCCAGAAAGCAGATGTGGATAGTTCTTTTTTTTTTTTTTTTTTTTTCGGTTTATTGCTATTGAAAATGAACAATGTGTGGAGATTTGGAGTCAACACATAACATATCTAGTTGGATCCAGGAACTAGGTCCAGTCAGGAGTATGTTTGCTTTATTGAGGGAAGTTTTAGGAACTAAAATATATTATACGATCCTTATCCTTTTCTCTTTTATCCTTTTAATTTTATATTAGTGTTTTTCTAAGATTGATATCTTGAATGGAATGATAGAAACAGAAAATTAAAAATTACATTCACATTAGAACACCTGATGAAAAGATATTTGTAAGAATGAAAGTCACAAAATTGTACATCCCTCTCACATTCTTTTCCTTATAGAGTAACACAGGTTGTGCGAGGTTAAAGACAGAGTAGAAGCTTGAGTAGAAATAGAAGGTGGTGATACAGGGAAATGTTTTCACTTTTATATTTTAATAATAGCCTAGATTGCAATTCTAAACTTTGGGACTCTGGAGAGGTAGAGAGACTTAAAAACCACTTTACATGTAGTGATTTTTACTCAGTATATTTATGCTCAACATTTACTTTCTCTTTAAAGTAACTCCTAAAATATACTGCTAATTTTTAAGAAAATAAATCCTAGAAAAATTGGAAATTTTTATACCTACAAATCTCTTTTGTTATAGTAGACATGAATTTTGGAGGAAAAGCCAAGAGATCTGGACTGATTTGAAAAGTCCAGCTGTTTGGACAGTCTAATCTTGGCAAAACTGAAAGCGTAAGGTTAACACAGTTTGATATTGGTTATTTATTAACAGGAAAAGGGTACCAAAATGTACCTTGTGCTTTGTTTCCTCTGTGAATATGTCCTTCAACACCATCTATTTCCTTTACATAATGCTAACCCCTTTTAAGGAGAACTTTTAAGTAAAAATAAAATCAGATGGAAAACCATGCCATTTTTACTGTTTATTTTTTCATGACTTTGTTCTGTGCCTGCTACTTAAACAAGTAAAGCCTTCTCTTCGACATAATAGTCTACTCATTTTGCAGGCAAAGTATTTAAGACAAAGTGATCAGCCTTCAAAATGGAAATTACACATCTTTTAGGAAAAAAATAGAAAAGCTTTATGGGGTCAGTTTATTTCCTTTTCTGTATATTCTGTGTATATGCTGTTAGTATTACTGTAAGTTATTTTGTCTATTCATTATAAGAGACAACATTAAATGAAATTGTGCAGGCCAGAATACAGGAGTGGGTAGCCTTTCCCTTCTCCAGGGGATCTTCCCAATCCAGGGATGTGAGCCCAGGTCTCCCACCAGGCAGGAAGATTCTTTACCAACTGAGCTGTCAGGGAAGCTCCCTGAAAGGTGTTAGAAACGTGTGATTTAAGTGTCTTGGTGAATAGCCTCCTAAAACTTTCCTGCTTGTTGGATTAAAAAAATCAATATCTAAGTGCATATAACTCATTAATTTTGTTATGTATTTTCCCCACTCTAAAGATAATTATTTTTGTTCAAAATGATTTAATTTTCAGAACACATATTCCAAGGTAAGTTCTGTAAATGTCCTTGCTATTCAGCCTGCAATCTCACCTCAGACCTGAGAAAGACTCTTCAACGGTGATCTTGCCAGTAGGATAAAGTTTAACAGTCATCTTGAAAATAGACTACAAAAAGTTATGATCCAGAACCTTGAGATTGGTTGTGAGTGTTTCATGTATGCTGAGCATTTTCCTTACCCTTCATTATCTACTTAATATAATTTTTATAAACTGTTTTAAAAGTTTAAGTTGCTCAGTCATGTCTGACTCTTTGTGACCCCATGGGCTGTATAGTCCATGGAATTCTCCAGGCCAGAATACTGGAGTGGGTAGCCTTTCCTTTCTCCAGGGGATCTTCTCAATCCAGGGATCGAACCCAGGTCTCCCTCATTGCAGGCGGGTTCTTTACCAGCTGAGCCACAAGGGAAGCCCAAGAGTACTGGAGTGGGTAGCTTATCCCTTCTCCAGAGGATCTTCTAGACCCAGGAATCGAACTAGGGTCTCCTGTATTACAGGCGGATTCTTTAGGGCCTTACTTATTAAGTGAAGAATTCTTAAAAGGTTATCTAATGGGTGCTTAGCAGTGCTTGGTTCTGGGTCCACTATGATGAATGAGACAGGCAAGGTCCCTGCTATCATGCAGGGGACAGTACAACTTTCTACCCCTGCCTTATTTTCTAATTGAGTGACCTGAACCTACTTTCCACCTCTTTGAAAAACAATTAAAGGCAGTTGCAGATAAGATAAAGTTATTTGCCTATTCCTATTTCAAATATCAAGAAACTGACAAATAAAGGGAAATATCTTGATCAAGTTATTTTGAAATTAAGTGCTAGCTATATTGCTACTATATTAAAAGTAAATTGCTTATTCTTTCATTCACTGTAGCTTGGGAGAAGGAAAAAAGTGAGTTAATAGAATATGAAGTCTCGATAGAGACAGAACTTTCAGACCTTTAAAAATAGTATTTGTTTAAAGTCTAGTATAGTATAAAGGAGGGAGAAATTGATAAAGATGTGTCCAAATCTCATACAAACTGAGTTTCTTGACTCTTATTTTGGTGAAGTGAATACAATTATTTTGTTTTAAATGATAATTCAATTACTAAAGCATAAACACAGAAGAAAAGTTCATTTAGAGTATTCAGTTGAATAAAATGATACTTCAACAATATCTGCTTTGCTGAGGTGCCTGTTGTTGATTAATAACACTGATGATGCTATAGATTGGCTCATTAGACACCATCCCAACCTTCTTCTTCCTGTGTGTTTCTGGCTGAAGATTCTGAAAAGCTTAAAGTGATACTTTCCCTATGCCTTTGCAGTAAAGAGTCAGGAAGAGAATTAGACTCTACCGATAAAATGTATTTGCACAGACTTTAGAAGGTGGAAGCAAAGGATAGTTGTGTTGCTTTAGATTTTTTTTTTTCCTACCAGCAGACAAGATCTTGGTTTCTAAAGCAGTACTCCAGTGTATGTTATCCACTTCCTTTCATGTTGAGAGGCAGCTGTTGCAAAAACAGTGATGACAGCTAGTTCCCAGCTTTCTGATTATGGAATTGCTTTTAAAGTGGAATGTCTGTACTCAGCTGTATCTGTGATAGCTTCAGTCCCTGGCTGTGTTAGTTCTACAGTGCTGTGTTCAAGTCCAGAGCCCACAGCTTTGGCACTTTCTTCTATTAATTTTGAAAGTACTTTATTCTCTGTATTAAATCTTTCTTTCTTGCTTTAAATATTTAGATTTGTTTCTGAAGAACACAACAGCGTGTCAGACTGTGAGTTGCCAATATCTTGTGTTAACCTGTTTCTAATAATAGAGTTTCAACTGGTCACATATCTATATAATGAAAGATTGCCTTGCTCAGCCTCTCTTATTGAGAGGTATAACAATGTGTCTTAAGTTTCAGATAATAGAATTTAAACAGGTATTATATTTGGTATTACTGGGTTTTGTCTTTAAAAGGATGGAGCATACAATACTCTGATACTTTCTAGTTTCTATGTGATGGCAAAGGTTGAATATCTTCCCTGAATCCAGGGACAGAAGCCACAAAATGAGAGTATAGTGTTCAGTCAATAGTGAACCACTTACACCTGAATTATTTTATGAAACACACAGTTCTATCCTGTTTTGTTGTTGTTGTTCAGTCGCTAAGTCATGTCTGACTCTTGAGACTCAATGAGCTGCAGCATGCCAGGCTTCCCTTCCTTCACTATCTCCCAGAGTTTGCTCAAACTCATGTCCATTGAATCAGTGATGCCATCCAACCATCTCATCCTCTATCGCCTCCTTCTCCTCTTGCCCTCAATTTTCCCCAGCATCAGGGTCGTTTCCAATGAGTCAGTTCTTCACATCAGGTGGCCAAAGGATTGGAGCTTCAGCTTCAACATCAGGCCTTCCAGTGACTGTTCAAAATTGTGTTCCTTTAGGATTGACTGGTTTGATCTTGCAGTCCAAGTACTCTCAAGAGTCTTCTCCAAAACCACAGTTCAAAAGCATCATTACTTCAGCATTCAGCCTTCTTTAATGATGGATTTTAGATTCTCTTGCTTTTGAAAAATAGCATCGTATTCTTAAATAAAATATAATTGGGCTGCTAGAAGTAGAATTTGAACATAATTTTAAAAATGAGGCATGGGTCTAATAGTTGGGTACTGGGTGGCAAGAACCCTACTATTGCAGGCTGAAAAGCCAGTGATTCTTCTTATATCATCATAAAACATTTGACAAAACTGTCACTTGTAATCCTTATAAAGATATACTACTTGCCAAAAGAACGTGCAGCCTCTGTAAATTGCTTGGAAAACCTCAGGACATTAAAAAAAACTCGGAATGTTTATGGGTGTTAGCTCTTTCTTGCCATGCACAGTTCTGTGACAAGATGTACTTGGACTGGTTATAAGATACGATTTTAAAGAAGTGGCTTTCACAGTGAATAACCTCTAGTGTCCTCAAGTGCCTCCATTAAAACCTCTCAGTTAATTGGGGTCCATTCTAGTTTCAAAGGTTAGATTAAGGGTGATGCTTTCTTGCCTCAACTAATATTTTCAGAGTGCATCAAAGTAGACATCATTAAATTGAGGGGAAGCCAAAATATTCTGAACAAAGAAACCAGAAAATATGAGGACAGCCTGCAAGCTTGGAAAGCTTTTCTCGGTTAAATCTCTGGTTATGATTATTTGCCTGTGGATCTGACTGTCAGTAGAACAAAAGCATACTGAGTTTTTTAGGGATTGTATCGATCTGCAAAAGCCAATGTATGCTTGACCTTTAAAGCAGCTCCTGAAGCCTCCCAACTGGCCTTGAAGAATATAACCCAGAAATCTGTACAGTCTTCAAGGAGAGAATAGAGTCCAATTCTCTCTTAAGGAGGAAATTATAAGGTATTCAGATATTTTCAAGAATGAAAGAGACACACATTTAAAACAAAGAATTCATTCATTCAATATTGATGTGACACCAGGACAGTCCATGTAAGTCAGGATGATCATGAGCAAACCAGCAATTATGGTAATGAAATAATGGACCAAATACAACATCCCAAAGTAAAGAAAACAGGAACTGTAAATGACAAGGGACAGTGAAATTTCTTCTGGGTAATATAATCAGGATCTAGTCAAGGAAATTATTTTAGCACTAGAATGGGGGAATGTTTATAATTCCTGTGCAGTAGGATTTGATCATTGCTTTGAAAAATGACAGCTGTTTCTTTTCCAATTCTTCCATTTTTTGGAAGGCAGCTGTGCTTGCCACTATATCTCCAACACTGCACTCTTCCATTTTTTTTTTGAATGGGACTTTATTATATTGGGTATACATGTGTGTAGAGGGAGGGTAGGTCAGTGGGAAGAAGTGCACACCTGGATTTTTGGCAGCAGGCTGCAAGCTTTGTCCCAGTGTCTTTTCCCCTCCTATAGTAATGGCCAGCCAGTCAAAAGCCACATTTCTCAGCCTCCATTTCAATGAGATTTGGGCAAGTAACTAGTGTCCCAAATTTCTACTCAATGAAATGTGAAAAGAAATATGTGATTCTCTTCAGTTGTGCCCTTAAAGGGATGACATGTACACCTTCCTCTCTGCTCCTTCTTCACACACACAGACAGATGCACACCTGAAAAGTAGTGATGACTAGAGTGGGCACCTTGGACATGGATGCCTGCTGCTGACAATGGCTAAACCTGAATTGCCCTTTATCATTCTTACCTTAGCTGTAAAGAAGAGTGGGAAAACAGAAGAGAGAACATACTATCATGTTTATACTGCTGTATTTTGAGTCTTTATTATAGAGTTTCTGTTAAAACCACAGTAACTACCATAGTATGCATAGACTGAAATGATTATTTTTCCTAAAATTTTATTCATAATACATTACTTACAAAAATTTAATCAGAGATCCAAACTGGCTCTTTCAAAGTGCATGTTTAAATTAAAAATTGTATGAAGTATTAATGTTCCATAAATTTAGAATAAAAACTTAATCGTTCTCAAACAATTATCTCCAGAGAATATTTACAATGAAAAATTCATCCAATGACTATTAATGCCAGTAATCATTAAATTAATGCTGATAAACATTCTATGAAAGGTTTACATATTAGACTGCTACAGCTTTTCACATAGTTTGGTATAAAGCTAAGAAATATGGTCTGTACAGGGACAACTTGAAATGAGAGTTTTATGAAGTCTAACATCCTTTCTGGAAAATAACAAAACAATAACAATTGAAAAATTATCTTGACTCATCAAATGTAAAGTTCAGAGTATGTATAGAGTGCACAAAAACAGTGGATTGATTTTAAAAGGAATTCAGCTTTTTTTTTTTCCTGCTTATAATGACATGATGAGAAAATTCCTCTACATTAAAGAAAAAAAACACGTATTGCATATCTATTCCCAAAATTGTCAGTTAAATTGCTTGTGTTTCTTAATCCAAGACCAAAGAGCTTAATATGCACTTTTCTTTCTTCCTGGGGTTTGTCTCCTTGGAGTGTGTGAGAGTTCTCATTGCCTTATGGCTTATGGGGCTTCCAGAGTTGAGAACAAACCTGAGGAGTGAAGACTGGGGAGAGGGAACCAGAAGAGAAAATGTGTTGAAACTGTTTTATTTGAAAAGAAAGGAAATTAGTTGAAGCTGTCAGATTGGTTTTGGCTAATTTTACTTCCTGATTGTATTTTAGCATATTGTAGATAACTAGAATTTGAACGTAAGAGTTAGTAAGAATCAAACTGAAGTTACACTGTGAATACTTTCAGGCCTTGCAGGATATCATTGTGCTACAATTACAGAGGACAACGGCCGTGGGCCTCAGGGTGGCTAGTTTCCTTAATGAGTCTATTTTTACCCGTTTGAAGAAGACTCTTGAGAGTCCCTTGGACAGCAAGAAGATCAAACCAGTCAATCTTAAAAATAAACCCAGAATATTCATTGGAAGAACTGAAGCTGAAGCTGAAGCTCCAATACTTTGGCCACCTGATGCTAAGAGCTGACTCATTGGAAAAGACCCTAATGCTGGGAAAGATTGAGTACAGGAGGAGAAGGGGACCTGAAGGATGAGATGGTTGGATGGCAACACCAACTCAGTGGACATGAATTTGAGCAAATTCCAGGAGATAGTGAAGGACAGAGAAGCCTGGAATGCTGCAGTCCATGGCGTCATAGTCAGACACGATTGAGCAACTAAATAACAACAACTTCTAAATAAACTCCTTCTCTCTTGTTCTTCTAAAATTGCATTGCTCCCATATCATCAACTTTGGAGGCCTTACTACTCTCTGCCTTGTATTATAATGGGTATATATGTATATTTACTCTCCTTCTTTATTATAGAGTCTGTGTTTTATTCTCATCCTTTTGCTTTCTGAACATAATAGGCACCAAAACGTTTATTATAAGAAGTCATTTTTAACAGATCTTGATCCTGCTTCTGGGCCTTCCTGTATTTTATTGTATTGTTTCTACTAACTTCATACATTCATAAAAGAGATTTTTTTTTTTAGTTTCTTTTTCCTTTATTCATTCTGTTACCTTCTGACCAGAATTAATACAGTAATGCAGGAAATTCCTCTTCCAACCCATAAAACCTTTTAGAAACTTTAAAAATTGTCCTATCTTTCTATATTACCTTATTTAATATAACTTTTGAGACATAATTTAAATACAGTGAAATGTGTAGGTATTAAGTACACAGTTTGATGAGATAGACCAGCTCTGCTCCTAAGCTCTGGCAGTTCTGGAGTTTCACCTGAACTTCTGGCATGTTTGACAGTCTCTCCCCTCAGGCTGATGAGATCCACAATGTATCTATCACTTCCAGGCCCAATCTCAGTTGGGTTTATAGCTCTACAGTAGCAGTCTGTCAGGTCTATGGAATCTCTTCTCTATGCACATACAGCTTAGAATTTGCACAGAAACTCAAGAGAACACTTATTCAGATTTGTGAAGTTCTCTGTCCAGCTTCCTTCTCTCTGGTACCTTTTCCCTGAAAATAACAGCTACCTTGGTGGCCCAGAATTCCAACCTTCATTTCTTCTATTCAAGGAGATTATTGTTCTGTGTTTGGCTCTTCTTTTTAAATTGGGAAGTGATCCCAGCAAAAAGCCAGGATGAATGTAGACCTCTTTTTATATATTATTTTCTTTCCTTCAATTATCATAGCCCTGAGTACTCTGTATTCCAATTTTGTCCAGTTTCATGGTTACTTGCAGCAGAATTGTGATTCTGATGGACATTATGATAGCCAGAATTGAAAATCCCATATCGGGTTAATTTTTACTTACTTTTTTTGGACACTTTGTCTTGGTTGATTTGCCTTTCTTTAAAGATAAAGTAAGAACAATGCATTTCATATCAACCTTCTGTAGTTGTTTGAGGATCAAATAGAATAATTTTTGAAAAAAAAACTCTAGAAATGATATAACTTGAGTATTTAAAACCCTAACTCTTAGTATAACTCTTTAATTTAATTAATGTCATCATATTATAAATGTACACACTGTATGTTAAACTGTTAAACAGTTAGAACTGGACATGGAACAACAGACTGGTTCCAAATAGGAAAAGGAGTTATGTCAAGGCTGTATGTTGTCACCCTGCTTATGCAGAGTACATCATGAGAAATGCTGGACTGGATGAAGCACAAGCTGGAATCAAGATTGCTGGGATAAATATGAATAACCTCAGATACGCAGAGGATTACCACCCTTATGGCAGAAAGTGAAGAAGAACTAAAGAGCCTTTTCATGAAAGTGAAAGAGGAGAGTGAAAAAGTTGGCTTAAAGTTCAACATACAGAAAACGAAGATCATGGCATCCGGTCCAATCACTTCATGGCAAATAGAGGGGAAAACAATAGAAACAGTGACAGAGTTTATTTTTGGGGACTCCAAAATCACTGCAGATGGTGACTGCAGCCATGAAATTAAAAGATGCTTACTCCTTGGAAGGAAAGTTACGACCAACCTAGATAGCATATTAAAAAGCAGAGACATTACTTTGCCAACAAATGTCCATCTAGTCAAAGCTATGTTTATTTTTTTTTTCCAGTAGTCATGTATAGATGTGAGAGTTGGACTATAAAGAAAGCTGAGCACCAAAGAACTGATGCTTTTGAACTGTGGTATTGGAGAAGACTTTTGAGAGTCCCTTGAACTGCAAGGAGATCCAACTAGTCCATCCTAAAGGAAATCAGTCCTGAGTATTCATTGGAAGGACTGACACCGAAGCTGAAACTCCAGTACTTTAGCCATCTGATGTGAGGAACTGACTGATTTGAAAAGACCCTGATGCTGGGAAAGATTGAGGGTGGGAAGAGAAGGGGATGACGTAGGATTAGGTGTTTGGATGGCATCACCAACTCGATGGACATGAGTTTGAAAAAACTCTGGGAGTTGGTGATGGACAGGGAGGCCTGGCATGCTGCAGTCCATGGGGTTGCAAATAGCCGAACACGACTGAGTGACTGAACTGAACTGAACTGAACTGAACTGTATGTTAAACTGATTTAAGTAAAGGAAGAGAATCCAGTTCTAAAAAAAAATACAATTTAGGGAATAAAATATACTCATCAGTTTCTCTCAAATTTTTCCAATAAAATTCCTTATTGACAAAGGGAATCTATACTGGTCTATAGGAAGTAAAATATTTATTTAAGGTTTTACATTTTATCTTAAAATTGTGTATATATGGTGTATAGTTATGTTAAACTTAATGAAAATATAATGTTCCCTCCTCACCTCAGTCTTGGAGCAAAACAGAATCAGAACTGTGTATTTCACGATGAGCTCTGTAGCTTCAGTTGTAGCCACATAAATAGTTGTACTCTGCTGAGAGATTTTTGATAATGTGTGTCCATATTTGTCCGAAAACTTTGAGTCTACTATTTGGTACACTTAATTCCAAATGTTAATATTTGAATGAGTTGTGTCTCATAGTCTTTTATCTGAATGTTTCTTGCATCCATTTTCTGAGAACAACTCTATTTTAAGGCAAAGTAGAGTTTATCATATTCAGAGATGGATTATTAGTAGAGTTGTAGAGTTTTATATATATGTGTGTGTGTGTGTGTGTGTGTATATATATATATATATATATATATATATATATATATATATATATATATGTATATATTTACTTTTTAGCTGTGCTGCATGGCATGTGAGATCTTAGTTCCCCAACCAGGGTGGAACCCACACCCCCTGCATTGGAAGGCAGATTTTTAACCAGTAGACCACCAGGGAAGTCCTAGTAAAGATGTTAATATTGCCAAAAATCACATGTAATTTTGGTACCCTCTATCTTTTTCCTTAAGATAAATTACTGATTTAATTTGCAGACATCCTCTCAAATCTTTACAAATGAGTGTGGTGTATATACTTCTATAATGCATTATGATATTAAGTGATGTACTAAATATATTTTACATGATGTATTTCAAATATGTTTTCCAGTCAGTCTATATTATGGTCACATACAGCTGTGTTAGAGACCCATTTGTGGCTTATTATAACAACTGGCAAACAGCAATACTCAAATAGACAAATAGCTCTTAGGATACAAATGATTATGACTAAAACTTCCAACTCTTACAGAAAACTTATTAGCTGACTTTTTCAATGGTCTTTGACATTCTAAACATAGTTTTCCTTTGATCATTGAATAAATTCTTATTGCTGATAGAAATAAATAAAACTGCTAAAAATATTCATAATCTCTGGCAAGATCGCAATGTTCTCAAATTGTCTCTGAAGAGAAAATGGATCAGTTTACTATAGTCAAACTTTATTACTTCTTTGGTGCCACACACATTCTCACAGGGCAAAGATTTCTAAGAACTCTGTTTAGAAAACCCAAGAATTAACCTTTCCTTGGGAAATTGTTTTAATGTCTTTTCTAATTTTTTCACTCTCTTTCAGCTTCTCCATATGCTTATTACAGGCCAAAGATTTTGAAATCTCAAGTACATTTTAAGTAATCAATGAGAAATCAAAATTTTCCATAATTGTAAAATTTGCATATATTTTATATAACATAATTGTATGGCATCAAATATTATTCAAATATACTTACAAATGAACTTATTACAAGTCAAAAGAGAAACTGATATACTTTTATGTAAAACTGGCCAAGTTTTCTAACATTGCATGTTATATTTTATGTTTATTTTTTCCAGTTTTATTGAGATATAAATAGCCTATAGCCCCATATAAGTCTAAGATACACAGCATAATGATTTGACTTACGTTCACAATGAAATGGTTATCACAAGTTCAGTGCACATCTGTCATCCCATTTATATACAAATTTGAAGAGATAGACAAAACATTTTTCTTGTGATGAGAACTCTTAGGATTCACTCTTTGAACCACTTTGACATATAACGTACAGCAGTGTTAATTATTTATCAGTCATGCCATACGCCACATCCCCAGTACTCACCTATCTTATAACTGGGAAGTTGTACCTTTGGACTGCCTTTATTCAGTTCCCCATTCCCCACCCCCTGTCTCTGGTAACCACAAATCTGATCTCTTTTTCTATGAATTTGTTTTGTTTTTAAAGTATACTTGACCTATAAAGCTATGTTGGTTCCTGTTACACAACATAATAATTTGATACTTCTGTACTTTTCAAACTGATCACCACGGTAAGCCTCGTTAGCGTCTGTCACCATACATAAGCATCTCATAGTTATTGACTATCTTCTCCACCTTGTTCATTTCATACTTGTGACTCATTTACCTCTTGATTTTTCTCACCAATTTCTTTTCTCCTCCAGCTCTGCCTCTCCTTTGGCAACTACCTGTTTGTTCTCTGTATTTGTAACTCTGTTTTGTAATGTTTGTTCTTTCATTTTGTTTAAATGCTGCAATATGTAAACTGTCATGTTGCTAGTTTTCCTGAGAAAATAAGTTAGATCGTGGACAAAAATATTTGAATTTTAAAATGCTATCAATAAGAGGACAGCAGGACTTTTTTCTTTTCTTTTTTTTTTTTGGTTTGAATAGCCACTTTGTGTTCCCAGATTTTCAGTTAACTTGAATAGTAATTTAATGTGTCTCTGCTTAGTTTCAAACAGAAGCAAACTCATTTCCAACTATTCTAGAACGCCACCTTCTGGAAATGAAATGCTTCTGTAAATGTCAGGAAGCAGTTCATTGTGATTGTGGTAGATTTAGGACTTGGTACTGAGAAAACTCATGCTTCATCAGGAACAATGTTCCTTTCAACCAAATATTCTCCACCTCCAGCCCTGGGGAATTAAAGAAGACACTGGTGTGTAACGGTTACAGAATAAGTGAAAGTTTTTGATTGCTTATATTAGGAATAAAATTCTGTTATATTTACTTCCCCTGCCCCTTTTTAGAACCATAAAGTTGTTCTGCTTCTGTAATACATAACATTTTTACATCTAATAATAGTACATAGAAATAAGTAACACCGTTGTTCACACCATTAAGAATGAGCTAAGCCTCTGCAGCTCCAGTTAATCATTCTGTTCTAAAGGCTAGTTAATGAATATACATTTTGTTTGACATAAGACATGAGACAATCAGGATTTTTCTGACCTATTCTAACTACGTCAAGCTAGTTAAACTCGTTAGTAGCTAGAGTTCACATTTGAGTATGGGGTAACCCACATTTGCCACCTCTGAGGAATGGTTGTTTTCACTGTGATAGAATTAGAACTTAAACAAACAAACAAACTATTGGTATTTCTTTGTTGGAAACTTATGGGGTGAAGATGAGTATGTATAAACATATTTTTTTAATGATAGTTTTCTTTCTAAAATGTGATCTTTGTAAAATATGTTTCTGAGGTTTCACTTTTAAAAAAAATCTGCTGAAGATTTTAAAATTCATAATTTCTGTGTTAATTTTTAATTCTGGGCACTTGAGGACTGTGTAGATATATACTAGTCAGTTAATCTTGGTGGTTTCATACAAACATTGGCTATATCTGGGAGAGCAAATTTATTGTAAATGAGTAACCACTCATGCCCGCAGCAGAGATTACTAAATAAACTTGCCTCTGTTTTTCTATGAATCCAGGAAGCAGTATATACAATGTTTTACTCCAGTTACCCTTGGTAGAATACAATTCATTTATAAGATGAAACTTACTGATTATTGAGGCCCTAGAGGAACCAGATGGCGCTTGCGGTAAAGAACCCACGTGCCAATGCAGGAGACACAAGAGATGTGTGTTCAGTCCCTGGGTTGGGAAGATCCTCTGGAGGAGGAAAATGGCAACCCATTCCAGTATACTTGCTTGGAGAATCCCATGGACAGAGGAGCCTGGTGGGCTGTAGTCCATGGGGTCGCAAAGAGTCAAACATGACTGAAGCGTGCATAACACGTAGAGGAACCACAAGAAGGATGAAAAGTGAAATGCTTGCAGTTGGGATGGGAGAAAAACACGAGCAAGAGAAATATCAGTTTTAAGGAAAATGTGGACAGAAACGTCCTTTAATGATATAATTTGAGTAGGCAAATAGTACTAATAGTCTCATGCTATCTTCAATTAAATTCCACCGTTAGATATTCATTCTTTTGAAAGTAGTTCTTATTCAATAGGAATGACTAACAGAAGGTCAGAAACATAAAACCATACCAGTCATTAACAATTTTACTATATTTGTTTCTTAAAAGCATCAGTCATCAGAGGACCATCTGTTTTGGGGGTGGGGGAGGAAAAGATAGACCCAATTTTTGAGCACACGTGCAGTCCAAAGAGAGCATAACCCCAAACTAGAGAAAATAGTAGATTGATTATTTTGTCTAGGAAGAAGTCCAACAATCTTCAAGCCTATTTAGCCCTAGATACTGGTTATGATGCTAAAGATATAGAGAATGTATGCTAGAGTCCTAAAGTACTGTAAAGAGTCAGAGAGACTGACATAAAAGGAGATAGTTGGAAGTATTTCATTTGAATTCATTATTATGCCTACAAGTAGTATGGGGGAGAAGTTGAGGAGAATTAGCAAGTAAAATTCCCTTGAGAAATACATTTAAAACCAAGATAATGGATCAGAGAAGAGATAAATCATATCAAAGAGATTAATAACAAGGGCAAGACGTCCCCCAAAGTATTGTCTTTTATATAATGTATGACCTGGATATATATAAAGAATATAATCTTAAGAGTGATTGAGCAGTAATGGAAACATACAAAAAGCAGTCATGGAATCAGGGTTGAAGGAATCTAACCAGATATTGCCCCTGTTAATCAGTAAAGCTAATTTTGGTTGCAGTTTTGGTTTAGAATGGAGAGAGGGGGAGAAGGGCTTCCCAGGTGGCGCTAGTGGTAAAGAACCCTCTTGCCAGTGCAGGAGACATAAGAGACATGAGTTGGATCTCTGGGTTGAAAAGATCCCCTAGAGAAGGGAATGGCAACCACTCCAGTATTTTCGCCTAAAAAAATGGCATGGACAGAGGAACCTGGCAGGCTATAGTTCATGGGGTCACAAAAGAGTTGGACAGGACTGAGCAACTGAGCACAACACACTACCTCCATAGCTCACAATCCAGGAAGTTAATTTTCGCTTCCTACAAGTTCTGGCAAATTGAAATCTCACTGATTCTGATTGCCCTAGATCTCCCTCCTTATAGATGCTGGACATGCCACAAAAGAGATGTCCACACATTTGTGAGAAGAAGTTAGAGCTTTTGCAGTATTATAATTCCATAGTCTGAACCTGGGTTTCCTGGATCTCTATTTCTGGGAGATATCAGAGTTCATACCCCACCACCAAAAAAACTCTTTTTGGGAAAATAGGGCTTATGATATTTTCCTCTGGAACATTAATGATGAACACTGGCATATTAAAAGCTGTGAGAAATCCTACAGGGAGGAAGCAACTTTCATTGAGTACCCATTGTGTTTTATAGAGCATATCAGATTTGGAAAGTTTTCAATAGACAGTCTCCAACATGAAAATAAATGATTCTCATCACCTTAGTCTATTGCCATTAATGATTCAAATTATAATATTCCTCTTTCCTTCAGAGTCTGCCAAGCAAACAATTGATTATAATCATAGTTTGGGATTCTATATAGGTCAGCCTGTAGGGAGAGAATGTCCTAGTTTCGACCATTAGAGAATTCCAGTCTGCATAACAGTCATATTGCTAACAATGAATTACTAAATTGAACTCCACTTTATTTATCAGTTATGTAACAGAATGCTGCAACAATTTTAAGATATGATATTGAAATTTAAGTAAATCTTTCGCTTATAGTCCTATGAAGTAGGATTCTTCTCATTGTTTAATTATATTACACTAGCAACAAAAAGTATAAAATTCTGATGTTAGCTTTGAGATAAAATGTGAATTCATTGGCAATAAGTGATAATAAAATATAAAGAATAAAGCACTGTGCTTGTTCAGTTCAGTTCAGTCGCTCAGTCGTGTCCGACTCTGCGACCCCATGAATCGCAGCACGCCAGGCCTCCCTGTCCATCACCAACTCCCGGAGTTCACCCAGACCCACATCCATTGAGTCCGTGATGCCATCCAGCCATCTCATCCTGGGTCATCCCCTTCTCCTCCTGCCCCCAGTCTCTCCCAGCATCACAGTCTTTTCCAATGAGTCAACTCTTCTCATGAGGTGTCCAAAGTACTGGAGCTTCAGCTTTAGCATCATTCCTTCCAAAGAAATCCCAGGGCTGATCTCCTTCAGAATGGACTGGTTGGATCTCCTTGTAGTCCATGGGACTCTCAAAAGTCTTCTCCAACACCACAGTTCAAACGCATCAATTCTTCGGCGCTCAGCCTTCTTCACAGTCCAACTCTCACATCCATACATGACCACAGGAAAAACCATAGCCTTGACTAGACGGACCTTAGTCGGAAAAGTAATGTCTCTGCTTTTGAATATACTATCTAGGTTGGTCATAACTTTTCTTCCAAGGAGTAAGCGTCTTTTAATTTCATGGCTGCAGTCACCATCTGCAGTGATTTTGGAGCCCCCCAAATATAAAGTCTGACACTGTTTCTACTGTTTCCCCATCTATTTCCCATGAAGTGATGGGACCAGATGCCATGATCTTCATTTTCTGAATGCTGAGCTTTAAGCCAACTTTTTCCCTCTCCTCTTTCACTTTCATCAAGAGGCTTTTTAGCTCCTCTTCACTTTCTGCCATAAGGGTGGTGTCATCTGCATATCTGAGGTTATTGATATTTCTCCCAGCAATCTTTTTTTTGTTTGTTTTAATTTTTATTTTTACTTTATTTTACTTTACAATACTGTATTGGATTCCAGCTTGTGTTTTTTCCAGTCCAGCGTTTCTCATGATGTACTCTGCATAGAAGTTAAATAAGCAGGGTGACAATATACAACCTTGACGTACTCCTTTTCCTATTTGGAACCAGTCTGTTGTTCCATGTCCAGTTCTAACTGTTGCTTCCTGACCTGCATACAGATTTCTCAAGAGGCAGGTCAGGTGGTCTGGTATTCCCATCTCTTGAAGAATTTTCCACAGTATATCGTGATCCACACAGTCAAAGGCTTTGGCATAGTCAATAAAGCAGAAATAGATGTTTTTCTGAAACTCTCTTGCTTTTTCCATGATCCAGCGGATGTTGGCAATTTGATCTCTGGTTCCTCTGCCTTTCCTAAAACCAGCTTGAACAACAGGGAGTTCATGGTTCACGTATTGCTGAAGTCTGGCTTGGAGAATTTTGAGCATTACTTTACTAGCATGTGAGATGAGTGCAATTGTGTGGTAGTCTGAGCATTCTTTTGCATTGCCTTTCTTTGGGATTGGAATGAGAACTGACCTTTTTCAGTCCTGTGGCCACTGCTGAGTTTTCCAAATTGCCTGACATATTGAGTGCAAAGCACTTTCACAGCATCATCTTTCAGGATTTGAAATAGCTCAACTGGAATTCCATCACTTCCACTAGCTTTGTTAATAGTGATACTTTCTAAGGCCCACTTGACTTCACATTCCAAGATGTCTGGCTCTAGATTAGTGATCACATCATCATGATTATCTGGGTTGTGAAGATCTTTTTTGTACAGTTCTTCCGTGTATTCTTGCCACCTCTTCTTAATATCTTCTGCTTCTGTTAGGTCCAGACCATTTCTGTCGCTTATTGAGCCCATCTTTGCATGAAATGTTCCCTTGGTAAGTAACTACTTCTAAGTACTGTGCTTGTTAAGTAATAAATACTCCCAAACTTGAGCTATATATTATTGAATATGCCTTTTTCTTCCCTAAGCTTTTCCCTATTTTGTGGGGGAGGGGCTCATTTACCTCCTTAATGGAATACTTTAAAATTCAGATGCTAAATTATTAATATCATGTAGTACAGTTCTCATACTTTTAACACTTGATACAAAAATTCTGTAAAGACTCTGGGCATATGAAAATGCATTCCTTTTATAGTTCAAAAATTTGAGAGCCAGAAGGAATGTAGGACTTCCATGACAGCATATGGGAAAATTATAAATCTTGGAATCTCACCCATATCTTTGATTTCAGAATGAATCTTTTATTATAATCTACCTTGCTGTATTAAAAAAAAATACTGTGCTTTTTTTCTTCCCAGACACCATCAATAGAATGTATTAATCTATACTACACACTTATACACTTTAAATGTAACTCAATTTGACATACATCATTTGAGTTGTTTTTTAAATTAATGTTTGTATTGAAAAGCTATAATAAATGTCCTGAGGATGAGACTGTGTCTTCTTAGCTATTCTCCACAGCTCCTATTAATGGCATTAGAGCCATGCTAAAGATGTACCTTACCCAGTCATGATTGGAAATCCTAGTACTCTGGCTTGGTTAACACTTTATTGATACTTTAAAACACTTTAGAAAAATAATTTAAGATATCAGAGAAAATTATATGATTCATGGGTTTCCTGGATTAAGGTAGTTCTCAGAAACCCAGAAATTAGGTATGAAAAAGGCTCTGAGCTCCACCAAAAGTAATGTAAAATCTCTGCCTACCAAGTGCTCTGTTTTATTATAGTCTTTTAGCAATCTACCAAGAACATGCAGAATCCCGATTTTTTATACTGCCTAATCGTTAGAATCTATAATGTCTCCTTCTGTTAATACAAAGGGCTTGACCAAGAGCTGATGATACCCAGAATTATCCTAGGTTTCTTTTATTATACTTTTAGATTCTGTTATTAGCTCTCTGATTATATTGTTATTGACACTGGTAGGCAGTTAGTTTTCTACTTTATTTTGTATCCTGGAATTTGGGGAAAATGTCCTTTTCTTCCAGACATTTTCTTTGGCAGATAAAGTTATTTTGCTTAATTCTATAATTTACTAAGATCACTGTGACAGCTAATATTCTATCACTGTTTTCACTCTAAATTCTTACAGTAGAGCCTCTTGACTCATAATTACTAGCTCACGATATCTTGAAATGTAATTGTCACTTTGTTTTCTCCTCCTGAACATAAGATCTTGAAAATAAGGATTCAGTCATAATTTTCTCAATATTTCTTTTGCATATAGTAATATCTAGCATTAAAAAGACTCAAAATATCACATTAATAAGCTTAGGCATATGGTCTACGTATTGTTACAATGACAGATTCCGTGTCTGTGTCACATTAAGAGTTTCCAAATTTTCAATTCTGAATTTGCATTCTGAAAATGCAAGAACTGTAGGAAAAGTGTGTACACATTAAAAATAAAATCTACTTTCATAAGCTACAAGATTAAAAAAAAAATCCCAAAATGATAGCTCTGTAATGAGAACTTTATTATCTTGCCACTAGTTTCTTAAGCACTTTTATTAATATTTTTTAACTGCACACTCTTATTTGTGACTAAAGTATCTAGAGTGATCTGTGTTTCTAAAGTTTCTGTTTTACCTCATTTCTTTGAATTTGAATTCCACTTGGTTCTTTGGATCAAGTGGAAATGAACTACTGACCTTGAACATATCATTTAACCTTTCTGGGTTTTAGAGTCCTGTCTCCAAAAGAAGAGTTTCACACCAAATCCTCAACAATTAAATGGTTAAACAAAATATTCTTGCCATATGTTGTTTTATTTTTACCCAGCAAAATTATCCCTGAAATTTGAAAAATATACATTGTCGAAAACTTTGCTTATGGGAATTTTAATGCCATTTATGAATTAATCATTTTTGCAATTATTTCTATCATATAAATACAGTCCATGGAATTATTCAGGGCAGAATACTGGAGTGGGTAGCCTTTCCCTTCTCCAGGATATCTTCCCAACCCAGGAATTGAACCCAAGTCTCCCACAATGCAGGCAGATTCTTTACCAGCTGAGCCACATATACAGATAATATTTTATAACACAATGTACATCAGTATTACTTACCTTATTATTTCTTCTTTATTTTAACTGTATTTCTTGCCTCATTAGAATGCAAACAGGGTGAACTCAGAAGCTCATTTCATGTTTAATGATTCACTACACATTATGAAAAGAGTTTTGTTCACCCTTGATTTTATCTTATCAGTTGCTGTGCAAATAAAATCACATGTTCCCATACTTTGTTTGAGAACCTTAAATGATTGGCATGACCACCATCAAAAATAATTTTCTCCAATCTCTTCCGTTAACTCTTACTGTTGACACATTTAATTTATACAATTTAAAAGTTACCAGTAACAATCTAGCTATTTAATGCTCCCTCTTTCAATAAATTCCAAGGACTGAACAGGGGCTCAAGGCTACAAAAGGACTTTTATAAATTTTTAAAAAAAATTTATTATTCTTTGAGATTCTCACTTTCTTTTTCTGTCACCAATATAAAATCTAAAAGTTTCATAAAAGTGTGTGTTGTAGCTTTGTACTTATATTTCTTCCCTACAAGGAAATTACTGGATTCACTGTCTTTTAAAGAATAGAGTTCAGTCTAATGAATTAATTCTCAAAACTTTTTGCTCCCAATAATATTTTATCCTCTTAAGAACTACTGAATAGCTTTTATTCATATAGTTTATATATATGTATGTATATGTGTATATAAAGACATCATATTAGAAATCATAATTGAGAACTATTTAAAAAATATATATGTATTAATTTTCTCAGAAGTTCTTTTTTTCAGCCAGATTGAGATGTAACTGACATGTAACTTCGGGCAGAGTTAAGGTAGCCCACATGTTGATTTAATACATATATACTAAAAGACACTTGCTCCTTGGAAGAAAAGTTGTGACCAAACTATATAGAATATTAAAAAGCAGAGACATTACTTTGCCAACAAAGATCCGTCTAATCAAAGCTATGGTTTTTCCTGAAGTCATGTATGGATGTGAGAGTTGGACTATAAAGAAAACTGAGTGCTGAAGAATTGATGCTTTTGAACTGTGGTGTTGGAGAAGACTCTTGAGAGTCCCTTGGACTGCAAGGAGATCCAACCAGTCCATCGTAAGAGAAATCAGTCCTGAATATTCATTGGAAGGACTAATGCTGAAGCTGAAATGCTAATACTTTGGCCACCTGATGTGAAGGACTGACTCACTAGAAAAGACCCTAATGCTGGGGAAGATTGAAGGCAGGAAGAGAAGGGGATGACAGAGGATGAGATAGTTGGATGGCATCACCAATGCGATGGACATGAGTTTGAGTAAACTCTGGGAGTTGGTGATGGACAGGGAGGCCTGGTGTGCTGCAGTCCATGGGGTCACAAAGAGTTAGACACAACTGGGTGACTGAGTTGTACAGAACTGAAACTGCAAAATGATTACCGCCTGCTGCTGCTGCTGCTAAGTCGCTTCAGTCATGTCTGACTCTGTGCGACCCCATAGATGGCAGCCCACCAGGCTCCTCCGTCCCTGGGATTCTCCAGGCAAGAACACTGGAGTGGGTTGCCATTTCCTTCTCCAATGCATGAAAGTGAAAAGTGAAAGTGAAGTCGCTCAGTCGTGCCCAACTCTTAGTGACTCCATGGATTGCAGCCCACCAGGCTCCTCCATCCATGGGATCTTCCAGGCAAGAGTACTGGAGTGGGTTGCCATTGCCTTCTCTGGATTACAGCCTAGGGTTAGCTAAAATGTGCATCATGTCACCTAATGCTCTTTGTTTTCTGTGGTTAGAACATTTGAGATTTACTCTCTTAGCTACTTTTAAGTATATAATACAATATTATAGTTAATAACTATTGTGACTTGCTATATATTAGATTTCTAGAACACATGTATCTTATGATCAGCGGTGTGTACCATATGATCAGTATTCCCCATCCCCTTGTCCTCCCCCTACCCAGAACCTGGTAACCGCCACTCTGCTGTCTGTTTTTGTGAGTTCAGATTTTTTTTAATTTCACATGCAAGTGATATCAAACAGTATTTATCTTTTTCTGACTGACTCGTTTCATTTAGCATAATGCCCTCAAGGTTCATCTGTGTTGTCACAAATGACATAATGTGCTTATTCACAGCTGAATAATATTTCACTATATATATGTATATACATTATGTATAATATACATGTGTAATATATATCTATATATGTAAATCATGCCTTCTTTCTCATTCCTCCATTGATGGACATGAATGTTGTTTTCCATGTCTTGGCTATTGTGAATAATGCTTTAGTAAACATGAGAGTGTAAATATCGCTTTGAGATTTTATTTTCATTTCTTTTGGATATATAGCCAGAAGTGGGATTGCTGAATCATATGGTATTTCTATTTTTAATTTTTTGAGGAACTTCCATACTATTTTCTATAGTGGCTGTACCAACTTCCATTCTCACCAACAATGCACAAAGATTTCCTTTTATCCACATCCTCACCGACATTTCTTATCCTGTCTTTTGTTCAGTTTTCCCCAAACCATTGTGTATTCTTGGCTTCTTTGTCGTAAATTAATTGACCATGTATGTGTGGGTTTATTTCTGTGCTCTCTGTTCTATGGATCTCTGTCTGTTTTTATAACAGTGTCATATTGTTTTGATTATTACACCTTTGTAATATATTTTGATACCAGGATGTGTGATACCTCCAGCTTTTATTTTCTTTCCAAGATTGCTTAGCTATGTAGGGCTTTTCATGATTCCAATAGATTTTAGACTATTGTTCAATTTCTGTAAAAAAGAACATCAAAATTTTGCTCAGGATCACATTAAATCTCTAGATTGCTTTGATAGTACAGTCATTTTAACAGTATTAATTCTTCCAGTCCATGAGAATGGAATATCTTTCCATTTATTTATGCATTCTTCAGTTTGTTCATCAGTGTCTTATTGTGTTAGATCTTTTGCCTTCTTGATTAAATATTTTCCTAAATATTTTGTTCTTTTTGATGTTATTATAAACAGGTTGCTTTTTATCTTCTTCATAGTTTTTGCTGTATAGAAAAACAACTGATTTTTGTATATTGATATTGTATTCTGCTAAACTACCTATTTTGTTTTTGGTATAGTCTTTTCATATAATCCCAATTCATTTTTCTTGTCTAATTGCTCTGAATAGGACTTCTAGGACTATTTTGAATAAAAGTGATAAGAAGGGACATACATACTTATCTTGTTCCTGAACTTAGAGTAAGGCTTTCAGATTTTTTAAACTCTTAACCTCTTAATTTTGGTTGCTTAATTTATGAAATCTATGAAAACTAAAGGGTAAATGGTTTTTAATGTCCCTCAGAGTACTAAAAATTGCATGAAATTTAGTGTAGTGTGAGTTTGTTATACCTGCATATTGTAGCTATTGTAACTTCATATTGTTTCTATATTGTTATTAGAAGTGGGATTACATTAGGGTACAATTCTATTTCTCCATTTTTTATTTTTTAAAAAATTAGTTAGGGAAATTTATCCCTAAAATACTTTGAAACCTTCTTTAAAAAGTAGTAATAGCATTTTTGAGCTAATTGGATTATAAGTAAGGATATTTTTATTAAAAAATAATTCTTAAAAATTCTCTTTGTTGACAATGCAGCTGTACCATTCTCTTTCATAGATCTGATTAAGAATCAGTTTATTTTTCCTTTTGTAGTATATTATAAGATACACATTGATTCAGAAGTATCATTTCAGGGCTTTTTATCAAGTTAAAAACCTATCCTTTGTTCTTATAAAGAATTGAATGTACTGAATAATATGGATTGTTCATCTGACTTCTTAGAAAAGGCAAGAAACCCCCAGTGGTACACTCTGAGAAGGTACAAAAACTAGGGTTAAAAGCTCTAGAGTTATGGTGATCCTAAGATTACTTTGGGACGTGAGTTTAAACAGACCTTGGAATAAGAATTGAATCCATTAAAAAAAAAAAAAAATCTCCCTGATGAGATGTATACTCTGACTGCCAGTCTTGGGAGAAAAGAAGTTCAAAACTTTTCCCTTTTAGTTAAGGGAAATGTCTCCTTGTGAGAAATCAAGATCCAAGGTCTATGTCTTAGGTGAAATCAAGTATGATTAAAAGGCACCAACTATGTGCCAAAGTCCTCGGTCGAGATTAGCAAAAATATTTGTCCTGGTCCAGAGATACCCTCGTAAACCTGTGACACTGCTCTAGAGCCACCCTCTTATAATGTAAGGCTGGGAGGAATTCAGTAGGGAAAAATTACAATCCTCATTACAAAGCATCTTTAGATTAAAATAAATCACAGCACAAGTGAATGAACAAAGTGTCATGAGCGAAGTATCAGTTCTAGCAAAAATAAGCCAGAATTTTGAGATAACAAGACTAAATGAAAATAATAAAATGAATCTGATGTGTTTAAAATGATTAAAGCCATAAAGTGTAAAACCTGTAAGGATAGGACAAAATACTGTAAGGACAGACAAAATATAATAAAAATAGAAATTATGCACAGTACACATAACACAGAAAAAACAGATTATGTATATATGTATATATATGTACACACGTATCTTTTATACACACACACACACACACACACACACACACACGGGTATATATGTATATATTTGTATTCAAGCCAGTGGCTCAGATGGTAAAGAGTTTACCTGCAGTGTGGGAGTCCCAGGTTTGATCCCTGGGCTAGGAAGATCCCTAGACTGCCCACTCCAGACATGAAGTAGAGACTGAACAACAACAGCAAGAAAACAATGGAAACAGAGACTCTGGGTTTAGATTAAAATGGAAAAATGTCCAGTTAAATATAAACTATAAATAACATCATGGAATTCGCTTAACAAGTATGTTTTGAGATGCTATTATGTGCCTAGCATTGTTCTAGATATTTCAGTACCTCATTGAGTAAAACATACAAATATTCCCGTGACCATGAAATTCAATTTCTAGTGGGAGAGAGAAAATAAACAGCAAGTACATTACAAAAAAGGTGAAAAATATGAACGAACACAGACAGTTTTAAGCTAAATAATATAGAAGATATATCAGCAGATACTTAGTGAAAGAAAACTGTGATATCTGTATTAGTATGAGAAAAATGGAAGCTGGGAGAACAAGTGGCAGAGGAGTAGGTGGATGTGGAGTACATCACTCTCCATGGATACATCGGGAATACACCTTTAGACACAGAAGTACATGCAGAATACCAGCTGAGAGCAGCAAGAAGTACTTGACCAGTGGAAAAGAATACATGGAACCACGCAAAACTCAGTAGGACAAAGGAACTAGGGGGAAAAACAGGAGTGTTAGTAGGACTGGACCTGCCCTAGGTGGGTGGGGAATTGATGCAGGAATTTGATCCCTACATAAGGGCAATTGTCTGAGTCAGAGGAGAAACATTTAAGGCTGAGAGTGAAACAACTGATCTGTGGCAGCCTAAATGGAATGAGAATCAGACAGTCCTTGCCACAGCCATACATAATTATTATTTGCCTGATTTTGTAATTGCCATTGATATGGGTTCATCTTTGGTTTCTTGTTTTTTTTTTTTTTTAATATTTGTTTTACCCTTCCTTAAAGCCATAACAAATCACTTGTGGAATATTCGTTCCTGACCAGAGATCAAAACCTGAACCTTTGGAGTGGGAGCACTGACTCCAAGACTCTAGACTCCCAGAGCACTAACCCTAGAGAGTGTCCTGGAGGACTCACAAAAAGGAAACCACTTGAATACAAGACCCAGCATCACATAACCACCAGTAGCACTGTGCAGGACGCTTCATCTAAACAATAAACAAAACAAAAATACAAACCAAATCATCAGCAGACAGGAGTACCGCCTCACTCAGCCTTGCCCATCAGAGGAAAAACAAACAAACAAAAACTCAGCACAAATCTCACCCTATACAAAGCTCACACAAACCACTGGACCAATCTTTGGAGGGCAGAAATCAAAAGGAAGAAAGATTCAACCTTCTTCAAGGAAAGAATTCAACTTTCATTAAAGCCTGGTAAAAGGAGACCTCAAACACAATAACTTAAAAAAAAAAACAAAACAAAAAACTGAAAAGGCAGAGAAATACTGTGCAAAAAAAGGAGAAAACTAGAAACACAGAAGTCCAAATAAGTGAAGAGGAAATAGGAAAATTACCTGTAAGAGAATTCAAAATAATGATAGTAAAGATGATCAAAAATCTTGAAAACAAAATGGAGAAAATACAAGAATCAGTTAACAAAGACCTAGAAGAATGAAAGAATAAGCATACAGAGGCAAACAACACAATTACTGAAATTAAAAATATTCTAGTAGGAATCAGTAGCAGAATATCTGAAGCAGAAGAGTGAATCAGTGAGCTGGAAGATAAAATGGTGGAAATAACTTCTGAAGAGCAGAATAAAGTAAAAAGAATGAAAAAAGCTGAGGACAGTCTCAAAGACCTCTGGGACCATATCAAATACACCAACATTTGAATTATAGGGGTCCCAGAAGAAGAAGAGACAAAGAAAGCATATAAGAAAGTTTTTGAAGAGATTATAGTTTAAAATTTCCCCAACATGGAAAAAATAGCCAATGAAGTCCAAGAGGCACAAAGAGTCCCATACAGGATAAACTCAAGGAGAAACATGACAAGACATATACTAATCAAACTAACAGAGACTAAACACAAAGAAATAATATTAAAAGCAGCAAGGGAGAAGCAACAAGTAACAAACAAGGGAAACCCCATATGCTTAACAGCTGATCTTTCAGCAGAAACTCTGCAGCCAGAAGGGAATGGCAGGGTATATTTAAAGTACTGAAAGAGAAAAATCTACAACCAATATTACTGTAGCTGGCAAGGTTCTCATTCAGAATTGATGTAGAAATTCAAAGCTTTTCAGACAAGCGAAAGTTAAGAGAATTCAATACCACCACACCAGCTTTACAACAAATGTTAAACAGACTTCTATAGTCATGAAATACAGCAATAGAAAAAAGATATACAAAATCAACTCCAAACAATTATAAAATGGCAATAGGAACATATATATGAATAATTACTTTAAATGTAAATGATTAAGTGCTCCAACCAAAAGACACAGACTGGCTGAATAGATATAAAATCAAGACCCATACATATGCTGTCTACAAGACACTCACTTCAGACCTCAAGACACATATAGACTGAAAGTGAGAGGATGGGAAAACATATTTCATGCAAATGGGAAGCAAAAGAAACCTGGAGTAGTAATTCTCATATCAGACCCCAAAGACCTTAAAATAAAGAAGATTACAAGAGATAAGGAAGGACACTACATAATGATCAAGGGATCAATCCAAGAGGAAGGCATAAGAATTGTAAATATCTATGCACCCAAATCAGATGACCATCATATCTACTACTGCGAGCAAGAATCCCTCAGAAGAAATGGAGTAGCCATCATGGTGAACAAGAGTCTGAAATGCAGTACTTGGATGCAATCTCAAAAACGACAGAATGATCTCTGTTCGTTTCCAAGGCAAACCATTCAATATCACGGTAATCCAAGTCTATGCCCCAACCAGTAATGTTGAAGAAGCTGAAGTTGAACGGTTCTATGAAGACCTACAAGACCTTTTAGAACTAACACCCCAAAGAGATGTCCTTTTCATTATAGGGGACTGGAATGCAAAAGTAGAAAGTCAAGAAACACCTGGAGTAACAGGCAAATTTGGCCTTGGAATGCGGAATGAAGCAGGGCAAAGACTAATAGAGTTTTGCCAAGAAAATGCACTGGTCATAGCAAACACCCTCTTCCAACAACACAAGAGAAGACTCTACACATGGACATCACCAGATGGTCAACACCGAAATCAGACTGATTATATCCTTTGCAGCCAAAGATGGAGAAGCTCTATACAGTCAGCAAAAACAAGACCAGGAGCTGACTGTGGCTCAGATCATGAACTCCTTATTACCAAATTCAGATTCAAATTGAAGAAAGTAGGGAAAACCACTAGACCATTCAGGTATGACCTAAATCAAATCCCTTATGATTATACAGTGGAAATGAGAAATAGATTTAAGGGCCTAGATCTGATAGATAGAGTGCCTGATGAACTATGAACAGAGGTTCATGACATAGTACAGGAGACAGGGATCAAGACCACACCCAAGGAAAAGAAATGCAAAAAAGCAAAATGGCTGTCTGAGGAGGTCTTACAAATAGCTGTGAAAAGAAGAGAAGTGAAAAGCAAAGGAGAAAAGGAAAGATATAAGCATCTGAATGCAGAGTTCCAAAGAATAGCAAGGAGAGATAAGAAAGCCTTCCTCAGCGATCAATGCAAAGAAATAGAGGAAAAGAACAGAATGGGAAAGACTAGAGATCTCTTCAAGAAAATTAGAGATACCAAGGGGACATTTCATGCAAAGATGGGCTCGATAAGGGACAGAAATGGACTGGACCTAACAGAAGCAGAAGATATTAAGAAGAGGTGGCAAGAATACACAGAAGAACTGTACAAAAAAGATCTTCATGACCCGGATAATCACGATGGTGTGATCACTCATCTAGAGCCAGACATCCTGGAATGTGAAGTCAAGTGGGCCTTAGAAAGCATCACTATGAACAAAGCTAGTGGAGGTGATGGAATTCCAGTTGAGCTATTTCAAATCCTAATAGATGATGCTGTGAAAGTGCTGCACTCAATATGCCAGCAAATTTGGAAAACTCAGCAGTGGCCACAGGACTGGAAAAGGTCAGTTTTCATTCCAATCCCAAAGAAAGGCAATGCAAAAGAATGCTCAGACTACCACACAATTGCACTCATCTCACATGCTAGTAAAGTAATGCTCAAAATTCTCCAAGTTCAGCAATACGTGAACCGTGAACTTTCTGATGTTCAAGTTGGTTTTAGAAAAGGCAGAGAAACTAGAGATCAATTTGCCAACATCCGCTGGATCATGGAAAAAGCAAGAGAGTTCCAGAAAAACATCTATTTCTGCTTTACTGACTATGCCAAAGCCTTTGACTGTGTGGATCACGATATACTGTGGAAAATTCTTAAAGAGATGGGAATACCAGACCACCTGACCTGCCTCTTGAGAAATCTGTATACAGGTCAGGAAGCAACAGTTAGAGCTGGACATGGAACAACAGACTGGTTCCAAATAGGAAAAGGAGTACGTCAAGGCTGTATATTGTCACCTTGCTTATTTAAATTCTATGCAGAGTACATCGTGAGAAATGATGGACTGGAATAAACACAAGCTGGAATCAAGATTGCTGGGAGAAATGTCAATAACCTCAGATATGCAGATGACACCACCCTTATGGCAGAAAGTGAAGAGGAACTCAAAAGCCTCTTGATTAAAGTGAAAGAGGAGGGTGAAAAGGTTGGCTTAAAGCTGAACATTTAGAAAACAAAGATCATGGCATCCGGTCCCATCACTTCATGGGAAATAGATGGGGAAACAGTGGAAACAGTGTCAGACTTTATTTTAGGGGGCTCCAAAATCACTGCAGATGGTGACTGCAGCCATGAAATTAAAAGACACTTACTCCTTGAAAGAAAAGTTATGACCAACCTAGATAGCATATTCAAAAGCAAGAGACATTACTTTGCCAACAAAGGTCTGTCTAGTCAAGGCTATGGTTTTTCCTGTGGTCATGTATGGATGTGAGAGTTGGACTGTGAAGAAGGCTGAGCACCGAAGAATTGATGCTTTTGAACTGTGGTGTTGGAGAATTCTCTTGAAAGTCCCTTGGACTGCAAGGAGACCCAACCAGTCCATTCTGAAGGAGATCAACCCTGGGATTTCTTTGGAAGGAATGATGCTAAAGCTGAAAGTCCAGTACTTTGGCCACCTCATGCGAAGAGTTGACTCACTGGAAAAGACTCTGATGCTGGGAGGGATTGGGAGCAGGAGGAGAAGGGGACAACAGGGGATGAAATGGCTGGATGGCATCACTGACTCTATGGATGTTAGTCTGAGTGAACTCTGGGAGTTGGTGATGGACAGGGAGGCCTGGCATGCTGTGATTCATGGGGTCACAAAGAGTCGGACATGACTGAGTGACTGAAATGATACTGATTCCTATTACCTATTTCTTACAGTCTTTAAGGTTTTCAACCTTTTCGGTTATGACTGAGAAGGCTGCACCAGTGTCTATTAGAAATTTTATCAAGTGGTCTGCCATTTCAATGACCACCTGAGGTTTGGCATTAGTTATGTACGTGGCGTCTCTAAGGCAGAGCCATTAGGCATTGGGCCCCATCAGTTTTTAGATTGTGAAATCATCAAAGGCAGAGGGGCCCCTGCCACGCTGGCATCTGGGCTATTCCCTTTGCCAATGACCTGGCTGTTTGCAAAGGGAGTATCCATCACAATCTTTACTCCAGTGTCGCTTCTGTCTACACAGGGCACACCGATTTTGCCTGGGTACCCGTGGGCCTTGTGGTGTACCATGGCCAAACTGGTCCAGAAAGCCTGGCCTCTTTGGTGGTCTCTGAGTGGACAAAGACTTTGTCATCATCTGGGTTTTTTGTTTTTCTCTCTGTGTTCATTCCACCTTTTTGGCCATATCCCTATTATTGAAAACCAAATAAGCCAATTGTAATAAGTCATTCATAGGGATCTGAGGACCATCAGTAGTTTTTTGAATTTTGGGTCTGATGGCTGGAGCAGACTGCACTGTGAAATGTATGCTTAAAAGGGTCTGTCCCTCGGCTAAGGAGGGATCCACAATTTGTATACTTTTTAAAAGCCTTTATATGTGCAAAGAGCACATGCTAGGGGCCATTAACTTACCGAGCTCACTGGGCAGGATGTGGCTCTCATGCCACCGTTGTCTGAATGTTTTGGGACATGTCCCATGCTTCTGTTGCATGGTTTTGTTGCTAATCAGGCCTGCTAGGTTTTGTGGTTAAGCAAAGCCATTTTCTTAAGTGATCATTAGTCTATTGAATATAGCTTTAAAAATATGTGTATAGCTATAAGAATATAGCAATATGTTTTTGCTTGCAGTCTCCTAGTGAGATTAACTATTTAATCACCCACTTTGTCCTTTTACTCTGTCCCTAGTAATATACATAGGAGCAAATGTAACAAAAGATGGAGTCTTTACAGAGAAAGCAGTTAGTACTGAAGAACGTAAAACAGCACATAGTAACTGGGCCTTTATCACTGTCATGGATGTAAACATTCAGTATCTTAAAGATAGCAGTCCTCCTCGAATTAAACTATTGAGTGAGTGGGATGCTTATTTAAAATCTCAACATATTCTTTTATGAAACTTGATAAGCTCTTCTATATATCATTGGGATGGGCAAAGGAACAAGACTGGCTAATATAATTTCAAAAGTAAGAGCAGTATAAGAAAAACTTAACCCTCTAGGTCTCCAGAATCATATACATGACAGGAACTTGAAAGATATGCTATTTGAACAGGGTTTAACAAATAAGACAATGGACAGGGAGGCCTGGGGTGCTACGGCCCATGGGGTCGCAAAGAGCTGGACACAACTGAGGGACTGAACGGACCTGATGTGCATATAGAGGGCTTCCCCGGTGGCACTAGTAGTAAAGAACTGGCCTGCCAATGCAAGAGGCATAAGAGACCTGGGTTGGGAAGATCCCATGGAGGAGGGCATGGCAATCCACTCCAGTGTTTTTGCCTGGAGAAACCCCATGGACAGAGGAGCCTGGTGGGCTACAGTCCGTGGGGTTGCAGAGTTGGACAGGACTGAAGTGGCTGAGCACATGCGCATGTGCATAAATAATGTAGTAACATTACAAATCCATTTACTTTTAATATGTCTTTATACTTAAAGTGAATTTCTTGTCGTTAACATGCACTGTGTCTTGTTTTCTGATTCACTCAGATAATCTGTCTTTTAATTGATGCATTTAGATCACTGGGCTTCCCTTGTGGCTCAGCTGGTAAAGAATCTGCCTGCAATGCAGGAGACCTGGATTTGATCCCTGGTTGGGAAGATCCCCTGGAGAAGGGAAAGGCTACCCACTCCAGTATTCTGGCCTGGAGAATTCCATGAACTATACAGTCCATGGGCTTGCAGGAGTTGGACACGACTGAGTGACTTTCATTAGATCATTGATATTCTTTGTAATTATTGACATAGTTGGGTTTATCTACCATGTTTCTTAGTGTTTTCTTTCTGTTTTCCTTGTGCTTTGTTCTTATTTTTGTTTTATTCTCCTTTTCTTCTTTTTGTGGTTTGTGGTATTAAATTTTAAGAGAAAAATTTCAACTCTTTTATAGCTATTTTAGTAAATTACTGAAAGGAATTTGCTTTCTGATTTGTCTTTTCCTCCAAGTTTTCAAATGCAGAAAATAATTATGGTGGTGGCTGACAATGGTGAGTAAGGTAAAAAGCAGTGAAATCATTAAATATGAAATCCCTTTTGCCTGCATTTGCCTCAGTGCCTAGCATGTTAAAATAGTGAAAGCAATTTTGATGATAATGACAATAAATCATGTGAAATAATCATTATGCATTCTATAAAATTAAGAAAGTATAAATATTTAAATGACAAAAATAAGGCACCTTATTTTTCATTTCCTGTACTTATTACCTGTTTTTAACTTGTTAACATTTTGTGATGTTAAATGGCGCTTACTATCTATATAACCTAGTGCTTTAAAGTCCCCTATTTCAGTTTGTTTTCAGTGATTAATAATGCTTGTTTATAATTTTGCCTCATTTCAGCGATACTAACTTAAGAATATAGCTCTACTTACACTAAATTCTAAAGAATTGCCAAAAGAAATACCACAGAGGAAAAGTAACAATGGTATCACAAATTTACATTCCTAATCTCAGTCCTTTGTTCCTGGAATTAAACTTACCTTAAAATAACATATATTTTAATTATCTGGGTAGGATTAATATGTTAACTTATACAAGTGTGTATTTAAATTCATCATTTTCATATCCTTTCATTTTCCCTATGCCTTTCAAATTCCTGCGAAGTTCCTCTGGAGGGCAGTATTATCATAACTAATACAATTAGCTCCGGCTGGCTGTGGCAGGGAACCACTGTATCTTGGCTGTTTCTTGCTTACCTATTTCAGATCTTTATGTTCAGCATGACTTTAACTTTTTCACTTCCTTAAGGGAAAACAGAACAACACAACTCTTCCATCTATCTCTTTCGAAGATTATAGAAGTTATCCCCAGTCACATTATATCCTATTCAAAAGCAAACACAATTTCTGCTCTCCTTATTACTTCTTGATAAAACACCCTGGAAAGTGAATGAGGTGCTAGTATGAAGTGTGAGTGCTGCATGGGAATTTTTTTCTAACTGCTTTAATAAAATATAAATAGGAGTCTGCATGTGTGCATGTGTTCTTAGTCACTTCAGTCGTGTCCAACTCATTGCGAGCCTAAAGACTGTAGCCTGCCAGGCTCCTCTGTCCATGGGGATTCTCCAGGCAAAAATACTGGAGTAGGTTGCCATGTCCTCCTCCATGGGATCTTCCCAACCCAGGGATAAAACCTCGGTCTTCTGCATTGCCTGTGAATTCTTTATCACTAGTGCCACCTGTGAAGCCCAGGAGTTTGAGAAGCAGTATAGAAATCAGCTAAGTGTAAGGTCTCATCCAAATTTAATTTTCTTTCACATAATCTTTTGCTCACTCAATGAGAATTCAAGGTAAAACGAAATAAAAAAAAAAAAAACTCTTTAGAGGTCAAAGTCGTTTTCATGTTTTTATGTCTGTAGAGAATACATGTTATTTTAGGAAAATGAACCCACTCAGAAAGTGGTATTTGAGGACTATAAGCTTGATAATCAGTTCATTAAATAATTTATGTGATCCCACTCAGAATTCTAATTGAAAAGGAATGCATTTCATTGAAAGTCAATTGAGATAATTACTTATATAAATAACACTGAGTCACTGAATTATTTGTACTACTCTCTTTTTAAAAAATATATTTGAATACTTTGTGTTTTTGAATCTTTATCATTTGTTGCCTAAATTAAAAAAGTTGTTAGAAAATTTCACAAGTTTCTAAATTATAATCAGAAGTTAAATATTATCTTCTAGATAATGAAAGTTTTCAGAAATACTTTCATTTTAATGATGTATTATATAGAAATGTAGCAACTATAAATTTGATGTTAAGAAACAAAGTAATGCATATAGGAAGTAATTTTATTTTTTTTTGCTCTGCCTCTCTATTTTTTTAGATTCTATTTTGTGCTTTTAAGATGCTTAGTCAGCAATTTATTGGTTGTCTGGGTTAATAGAATGGTTAAAAACAAAAAGAAAAGAAGAAGGAAATTCAAATTCTATTCAGTTAGAATCTCCTGGCTAGTACATGATATTAATTTTACATACATAATATTGTTTTAAATCAAAGTTTTAGAATGTGATGATAATAGTGAGCCATTATTAAGGTCCACCCAACTGCCCTCCATACTTCTAGATAACATTTCTCTTCCTTTTGGAGTTATCTCCACTCTCCACTTGTATCATGTATTCCTGGTGGAAGTTTGGCATCTTCGTAACCCACCCACCTGTCTGGGCATAGTAGGGGTGAGCATAGGCCCCAAGCTGAGCCAGTCCATCCCAGGGTCTAGAAAGTAATTGGTGAAAAAACTTTATTAATTTTCAAAAATTTTATATTTTACTTGAGTATATTCCACATCAATTAGTATTCATTTCTAAAGTATAGGAAAATATTGATATGTTGATATTTAACAGGGGGGCTTCCTCAGTGACTCAGTGGTAAAGAATCACCTGCAATGCAGGACACTCAGGAGACCAGGGTTCCATCCCTGGGTTGGGAAGATCCCCTGGAGGAGGGCATGGCAACCCACTCCAGTATTCTTGTCTGGAGAATCCCGTGAACAAAAGAGCCCTACAGAGTTGGGCCCTAGAGTTGGACATGGCTGAAGTGACTTAGCAAGCACGCACACACTCTATCTGAAGCAAATCATTGCATTTTGATGACATTGATGACATGTAAATTTTTTTCCTTCAAAGAAAATAATCTTTTTCTTGTTCTCAGCAGATTGTTCAGTTGTATTGATCAGTGGCAAATATTGTGAGCACTTACTTTAAGACAGTAGCATAAGGGGGTGGGCTCTAGGAGCAAATGGACTCTGGTTCCTACCTTTTTGTAGTATTGTACTTTTAGCAGAAAGTCATCCTACATGGTGTAAAAATTTTCCAGAGCCTCTTGTTAAGAATTCATGTAATTTTTGCATTGTACTTTTCTAGTTCCATGTCCAAACTACTGTGTGATGTTTATCCCTGACTTCAGTACTCTTGAATTCCACTGCCAAAGTCATATTTGAGAAGCAAGAGACAGAAAATGCATTTATAATTAAATATAAGTTCAGATCTTAAGTATATTGCTTACTGGTATTGGCCTTGTACAATTTATTTCATTTCTCTAAACCTCAATTACTCCTTGTAACATGGAAATCATTTGACTGAACCAAATGAAACTGCTGTTTATGCAGGTTAAAAACAGTGGAGTACTGAAGATTTCTTCTGATTCAGACTAAAATAGCCTTGCCTTCCCACATATATATAAATTAATTAATTGTATGCAAAGCTCTCATTAAAGTGCTTAACTTGAAGTAATTTTAATTATGCTAGGAAAATTTTTCAGAGCTATATACTAACAATGTAAACAAAACACTCTATTACAAATAAACATACCCTCTATGTGATACATGAGAAGTCTATACAATTAGAAATCATAGTTACATTTTTAACCACTTATTAGCTATGAGAGTAAACATTACTATCATTATTTTTAAGTAACTAATTCATGTGAATGTTAAACTGATCATATATATGAGCATGCCTGTCATGTATTTACTCAGTAAAGAAAAAGTAGTACAAATAGGTATTATTTAGAAACAGTACAAACAAATATGTCAGGTGCTTTTCTAGATGTCAGGAATACAGCAAATAATAAGATAAAATCCATTATCTCTGGAGGAATATATGCTAGTAAGGGGAGACTCATAATAAGCAGGTAGATATATTTTAAAAAACCACATAATTACATATAAAGATATGAAATAAAAATTAAAATCTTAGTAGATACTTTATGTAGATTTTTAAAATTCAAATTTTCTTTAATCATTATATATTCATACCATTAAATCATTGCCCATCATTACTTTTCTTTGTATCTTAATATATGTGGGTCCATATATTTGGAGAATTAAAACAATTCTGAATTACTAGCTTCTTTGGATAGCAAACATCCTGTGGAAAAGCCTCTTTCCTCTTTTTCTCCATTAATGCATCAGCAGTAATACTTAGCTCTGGTTAAAGGGTGAAAGCATCATAAAATTTTAAGGCTAACTCTAATCTAGGTTAAGAAATACGGTAATTGTTACCAAGGTATCTGACTTCTATTTCCCTAAATAACCAGGCTTCCTAAATGAAACATTTTTATTTCACTTTCTCTTTTAATAGCTGCCTCCCCTTGGAATCTTTTATCATTTTATTGCATTTGAAGCGCTTTCTTTTTTGGGGGGGAAAAAAAAAGAGAGAACTATTTGAACTTTACAAACAGATATAAATGGAAAGAAAGAAGAGGAAGGTCAGATTTTGGGTCTGCTAACCTTGGCAATGTCCTTTGAAAGTAGTCCCCGGGTAGCTTTAACTTCTGTCAGTGCACGTGAGCCTGAGATCACCCCCGGGCCCAGCCTGCTTGGCACACTGACAGAGGTCACATTTTCACACAGATGAACAATTTCCCTGATAAAGTGAAACTGGTACTTAAGCACAAGCTCTAATGAGCAGCCCCCATCTTTAGCTCCCACTTTAAAGTATCCCCAAGGTTCCCAGTACAATTTCATTTGACCTTTAGCTAAAGACTGTATTTTACTAGATCACCAATTCCCCCTGATCCCTGGAGTGTCTGCCTGTGTCGGCACTTATGAGAAACCCACTCTGCACACAAGGCGGGTGTTCTCACCCCTCTTTAAGGACAGCTCACAAGACCTCTTTATCCCCTCCCTCTGATCTCCTCTCTCTCTTTTCTTGGGATGATGGCAATGTTCACGCTATTTCTTCAACTTCTACAAACGTGAATTGATGTGTTCTGAATTGATATATTTGACCTGGGAGCAAACCATGATTATGAATTGTCTAAAGTGCTATTATTTTTTGGCCAAACTTAACGTGGCTCCAATGGTAAAGAATCCACCTGCTAATGCAGGAGACACAAGAGATTTTCAGTCACTGGGTCAAGAAGATCCCCTGGAGGAGGAAATGGCAACCCACCCTAGTATTCTTGCCTGGAAAACAATCCATGGACAGAAGAGCCTAGTGTGCTGCAGTCTATGGGGTCACAAAGAGTTGGACATGACAGAGTGCACATGCACACACACATACGCACAAATATGTGTTAATTTTCTTAACATTATAGTGAGCACAGAGTCATTGTACTATAAGAGCCTCAAAGCATTTGCGAAACTCCTGTTTCCCTATTTTATTTCATAATTAGGGTTGTATGACAGAGTTAGTAATTGGTCATATGGATTTGTTTGGTGTTAGTAACTGGCTCTAATCATAAAATATTGTTATTACTAAAAAAGACATCCTTTCTGAATCTCAGTTCAGTTCAGTTCAGTTCAGTCGCTCAGTTGTGTCCGACTCTTTGCAACTCCATGAATTGTAGCATGCCAGGCCTCCCTGTCCATCACCAACTCCCGGAGTTTAACCAAACTCACTTCCATCGAGTCAGTGATGCCATCCAGCCATCTCATCCTCTGTCGTCCCCTTCTCCTCCTGCCCCCAATCCCTCCCAGCATCAGAGTCTTTTCCAGTGAGTCAACTCTTTGCATGAGGTGGCGAAAGTACTGGAGTTTCAGGTTTAGCATCAGTCCTTCCAAAGAAATCCCAGGGCTGATCTGCTTTAGAATGGACTGGTTGGATCTCCTTGCAGTCCAAGGGACTCTCAAGAGTCTTCTCCAACACCACAGTTCAAAAGCATCAATTCTTTGGCACTCAGCCTTCTTCACAGTCCAACTCTCACATCCATACATGACTACTGGAAAAACCATAGCCTTGACTAGATGGAATCTTGTTGGCAAAGTAACGTCTGTGCTTTTGAATATGCTATCTAGGTTGGTCAAAACTTTCCTTCCAAGGAGTAAGCGTCTTTTAATTTCATGGTTGCAATCATCATCTGCAGTGATTTTGGAGCCCCCCAAAATAAAGTTTGACACTGTTTCCACTGTTTCCCCATCTATTTCCCATGAAGTGATGGGACCAGATGCCATTATCTTCATTTTCTGAATGTTGAGCTTTAAGCCAACTTTTTCACTCTCCTCTTTCACTGTCATCAAGAGGCTTTTTAGTTCCTCTTCACTTTCTGCTGATATACAAATAATATCTTAGAGATTGCTAGGAGCAAACACTTATTCACCACTAATTATATTGTATATATGGTTGGATAGCATCACCAACTCAATGGACATGAACTTGGGCAAACTTTGGGAGATAGTGAGCAACAGGGAGGCCTGGTATGCTGTAGTCCATGGGATCACAAAGAGTTGGGCACAACTGAGCAACTGAACAACAATATATCTGCATAAGAGGGTTGAATTTCCATTCTGCTTCCATGAGGGAAAAGCTTAGACAGGACACCTTCATCTTTTCCATACTTTCTTACTCCTTCCTGCCAAGGAGAGGCCAGTGACTTATTAATTCAGTACCCTGTGGGTCCTGAAGTGATATTGTGATTTGCTTTTCTTGTCATATGATAACCATGATAGGTTGGCTTTTGTCCATATAAGGGTGAAGGCTCCAGTTTGGTAGAGTAAGTGAATTCTAGAATGAAATATTAGGAAGCACATTGTAATCCTACATGAAAGCTATGTACACTGATTCAGTTTTTCTCTAGAAAACTCTGTCTTGATCTTCATCTCTATCATTCATGTGTATATATTTCAATCAGTTACAAATGTGTCGACAAAAGTAAAGATGGTATTTGCTGTAACAAATACACCTTTTAATCTGTAAACATGATACATGTTACTACAATCAACTTCTTAAAAAAATTATTGGAGTATAGTTGATAATACAATGTTGTATTAGTTTCAGGTATACTGCAAAGTGATTCACTTAAATATATATATATATATGGCACCTCTTTTTAGATTCTTTTCTCATTTAGGCCATTAAAGAGTACTGAGTAGAGTTCCCTGTGCTATACAGCAGGTTCTTATTAGTTATCTATTTTATATATAGAAGTGTGTATATGTCAATCCCAATCTCCCAATTTATCCCTTACATTTATCCCCTAGTAACCATAAGTTTGTTTGCTGAATCTGTGACCCTACTTCTGTTTTGTAAATAAGTTCATTTGTACTCATTTTAGATTCCGCATATAAGCAATATCATATGATATTTGTCTTTCTGTGTCTGACTTACTTCACTCAATATGACAACCTTTGTGCTTTTTTATGGCTGAGTAATATTCCATTGTATATATGTACCACATCTTTATCCATTATTCTGATAATGAACATTGAATTGCTTCCATGTCCTGACTATCGTAAATAGTGCTTCTATGAACATTGGAGTGCATGTATCTTTTCAAATTATGGTTTTCTCCAGATTATACCCAGGAGTGGAATTGCTGGGTTGTTTTCTATTTTTAGTCTTTTAGAGAACATTTGTACTGTTCTCCAGAGTGGTTGTACCAATATACATTCCCACCAACAATATAGACAGGTTCTGTTTTCTCCACACCCTCTCTAGCATTTAGTGCTTGTTGATTTTTTTTATGATGGCTATACTGACTAGTGCGAAGTGATACCTCTTTATAGTACTTATTTGTATTTCTCTAATAATTAGTGATGTTGGCATCATTTCATGTGTTTTTGCACCATCTGAATGTCTTTGGAGAAATGTCTCTTATTTTGGCTACATCACATGACTTGCAGGATCTACCCTGACAAAGGATTAGGGATTTAACCCAGACTCCAGCCATGAAAACACTGAGTTTTAACTGCTGGACTACCAGGGAATTCCCCACAATCACCATTGTTATGTTTATTCATTCTAGTGATTAAAAATTTGAAGCTCCTAACTTGTTTTTGAATGGAATGAGTTCAAAAGCAAAATCAAAACTAGTTTTGAGTGCCGTTAGACATCTTTTTACTCTCTAGCATTTCAATCCCCACTATTCCCAAGAATCAAATTCATTCCAGCATATAAAATTTGAAACAACCAGGCTTAGTCAGAATTTAAATGTAAATTGTCAGATATTTCAGATCTGACAATATGTAAGTTATGTCTTTAATGACTCAGATATTTGAAATAGATATAGGAATATGAACATAGTACACATTTTGTGACCTTTTATTTATATGTGCCAATCCAGACATTGGAAATACAAATTCACTTAAAATGACTACTTGACTACTGGAATCTATCAAAGATCTGCTGTATGTTGTTTTTTGGTACCAAATGCTTAATTAGTGATATCTGATTAAATTAACAGAAATCTATGTAGTTAGATGCTATTTCTATTTCACAGGTGAATGAGCTACAGACATGATAACATTTTGAAGGTTACATCGTTTATAAGTCTCTAAATTCTCATATATGTCAGGATTATCTCCAGATCTGACTCTTGTGCTATCCTGCCCTCAGAAAAAAGTATGGAAATTTTTCTTTGCCCTCAAATGAAGTTTGACAGGAAAAGATGATTATTGTGCTTCACTGTTAGCTTCAGTATTTCATTAATATTAATATGATGGCACAAATGTTAGTGGGCTTCCCAGGTGGCACTAGTGGAAGAATCTGCCTGCAGATGCAGGAGACACAAGAGACATGGGTTCGATCCCTGGGTCAGGAAGATCCCCTGGAGAAGGAAATGGCAACCCACTCCAATATTCTTTACCTGGAGAATTCCATGGACAGAGGAACCTGGTTGGCCACAGTCCATGGGGATGCAAAGAGTCAGACAATGACTGACTGAGCACACACCCAAATTTTGGCAGCTTGAGTTGAATAGATTAGTTTCTCACAATTTTTTTAAAACAAAATGACATATGTGAATTATAAATATATATATTTTTTTCTCCAAGAATCTTTTCAACAGCCCAACTAATAAACTTATGTCATCAGTAATGGAAAAGCGTCTAACAATTTGGATACATTATGTGAACTGTTAAGATGCATAGTTTCTTCTCAGTAAAAGCAAAACTTAATTAATATGTAATACACAGGGAAGAAAGAAGAGTTTATGTATGGCTCATATGTCTAGGGGGATTTTAAAACATTATTTATTTTGTGGGCAGTGATTGTCAGAGTTCTTATGTAGGAGTGTGACACTATTATTTTTGAAGGATAAGTTGAACAGAGCATTGCCAATAATTTGAAATGCGGAGAGGGCAAGAGAGAGCAGTTGAGAAGCTATGGCTGTTGTCTCCTAAAATCACCTGACTGAGGTCAAGGACAGTGGAGTTGAAGAGAAGGGAGTCAAAGGCACACAGGAGGTAGAGTTGAGTACTCTTACTTTATACATGACTGAGTACCGTGGCTAAGCAGAAGCAAAATATGAAGATGATTTGAAACCTTCTCGCTTGAATGAATGAATAAAGTGTGATTCATTATGAGTGATTTGAAAATGCAGAAAGCGGAACAGATTTGAACTGGTGAGATATCAAGGAATCAAGTCCTAGTCAGTTTAAATATGCATGTGGTTTTATGTTCTCCAATGAAACAGTGAGTTAAAAAGTTGTTTTTTTAATTACTGTTAAAATTATATCATAAGTCCTGAGGTGAGTGTTCTGGTAGAGATCCTATAAACTTGCTAGAATGAGCATGGCTTTACAACAAATCCTGGTATAAAGGCTGGCAAATATAAGAGTGGAACTCTGCCAAATAGGTTAATGGTCCTGAAAAACCATTTTTCCCCAACATTAAAAAAAAAAAGTGAAGGATTAACAAGCTAGCAGTCTTACTTTAATTTTAGAGCAAGACATATTTCATACTCTTTTGGGATGCTATTTACAGAAGGTTTCATCAGGCTAATTCACCCATATCAATTATTATTTATCTCATATCTACAGAATAAGACATTTTATTACATAATTTGCTAGATATGAAGAAGCATAGCTCCTTTCCCCCAGGGAGGTTATATTGCAAAAGAGAAATGCCAAAAACCATGATCAGTTATGCATGGCTTTTCAAAATGATAACTTATTGATTTTTACCTACTAAAGTTATAGTCCTCCAGTGCTGCACACACACACATACCGTCATTCTCCAGGTCAAAATCACAAGAAAAGACTTCTATAGAGCAAGTAGTACTTAACTCAATTCAAAAAACATTTATTGTCCATTTCTAGTATGCAAAGCTTTGTTCTAGGTACTGTTTCTTAGAAGTAAATATTAATAATATATTTTGTGCTTTAAAAAAAGCATGTCATAATTTATCAATACAGAATATGTGTGGCATTTTTATACATATTCTCTCATTTGATTTTCACACGTATTCTCTGAAATGGGTAGGTGAACTATTGTCCCACATTTTATACAAGATGTAGTTGTCTTGTAGTAAGGTAATATCATGTCCTTATACTTTGAGATAAAGTTGTATTTAGTTACATAAATGAGTCAGTATCATAAACGGCAGATAAAAACTAGGGAAGGATTAAACTGAGAGATATTTGTGGTCTGGAGTGAAAGGACTGGATGCATGTCAGCAATCATACAGCATTTGCCCCAGACTGCCTATTTCCTCAACCACTCCGAGCATCACCAATCAACTCCAGAACTCTATTATACTGGAATTGATCTTGAATTTAGAACCATTTCTACAGAGAATTTCAAACAGCCATTACAGTCCACTGCAAGTGGCATTTGTCATGGAATCTGTCACTGGATTTAGCAAAGACAAGAAGACAATTAAAAAGCTACAAGATATCAGTAAAGGAAAAATTTAAGACATATCCTTTTATTGTATTCCTGTTCTCATAACAAAGTAGAGAAAGACCCTAAATAAAAAAAGACAAGAAAAAATAGACAATAGAGAAAAGGAAAAGAAAAAACTTAGAAAGCAGAGTTATAGCCCTGGTCTCTTAAACTTATCAACCTGAGGTTGTTACTCACTTAAGTAATTAAAAGAGTCTTGGTTCTTAATTATGAACAGTAGATGAATTTGAAACTGAGACTACTCCACAAAGCTAGGCTCTTTCAGATCTCAGTCATTGAAAAGGACTGTGAGAATAAATCTACCTGCTCACAAAATAAGACTACAAAATTTATCTGTCTTGCCCTAGGTTCTGAGTGAGCGAGAACCACCTACCCTTTAACATCAAGTCACTCACTAAGAGCCACACCTTAGAAACACATAGGTATTTCCATCATATTATGATTGGTGATGTAAAAAAAAGAAGATAGATTTAATGGATACTAAGAAGAGTGATATATAAGACCAGTAATGATTGGGAATGGGGAAGTAAGATGCAAAGATGGGTTCGAAGTTTGTGACGTAAGTGAACCACTGAGAGGCGATAACACTTAAAGAAATAAAATATAGGGTGAAAATCAGGGGAAAGATATTGAATTCAACACCGGACACTGGAGTAGACACTTTCTCTGCCTCAGTGGAACAAGATGCAGAGGTGTGATCTTGGCTCCAACAGTCTCTTGCAGTGGACTTTGATTCTAAAACAGGTGACACAGGCTGCTCCGTGGTAGGGTTGATCTTTCTCTTCCCCATCACTCTTCCCTCTCTCAAGCAGTAAGTAGTAGTAACAGCAACAGTAGTGACAGTTGTGGTCATCATATCGGGTAAAAACTGCAAAGTCATTTGCCATTGCAAAAATACTGGTTGGCGTTTAGTGCTCAGCTGTGTTGGTGACGAATCATTCTATGCCACAGTTTGGTAATAATTTTTAGGTGTTTAGCCTTCATCCAGGCTTCCCCGGTAGCTCAGCAGGTAAAGAATCCGCTGCGCAATGTAGGAGACCCTGGTTCAATTCCTGGGTTGGGAAGATGCCCTGGAGAAGTGATAGCTATCTACTCCAGTATTCTTGGGCTTCCCTGGTGGCTCAGACAGTAAAGAATCTGCCCGCAATGTGGGAGATCTGGGTTCTATCCCTCGGTTGGGAAGATCCCCTGGAGGAGGGCATGGCAACCTACTCCAGTATTCTTGCCTGGAGAATCCCCCGTGGACAGAGGAGCCTGGCAGGCTACAGTCCATGGGATTACAAAGAGTCGGACATGACGGAGTGACTAAGCACATCATAGCACCTTCTTAATCCAGGTTCTTTGACCTTTAAAAAATATAATTGGACATTTAAATGATCTAGAGTTGGCTTCCCACCAACTGCAGTGATTTTGGAGCCCCCCAAAAATAAAGTCTGACACTGTTTCCACTGTTTCCCCATCTATTTCCCTTGAAGTGATGGGACCAGATGCCATGATCTTCGTTTTCTGAACGTTGAGCTTTAAGCCAACTTTTTCACTCTCCTCTTTCACTTTCATCATGAGGCTTTTTAGTTCCTCTTTACTTCTTGCCATAAGGGTGGTGTCATCTGTAAATCAGAGGTTATTGATATTTCTCCCAGCAATCTTGATTTCAGCTTGTGCTTTTTCCAGCCCAGAGTTTCTCGTGATGTACTCTGCATATAAGTTAAATAAGCAGGGTGACAGCATACAGCCTTGATGTATTCCTTTTCCTATTTGGAACCAGTCTGTTGTTCCATGAAATTAAAAGATGCTTATTCCTTGGAAGGAAAGTTATAACCAACCTAGATAGCATATTAAAAAGCAGAGACATTACTTTACCAACAAAGGTCCGTCTAGTCAAGGCTATGGTTTCTCCAGTGGTCATGTATGGATGTGAGAGTTGGACTGTGAAGAAAGCTATGAGCACCGAAGAATTGATGCTTTTGAACTGTGGTGTTGGAGAAGACTCTTGAGAGTCCCTTGGACTGCAAGGAGATCCAACAAGTCCATTCTGAAGGAGATCAACCCTGGGATTTCTTTAGAAGGAATGATGCTAAAGCTGAAACTCCAGTACTTTGGCCACCTCATGCAAAGAGTTGACTTAATGGAAAAGACTCTGATGCTGGGAGGGATTGGGGGCAGGAGGAGAAGGGGACAACAGAGGATGAGATGGCTGGATGGCCTCACCAACTCAATGGATGTGAGTTTGGTTGAACTCTGGGAGTTGGTGATGGACAGGGAGGCCTGGCGTGCTGCAATTCAGTGGGTCACAAAGAGTCGGACACGTTGAGCGACTGAACTGAGAGTTGGCTTCTGTGGCTTGTGACTACTGATTCTTGCTTAAATAATTTAAATTCAGGTGACTGTATGATATATAATTAGAAGTGTCAGATTGGAAGTACAGATGTATGGGTATTGGTTCTTGAAAAAATGCTGAGCTGGAGAGGAGATCAGTATTTGACTTTTAAACTACTAGCATTAAGGTCCCTGGGGCAGCAGGTCACAATGAAATTCGAAACAAAGTGAAGATTGATTCAAATGAATTCTTTTTAACGGCTGAGTAATACTCCATTGTGTAAATGTACCACAGCTTTCTTATCCATTCATCTGCTGATGGACATCTAGGTTGTTTCCATGTCCTCGCTATTATAAACAGTGCTGCGATGAACATTGGGGTACATGTGTCTCTTTCAATTCTGGTTTCCTCGGTGTGTATACCCAGCAGTGGGATTGCCGGGTCATAAGGTAGTTCTATTTGCAATTTTTTAAGGAATGGAGCCGATTATACAGAGTGAAGTAAGCCAGAAAGAAAAACACCAATACAGTATACTAACACATATATATGGAATTTAGAAAGATGGCAATGACGACCCTGTATGCAAGACAGGAAAAAAGACACAGCTGTGTATAACGGACTTTTGGACTCAGAGAGAGAGGGAGAGGGCGGGATGATTTGGGAGAATGGCATTCTATCATGTATACTATCATGTAAGAATTGAATCGCCAGTCTATGTCTGACGTAGGATACAGCATGCTTGGGGCTGGTGCATGGGGATCACCCACAGAGATGTTATGGGGAGGGAGGTGGGAGGGGGTTTCATGTTTGGGAACACATGTAAGAATTAAAGATTTTAAAATTTAATAAAAAAAAAAAGAGAAAAAAAAAAAAAAAAACAAAGTGAAGATTGTCCTCAGATGAGTTATGGATACTTCATTCCCCAAGACAAGAAAAAAAAATTCTAGAGGCAATAGCAAAAGTTGAGCACCTGCCTCCCCATAGAATCCTTAATAACCATGATTGATTTCCTTTCCTCCAATGCTTAGAGTATGTAATGAAAACAGAACTCACTCCTACAACCCAATATTTCAACCCAAAGAATTTCCTTTTAACCCAAGCTTTTAAATATACTCTTTATAGTATCTAGTTCATATCTAACTTATATTAACAATTATTTATTCTACAAGTCTTTTTGATGAGAATATTTGATGTTTTCATAGGTCCTGAACAACTTTTATAATCAGAACTCTCTGCTTTATTACTGGACCTCACTAATACAGTAATATTGGCAAGGTTAAATAAAATAAAAAAGATAACTAATATTAAAGGAAATGCAAGATTTAAAGAAACTCAGAGTTTCCAACACAATTTTCAATAGATATTTCTGTTAATAACAGGAACAAATTAACTAAGATTGAGATGTGTAGATTATTAAATGATAGGTTTCAGTAAACTTTGTTTCCTGGATTTTTAGTTTTTCATCAACTATCTAGCTTTGCTATTTATCGAGTAAAAATATTGATAGATCTCTAATATTTCAATTCAGTTCAGTTCAGTCGTTCCATCATGTCCAAATCGTTGCAACCCCATGAACCACAGCACACCAAGCCTCCTTGTCCATCATCAACTCCCAGAGTTTACACAAACTCACATTGAGTCGCTGATGCCATCCAACCATCTCATCCTCTGTTGCCCCCTTCTCCTTGACCTTCAATCTTTCCTACCATCAGGGTCTTTTCAAATGAGTCAGTTCTCCTCATCAGCTGTCCAAAGTATTGGAGTTTTGGCTACAACATCAGTCCTTCCAATGAATATTCAGGACTGATTTCACTTAGGATGGACTGGTTGGATCTCCTTGCAGTCCAAGGGACTCTCAAGAGTTATCTCCAACACCACAGTTCAAAACCACCAATTTCTCAGCACTCAGCTTTCTTCATAGTCCAACTCTTACATCCATATATGACTACTGGAAAAGACATAGCTTTGACTAGATACATACTTTGTTGGCAAAGTAATGTGTCTACTTTTTAATATGCTGTTTAGGTTGGTCATAACTTTCCTTCTGGGGAGTAAGCATCTTTTAATTTTGTGGCTGCAGTCACCATCTGCAGTGATTTTAGAGCCCTCCCAAATAAAGTCTGACACTGTTTCCACTGTTCCCCATCTATTTCCCATGAAGTGATGGGACCGGATGCCATGATCTTAGTCTTCTGAATGTTGAGCTTTAAGCCAACTTTTTCACTCTCCTCTTTTACTTTCATCAAGAGGCTCTTTAGTTCTTCTTCACTTTCTACCATAAGGGTGGTGTCATCTGCATATCTGAGGTTATTGATTTTTCTCCAGGCAATCTTGATTACAGCTTGTGCTTCCTCCAGCCCAGTGTTTCTCATGATGTACTCTGCATATAAGTTAAATAAGCATGGTGACAATATACAGCCCTGACATACTCCTATTTTCCTATTTGGAACCAGTCTGTTGTTCCATGTCCAGTTCTAACTATTGCTTCCTGACCTGCATACAGATTTCTCAAGAGGCAGGTCGGGTGGTCTGGTATTCCCATCTCTTTCAGAATTTTCCATAGTTTATTATGATTTACACAGTCAAAAGCTTTGGCATAGTCAATAAAGCAGAAATAGATGTTTTTCAGGAACTCTCTTTCTTTTTCGATGATCCACCAAATGTTGGCAGTTTGATCTCTGGTTTCCCTGCCTTTTCTAAAACCAGCTTGAACATCTCAGTGTTCATGGTTCACACATTGTTGAAGCCTAGCTTGGAAAATTTTGAGCATTACTTTACTAGCGTGTGAGATGAGTGAAATTGTGTGGTAGTTTGAGCATTCTTTGGTATTGCCTTTCTTTGGGATTGGAATGAAAACGGACCTTTCCCAGTCCTGTGGCCACTGCTGAGTTTTCCAAATTTGCTGTCATATTGAGTGCAGCACTGTCACAGCGTCATCTTTCAGGATTTGAAATAGCTCAACTGGAATTCCATCACCTCCACTAGCTTTGTTCATAGTGATGCTTCCTAAGGCCCACTTAACTTCACATTCCAGGATGTCTGCCTCTAGGTGAGTGATCACACCATCGTGATTATCTGGGTCATGAAGATCTTTTTTGTACAGTTCTTCTGTGTATTCTTGCCACCTCTTCTTAATATCTTCTGCTTCTGTTAAGTCCATACTATTTCTGTCCTTCATTGAGCCTATCTTTACATGAAATATTCCCTTGGTATCTCTAATTTTCTTGAGGAGATCTCTAGTCTTTCCCATTCTACTGTTTTTCTCTATTTCTTTGCATTGATCGCTGAGGAAGGCTTTCTTATCTCTCCTTGCTATTCTTTGGAACTCTGCATTCAGATGCTTATATCTTTCCTTTTTTCCTTTGCTTTTCACTTCTCTTCTTTTCACAGCTATTTGTAAGGCCTCCTTAGACAACCATTTTGCTCTTTTGCATTTCTTTTCCTTGGGTGTGGTCTTGATCCCTGTCTCCTGTACAATGTCATGAACCTCTGTCCATAGTTCATCAGGCACTCTGTCAGGTCTAGTCCCTTAAATCTATTTCTCACTTCCACTGTATAATCATAAGGGATTTGATTTAGGTCATACCTGAATGTGCCTGTGGTTTTCCCTACTGTCTTCAATTTAAGTCTGAATTTGGCAAGAAGGAGTTCATGATCTGAGCCACAGTCAGCTCCCGGTCTTATTTTTCCTGACAGTATAGAGCTTCTCCATCTTTGGCTGCAAAGAATATAATCAATCTTATTTCGGTGTTGACCATCTGGTGATGTCCATGTGTAGAGTCTTCTCTTGTGGGCTTCTCTCCTAGCTTAGTCGGTAAAGAATCCTCCTTCAGTGCAGGAGACCCCGGTTTGATTTCTGGGTTGGGAAGATCCCCTGGAGAGCGGAAAGGCTAACCACTCCAGTATTCTGGCCTTGAGAATTCTATGGACTGTATAGTCCATGGGGTTGCAAAGAGTCAGAGATGATTAACAACCTTCACTTTCACTCTAATATTTAAGAGCTGTATATTTTAAGGATCTGTTTGCTCTTGCCCTAATATAGATATCTCTTCTGAAATAAAGAATAGGAATCAACCATTTGGAATGAGGGCAAATGTATTATCACTTATCATTTTGGTCTTGTGACTTTGTAGATAATTTCTTTATTGCTAATATAAGATTGTATTTTCATGTTTCTCTCTCTAGTGTATTTAGGATTCTCTAAGTGTTGGCGAATACTCTTGAGAGTTCCTTGGACTGCAAGGAGATCCAACCAGTCCATTCTGAAGGAGATCAGCCCTGGGATTTCTTTGGAAGGAATGATGCTAAAGCTGAAACTCCAGTACTTTGGCCACCTCATGCGAAGAGTTTACTCATTGGAAAAGACCCTGATGCTGGGAGGGATTGGGGGCAGGAGGAGAAGGGGACGACCGAGGATGAGATGGCTGGATGGCATCACTGACTCGATGGACGTGAATCTGAGTGAACTCTGGGAGTTGGTGATGGACAGGGAGGCCTGGCGTGCTGCGATTCATGGAGTCGCAAAGAGTTGGATACGACTGAGCGACTGAACTGAACTGAACTGAACTGAAAGGAGCAGGTGAGGGCTTCTTCCCTGGTGGCTCAGTGGAAAGAATCCACCTGCAATGCAGGAGATGCAGGCAATGCAGTTTTTATCCCTGGACTGAGAAGATCCTGTGGAGGAGGGCATGGCATCCCACTCTAGTATTCTCACCTGGACAATCTCATGGCCAGAGGAGCCTGATGGATTATGATCCATGGATTACAGAATCGGACACGACTGAAGTGACTGCATACATGCACGCAAAAGGGCAGATGACAGGCCTTAATGATTTTTGTAAATTCAGATGCTAACATTGGATCTAACACGTAATAGGTTTTCAATACATATTTGTTGAAGGAAAGATAGAAGGAATCATGAACCAGTCAAGAGAGAGTTTGTACATAAGGATGTTAAAAGATGGAGGTGCAGTATATTAAGAAAAGTATTTCAGGTACAGAATTCATTTTTAATATCCCGTGTGTATTAAACACCTAAAAATGATGAACATTTTGGATACACAAAATGATGAACCTTTTTTGTAGGCTACTTATTAGGAAAAGGAACATTTGAGAGATTTTCAGGAAAGTTCAGTATTTACTATCACAAAAGTTTGAAAACTGTACACCTTTTTAGTATTGTTGTTGTTGTTCAGTCTCTAAGTCATGTATGACTCTTTGTGATCCCATGGATTGCAGCGCCCCAGGCCTCCCCATGCCTCACCATATCCCAGAGTTTGCTCAAATTTACATTCATTGAGTTAGTGATACTATCTAATCATTTCATCCTCTGCTGCCCACTTCTCCTTTTGCCTTCTATCTTTCCAGCATCAGGGTCTTTTCCATTGAGTTGGCTCTTTCCATCAGGTGACCAAACTATTGGAGCTTCAGCTTCAACATTAGTCCTTCCAATGAATATTTAGGGTTCCTTCAGGATTGAGTGCTTTGACCTCCTTGCAGTCCCAGAGAGTCTTCTCAGGCATCACAATTTGAAAGCATCATTTCTTCGATGCTCAGCCTTCTTTATGGTCTGTTAAATGGCAACCCATCCAGAATTCTTGCTTGGAAAATTCCATGGATGGAGGAGTCTGGTAGGCTACAGTCCATGGGGTAGCAAAGAGTCAGGCACGACTGAGCTACTTTTTCTTTCTTTAGTATAACAAGAGCATTTTATTTAATACTTGTGAGAATGCAATGAGAAGAGAGAAAAGAAATGTATTCTGACAAGATTTAGCTAAAGGAGTGCTATATTGAGCAATCGAAGATGTCAGTCTTTGGAAGTATTCCCAGTCATAAGAACTAAGGCAAATAACATCTGTTTTGCATAGTATTCACCTTCTTTGTGAGTATGAATTGAAAGTAAATAAACCATGATTCTCTTAATTTCTTTTTGAGAAGTAAGGATTATCTCTTTCAGAACTTTGACTGACTCCAAATGTTGTCACAAGGTTCAGTATGAATTAAGGGTTTGTGTAAGGATGCTTTGAAAAATAATTTGTTTATAGGGTCTGTTTGCAATTAGCAGATGACACTAGAATGATTAGATGAAAATGCTAATTTTATGATGCTTATATCCTGCTGTTTAATAGTTGCTTCTGACAATGTTGTAATTAATTTTTTTTGCATCTATTTTGTTAGAGTTTCCAAAGCCAAGGGCATAATTTATACAATTAAATAAAACCTTGGTGTTTTCAAACGAAAAAGAAAAACACTCAAAATAATTTGGATCAGACCTTGTGAAAAAAGCAAGTTGCTTGCAAGATAACCACTTCACTCTGAATAGTTAGTATCTCAGCTCTAAATTTCAATTAATGGTACCAATCAAAAGGCTCAGGCTTTGATAATTAGTTTGGACTTGTGTCAAATTCATTTAAGTGAGAAATCAGCTTTCAAAAATAAAACATGCTTTAATTTAGAGGTCAGCTTTGAAATTTTTGAAAGTTTATCTTTTATTCTGAAAAGTTTCAAAGACTCAGAAAAGCTGAATGAAGAGTGAAATGAATACGTATGCATCATCACCAACTTTGACCAATTACTAAGCTCCTATCTGCTTTATTTTCCACTTTCTCTGTCCAAATGGATGCTGGAAACATCAGGACATTTCATTCCTAACTACTTCAACATGAATAATCTAAGACAAGGACATTTTCCTACCAGACAACATTATGTTACACTTCAGAAAATTAGCATTAATTCAAAATCCTGTTGCAACATGCAAAATTTCCTCGGTTGTAGCAAAAAATGTCTATTAAGGATCTGTTTTACCCCATTGAGGATTCAGTCAAGTCTGATGAATTATCATTAGTTATGTCCCTTGAAGTTCTCACAATCTATAACAATCCTAAAGTTTCTTGCCATTCCTCGTTCCTGATTCATTGAAGAGTCCCAGCCTTTTGTCTTGCAGAACAACTAAATTTTATATTAAATAGTATGTTTATGACTTGATTTAGGTCAAATATTTTTGATAAAACCACTGCATGGGTGATGCCGGGTACCTCTTACTATACCTTTGGTATAGTAAACCTTCACAAATCTCCACTGAAATCTGAGGTCTTTACCAGTCTCTTGAACTTCTGTCTTCCCAGACCTATAAATCTGCTGAAAACTTCTGCTCAGCCCTCTCTTTAGCATTCCAGCTGCTGCTTTCTGGTATTTTGTGTTTGTCTATTTTTTGAGACATGTCCTTCCCATGAGCAGCTTTTTCATCCAAACTTTTCTAAATAAAATTTCATGCAGATTTTTGGCTTTACTTTTCAGCAGTTTTCTCCCCTTCATTTTCATCTCTTTGGATGATTCTTGATTTCATATCTCTGCTTCCTTAGCTCAGTGAGATCAGGGCTTTGTGTTCATATTGTGTTGTCCTTCACTAACAATTGGCAAATGACCTCAAGTTTGAAACAAAGGTGAACATAGAACTTGTATCCATGCATTTCTCTTCTTTTGAGAATCACAGACCCCAGAATTCTCTGTTGGCTCTTCTACAAAGCATTCAAATAGGTGTTCCATGTATTTTGCATTGTTTTTAGAGTTGTTTTGGAAGATGGCTCACTTGTACACAATTTATTCTCTAATTATCAGATTTAAAGTCTACTCACTTTTCTTTTAATAATAGTCAAGTTATGCAGGCTCAGCTTCCGTTCCTTGTAGCTTAAAAATGTCATCCAAAAAAAAGGAAAATGAAAGGGAAATGACCATTAATTTCATTATTGAGCTTGGACAGAGAAATCTGTGGTTTAAAACATGTTCTAAGGGACTTCCCTGGTAGTCTGGTGGTTAAGACTCTGCCTTACAATGCAGGGGTGCCAGTTCCATCCCTGGTTGGGAAACTAAGATCCCACATGCTGCACAGTGTGACAAAAAAAGTAAGTGTTCTGATTATTCTTCATTTTCCTCTTCCTCCAAACCTGCCATTTTGTGTCATATTCTATGCTCTTGGAGACTATATTCTGTGGACTGCATCATCTGGGCTTCTTCTGTTTTAACTTCTAGTTGGGACCAGGCACTGGGGTCTGACAGTTGAAAGTGAGTTATTAGGATAGATGGAGTGAGGATTTTTTTTTTTTTTAAACTACGCTTTTGCTAGGATTCATGGTGATTCTGGCAATGCCTGTGTTTCTCTATGCCTGTGCTTACAGTTCCTGGAGGCCTTACCTCCTTTCACAGCATCAGTCCACACTTACTGTTTCCTGAAACTGTTCTCTGCCTTTGTTTCTTCAGACTTCAAACTAGATTTCCCACTATTGCTTCTCCTGGGTGTTTTGCCATTCACAGTTTCCTTATGCATGCCCTTACAGCTGAAAATAGCTGATTGATAAAATACTCTTTAGTTGAAGACTGAATTAAGATACCAGTTTCTGAGAAACTTTCACTGACACATTATATTAGTAGTTATTGAGAAATACTTCCAGGGTGGGTGCAGAAGATCAAGTATATAATAGAAGATGTAAAAGAGAATAGACTGAGAAATTTGATGTTTATTTCATAGGTTTTTATAAGTCAGGTTATGTTAACACATACCTAAGTAAAAATGACAGAAATGCATTAAAAATTACACATGTTGAGTTATCATTCACAGAACATGTCCCTGAAAGCAGAATGCAACTATGCCATTACTTTTAATGCATCTGCTTAGAATGTGGAACATGCCACTCTCACTTAAATTTCATTGACCAAAGCAAGTCACATGGGCAAGCCTGATTATTAAGTGTAGATATAAATAATCCTTCATCAAATGTTGTGAATATTTAGTACACAAAACACAAGGTATTACAGAGGAATAAAATGAGAAAAAGAAGTATTTAAACAGACAACTTAGAATCTTCCAGAAGTGAAGGAAATTGTGGGCCCCTAAATCAAATGTATAATCTGTGTACTAAGCCAGTTAAACTAATGTAAAACCATGTTTAGCAAATTAGAGTGAAACTGAAAAATACTAAAGATGAAATGAAAATTTTATATTATGTTGAAGAGAAAGGACATTTTCTGTGAAAGTGTGACAAGTAGATTAAAAGAGTTTGTGTCATTAACAACTATAAATACCAGAATACTTTACCAAAATATTGTCTAAGTTCCTTAGAACTTAGTATCTTATGATAGCTAAAGTATCATCCATGAGACAGAAAAATAAAGGCATTTGTGAATCATAGGCCAACTTTCTGCTCTTAAGACTGTCACAGAAAGAATTAGTAAAGGCATTAACTGAGCAAGAAAATGAATCCAAATCAAAGGAGAGGGTAAACAGAGAAGTGTTAACCCAAAACCTTGATACTGCAATATTTATATCAGATAAAAAGATAAAGAAAATACAATTTAGTAATCAAATGAATGTACAAATAAGATACAGTACTGTTGAATTTGCTTACACCCAATAACTTGGTTTTAACATTTATAAAAGAAAGCTGAAAAAAATTAGAGAATATAAGTGAACCAGTGCAGTTCACACCCATGTTGTTCAAGGGTCAACTGTAGGGATTTTTTTTTTTATTTTACTGTATTTGTTATTCATGCATTTTATACTGTATATTAGGTTTTATGGATTAATATATTTCTATTGTCTAATATACATTTATTTTTAATGAAAAATACATTTATATTTACATAAAATTTTTACAAAATGAACATGCACCTTTTCACAATCATGTCTCTAGATATTTAAGGCAATACATATTACAGAGACCTCATTTTCTGAAATAATGCAGTTAAGTGAGATGTGTATGAATAACAGATGTATATATAAAAAAAATCCCTATCGTTGACCCTTGAACAACATGGGTTTGAATTGCACTGGTTCACTCTCATGCAGATATTTTTTTCAGTAAATATGACATACTGTAATACTACATGATTCATGGTTGGTTGAATCCGCAGAAGCAGAACCACAGGCCAATTGTAAGGTTATATGCAGGTATTCAACTGTGTAGGGGGTTGGTATCCCTACCTCAATGCTGTTCAAGGGTCAACTGCATATGTTGTAAAATTTTAAATGCCTTGAAAAGAAATACCGTGCCTTGGACAGAAAAAAAAAAATACCATGCCTTGGACAGGAAAAAAAAATCAGTTGACACTGCAAAATAAAACTGAATGGATGGATATATCAAAGACATGGTAGAATTCTGGAACATTTTCTAACATAATTTCAGTTGTACTTTAAATCAAGAAAAACTGAAATTTCATGACTTAAGAATCTAATGCAGGACACTTAAAAGGATGAGAATGTAGCCTAAAGAAAATAGGAGTGTGAACATGATAAAGATAGCAGAAGTTAATAAAATATAAAATGGTGAAATATATGACATACATATGAGGATGACCAAAACAAAACCAAAGCTGATTCTTTAGAAAGGACAATATAATAGAAACATTTTTTAGCAAGATTGTTTGGAAAAATAAAATAATAACAAAAGGCAAATTATTAACATATGGAATAAAAAAGGAGAAACAGCTAGAGATATAATAAAGATTTAATATTATATATAATGAAAATGTTCAAGTCAAAAAATTTTAAAAATTCTATGCAATGAAGCTTATAATATACTAAAATTAATAACCAAAATTATTTCAAGAAAAGAGATTTAAAATCCCCTAAGCATTAAAAATTTTAATTATTAATCAAGAATTCTCAGACACAAGAACCAGACAACTTTATAGGTAACAGGTAAAATATACTAAAGCTTCAAAGAACTGATAATGTCTTCTCTCTGCATGCGTCTGTGTGCTCAGTCATGTCCAGCTCTTTGTGAACCCAAGGACTGTAGCTTGCCAGGCTCTTTTGTCTGTGGAATTTTCCAGGCAAGAATACTGGAGTGGGTTACCATTTCTTCCTCCAGGGGTGTTCCAAAACTGTCTCCTGCATTGGCAGGCAGATTGTTTACCACTGAGCCACCTGGGAAGCCCCATTAAAATATATGTATTGAAAAGTGAGAATGCAAAATCCGAACAAATGAATCTAGTCACAGATTTTACACCTTCACAAAAATTAACTCAAACTAGATTGTAGACCTAAATGTAAAATGCAAAACCAATAAATTTCTGGAAGATGACATAGGAAAAAAATTTAAATGACCAGCAATTTGGTGATAATTTTTTAGATACGGCACCAGAAGCACTGACCACAGAAGAAAACATTGACAAGTTAAAAAAAAGCTAAAAACCTTCTGCTCCCTGAAGAACACTGCTAAGAGGATGAAAAAAAGGAGACACAGACTAGGAGAAAATATTCGCAAAACACTTAGCTGTTAAAGTTTTTGTATTTAAAATATACAAAGTACTGTTAAAACACCACAATAACAAAAACAACTTATTAAAAAATGGTCAAGAATCTAAAAAGACTCCTCTTTAAGATATGTAGTGGCTCAGTCGATAAAGAATCTGCCTGCAACGTGCAGGACCTAGGTTGGATAGCTGGGGTGAGAAGATCCCTTGGAGGATGGCATAACAATCCTCTTCAGTCTTCTTGTCTGGATAACCCAATGAATAGAGGAGCCTGGTGGGCTGCAGTCCATGGGTTCACAGAGTCAGACACAACTGAGCAACTAAGCACACAAAGATACACAGATGGCTTATAAGCATATGAAAAGATGTTTCAAGTTATATGTCATTAAAGAATTGCAGGTTAAAAGATCAAGATACCACAGTACAACACATTTATAAGAATAGCTAAAATTCAAAAAACAAACTGACAAAAAACAAAACAAAAAACACCAAACCTGACAAATACTCAATGCTGGCAAGAATGTAAAACCACAGGAATTCTCTTCCCTTGCCAGCAGGAATGTAAAATGGTCCAGCCACATTGGAAGATAAGTTTGGCTGTTTCTGGGCTTCCCTGATGGCTCAGACAGTAAAGAATCTGCCTGCAATGAGAGAGACCTGGGTTTGATCCCTGGGTTGGGAAGATCTCCTGGAGAAAGGGAACAGCAACCCACTTCAGTATTCTGGCCTGGAGAATTCCATGGACTATATAGTCCATGGGGTTACAAAGAGTTGGACACAATCGAGCAACTTCACTTGCTCAGTGAATTAAATTAAATGTAGTCATACTATATGATCCAACAGCCAGTCTGTTAGGTATTTATTTGGTTGAATTGAAAACCATGTTGACACAAAAACCTACACAACAATCTCCAAATAGTTTGATCCATAATTGCAACAAAATTATCCTTCACTAGATGACTAAATAAACACACTGTGTTGTATTTATACAGTAGAATGTTATTCAATCATTTAAAAAATTAACTATAAAGCCACACAAAAATAAATGAACTTTAAAGGCATATTGCTAAGTGATAGAGGCCAGTCTATAAAGAATACCATGAAATTCCTACTGCATGATATTATGAAAAAGAGAAACTCTAGAGACAGTGTTAAAAAGAAAGAAAGAAAAAAAAAAGCACTGGTTTCCAGGGGGCTCAGGGATATGGGCATGGACGGAATAGGTGAGGAACTGGGGGGAGAGAGTGTGGGCAGGAGTGAGGGGTGGGGGTTTATAACAGTGAAACTATTCTGTATGACACTATAATGGTGGAGACATGATATTATTCATTTGTCAGATCCACAGAACATTATAGCACAAGGGTGAACCTTAATGCACATGATGGAATTTAGTGACCAGGAATACATTAATATTGGGCTCATTAAACATAAAAATATACCTAATGTAAAACATTAATAAATAGGTGAAACTGTATGCAGGGGAGGGCAATATGTGGGAACTCTCTGTACTATACTGTCTAGTAAATTTTCTGTAAACTCAAAACTATTCTAACAAATAAATCTGCTAAGTGAAAAGAAAAATCTGATGTGCCTTTGTATGAAAAGCATAGAACAGGACAGAGAAAGGTGGAGCGTGATAGTGGAAGGGCAAATGAAATATATCCAGCATTTGAGAAACGATTTGACATCTAGATATCAAGACATACTATAAAGCGGTATCCAATCATGTAGGCTGATGTTGGTCTAGGAGAATATTTGCTGGAACAATTTAATTTGGTGAAACCTCAGAAACAGACTTATGGACAAATAGAACTTTGATCCCATGAAATAAGAAGCACTGCCGATCAGTGCATGAACTCTTCCATGGTGCAGGGAATGTTTTCCTATGTTAGAAAAGAATGTAAAAATCCTATTTTACGGCAAACATACAAAAAAACCAAATTACTGATGGATAAAGAAACAAAATGATAAAAACAAAGTTGTAAAAAATTTAGAATAAAAATGACTTTCTGGTAGTTAAGCATTTCTTAAATAAGACTCAATGTCATAAAAGCTAAAATAAACTTTGTGATAATTTGGCTATATTAACAAATGTTTCTAGAAAAGATATCTAGTCCACCTTCAAAAATTAATAGAAAACCTGCAGACAGAGAAAATAATCACAATTATCTTTGACTAAGGCTGCATGGCATCACCGACTCAATGGACATGAGTCTGAGTGAACCCCGGGAGATGGTGATGGACAGGCCTGGCGTGCTGCAAATTCATGGGGTCGCAAAGAGTTGGACACAACTGAGCAACTGAACTGAACTGAACTGAACTGAAGGACTAGTAATCATTGCTTCTAAATTACTCAGAAAAAAATAGCAACAGAATAGAAGAATGAGCAAAATATGTAGTAGAAGATCCTGGTGAACCATATAAATAAATGTTCAATTGTATAATTTACATATTTGGGAAAGTGCAAAATTAAGCAATAATGGGATACTATTTTATATTTATTAGAATGGAAAAAAGAGAATATTTTCTAACATTAAGCTTTTGGTTTGTTGTGGAGAAACAAACATTTCTAAACCATAATAATTGGAGTATAATCAGCATAACTTGGTAAGTAATTTGATAATATTTGGTAAATTTGAAAAAAATATATTTTTTACTTAGAAATTTACTCTCATATCAAAAATCAGTATCTATTTTGTCAATAGTACATTCTTGTTAATATGTATGGCTTTGTATGACTAATGTAGGACTCTAAAAATTATTTTGATTGTAAAATTTACATTATACTTTGACTTTATATCAAGACACCTTTACCAGACAGAGAAAGCATTGGTCATTGGAATAAAATAGAGATCCTATGTCTACTCAAAAATTTATTCAATAGCATTATTATAGTTTCAATAGAGTTGAAAATAGTAATTGTCAATTTTAATTTGCTGATGAAAATCAAACTCACTGAGCTCTTATTTTACATGGTTTGTTTTTCTTCACCAAAAATGAAAACAGTTTTGAAAGGCAAGTGATATTTGATTCTTCTGCTTGAGAATTCTGGATTATAAATAAAAATCCCACTGGCATTCCCATCATTCACCACCTCACTCCTTTCCACATTCTTTTGTATGGGCTCTGACACTATAGTGGTGTTTCCTAGCCTTTTATTCTTAATCTTGAACAAAAACCCTGGTGTGCCTGTCAGAATTTTAAGGGAAAAATAAAGACATTATGCATTATGGTGCCAGTAAATGAGAGACAAATGAATAATTTGAAATGGTAGATTTGAAAGAGACTGAATGGAATTTGCTATTCTTAAGAAAGTTTACTAAGGCATTTAAGAGAAAAAGATCTCAATCAATATACTTTTCTAACAGCTGAACCATAAATATAATTTATTGATTGTTACATTTATCTAGTGATATACGATGCTTTTTATTCACCTTCAGGCATTGTGGACATTACCAGAAGCAGATTATTTGATTGTTACAGTGCTTAGCAAAATACACTTATCTTGTCAATATAAAATGTCATGAGAGTACTAAATACATTACTCAGGCAGCACAAAAATAAGAAATTCATTCTGACAGTGTCATGAATCTTATGAGTTTTAGGAAAACATTTATAAAAAGTCAATCCAAAATTAATATCTAAATGTAAAATAATGATATTGTATTTCATTGTGAATTACTATATGTCAAGCACTCATAAGTAGTTCACCTGCAGTATTTATTTAACTCTCAAGCAACTCTATGAATCATTAAATACTACTATTATTTCAATTATATGAATGCAGTACTGAATTTTAGATAATATAAGATCACATAGATAGTAAAACTAGTGAGTGGCCTGACTTTTATAGCCATTATTCTTCCCTGTCTACCTGTCATGTACTGATTTTCTGCCAGTTTGAGCTATTCATTACTGACAGATATATTTTGAAGAGTCCAACTATAATAGTGTATATTTATCATTTAAGTTACATTGGTGTTTGCTTCACATACTCTTTGATGCCCTGTTGTCAGGTACATATATATTTAAGATGAATATGTCTTCTTTTAGAATTGACCCCTTTGTCATTACATAATGTTCCTTTTTATCCTGAAGTCTGCTTTGTCTGAAATTAATGTGTTGCACCAGCTTTATTTTGAGTAGTGATAGCACTGTATATCCTCTGTTTCCCTTTACTTTCAATTTGAGTCTTTTAGTTTAAGTGAATTTCTTGTAGACAATGTACAATTTGGCTCTTAAATCTCTTCTGACATCCTCTGCCTTTTAATTGGTGTACTAAACCATTCAATTTTTTGTTTGTTTTTAAATTTTTATTTTTACTTTATTTTACTTTACAATACTGTATTGGTTTTTCCATACATTGACATGAATCCACCACGGGTGTACATGCGAGCCCAAACATGAACCCCCCTCCCACCTCCCTGCCCACAACATCCCTCTGGGTCATCCCCGTGCACCAGCCCCAAGCGTGCTGTATCGCGAGAAGGGAGAATGGCATTCAACCATTCAAATTTGAAGTGATCATCTGTACGGTTAGACTAACATCCACCATTTCTGCAACTGTTTTCTGAATGCTGCATTAGTTCTTTGTTTCTTTTGCACCTCCTCATACTCTGTCTTTTCTGGTTTTAATTCAGCAATTTATATGACCTGAATTTATCTCCTCTCATAGTGTATCAGTTTACTTAAAAATATCTAATGGTTGCCTTAGAATGTACAATAAATATTTTAAGCTAGTCTAGTCCACCTTCAAATAACACTGTGCTGCCATCCGTGGGACCAGGTATTTTATCCCAGAGTATTCCCAATTTTGCCATCCCATTTCTTGTGATATTTCTGTCATACACTTTATTTTTTCATATGGTATAATCACACACTACATTATTTTTATTATAAAATAGTTATTTAAAAATAAGAAAAGCAAAACATTTTATCTTTATTTACTTCTTCTCTGACACTGTTCCATTTTTTATGAGAATCCTATATTAATCCTTTATTTCTTAAATTGCTTTTTTTTTTACCATTTGAAATGCACATCCACAGGCAATGAATATATCAATTTTTGTTTGTCTAAGAAAGTCTTTATCTTTTTTTTTTTTTTTGAAGGGTAATTTTACTGGATATATAATTCTAGGTTGTGGCATTTTACTTTTTCTTTTTCAATATTTAAAATATTTTATGTCACTCTCTTCTTCACTGATTTCAGCTAGAAATCCCTAAAGTTCTTATTCTTGTACCTCTACAGGTAGGATGATTCCTCCTTCCTCACTGCTGATTTCTTTCAATATTTTCTTCTTTTTCTTTGGTTTTCTTCAGTTTGAATCTGATATGACATGTATAGCTATATTTTTTTGTGTTTATTCTGTTTGGTATTCCATGAGTTTCATGGATTTGTGGTTTGATATTGGACATTAATTTTAGAAAATTTTCAACATTGCTATTTTAAGTCTTTCTTCTGCTATAACTTTTGATATTCCCCCGTACTTCTTTGATGTTCTCTTCTGTTGTGTTCCCTATATATTCTGTTCTTTTCCTTTCTACATTCTATTATTTTCAGAATAAATCTCAGTATTTCCATGGGTCTGTGTATCTGTGCTGTTTAACTGGGTGATGACACCACCCTTATGGCAGAAAACAAAGAGGAACTGAAGAGCCTCTTGATGAAAGTGAAAGAGGAGAGTGAAAAAGCTGGCTTAAAACTCAACATTCAAAAAACTTGGATCATGCTGCCAGTCCCATCACTTCAAGGCAAATAGATGGAGAAACAATGGAAACAGTGACAAACTTTGTTTTCTTGGGCTTCAAAATCACTGCAGATGATGACTGCAGCCATGAAATTCAAAGATGCTTGCTCCTTGAAAGAAAAGCTATGACCAACCTAGACAGCATGTTAAAAAGCAGACAAAGTTCTGCTGACAAAGGTCTGTCTAGCCAAAGCTATAATTTTTCCCATTGTCATGTATGGATGTGAGAGTTGGACCATAAAGGAAGCTGAGCACTGAAGAGTTAATGCATTTGAACTGTGTTGCTGGAGAAGATTCTTGAGTGTCTCTTGGACTGCAAGGAGATACAACCAGTCAATCATAAAGGAAATCAGTCCTGAATATTCATTGGAAGGACTGATGCTGAAGCTGAAGCTCCAATACTTTGGTCACCTGACATGAAGAACTGACTCACTGGAAAAGACCCTGATGTTGGGAAAGATTAAGGGCAAGAAGAGAAGGAACTGGAAGAGGATGAAATAGTGGGATAGCATCACCGACTCGATCACCATGAGTCTGAGCAAATTCCAGGTGTGGACAGGGAATCCTGGAGTGCTGTAATCCACAGGGTTGCAGGTCAGACACAACTTAGCAGCTGAACAACAACAACAACTATTTTAGGATAGTTGTGATCAGATTTTATTTTAGAGACATAACAAGAACAATATCCATAATTTATTTTGATATTCTTTTGTTAAAAGTTTCTGTTTGCCTTAATATGACAGTCCTGTTAAACAAAACTGCTACTAGCGCCAAGACAGGGAATTGTTGTTTTTTTTTTTCCCATGGACTTGAACCAGGGACTGTTCCAAACACTCTGCATATGGTTCATAGCATCACTGGATATCTAATATTTCCCACTGATACTGCTTGATTCATTCTTTATTATGTTATCCTGTTTAGTTTTCTATGTGGTCTTAGATACTATGTAAAGGATTTTTTTTTAACTTGTTTAATGACAGACTTTTTTAGCAAGAATTGTTTTAATGAAATCCTGTTTGCCATTTTGAGTAGAACTAAGGCTTCATGTTGGAGGGTAATTTAAGCACAGTCGGTCAGTCATGTCTGTTTCTTTGCAGTCCCATGGACTATAACCCACGTCTGTCTATGGAATTTTCCAGGCAAGAATACTGGAGTAAGTTGCCACTTCCTATTCCAGGGGATCTTCCTGACTCAGGAATGGAACCCACATCTCTTGTGTCTCCTGCATTGGCAGGTGGATTCTTTACCACCTGGGAAGCCCAAAGCATGCTTATTCCTCCACGTAAGTCATTCTAGTATTGAAAATATAAATAACCAATCCTCTAAAGTCTTGTATTTTTGTGGAGCTAAATTAATTTTAGTTACGTAAATAGAAATAAAAAACTTTTACTGAAAACTGAATTAGATGTACTATGATTATCGCACAGTTGCACTCATCTGACATGCTAGCAAAGTAATGCTCAAAATTCTCCAAGCTAGGGTTCAACACTATGTAAACCGAGAAATTCCAGAAGTTCAAGCTGGATTTAGAAAAGGCAGAGGAACCAGAGATCAAATTGCCAACATCTGCTGGATTGTCAAAAAAATCAAGAGAACTCCAGAAAATCATCTGCTTCTGTTTCATTGACTATGCCAAAGCCTTTGACTGTGTGGATCACAACAAACTGTGGAAAATTCTTAAAAAGATGGGAAACCAGACCACCTTACTTGCCGCCTGAGAAACTTGTATGTGGGTCAAGAAGCAACAGTTAGAACAGTTAGAACAAGACATGAAACAATAGACTGGTTCCAAATTAGGAAGGAGTTTGTCAAGGCTGTACTATTGTAACCCCGTTTATTTAACTTATATGTAGAGTTCATCATGCAAAATGCCAAGCTGGATGAACACAAGTTGGAATCAAGATTGCCGGGAGAAATGTCAATAACCTCAGATATACAGATGACACCACCCTTATGGCAGAAAGTGAAGAGGACCTAAAGAGCCTCTTGATGAAGGTGAAAAAGGAGAGTGAAAAAACTAGCTTAAAATTCATCGTTCAAAAAACCAAGATCATGTCATCCGGTCCCATCACTTCATGGCAAATAGATGGGGAAACAATGGAAACAGTGACAGACTTTTTTTTTCTTGGGCTCCAAAATCACTGCAGATGGCGACTGTAGCCATGAAATTAAAAGATGCTTGCTTCTTGGAAGAAAAGCTTCTAAAAACAATAGACAGCATATTAAAAAGCAGAGACACTGCTTTGCCAACAAAGGCCCATAAAGTCAAAGCTATGGTTTTTCCTGTTGTCATGTATGGATGTGAGAGTTGGACCATAAAGAAAGCTGAGTGCCGAAGAATTGATGCTTTTGAACTGTGGTGTTGGGGAAGACTCTTGAGAGTCCCTTGGACTGCAAGAAGATCCAACCAGTCAATCCAAAAGGAGATCAGTCCTGAACATTCATTAGAAGGACTGATGCTAAAGCTGAAACTCCAATATTTTGGTCACCTGTTGTGCAGACCCAACTCATTGGAAAAGACCCTGATGCTAGGAAAGATTGAGGGCAGGGGGAGAAGGGGAGAACAGAGGATGAGATGGTTGGATGGTTTCACCAAGTCAATTGACATGAGTTTGAGCAAACTCCAGGAGATGGTGAAGGACAGGGAAGCCTGGCGGGCCACACTCCCTGGGGTCACAAATAGTCGGACAAGACTGAGTGACTGAACAGCGACAACATGATTATTGCTCTATCCATCACAGCAATTATATTTACTGTTCTATTTTCAATAAAATCTCATGAAACAGACTAAAGTTCCCTCTTAAGCAGAAGTAAAAGTGAGAGGTTATAAAAACTAAATTATATATTCTCAATTCTCATAGCTGTCTTATATTTTCATATTTGCTATCATCAAAATAAACACAATAAAATGATTTATAAGAAATGTGTAAGAGGAAATTTTGACACATGTTATTTCAGTTTAAGAAATATATTACTATCAGTTAAGTTCTACATTACATTTTTATATAAAAATTATAATTCTTGTCTTCCAATATTTTGTAATAAAATGTAATGTAAACTAGTGATTCTATGAATCAAATTTTTCTTGCTATAAAATACACCAGCTAGAATATTTACTTGGAAACTGACAGTACATTTATTAGATTTTCAGAAATTTCAACTGAACATTTCATGAAATTCTAATTCCCACTTGTAAAGAATATGAGCAATATTGACTGAGTGTAATGTTTCACTATATTTACTGTTACAAAGAATGTTGAGAATTGATGGCTCCTTTATGAAACCCAGCTCACTCAGGACTTAAATGAGCTTTTGATATAAATTTTCAAGAACTCTGCTTAAAAAGTAGTGTTTCTTAAGACAACCAAAACATAAAACTAAATTAAATTTCATGTATAAATATCAAATTATTATTAGAAGCCGTGTGCATTAACTACTTCCAAACCTTTAATAATTGCTTTTTATTTGGAATTTTAAAAGTAAAAATATATTTTAAAATTATATTTCCAATTTATTGTTTTGGATGTCATACATTGCAATGATAGAACTGGCAAATGAATATAGTTATATTTGTCTCTTTAATTTTTTATACCTTGAAATATTGTTGTTGCTTAGTCGCTAAGTCATGTCTGACTCTTTTCAATGCCAAGGACTGTAGCCTGCCAGGCTCCTCTGTCCATGAGATTTCCCAGGCAAGAATTCCTGAGTGGGTTGCCATTTCCTTCTCCAGGGGCTCCTCCCAACCCAGGGATTAAACCTGTGTCTCCTGCATTGCCAGACAGATTCGCTACCACTGAGTCACCTGGGAAGCCCACCTTGAAATACTGCTTTTACATAATTACAGTGATGATTATTCCACAACACTGATAAAAAGTGGTTCTGGAGTACATTCCTGGTTTTGTGTGTGTGTGTGTGACTCTAATGAGAATGCTACAGTCTTTTCCCATTATGTGTAATACTAGCTTTTGTATTGTATGTAGCTACATAATGTATACAAGAATATAAGCATAGTTGTTAGAATCTAATCTTAATTGCTACAACATTCAGACCTTAAATATTTATGGATTAAGCAAAATAAAAGTTCATTCCTTGATTGACTATGCTCTGAAAGTTGTGATGGGATTTACATATGTCTTGTTGCACTGTCTTTCCTGCAAACCTGCCCTAGCTTCTCTTGTACAAGATGTTTCATAATCACAATCCCATCTCAGAAATGTAAGGGGAAGAAAGATTGCTGTGGAATTATTGCTAGCCCATTACAAAGACATAATCAAAACTCAGATTTTTCTGACTTTAGAAACCTGCAATGGTTTCCAGATTCCCATACTGAACTAAACTGCTAAGCAATTAGCTCCATTCAGAAAGAAAAGAGGAAGGAAGATAACATTATGGGCAGGGTTTGCCATGTAAGCAGTGATTCTTACAATCGTATTGTCCAGATCCTGATGACTACTTATAAATACAGCTCACAGTATCCTGTACTATTCTGGTTCCAAAGTAGCAAAAAAGCAGTGTGGAAACTGTTGAAGTAGAGAAAAAAAATTTGAATTAGGCAACTTCATTAAAAAAGCATACTGCCCTGAAGCAGTGCTGAATGATAGCACTTGATGCTAGTTTGTAAATCTACCGACTCCCATATTATAGGTCAGAGACATCTTTCAGCACCTGCTGCATATTTTGTCTTGCCCTTTTATAAAAAAAATAAGAAAATGCAAACCAAAATCATTGAAAGGCTTTCATATCTTGCTCAAGTAAGCCTAAACATCTTTTAAGGGGAAGTGTAATGTAGATATGATGTAGAATTTCTGAAATACCTACCATGGGTTGAGGATCAGGAGAGGTTTGGAACTGTGGCATGCTTCTGATTTACAACTTAGTAACTTCAGTTTCTAGAAATAAAGTAGAGTTCTTATTTAAGTTCTTATTTAAGGGTTCTCATTTATTTCTCTGAAAACTAGTAATAATTTAAATTCATGACTTCGGTATTATTCATGCAGCCCAATTTAGTATGAACAATGTTTCTCAGGTTCAATGTTTATAAAGGGTATGTCTGGGGGGTATACTGAACTTTATAACAAGCAGATGCTAAAAGTAACTCCTCATGTGCTGCCCTTATGAATCTGAGCCTGAAATATATTGCATGATTTAGGCAACCTGATTATAGGAGGAAATGAGAATTTTTCCTTGGCGGGGGTGGGGGGAACTTTAGGAAGATACATACTTTAAAAGCAAATATATGAAAAAAAATGTTGACAAAAGGATATTTTTCTTTAGGGCAGGAGTCATATTTTAGAATTTGATACATGTTGCTGGTGATTTCCTCAATATGGGTACTGATAAGCTTGTTAATCAAAGATAAATAATGTATTAGAAACTATTACTAACTGAAGATTCAATAAAAAATTAAAGCTTTTATATGTCATATAATTCAATAGGAAAATATGTCAGGTGAATGCAATTTAAATGCTAACAATTATATTAGATATAATACTAAAATAGTTGTATAAATAACATTGGACATGACTGGAAGTATTAAATATCTGTTGAATAAAATAAGGAACTCCTTTATAAAATTATGTTTTCAGAATACTTGATAATAATTAGTGATTTTTTTAATGTACAAGAATCTGGTGTTTATATGAGTCTTCCAGATGGATAAAATATCACTGTATTAATGACTATCTCATTAAAATTATATGATTTTCACTTTTGCCATATTGTATCCATCATGTGTTTTTTTAAAGAAGTTAATGAGGGTCTTTGAAGAAACATGATTCTGTAATTATTATGGATAGTTAAGATTTTATTTGGAATGTACTAGTTATTATTTCAAGAGAAAATATTAGTTACTAAACTATATAAGAGTTTTAAAACTATTTTCAAATAGTATTTTGAAAACCGTCTTTAGGTATTCTCAATTTATCAATTCAAGAATATCTGCTGGTTTAAGCTTATGTTCTGATGACTGTGAAAGTAAAAGAGTAAATAAAACATTTATTGTAGTTTTTCAATGACTTTGATTATTGGTAAAAAAAAAAAAATGTAGGTAGACATCGTTGGCCAGAAACCTGTTCTCAAATTCTAATTCTTTTTTTTTTTTTTCTTTTATTCTAAAATGAAGGAGTTTGGTTAGGTTATTTGACGTTTTTTTGAACCCACCCACATCATCAACTTCACATTGGAGATAATAACTAATAAATAAGTAAACAATTTTTCATGTAGAATAAATGAAATAATCTGTGTAAGGTCTTGATTCATAATAGGAATTTAGGAATTCAGAAAATGATATTTAACATGTACCTATAGTCTTTCATTTAATTTTTTTCCACTTTAAAAAGTATGTTATGAAAGAATGAAACTAGAACACTTTCTAACACCATACAAAAAAAAAAAAAACTCAAAATGAATTAAAGATATAAATGTAAGACCAGAAACTATAAAACTCCTAGAGGAGAACATAGGCAAAACACTCTCCGACATAAATCACAGCAGGATCCTCTATGACCCACCTCCCAGAATATTGGGAATAAAAGCAAAAATAAACAATTGAGACCTAATTAAAATTAAAAGTTTCTGCACAACAAAGGAAACTATAAGCAAAGTGAAAAGACAGCCTTCAGAATGGGAGAAAATAATAGCCAATGAAGCAACTGACAAAGAATAAATCTCAAAAATATACAAGGAACTCCTGCAGCTCAATTCCAGAAAAATAAATAGCTCAATCAAAAAATGGGCCAAAGAACTAAACAGACTTTTCTCAAAAGAAGACATACAGATGGCTAACAAACTCATGAAAAGATGCTCAAGATCACTCATTATCAGAGAAATGCAAATCAAAACCACAATGAGGTACCATTTCATGCCAGTCAGAATGGTTGCTATCCAAAAGTCTACAAGCAATAAATACTGGAGAGGATGTGGAGGAAAGGGGACCCTCTTACACTGTTGGTGGGAATGCAAACTAGTTCAGCCACTATGGAGAACAGTGTGGAGATTCCTTAAAAAGCTGGAAATAGAACTGCCATATGACCCAGCAATCTCACTGAGACATGTGTACCCCAATGTTCATCGCAGCACTGTTTATAATAGCCAGGACATGGAAGCAACCTAGATGTCTATCAGCAGATGAAGGGATAAGAAAGCTGTGGTACATATAAACAATGGAGTTAATGGAGTTAATACTTAGCCATTAAAAAGAATACATTTGAATCAGTTCTAATGAGGTGGATGAAACTGGAGCCTATTATACAGAGTGAAGTAAGCCAGAAAGAAAAACACCAATACAGTATACTAACACATATATATGGAATTTAGAAAGATGGTAATGATAACCCTGTATGCGAGACAGCAAAAGAGACACAGATGTATAGAACAGTTTTTGGACTCTGTGGGAGAGGGAGAGGGTGGGATGATTTGGGAGAATGGCCTTGAAACATGTATAACATCATATGAGAAATGAATCACCAGTCCAGGTTCGACACATGATACAGGATGCTTTGGGCTGGTACACTGGGATGACCCAGAAGGATGGTATGGGGAGGGAGGTGGGAGGGGGTTCAGGATGGGGAACACATGTACACCTGTGGCAGATTCATGTTGAGGTATGGCAAAATCAGTACAATATTGTAAAGTAATTAGCCTCCAATTAAAACAAATAAATTTATATTAAAAAAATAAAAAGTATGTTATGGTCACAGCAAAAACTCTGTGTTGCAGCACCAGCAAAAAAAGTAGGGGTTGACTGTAGAAGGAAGTCAAAATCTGGAGAAATGACCCAAATATGGGTCACTGATTAAACACATTGAATTTGTAGTTTAAACTTTGAACAAAGAAAACTCTGCTCATCTATAACTTCACTGATGGATTCTTTAAAACATTTGCGTAAACTGGAAAGGACAGAACTCTTTCTAACTTGTTTTATGAGGCCAGCCTTATACTCAAACCAGATAAAAACAATGCCAGAAAAGAGAACTAGAACGACAGGCTAATATTCCTCATGAACATAGAGGTAAGAGCTTTCACTGAAATATTAGGATATGAAATCAGCTAGCAAGTCACACCTGAATAATCTTAAATGATAAAATATTTGAATTTGGGTTTGGATTTGGCATGAGGTTTTTTTTTTTTTTTTTACCAACGCAGTTAGAAGGGTTTCCTTATCTGTTGGTCTATATTCCCCTAGTCTTGACACCACCCTTAAGGCAGAAAGTGAAGAGGAACTAAAAAGCCTCTTGATGAAAGTGGACAGTGAAAAAGTTGGCTTAAAACTCAACATTCAGAAAACGAAGATCATGGCATCCAGTCCCAGCACTTCATGGGAAATAGATGGGGAAACAGTGGAAACAGTGTCAGATTTTGTTTTTTTTTCGGGCTCCAAAATCACTGCAGATGGTGATTGCAGCCATGAATTAAAAGATGCTTACTCCTCGGAAGAAAAGTTATGACCAAACTGGATAGCATATTCAAAAGCAGACACATTACTTTGCCGACTAAGGTCCGTCTAGTCAAGGCTATGCTTTTTCCTGTGGTCATGTATGGATGTGAGTGTTGGACTGTGAAGAAGGCTGAGCGCCGAAGAATTGATGCTTTTGAACTGTGGTATTAGTGGAGACTCTTGAGATTCCCTTGGATTGCAAAGAGATCCAACCAGTCCATTCTGAAGGAGATCGGCCCTGCGATTACTTTGGAAGGAATGATGCTAAAGCTGAAACTCCAGTACTTTGGCCACCACATGCGAAGAGTTGACTCATTGGAAAAGACTCTGATGCTGGGAGGGATTGGGGGCAGGAGGAGAAGGGGACGACAGAGAATGAGATGGCTGGATTGCATCACTGACTCGATGGCTGTGAGGCTGAATGAACTCTGGGAGTTGGTGATGGACAGGGAGGCCTGGCGTGCTGCAATTCATGGGGTCACAAAGAGTCGGACACGACTGAGCGACTGAACTGAACTCAACTGAGTCTTGTGTGAGAGTGCATTCAGTTCTGTTCAGTTCAGTCGCTCAGTCATGTCCGACTCTTTGCGACCCCATGAATCGCAGCATGCCAGGCCTCCCTGTCCATCACCAACTCTCGGAGTTCACTCAAACTCATGTCCATCGAGTCGGTGATACCATCCAGCCATCTCATTCTCTGTCGTCCCCTTCTCCTCCTGTCCCTAAACCCTCCCAGCATCAGGGTCTTTTCCCATGAGTCAACTCTTCACATGAGGTGGCCAAAGTACTGGAGTTTCAGCTTCATCATCAGTCCCTCCAATGAACACCCAGGACTGATCTCCTTCAGAATGGACTGGTTGGATTTCCTTGCAGTCCAAGGGACTTTCAAAAGTCTTCTCCAACACCACAGTTCAAAAGCATCAATTCTTTGGCACTCAGCTTTCTTCACAGTCCAACTCTCACACCCATACATGACACTGGAAAAACCATAGCCTTGACTAGACGGACCTTTGTTGGCAAAGTAATGTCTCTGCTTTTCAATATGCTATCTAGGTTTGTCATAATTTTCATCCCAAGGAATAAGTATCTTTTAATTTCATGGCTGCAATCACAATCTGCAGTGACATTGGAGCTCAAAAAAATAAAGTCTGACACTGTTTCCACTGTTTCCCCATCTCTTTGCCATGAAGTGATGGGACCAGATGCCACGATCTTTGTTTTCTGAATGTTGAGCTTTAAGCCAACTTTTTCACTCTCCTCTTTCACTTTCATCAAGAGGCTTTTTAGTTCCTCTTCATTTCTGCCATAAGGATGGTGTCATGCATATCCGAGGTTATTGATATTTCTCCCAGCAATCTTGAATTCCAGCTTGTGCTTCCTCGAGCCCAGCGTTTCTCATGATGTACTCTGCATATAAGTTAAAGGAGCAGGGTGACAATATACAGCCTTGACGTACTCCTTTTCCTATTTGGAACCAGTCTGTTGTTCCATGTTCAGTTCTAACTGTTGCTTCCTGACCTGCATGTAGAATTCTCAAGAAGCAGGTCAGGTGGTCTGGAATTCCAATGTCGTTCAGAATTTTCCACACTTTATTGTGATCCACACAGTCATATGCTTTGGCATAGTCAATAAAGCAGAAATAGATGTTTTTCTGGAACTCTCTTGCTTTTTTGATGATACAGCAGATGTTGGCAATTTGATCTCTGGTTCCTCTCCCTTTTCTAAAACCAACTTGCACATCTGGAAGTTTAAGGTTCATGTATTGCTGAAGCCTAGCTTGGAGAATTTTGAGCATTACTGTACTAGCATGTGAGATGAGTACAGCTGTGCAGTAGTTTGATCATTCTTTGGTATTGCCTTTCTTTGGTATTGGAATGAAAACGGACCTTTTCCAGTCCTGTGGCCACTGCTGAGTTTTCCAAATTTGCTGACATATTGAGTGCAGCAGTTTCACAGCATCAACTTTCAGGATTTGAAACAGCTCAACTGGAATTCCATCATCTCCACTAACTTTGTTCATACTGATGCTTTCTAAGGCCCACTTGACTTCACATTCCAGGATGTCTGGCTATAGATGAGTCATCACACCATCGTGATTATCTTGGTCGTGAAAATGTTATTTGTACCGTTCTTCTGTGTAGAGTCATTAATAACTCTGAAACATTTGTAATTGCTTAATCTACAATTGAAAATGCTTCAGTCACTATGCCAGCAAATTTGGAAAATTCAGCAGTGGCCACAGGACTGGAAAAGGTCAGGTTTCATTCCAATCCCAAAGAAAGGCAATGCCAAAGAATGCTCAAACTACCACACAATTGCACTCATCTCACATGCTAGTAAAGTAATGCTCAAAATTCTCCAAGCCAGGCTTCAGCAATACATGAACCGTGGACTTCCAGATGTTCAAACTGGTTTTAGAAAAGGCAGAGGAACCAGAGATCAAAGTGCAAACATCCGCTGGAACATCGAAAAAGGAAGAGAGTTCCAGGAAAACATCTATTTCTGCTTTTTTGACTATGCCAAAGCATATGACTGTGTGGATCATAATAAACTGTGGAAAATTCTGAAAGAGATAAGAATACCAGACCACCTGACCTGTCTCTTGAGAAACCTATATGCAGGTCAGGAAGCAACAGTTAGAACTGGACGTGGGACAATAGACTGATTCCAAATAAGAAAAAGAGTACGTCAAGGCTGTATATTGTCACCCTGCTTCTTTAACTTGTATGCAGAGTACATAATGAGAAACGCTGGGCTGGAAGAAACACAAGCTGGAATCAAGATTGCTGGGAGAAATATCAATAACCTCGGGTATGCAGATGACACCACTCTTATGGCAGAAAGTGAAGAGGAACTAAAAAGCCTCTTGATGAAAGTGAAAGAGGAGAGTGAAAAAGTTGGCTTAAAGCTCAACATTCAGAAAACAAAGATCATGGCATCCAGTCCCATCACTTCATGGGAAATAGATGCGGAAACAGTAGAAACAGGGTCAGACTTTCTTTTTTTGAGGTCTAAAATCACTGCAGATGGTGACTTGCAGCCATGAAATTAAAAGACACTTACTCCTTGAAAGGAAAGTTATGACCAACTTAGATATATTGAAAAGCAGAGACATTACTTTGCCAACAAAGGTCCATCTAGTCAAGGCTATCATTTCTCCAGTGGTCATGTATGCATGTGAGAGGTGGAATGTGAAGAAAGTTGAGTGCAAAGAATTGATGCATTTGAACTTTGGTGTTGGAGAAGACTCTTGAGAGTCCCTTGGACTGCAAGGAGATCCAACCAGTCCATTCTAAAGGAGATCAGTCCTGGGTGTTCATTGGAGGGACTGATGCTAAAGCTGAAACTCCGATACTTTGGCCACCTCATGAAAAGAGTTGACTCATTGGAAAAGACCCTGATGCTGGTAGGGATTAGGGACAGGAGGAGAAGGGGACGACAGAGGATGAGATGGCTGGATGGTATCTCCTACTCGATGGACGCAAGTCTGAGTGAACTCCAGGGATTGGTGATGGACAGGGAGGCCTCGCGTGCCGCAATTCATAGGGTCACAAAGAGTCGGACTCAACTGAGTGACTGAATTGAACTGAACTGAATCTACAAGTTGTTCAGGAAATATTAATATCTAAAAGTTTACTCTATGAGATCTGCATATAATCAATAAGGGGAAGGAGAAAACAGTCCTGTTATATAATCACTAGTGAAATATGCCTGTTGATTAGAGGATGAAGGTTGTAATGGAAAAAGGAACTGAAGACTGACTGGAAGAGGACTTCTAAGTTCAGATCGGTTTGATTTGCATGATCCTGTGTCTTAAGTTTACTCCATTGGCTGGACTTAATAGTTCTTCCCAATGCTTCCATGGTGTTGGTGAACACTGAAAGTTCAAGAAAAGTCTTCAAATTTCTTTCAGACAGAGTAGCTCTGTCCTCTCTGAGTCACTCTGGAATACAGGATATTCAATGCTATTAAGTGTAGGTTCCCCCAAAATAGCCTACTGAATTGAGATTTTGACTTTTATAGATACAAGATCACTCTTATTTATTTATTTTTTTTAGGAAATTGGTGTCTTTTATTTATTTAATTTTTTGGCCATGCCATGCAGCATGTGGAATCTTAGTTCCCTGACCAGGAGTTGAGCTCAGCCCCCCTGCACTGGGAGCACAGAATCTTAACCACTGGACTTCCAGGGAAGTCCCAAGATAAGCACTCTTTTAAATGTCAGTTGAAATTTCTGAGCATGAATATTTTACCTTTAATTTTTAATATAAATCTTTCTAAAATATATATGTGCCTCAGACTTCTTAACACATTCCACATAAAATAATGTAACTTAATATCTCCCTCAAAAATTCAAAGTTAAAAATAAAAGCACACACAGTTTCTGGATAGTACAGACATACTATTATATACATTTTTATAATCAGAGCTTTATATATGGAGAAATAAATCAGTACAGAGGAGGCACTGTACTTCATTGGAAAAAATCCAGACATATGTTTTATATCAAACATATCTCCCCCCAAATCAGAGTAACTCCTGTCTATCACCTCTTCATCCTTCTCCCACTCCACATATCACATATTTCAAAAGTCTTCTATTATTGATTTGTCTTTATGGTGGAATATTGATTCTCTTAGTGGCTTCTTGCCTTACTTCTGAATGTGACTATTTATAACTTCTGATTATTCAGTGATGTGTCATCTTTTCTTTAATCTCTATTTTTGAGAGCCTTGACAGCTGATGAACCACGCTGTTTTTAACTACTACTTCTGCTACAACCAAATTTAATTTACAGCACCATTTCTATTACCTGACCTCTATTTCTGCTCACTTTTCTTCTTCTCTTGTCTGTTTTTTTTTTCCAGTAAAACTTCATCTTTCTATTAGATGATTTAGAAAGTATTTTAAATTTCCAGTTAGCAAATATTAAATGTTACAATAATAATAATTTCTGAGTGTTAGTGTTTACTTACCTTTGTAATTTGAGTGTAGCTTTTGAAATTTAACATGCCTGGGACTTTCCCAAGCACTTATTCATTTATTTAATGAATACTTGTTGAATTCCTGTTATGGACAAAGGACTGTACTAGATGCTGAATGAAATGACCAGTAAGGCGGAAATGTCTCATCTCTAATGTGATTTTGGTGGAGGTGGTGTGTTCATGTTTAATATTATATAATATTCTAGAAATTGCTTAATTTTCCTAAGCTTCAGTTTATACCTCTATAATGAGGATAGTAATATGTATCACAAGGTTGGGTTTGAAATTAAATATGGTTATGTATTAAAAGTATTCATTTTAGCTTTTAATAATTAAGAACTCAGTTATGGCTATTTTTATTATTCTACTGTCATTATTTTACTATGTGTGAAGAAAAACTAAAAAGCCTCTTGATGAAAGTGAAAGAGGAGAGTGAAAAAGTTGACTTAAAGCTCAACATTCAGAAAACTAAAATCATGGCAACTGGTCCCATTACTCCATGGCAAATAGATGGGGAAACAGTGGAAACAGTGGCTGACTTTATTTTGGGGGGCTCCAAAATCACTGCAGATGGTGACTGCAGCCAGGAAATTAAAAGACGCTTACTCGTTGGAAAAAAGTTATGACCAACGAAGACAGCATATTCAAAAGCAGAGACATTACTTTGCCAACCAAAGTCTGTCTAGTCAAGGCTATGGTTCTTCCAGTGGTCATGTATGGATGTGAGAATTGGACTATGAAGAAGGCTGAGCACAGAAGAATTGATGCTTTTGAACTGTGGTGTTGGAGAAGACTCTTGAGAGTCCCTTGGACTGCAAGGAGATCCAACTAGTCCATCCTAAAGGAAATCAGTCTTGAATGTTCATTGGAAGGACTGATGCTGAAGCTGAAATGCCAATACTCTGGCCACCTGATGTGAAGAACTGACTCATTTAAAAAGACCTTGATGCTGGGAAAGATTGAAGGTGGGAGGAGAAGGAGATAACAGAGGATGAGATGGTTGGATGGCATCACCGACTCAATGGACATGCGTTTGAGTAAACTCAGAGAGTTGATGATGGACAGGATATCTGGCACGTTGCAGTCCATGGAGTCTCAAAGAGTTGGACGCGACTGAGCAACTAAACTGAACTGTCATTATTTTACCATCTGCTTTTATATCCATATTTCTAAATCTCATGACAGTTCTAAAAGTAAGTACTACAGTACTTTCTTGACAGATAAGGTGAGTGACCAAAGCTCAGATAAGTTGTGATCTGACCAAGGATCAGGGTCAAATTGTAGTACAGGGTCCTGAATGGGCATGACCTATAGGATGGGACACTACTCTGTCCTCAGCCATTCACCCAGCTGTACTCTATCGCCTGCAAATACACAGGCTCCTCTCTCTGTCCCCAGAACTCAGATCAGCTGTTCTCTCATCTGAAAAGGCTTCTTGTCTTCTAGGTAAAGTGAATCTACTTTTATTTTACAGTAACTATATGTACATATTTCACTTGTGCAGTACCTCTATATTTTCAGATGTTATTAGCTAATTTTCCTGTTTTCTTTGCTTAGCAAGGAGCTTTTTTTGCTGCCTTTAATCTAAGTCTTTATCTGTGTGTCTGCAGTATCTTTCACAATCCCTAGTAAATAATAGTTTTTAAAAATAAATGTTTGTTGAATTGAATTGAAAAAAACATGACATTTATAGAACTTTATATATTGATTAAAAGACATTATACATCTTTGTCTTCATGGTGAACAGCAAGCCCCTTTCTGTGTTTAGATAGCTATCCTTTTTTCTCTTTATTATGTACTTGAGGATATCTTGGTTTATTCATAAGTATCTGATAGCCCGAAATCCTGACATTTCTTTTTTCCAATATCCCCTCACTCTATCTTTCTGCCTGGTTTAAATTAATAAATCAACATGTTATCTTGTTAAACACTGATAACTAAAGCAAAGAGCTTGTAATTTCATCATGTTGTGCCTTAAGTATTTAGTCCATCTGTCAAAATAACTTAAATTCTATGTTGTGAAATTACTTCATAGCATACTGTGAGGATTGCACAATACTTGACTACTGTGGAAAGGTTAATTTCTTAAGTTTCTTGTGTAATAGCTTAGTCTGTAGAGAATCCCCCTACAATGCAGGAGACAGAGGAGAGAAAAGTTCAGTCCCTGGGTCAGGAAGATCCCCTGTAGTAGGAAATGGAAATTCACTCCAGTACTCTTCCTGGATAATTTAATGGACAGTGAAGCCTGGTGAACAGACAGAGGAGCCTGGCAGGCTGTAATCCATGGGGTCGCAAAGAGTCAGACACGACTGAGCGTGCACACATGAGCACACACACACACACACAGACACAAACACACACACAAATTGTTTATAGACCATTACAGAGCAAAAACTTCATGAAGTGCTAGCATTTCCATAGACTAGCCTATTTTCCCATATATCAGTAGGGAAATAACGTATGATATATTGATAAGCTATTTTGAGTTTAGGGCCAATTTATCTTCTGAAAAGTATAGGTTTCAAATTTCGTACCCTACCCTTTCTACCACCATTACAAACAGACATTAAAATAATCATACTTCCTTAAGATGAAGTTGCTTTCTTTTTCTAAGCCTCTTGAATTGACTGCTTAATGATTTCTTTTAAAATTTCTTGTTAAATTAATTAATGCATTTAAGATTATAAAATTTCCACTAAAAACTATTTAGCTACATCTTGGCATCTGGTCCCATCACTTCATGGCAAATAGATGGGGAAACAGTGGAAACAGTGGCTGACTTTATTTTTGGGGGCTCCAAAATCACTGCAGATGGTGAATGCAGCCATGAAATTAAAAGAGGCTTACTCCTTGGAAGGAAAGTTATGACCAACTTAGACAGCATATTAAAAAGCAGAGACATTATTTTTGCCAACAAAGGTCCATCTAGTCAAAGCTATGTTTTTTCCAGTAGTCATGTATGGATGTGAGAGTTGGACTATAAAGAAAGCAGACCACAAAGAATTGATGCTTTTGAACTGTGGTGTTGGCGAATACTCTTGAGAATCCCTTGGACTATAATGAGATCCAACCAGTCCATCCTAAAGGAAATCAGTCCTGAATATTCATTGGAAGGACTTATGCTGAAGCTGAAACTCCAATACTTTGGCCACCTGATGTGAAGAGCTGACTCCTTTGAAAAGACCTTGATGCTGGGAAAGATTGAAGGTGGGAGGAGAAGGGGATGACAGAGGATGAGACAGTTGGATGGCATCACCAACTCAATGGACATGCGTTTGAGTAAACTCCGGGAGTTAGTGATGGACCGGGAGGCCTGGCGTGTTGCAACCCATGGGGTGGCAGAGTCGGACATGACCGAGTGACTGAACTGAACTGAACTGAGGTTAATTGTTACACATTATTTTTATTGTCCATAGTTCTGAAGATATTGAAAACTTATCATTTTTCTTTATGAGTCATTGAGGAATTTATATACATGCATGATATTTTATATATCATGCATATATATATGGGCTTCCCTTGTGGCTCAGCTGGTAAAGAATCTGCCTGTAATGTAGGAGACCTGAGTTCGATATCTGGGTTGGGAAGATCCCCTGGAGAAGGGAAAGGCTAACCACTCCAGTATTGTGGCCTTGAGAATTCCATGGACTGTATAGTCCATGGGGTTACAAAGAGTCAGACACGACTGAGTGAATGAGGCTTCCTACGAAGCTCAGATGGTAAAGTATCTGCCTGCAGTGCAGGAGACGTGAGTTCAGTTCCTGGGTCAGGAAGTTCCCCTGGAGAAGGAAATGGCAATCCACTCCAGTATTCTTACCTGTAGAATTCCATGGATATAGGAACCTGGCAGGCTACATACAGTTCATGGGATCACAAGAGTCGGACACAACTTAGTGACTTAGTGCTATATACATATAGTTTCAAAACTCATCAGACTTTGATCTCTTTTGAGATTTTTTTTTAGTGTTTTATTATAATATATCATATTATGTTGAAAGTATCTATATAACATTGAAATTTTTGTTTTATTGATAATTCCTTCAAAATTATATAGAAAATGCTTGAAGTGTACTTTAAAAATAATGTCTATTGTGAGATATAGGTTCCATTTGTACATGTACATTAGAATAACTGTGAATCCAGAGTTTCTATGACCTTCTTAAATTTTAAGCTACTGTCAATAACTTTTTCATAGGCAGGCATAAAAGCCTCTTTGATTCATGTTTTATGAATTATTCTTGAGAGTTTATCAGTCTTTCCTTTATTTATTTCAAAGGTCTATTTTTTAATATGCTTAGGAAGCCATGATTATTGCTATCTTTGTATTTTTGTGATTTGCAAAATATGATGCAGTATGAAGAATGCCATAATTTTCTGTGTTAACAAAGATTAATTTCTCTCTCATACAAAATGCATTGTGGATCTGCAACATAACTCAGCAGTTCCAGGGGAAAGTGGACTCTATGTGGCAACTTCACCATGTAAAACTATGCTATCCAATACAGTAGGACTCATAGTAGTTGCTGAGCACTTGATATGTGGCTGTCTCATAAGAGATACGCTATAAGCATAAAATAATTTCAGTTACTATTAAAAATATAAAGTGCTTTTGTACTGATTATATACATTGAAATGGTAACATTTTGCATATATCAGGTTAAATAAAATATTGTTAAAGTTAATTTTACTGGTATCATTTTACTTTTTAAAAATGTGCCAATAGAAAATTTAGAACTATCTATGTGTGTCACATGATATTCCAACTGGAAAACTCTGATTCAAAAGAGTTTAAATATACATCTCAATGAGTGTGTAAACATACATTTTAATGTGTCTATGGACTATGAACTCTAGTGCTTTTGATGTTTGAAAGTATCTTTATTTTTATTGATATCCTTAAATAATAAGGCAGGTAGAAACAGAAATTTAAGTTGAAAGTTATTTTCCTTAGCTATGTCATACCATTGTTTTCTGATATTTATGATAGCTGATAGTAAGTATATTGTGAATCTGTTCTCTGTTTTTCTTTTTTTTTTTCGTGATCTGAGTTTCCATTTGCCTTTATGATTGTTTCTCTTTAATTCTTGGTAAGTTGTAGTTTCAATGTAATCTGACGTGTGTGTGTGTGTACTCAGTAATGTCTAACTCTTTGCAACCCTCTGGACTGTAGCCCGCCAGGCTCCAGTATCTGTGAGATTCTCCAGGCAAGAATACCAAAGCGCCATTTCCTTCTCCAAGGGATCTTCCCAACCCAGGAATCAAATCCATGTCTTCTGTGACTCCTGCATTGCAGGCAGATTCTTTACTGCTGAGCCTTTGGGGAAGGGGTCAAACTGACTAGGTGAGAACTTATTTATCCTTATTGGAACTCAGCCTGCAAATTTTTATGTAGGATTCATGTGTTCTCACTGTTTCTTTAGGTGACTTTTCTGCTATTCATCTGGGATTCTTGGATTCTAATTGTAGGTGGAGTCTCTCAATGTATGCTTCATTTCGCTTAGTGCTCTTTTATATTTCTAAATTTTGTGTCTCTCAATACTGCATTCTGAGTTGATTCCCCATTATCTTCCAGTTTATCAGTACTCTTTGACTGTGTTCAAGTCTCTCCTGTTGGATGTTTTCTTTCTAGAGATAATATTTTGACATTTTCAGATTTTCAATTTATTTTCAATTTATTCAAATACATGTATTTGTATAGTTTATGCTTTTTCAATCTTGGAGAAAATACTCTGGTGATGCAATTTCTTTCTTTAGCTTTCTAAAGACTGAACTTTAAAAAAAAATCTTCTCTAAAACTTCAGTTACTTTTATTTCATTCGGAGTGAATAACTTTCAATTGCTAATATTTTGGGCTATCATTCTCATCGGTAGCTTCGAATACCTTGATTCTTTGAGTTGCAATCTCATTTAATAGGCTATCATGAAATTTTCATGTCATTAAATATTCTTCAGATTTTAATTGTTAATATGAATATTATTGCTCTATAAGTACTAATATGGGGCTTCCCAGGTGGCACAGTGATAAAGAATCTGCCTGCCAATGCAGGTGACACAGGAGATGCCTGTCAATCCCTGGGTTGGGAAGATCCCCTGGAGGAGAGCATGGCAACCCATTCCAGTATTCTTGCCTGGAGAATCCCATGGACAGAGGAGTCTGGAAGGCTACAGTCTAGGGGGTCTCAAAGGGTCAGACACAAGTTTGCAACTAAACAATGGCAAGCTCTGTTTTGCCATTTTATTAATATATATTTTAATACACATTTTTATGCAAAACATTACAGATAATAATGAATATCTTACTAATTCATAAAAATTTAAATAATCTGAACATGTTTAGAAATACTTTATTGGGCATATTTCCAATTTACCTTGAAAATTGTTTCTGTTTTCTTTTCTATATCACAAATTCTATGCCAAACAACTTAGTGCAAATAAGGTAGAAATATGATGACAGCAAGATTACAAGATAAGGGATTTTCCTAGAATGACATCACTGATAACCTTGGGCAATTTTCCATTTAATAGTCAAAGCTAAATTACTAGAATGAGAGTGAATTTAAGAGTACAGAAAAATACAGTGGTAGAGTTATCAGTTACCTCATTAAAATGTATCTGAGTGCACAGTTGACTTTCAATATCAGATCCAATAGACAGTTTCTATATTTTCACTTGACCTCTTTAGCATTATTGCATAATCCATATTTTTTTGTCTTTAATAGCTCTTATTTTCTCTGAATTCTTTCTTCTAGAAATATGTGACTCTTTGTCATCTTAAGAACTGCAGCCTGCCAGGCTTCTCTGTCCATGGAATTTGCCAGGCAAAAATACTAGAATGGGTAGCCATTCCCTTCTCCAGGAGATCTTTCCAATCCAGAGATTGAAGCTGGGTCTCCCAAATTGCAGGCAGATTCTTTACCATCTGAGCCACCAGGGAAGCTCTGGCTAATATATATATGTGTGTGTGTGTGTGTGTGTGTGTATATATATATATTTTTAAATAAGAAAGACTAAAGAATCAATATTCTATGAATCCAACTATGGAAGTTGAAAAATAAACAGCAGCATATAATCAAGAAAGCTTAAGGGGGGAAATAATAAAGATGAGAAGATAAATTAGTGAAATTAAATGAGTAAGTTAATGAAATTATTCTTCCCGACCCAGGGATTGAACCCAGGTCTCCTGCATTGTAGGCAGACACTTTACCATCTGAGCCACCAGGGAAGTTCATTAATGAATTAAATTAATGAAATAGATAATTAGCATAAATGAAAATCAAACAAGACAAAGAAAAAACATTCCTTGGTTCAAAGGAAAGCTTTTTTTAAAAGTAAGCCTCAACTTAAAGTGATCAAAAACTGAGAAAAAAATTTTAATTAAGAATGTAAAAGGAAATATTATATTGATAGTTCAGATGTCAAAAAGTATTAAGAGAATTTTATGACCAAGTTTAACCTAATATATCTGAAAATCTCAGTAAAATTTACAAATCCCTTTAAATACAAAATTTAGCAAAACTGAGAAGGGGTGAGAAATTTTTAGTCAGTTAAAAACTGTTAAGAAAATGAAACCATAATTTAAGGTCTTCAAATGTAATAAATTCCAGCCTTTTTCAGTGAATTCCACTGCACATTTAGGGGAAAATATTCACATAGTGTAAAACAAGAAAGTTTTTTTAACTCACTACAGAAGGTAACATTTGGTATCAAGTAAGATTTGTTACAAAAACCTAACAAGGACTTTTCAAGAAAGGAGCATTATATGTCAATTTTACTTAAGAATATAAATGCAAATATCTGAGAAAAAATATTAAAATACTCGATCAAGCTGTGTATAAAAAGCATATGTCATGAGAAAGTTGAGCTTATATTAAGAATTCAAGGATTTTTTTTTTTTACATTCTTTGATCAAACACATTCTTTGATTCACCACATTAGTAGAATAAAGGGAAACTTATTTCATTGTTTGGACAGATGCATAAAAACATTTAGAAAAATGCAATATCTATGCATGATAAAACTTCCTAGTAAAGTAAAAGCATAGAGAAACTTCCCCAATACATAGTGTGCATGTGTGAAAACCTACTGCTCATCTCACAGCTGGTCTTGATAATTGATAGCTTTCTCTCTAATATTGTGAATGAATAAAGGAGCCATCACTTCTATTCATTGGGCTGGCTGATAAAGTAAGGCAGGAAAAAGAAATTTATAAAACAGACATATAAGGATCAGACAAAAATAATATGATCAATAGTTTGAAAACATATGCCTTTGTATATAGACTCTAAAGATGATTTCTTTCTTTTCTGCCACACAGTGTGCCTTGTGGGATCTTAGTTTCCCAACCAGGAATTGAATCCAGGCCACAGTAGTGAAAGTGCTGAGTCCTAACCACTGAACCACCAAGGAATTCACTAAAGATGATTATTTTAATTCATAGCAGTTTCTGGATATCAGAAAAAATTTCAACTCTATTTTCATAGTCCAGCACCTTATCACTGGAAAATGCAATTTATTAGAGAAATCCTTGCAGTGCTGAAATATACAACTCTGTCTGAGATTCATGTTGATGTGTGGCAAAACCAATACAGTATTGTAAAGTAATTAGCCTCCAATTAAAATAAATAAATTTATATTAAAAAACCTTAGAAGTAAATTTAACAAAAGAAGTTAAAAAAAACATTGTCAAAAGAAATTAAAGATTAAAAAAGTTAAAAGAAAATTCTCTAATATACGTACCACGCATGTATAGCGTGTGTGCTATGTTGCTTCAGATGTATCCGATTCTTTGCGACCCCTTGGACTGTAGCCCACCAAGCTTCTGGGTCCATGGCATCAAACATACTGAAGTAGGTTTCTATGCCCTCCTACAGGGTATCTTCCTGACCCAGGGAGTGAAACCGCATTTTTTATCTCTCCTGCATTGGCAGCTGGGTTCTTTACCACTAGCACCACCTGGGAAGCCCTCTGAGCACATCAGTTTTTGTCAAGTCAAGAAAGCTGTGGCCACTCTATGTATTCCAGGAGATACTAGTTTTAATAAAGGAATTGTAAGTTTATATATCCATTGACATGGACTGGAAGTGAAGGTTTGAAACAATGCCACTAGAGGTTAAAAAATTACATTGCAGTCAATGATCTCAGCTGCCTACAACCTTCAAATGGGTATTTGCAAAAGATCACTTAGATATTATCAACTTGAATGACATCAGGAAAACTGCCCATTCCACATGCTTATAACTCTGAGACAGATGGTTTTTACAGGATATTATTTTAGAAGTCTCTGCAAACCCCTTCTCTACTGTTTACTTACATTTCTATTGCAACTGCCATCAGAAAATAAAGGCTTTTCCTTTTCTTCTGCTTTTCAGATCTCAAGTGAGAATCTCTTATTGTCAGATCTTTACCTAAGAATACACTAGAAACAGAGTCTCCCATGATTTGGAGGAAATTGTGAGGAGTGTTAGAATGTAGAGTTAATAACAAGACATCTGATAACCAGGGAAAATAAAAAATTGGATAAATTCAGAAGACATACATAATTACTTTAGAATTTTTTACTAGTTTAAATTCCAAGCATTTGACACTTAGAAATATAAGCCTGAAACAAGTCATCTCTTTAATATAGTTAGAATCATCAATGCAGTCTCTTTTGATATCAAGATATTCTAAGTTATTCTGATATATAAAATCATTCTGCAAATTGTTATCAATGACAGCCAAGAGAAGTCCAAATGGTGAAGTTCCACACACACAAAAAATTATGTGTAAACATAACAGATGAACCACAATAATTTAGGGTCAGGAATTTTAAGAGTGAGATATCAATATTTGCCAAAGCTCTAGTTGATTCATTTATTCACACTGCTACTTTAAAATATGTCATAGATTGTAATATATTAACTTGGAAAATCACTCTTTTATGTGATTTCCACAGTTATATATTCTAGGAATCTCACATGTGATTTTAAAACACTAAAAAACAAAAAGAAAGAAAGAAAAACAAAAGCAAGACGAACATTTCAGCTTTTGCTTTAGGAAACTGAAGAATGATTATGCTATTGGAACCAAAGATTTATTTTTAAAGAGTAATGTCACCCTCTTGTGGTGTTTTCAGATACTGCTGCTAAAGATAAAGATATTGAAGGGTATATTTGTATAATAGGGAAGTATTAACGCTTTTCAGTACTTGTCTCTCTTGCATGCATGCCTTCTTAGTTACTTAGTTGTGTCCAACTCTTTGTAACCCTTTGGACTGTAGCCCGCCAGGCTCCTCTGTCCATGGGATTTTTAAAGCAAGAATACTGGGAAGGGTTGTTTGACCCTCCACAGTATCTTCCTGATCCAGGGATAGAACTGCATTGCAGGAGGATTCTTTACCCACTGAGCCATCAGAGAAGCCGTCTCAGTCAGGCTAAAATGCATTTAGCCAATGGTTGAGCACTTTTGTTTCAATCTTTATGTTAATAACTACTTCAAAGCATTTAAAATTTCTTTTGTTTTAGAAAATACTATTACATGGAAGGCTTTTAATAATAATTTTAATATTACTGAAAACTTGTTTGTGATTGTTGTCTTCTACTCCCATATAAATGTAAGTTATATAAAATAGAGACATTGTCTTATTCACAGATTAACCTCCTGAGTCTAGAGAAGTGCACAGTCAGCCAACAGATGCCTGATGAATCAATGAATGCAAATATGAGAGAATGGATGCTTTCTCTCTTTTGTAAATATTTCAAGATAAATAAATTCCAGAATTTCCCTGATTTTGTAACAAACTAAGCAAACCGGAACTTTGTAAAGTGACCTATTTCAGTAGTATATGAAGAACTTGAATTTAATTAATTATAGTTTGAAAATATGAATTTATTTGGCTCAGCTGGTGATACAATGCAGTGGAAAAAGTGTGGCCTTTGGAGTTGGTAAGACTATTTTCACTTCTAGCTTTGCTGCTACTGTGATTTGGGGTAAGTGACAAACATTCTGAGGCTAGATTATTCTTTTTTGATATTGGAGAGAATAATAACTTCCTTCATAGCACATTGACTGGCTAGAAATATGAGCTTTATTAATGTGAAATAACTTTTATCAGTGTTTATTAATTTTATAATTTGAATTATTCAAAACCCCCAAGTGAATTAGTCACCAAACATTTAAAGGTGATACATTTTGTCAAGTGTCATGGTAGTCCTAAATGGGGGGACTAAGCTGATAAAGAATCTGTCTGCAATGTGGGAAACCTGGGTTCATTCCCTGGGTTGGGAAGATCCCCTGGAGAACTAAAGTATGTATAGAACTTATAAAAATATTCAAAAAAATAAAGAACTCAATTTCCATCAGAGGGCAGACAGAATGAAAACCACAATCACAGAAGACTAATTAAACTGATGACAAGGAATACAGCCTTGTCTAACTCAATGAAACTATGAGCCATACCATGTAGGGCTACCCAAGACAGATGGGTCATGGTGGAGAGTTCTGACAAAACGTGTTCCGCTAGAGAAGGGAATGGCAAACCACTTCAGTATTCTTGTTTTGAGAACCCCATGAACAGTATGAAAAGGCAAAAAAAAATATGACAGTGAAAGATAAACTCCCCAGGTTGGTAGGTGCCCAGTATGCTACTGACTCATTGGAAAAGACCCTGATGCTGGGAAAGATTGAAGGCAGGAGGAGATGGGGATGACAGAGGATGAGATGGTTGGATGGTATCACCAACTCAATGGTGAACAAACATATAAGACCTAGTCTTCCTTTTCAAATGCTTATAGTTGAAAAAAATAGTTTAAAAACAGCAAATTAATATTATTTGTTCTAGATTGAAACTCCAGTTAAGTTCAAGCCTGATATATACCAAATTAAGTGGTGGCTCAGAGGATAAAGCATCTGCCCGCAATGTGGGAAACCTGGGTTCAATCCCTGGGTCGGGAAGATCCCCTGGAGCAGGAAATGACAATCCACTCTGGTACTGTTGCCTGGAAAATCCCATGGACGGAGAAGCCTGGTAGGCTACAGTCAATGAGGTCGCAAAGAGTCAGACACAACTGAGTGACTTCACTCACTCACTCAATATAATTTTAGGAAACTTCTGATAACAGTATTTAATGTTTTAGTATCATATTTTAGAAACAGAAAATGTCATTACTTTTAATGAAATGAGATATATTTTCAATCACACCAAGTACATTTCTTTAACCCTTCAAAAAATATATCATAATCATGTGAGTCAGCAGACCTCATGACATAATAATATCCCTAGGTTTTTGCCTGCCACACCTAATGCAAAGAGCTGACTCATCAGGAAAGACCTTGAAGCTGGGAAAGTTTGAGGGCAAGAGGAGAAGGGGGTGACAGAGAATAAGATAGTTGGATGGCATCACGGACTCAGTGGACATGCGTTTGAGCAAATTCTGGGAGATAGTGAAGGACAGGGGAGCCTGGTATGCTGAGTTAGACACGACTTTAGCAAGTAAACAACAATCCCTTTAAAAGTATTCAGTTGGGGTAAATACTCTTTACTCCTTAGCTCCTATAAAAGCTTTCATTGGTCCCCTATTTGGTGTGTGTGTGTGTGTGTGTGTGTGTGTGTGTGTGTGTGTGTGTGTGTGTGTGTTTCTACTTGCTCAAAGGTAAGTCTTTCAAGACATTTTAACTTGTAGATGCTATCTTAATTTAGTAGTTGAAAAGTCAAATTCTTTACAAAAATAAAAATATAAACCTCAATTTAGGGTTTGTTTTTCTTGCCTCAGTGCTATTCCAGATTTCCCACAGCTGGTTTACATTTTGGCTTCCATCATGGTCAACAGAAGAGGGTGGAAAGAGAGGAAATGTGATTAGTTAATCTCTGTCCGTGGATCCTTTCCAGCCTCCCAGCCCTGGCAGATGGTTTAAGCCAACTCTCTGCAGGGTTCTTCATGGGGATTTTTGCTGTCTTTCTCCCTTGAAGTTCCCTGATGTGTATGACTGTTTGTGACAACCAGGGTATCAGGAATTATACCTCTGGTTTCTTTCTGCTCCCAAATTACATGAGACTCCTATCCCTGGAAAACATTTGTGCAACTCATGTCTGAAAGCCCTCAGAGTGCAGACTTATCTCATGGCAGTGACGTTCCTTAAATCTGCCCCAAAACAGTCCATCTGCTTTTTCCTTGGTCTCTGGATTTTTCCAGGTAGGAGACATACTCCTAGTTCAAAGGCAGTGTTGGCTTTCTCAGACATTAGTCAGGCCCCATTCACCTATGTCTGCAGAACTGGAAGAATAGTCTCTATCTGAAACCTCCATGGAGGTCTCCTTTTGTGGCTTGCAATGGAGAAAGGACCTTATGCCTCCCTTTTGGCAAGGGGGAAGGCAAAATCCCTCATCAAAAAAACTTTATTTTGTGATGTTCCATTTTTGATTATTTTATACTCTCAAACTAGGAGCAAGGGTTCAAGAATTCTAGACCCAATTATCTTGTGGAATATTGTATTTTGGCCTGGCATTTTTGGTGGAATTTCATATGTCATAGAACTTCTGCTTCAGTGTCAAATCATATTTTAACACTCAGTTCTACATCTTCTGATGTGAAGCATCAAGCCCTGCTGTGGGAAACTTTCATACCCTAGTAAGCAAACAGCTGTTTCAGGGTTACATCTTTTCCAAGATCTGGATAAAACTAAACCCAAGGGACATCATTAATTTCTAGCATCATCTTTTAGTTCTTTTTCTCAACATCAGTGTCTGTACAGTTTAAGTTTCATTTTAAGATAAATGATTTTTCACCCTGTGTGATAGATAACTTACATACAAAAAGTCATTTCTGCCCATTTGAAAGAATAGGTCTGTTACAGAAGGTTAGCAAAGGTCAAGTAGAGAAAACACACTTGATGTTTACAAGAGACTGTCAACTGCACAAGTTGATATTTAATGATATGTGAATCCAGTAGCAGAAATGAGAAATTACGTGTGAAATGTAATGATATAAACTAAATTACAGAATAAAATGAAAAGAGCTTAATCAGGAACATTTATAAGTCCAGTGAGTCATTAAACTGCCAACAGTCTGAAAGAGCCAAGGCTGCAAGGACATCGTTTGCCCTTTTAGAGAATTCTGTAGGGACAAATCTTATTGAGATTTTAGAAGAAAAAAAAAAATCAATAGACTTTAAAAATTCTGAAGTGCTTATTTGGCTGAATTAATATGGTTGTTTTTTTGTTTTAAGAATTTAAGGCAAAAGATAAGGTAACTTAATTAAATGATCACAAGTTTTCATGATAATAAATATTAACACACACTGAAATTATCTTTATTGGTCATCATAAGGCCATCTATCTCCTTTTCTGTGATTTTCTCATATTGATTCAAATGTAATTTAAGGCAGCTAGATAATAAGACCAAATTTGTGCTGGATTTCTTTCATATGCATTTTTTTTTCTGACAATTAGACCCAAAATGAGTTTAAAGGGAGTTGGGTAAGAGGAAATTTTGGACTGGAGTAAGTCATGTAAGGCAGTGTCTCCTTATTTTAACAAAACAAAATCAATTATTTTGTATTCCTTGTTAGTATAAAAAAATCCCTAACTAATTCCTTGTTAGTATATAAAAATCTCTCTCTCTCCATATATACATGGAGAGATAGAGTCTATTTGTATAGCATTACTATGAAAATTGAAATGCAAAATCAAAGTAAAACCGTCTGCATACTCAGTGGTGGTACAAGTGAATTTTGTCTAATCACTTTGTGGGGTTCAACACAGCCTTTCCCCTTAAGACTACTTCCTTCTGTTTGGCCCTGTGCCACTACAATGCAGCAAACTGAGAAACGGCCTCATGGACAAAGCCAGGCCAGTGTGGAGCCCACCTTGCGTATTACCCTTGTTTCAAGATTCACAATAGTCCCTCAGTTCCTGAGTGTGTTGCTTGCTTTCTAGTGGCATCAAGTAGTTTATCCCACCCCCTACTCTTCTAACTCTTAACAAATTGAGAGTTAGATTAGATTCAAGCTACTTCATCATACACAGAAGCAGAGGTCCTATCTTTATATCCTGTTCTTTGTGCCTTGCTATCATCTAGGTGGCAACTCAGGGTCCCAATATTTGGTAAGTACATTCAGGACTCATGCTGGAACCAGCACTTGGTTATCTCTGTGATTTCTTTTTTGTTCCTTTCCAAATTATTGCTTTCATTAAGTTAGCAACATGTTTAAATAATTATTCTTAGTATATGTTATTGGATATTGTAGTTTTATCAATGGAAAGTTGAATAATTCTAATTTGCAGAATTGGTAAATCTATATCCATGCCAGAATTGTGGCTCTGCAAGCAAACATAAGCAAATTACTCCCATGTTTAAAATTATTACTTCTCCAGATCCTTCCAAATTCTAAATTCCTGAGCAACTCATTTTTTTTTCCCTTTCTTTTTGACAGCACAAAATCACCCATGCTCACATAAGGAATGAAACTGAGTCATTTATGGAAACATGGATGAACCTAAAGGCTGTCATACAGAGTGAAGTAAACCAGAAAGAGAAAAAAAATCGCATATTATCGCATAAATGTGAAGTCTAAAAAAAATGGTGTGGATAAACCTGTTTGCAGGGCAGGAATAGAGACATAGATGTAGAGATTGGACATGCAGAGAATAGCACAGCGGGGGATGGGGAGGGTGGAATGGATTGGGAGACTAGGACTGACATACACACAGGACCATGTATGAAACAGAAAGCTAGTGGGAACCTGCTTTAGCACAGGGAGCTCAGCTTGATGCTCTGTGATAACCTAGAGGCCATCTCACTCAGGAAGTGGGGGTGGGGGTCCCAGAGTGGGGGAATATATGTATACATATAGATGATTCACTTCATTGTACAGCAGAAACTATCACAACATTGTAAAACTATACTCCAATTAAAAAAAAAAATCATCTGTGCTCAGACATACCATACTACCTCAGAGCCAAGAGCCTTTACTTTTGCTGTCTCTTTTCTTTAGGACAACTTTGCAATTTCACACTGTCCTTCAGATAAATAAAACCACCCATTTTGAATACCAACTCAGCAAAGTCTTTCCTAACAACTCTCCAAGACACATATGTGTGTGCACACACACACACACACATCTTGTTATAAGTGTACTCACTATAATTATAGATCCTGGGCCCTGGAATTTACTGTCATTTTTGAGTCCATATGTTCTTTCTCAAACTACATTTTATACATCTTAAAATTTTAGGATGGCCCTTTTACTTCTATTTTGCTGTGTATTACAGTTTCATGACACATAAACCAAAATATTATTTTGTTTTATTAATAATAATCACAGCTGGAGAAATAGTGACTGATATTAATTCAGTCAGTAGATTTTATCTTTTTTAACTCTCTTGTTCATATTGACACAATAAACTGTTAAACCATCGTATATTAAACTCTCAAAATCATTTTTCATTGAATAAAAATTGAAAAAATAGCACAGCACAATCACCATTGATCATGAGATCAATATTGGATTGCTCTAGAGGGCAATTAGATATTCAGTGACTTAATTTAAAATAATTTGCAAAATATTCTCCAAGCATGAATGAAATTTAAAAAGAAATGTGACCTACATAAGACAATACAGATGATGATATTTATTAATTTCTTTGTTGTCCCAAACGAGACTTCAAAAGAGGTGAGTTCATCAATATCAAATAACAGTCTACTTTATAATCATGCTGAACATATGTTTGCCTTGGTTAGCCCATATTTTCTGTTTTCATAAATTATAAGTAGATATATACTGGGAAACTTATACCATTCTCAGCAGATTTCAAACTGTGTTAGTAGGCTTTGCATTTGACATAAGAAGGGATATTTTTAGGGTTTGGTTTAATCTTCTTATCTGTTCATGTAATTTTTTTTTTTCCAAATTGTTATTCTCATGTACTTTCTCTATACTTTTTGCTTCTCATATATCTCCCTTGGTGGTGGTGGTGGTTTAGTCACTAAGTTGCATCTGACTTTTGTGACCCCATGGACTGTAGCCCACTAGCCTCCTCTGTCCATGGGATTTCCCAGGCAAGAATAATTGAGTGGGTTGATGTTTCCTTCTCTGGGGGATTTTCCTGAACCGGGGATCGAACCCATGTCTTCTGCATTGGCTGGCAGGTTCTTTACTACTGAGCTACCAGGAAAGCCTTAAGTGATTCTTAAAATAGAGCAAATGATTTAGAACGTGGTTTGATTGAATTATTTCAATCATGGCTGTGCTTTGCACATTTAATGTTTCTAAAATTTGTCCCAGCATCTTTAGATACCCAGTGCACAAATATTCTATGCTCCTTCGTGGTGATTACACTCTACTGAACTTTTCTCATGTGATACTTCTAGAGCTAGGTTAGTCCTGATCTAGTCCTGGCCAGTTAGCTTTTCTTACTAACTTCTGAATGTGCTTGTCTCTCATCAGTATCCTTGGTCCATCTTTGTAGTTATACTCCCATTTTAGTCCCCCTATTTGATTGCTTCCAATACTCATTAGTATCTAATTTCTTCTATTGCTACACATAGTTCTGGCATTTTTACACTTCTAAGAAATTTAACAATTTATTTTAAGTGATTTTATACTGAAAATGCAACAATATGTAGTTCCTTTAAGGAACTATTACATCTTGTAATTTATAGGCAACTGTTTCACATGTTCACATTGATAGTGTAGGAAAGGTTCAGTTCAGTTCAGTTCAGTTCATTCGCTCAGTCATGTCCGACTCATCGTGACCCCATGAATTGCAGCACGCCAGGCCTCCCTGTCCATCACCAACTCCCAGAGTTAACCCAAACTCATGTCCATCAAGTCGGTGATGATGGACATCCATACATGACCACTCACATCCATACATGACCACTGGAAAAACCATAGCCTTGACTAGACGGACCCTTGTTGGCAAAGTAATGTCTCTTCTCTTCAATATGCTATCTAGGTTGGTCATAACTCTTCTTCCAAGGAGTAAGCGTCCTTTAATTTCATGGCTGCAATCACCATCTGCAGTGATTTTGGAGCCACAAAAAATAAAGTCTGACACTGTTTCCACTGTTTCCCCATGGGAAATATCCCATGAAGTGATGAGACCAGGTGCCATGATCTTCGTTTTCTGAATGTTGAGCTTTAAGCCAACTTTTTCATTCTCCACTTTCACTTTCATCAAGAGGCTTTTTAGTTCCTCTTCACTTTCTGCCATAAGGGTGGTGTCATCCGCATATCTGAGGTTATTGATATTTCTCCTGGCAATCTTGATTCCAGCTTGTGCTTCTTCCAGCCCAGAGTTTCTCATGATGTACTCTGCATAGAAGTTAAAAAAGCAGGGTGACAATATACAGCCTTGACATACTCCTTTTCCTGTTTGGAACCAGTCTGTTGTTCGTGTAAGCAAATAACACATGCCTATTTAAACTTGGGTTAAAGGTATTAGTGTTTCTACACCTAGGTTTTAAAATTTCTGTAGGTGGGTTTTGTTTTTCCTGCAGCAGTGTCAGGATCACAGTTCCCATCCTCTCCATACCTCTGCTTGATTGTTTGATTAGTCAGTTCAGTCGCTCAGTCATGTCCGACTCTTTGTGACCCCATGAATTGCAGCACTCCAGGTCTCCCAGTCCATCACCAACTCCCGGAGCTTACTCAAACTCATGTCCATTGAGTCGGTGAAGCCATCCAACCATCTCACCCTCTGTCATTCCCCTCTCTTCCTGCCTTCATTCTTTCCCGGTATCAGGGTCTTTTCAAATGAGTCAGTACTTCGCATCAGGTGGCCAAAGTATTGGAGTTTCAGTTTCAGCATCAGTTCTTCCAATGAATATTCAGGGCTGATCTCCTTTAGGATGGACTGGTTGGATCTCCTTGCAGTCCAAGGGACTCTCAAGAGTCTTCTCCAACACCACAGTTCAAAACCATCAATTCGTTGCAGTCAGCTTTCTTTATAGTACGACTCTCACATCCATACATGACTACCGGAAAAACCATAGCTTTGACTAGGCGGACCTTTGTCAGCAAAATAGGGTCTCTGTTTTTGTGAATACAAAGTAATGGAGGTAGTAAACACGATTATTTTTCACCAAAACTAAATTTCTAAAATGAAAGATGGATATAATTATGTTAAACTTCCAGTAGAGCCATTGATTTTATTGCTACTCTTCACCTATGTATTTTTTCCCAAAATACTTCATAAAATTAAAATGAAAAGTGTTTAACTCACATACAAAAGGATGCCAACATTTAATTAATTATGGCATTAAGCTTGAAAATTTCAAATTTAAAACTTAAACATGATCCAAAGCAAGACAACAAAATTTTGATCTCTCGAAAATAATGCAAGATGTGAAACTAAAACCAATTAGCTAATTTTCCAAAATGGACTTTAAATGATATGACATATATTAATAACAATAAACTAACCAGGCAAACCCATGGACTTCCCTGGTGGCTCAGACGGTAAAGCGTCTGCCTACAGTGAAGGAACCCTGCGTTCAATCCTGGGTCGGGAGGATCCTCTGGGGAAGGAAATGGCAACCCACTTCAATATTCTTGCCTGGAAAATCCCATGGACGGACAATCCTGGTAGGCTACAGTCCATGGGGTCGCAAAGGGTCAGACACGACTGAGCTACTTCACTTTCACTTTCACAACCATGCAAACCAAACAAAATGTACAGCTTAATTAAACTTCTTTGATAACAAATTTTGAGCAATACATTACCATTGAAATTAGAAAGAAATCACTAAAGTAAAGGCATAAAATTTCGTATGAACATCTAAAACAGTTCTCATAAACAAAGTTATGTTGTAGAAATATATGATAAAAAAATCAGAGATATGATAGACACAATGTAAAATATTTAGTGACTGTAGGTACATTTTCAATGTAATTTGCTGTTAAATTTCTCACTAAATGAGCTGAATCTTTCCAGATACATGTTATAAAAGAAATTTATATCCAAATAATATAATTTACTTATGGGAATAGCTGAGCAATGCTTTGTGTGGCATTAGGTGTCTGAGACGTATCACAAAAGCAGTTAGATCACATTGGAAACCAGCTGTATAGCAAAACAATTACTTATATCTAAATGATAAAAGTATTGTAATATGGGGACAATACTGGGTTACAAACTGAAACATTTTAATGAGCAACATAGAAAAGGAATAGAATAAAGAAGAGAAATGGCAAATTTGCAAGGGACATGTACAAGTGGAGGAAGGGAAAAAGAGAAAATAAGAATACTGAACTGTGATAACATGGGGCTTTCTAGGTGGCTCAGCGGTTAAAGAATCCACCTGCAATGCAGGAGTGCAAGAGACATGGGTTTGATTTCTGAGTGAAGAAGATCCCCCAGAGAAGGGCACCGCAACGCACTCCAGTATTTTTGCCTAGAGAATCCCATGGACTAGAGGAGCCTGGTGGGCTATGGTATAGGGTTGCAAAGAGTTGGATGCAACTGACCACACATGCATGTGGTAAAATGTTGACAAGTTCTGGCTTTTAACCAGAAAACTTTCTACATCATTTTATTAATTTATGTGTATGTGCTCCTCCTCAAAACAGGATATATATGAAAAGAAAGTCCATCATCAGCAGTTGAAATTTGTTTTGTTTCATACAAAATAAGTTTGTACATAGTAAAGATTATGCTTCACCCATCTGAGAAATCATTCATTATATATTAAAATTAAAATAAGTAAATTTAAAAACCATTCAATTATGGTTGGTAAGATTATTAATTATTGAGAGAGAAACATTTACACACCTCAAACTATGCATCAAATTTCAAATGGACTAAGAGTCAAAGGTAAAAATCTCATAAATGTTTACATAGGTATCTATGTAATTATATGTCTAATCTTCTGATGGCAAAATATTTTACCACTATTAAAATACATGAAAAAACTGAATTAAAAAACTTTCTGGCCACTTAAGATTATAATGATTAAAAACAAAATAATTATATTCAGTGCTTGTGATTGAGGATTGCTTTTTACCAGGATCTCACCTATATGATTCTTCTTCCATGAAGTGACTAAAACCTGTGTATTTACATAAACTGAATCCTTGGTGATCATGTTTCTATTGAGTTGTCATGTAAAAATTTCCAGTGTACTAGCATTCACTTAAAAGGAATACTAAGCAGTGCCTACAATGTGGGAAAAATCAAGAGAGTTCCAGAAAAACATCTATTTCTGCTTTATTGACCATGCCAAAGCCTTTGACTGTGGATCACAATAAACTGTGGAAATTTTTGAGAGAGATGGGAATACCAGACCACCTGACCTGCCTCTTGAGAAATCTGTATGCAGGTCAGGAAGCAACAGTTAGAACTGCACATAGAACAACAGACTGGTTCAAAATAGGAAAAGGAGTACGTCAAAGCTGTATATTGTCACCCTGCTTTTTTAACTTCTATGCAGAGTACATCATGAGAAACGCTGGACTGGAAGAAACACAAGCTGGAATCAAGATTGCCAGGAGAAATATCAATAACCTCAGATATGCAGATGACACCACCCTTATGGCAGAAAGTGAAGAGGAACTAAAAAGCCTCTTGATGAAAGTGAAAGTGGAGAGTGAAAAAGTTGGCTTAAAGCTCAACATTCAGAAAACGAAGATCATGGCATCTGGTCCCATCGTTCATGGGAAATAGATGAGGAAACAGTGGAAACAGTGTCAGACTTTATTTTTTTGAGCTTCAAAATCACTGCAGATGGTGACTGCAGCCATTAAATTAAAGTACGTTACTCCTTGGAAGAAAAGTTATGACCAACCTAGATAGCATATTGAAGAGCGGAGACATTACTCTGCCAACAAGGGTCCGTCTAGTCAAGGCTATGGTTTTTCCTGTGGTCATGTATGGATGTGAGAGTTGGACTGTGAAGAAGGCTGAGAGCCAAAGAATTGATGCTTTTGAACTGTGGTGTTGGAGAAGACTCTTGAGAGTCCCTTGGACTGCAAGGACATCCAACCAGTCCATTCTGAAGGAGATGAGCCCTGAAATTTCTTTGGAAGGAATGATGCTAAAGCTGAAACTCCAGTACTTTGGCCACCTCATGCAAAGAGCTGGCTCATTGGAAAAGACTCTGATGCTGGGAGGGATTTGGGGCAGTAGGAGAAGGGGACGACAGAGGATGAGATGGCTGGATGGCATCACTGACTCGATGGATGTGAGTTTGGGTGAACTCCGGTAGTTGGTGATAGACAGGGAGGCCTGGCATGCTGCGATTCATGAGGTTGGAAGAGTAGGACACGACTCAGTGACTGAACTGAACTGAACAATGTGGGAGACCAGGGTTCAGTCCCTGGGTCAGGAAGATCTCCTGGAGAAGGAAATGGCAACACACTCCAGTATTCTAGCCTGGAAAATCCAATGGATGGAGGAACCTGGTAGGCTAGAGTTCGTGGGGTCACAAAGAGTTGGACACAACTGAGCGACTTCATTTTCACTTTCACTTTCATTTTTAAGCAGTGCATCAGGGATAATGTCTGGTCTTCAATATATTTTCCTTATTCTCATTGAGTAACAATGGGCCAATTGGCTATAAGGATTTAGAATCAATCCCATCAGCCAATATTATTATCCCTTCACTAAAACTTCTGATCAACCTTGATCAACAAACTGATCAAGTTTACAGATACGGGAAAGTGATATGTTTGCTTCCAGTGAGAGGGGACATTTTCTTTTCTGTTCCTTTGTTAGTAAGTAGATGGCTCTAGAGTAGATGGCACCATATGTGACCTCTGCTTGGAGAAATATATCACATCTCATAGAACAGCATCCCGGTTTGTATATCCCAGATGATTTTTATCATTGAGCCTCCAGTAGGTTATCCATTGCCATGAACTGAATCCCGTGATGATGTGTGAAATGTCAAAATGGCAGATAAAACATGAATGATGGTGCCGACAGAAACATTTCAGACTAGAAAGGCAAACCCAAGTAGTAATCTGGTACGTGAATCTATTCATCTGAGGACTGCTCACTACTCCTTCCATAATGCAAGAGGATGGTAGAAACAACCTGCCACCATAGCTGGTTCTGCCAGGATATTATGTCAGATCAAAGACTCAGAATTTGTTTTTGCAGTTGTCAGTTGGATCCTTACTAGTGATAGATGGAAGGTCAGCCTTAGTGAAGGATACTGTGCACTTAAAGGGCACACATTACCTTTCTCCCTGCTGTCATGGACACATTATAAGCACATAGGAGGGCATCTGACAGAATTTCATAGGATGGGCCATCTTACTTAATTATTAAGAGTCTCCTCTTAATGGGTGCTTTCTGGTCAGCATATTGTGGGACACAAATATCCTTATATACTATATTCAGTCCCAGAGGCCTATTCATATGTTTCTCCTTAAGATTACTTTCCCATCCATCTTTCAATCTCACAAAGATTATATTTGTATATGAGCCTCTTGATGAAACTGAAAGAGGAAAGTGGAAATGTTGGCTTAAAACTCAACATTCAGAAAACTAAGATCATGGCATCTGTTCATATCACTTCATGGCAAATAGATGGGGAAACAGTGGAAATAGTGACAGATATTATTTTGGGGGGCTCCAAAATCACTGGAGATGGTGACTGCAGCCATGAAATTAAAAGATGCTTGCTCTCTGGAAGAAAAGTCATGACCAACCTAGACAGCATATTAAAAGCAGAGACATTACTTTGCTGACAAAGGTCCATCTAGTCAAAGCTTTTTTTTTTTTTTTTTTTTCAGTAGTCATGCATGGATGTGAGAGTTGGACTATAAAGAAAGCTGAGTGCTGAAGAATTGATGCTTTTAAACTGTGGTGTTGGAGAAGAATCTTGACAGTTCCTTGGACAGCAAGGAGACCCAACCAGTCCATCCTAAAGGAAATCAGTCCTGAATATTCATTGGAAGGACTGATGCTGAAGCTGATACTCCAATACTTTGGCCACCTAATATGAAGAACTGACTCATTTGAAAAGACCCTGATGCTGGGAAAGATTGAAGGCGAGAGGAGAAGGGGATGACAGAGGATGAGATGGTTGGATGGCATCACCGTCTCAAAGGACATGAGTTTGAGTAAACTCTGGGAGTTGGTGATGGATCGGGAGGCCTGGCGTGCTGCAGTCCATGGGGTTGCAAAGAGTCGGACACGACTGAGCAATTGAACTGAACTGATATACATATCTATCTATCTATCTATCTGTATATTCTTTGAACCATATTAATGTAAGATTGGATTTTTGTTGTAGAAGCTTCAGTACATGAAATAATTTCAGAGCAATCGTCAAGGCGGTATATGATTAATGCTATAATTGAAGGATGAAGCTTTTTTTGAGGTATAATTGATGTGTAACTTTATGAAGTGAAGTGAAAGTCACTCAGCTGTGTTAAACTCTTTGCTACCTGATAGACTAACTACACAGTTCATGGAATTCTCCAGGGCAGAATACTGGAGTGGGTAGGCTTTCCCTTCTCCAGGAAATATTCCCAACCCAGGGACTGAACACAGGTCTCTTGCATTGCAGGCAAATTCTTAATCAGCTGAGCCACAAGGGAAGCCCAAGAATGCTGGAATGGGTAGCATATCCCTTCTCCAGCAGATCTTCCTGAACCAGGAATTGAACCGGGGGGGTCTCCTGCATCACAGGCAGATTCTTTACCAACTGAGCTATGTTAGTTTCAAATGTACAACATAACGATCCATTATTTGTATATATTAAGTCTAATATCCTATTAGTCTAATTAGTATCAATCCCCATATGTATCTGTGTATTTTTTTATTATGGTGAGAATTTTAAACATCTAATATCTTATTGAATTTCAAAAATATAACACATCCCCATGACTTATTTAATTTATAACTGAAAATTTGCCCATTTGACCCACCCGCACCCATTTTCTTCACCCTCCATCCCTTGTCTCTGGGAACCACCAGTCTGCATCTATGAGCTTGGTTGTTTTATGTTGTTGAGATCTTTAGTAGAGGGGGAAATTAAATATATCTGGATGTGTGCATGCATGCTAGGTCACTTCAGTTGTGTCCAACTCTTTGCAACCCTATGGACTCTAGCCTATCAGACTCCTCTGTCCATGGGTATGTTCTAGGCAGGAATACTGGAGTGCCATGCCCTCCTCCAGGGGCCTTCCCAACCTAGGGTTCAAACTTGTGTTTGTTATGTCCCTTGCATTGGCAGATAGGTTCTTTAAAGCCACGTGGGAAGCCCATATCTGGGTGGAACAGGGTGAATATGAAGCACTTGAACTTGATGGGTACTAAAATTTCAATGGAAGAAATATTCTTGCTCTTTTTTAAAAGAAGAAATGCATATGCTTCACAGTGTTCTTTCAAAATATGCTGGTTCATGTATACAAATCACTATTCCTACACATACATTTTTAGATCTCAACAAAGGATGAGAGACACACGTACACAAAATTAATATATAATAGCAATGATAATTTCTTGTTAAATAGTTTTTGCTTCAGCAGTCTCATATTGCCATAATAGATATTTTGTTGTGGTGCTTTTAGAAAAGAACATTTTTTTTAACTTTGATTTTCATCATAGCCATGCACCACAGCTATAAAATATGAAATATATGGACATCACTCATATTAAGCTCAAGGGTGAAAGTTCCTAACTTTTAAATTCTCCAAAAGTCATGTGAATGTCCCTTCAAATCCTGTGCCTGAGAAAGGTCAGTCCTGCTCTAAAAGTAGAAACAGTTAAGTCACAAGTAGTCTCAGACTTTTCAACCTCTGTTCTGTCATTAGGGTAGAAATGCTGAGATTTTAAGATGACCTTCTGCTAATACAGTAAGAGCTTCTTCAGGTCAGAGGGCAAGAGTCAGTATTAGAAAGTCAAATCATATAACATTTTTAAATTATGATAAAACCTTATGAATTTTAGAATATGCTTTTCTGTATGTGGATTTGTAGCTGGTTTACTTTATTACATATTATTTGTATTATTACACATGTCTTATATGTAATAACCTATAAGTTATTCCATGATCTGCCCCATGTCTATTTGTATGTAATCAAATATAAATTCTCCCTCTTAATTTACTATATCAAGTAATGTGAGTTCTCAGTTCCTCAGACAAACCAAATATGCAGAATGGCCCATCATGCCATCGCTCCCATGCTCACTGTATAAAGTACAACTGAGGAGCATCCCACTCCATCAAACAGACGCATTGTCTTCTGACTACAGAGTACACTTGGACAGACATTACTTTGGGAACTGGCAAGCATATATAAATGGTGGACCCATCTCTGTTTAAGATGTATTCATTGAATAAATTAGTCTCATTAGATTTGCATAAGCATCTCGTTTACTTGGGCCTTCTCAAGGTGTTATAGCACCGTAAGAAATGTTTTCCAGTTGTGTTGTAGCCAATACCATCTGCTTCAGGATCACCTAGGGTACATGTTAAAATGCATTTGAAGGAATGGGGATGAAGTAGAAAAGAATAGCTTTATTGCTTTGCAAAGAGGACCACAGCAGGCTAGTACCCTTAAAACTGTGTGTCCCAACCCCTGGGGGTAAAACTCGATTCCTGCAGGCCAAACTTCACAGAAATTCTTATTGAGTAGGTTGGGTTGTAGCCCTGGCAACTGCACGTTAGCAATGTTAAGATGCACCTAGGTGGTTGGATCCCTACTTAAGAGAAACTAATTTTTCCAGGTATAATCTTGGCTTGAGATGGTAAATGTACTGCATGGAAATTTATAAGGCCTTTAATCCAAAAGCCAGCAAAAGTTGCACTTATACTGTCATTGGGATCAGAGGACATAGATGTGTTATCCATATCTTTTGTCATTTTAAATATATGAGTAGATCCTGTAGAAACACTCATAATCCAGAACTCAGAGTGAATGCTTGTTTGTTTGTAATTGTGTCTTTTGATATATTTTTGCCTTTAGCTAAAAGACTAGAAGAACAGAAAAATCTCTCAGCCTATCATAGGAAACTGGAGGCTTAGAGAATTGTACGTTTCCTAAATTAAGGAAAAAGAACTGTGAAATCATAATAAGTTGTACTTCTGCAGTGCTTACTGCTATGCATTAATTTATTCCAGTATCTGTCCCTTGACAGAATTAATCTTATTATATCCCTTTAGTATGTGAAACTGACACGAAAAAAGGTTAAGAAAAATTTCCAAGTTTATATAATTATAATTGGTAGATGCTGAGAATTACGTTTAATCTCTTAACACTTTATTTTGCAGAAAAGAGTTTATTGATTTCTAGTTTATGTTTCATAGTCATGTGATAGAAACTTCAAGAGATATAGTATATACTGTATAAAAATATAGTATATTTTTAAAGGATATTTTAAAAATATCCTTATTTTTTACTTCCAATTCTTTTTTTTTTACTTTTTTATTGAAGTGCAATTGAATTACTATGTTGTATTAATTACTGCTCTACATCAAAGTGACTCATTTATACATATTTGTACATTCTTAACCTCTATACACTTTTGTTGAATCTTCAATTGTCTCAGAGGTCATTTTATGAATCACAGCATACTATTGAGACTGCCCTGTTGTAGAAAAGGTCAACTTTACCGGCATGTTTTCTGTAAACTACTTAAAAGGACATTTTCTACCCATGGATCATATACTTTCTGTAGAACAGACAAGTTGCTCATTTGAAATGACATTAATGGTTTTTATTTGTTTTCCAAGTCTTTTCAATCTACAAAATAGAGGACTTGATAACGTTAGGAATCTGAATCTGCTAGAATTAAAGCTGGGAGAGATTTTGGTTCTAAACATGGTGGTCTGTATTCGCAGAAGCCACATTAAGAAGAACTCATGACTCTTGCCAACAGCCAAATCTGGTATATGATTAATTGAGAATTTAGCTCAAATATAAACATGCTCTGAATAGAGAAGGTGAAAACTGGATCAGAAATTACATATGTCAGAGCTAAGGCCAGAAGCTGGAGTGTTTTTTAAAAGTCAGCAGTTTACAGGAAAAAGGAAACGGGAGGCCTGATACAAGATAGGCAGGAAAAATGAGAAGGTGTAAGTAAGTATTAGAAATGTTTATAATTAGTCTTTAAACAATGAATTCTGGAATTTCTGCATATTTTTTAGAACTTTTAGTTCTCTATTCTTACAAAATTAAGATACTCGATATAAATTAAACTCTAAATATTACAAAACATTTGAATAGAAAAATATAAAGACTAATTTACTGGGCTCTAAGTTTTTTTAGATCAACTAAATCTAATTAGTATTAGATCTAAATGTATCTAAATCTCTTCATAGATACATTTGAATTATTTGGATATGAGTTAAAATGACTAAGAGAAGAAGGAAAGAGCAATTAATTTCCTAAATCCATAACTTAGGCTTTATGATACTGCATGAGAATATTTAAGGGTTACAATTTTAAACTAGTATACTGCCACAAACTAGAATTTAAGTCAGAGAATAGAATTAATTATCGTAATTTTGGGATCTGTCATTATCCTAATGGTCTTACATGGAAAAAATACTGAAACACTTCTCTTAACTTTAAATTCAGTCACACACACGAGGTTTTGATGATGATCACAATGATGATAATTACAACTGAAGGGATGAATAAAATATAAAGATGAAACAGGTAAGTATTAGACTTTTATCTTTCTGCAGAAGAAAATTTGACCACATACTTTCCAAAACTGAATGCCTTAATGAGTAAGATTAATATATACTTTACCACAGTACTTTAATGAACCTCTTGATTTCAGTGGTGAGTACAATCATAGGAATATATCAGATCTCTGTGTGAATGACCAATATATTTCTGAAAAAGCATTCTGTCATAAAATAACAATGGCAGCACTTGTTTTTTTTAATTCTTTCTTTTTTGTTTGTTTCTTTGAAAATGACAATTTAAAAAGTAACCATCTATGGAACTTTAATCAAAAATACTATATAGACTAAGGTAGTATGTATGGATGTGAGAGTTGGACTGTGAAGAAGGCTGAGCGCTGAAGAATTGATGCTTTTGAACTGCGGTGTTGGAGAAGACTCTTGAGAGTCTTTTGGACTGCAAGGAGATCCAACCAGTCCATTCTAAAGGAGATCAGCCCTGGGATTTCTTTGGAAGGAATGATGCTAAAGCTGAAACTCCAGTACTTTGGCCACCTCATGCAAAGAGTTGACTTATTGGAAAAGACTCTGATGCTGGGAGGGATTGGGGACGACCCAGGATGAGATGGCTGGATGGCATCCCTGACTCGATGGACGTGAGTCTGAGTGAACTCCGGGAGATGGTGATGGACAGGGAGGCCTGGCGTGCTGCGATTCATGGGGTCGCAAAGAGTCAGACACGACTGAGGGACTGAACTGAACAGAAGATATTACACCATTCTTTGTTGTTTTCCCTAAATCCTGTAAGTAGTATAGTTACTAATATGTCTTAAGTCATCTATGTTTAATATTGCATATATTTTAATGAATTAGATAAATAGAAGTTGAAGAGAATATTAGGAAAGTAGAATATAGATATGAAAGAGCTACCTAGAATACTGTATGATTTGCAAAGACTAAAAAAGAAATACATGAAATGTTGGATATATGTCATAGTACATCCAAAGAGAATGCTAACAAATATCCAGTTGAATTCTAGAAGAATAAAATAGAAACTTGAGAGGCTGTAATTAAATAAATATTAGATTGAGGACTATATATATTTGAACAAAAACACAGAAATCCTAAATAAAAAGAAGTTAAACAAAATACACACACAGATACATTATCATAAAACTGAAAATAGCAAATGCAAGATAAAGATCCTAGAGGAAAAAAAGTAAAAATGCAAGTAGAAATTACCCTCAAAGTCTGACAGTAGCGATAGCAACAATGAATGGCAAAAGAAAATGGTATCATTATTTCAGAGAGCAAATGCATACCAACCAACATATTCAAAGAAATTTTCTTTCAATAACAAGAGATAAGTAAAGACAATTTCAGACAAAATAAGCATAGAGCTTACTTCCACTAGATTATCACTAAAGGAACTTACAAGGATGTAATTTCAGAAGAAGGAATTTATTCTATGGGGAAAATCTGAAATATAATTGACAACAGTGAACATTTGTATGATGAGGATAAATTAAAAAAAATGACTTGGGCTATAGAAACTGATGATAGTAATACCATGTGATTCTAAAGATTAAGGAACAAAATAATATTACTGATATCATTATTGTGAGGTTTAAAAGGTGTAGGGTGCAGGAGTTCATATTATATTTTTGGGCTCTCCTGGTGGCTCAGATGGTAAAGAGTCTGCCTCAATGCAGGAGACCTGAGTTTGATTCTTGGGTTGGGAATATTCCCTGGGGAAGGAAATGGCGACGACTCCAGTATTCTTGCCTGGAAAATCCCATGGACAGAGGAGCTTGGTAGGTTACAAAGAGTTGGACATTTAGACTGAGAGACTAACACATATTATAGTTTTACCTAAAAAAAAGTATTTTAAAAGGGTATTATTCCCATAATCAGATTCCTTTCATGATAAGTATATTTGGTTCCCATATGTTTTATTTTTAGCTTGTCTTATAATTTACCTTCAACTTTATTTTTGGTAATGCATTCATTTTCTATTTTGGTTTTCTGTGTGAGATATTTTAGTCCTGGATTTGAACCAATGGAGTAGTTTGAGGATGTAAATCTTGATTTCTTATGTTTGGATGTATTCAAAATGATTGAAACTCATAATCTAATTATGTCTTGTGTCATTTTAAAAATAAAAACCTCACCCCCAAATAAAATTTAATTACTTAGAAAGGTTTTAAAAACTGGTGATTTGGAGCACAAGTTCAGCTACAGAATTTTAGCTTGTTTTTTTTTCTAACTTTGTGCTTGAGTGCCTTTAAAAGGGGGCAGGCATTCAATCCTCAGTTAACCATCACTGGCAGAACCCCTTTTTGGTTTATTTCAGTCTATTTCATGTCATTTCACACATCTGTTTTACTTGCCTAATACTTAAATGCATTTAAATTCTTGATTGGTGACTTACAAGATGGCAACTATCTGAAAAATATGTACTCCAGCTTATGAAATTTTGAAAATTCTATAAATGTACACTCCATTTTCTAAGAAAATCCAAAGTGTAATATTAATGACAAAATTTGTTGAAAACATATATTTGCTGAATTTTGGTGTGATCATGGGCTAATTATTTAATCCTTCTCAGAATCTTCTTAGCATGCATAAAATACACATAATAATGATTGCCCTGTCCATTTCATATAGCATACTATATAGATGTCTGCTACCAATGTTTTTGCCCTAAGATGTCTGATATGTACATAAGGTTAGAAGTCATCACTCCTAACAAGTAATAAGCTGAACGAACTAAAACATCAACACCATTTCTTAAATCCATCAGATGGATAGCATCACAGGGCAAACCAATGCATCAAAATTAAAGAGACAGGAAAATACAGAGAATCACAGCTCATCAGAATGGAAACCAGCAAGCCAAACCTCTGTGGAGACCAGCACCTGGATAGAAAAACCTGAACTGTAACTAATGAATTGCGGGAGCTCAATGTGAACAAGTGTGAGAGTGAAAATATCCAGGAGAACCCAGTCAAAAGGAAGCCTCTATACTTTTGTGAGTTTTACTTTCAGAAGATCTATCAGATACTTACACTGTGTATCCAAGAAAAAAAAAAAAAAAACAGAAACAAAACCCTTATGCAAGAGGAAATTTCAAGGAAGCATTTTGAAACATGCCAGATCATTCTCTTCTTCTTACCAAGGCCTACCCTTAGAAGAAAACTATTTTACCAGAACCTGACCTGGAAAGGAAAGGACTTCAAGGGATAATAATTAAGGGGTATAGAGGAACTATAAGTGAAGCCATTTTGCGTGAATATTTTAGAATAAATATATCATTGAAAAATAAAACATCTCTCCATAGAGACCATCTAAAAAACTATTTCACAATCATATCCAGTCACTCCTGTTTTCCCTTTTTTAATGCTCAGTAATATCACTGAGATCTTATACAATATATTTATTACTTAATAAATTGAATGGCTATTAAGATAATCAACTTATTCTCAAATAGAATATATCTTGAATTTAAATGATCTTTTCTTCTTGGGTTTTCCCACTCCTGTTAACAAGGCAGTTAATATTCCGGTATTACCGACATGAAAGCTTTTTTATTATCCTCAGTCCATTCTTTTTCTGTAAACAAATTTTCACAAATATTTCTCAGAATTTCTCAATCATTTTCATTACCATTGATTAGCTCCAGGGTTATTACCATCTATGGCATCCTGAACATCTTTGAACATCTTTTGTTTCTGTATATTAATTAAAGGCATCCCTCGTAGCTCAGTCAGTAAAGAGTCTGCCTGTAGTGCAGGAGACCCAAGTACAATCTCTGGGTACTCAGGGACTGTACTCAGGAAGACCTATTGGAGAAGGAAATGGCAGCCCACTCCTATATTCTTGCCTGGAGAATTCCAAGGAGAGAGGAGCTAATTCTGTTCAGATTCAACAAGACTTGATTGAAATATTAAAGCTTACTTGTTATCACTGATAATTGAAAAATAGAGCACCACAGACTGAGGGCTATGCTTAGCTGGGATGGAGGTGGATATGTGAATTGTAGCCACATATATGGAGAAGGCAATGGCACCCCACTCCTGTACTCTTGCCTGGAAAATCCCATGGATGGAGGAGCCTGGTAGGCTGCAGTCCATGGGGTTGCTAAGAGTCAGACATGACTGAGCAACTTTACTTTCACTTTTCACTTTCATACATTGGAGAAGGAAATGGCAACCCACTCCAGTGTTCTTACCTGGAGAATCCCGGGGATGGGGGAGCCTGGTGGGCTGCCATCTATAGGGTCGCACAGAGTCGGACATGACTGAAGCGACTTAGCAGCAGCAGCAGCAGCAGCAGCCACATATACTAGTCCCTGAGAAGCAGCTGGCTTGTCCAGGCCTGAAGTCTACTTGAGAACTACTGCTTAACTTTAATCTCCAAATGGTCACTATGACAATTTAAAATCTGGGGGACAGTGAAGAGTGAGAATAAGTCCAGGCTCTTGGGAACCAGGCTAATGGTAGAAATGGTTTTTAAAAATGTGTCCATGTAGAGCAGAAAACAAAAAAAAGGTACTGATAATGTGTAAAAAATAGTTTCTTTAGAAAGACAATTGTCAACTTTGTTCCTTTATGATTGTATTATATTTTCAAATACTCCTATAACAAAATACATTTCCCTCTGCAGCTTGTATGGAGCATAGCTCAGTAATGTCATCATTGAATAAGGAAAACAAATCCAAGAATAAGGACCATGAGACTGCACAGATTTGCAAAAGGAAATTCTCTTTCAGATTCTCATGAGAAGTTTTCTGTTCTCAGCTGGAGTTCCTTTGGGAAAAACATAATTATGAGTGACAGAGCACAAATATTTGCTTAGATAAATAAATAATGTCCATCAGAAACAAAGGATCTCTCTGTAATGGAAGTTATAATAAGTTGGCTATGTATATCTCATCTATTAAAAGTAAAATTTTAGCAATTAACCTTGGTTTCATTGTGAACACTCAAAATTGTCAAACAACAAATCAGTGAATAACAAGTGTAAGCCTGATATAGGGTAACATGCTATGTGTTATAGGACTATTGTTGTTGTCAATGGCTAAGTCATGTTTGATTCTTTGCGACCCCATGGATTGCTTTGCAACACATCAGGCCTCCCTGTCCCTCATCATCTCCCAGCGTTTGCCCAAATTCCTGTCCATCGAATTGGTAATGCCATATAACCAGCTCATCCTCTGACTCCCTCTTCTTCTTTTGCCTCCAGTCTTCCCCAGCATCAGGATCTTTTCCAGTGAGTTGGATTTTCGCATCAGGTGGCCTAAGTATTGTAGGGCTATAATTTGTTTTTAAATTTGATTTCTTGGGAGTGATGAGATATCTTTTCTGGTTTAAAATATGGTCATTTTGTTGTAAATCTTTATACATACTTGAAAAAATTGTTACTGTATTGAGTATAAGATTCTTTCTCCATGTTTTAAGAATCTATACCCTAATAATTGATTTGCAAAAAAAAAAATTGATTTCTGTTACATTTTTGGTTTTGCTGCATAGCACTAACAAAACTGATTTAGAAAAATCAGTTTCACAAATTTTAAGAACAAGAATCATTTAGCTTTGAGATAAAATATCTTAAAGCCAAGAGATAGCAGATTGGAGTAGAAAGAACACTGGGATTATGTATAAAATAAATGGTATAGCTTAAATTCTAACTTCTACTTACCAAGAATATTTTTCTGGGTTGCACACTTATAATTCCCTCTGAATCTCAGTGTGCATGCCTACAAGCTGGAAAGAATGTGATCTGTAATACCTATTCATGCAGTTGTTAAAGTAAGCAGCAATATTTTGCTTATATGTTTTTTGGAATTTCCAAAACCTAAGGCACTTTGGCTTAACAAAACCAAGTGTGGGGTAGGAGGGAGGCTCAAGAAGAAGGGGATAGGTGTGTACTCATAGCTGATTCACATTGTTGTACAGCAGAAACTGTCACGACATTGTAAAGGAATATCCTTCAATTAAAAAAAAAATAATAAACCGAATGTGGAAAATTTTGTGTGAACAGTTTTTTCTCTTCTCCAGAGATCCAAGTGGATGTTCTCTCAAAAAAATCTTTCATATATCAATTTGAAATCTCTTTTGTAAGAAAAAGACTCACACATAGAAACAAACAACAACAAAAACTTAACTTTGTTCTGAAAATCTATAGATAAGACAAACTGCATGTTCCACCAGCTGTGTCTTCTCACTAGCGTTAGACTTGTACAGTCAGCTTAGTCCTGGACAGCCCCAAGGGTTTATTCAATTTAATGTGTCTAAAAATGGAAGCATCTGCTCCGTCAAACTGCTTCTCCGAGTGAAATTTTTTGTTGTTGTTCAGTTGCTAAGTCATGTTTGACTCTTTGCAACCCCATGGACTGTAGCCTGCCAGGCTCCTCTGTCCAAGGGATTTCCCAAGGCAAGAATACTGGAGTGAGCTGCCATTTTGTTTTCCAAGGGATCTTCCTGGATCAGAGATTAAACCCATGTTTCCTGCATTAGCAGTCAGATTCTTTACCACTGAGCCACTAGGGAAGCCCCTTAGTGAAATTAAACAACAAAAACCTGTTAATGAGACCACCCTCAACCTAATTTAAATCAGAATTTAATATTTATCTAAGGTTTACTCTCCCTTCTTCATACTATCTCTGTAGATTTTCTGATTTTTATTGGCTGTGTATTGATATTTCTCAAAAAACATTTCCTTGATTTCATTGCTACTTTAATTCAGAGCCTTTGAAAATATAAGATGGCCTTTTAAGAAGTGGTCCTGCTTCTACTTCTTCAGCTTCTCTTACCTCCTTTATTTAGTGTCACCAAACTATTTTATATTACTTTCCAGAGTGGAGTATAAATAATAAAAATAAATAATATATAAAAATAAAGAAATGATAGATGTTACTCTCCTACTTAAAAATTCTTGATAACTATGTGTACAAGATATCATATAAAGTCACCCAGAATTCCCCTTGTGTTTTATTTATTTTTTATTGGATTGTAGTTGCTTTACGATGTTGTATTAGCTTCTGCTGTACAGCAAAGTAAATCAACCATACATATACATGTATCCACTCTTCCTTGGATTTTGTTCTCATTTAGGTCACCGCAGAGCATTGAGCAAAGTCTCCTGTGCTATATAGTAGGTTCTCATTAGTTATCTATTTTGTGTAAGTATCAATAGTGTATATACATCAACCCCAATCTCCCAGTCCATCCCACAGCCGCTCCTCCTGGTGTACATACATTTGTTCTCTGCATTTGTGTCTCTATTTCTTTTTTTGCAAATAAGTTCATCTATACCATTTTTCTAGAGTCCACACATATGCATTAATCGATATCTATTTTAATATTTTTGACTTACTTCACTCTATATGACAGTCTCTGGGTCCATCCATGTCTCTGCAAAAAGCACAATTTCCTTCTCTTTTATGGCTGAAAGTGAAAGTCACTCAGTTGTGTCTGACTCTTTGTGACCCATGTCCATGGAATTCTCCAGGCCAGAATACTGGAGCCGTTCCCTTCTCCAGGGAATCTTCCCAACCCAGGGATTAAACCCAGGTCTTACACACTGTAGGTGGATTCCTTACCAGCTGAGCCACCAGGGAAGTCTTTTATGGCTAAGTAAAAAGTTAGCTTAAAGTTCAACATTCAGAAAGTTAATATCATGGCATCCGGTCCCATCACTTCATGGGAAATAGATGGGGAAACAGTGGAAACAGTGTCAGACTTTATTTTGGGAGGCTCCAAAATCACTACAGATGGTGACTGCAGCCATGAAATTAAAAGACGCTTACTCCTTGGAAGAAAAGTTATGACCAACCTAGATAGCATATTCAAAATCAGAGACATTACTTTGCCAACAAAGGTCCATCTATTCAAGGCTATGGTTTTTCCAGTGATCAGGTATGGATGTGAGAGCTGGACTGTGAAGAAAGCTGAGCATCAAAGAATTGATGCTTTTGGACTGTGGTGTTGGAGAAGACTCTTGAGAGTCCCTTGGAGTGCAAGGAGATCCAACCCGTCCATTCTAAAGGAGATCAGCCCTGGGATTTCTTTGGAAGGAACGATGCTAAAGCTGAAACTCCAGTACTTTGGCCACCTCATGCAAAGAGTTGACTCATTGGAAAAGACTCTGATGCTGGGAGGGATTGGAGGCAGGAGAAGAAAGGGATGACAGAGGATGAGATGGCTGAATGGCATCACCAACTTGATGGACGTGAGTCTGAGTGAACTCCAGGAGATGGTGATGGACAGGGAGGCCTGGCGTGCTGCAGTTCATGGGGTTGCAAAGAGTCAGACACGACTGAGCGACTGAATTGAAATGAACATTTGATTGTATATAGATACTACATCTTCTTTATATATCCAGGGAAAACCATAATTCAGAAAGATACATTCACCCCAGTGTTCTTTGAAGCACTATTTACAATAGACAGATCATGGAAGCAACTAAATGTCTCAATGTCTTAAAAAAAAACAAAACAAACTATTTTACATTAAAGTATAGCTGATTATATAAAGAAAGCTGAGTGCCAAAGAATTGATGCTTTTGAACTGTGGTGTTGGAGAAGATTCTTGAGAGTCCCTTGGACTGCAAGGAGATCCAATCAGTCTATCCTAAAGGAAATCATTCCTGAATATTCATTGGTAGGACTGATGTTGAAGCTGAAACTCCAATACTTTGGCCACCTGATGCGAAGAGCTGACTCATTTGAAAAGACCCTGATGCTGGGAAAGATTGAAGGCAGGAGGAGAAGGGGACAACAGAGAACGAGATGGTTGGATGGCATCACTGACTCAGTGGAGATGAGTTTGAGTAAACTGCAGGAGTTGGTGATGGACAGGGAGGCCTGGCGTGCTGTGATCCATGGGGTCGGGAAGAGTCAGACATGACTGAGCGATTGAACTCAACTGAACTGAACTGATCAATGTTGTGGCATAAAGCCACATAATTTTATTAATATCTTCTTACAGTTGCTTAGGTTTTAAGTCCAGAATTAATTTCACTGGGTTGAAATCAAGTTGTCCACAGGGTCCTGTGCCTCAGAGTCACAAGGGGGCAAGTACATTCCTTGCTTCTCCAAGTTTTGGTGGCTGTCAATGTCCTTGGCTTGTGGTTTCATTATTTCAATGTCTGCTTCCGTGGTCCCACTGTCTTCTCCTCTTCTATCAAATATCCCTCTGCCTCATTCTTATAAGGATACTTGTGACTGCATTTAGTGCTCATCTGGTAAATAACTTGCCTACAGTGCAGGAGACCCTGGTTTTATCCCTGGGTTGGGAAGATCCCCTGGAGAATGAATGGCTACCCACTCCAGTATTCTTGCCTAGAGAATTCCATGGACAGGGGAAACTGGCAGCCTACAGTCCATGGGATCGCAAAGAGTCAGACTAGACTGAGCTACTAACACTTTGACTTCTTGAGTGATCGTCTAGAGTAATATCAAGATTCTTCACTTAGTCACAGCTGCAGGTACACTTTTCCTGTATAATTTTACATTTACAGGTTCCAGAAGTTAATTAGAACTTGATATCTTTAAAGGCCATTATTCTACCTGTTGAGCTTCCCAGGTGGCTCAGTGGTAAAGAATCCACCTGCCAAAGCAGGAGACACAGGAGACATGGGTTCCATCCCTGGGTTGGGAAGATCCCCTGGAAAAAGAAATGGTACCCCACTCCAGTATTCTTGCCTGGGAAATTCCATGGACAGAAGAACCTGGCAGGCAACAGTTTATAGGGCAGCAAAAGAGTTAGAAATGACTTAGTGACTAAAAAACAACATATATTATCATACTATAATAATTTAGCTATGTTTCTTTTATCTGAGCACCTAAGGCACCTTATGTTTACTTCAATTTACATTTCATATTTGGGTTGGCCAAAAAGTTCATTTGGGTTTTTCCATAACATATTATGGAAGAAATCTAAGAGAATTTTTTGGCCAACTCAATACAAACATTCAGTTCAGTTCAGGTGCTCAGTTGTGTCCAACTCTGCGACTCTAAGGATCGCAGAATGCCAGACTTCCTTGTCCATCACCAACTCCCAGAGCTTGTTCAAATTCCTGTCCATCAAGTTGGTGATGCCATCCAACCATCTCATCCTCTGTTTTCCCCTTCTCCTTCTGCCTTTAGTCTTTCCCAGCATTAGCGTCTTTTCTAATATGAACATTAGATCTTGCTTAAGGTGAAAGGAACTTCCCAGTGGCTTAGCGGTAAAGGATCTGCCTGGAATGCTGGAGACACAAATTCGATCCCTGGGTCAGGAAGATCCCATAGAGAAAGGCATGGCACCCAACTCCAGTATTCTTTCCTGGAGAATTCCATGGACAGGGAAGTGTGGTGGGCTATGGTCCATGGGGTTGCAAAAAGTCAGACACAAAGTCTTTTAGTTAGCGACTAAACAATAATGTCTATACATGCTCATCTATTACTGTGAAATGTGATCTTATCACCATTAATACATCAGTCTTAATTCCGTAAATTTTATTTTAATTTGGAATATTTATTTCTAAAGGGTAGTGAAAGGAATTGAGAAAATAGGAGCAACATATCTTTCTCATATTTATATTGTTTAGCAATATTATTTCTGCAGAATATGGACTCGATCTGGCTTCCTGTTAGAGCAGCTCTGTTGCAAAAGAAAAACTGTTTTTGAAGACCATAGCTACTTTTGCAAATACTGACCAATTTGAAATTATTAAGAAAGAACTGACTAAAATTTTAGCCTACATACAACTCCTGAGAAAAACTAAAGTAGCTTCAAAGATTTCTTGTGTTTGTGGAAAGAGGACATAATTTCTAGAAGAGACAAAAATGGTGACTAGCTGAGTTGTAATTACTGTTAGCTATCCTATTTTAACTATTATGAACGTCGTGGGAAGCTAAAACTTTATGAAACAATAAACACCTCAAGAATAATTTAAAACAGTAAAATAAATACTGAACCATTACCTTGAAAAGATAATTGCAATTATAAGTATACACGCTGAGAAAAATTAGCAAAGCCATTCAATTATTTAGTCTCACATATGCTTTGAAAACCCTTGAAAATTGGGGAGGTATTCATCATTTTTCTTTTACCACAAAAGGCCCATGTAATTTAGTTAATTACTACTATTACATATTGAATAAAACATTTCTTTAGTATATGATACCCAAGTGAAAGATTCTCTCACAAAGCTTGTTCTAAAAGTGATTTAGAATTATAAAGGCATAACTGTCATAGGTCAATTATATTAATGATGTCAATTGACTTTTTAAATTGCTTGGGGATATAAAGATGAATATAAACATCTTTACCTTGTTTAGATGCAAGTTGTATACATACACCTATCATACAGAAAAATTATATATTATAAATATATTGACATATAAATGCTTATTGTAACATAGAACAATAGTGGTTCATAAAGGTGAAGTTTATTATGATGAGGATTATGTTCAGTTGTAAAGTCTACTGTAAAAGTTATCAAACTATCTTTTTCTGTAAATTGAAATTAAAGTATAAGGTATTTCATTACAGTATCAACAAACAAGAAGGCACTCTTCTTCATAGTCACCATTATTCATATTATCAAAAATTTTATATTGATAGTACTGCAATATATTCATGATTTGTTTAGAGTAATGTCTGGATTAAATAATTTCTTTGGAAGAGATTTTAGATGATTTGTGATTGCAGAGAGATTGTTTCTGATCTCTGGCTGGGAATGTTATCTGTGTTAATTTTGCCATGATGAATTGCATAAAGTGCTTTGAGAAGAGAGAAAAGATAGAGCTTAGCAACCAAATGTTGTTGTTCTGTAAAATGTTTCCTTTAGAGTCCTTGCTTAACCCCAGTATAATGTGCAAATTTCCATATACCTCAATGCAGTTGAAATCTGTTAGCTATTTGAAAACATGGACTTCTGTGAGATTACATTATCATTTTCTTCTTCTTAAAAAACCCACTACTCTTCCATGGTGAATTAGCATGTAAAAGTATTCAGAAGTAATTTCATCTTAAAAATATTTGTTTCTTCTAGGACTTTTATTCCTTAAGTAACTTGCAGTATAATTGGAGGAAAGATGAGTACCTTGACTCTGATTTAAAATAATCCATTAGTATACAGATACTTATCGTGTTATGAATAAATCAACAAATGCACTCTCCTTGGTAAGTAATTCCATGGGACTAACAGAACTGACACTTCAAAGTTCAGTTGCGAAAAATCATTAAATTGGGTTTTTTCTCTTTGGATTTGGATTTTTTTTTTTTTTTTTTTGCCTAGGAAGACTTTCCCTTCTTCAAGATTATTTATAAGATTCCATATACATGTCAACTTGACCCTTTTCTAATTTAATTGCATGCTAAGATTTTTAATATTCATAATTTATTTTTCTGCATATGAGGTAAAAACATAATTTATTAGTCAATGACTTTTTCTAAAAAAATTGATATCTGTACAGTTTAATGATAGCACATATCAAAAACTTTATATTCAATTTCTACACTTAAAATTTTCTTCTATTAATGAACATACCAATCTAGTCCTAATAAAATAGCATTTAATTATTTTTTGGTATGATTTGGCTCATAAGAGATGTTGTTTACTATTTTGCCTAAAAATTTCCCAATTATTCGTGCATATTTCCTTTTCCAAAACAGGTTGTCCACATTCAATTAAACCATCTTTGTTGGGATTCTAATAGTCATTATATTTTCCTTTCAGATTAATTTGACAGTAATTACACCATTGAGTCTTTCTGTTCATATTTGTTTACATATTCAAAGCTTGCCTTATAATCTTCAATAAAGAATGAAAACTCATAGTGTAAATATGATTCATTCCCTTTTCGTTTTACTCTTCTTTGCATCCTTTTTCCCCTCAGTCTTTCTTTGTGAAAAGGACCGTATTTCTATCGTGTTAGAAGTTATTAATGATACTCACTTCATGAAGTTTCCCAAAGAATTAAATGTTGTACACCTGGAAAACACATTTTAAAATTGCTTGTTATTTTACTGTGTTAAACACGTTTAGCTGCTATTTTTATTGTTTGGAATTATTGCTTTCGTTATGATTATCTTTTATCTGACCACCCTACTGAATGGCTTTAATGCATGTTAACAGTGTAGATAATAAAACTATAGAAAACTATCATTTGTAGATAAAAATCATTTTGTCTCTTCTTTTTCATATGTGCTATTTCCTCATTGTGTTTGATAGGACTACTGGTTCTGTGCTAAAGAGTAACAGACAGTATCTTTGTAGAGGAAAATTAGGAGCAATAATTATATAGGCATTTTTTTATATTTGGATTTTTAAAAATTATAACCTTTATCATGTTAGGAAATCCCCTATTTTTAGATTACAAAAGTCATTTTTTAAAGTAACTGTTAAATTTCATGAAATGCTTAGAAAGCATGTTACACATGTAGTTTTTCTCTTTTATCTTTGTAATTTATTAAAATAGTCTACCAAATGTCCTGGTGTTCACTCAATTTGACATTTTTAGAATATATTCTACTAGCTCATGATGCTTGGCTCTTTAAATAGAGTTCTGGATTTGATTTGCTCTTACACTTAGGACCTGGGATCTGTATTCATAAGTGACATTGGTTATTTCTTTGTTCTTTGTGTGTCTGTGTGTACCATTTATGTCTGGTTTGGGTTATGACAGACACAGAAATGGTCTTCCCTGGTGGCTCAGCAGGTAAAGAATTCTTCCTGCAATGAAGGAGATGTGAGAGATGCCGGTTCAGTCCCTGGGTTGGAGAGATTCCCCTGGAGGAGAAAATGGCAACCCACTCCTGTATTCTTGCCTGAAAAATCCCATGGACAGAGGAGTCTGGCGGGCTACAGTCCAAGGGGTCACAAAGAGTCGGATGCTACTGAGTACACACAACAACAAAACACAGAAATGAGTTGGGAATTATTTCATCTTTTCAAGATCTGGAACAGGATAATGTAGAACAAAGATACTCTCTCTCCTTGGATATTTGTTGTTATTCCAATACCGTGAATTTGAAGCTTTTGATGGAAATTATGCATCTACTCTTAACAGAAACTACAGAGAAATGAGATTAGCTGAGAAGGGCTGGTTAACCTAACTTTGAAAGTGAAAGTGAAGTCGCTCAGTCGTGTCCGACTCTTTGACCCCATGGACTGTAGCCTACCAGGCTCCTGCCTCCATGGGATTCTCCAGGCAAGAATACTGGAATGGGCTGCCATTTCCTTCTCCAGGGGATCTTCCCGACCCAGGGATCGAACCCAGGTCTCCAGCATTCCAGGCAGATGCTTTAACCTCTGAGCCACCAGGGAAGCCCAACCTAACTTTAGAGCAACAAAACGTAACAAAAATATAACAACATTCATGAATACCGGATATGTAATTGATTGCTTATTTTGGTGTTAAATGTCCATCTCTTATGACAAGATCTGTCAGTACTTGGTTCATGGATAGATTTTTAGTACCGAGAATAGTGCCAAGCACATAGTAGACCTTTAATAAATTTATGTTCATTAAATAAATGAATAAAGCAATAAATGCTTTTCGTTTGGTTGGGAATGGATGTTTCTTTAGGGAGGTTTGAGAAAATTCTAGGTAGTACAATTGACTTTCAGAATATTTTATTTTAAGCAAACTTTATGTGATGCTGAAAAAATATATGTTATATATGTATAGACACTCTATTTCTTAGAAAAGTTTGTGCATGATTATATTCTGTTTGAGAGTACCTTGGACTGCTAGGAGATCCAACCAGCCAATCCTAAAGGAGATCAGTGGGTGTTCATTGGAAGGACTGATGTTGAAGCTGAAACTCTAATACTTTGGCCACCTGATGCAAAGAGCTGACTCATTTGAAAAGACCCTGATGCTGGGAAAGTTTGAGGGCAGGAGGAGAAGGGGACGACAGAGGATGAGATGGTTGGATGGCATCACCGACTCAATGCACATGGGTTTGGGTAAACTCCAGGAGTTGGTGATGGACAGGGAGGCCTTTTGTGCTGTGGTTCATGGGGTCGCAAAGAGTCAGACACGACTGAGCGACTGAACTGACTAACTGACTGATATTCTCTTTGTTCAGGTTTATAAACTTCACTCTATCTCAATCCCATACTGCTTTCTTAACTAAATATACTTTGGGATCCAGTGGACATAGGGAAGAACAGGCTACAATGAGAAAATGCCAATAACAACCTTCCATATGTTATTTTCAGTGTAATGCTTGTTATGAAGTTAAGTTGTTCCTTCCTATCACTAGATATATTAAACTTTCTAAAGACATCAATCAGAAATTTCTTAGGAAGACTAGGATTTCTCCCAAAAGAGTAAAACCATTTAATTCTAAAGTATAATAAATCAGCTGGTAAACATCATTAAAAAATCATTCTTGTTACTTCTAATACGTGGCATGGATTAAAGAGAGAACACTGCTTATTTTTAAAATATTGTATAATTTGTAATAAAAGGGAAAAATCTAAGTTATTTATCTGTTACCTTGTTAGTCCCACAAATAGTCATATTCCATCTTGCCTTTTTGTCTTTATGGAGTCTATTTCTTCTTTTGGAATAGACGCTTCTCCCTGGTCCCCAGTCACTTTTTCTTTCCTCTCCATAGGTCGTGTTCATGTTTCAAACTTACCTACTTTTTGAAGACTCTTCTGTCTCTGATCTACTTTCTCCAGCTCTTCATAAGAGCTCCATTTTAGCAATGATAATATTTATTATAATTATATTCCCATTTTTCTCTTAGTAGATTGTAGACTCCAACAGGGCAGAAAATTTGTTATTAAATAATTTATTTGTTGACCTATTTAATTAAATTCAATATAATCTTAACAAAGAGTGGCAGTTAATGAATGTTTATTAAATAAATGCATTTTTAAGAAGCATGTATTTCTACAATAGACTCAGCTTAGAAATGAAACTTCTTTACCTGGGTCTTAAAATGTAGTCCACAAAGTTTGAATCATTCTCTTTTTGTTGTTATACTCTTTTCTCAACTCTCAGATTTATACATATACAAATAAGGAGAAAGAAAGGGAAGAAAATATTAATAATTTGGGTTCTTGGAGTAGCAAGGACCATTGACCTAAAAAAGGGTAACGGAGTGGTAATTGTGCATATCAGGTTGACCCTTTTATTTCATAGCAGGAGTGAATTATGTCAGAACAGCCCTTCCAAACGTTCTTTTTTTAAATTTCTTTTTCCTAATTATAAAGTATTACATAAGGGCTTTCCAGGTGGCACTAGTAGTAAAGAACCCACCTGCCAATGCAAGCAGTATAAGATATGTGAGCTTGATCCCTGGGTCAGGAAGAGCTGGTGGAGGAGGGCATGGCAACCCACTTCAGTATTCTTGTCTGGAAATTCCCATGGATAGAGGAGGCTGGCAAGCTACAGTCTATAGGGTCAAAAAGAGTCAGACACAACTGAAGCAACTTAGCACACAGGCACATCTCATCTTGTCTTTCACAGGAAAGAAAATTCCAAGAAAATGTAGCCTCAGCTATTAATAGGAAAAAAGCAAAACTAATCCAGCTATAGGAAATTTACAGGAATGTTTACCCATCCTCTAAAAACTTTCTTAATGAAGAAAGATAATTTTTCTAGGTTCTAGGAGAAGGTAGATATTTTAGGTACATGAATGTTGAATATGAGGAGCTAAGCTTCTGTTAAGCTCTTAACTACTGGCTAAATAAATCTTTGTATGTCTAAATAGTAAGTCCACTTATTTTTTTTTTTTTAAGAGACATGTTCAAAACTAGTTGAAAATATTTTTGAAGTTATTATTGGATGGTAAGAGTATGGGGTGGAGTTGGCCTTAGGGGAATTTGTAGCAATAATAAAAAGGATGTTGGAAAACACATGCTTGGCTCAACTCAGGATAACCGCAGAAGACGGGCCAGACCGAGGAGGAGGAGGAAAGCAAGATGAATGATGTGAAGCTTACTGTTTTGGGAGGTGAAGGAACAGGAAAATCTGGTAAATGTATTTTTTTTTTTTCTGGTGTAGGGTACACAGAGAGTGAGAAATATATTGACATTATATATATATATATATATATATACATATATATATATATAAACATATTACACATTTATAGGCTTGATATAGCTATATATTATTTCTCAGTAAGAGTTTTCATTTTATAAGAAAGTAGTGCAATTAACTTTGTATTTATAAAATGTATATACGGGTTGAAGAATACATCTGTTTGGAGTATTAATTTGTATCTTGTTCTACTGGTGTTTAAAATAAGTAGGACCAACAGGAAATCCCTCCATCGTGACCCCACGTACTTCTCACTCGGTCACACTGCCCCCACACCTGCATGCGTGTGTGCTAAGTCGCTTCAGTCTTGTCAGACTCTGCGACCCTAGGGACTGTAGCCCACCTGGCTCTTCTGTCCATGGAATTCTCTAGGCAAGAATACTGGAGTGAGTTGCCATGCCCTCCAGGTTCTTCACTGCCAGCGCCCCCTGAGAAGCCACAGTGGCCAAGCAGTGTTCTTGAAAAGATTCCTCTGCCCTGAGACTAACCGTGGAGAGAAATGTGTGAAGACCTGTGGATTATTTTTAACTTTTTAAAAAATTTATTTATTTTTAATTGAAGGTTAATTGCTTTACAGAATTTTGTTTTCTTCCAAATATCAAGATGAATCAATATACTAACATATATATGGAATTTAGAAAGATGGCAATGATGACTCTGTATGCAAGACAGGAAAAAAGACACAGCTGTGTATAACGGACTTTTGGACTCAGAGGGAGAGGGAGAGGGTGGGATGATTTTGGAGAATGGCATTCTATCATGTATACTATCATGTAAGAATTGAATCGCCAGTCTATGTCTGACGCAGGATACAGCATGCTTGGGGTTGGTGCATGGGGATGACCCACTGAGATGTTATGGGGAGGGAGGTGGGAGGGGGGTTCATGTTTGGGAACACATGTAAGAATTAAAGATTTTAAAATTTAAAAAAAAAGTTAAAATAAATAAATAAAATCAGGACATGGGCATGTAAAAAAAAAATAAAATAAAATACCCACAGTTGAATAGAGAAAAAAAAAAAAAAAGATGAATCAGCTGTAGGTGTACATAAGCCACGTTACAGAGGAGGAAAAAGAAAAACAAAACACTTTGAAGGGAGATGGGGACGTGGCTTTTTAAATGCCTCGGAACTGAGCGACACGGTGCCCATGACCTTGGAAGCCAACAGAGCCACCTGAGCCTAGTGAATCCTAACTGGCCAGACCCAGGAGCTGCAGTAAGATAAACCAACACTAGAGGGCGACCCTCTGTTTCTTGGATTTTGAAGTCCCTGTTTCCTTAAACAATCGCAGGACAGGCAAATACAGTCCTGGCCACTGTTATAAACATGTGGCACCTTGGAGCCACAATTAATTTGATGAAATAAAAAGATATCATGGTTCTTGCATCTCAGATTTAATAAGGAATCTGTCTCTGTTGCAAAGCTGAGGTTTCTTATGTGTGTTTGCCTTAGTGAATCACTTACACAGTGAATTGAGTGGGCACCACAGTAAGATCACTTCCTTTCTAGCCTTCTAATTTTTATGGTTTTATGATGCTAATCTTACTGATTATTATTTAGACCAGAATTTAGTAAAACTTCAAGGTCTTCGTTAATACTTGGTAAGTTTTAAGCCAAGAGATAAAACCTTACGTACATACATGTGTGCTGTGCTTAGTCGCTCAGTCCTGTCTGCCTCTTTGTGATCCCATGGAATGTAGCCTGCCAGGCTCCTCTGTTCATGGGATTCTCCAGGCAAGAATACTGAAGTGGGTTGCCATTTCCTCCTCCAGGGGATCGTCCCACCCCAGGGACTGAACCCAGGTCTCCTGCATTGTAGGCGGATTCATTACTGTCTGAGCCAGCAGGGAAGCTAAGTTATTATATGTGTCTTAAAAATGATAAGACCTTTCGATTCTGGTTTCCTTGGTGTGTATGCCCAGCAGTGGGATTGCTGGGTCATGAGGCAGTTCTATTTCCAGTTTTTTAAGGAATCTCCACACTGTTCTCCATAGTGGCTATACTAGTTTGCATTCCCACCAACAGCGTAAAAGGGTTCAGGGAGGGAGGAGGAAGGGGGGTTCAGGATGCGGAACATGTGTATACCTGTGGCGGATTCATGTTGATGTATGGCAAAACTAATACAATATTGTAAAGTAATTAACCTCCAATTAAAATAAATAAATTTATATTTAAAAAATGATAAGACCTTAAATTCAGCTTGTTTTGTTTTGCAGCCCTTATAGTAAGGTTTCTTACCAAGCGCTTCATTGGAGAATATGCTTCTAATTTTGGTAAGTCACTACTTTAGACTTTTTCACTTTAAAACTTCAGCATCATCAATTAACATCAGTGTGTGTGTGTTCAGTTGCTAAGACTTATCTGACTGTTTGTGACACCATGGACTGTATGCAGGCCACCAGGTTTCTCTGTCTATGGGATTTTCAAGGCAAGAATACTGGAGTGGGTTCCATTTTCTTCTTGAAATTAACATCAGATAAGCATTTTCATAGAATCTTCCATTTTTGCACTTTTAAGCAACTTATTTAATTCATGGACTCTGTTTTAAAAGCCCAAATAAGTATTTTAATTAAATATTTTTTCATGATAAAATTTATCCAGTTTTATGTTAACTGAGATACATTAGAAATCCAGTTGATTTCAGTCTAGAACTAAAAAACCTTAAACCTGGGACCCACCCATCTGCACCAACCATTGCAGAGTGAGTGAGTGTGGGGGTTTTGTTAAACTGAAACAATTTTAAAATTTAAGCAACATCTGCTGAGAGATAAAGACAAATTAATTATAAAAGCACAAGTAACTACAAAATAAATGCTTATTTTTATTTAAAGTGTTTATTTAATAAATGCTTGTTTTCACAAGACCATGTGAAAATAACAGGAAAAGTATGCTTTGACTAAATATCATATCATAATTATGTAGGTTGCTTACATAAGTTTCAGAGAAATTCTAAAACAGGTGCCAGGGCACCTTGGTATAATCTTAGGATCATTTCACTAACTCTACTATAATTTTGTTATTTTTATCAAAATTAGCATGACATATGGGAAATGCCACAGTGGGGAATTAATAAAAAGTGGGGAATTTTGCCAGAAGTTTGAATGTATTTTTGGCTCAACAATTAATCTATATAATGCTACTAATATCTTACCTGATTGAAGGCATGGTGGGGAAAGGTTTTTTTGTTTTTTTAACAGGAATGAAGATTTTAAGAAATAGAATTGGGAGAAAGTTTTTTTTTTTTTTTTCCATAATACTTAGAGTAAGAAAGAAGTTATGATTGCAAGTGTTTTTCATGAGAAATAAACAATGACAAAAATCTTTAGCATTCATTTATGAGGTAGCATTATTAGAGTATTTTAGAAAACAACCTTGAAGTATTGCATTGTGTGCTGCCTGCATGTAGCCAACATAGTATTTTAGTTCATATGATGCTGTGAGTGTTTTAGGGCAAGCTCTTGAAAACTGATTATAGAAAGAAAAAATATATGGAAAGAGAAATTCTTACTGTTTCATTTCTCAGGTCAACAACTTCAGTCATAAAGGGCCAGATAACACACAAACTAAGAGTAAGGCATGAGAAAGTGTTCCAAAACTGGAAAACAATACACACGTACAAAGAACAATCAACAGCAACAACAAAATTAAATGTCACCTTAATCTTTAATACAACATAGTTATATAAGCAAATGAAGTATGCATATTTCTGGCTATTATACCTCTATTGAAAAATAAGACCTAGAGACATTCATAAAAACAATCAAGTGAGTTAAAGGTCCACAGCAAGAAGATTAATTACCCAAATAATGACGTTTTGTGTAAATGAAGGCTACCAGGGGAAGTAATAAAATTCTAAAATGTTAAGAGCTGGTGACCCCTGCTGGCAGTTTTTGAGTATTGAGAGTAGGTATTTTTAAAGGTCTCAAGAGGAAATTACATAGCTCATGGTTATTGGTGTTGTTTAATCTCTCAGTCATGTCTGACTCCTTTGCAACCCATGGATTGTAGCCCACCAGGTTCCTCTGTCCATGAGATTCTCCAGGAAAGAATACTGGAGTGTGTTGCTATTTCCTCCTCCAGGGAATCTTCCCCACCCTGGGATCGAACCTGTGTCTGTGTCTCCTGCATTGCAGGCAGATTCTTTACTGCTGATAGCTCACAGTAGTAAGCTTATAAGGTTTAGAATAAACTGTCTGAAAACATATTTTAAGATTTAATGAAACGGTGACAAATTTCATTCTGTGTAGCCTAGAAGGAACTCAAAATTTACCCCTTGGGCTTCCCTGGTGGCTCAATGGGAAAGTATTTGCCTGTCAATGCAGGAGACACAGGTTCAATCCCTGGTCCAGGAAGATCGCACAAGCTGCAGAACAATTAAGTCCATGAGTCACAACTGTTGAACCTGTGCTCTAGAGCCTGGGAGCCACAACTACTGAGGCCACATGCTGCAATTACTGAAGTCTGAGCACGCCTAAAGCCTGTGCTTCCCAGCAAGAGAAACCACTGCAATGAGAAGCCCATGCATCACAACTAGAAAAAAGCTCCCAGAGCAACAAAGACCCAGCACAGCCAAAAATTAATTAATTAACTGAATTGCATAAAATAAATGTCATCCCTAACCCCCTGAAGCTGGCTTTCCTAAATGTCAGCTACATCTTTCTACCATGGGTTATGGAGTGTTTGCCAGAATGGATCACGTGTCAGTTTGCAATTGTGTCAGTATACAATTCTGGAGAGAAGTTAGGTCTTGTATGAAAACACTGGAGGGACAGTTACAGAAATGAAGTCTTTCATTCATTCACGAAATATTTATTGAACACCTGTTGTGTGGCAGATACTCTTCTAGAGGCTATAGTAATGAACAGGCTAATCTACAGGCACAAAAACATGTCAGTGAGTAGGTATAGTGGTGAAGTTCATTTTTAAGAAATATATATATATATAAGCAAATATAGCAAATACATGTTTTTTTTGACCACTATCAATAAAGAAAAGCCACTAAAACTAAAATATGACTGGTTGAATTTATAGGGCTATATTTATATTTGGCTGATCGAAATATAAATCCATGTTTTAAAATTCTGGAATATTTCCATACTGATAATGAGTATATGCATATTTTGCAGAATCTATCTATAACAAGCATTTGTGTTTGGAAGGGAAGCAATTGAATCTAGAAATATATGACCCTTGTTCTCAGGTAAGTAAAACAAAATAGTTTTATGTTTTCAATCATGATTTGAAGAAGATAGGATAAGGGTAAGCGTGCAGTTGTTAGCCTTAATATTGAACTTACTTCTCAATTTTAATTATTAAAAATTTAAGAAATTATTTTAGTGTATTATCTAGCTTCTCTGTAAAGTTATGACAAAATTATCATGTTACAGATATCTTTAAAATAGCAATATTATTATGCTTTCATAATATATTTTTATCAGGTCACAATGTAGCTGTCAAATACTAATAGTTTAATGCCTTATTAATTCAGTTTATATGTTTGCTAAGTTGCATTTGTTGATAACTAAAGAAAGTGAAAGTGAAGTTGCTCAGTTGTGTCCGACTCTTTAACCCCATGGAATGTAGACTACCAGGCTCCTCTGTCCATGGGGTTTTCCAGGCAAGAGTACTGGAGTGGGTTACCATATCCTTCTCCAGAGTATCTTTCTGACCCAGGGATCGAACCCAGGTCTCCCGCATTGTAAGCAAGATGCTTTACTGTCTGATCCACCAGATAACTAAACCACTGTTGATAAAACCACAGTAAGAAGGATTTTGAGTACAAACCCCTTTATTCAAACACAAAAAGTTTAAATATAATTATATAAGTAAGAGAAGGGTGGCCAGCTGTTCAATATTTCAAAACACCTCTGTCCCCTGTGGGATAGATTTTGTTGGGTATAGCAAACATCCTTCAAATTTTTTTTTTGCTAAACCTTAATCACTATTGTTGCTTTACTGATTTAAATCTGGTACCAAAAAATCAACACATATTCTGTTCACTAATATAGAAGATACTGTCTCCTGTGTGGATATGATGTAAAAGGCAATTATTAGGCCTCATCAAATTTTCAGAAAAAGAGAAGGTTTTTTTTTTTTTTTTAGAGAAAAAATTATCAAATGAAATAGATATAACTTTATTATAGTTCTTTATTTTTAAAAAAAAATTTGATCACTTTTGATAAAAGAGAAATTGTGATACAAAGAAACTACATTTTAGAAAATACTAGTACTTGCCTTACTGAATTCTCATCCAGGTAAAATGGGTCTCCATTAATTAACTGTCTGTCATGTAAAATACAGGGATCCAATCCTACCACTTTCAATGGTAAGATTTATTTACCATTGATTTATTTTCAGCCACAGAAAGCAAAATTTTCCCTCTCAAGTGAGCTGCACTGGGCGGACGGGTTTGTTATTGTGTATGACATCAGTGACAGGTCTTCCTTTGCATTTGCAAAAGCATTAATCTACAGAATTCGGGAGCCACAGACAAGTCATTGTAAAAGGTAAGGTATTTTTCATTCCTCTCTACTTTCTTTTTAGTAAATCATCATAGAGCTGTAAGCATCATTAGGAAGAGTTTAATACAGGCTTCCAATTACAAAATTTAACAGCCCTGAACAAGCCACCTTCCATTCCACAGGAGTTACACAGGTAGTAAAAGGAATAAGATGAGAATACTTTATATCCTGAATGACATCAACAGTTACTTGCCCCGAATAAATGACTGTTTTACAAGACAGCTTCTATTGTTAACATGGCACTCGTTTGCAAAATAATAGTCCTTTGTACACAAGATAGTTCCCTTTCCACCTTTCGTTTTCATTCCCGCAAAAATATTAAATAAATCCAGATATATTACATTTGGCATTCAATTCCTAGTCATTGGGATTATCAGTCTATCAAAGCAAAATAGACTGAATAATCAAACCGTTACAAATTCTAAGTATGAGACTACATTTTCCTCCATTTCACCTCCTAAAATAAAGAGCCAATCTACAATGCCCTATTGTTAATGTCTTGACACAAGTCATTATGCAGGAAAACAGAACGATGCCTTAGACTATTTTTGCATTAATAGATATATGTTTAAACCTATGAATTTCCCATTTTTAGTTTGCGTTTTTTTTTTTTTTTAAATGTTTCATCCTTTCCCTTTGAAATAGTTATTTTTGTTCAACATGCTGGTATAAGGGATTGTTTGTGCTCTTAACCAGATTTGCCCTTCTCTAATATCATGCTAATCTGGGAAGCAAGGAAGCACAATATTATTCCTGAAAAATGATATCTGTGATTTTAATATCTCTTTTAAATGCCCATTATCAAGAAATAATCAGATAATAATTGATAAGGGGTGGTCCCTTGGAGTCATTTGATGTAAATTCTTGTTTATGTCTGATAGACCTTGGGTAAACCCTTTAATTTCTAGACCTTCTTTTCCTGATTATAGAACTGAGGGAAACATGGTAGGAGAAAAGAATATGATTTTACTAAGAAACCTCAGAGCTCTGATTTCCTATAATATTACTGATTTTGAGGGAACTCCATTGTTACAGGTGTTAAATACTTTATGTTTAAGCACCATAACTTTGGTAAGGGTAAATAATTAAAATTACTTTGCTATTCTTCCATATCAAAAGAATCACTCAAGAAGAATTAAAAAATGTATATTTAAAAAATCCCTATATTTGACATTTTCAGGCAATCTTCTTAATATGTTGATCAAATAATTCTTGGGTATTTCCAGTTTTCAATCTTTAAGTAGAGTCTATTTCCAAATCTATTGTCTATAGACAGAAAGAAAATATGGCATTATTTTATAAAATTATATCTGATATTTGTGACTTATCCTTCAAAATATTTCATTTATTCTTCCCCATTAATTCTTCACAATAATTTTCTGAACTATATGTGTGAAAGTCATTCCATTGTGTCCAACTCTTTGTGACCCTATGGATTGTAGCTTGCCAAGCTCCTCTGTCCATGGAATTCTCCAAGCCAGAATGCTAGAGTGGGTAGTCATTCCCTTCTCCAGGGGATCCTCCAATCCAGGGATCAAACCCAGGTCTCCTGCACTGCAGGCAGATTCCTTACTGTCTGAGCCACCAGGGAAGCCCAAGAATATTGGAGTGGGTAGCCTATCCCTTCTCCAGGGGATCTTCGTGACCCAGGAATCAAACTGGGATCTCTTGCATGGCAGGCAGATTCTCTACGAGCTGAACTACCAGGGAAGTGACGTGAAGTCGCTAGGTCATCTCAGATTCTTTGCGACCCCATAGACTGCAGCCTGCCAGGCTCCTCTGTCCATGGAATTTTCCAGGCAATAGTACTGGAGTGGATTGCCATTTCCTTCTCCAGGGGATCTTCCCAACCCAGGGCTCGAACCCAGGTCTCCCGCATTGTAGACAGATACTTTACCCGTCTGAGCCACCAGGGAAGCCCTATGTAAAAAGATACTATTAGTATATGAACTATATAAAAATGTACTATTAGTATCATCAAGAGTCTAGTGTTAGACATGCAATGCTTTTTCCTTGATGGCTCAAACCATCATGTGAATAAAACATACTTTGGTGGTTTCTATACAGTATCTCTTGAGATGGTGTTGAAGACTTTTCATTTTCCCATTTCTTCCCTATAGTAGATATCTTGGCACTGTTTCTTGTCATTTAAGGACTAGTAGCCATACTGTATTCTTCAAATGAAACTGCTTTAGAAATGTTGCACTGTAACCACAGAGATTGCATTGATATTTGCCAAAGACATTACCTTAACAAAGAAATATATTTCTTAAATAAATCAGAAAAGTTGTACTAAGTTGCAGGATGGTAAAATTTTCTTTAGAGTGAAGAAAGTAGGGAAAATCACTAGACCATTCAGGTATAACCTAAATCAAATCCCTTATGATCATACAGTGGACGTGAGAAATAGATTTAAGGGCCTAGATCTGATAGATAGAGTGCCTGATGAACTATGGAATGAAGTTCGTGACATTGTGCAGGAGGCAGGGATCAAGACCATCCCCATGGAAAAAAAATGCAAAAAAGCATAATGGCTGTCTGGAGAGGCCTTACGAATAGCTCTGAAGAGAAGAGAGGTGAAAAGCAAAGGAGAAAAGGAAAGATATAGGCATCGAAATGCAGAGTTCCAAAGAATAGCAAGAAGAGATAAGAAGGCCTTCTTCAGTGATCAATGCAAAGAAATAGAGGGAAACAACAGAATGGGAAAGACTAGAGATCTCTTCAAGAAAATTAGAGATACCAAGGGAACATTTCATGCAAAGATGGGCTCGATAAAGGACAGAAATGGTATGAACCTAACAGAAGCAGAAGATATTAAGAAGAGGTGGCAAGAATATACAGAAGAACTATACAGAAAAGAGCTTCATGACCCAGATAGTCATGATGATGTGATCACTAATCTAGAGCCAGACATCTTGGAATGTAAAGTCAAGTGGGCCTTAGAAAGCATCACTATGAACAAAGCTAGTGGTGGTGATGGAATTTCAATTGAGCTGTTTCAAATCCTGAAAGATGATGCTGTGAAAGTGCTGCACTCAATATGCCAGCCAATTTGGAAAACTCAGCAGTGGCCAGAGGACTGGAAAAGGTCAGTTTTCATTCCAATTCCAAAGAAAGGCAATGCCAAAGAATGCTCAAACTACCACACAATTGCACTCATCTCACATGCTAGTAAAGTAATGCTCAAAATTCTCCAAGCCAGGCTTCAGCAACCATGAACTCCCTGACGTTCAAGCTGGTTTTAGAAAAGGCAGAGGAACCAGAGATCAAATTGCCAACATCCACTGGATCATGGAAAAAGCAAGAGAGTTCCAGAAAAACATCTATTTCTGCTTTATTGACTATGCCAAAGCTTTTGACTGTGTGGATGACAATAAACTGTGGAAAATTCTTCAAGAGATGGGAATACCAGACCACCTGACCTGCCTCTTGAGAAATCTGTATGCAGATCAGGAAGCAACAGTTAGAATAGAACTGGACATGGAACGACAGACTAGTTCCAAATAGGAAAAGGAGTATGTCAAGGCTGTATATTGTCACCTTGTTTATTTAACTTCTATGCAGAGTACATCATGAGAAACGCTGGACTGGAAGAAACACAAGCTGGAATCAGGATTGCCGGGAGAAATATCAATAACCTCAGATATGCAAATGACACCACTCTTGTGGCAGAAAGTGAAGAGGAACTAAAAAGCCTCTTGATGAAAGTGAAAGAGGAGAGCGAAAATGTTGGCCTAAAGCTCAACATTCAGAAAACTAAGATCATGGCATCCGGTCCCATCACTTCATGGGAAATAGATGGGGAAACAGTGGAAACAGTGTCAGACTTTATTTTTTTGGGCTCCAGAATCACTGCAGATGGTGACTGCAGCCAGGAAATTAAAAGACACTTACTCCTTGGAAGAAAAGTTATGACCAACCTAGATAGCATATTCAAAAGCAGAGACATTACTTTGCCGACTAAGGTCTGTCTAGTCAAGGCTATGGTTTTTCCTGTGGTCATGTATGGATGTGAGAGTTGGACTGTGAAGAAGGCTGAGTGCCGAAGAATTGATGCTTTTTAACTGTGGAGTTGAAGAAGACTCTTGAGAGTCCCTTGGACTGCAAGGAGATCCAACCAGTCCATTCTGAAGGAGATCAGCCCTGGGATTTCTTTGGAAGGAATGATGCTGAAGCTGAAACTCCAGTACTTTGGCCACCTCATGAGAAGAGTTGACTCATTGGAAAAATACTCATGCTGGGAAGGATTAGGGGCAGGAAGACAAGGGGATGACCGAGGATGAGATGGCTGGATGGCATCACAGACTCGATGGACGTGAGTCTGAGTGAACTGCGGGAGATGGTGATGAACAGGGAGGCCTGGTGTGCTGCGATTCATGGGGTCGCAGAGAGTCAGACATGACTGAGCGACTGAACTGAACTGAACTGATGTTATAATGAATATTAACAGGGAACAAACAGTGATGAATACTGATTAATACTTTTCCTTTAAAAAACTGTATTTAAATTATTTAATTAGTAAAGAAGCAGTAGCTAGTCCTCTTTCAATTGATAAGAAAATGAAAAATAATGCTTAGTAAGCATCTTTAATAAAAGATGCTTTTATTATTATTATTATTTTCATTATAGCCTGGCATTGGGCTAGGTTTTTAATATACATCTTCATTCTGGGTGATGAGAACTATTTTACCTTTTTTTTTTTTTTAAACATATAAGAGAACTGAAAATGGAAAATGATGTCACACTCATGTCTTGTTAGTAAACAGAGCCATAGTTCCAGGAATAGATCTGTGCCACTTCAAATCTTATGCTTTAAGAGTTTTGTTGGGTCTGTGTCATTTACATTTAATCTAAAATCCTTTTTGTGAGTAAATGAGGATACACACGTGATTACAAATACACACAAACACAAATAACACACACAATATTTTTTCCTTTTTTTGGGGGGGGGCTCTATAATTCTTTTATACATAAACCTACTTAATATATACAAAAAGAGTTGTTAAAGCAGTCTTACCAAAGAATTGTGTATCTGTATTTCAGAGCTGTGGAATCAGCAGTGCTTTTGGTGGGTAACAAGCAAGATCTCTGTCATGTGCGAGAGGTTGGCTGGGAAGAAGGGCACAAACTGGCATTGGATAACCGGTGCCAATTCTGTGAACTGTCTGCAGCAGAGCAATCTCTGGAGGTGGAAATGATGTTTATCAGAATTATCAAGGACATCCTGACAAATTTCAAACTCAAAGAAAAGAGAAGATACAGTGGATCTAAATCCATGGCCAAGCTGATCAATAATGTATTTGGAAAGAGAAGGAAATCTGTTTAGTAGACATGTGATCCTGGGGGATTTATTATATCAGAGAGTTTCAAACATTTGTATGGTAATTAAATTTACCTTTTGCATGCAACTAAAGCATTCTCTTAGAGATATGAAATAATTGACCGTGATCCACAACTGTGTTTTCAAATATATAGTTTGCCTTTTTGGTTGCTTGTATCTTATACATTTTGTTTCACACTTAACCTTTTCTCTATACACAGAATAATATTAGTATAATCTAATGGTGGATTACTGTACAGTTTACCTTGCCAAATAAACCCTACTTATGTAATTTTCTTAAACTACCATTCTTTAGGGTTCTGTTACCTTTATTTTATATATGTCTTTTAGATGAAATATATAGTTATATTCACCTGGTAGCTCAGCTGGTAAAGAATCCACCTGCAATGCAGGAGACCCTGGTTCGATTCCTGGGTCAGGAAGATCCATTGAAGAATGGATAGGTTACCCAGTCCAGTAATCTTGGGCTTCCCTGGTGGCTCAGCTGGTAAAGAATCTGCCTGCAATGTGGGAGACCTGAGTGATCACTGGATTGGGAAGATCCCCTGGAGAAGGGGATGGCTATCCAGTCCATATTCTGGCCTGAAGAATTCCATGGACTGTATAGTCCATGGGGTATCTAAGAGACATGACTGCAACTTTCACTTCACTTCAATATATTATAGAGCTTAATTTATCAAGTTGTAAAATTCAAGATCTATTTAACAGAAATGCATGGATTTAATTTAGAAAGTGTATTTATAATAAAGCACTGAGTTATTTAAGATCACACAGGGTTTTTTTTTTACAGCTGAGGCCTTAAGAAGTTAAATTCTGGGGGAAGAATAAAGTCAGACGAATGGAGAAATTAGCATTGACATATATATGTTTGGAGAAGGCAATGGCAACCCACTCTAGTACTCTTGCTTGGGAAATCCCATGGACAGAGGAGCATGGTAGGCTGCAGTCCATGAGGTCACTAAGAGTCGGACATGACTGAGCGACTTCACTTTCACTTTCCACTTTCATGCATTGGAGAAGGAAATGGCAACCCACTCCAGTGTTCTTGCCTGGAGAATCCCAGGGACAGGATGCCTGGTGGGCTGCCATCTATGGGGTTGCACAGACTGAAGCGACTTAGTATATATGTTACCATATGTAAAATAGATAGCTGGTGAGAAGTTGCTATATAACACAGGGAACCTAGCCTGGTGCTCTGTGATGACCTAGAGGGGTAGGATAGAGGGAGGGGAGGGAGTCTCAATCTGGAGGTGATATATGTATAATTATGGCTGATTTGTATTGTTGTATGGCAGAAACCAAGACAACATTGTAAAATGATATTCCCCCAATAGAAAAAAAAAAAAAATCTTACCCATAAGTACATAGTTTAAAGTCAGTCTGATGATGAAAAGTCTACCTTTCTTTATTGTATACTATAGTAACAAGGGCAATTATCATAGAGTAATTAACTTATACAGCTAAGATCCTTTTTAGATTAAAATATATATTTTTTAAGTTCATTTGGAAATCTAGATGTCATAGGGGAAGGAAAAGGTAAAAACTAGTTGGTAAATATATAAGCTTGAAGCCTTTATTGTCCTGAAATAAGTATTACATAAGATAAAAACATTTTGAAAAAAAAAAAATTGGGGGGGGTCCTTCTACCATTACATAGGGTACGATTTCCACCCCCCCCAAGTCATCTGTCCACCTCCTGGACTGCAGCGCCCCTTCTGCCATCCTTGGTGAGCCTGCTGACTGCTGCATTTCAGGTTGCAGGTCGAGGTCTGATTTCAGCCAAATCACTGGTAAGTAAGGTTTGATTTCTGAGAGGTTAACCTGGGTGTACATGCAATGCTGCTAACATTGAGTTATAGATTTAACATTGAGAAATGGAGTATTTCCTGTCATATCAGTAAACAAGGATGTCACAGTTATCAGCGATTGCAGCCCTCCAACATAAGCTGATGAGTCCTGAGGAAACTCAGGAAGGAAAAGAATACCTGCCATCTAGCAGCCACTCTCTGCAGCCATTCTCTGCCGAGAGCCCTGCAGGGCTCTGCAGGGAGCCCTCGGGGAACTCAGGCTGTGAAAACACAAGATAATGGCACCAGATAACTGAGGTGCACATGAAAGGAATGATATCAGGGAGCCCAGACTCTTGCATCTTCGCGTACATAGAAAACTACTAACTTCCTTAACTTAGGATATCTGGTTTCTCTAATTAACGGCAATCTTTTGATGTTTCTGACGACTATGTGCTCAGAGTCATGCCCAACTCTTTGTGACCCCATAGACTGTAGCCCACCAGGCTCCTCTGTCCATGGAAATTCCCACGCAAAAATACTGGAGTTGCCATGGCCTCCTCCAGACCTAGGGATGGAACCTGTGTCTCTTGAGCCTCCTGCATTGGCAGGCAGATTCTTTTATCACTGTACCACCTGATGACTACCTGCCTTTTGTTGTGAAAATCCTATATATCCTAGCGCCTCCCCTCACCTCCTAGGAGCAGGTTCTCAGAGCTATCTGAAGCTCTTTCTTCTGGGTTTCCATCCTCATTTTGCCCCAAATAAAACTTAACTCGCGACTCTCATGTTGTACTTTTTTTTTTTTTAATTCAACATGTATGTGCACTAACCTGGAGACCATGTGAAAGATCTTCAGTAGAAGGTGGTAGACAGGAGCCCAGGAGGGTAATACAAACTATTAGGCTGCATAGGAGAGAATCCATCTCATTGACATGATCTTGCTCATGGTGAGTCATGAGCTAACATTTAGCTCTCCTGTTCTAGAGAAAGCTAACCTGGATGATATACAAGTGGAGATAAGGGAACTTGTATGTGGTAGTTACAAAATAGTTCAGAATGTTCATAAGGATGGGGGAGTTTGAATTGTTATAAGGGTTGGGCCCAAGAACCCACCATCTGATTGTGTTCTCTGGGATGATTCAGAGGAACTTCCTTTACTATAAGGAAGTGAGGAACAGTGGTGAAGAGGCAAAGAGCTTTGACAAGCTTGATAGTGACTGTGCTCCACTGGGCAGAGCTGACTATAGAGATGCTGCCATTGAACCACACTTGTCAGTATCAATGCAAATGATAGAATCCTGGGACAGCAGAATCTGGATGCCAGCATTTAACCCAATGACTGTTTAACCTTGAGAGTCCCTTGGACTACAAGGAGGTCACACCAGTCAATCCTAAAGGAAGTCAAGTCAACCCTGAATATTCATTATAAGAACTGTTGCTGAAGCTGAAGCTCCAATACTTTGGCTACATGATGCAAAGAACCAACTCATTGAAAAAGACTCTAATGCTGGGAAAGATTGAAGGCAAAAGGAGAAGGGGGCAGTAGAGGATGAAATGGTTAGATAGCATCACTGACTCAGTGGACATGAATTTGAGCAAACTCCGGGAAATAGTGAGGGACAGAGGAGCCTGGCATGCTGCAGTCCATGGGGTTGCAATGATTTGGACATGACTTAATGACTGAACAACAACAACAACTGTTTAACCTGTTAGCCTGCTTATCCATCCACTCAGCCCCCAGAGAAACAATGCTGTATCCAGAGTAAGGCTCCATTTTTTATACTGGTTGGTTGGAAACTTAGATGCTTTATTGAGGCAAAGTCCATATTGCGGGCTCAAACCTTGCTCCCATCCCTGCCACCAAGGCCATTATTATCCTGAGTCCATTACATATAAGCACAACAGTAGTCGAGCAAAAAGAAGATTATCTGTAGGGCAGTTCATCCTGCTCATTTGGATGTAAAGTGATTTCTCTTTGGTGGATGCTCTCCAGTGGGCAATAAAATGATACACAAAGATCTGTAAATTTTATGCTGTCTCTCAGAGATCCATTCACATACGTTTCCTCCAGTCCTTCTTGGCACTGTTCTTCCAATCTTACCTCTTACAGATGTGTGCACGTATGCTCAGTCATTTTCGATTCTGTGCTATAGCCTGCTATGCTCCTCTGTCCATGAGGTTTTCCAGACATGAATACTGGAGTGGGTTGCCGTTTCCTACTCCAGGGAAGCCTTTTCCCCGTAGGGATAGAACCCACGTTTCCTGCATTGGCCGGCAGATTCGTTACCACTGTACCACCTGGGAAGGCCACCTCTTACAGATACCTCTGACCAACTGGCAAAACTATTGACCATGGTCTAAAACTCCGTACTATCTTGTATTATACCTTCCTGTCTTACAGGGTACACAACAAGTCTACTGACAAATGGGATCGCTTGCTTTTACCTATGAACTTCATGGTCATCTCTGGGCAGATCTGTAATGAGAGCTTGTCCTCTTTTGCCTGGCACTATCACATCAAGCTTGAGTGAGGAGTGCTTCTTATCAACCAAGAATATTCAGATTACATTGCTTTGTAAATAAGAAATAAACTTCTTTTGTGTATTATTCCATAAATTCAGTAGGACGTATTTTTTGATCAACTATTTATAGGGCTTTTACTAATTTTTATAATATTAATATTGATTATATAAGTATATGGATATGAATATATATATCATTTTAAACATTTATACTTTTATCTTTAAAAATTTATTTTGTTATTATTATTTGCCCAAATAAGAGATTTGGTCTTCATTCTTTAAAATTATTTTCCCAGTAAAAGAATGATTCTTTGAGGCTGATTTTGCATTAAAAAATAACATACTTATCTATGTCAAATGGAAGAACTCTACTGTCAAAATGATATGAAAATTTTTTATAGCTTAATCTATACATATGTATCTGTGATGAATCAAGATTTTTCTAAGTATACTATTCATATTTGCATATATTAATATTTCTTTACTGTACCTTGATTTTTCAGCAAGGTATCTGAGGTGACACTTGTTACATGGAATCTATGGAACAAAGGAATAATAACAAGCATTCTTAGCAAAAAGAAAAAAAGATAACTATGCGAGGTGATGGGTGTGTTAGTTAACTTGATTGTGGTAATCATTTCACAACATATGTGTGTGCTAAGTTGCTTCAATCATGTTCAACTGTTTGCAATCTATGGACTGTAGCCTGCCAATCTCCTCTGTCCATGGGGTTCTCCAGGCACAAATACTGGAGTGGGTTGCCATTTCTTCCTCTAAGGGATGTTCCTGACCCAGGGATGAAACCCATGTCTCCTGTTTCTCCTGCATTAGCAGGGGGGTTCCTTATCACTAGCAACACGTGGGAAGCCCTCACAATATATCTGTATATGAAATCACTATGTCATACACATTAAATGTATTGCAGTTTTTTTCAGTTACACCTTAGTAAAGCTAAAAAATGTTTTTCATTAAAAAATAATTTCTATTTTAAAAATAGTTTCCATGAGATAATGAATGAACTGTTGGTGAACCATTGATTATTTTTCAGAGTGATATTTAAAGGTACTAGGTTAAAAGTAATGCTCAAAATTCTCCAATCCAGGCTTTAGCAATCGTGAACCATGAACTTCCTGATGTTCAAGCTGGTTTTAGAAAAGTCAGAGAAACCAGAGATCAAATTGTCAACATCCTCTGGATCATCAAAAAAGCAAGAGAGTTCCAGAAAAACATCTATTTCTGCTTTATTGACTATGTCAAAGCCTTTGACTGTGTGGATTACAATAAACTGTGGAAAATTCTGAAAGAGATGGGAATACCAGACCACCTGACTTGCCTCTTGAGAAACCTATATGCAGGTCAGGAAGTAACGGTTAGAACTGGACATGGAATGACAGACTGGTTCCAAATTGGAAAATAAAGTACGTCAAGGCTGTATATTGTCACCCTGCTTATTTAACTTATATGCAGAGTACATCATGAGAAATGCTGGGCTGGAAGAAACACAGGCTGGAATCAAGATTGCAGGGAGAAAGATCAATAACCTCAGATATGCAGAGGACACCACCCTTATGGCAGAAAGTGAAGAGGAACTAAAAAAAGCCCCTTGATGAAAGTGAAAGAGGAGAGTGAAAAAGTTGGCTTAAAACTCAACATTCAGAAAACGAAGATCATGGCATCCGGTCCCATCACTTCATGGGAAATAGATGGAGAAACAGTGGAAACAGTGTCAGACTTTATTTTTGGTGGGCTCCAAAATCACTGCAGATGGTGACTGCAGCCATGAAATTATAAGACACTTACTCCTTGGAAGGAAAGTTATGACCAACCTAGATAGCATATTCAAAAGCAGAGACATTACTTTGCCAACAAAGGTCCATCTAGTCAAGACTATGGTTTTCCTAGCAGTTATGTATGCATGTGAGAGTTGGACTGTGAAGAACCTGAGCACCAAAGAATTGATGCTTTTGAACTGTGGTGTTGGAGAAGAGTCTTGAGAGTCCCTTGGACTGCAAGGAGATCCAACCCGTCCATTCTAAAGGAGATCAGTCCTGGGTGTTCATTGGAAAGACTAATGCTAAAGCTGAAACTCCAATACTTTGGCCACCTCATGCGAAGAATTGACTCATTGGGAAAGACCCTGATTCTGGGAGGGATTGGGGGCAGGAGAAAAAGGGGATGACAGAGGATGAGATGGCTTGATGGCATCACCGACTCGATGGAAATGACTTTGGGTAAACTCCAGGAGTTGGTGATGGGCAGGGAGGCCTGGCGTGCTGCCATTCATGGGGTCTCAAAGAGAGTGACTGAACTGAACTGAGGTTAAAGGTACCAGGTTTCCCCTTTTATAATGTGATAGCTATAAAACATATTCACACATTTTTTGACACTTCTCCCACTGATAGGTTGATTCTAATTTCCTTCCCCTTGATACGGACTATCGTTGCTGACTCTCTTTTAACACATGGGATGAGATGGAGATATTGAAAAGGACTTATGAGACCGGCTTGGAAAACAGCTCGAGCTCCCATCTCTTCCTGGGACCCTGCCTTGTTCAAAATTTGCATGGATGAATCTGGCTGCACTGAAGACACCAGGACAGAAATACTATACCTCTTGGGGTTAGTGAGCACACAACTCCCAAACACATGTGAATCCTCCAGTGATTTCAGCCTCTAAAACTAGACTACTCCAACCCATGCCATGTGGAGCAAAGGTTAAAGTGTCTGCCTGGAATGTGGGAGAGCTGGGTTCGATCCCTGGGTTGCAAAGATCCCCAGAGAAGGAAATGGCAACCCACTCCAGTACTCTTGCCTGGATAATCCCATGGAGGCAGAAGCCTGGTAGGCTACAGTCCATGGGGTCACAAAAAGTCAGACACGACTGAGCGATTTCACTTCACTTCACTTCACTCCAACCCATGCCATGTGAAGCAGGGATAAGTTATTTCCACTTATAGAATTCTAAGCCTAGAATATATTCTTGGTTATGTTTTGTTTGTTTGTTTGTTTTTGGTGGAAGGAGTTCTTATGGGGCAATAGGTAATGAGAACAGATAATTCTTTAAAATCCTCAGTAACTCAGTCAATATGAAATGTTTGGCTTTCTTATTGGGCAAAAACATAATGAAAAAAAAAAAAAAAAGAACCTTCCAAACCAGATTCAAAATTATCTACAATATCTAGTTATTCCCAAATCGCTCTCCTTATGACTATCACTCATATGTAAAACAACTTGTGAAAACCTAAAAATAACAAATTGCAGTTTTCCAAAGTGAGAAAAACCACAGCTACTTACAGTGCAGAAACAAATACATCAACATTAGGCCATAGAACGTTGTAGGTTGAAGATAGCAAGTGTGTCTATAAATCTCAAAGATAGTTAAGCTGTAGCACTAGGCTGGGAATTGCCTGTGCTGCTTCTATTAAAAAAAAAAAAAAAAGATGCCGTCATTCACTTTGGATGAGCTTCAGTGAGATAACACATAATGAGGGGCAACAGCTGAGGAAGAGAATGCCAAAGGGGAGGGGTCTTTGAAATGGTTTTGATTTAATACAAGGCATGCACTATTAATAAAGAGGTTGAATGATACCTGTATGTTTTATAGGTTTATAAATTGGCTGTAGTAAAATATTTTACATCTTAGATCACTAGGTATTGTTTCAGCTTATTATGGGAGATATCTATCTAGAGTTGACTGAATTGTATTAATCTGAACCTAGTTTAATGATGCCTTAACGTTTTTATGGGGGAATTTAATGTTTGCAATATCCATGTTCCTTACTTGAAAGTGTGACTTATAGGTTTCTCATCTTCCTTAAATTATGAAATCCTTCAGCTAATAAAGGAAAATGATTATAGTTTGCAAAAAAGGCAAAGTCATTTAACAATCCATATAACTGTCTATTGTAGGACTTTGCATAATAATTGTAATTTAGCTATTAGGGATTCTAAAGGCAGTTATCAGTCATACTCCACACTTCTGGGGAAATCAGGCAAAGTCCAGAGTATTGAAAGTATTTTAAATTCCCAAGGAAAAAAAAGCACACTGTAAATTGGGAATATACTCCATCATGACAACACATTTCAAGCAAGTAAGAAGTTCATCATAGTTTTCAAATGTATAAACCACCAAACAGTATTTTATTTCTTTTGGATAGAGATATAATTTATTATTAAGAATGGAACTATTAGTTCCTGTAAGGAAGGGATTAGCTGATAAAAAGTCATTCCAATGTGAAATTTGACAACATTTTAGTAATCTTGGAAAAACTGAGACATAAAGAATTAAGAAAACACAGAAAATGGAAGAAGAGTAAGAAATGGAATTATTTGCCATTATGTGGAAATATGACCATGAGTTACCTCTGTAGTTTTTAGATCACTTTATAAGATTGAGTGTTTAACATCTCAGTTTTACTTGTTTAGTCAACTCAGCTGTAAAAATGAGTATTAAACAACTAGACACATGAAAACATTTCAAAACACATATTAAGTTAAACTGGTATTTTTTCCAGATACAGATTTATTTTCATGGTAACAAACTAATTCAGTTTTTAAATTTTGGGGATATTTCTATACATATCTGTGATTAAAGTTTTGATGTTGAGTTGAAGACAGAAAATTTAACTTATTCAGGCAATAATTATAAAGAAAATAACCAGTTGGTTGACATTTATCAGAAAATTTTGAGGCCATAAGTAAAAGAAGTCTATATTTTACTTATTGTTATTCTCCACAATAGGAAATGTTTTGAGCAAAATCTGCTCAAAAATAGTTTAAAATTATGGAATTAGGTCATTCCAAATACTACTTATTGTTCTGTTAATAACATCTTTTTGAAGATAAACATATTCATTGGTAGACTATAACTAACACACACATATGTGCATTTGTGTATAGAGGTATGCTATATAGTTATACTATATGTCCATATTTATCTCTCTCTCAAGTTTTTTTTTACTAAACACATTTAAACAAATTGAATTCACCTATAAAAATATAAAACAACACAGCTTTAATGATTTTATCTTTACAGAACCAGTCGTAAATGATCATCTATCACAGAACTTTAATATTGGACATATATTGGCATGCCTTATTTAATCATGGAGATTTAATTGAAACATTGACTAGTTAAAAGGACCAAATCTACTATTTCACAATTTTCTGTTAAACTTCAATTTTTTAAATTAAATAATGACAGTTTGTAATAGCATTGAAGTTTCATATAACACAGGTCATATAACAGAATTTCAGTGTTTCACTTACATAATTGAGAATAGAAATGATAGAAAAACTTGGAGATATCTTTGTGCTACCTTCTGGGCTAAAAATGCACTTTGCCTATATTACCCTTTTCTTAAGTCCTAGCTTCACACAAGCTTTGCACAAGCAGAAAAGAAACCATCTGTCCCTTTCCTCTATGAGAACGATTTTCTGAAGTACATATCCCAAAATAACACTATCTTATTACTCAGGACCCACTGCTGCTGCTGCTGCTAAGTTGCTTCAGTCGCGTCTGACTCTGTGCGAACCCATAGATGGCAGCCCACCAGGCTCCGCCGTCCCTGGGATTCTCAGGGAAGAACACTGGAGTAGTTTGCCATTTCCTTTTCCAATACATGAAAGTGAAAAGTGAAAATGAAGTTGCTCAGTCGTGTCCGACTCCTAGCGACCCCATGGACTGCAGCCTACCAGGCTCCTCTTTCCATGGGATTTGCCAGGCAAGAGTACTGGAGTGGGGAGCCATTGCCTTCTCTGCAGGACCCACTACCAACACCTGTATTTCTTTAAACAGTCACAGCTAGAGGAATAAGAGAAGAAACAGTTGCAAACTTTCTTCATCAGTATTGCAATCACGGATAAAGGCAAACACAGATGAGGTCAAGATTTGGTTGTAGAAATGAAGTGTTGGAGCAGGAGCTCAAACGGGCTGTGGTTTAGAACTATTCATGTATGCTGCTGCTGCTGCTAAGTCGCTTCAGTCATGTCCGACTCTGTGCGACCCTACAGACGGCAGCCCACCAGACTCTCCCGTCCCTGGGATTCTCCAGGCAAGAACACTGGAGTGGGTTGCCATTTCCTTCTCCAATGCATCAAAGTGAAAAGTCAAACTGAAGTTGCAAAGTCGTGCCCAACTCTAGCGACCCTATGGACTGCAGCCCACCAGGCTCCTCCGTCCATGGGATTTTCCAGGCAAAAGTACTGGAGTGGGGTGCCATTGCCTTCTCTGATTCATGTATAGCATTTGTTAATAATAGAAAAAAAAATTGTGTGGTGTTATCCATTATATCTCCCTTGTAATGAGAAGAGAGCAAATTTGGGAACCACATTCACCTCCATAAAGCATAGCCAAAATAAATAAACTCTGATTATGCATATAATTTGGGACTTCCTATTGGCTCAAGTAGTAAAGGACCTGCCTGCAATGTGGGAGACCTGGGTTAGATTCCTGGATCAGGAAGGTCTTCTGGAGAATAGAAGGGCAACCCACTCCAGTACTATTGTCTGGAGAATTCCATGAACAGAGGAGCCTGGTGGGCTACAGTCCATGGAGTCCCACAGTTGGACACAACTGAGAGACTAACATGCATAGAATTTATGCTGAGCTGGGTACAACAACCACACTTCAAGTATGAGACTTGAGAGAGCTACACTATCCCTTTCTAAAATAATGAGGGTGATGAAGATAAGGATAAAAATGGAAGTATCATATGCTGGCAAACCAGACCATTAAAACTTTCTTCCTTTTATAAGCATCAGGAAACATAGAACAGAACAGATAAATGCCTCAACCATCAGTTCAGTTCAGTCGCTCAGTCGTGTCTGACTCTTTGCAACCCCATGAATCAAAGCACGCCAGGCCTCCCTGTCCATCACCAACTCCCAGAGTTCACTCAGATTCACGTCCATAGAGTCAGTGATGCCATCCAGCCATCTCATCCTCTGTCGTCCCCTTCTCTGCCTGCCCCCAATCCCTCCCACCATCAAAGTCTTTTCCAATGAGTCAACTCTTCACATGAGGTGGCCAAAGTATTGGAGTTTCAGCTTTAGCATCATTCCTTCCAAAGAGATCCCAGGGCTGATCTCCTTCAGAATGGACTGGTTGGATTTCCTTGCAGTCCAAGGGACTCTCAAGAGTCTTCTTCAACACCACAGTTCAAAGGCATCAATTCTTCGGCACTTAGCCTTCTTCACAGTCCAATTCTCACATCCATACATGACCACTGGAAAAACCTAGCCTTGACTAGATGGACCTTAGTCAGCAAAGTAATGTCTCTGCTTTTGAATATGCTATCTAGGTTGGTCATAACTTTTCTTCCAAGGAATAAGTGTCTTTTAATTTCATGGCAGCAATCACCATCTGCAGTGATTTTGGAGCCCAGAAAAATAAAGTCTGACACTGTTTCCACCGTTTCCTCATCTATTTCCCATGAAATGATGGGACTGGATGCCATGATCTTTGTTTTCTGAATGTTGAGCGTTAGGCCAACTTTTTCACTCTCCTCTTTCACTTTCATCAAGAGGCTTCTTAGTTCCTCTTCACTTTCTGCCATAAGGGTGGTGTCATCTGCATATCTGAAGTTATTGATATTTCTCCCAGCAGTCTTGATTCCAGCCTGTGTATCTTCCAGCCCAGTGATTCTCATTATGTACTCTGCATATAAGTTAAATAAGCAGGGTGACAATATACAGCCTTGACGTACTCCTTTTCCTATTTGGAACCAGTCTGTCGTTCCATGTCCAGTTCTAATTGTTGCTTCCTGACCTGCATACAGATTTCTCAAGAGGCAGGTCAGGTGGTCTGGGATTCCCATCTCTTTCAGAATTGTGATCCACACGGTCAAAGGGTTTGGCTTAGTCAATAAAGCAGAAATAGATGTTTTTCTGGAACTCTCTTGCTTTTTCCATGATCCAGCAGATGTTGGCAGTTTGATCTCTGGTTTCTCTGCCTTTTCTAAAACCAGCTTGAACTTCAGGATGTTCACTGTTCTCGTATTGCTGAAGCCTGGCTTGGAGAATTTTGAGCATTACTTTACTAGCATGTGAGATGAGTGCAATTGTGCAGTAGTTTGAGCATTCTTTGGCATTGCCTTTCTTTGAGAGTGGAATGAAAACTGACCTTTTCCAGACTGTGGCCACTGCTGAGTTTTCCAAATTGGCTGGCATATTGAGTGCAGCACTTTCACAGCATCATCTTTCAGGATTTGAAATAGCTCAATTGGAATTCCATCACCACCACTAGCTTTGTTCGTAGTGATGCTTTCTAAGGCCCACTTGACTTCACATTCCAGGATATCTGGCTCTAGATGAGTGATCACAAAATTGTGATTATCTGGGTCATAAACATCTTTTTTGTATAGTTCTTCTGTGTATTCTTGCCATGTCTTCTTAATATCTTCTACTTCTGTTAGGTCCATACCCCTTCTGTCCTTTATTGAGTCCATCTTTGCATGAAATGTTTTGTTGGTGTCTCTAATTTTCTTGAAGAGATCTCTAGTTTTCCCATTCTGTTCTTTTCCTCTATTTCTTTGCATTGATCACTGAAGAAGGCTTTCTTACCTCTTCTTGCTATTCTTGGGAACTCTGCATTCAGATGCTTATATCTTTCCTTTTCTCCTTTGCTTTTCACTTCTCTTCTTTTCACAGCTATTTGTAAGGCCTCCCCAGACAGCCATTTTGCATTTTTGCCTTTCTTTTCCATGGGGATGGTCTTGATCCCTGTCTCCCGTACAATGTCACGAACCTCATTCCATAGTTCATCAGGCACTCTATCTATCAGATCTAGTCCCTTAAATCTATTTCTCACTTCCACTGTATAATCATACGGGATTTGATTTAGGTCTTACCTGAATGGTCTAGCGGTTTTCCCTACTTTCTTCAATTTGAGTCTGAATTTGGTAATAAGGAGTTCATGATCTGAGCCACAGTCAGCTCCTGGTCTTGTTTTTTGTTGACTGTATAAGAGCTTCTCCATCTTTGGCTAAAAAGAATATAATCAGTCTGATTTCGCTGTTGACCATCTGATGATGTAATTGAACTTCTGAAAATATTACTCAAGATAAGAATACATAAATAGTAATCCAAATTGGAAAATTACATATCCAAAAATATTTTTTAAAATTAAAAATAAGTAGAAAGTCTAGGACAGACTTTAAAACCTTCATTTTAGGCGAGAAAGGTTAAACTGGAGTTGCAGAAAATCAATTCAATGATGGTGATGTAAAACAAGAGGAGATTTTTAAGAATTCAAATAACAAAGAAATATATTAAAAAGCATATGATATTAATAAATATTACAGGCATGAAAGTTAGACTTTAACTTTGTAACACATATTCCTTTACTATAAACTCAGAAATCTGTAGTAGAACAGTCCCTATCCTTGTAGTACAATGAAATAGATATAGTCCTAAATATCAAATATGATTCAATGTGTTTCAGAAAAAAAAAAAATAGAGTCTCCCAGGAAGAAAAAAAGTTAAAAATCAGTGGAAAAATTTAGCTTGCCTTAAATTTCTTTGCAATTATGTGATAGTTGTTATGAGAAGTGAAATGTCTAATGAGGAAAACTTTTGCTAAATTTTAGTTATAAAGACAAAAATTCTGGTTGAATTATGAAGACAACTTCAAATATACAAATGCTTGAAAAATATACTCAGAGTTACTGAAAGATTATCAATGTTTCAATTCCAATAAACAGAGAATAATCAAAATTAAGAGTTTAAAACTAGAAGGCTAGTGTTAAGTTTAATCATATGCATAGGATGATATGTGTGATATTATTTACCATCAGTGACCCTAGATGGGGAAGTCTAAAAATCTAAGCTATCACTAATCAGAGAAACAAACTATCTTAGGTAGACTTCATTAAAACAGAGAAACTTTTAAACAAGAATACTGTCTAAAGAAATGGTTAAAGCAATTATGGTATGTGGACTATATGCTGGGAGGGATTGAGGGCAGGAGGAGAAGGGGATGACAGAGGATGAGATGGCTGGACTGCATCACTGACTCCATGGACATGAGTTTGGGTAATTCTGGGAGTTGGTGATGGATGGGGAGGTCCGGCGTGCTGTGATTCATGGGGTCGCAGAGTCAGACACAACTGAGCAACTGAACTGAACTGAACTATATAATTACTTATTCAGTATATGCCAGATGCATAGTACAGTGCTAGACAATTGAAATATATTTCATATAAAGGATCCCTGAAGAGAAGATACTGTTGACTCATTTTACCTAACTTAATCATATCATTTACATACCTCAACAAAGACAAAAAGATTAACCTAGATCAAAGGCTAGCTATTACCTGAACTGGGATTCGGAAATGAATGTAGCTAAGTCTATATTGCTCTCTCTACCACACCACAACCCCTCAATAGTATTGTAAAACAGACACACATTGAAAATCATATCTATAAATTATCTTTAATCTGAGGGGAGATACCTGTGTTTTGATGATAAATGTAAAAGCAAGATACAAACGTATAGGTAAGTATAATTTCATTCATGTACAAATGTATCTTTGAAAAATGATTGCAATGCTGCTGCTGCTGCTGTTGCTAAGTCACTTCAGTCGTGTCCGACTCTGTGCGACGCCATAGACAGAAGCCTGCCAGGCTCCCTCGTCTCTGGGATTCTCCAGGCAAGAACACTGGAGTCGGTTGCCATTTCCTTCTCCAATGCATGAAAGTGAAAAGTGAAACTGAAGTCACTCAGTCCTGTCCGACTCTTAGCGACCCCATGGACTGCAGCCCACCAGGCTCCTCCATCCATGGGATTTTCCAGGCAAGAGTACTGGAGTGGGGTGCCATTGCCTTCTCCAGTGAGTGCAATAAAATATGCTAAATGATTATGAGCTCTTGATGATTTTTCTGTGATTTCTAAATGTTCTATAAATAAACATTAATTAATTCTGTAATCAAAAGACAGTCAAAGACTATTTCATATTCACAAATATTGAGTCAATTGGGTTGATTTGCATAGTCAAATTTTTATATGGATTCTAAAAAATCTCCTCAGTTTATCTTTATTTACTAATATCTGTAGATTTTTGTCAATCTAAGTCAAATCCTAAATCTTATTAATCACATTTATTAATTTTCTATTTTAAGATAGATTACCACTCTAATTTTCTACAAGACCAGGTGTTATAATTTGGAGAACAAAAGATATATACTTTTGCATTTTTGATTAAGATAATTAACATACAATGAAAAGCACATATTTTAAATGCACAGTTCAGTGAATTTTAACAAATGTATTCACCTGTGTTACTGCTGTCAGATCATGATATAGAACATTTCCATCATTCTGGAAACTGCCCTTGTGCCCTTTTCAAGCAATGGAAATGTTTGCCAGATTTTCATAAATGTTTGTGTAACTTCATAAACAATAGAAAGTACATGTGATCTTAGGCAATAAATAGACCTCTATTACATTATCTCAGGCTCCAGGAAAGTGGAGTTGGTGATTCACTTTCACTACCGTCTACCTAGGGTCTTACTACAGAGTCTGGCATATAGCTGGAGCCCATAGAATACTTATTGGATAAAACATTTGAATGCCTATTATATGGCAATCACTGTGCTATTATACCTTGGTGATTAGTTTATTATAATATTCTTTGATCATAGAAACACATGCTGTTAATAAGTAGAAAGTGCTTAAAATAAAAGTATGAAGAACAAAAGTTCTCATAGCTCTCATTCCATTCTCAATCACTCCAAGAATTGTCAGTCTCATTAGTTTAGTGTGCTTCTTTCATTCTTATCTTTGCACTTACAAACATGAAAAAGTGAAAGTGTTATTTGTTCAGCTGTGTCAGACTCTTTGCATCCCCGTGAACTGTAGCCCACCATGCTTCTCTGTCCATGGAATTCTCCAGGCAGGAATACTGGAATGGGCTGCCACTTCCTTCTCCAGTGGATCTTCCTGACCCAGGGATTAAAGCCGGGTCTCTTGTATTACAGGCAGATTCTTTATTGTTTGAGCCATCAGAGAAGCCTACTTAAAAACATAAAAATCATATATTCTTTTAAAAGACAAAATGATGTTTATTGGTAAACTGTTATGGGTCAGGCTTTGTTCTTAGCTTTGGAGATACAGCAGCAAACAAAATATATTAAATGCCATGACTTCATGAAGCTTATATTTTAAAGAGAAGAGACAATGATAAACAAAATATGTAAATGCTACAGGATGTCAGATAATGTTGAGTGCATAAGGACTACAGAGAAAAACTAAGCAGCCAAAAAGAGCAGGCATGCAAGGGGAGTGGGAGGAAGAGGGATGGCTATTTTAAATTTGTGTTAGGTACTGACTTTTTGAGAACATCTTTAGAGCTAAGATGGGAAGACAGTAAGAAGCAAAACACTCAAGAAAAAAAAAATTTTTTTTTCTAGTCCAAAGCCCTGTGGCTTACTGGGAGTTAGGACCAAGTGAATTGTGGTGGAAAAGGGTTGAAAGGTGTTGCCTTTCAAAGAGATGGCAAGTGGGAGGACGAGCAAGAGATGCAGGGCCCAGGCTTTTGTAGTTCTCCTTTGCACACAGCCTTTGACCAGGCCACCTCGGGCCAAGGACTTCACCATGCGCTCAGCCAAGCCCACCTCCAGCTCTGCAGACAGTGGCTAGGGTACAACGCCCACCACGTCCACCACCACCAAGAGCCTCATCCGATCTTCAGCGACCAGGGTCCATCCAGCTTGCACTGCAGTGGGTGACAGCTCTGCATCAGTCATAGGTGGGCCTACTGCATGAACTTGGAGTCACACTCTGTGCACTTGAACTTTCTCCATCCCCTGGGGCTGTCTGACATGTCCACACACCTGGTCCAGCCCTTTAAATGTCTTCCCACAAATCTGGCAGAAGTGGATCCTCCTGGTGGCGCCCTCCCCATGGTGGTTGACCACGTGCCCTTCATCAGGGCCCTTCTCCGTGTTGCATTGCCTGCAAAACTCTTCGTTAGAGGCTTCTGGCTGGTGTGGGTGTCCTTGTGTTAGTCCGGGCTGGCTTGGGTGCAGAGTCTTACACTGGCCAGTGTACCGTTCTCAGGTACATGTGAGAATGGCCTTCTGGGTAAACACACGGCTGCAGAACTTGCAGACACATGACCTCTAATTCCTGTGTTTGGCCTTAAGGTACATCTGCAGTCAAAGTCCCCACACACATATAGACCTTACAGTGCTTAAAAGCCTGGTGCAGCCACAGTTCCCTTGGGACAGGAAGCACTTCACACAGCTGGGACAGGTATGGGGCCTGGGGATTCGAGAAGCTTCCTATAGCTCTGCCTGAACTGCTTCTACATGAACTGCTGCAAACAGGAAGAACACTGAGAGGGCATCTCTTCCTTGTGGAGCGCCAAGAGTACCAACGGATCCTACAGCAGAAGGTCTCCTGGCTCTTCTGCCACATGAAGACATGTTCTGACAGGTTCTTGCAACTTCCGGTTTTGTGCTTCAAGAGGTTCTCTTTAGGAAATTAACACTTTCCAAATTTAGGACACTACAAGTGTGTCTCCACAGTGTGTTTCCTGTTGGAACTTTTTGGAAGAAAAAGGACTGTGGGAGTTTTTATTTCACTCGCTGTGTTAAGTGCCTTGAAGTAAAAATACTCAGTGTGCCAAGGTGGCATATTTTGGGTAAGATATTTTGATTTTCTTCAGATGGATACAGATGTCTTCAAGGATTATAAGGTTGTGTGCTTATTTTTTTCTGTGGGAATGGAGTGGGGGAACAGCACTTGCAATCAAGTGCATGCCTCTGTGCTAAGTCATTTCAGTCATGTCCGGCTCTTTGCGACTCAGTGGACTGAAGCCCACCAGGCTCCTCTGTCCATGAAATTTTTCAGGCAAGATATTGGAATGAGCTGCCATTCCCTCCTCCAGGATATCTTCCCTACCCAGGGATCAAATCCATGTCTCTTATGTCTCCTGCATTGGCAGATGGATTCTTTACCACTGGCACAACCTGGGAAGCCCTAGAATGAAGTATTTCAAGCTTGTCCAAATAAGAAAAACATCCCCTCTATACATGAGATCTGACCCGCGAGTCAGGCTAGGACTTCAATCAGGGGGAAGACAATGTGTAATGTGTGGTATAGGATGTTTGGCCCCCATAGTTGTGAAAAATATAAAGAAATTCATGAAGTGTACAGGGGATCTGGTTAAAATTACCAAATAAATATGTCTAACTACTTTTAGTTCAGAATCTTATGTGTTTACAATTGTTACACAAATACCTCACCATGCAAATTCTTAATCCTTTATCTCATTTTAGGATAAGAGATGTATGATCATGCATCTGGAATTATGAAGACAGATGGAGTGAATGCATTTTGCAAAGGCAGGCTCCATCTGACTCACACATGGATGAGAAACCATCTTAGCAGTATGCACTGGCAGATATGTCTCTGGACTTTGTAATCCTCTTATTTTATTATCATGCTTGTTTTTATTTTAAATGCATTAAAATGCCTTGCATTTTTATTTCTAAACATCTAATGTAAAAGTCATATCTCACATTGCTCTTTTAAAACACAATTAGAAAAGCATTTCTGAGATTATCATTCAATTTATTACATGTCAGTGATATTTTGTTACTTGTGCCATAGGACACTAATAGGCCTCATGAACTGTATCTAGAATACGAGTTGTACAGCTAGCATATTCCAACCTCTAAATGCCTTTCATGTCAGCATGAGAGATACGATCAGGCATTTGAAAGCTCTGGCCTATTTATAAAGATACCATCAAAACCTGCCTGATGTAGCTGACTTATGAATCAATTATCTGAACTACACCAAGTGATGTATCTATTCTGAAATTTAGAGTCATATATTTGAAGCTAAACTACAAACAGATAAACTATTCAACAGCCTATCGTGATTCTTATCTTCATGTCTATATCTGTCAAACGTGGGAAGAAAAAAAAGGCGAAATCTTACTGATTTTACTGAGAAGAGTTTAAAAAAAAAATCCCACAGATACAAATTCTCTCTCTCTCTTGCTCTATTTCTATCTTTCTAACACACACACACACACACACATATACACCCCTAGCTTTCAAATTACTTATGACTTGAAAAATGAACACACAGATCAAAAAGTAAAATTTAAATAAAATTAAGAGCATGCAAGGGATGACTCATTGTAAAAGGGGGAAAATAATGATTAATATTACTTCTCTTAAATTTTGTATCTTACATGAAATGGATGAGTATTTCAGTAAATAGAAATGTCATTGTTATGGCAAAACTTACAAAGCCACTAGTTGCATAGAGATGAGTTATGTTTCATCCCAGATGTTGTTGAAAATAAGCCAAACCTAAGAGATGGGGTGGAAGGGCATCTCTGGTGGCTCAGATGGGAAAGAGTCTGCCTGCAATACAGATGCTGCTGAAGATGCAGGTTCAATTCCTGGGTTGGGGAGATCCTCTGGAGAAAGGCATGGCAACCCACTCCAGTAATCTTGCTTGGAGAATCCAATGGACAGAGAAGCCTAATGGGCTACAGTCCATAGGGTCATAAAGAGTCAGCCATGACTGAAGTGAGTTAGCACAGCACACAGCGCAAGAGATGGGTGTCCTTTTCTGTTTTGTTTTTAGGTGATATTTCATAAGATATATTCTATTTCAAGACTTGCTCTTCATTTCTGAAATTAATTATCTCCGTTTTACTGCTTTGCCTGGTGTTCAGATTTCAGATATGTTTTATTCATGCTGATCAGATTCCTGAGAAACACATGCGCTAGGATGACAAAGTATTACTTTAAACTGAGGACATGTAGTAACTTCTAACTACTCAATGAGTTATCTTCTCAATAGGAAAATCTGTTTTAAGAGACCAAATTAGATTCCATACATATGTATAGAATCTAGAAAGATGGTACAGTAAGCCTGTTTTCAGGGCAGAAATAGAGACACAGACATAGAGAACCAACATGTGGACACAGAGGGAAGGGGGGGGGTGAAGAGATAAATTGAGAGGATAGGCCTGACAAATACACACTACCATATGTAACAGAGATAACTAGTGGGAAGCTGCTGTATAGCACTGGGATCTCAGCTCAGTGTTCTGAGATGACGTAGATGGGTGGGATGGGGAAAGGTGGTGGGAGGGAGGCTCAAGAGGGAGGGGATATATGCATACATATAGCTGATTCACTTTGCTATACAGCAGAAATTAACACAACATTGTAAAGCAATTATACTTCAATAAAAATGAGTGCTCAAATTAATATCAGAAGTTTGCTATTCTGCAAAGAATTAAAATAAACTCAACATTTTATTGCTTCCTTGGAAAACAATGAGTTCTAGGGTGAGTTAACAAAAAAAAAGAGGAAGTTAGGCAAAAAGTGCTGAAAAGGGCCTTTGTGTAATTCAACACAATCCAAAGGTTCAGAAGTTGTGTTTCCTTATCAGAATCTCTTGGGATTAGGAGAGGTGAAGGAGGTAAAGTTAATTTAAAAATCCAGAGTCCTGAGACCCACACTGGATTCACTAAATAAATATCTGTGGGTATATGATAAGAATCAGTTTGAGTATACTCTTTAGTAATTCTTGGCACACTCAAGCATATCTTTTAACACATGAGATATTTCTAGTTCATCATGCTGTTTCTATTTTGTCATGGGTAGATTCAGATTTTTGTAACTATATGTATGCAAAAATTAATATTCGATAGATAAATTTTTGTCCATAATAATACTGTGAAGGCATAATGGTGGAAAACATTTACATGCATGGTTTAAGAACATAAAAGTCAAAGTGAAAGTCCCTCACTCATGTCTGACTCTTTGGGACCCCATGGACTGTAGCCTCCCAGGCTTCTCTGTGCATTGAATTCTCCAGACAAGAATACTGGAGTGGGTAGCCCTTCGCTTTTCCAGGGGAACTTCCTGACCTAGCGATCAAACCCAAGTCTCCTGCTTTGCAGGCAGATTCTTTACCATCTGAGCCACCAGGCAAGCAGATCAAATAGAATACTTTTGTAAAACTCTTTGCTGAACACAACCATAAAAGAAATGAACAACTACTGTCAGTTCAGTTCAGTTCAGTCGCTCAGTCGTGTCCGACTCTCTGCGACCCCATGAATCGCAGCACGCCAGGCCTCCCTGTCCACCACCACCTCCCGGAGTTCACTCAGACTCACATCCATCGAGTCAGTGATGCCATCCAGCCATCTCATCCTCTGTCGTCCCCTTCTCCTCCTGCCCTCAATCCCTCCCAGCATCAGAGTCTTTTCCAATGAGTCAGCTCTTCGCATGAGGTGGCCAAAGTACTGGAGTTTCAGCTTTAGCACCATTCCTTCCAAAGAAATCCCAGGGTGGATCTCCTTCAGAATGGACTGGTTGGATCTCCTTGCAGTCCAAGGGACTCTCGAGAGTCTTCTCCAACACCACAGTTCAAAAGCATCAATTCTTTGCCACTCAGCCTTCTTCACAGTCCAACTCTCACATCCATACATGACCACAGGAAAAACCATAGCCTTGACTAGACGGACCTTAGTCGGCAAAGTAATGTCTCTGCCTTTGAATATGCTATCTAGGTTGGTTATAACTTTTCTTCCAAGGAGTAAGCATCTTTTAATTTCATGGCTGCAGTCACCATCTGCAGTGATTTTGGAGCCCCCCAAAATAAAGTCTGACACTAGTTGCCACAAAATAAACTCCATCAAGCAATAATTTAGCTGTGGTCTTGAAATAAGACTGGCTTTATTATTAATGTATATTGATATATATTATTGATGTGTATTATTAATGCACATTTCTTTAAGAATTGAGGACTTGGAATTAAAGAACAGAACAGATACTCAGAACTCATTTAATCTATATATTCACTGAGTTTTAATTAAAATCTTATATGCTACTTGTAAAAAAGTACTCTTGTGGTAGCTACTGTATGCATTTTCCAGTTTATGGTTTCATACATACCAGGACCTAAGAGATTCACTAGTCCCTTTAGAAGAATAGCTTGATATAAGGGGTCATTAGTTGTACAAGGAGGAAGACATAATGAGTTACATAAGCAACTGCAAATTCTAGATAAAGAACAGATGACATGCTTGTGTGCAGTTACTCACATAGGAATAAGAAACCCTGGGCAATCTCTTACATTTCTATTGACCGAGGTCACAGTTGGGGCAGCACATGCATGTACTTCTGCCTGCAAAAGGGAATTGTGTCACCTATAGTATAGAAGAGAAGGGATTAGGAAAACAGATACCAAAGCATATGACACCTATTCTTGAGGAATTCACTCTCACTGGAAATACATGCAACTAATGCTAACACAACATCCGCTGGGCTTCTCTAGTTGACGAGCTGTCTTGAAGTCAATTTCAGCATCAACTTACATTCAAAAGAGTCACCAATTTGAAGTATGCAAAGCACTGAAAAGCAATTTAAATCTTCAGTAAAATGTCTCAAATAAATGGCAAGAGAAATTATATCACATGTAAAATCCACTTACTTTTGCTAATCTCCCCAAAGTACTAAATATTACAGAAGTCTTCCCCCTACAAATCTTTGTAATTCCATCCATAAGATAAGTCTTTTCCTCTCTCAAAACAGTAATTTCAACTTGGTAATGTTATCTCCTCTTTCTTTTGCATTATCTATAGACTGGTTTAATCATCTCCTGACTTCTTCCATTATCACAGATAACTCAACAGTTATAGCTACAAATCTCCTTATAAAGTAGAATTAGGTAAAAAGTTTGCTATTGATCTGTGTTACACAAATGCCTTAAAAATTCCTTGGGAGTACAGAGGAATTTTCTTGTCTCCTTTTCACTTTTTTTTTCTTTCCTTTCCTGGGGGCTTCCCTGGTGGCTAAGACAGTAAAGAGGCTGCCTGCAGTGCAGGATCCCTGGGTTGGGAAGATCCCCTGGAGAAGGCAATGGCACCCCACTCCAGTACTCTTGCCTGGAAAATCCCATGGGTGGAGGAGCCTGGCAGGCCACAGTCCATGGGGTCGCAAAGAGTCGGACAGGACTGAGTGACTTCACTTTCTTTCTTTTCTCTCCTTTTTCTCTCTTTCTTGTTATGTTCTCTTTATTTATTCATTTATTTTTGTAGAAGTCAGGAAAGTTTTCACAAAGTGAAATACAAATGAGCCGTTTCTCCAGTACCTACACTTAAAGTCAATAATCCTTAATAAGATCTGCAGTGTTTTCTGAATTACCTGCCTGTGTCAATCTGTTGGACCTTATCTAGTTACAGATGAGAAAAAATTTAAATAATTTTATTTATTTATTTTTGACTGCTCTGAGTCTCCACTGCTGCACTGGTTTGCCTTTCGTTGTGGAGAGCGGGGGCTACTCTCTAGCTGCTCTGCCAAGGTTTCTCACTGCAATGGCATCTCTCGCTGTGGAGCATGGGGCTCAACGGTGCACGGCCCTCAGTAACTGAGGTGCCTGGGCTTCAGTTGTTGTGGCTAATGGGCTCAGTAGTTGTGGCTCCCAGCCAGGCTCAATAACTGTAGCGCGCGGGCCTATGTGACATGTGAGGTCTTCCATGATCAGGGATCGAACCCATGTCTCTTGCGTTGGCAGGTGGGTTCTTTACCACTGAGCCACCAGGGAAACCTCAAAAAGGCACTGAGAAGGACTGTAGTTAATTCTTGGTGTTAATTTGGATGATGGTCTATATTGTAATCATATGAAACGACCAAATGAATCTGAAGCACTCTTTCTCTTAATCTGCCTCTTTTTCTTTCTCCACCTCCTTCTCTTAGGTCACTCCTAACAGATGTTTCTAAGCAATAAAATGGATTATATATGAAATGGATAGAAACAATGTGAAAAAAATAAAGAGTCAGTGGATTGGGGGATCTATAGTGCTGTCTTACCAGAAGTTTGTGAAGATAATGAAGCTGTCTTCAGGCACTCATTATCTTCTCACTTAAAGCTTTCCATCTTTTTCTATTTGTTTCTGTTACTTTTACATTTAATATGTATTGGATGGGAAAATTTAGATAAACCTGCTTTTCAAATTAAAGTTTCACACTCAGTATTGTCAAGACTTATGGGAAGGTACTAACCTTTCTTTCTTGCAATCATCACATCTTGAAAATAAAAATGTCTATTTAATGAAATTGGAGGCATTAAATCAACTAGCATATTTAAAGCTCTTAGGGTACCGTACAGCAAGCAAAAACCAGTCAATAAATGTTTTTTTACATCTTCATCTACTTTGTTAAAATATATTTCCCTGAAAAGGTTAATATCAGGAAGTTGCATGAAAGGGAGTTTTGTTAGTGAACTGCTCGTTTTGAAGGCCTTCACATTTTGAGCTTTGATGTAAGAGTAAAGTACCAAATTTCTTCTGTTTTAAAGGGGATTCTAAAATGTTTATGCTGCTAGAATTGATATAGAGTTTCTTTTTTTAATACAAATTTATTTATTTTAATTGAAGGTTAATTACTTTTAGCTGTAGCTGTGCTGTGCTGGGCTGTCACTTCAGTCATGTCCAACTTTTTGCGACCCCATGGACTGTAGCCCACCAGGCCCCTCTGTCAACGGGATTCTCCAGGCAAGAACACTGGAGTAGGTTGTCATGCCCTCCTCCAGGGATCTTCCTGACCCAGGGGATGAACCTGCATCTCTGCATTGGCAGGCTGGTTCTTTACCACTAGCACCACCTGGGAAGCTGCAAGTCATAGCTGTGGGAGAAGATAATATAGTTGAGTCTTGAACAATGGCAAGAGTTAGGGGTGCCAATACCTTGTGAAATAAAAACTCTATGTATAATTTTATAGTTGGCCCTCTGCTTCTAAGGTTCCACATCCATGGATTCAACCATGTTTCGTGTAGTACTGAGTATGTACTATTGAAAAAAATCTGCATGTAAGTGCACCTGTGCAGTTCAAATCTGTATTGTTCAAGAGTCAACTCTACTTGAATATTTGGCTCTGTTAGTTACAAAACTTCCATCACTATATTATTGGCAATAAAATCATTTAAAAATATAATCATGGAAAAAGTGAAACATTATAATTTCCAAATCCTTAGCTGGTTATAAAGTAACAACATGTGAAGATGACAATTTTACCATAAACACAATGATGCTTTATATCCTGTGTTAGATATCAGAAGAACCATTTATTTCTATGTCTAATAAAACTTCATAACTAATTAAGCGCTGTTGTTAAATAATTTCTTTTTATAGTAAAAGCTTTACAACTAACAAGTGAGACACTGATGCAAGTCATTATCAATTTCTCTGTGATTATTATAGTTTCCATAATAATCTGCACTCTACTGACATAGATTAGGCAGCCCTTCAGTTCAGTTCAGTTCAGTTCAGTCACTCAGTCATGTCCAACTCTTTGCGACCCCATGAATCACAGCACGCCAGGCCGAGAAGGCAATACTGGAATGGCAACCCACTCCAGTACTCTCGCCTGGAAAATCCCATGGGCGGAGGAGCCTGGTAGGCTGCAGTCCATGGGGTCGTGAAGAGTCAGACACGACTGAGCGACTTCACTTTTCCTTTTCACTTTCATGCATTGGAGAAGGAAATGGCAACCCACTCCAGTGTTCTCACCTGGAGAATCCCAGGGACGGGGGAGCCTGGTGGGCTGCTGTCTATGGGGTCTCACGGAGTCAGACACGACTAAATCGACTTAGCAGCAGCAGCAGGCAGCACTTTAAAGACCAGCCTCATTAACTTTGGTTTCACAAAAAGATGAGAAAAAGCCAGATTTAATTTCATGGGGTCTCAGAGTTGCAAAGTAACACCAAAGCTCCCAGACTAAAGATATAAGCAGATTATAATGTCTATAATTTTGAATGTGACTCTTGTTCTAAAACTATCTTTGGGAGGTTAATTCACTAATATTTGTTTACAATCATCTGTTGGTGGCTCAGTGGTAAAGAATACACCTGCCAATGCAAGAGTCGCAGGTTTGATCGCTGGACAGGGAAGATCTCCTGAAGGAAATGGCAACCCACTCCAATATTTTTGCCTGGGCAATCCCATGGACAGAGGAACCTGGTCAGCTAAAGTCCATGAGGTTGCAAAGAGTCGAACATGACCTAGTGAATAAAACAAAAAATATTTTTTTTTTACTTAGATTTCAGTTAAATAGAATAGCACCTAGAAACTCAGGCAATTGCACAGCAGACTTAGTTAATCGGTTATAGTTTATGTTTATTATCCTAGGGATGTACTTATAAGAAACATAAAAATACTCCCAGAAGGAAAGCCCAAAATGTATTAGTGATGCTTCAGATATATTGTAAATGTTGTCAAATTTAGACAAATACTGGCAGTTTAAAACAATAGCAATAATAGGTCAATTGAATAGATAAAAACTCAAAACATAATTGAAAGGCTAGGAAAGAGCATGACTTTTTCAGAAGAAGATTAAAGAAAATAATTAACTTTATAAATTCCTAAGTTACAAATACATTTATACATTTCTACCATGGGAACTTTTAGCTCTGATTGAGATAAGAGTAGTTACCAGCAGAAGAGCATTCCCATCTAGTATAGAGAAATATAAAATACATAAAATAAAATAAATTAAAAATACACAAAACATAATTAAAATACAGAAAAAAATCAGAAGGAAATTGAGAGTTCCTAAGGTCAAAATGCAGATGACACCACCCTTATGGCAGAAAGTGAAGAGGGACTAAAAAGCCTCTTCATGAAAGTGAAAGAGGACAGTGAAAAAGTTGGCTTAAAGCTCAACATTCGGAAAATGAAGATCATGGCATCCGGTCAGTGGAAACAGTGTCAGACTTTATATTTTGGGCTCCAAAATCACTGCAGATGGTGACTGCAGCCATGAAATTAAAAGATGCTTACTCCTTGGAAGAAAAGTTATGACCAACCTGGATAGCATATTCAAAAGCAGAGACATTACTTTGCTGACTACGGTCCGTCTAGTCAAGGCTATGGTTTTTCCTGTGGTCATGTATGGATGTGAGAGTTGGACTGTGAAGAAGGCTGAGTGGCAAAGAATTGATGCTTTTGAACTGTGGTGTTAGAGAAGACTCTTGAGAGTCCCTTGGACTGCAAGGAGATCCAACCAGTCCATTCTGAAGGAGATCCGCCCTGGGATTTCTTTGGAAGGAATGATGCTAAAGCTGAAACTCCAGTACTTTGGCCACCTCATGCGAAGAGTTGACTCATTGGAAAAGACTCTCATGCTGGGAGGGATTGGGGACAGGCAGAGAAGGGGACGACCGAGGATGTGATGGCTGGATGGCATCACGGACTTGATAGACGTGAGTTTGGGTGAACTCCGGGAGTTGGTGATGAACAGGGAGGCCTGGTGTGCTGTGATTCATGGGGTCACAAAGAGTCGGACACGACTGAACAACTGAACGGAACTGAACTGAAGGTCAAAAGAACTAAAGAAAATTCTGGAAGAAAAAAACTTGGACATAAAAGATGTCTTCTTCCATACTTATAACCTAGAGGCATTTGCTAAGCCTTTCTCAACAACAAATTCTGAGTCTGACTGGTTTGAAGTAGAAGAAGCATTTAAGGCTAAAGTGCCCATCCTTGCCCCTACACTGCAGCTAAGGGTTTTTTGCATACATCAAATGACTCAGCCTAGTCAGAAACTTAGTCACTTCAGTTGTATCTCTTTTGTGACCTCATGTACTGTAACCACCAGGTTCCTCTGTCCATGGGATTTCCCAGGCAAGAATACTGGAGTGGGTTGCCATTTTCTACTCCAGGGCATCTTCCTGATCCAGGGATTGAACCTGCATCTCCTGTGGCTCCTGCATTGGTCAGAAGATTCTTTATGACTGAGCCACCTGGGAAGCGCCCACCCTCTGGAAACTCAGAGCCTTATTGAAGAGACATAAAGGGGGAATGAATGTTGGAGAAGCAACTGAGAATAACCTACCTGCTCAGAACTTTTCTTCTTCAAGGATACCTTCCAATGCCCCGTTGCTGTCATCTTGTTAAGTCAGCACAACTATCCTTTCCAAGTTTTCTTGTATCCCCAGTACATCATACTTTTATTTCTAGTCACAGTTCTTCAGTAGCCAACTGTGTATTTAGAATGCTCTGATACTATGCAGGATAGAAACACCTTGAGAGTAACCACAATTTATCATACTCCCATCTGGATATCAGGGCTTCCCAAGTGGCACTAGTGTTAAAGAACCCATCTGCCAATGCAGGAGACAAAAGACATATAGGTTCGATCCCTGGGTAGGGAAGATACTCTGGAGGAGGGCATGGAAATCCAATCCAGTGTTCTTGCCTGGAGAATCCCACAGACAGAGGAGCTCGCCAGTCTCATGGGTTTGCAGAGTTGGACATGGCTGAAGCAACTTAGCATGCACACAGGCATCTTGATATCAGTTATTGTAACCAAGCATTGATGCAATTAATAGACTCAATAACATCACCTCAATCAGGAGCATTTCTGATACTTCCCAAGAGCATCTTTGTAGGAAAATGATGATTTTCTCTCTTTCCTGAATTCCAAACTCAGACATAACTTACCCTTATTTACTGGGGAAGGGAACACATTAAGTGTTGCATACACTTCAGAAAAGTGACTGAGACTCAGGCATGAAAATTAAACTGTAATATATCTCTGGATATATTCATATCTGTTCACTCACACTACTTGCATTAAATAATAAATACTAAACTTGCTTTAGTGTTGTAACTCCCATTTTATAGGTAAAGACACTGAAGTTCAGAGTTAGTACTCTTGTGATAAGAAAAAAAAAATCATTAAATTGTGTTGCAAGCAGTGAAGCAGCAATTAGAACTTCAGTCTCTCTTACTTCCAAATCTTCTTGTTGCCTACTTTAGTGGAATTTCACTTATAGCTGTCTTCTTTATCATGTTCCATCAGTGTGATTTTATTTATAGTAATTTCTTGTCTTCAGTTCAGTTCAGTTCTGTTGCTCAGTCATGTCTGACTTTTTGTGACCCCATGGACTGCAGCACACCAGTCTTCCCTGTTCATCATTGAGTCAGTGATGCCATCCAACCATCTCATCCTCTGTCGTCCCCTTCTCTTCCCACCTTCCATCTTTTCCAGCATCAGAGTCTTGTCTTACTTGAGCCTGTAGATACCATTTGGGAAAGTATTTCTTCCAGAGTTGCCCTGACAATGGACACACTCTCATTATCAACTATTCTGTCAAGTTGTCTTTAATATGTCAACAGAACAAATCACAAGCTATTTTTTTAACCCAAAACTAAATAATTTAACAAATACTACTGTAGAGAACCTGTCTTAAGTAGCTGTTGGCATCATTTAATGTGTTAAATTACAGTAAATATCAATCACTAAAAAAATTTAATTGCAGAGTTTTGCTAATAAGAATTTGAAGTTAATTTTCCTAACTAGCATTTGAAGCTAGAGAAGTGAATTCTTGGTTTCTAGTCGCAGTTTCCAATTCTGACATTTTAATACAATGTCTTCATTCATGAGGGACCAGAAGACAGATATGGCATTCTCTAGGCATGAATTGCTCTCCTCGGACACAGTTTTAATATCACATTCCATGAGAAAGGCTAATTTTCCTGTTGGGAAGTTAGGAAACAGTATTGAAATAATTATCTATGGGATAGAAACACACTTTATATAGTTTTATTTGTGCCAATTTTGTATATGGTGATTTTGTTGGTTTTTGAATGTGTGTGTGTGTGTGTGTGTGTGTGTGTGTGTATGTTAGAGAATTAGAAAACTATTTAAAGTGGAATATACTAGTCTCTTCCAACGTGGATCTGGCCTTACATAATTGTATACTGATACAGGGAAAAACACATTCCCACTGGGTAACATTTAACTTTAACTAGGGAAAATATTAATGGAATATTCTGAAATATGCACTTACATCTAAATACCTGTACAGTAGTTATTCTGTATATGCATGTGTGTGTATGTGTGTGTACGTGTGTGTGTTCAATTGCTCAGTGATGTCCAACTTTTTGAGACTCCGTGGTCTATATAGCCTGTCTGTCTCTTTTGTCCATGGAATTTTTGAGGCTAGGATATTAGAGTAGGTTGTCATTTCCTCCTCCAGGGGATTGAACCTGCAACTCTTGTGTCTCCTACATTGGCAAGCAGATTTTTTACCACTGTGCCACCCGGGAAGCCCATTCACACATACACATGTATAGAACTGTCTTTCTAGACAGCACTCAAAAACTTTCTATTTAACAACTTCACTAATTCAAAATATAGCTGGAATCAGAAGTAAAATGAAGAATTCTTTCAAATAAATATTTAAAAAATCGCAAATTCAAGAACAGAAAAGTATGCCTTCCCCTTTAAGCACACCATTTAGATGACATCATTGTTACTGGTTAGCTGTTGGTACTTTGAAGTACAGGGAGCAAAAATTTGCCACCCCAAATGGTATCTCTTTGGCATAAAAATTAATTTAGGTTGGCTTTTTTGAAGGCCCAAAAGACTCAGGAGGAAAATTAGTCTTTCTCCTATAATGGTCAAAAAGAATGTATTTAGAAGACATGGTCTAGGATGGGAGCTTCACCATACAGTACTATAGCCTGAACTAGGTGTTGAGGAGGCAGTATTTGCAAAGTATGCTAAAATTCCTGTCTGTGGGGCTTATGCCTCTAAAATAGTCGTGATCTGTAGGATTAAAATCAATCTTAAATATTATTGAACCTTACTGTTGAATGCTAGATATTTGTTTAAAAATTTTAGAGATGCTAAATTTCATTTCTCCTCACATCCAATTAAGGGGCTCAGTGGTAAACAATCTTCCTGCCAATGCAAGAGACACAAGAGATGCAGGTTCAATACCTGGGTCAGGAAGATTCCTTGGAGGAGGGCATGGCAGCCCACTCCAGTTTTCTTGCCTGAAGAATCCCATGGACAGAGGAGCCTGGCAGGCTAACAGTGCAGGGGGTTGCAAAGAGTCAGACAGGACTGGGCCACTGAGGACACAGAAACACATGCTCATCTGATTAAAATTCAAAAAATGATTTATTTTTTTGGCAGTAGTCACTGTGCAAGAATTTGGATAACTTGGAAAACAAGTTATTTTCCACAGTCTTAAGCTTAACGGGGATATAGCACATTCCAATATTTCTAATTAAACTGACAGAATAGGAGATGATAGCATCTGTTTTTTTTTTTTTTGTAATAAAACCTATTGATGTGGCTGACCTGAATGCTTCTTATCTGTAAAAGACAACAAATGAAGATAAGCAAAGTTAAAAAGGAGGAAAATGGGAAAAAAAGTCACCACCAAATAGCTAAGTCTATAATTCCAATATTAATTATCTTCTATAAATATTTTTCAAAAAAACTTTAATTAATAAACATTAGTTCAATATGAATTTTCCAGGGTGTTTAAGAGATATTTGAACATAGATATAAAATGTGCTGCTAAAGTTTCTTTTTCTTTCCAAAATGCACTCTGGTAAGATTTTGTTCTCTTTAACAAAGCTTAACTCTTAAGTCATAACTAAATGAAAATTTTAAGCCATTTGTACGAATTAGAAATTTTAAAATTCAGGTGTTTTTTGGTGTTTGTAAAATAAAAAGGAAAAGCCTCTGTGAATGGCTAGACATTTGTCAATGTGTCCAATAAGAACAAAGGAGTTACTTTGTGTTTAATGCTTAAAAGGAGACCAATGAAATAACGCTAAAGAAATAAATAAGACTATAGTAAACACTCACACACATACAGACATAGTTTGTAATGCTTGACATTACAGAAGAGATTTGTGGGATGCAGAAACACATGCTTCTAAGAAAGTAGTCTTTCCTCCAGGCAGGGGCTGGGATTCCTAACCATCTTCAACGTCTGCAGTTTGACTCTAAAATGGCGGCAGTGTCAACAGATGTGTGAACACAAAACACACACTGAGAGCTGGTCCTTTGAAACAGCCCAGAAGTAAATTAAGCATGAACGATATAACGCTGCTTAACTGGTAATTTGTGACAACCAGAACCAAAAATTACATCCAGGCTAGGCAGGCAGCACGTGCGCTTGCTTCTCTGTAATTATGCTGTTTATATCTTATCATCTTTATCTTCTCTTCTGGCTGAAAGAAACGCTCCACTTAGTATTTGTATTCCTCTTATTTCTAGAAGGTCTGCATTTTGTTTGTTTTCCATGATGTTTAATTTGGACATAATATTGTCTCATCTTTTGACCTCTGGGGAGGCTTATTGCAAGTGAAACAGTATTTGGTGTGAGTAATTTATGCAAATAATGAGGGAAGGTCTGCCACTAGGGGGAGAGCAAACGCAGGTTTGTGTGAACCAAAGGAGGAGGAAGGGGACTCACATGTTCTGAGACCTCTCTCTGGACCTTAAAACTTGACATGTGTGTATATATATATATATATATATATATATGGACTTCTCTGGTGGCTCAGGCAGTAAGGAATCTGCCTGCAATGCAAGAGATCCAGGTTCTATCCTTGGGTTGGGAAAATCTCCTGGAGAAGGGAATGGCAACCCACTCCAGTATTCTTGCCTGGAAAATCCCATGGACAGAGGAGCCTGGGGCCTGGTGGGCTGGTCCATGGGGTTACAAAGAGTCGGACACGACTGAGCAACACACACACAATTATGTAATTCTTACAGTAGCTTCGAAGATAAGATTTCTGTATTTAATGATAGCCTTTCTGATACCCTCAAATGTTGGGACTGGCTCCAGGAGATAGAATTTGCAAGCGCTGGAGCCTGAATTTCAACCCAGGTTTATATCCTGGATCCCCAGTAGTGGGTGCTGATATTTCCTAATAGTAGAAGGGAGGGGTTGAAAAAAATTATATCAACACTGAAAAGGATTTTTGTTATCCCCAGCAATTTCTGACACTCCCTCTTGCACTCACACAAAGACATAGACTCACAAAGGTCAAAGGTTCTCAGGGTGACAGACCAGACAGAAATTGCCAGAGGTGGGATCAGGGGACCCACCTGCAAGACTGCCTGGCCAGAGGTCTTCTACTGTGGGTGTCTCGCTCCAGCTTGGAAAGGAGTAATTATCACTGACAGTCAGAGTGGGGAGAAGCAGGGATGAAGAAGAAGATCCTCTTTCCTTTCTGCAGTTGTAAGAAACGCAGAGATATTTTTTATAATTGAAGACCTGGATGTGTTTAGCTTCCATTGCACTGCATGTTTTTTTGTTTGATATAATATTGCCTATAATCTTGCTTAAACAATGCCTATATATGCCTAATTTAGGGCTGTTTGAAAGGGCATTTTTCCTTGTTTTCTGGGTGGAATTCAATGTTAAGTGAGGTTGTATATTAAATCGTGTTATCACCTACTAACAAGGCTTATATATATCCCTTACTATAGTAACATACCAAAGAGTTTTCTAAAGTATTTTATTCATTTATTTATTTGGCTGAGCGGGGTCTTATTTGTGGCACATGGGATCTTATCCCCTGACCAGGGATCAGACCTGGGCCCCCTGCATTGGAGTGAGGAGTCTTAGCCACTGGACCACCTGGGAAATCCCCAAAGACGTTTTCTTTTAATCTTAATGCATGAAAGATGTAAGGATGTACTCGACACCTTATATTTGACATATGATGAATGTCTCAATTACTAACTTATTTTTCCCTCTTCTGTACCATGCTGAACTACAAGGGCTTTTCTATATATTGATTATAACCAGAATTATTTTTATTATGCATGAATTACCAAGATAAGGATCTCATTCAAGTGCCCTTTCTTTAGAGTTAAAAAGCAGCCTGACACTTAGATCAGCTATCCTGGCAGTTCAAACAATGATTAAAAAAAAAAAAAAATTCTGATCTCTTGTTTTTATAGATTAAAAATAAAACAGCTATTTTCAGGAAATGTATATGTGACATCACTTTTATAAAGTGTTACTGAGGCAAATGTTTAAAAATATATGTAGCATTTATAATACTTTTTTTAACTTGTAAGGTAAAAAGTTAAATACAGAAAGAAAAGAAGAATGTTCTGTTTATTATCTTGTCTTCCTAGACATCTGGAATGTGCATATAAAATTCTATTATAAAAATGCTAATGAAGTTAAAAACCCCTCTAAAAGCAGAGTGCGCATACACACACATTTTGTTGTTGTTGTTAAAAAGGTGAGTCCTAGAAGATTTCAGGCTTTTTTATTTCAAACGAAATTTAACCCAAAATTAATTTCAGTAGAGCAAGATATAAGTAGTCTCTACTATTCACTGGCTAGGATTCAGTAGGTGAGGTTTTAAGATTGTATAATAGCCCTGATGCTTAAATCAGGTAACCTTTAAAAAAAAAAAAAACATGAATAGCCTTTAAATCAAGTTTATTTTGGAGTTTCATTGCTGTTCTTATGATAACCACATTGTTGTTCTTGTGATAATCACATCTTAACGGTCATGAAGCCAGGGTTAAATGCTACTAGGTATACTTGGCAGTTACAGTAAATTATTTTATCAGCACCTATTCCTCTTCCTGTGTCCTGTCCTGCGTTGTACAGAGGTGAAAACCTAAAGACTACATTTTCAAAACTATCTTGTAGCAAGAGTTCTGGATGTAATTTGGGTTATACTGATCATGCACACTCATGTAAGACTTGAATTCAGAGCTGACCTAAATGGAAAGAGAGGCCAGGTACCAATCTGGCTGGAGAAGCAGAGCCTGCAACCAGTCCTTTGGATGGAGCCTCTTTATTCCTAGATCACAAAAGTTTGTGTGTTCCCTAAATAGATGGGGAAACAATGGAAACAGTGTCAGACTTTATTTTTTGGGGCTCCAAAATCACTGCAGATGGTGGTGACTGCAGCCATGAAATTAAAAGATGCTCACTCCTTGGAAGAAAAGTTATGACCAACCTAGATAGCATATTCAAAAGAGGAGACATTACATTGCCTACAAAGGTTCCTCTAGTCAAGGCTATGGTTTTTCCAGTGGTCATGTATGGATGTGAGAGTTGGACTGTGAAGAAAGCTGAGCACCGAAGAACTGATGCTTTTGAACTGTGGTGTTGGAGAAGACTCTTGAGAGTCCCTTGGACTGCAAGGATATCCAACCAGTCCATTCTAAAGGAGATCAGCCCTGGGATTTCTTTGGAAGGAATGATGCTAAAGCTGAAACTCCAGTACTTTGGCCACCTCATGCAGAGTTGACTCATTGGAAAAGACTCTGATGCTGGGAGGGATTGGGGGCAGGAGGAAAAGGGGATGACAGAGGATGAGATGGCTGGATGGCATCACTAACTCGATGGACGTGAGTCTGAGTGAACTGCGGGAGTTGGTGATGGACAGGGAGGCCTGTCGTGCTGCAATTCATGGAGTCGGAAAGAGTCGGATATGACTGAGTGACTGAACTGAACTGAACTGAAACCAACAATTACAGAGCAGCCCTCTCACCTCTAGATTCCAGCTAAGGTTTTGTGATCCTCGAGTCAGAATTTGGGAAAGTGGTGTCCTCCTTTTATTTCCTGATTTTTTCACAGGCAGTTTAGTGGTTATTTCTATGATTTGATTTTGGAATTATTCAAGAAGTCCCAAACATTGATTTTGTTAGCAATCAATTCCTTTTAAGTACCTTTTGTGCATGAAATGCCTACAGCAGTTTGTGGTAGCTGCCAACTGGACCCTAGCTGATGGTGTTTTCACAAAATGATTCAGTGATAAAATGAGAAAAAAAAAGAGGAATTTCTGAAGACCTTTGCAAAAATTAAAAATTAGGACGAGAGTATCAATTAGAGAGCCAGAGGGAAAAGGATGAAGAGATTGAGAGAATCCTGATACATTGTATCTGCGGACAAGAGTAAAACAAAGGAATTTGTCCCTGGTGGCTCAGAGGTAAAGAATCTGCCTGCAGTGCAGGAGACATGGGTAGATGTGGGTTTGATCCCTGACTTAGGAAGATCCCCTAGAGGAGGGCATGGCTACCCACTCCAGTATTCTTGCCTGGGAAATCCCATGGACAGAGGAGCCTGGGGGGCGGGTGTAGTCCATAGGGTCACAAAGAGTAGGACATGACTGAGCACACACCCACATAGTAACAGGAGACAATTCTGAGTTGACTCAAAGGCAAGACCAGTTCTGCCTCAGAGGCCTCAGACTCTTTGCCTACTTATCATTATGCTTTAAAAGGTGGCAAAAGCCTCTGTGATTTTTCCTCTCTACAAAAAAAGAGTATTGTCCTAAAGAGTCTTTCATGGTTTTATAAAGAAGCATTTGCAAAAGTGTGACTCAGAATTAATGTTGTTCATCTCAGCATCATAGATTTGGTGAATTCCCTCAGGTGATCTCTGACACCCTGAAACTAAATGTAAATGCTATATATGTAAATATGGAGACTTTTTCAGCAAATGATCTTCCAAGGCAGGTTATCTCCAAATTCTCAAAAGGTCTCATGATTCAAAGGCTGAGAAAAAAGGATTCTATAGACCATACAGAAAAATCTCTCTTTCTACACTACAGTTGTGATGTGATATGTAGATGTAAAAGTTGGACCATAAAGAAGGCTGTGCTCAGTTGCTCATTCTTGGCCAATTCTTTGTGACCCCATAGACTCTAGCCAGCCAGGCTCCTCTGTCCATGGAATTTGCCAGGCAAGAACACTGGAGTGGGTTCCCATGAGCACCAGAGAATTGATGCTTTCAAATTGTAGTGCTGGAGAAGATTCTTGAAGTTTCGTTGACCAGCAAGAAGATCAAACCAGTCAATCCTAAAGGAAATCAACCTTGCATATTCATTGGAAGGACTGATGCTGAAGCTGAAGCTCCAATATTTTGGCCATCTGATGTGAAGAATTGATTCACTGGAAAAGACCCTGATGCTGGGAAAGACTGAAAGCAAAAGGAGAAGGGAGGATCAGAGGATGAGATGGGTAGATTGCATCACCGACTCAATGGACGTGGATTTGAGCAAACTGGGACAGAGGAGCCTGGCATGGTGCAGTCCACTGGGTTGCAAAGAGTCGAACGTGACCTAGCGACTGAACAACAACATTGTATTTACACTTTTTACGATAACTCAGTTGGTAAAGAATCCGCCTGCCATGCTGGAGACCCCGGTTTGATACCTGGGTTGGGAAGATCCCCTGGAGAAGGGGACAGCTACCCATTCCAGTGTTCTGGCCTGGAGAATTCCATGGACTGTATAGTCCATGGGGTCACAAAGAGTCTAACACAACTGAGGGACTTTCACTTTCATGTGCATGAGAAAATTCCTATGTCCGTGTGATATTATATTTAATTTGTATCATAATTTTGTGTGAAGCGCTTATGACTAATTCTTTGGCTTTTGATAATATCCCAATGATGAAAATATTTAATTCTTATTCTATGCCCAGTTTAACGTAGGAAGTCAATGGCTTACATTTAGTGGTTAATCATCAGCTCTGTATTTGAAATAAACAAAAAAGGTCATTGGTTTACCCAAATTAAAATTTTTCTAAAAATGTTGGATATTTTATATAGTGAATAGTGAAGTCGCTCAGTCGTGTCCGACTCTGCGTCCCTGTGGACTGTAGCCTACCAGGCTCCTCTGTCCATGGGATTTTCCAGGCAATAGTCCTGGAGTGGATTGCCATTTCCTTCTCCAGGGGATCTTCCCAACCCAGGGATCGAACCTGGGTCTCCCGCATTGTAGACAGACACTTTACCATCTGCGCCACCGGGGAAGATATTTTATATACTACTTCCTAATATTTGCAATAATGAATTGCTATTTTTTAAAAGTTCAAATCAATACAGTCATCACACGATGGCATGACATGGATCAATCTCATAATGTTGAGTGAAAGCAGAGTACATAGTATAAGATTCCATTTACATAAAATTCAAAAGGAGACAAAAAAGTCTATGATGTTTCTTTTGGAAAGGAGAGGGTACCTATATTTGTCAGGATTTCATGGGCATTTCCCTGGCATCAGTAATGTTCTAAGTCTTTACCTGGCTGTGTTCTCTTTACAATGATTCATTTCACTGCACATTAGTGGTTTATCCACTGTTTCCTTCTTTGTGTGTTATCCTTCAAAAAAAAAAAGTATTTTAGCAATTTCTAAAAAAATTCACCAAATATTGCATTTGTATTAACTATTTTGTCAAGCTCTATGAATTCTCCTTTTCTTTCACCATATTTTCCTTTCTACCTTAAACCCTTCTAATATTCTGCCAGGCATCCCCATTTATCTTTAATTATTTTGGAGGTCACATCCAGTCTTCTAAGGGAAGAGGTCCCTTAAGATATTTGCTCTGGACATTAGCTTAAGGAAGCCTGTGGGCTTCCTTGTGGCCAGGTAGGAAGCAGGAGGTAACAGTATTCTCATCTGATCTTTCCTTTATTTGATCTTTTATTTATTTGTCATTTGATCTTTCATTTATTTGGCATCATCCTCTTTACTTCCAAGACTCAAAAAATTCTATGAAATAAATTTCATACTCATCTCTTCTGTATTTTATTTGTTATATATCCTAGATTCAGGAAGATACCTACTTAGTGAATTTAAATCTCACATGTTCTATTACTTTATAGACTGAATATACAAAATTAGAACATCAGGTGCTGCATTATTCTAGGCACCAGTAGTTACATTTGTGCAAAGCTGCTTCTCATAACATGGTATTCATTCTTAGAATGAGCTCAGGTCTAAAAACTAAATTTGTTATTTAGCTAAAATATAGAGCCTGTAAGAATACACATGCTCTTTACAATTAACAGCGATTTTTAGAAATCTTTTAGATTTAATAAATAATACCTAAACAATAATTAATTCTATGAAGAATTTAAAAATAAATACATATATTTAAGTATAAAAAAGGGGCTTCTCTGGTAGCTCAGCTGGTAAAGAATCCACCTGCGATGCAGGAGACCTTGGGAAGATCCCTTGGAGGAGAGTATGGCAACCCACTCCAGTATTCTTGCCTGGAGAATCTCCATGAGCAGAAGAGCCTGGTGGGCTACAGTCCACGGGGTAGCACAGAGCTGGACACGACTGAGTGAGTAAGAACACACACAAGTATAATAAGACTCCTTTAAAGTGAGAAAATGGGCTTCCCAGGTGGCACAGTGGTAAAGAATCTGCCTGGCAATGCAGGAGACATGGGAGATGTGGATTCAATTCCCAAGTCAGGAAGATCCCTAGAGGTGTAAATAGCAACTCATTCTAGTATTCTTGTCTGGAAATTTTATATGGACAGAGGAGCCTGGCAGGATATATTTCATGGAATTGCAAAGAGTTGAACACAACTGAGCAGCTATGCAAAAAATGAGAAAATAGCAACGTTCAAAAGAGATCTGATGTCAGATTGACAGAGAAAGAGAGTATGTGGGTAAGTATTTAACTACTTACCAGTCAGAGAACGCAGAAGAGAAAACAATCAAGGGGTGTATTTGAGGACCAGGAGGAACTCCAGTGTATCTGGCCACAAATTCAAACTATTACTGAATAAAACAGACATGACCCCAGCTTTGTGGATGTTTTTGCCTAGTACAATATTCACCATTTAAATTTAGGAAAACTCATTGATTTGAAAGAATCCTCAGTGAAGCTGGTGTATTGCCCTCAGAGTATTAAATTAAAAAGGTAAAATGAGGCCTGGTAGGAGGAAATTATTTGCAGGTCTTGTTTATGACACTCAAGTTCTTTTAATGTGTTCTCTCTAAAAGACAAGGATAGTCACAATTTTCCTGTCTGCTTCATAAGGTTATTGGTAAGTTTGAGTCTAATGCTATGTCAAGAACATTTTGCTTAGAAAAGGGTAAGCCACTGGAAATTGTTATTACAAATACCTGATTTTTTTTTTCTATACAATGGTTTATGCTCTCAGTTCCTTCTAGTCCATTACTATTTTCACTGAGGTCTACACCATGATACTTTTTCACTTTAAAGACAATCCCTAACAGTCTCTCTTCACCTTACATGATTTAATATTTTCTCGTAGCATTTACATATTTACCACCTTCAGTATAATAGAGTGAAGAGAGAAATTCATGTCCATATCATCATTGCATTATCCTCCATATCTAGAACAGTATAGAGCACAGAGTGAATAGTCAGTAAGTCCATTATTGTATGAATGAATTGTAAAAAAAGGTATAGTTTACAGATCATCATTAACTTCATTGTAAGAACAACTTTTTACATTGTTAGCGTATGTTAAAAGACACAAGAAGACAGAATTATTCTCAAAGAAAAAAGCAGACCAGGCAGAAAGAATAGAAAAGAGCCCAGGGGATGCTCTTGCCTCGATTCTCTTTACATGGCATCAGAGCACATCTCCGAATTGTAATTCCTCTCTGTCATCTATGTATAATAACACCTTACTTCCCTGCTTTACAGATTGGCTAAAGGGAAGAGACTGATATGGAATATGAAAGCTCTTTGAAATTATCCAGCTTTTACAAATAGAATATTTTCATAAAGATAGCTACACTGAAACAAAAAGTAGATACCAAGTGATCTGTGCCAAACAGGAAAAACCAGTCTTTACCAATTCTCTACTTAAAGGGAGTGCCCTGGTGGCCTAGTGGTTAACATTATGTGCTTTCATTGCAGAGGCCTGGGGTCAATCTCTGGTTGGGGAATCTTCCCACATGCCAGCCAAATTACAAAACAATTCTCTACTTAACCTAAGTTAGCCTCAGCACAATTAAACATCATATGCTGCTTAAGAGAAAAACCAAACAGAACTACTTTCTAATTGAAACAGTGATCTTATTTTAAAAGTTGTTCAACATATACTGTATTTCAACCCTAATGATTGGATTTTACTCCTTTAATCAAGATAGTATATTAAAAGAATGAGTAGGATTCTTTTATGCTAAGCGAATTATACTAGTAACAAGTTTGTAATTTGTGATAGTGCATGATTCCCATAGTGAAGAAATTTCATTACAGGTAGGTTGAAAAGGCAGAATGCATGTGATTTGCACGTGTGGATGCAGGTAAATAAATAGTAAAGCTCATTGATAACAGAGACCATTATAATTTGAATAAGATTATATTCTTTCCAGGAGAGATAAAGAGTAATGAAAGACAATTCAGAGCTAGTTTGTTATTACTTCATCAAATACCTCAGCCTCAAGCTGATAAAACTCGTATGCACGGCTCCTGTGAGACATTAACGACAATGATGCTGCTAACCCTTTGTAGTGATTTCTGAAATCATTAATATCACTGTTTAAATGAGTTTGTGATGGAGTGTAACACAGGCCAAAGCCAGAGGTGAAACCTCTACATGTGCTTTCATAAAACCAGAAGAGGTGAATTATGGGCGACAATAAAATGAATTGTATTCAACCTAGACAGAAGCAATGGAGAGATAATTTCCCAGTGAAACTAACAAGGGGCCTTAATGAGATATTAATTATGTTACTTATAAAAACTCAGAATCAAATAATTACTTTATTTGCTTAAGTCCTATTAACCCCATTTAAAAATAAGCACTTGATTTTGCAAATACTAATTATATTGATTCTTTACAGATTATATTCAGTTATTGTCTTTATTGTTCCTTAATACATCAATTTATCATCTGTAATCTTCCCTAACCATAGACCACAGATAGCTATTTCTGAAACAGATCATCCTCAGATTGTCATACAAAGGGTGATTTGGCATTTTGTTTTGGTTTAATGTAGTGTCTGTTCGATAAGAGGATAGGTCGCATTTTTCCAGCATTCATCTGAGTATGATGGAAAATACTCACAAAGCTTTTAAGGCACATAAATAAATAAATAAAAATAAATAGTGATGGAACATCTTAGTTTTAATCAGATATCTAAGGTTAGACATAGTATCTTGCATCTGACAGATTCTTCACTTTGAAAATTGTTATTTTAAATTCTTCGTGTCACGATAACTTTTTGTATCCGATTTGCTTCCTGTTGAATATTTATTGTGACTGTCACTCAATAAAACATATCATTTTAAAGAGACTATTTTTTGATGAAGAGCAAAATACCATTTTTTTTAAATATGAGAGGTGTTGATGGGAATATCTATAAGTTAAAATATTCTTTCGGAGGAGAAATTGTTACTGGCATAACTTTTCTCCCTGAAAAAAATTCAGTCCCATGACATTGCAGAGAGCTTTTTAACTTTGTACATATACATCTTTAAAATAAAAACTAATTATGAGTCAGAATTTTCCAGATATCTTATAAAGCATAAACCTTCTCATACAGCTGGTGGTGATTTAGTAGCTAAGTCTTGTTGATTCCTGTGACCCCCAGGCTCCTCTGTCCATCTCATATAGCTACCAACACATATTTTATCATCTCATATTTTTTGTAGTTTTAACTGCTCTCACTGCACATTAAAAATATTAAATTGCCATGGCCCTTGCAAAGCCATCTGCCCTTGCATTGACTGTTCTTAGACGGAGTTGCTTGTGGATCCACCAACAGATCTGTTATGTAGAAGCATTTGACAGTTTGCCTTTCAGGGGTGAAATTTACCCTCACTGAGTGCACACTTAGTTATGCTGTCTTACCTCCACCTTCTTGCCTTGTCATTCTTCCAGCTTCTGTGATTGGGAGCAGCTTTTCAACTATATATTTGCTGGTTCTATCCGCAGATGGTCATCTCTTCTTGACAACTGTGTCAGCTGTGGTTCCCAGCTGTGGTTCCTTGACCTTCTTCCTACGTGTGCTTTAGTCTGTTGTATCCTCAGTCTGTTTAACTTGCTCTCAACCTTTAGCCTCAATAATAAGTTGTTTACCAGGTTCCAGCTCTGACTTGCTTGTTCTGACACCTGACTCACTGGGCACCTGATACCTGGAGATTATTGTAGAACCTGGCAGTCAGTCCCTACCACCCCACATATGTTTGGTCCAGACATCCTCCAGATTATTCTATGCTTCTCTCTAGTCTCATAATTCAAAGAGCTAACATTAAATGTGCCGGGTATTTGTGTCCAAGAAACTCTACCAGAATTAAAATTACTTCCACATACATTTCATACTTTATCTTTTTTTGCTGTTCCATCATCAGAGAACATGTCCTATAGTTTTCCCCATCTCCATGCCTTCATTTGCTTCAAAGGTGGCTCACTGGGAGAGAATCCACCTGCCGATGCAGGAGACAAGTGTTCGACCCCTGGCTAGAGATGATCCCCTGGAGAAGGAAATGGCAACCCACTCCAGCATTCTTGCCTGGGAAGTTCCATGGACAGAGCCTGGCCAGGCTACAGTCTAGGGGGTCCAAAAGAGTCAGACATGTCTTGGCAACTAAAACAACAACAACAATGCTTTCAATTATTTTCTTTTATTCTTCTGCGTAACATGAACTGTCTAATTGTTTTCTCCTTGTTTTTTCTCCACCTTTCTCAACTAATGGTTAATTTGATTCCTGAATACTTACCAAAATTATTTCTTCTCTACAGGCCTATTAACCATTCTCACCCCTCAGGCTCGGGTCTTTACTGTTCTCATTTGGATTGTTTCAGGGTCTCCTTACTAATTTTCCTGCCCTCAGTTTTACTTCTGTGAATGTCATCTTCCAACCAGGTGTTAGAATAGCTTTTCTAAATGGTTTATCTGACCTTATTAGTACTTTTTAGTATCATCCAAAGGTTCTTTACTATTTGCAGTAAAAAATAGGAAATAGTATTAAGTTACAGTGATTTTACAATTTATTGTTCAAATTAGGATACATGAGTGGAAAAGAAACGAGAAGGATGAGATAGTTAGATAGCATAACTGACTCAGTAAACAGGAATTTGAGTGAACTATGGGAGGACAGAGGAACCTGGCATACTGCAGTGCATGTAGTCACAAAGAGTTGGATGTGACTTAGCAACTGAACAGCAACTGAACAACAACAGCATAAATAGGCAAAAATCTGGGCCAATGGCAATACATGGTTGCTTTGATTAAGAGGCTGTATGTGGTCTGATACTTTGGAGTTCTCACAGGAGAAGATGAGTGCATGTCCTGCTACTCCACCATCTTGTTCTATCAGCCTGAAAAAACAGACTGCTTCCAAATTGGGAAAGGAGTATGTCAAGGCTGTATATTGTCACTCTGCTTATTTAACTTATATATGGAGTACATCATACGAAATGCTGGGCTGGATGGAGCACAGGCTTGAATCAAGATTGCCAGGAAAAATATCAACAACCTCAGATATTCAGATGACATCACCCTTATGGCAGAAAGCGAAGAAGAACTAAAGAAACTCTTGATGAAAGTGAAAGAGGAAAGTGAAAAAGTTGGCTTAAAACTCAACATTTAGAAAACTAAGATCATGGCATCTGGTCCTATCACTTCAAGGCAGATAGATGGGGAAAAAATGTAAACAGTGGGAGACTTTATTTTGGGGGGCTTCAAAATCACTGCAGATGGTGATTGTAGCCATGAGATTAAGATACTTGCTCCTTGGAAGAAAAGCTATGACCAACCTAGACAGCATATTGAAAAGAAGATTCATTACTTTGTCAACAAAGTCCATCTAGTCAAAGCTATGGTTTCCTCAGTATGTATCGATATGAGAGTTGGACTATAAAGAAAGCTGAGCACCCAAGAATTGATGATTTTGAACTATGGTATTGAAGAAGACTCTTGAGAGTCCCTTGGACTGCAACAAGATCAAACCAGTCAATCCTAAAAGAAATCAGTCCTGAATATTCAATTCAAGGATTGATGTTGAAGCTGAAACTCCAATTCTTTGGCAACCTGATGTAAAGAACTGACTCACTGGAAAAGATCCTGATGCTAGGAAAGGTTGAAGGCAGAAGGAGAAAGGGATGACAGAGGATGAGATGGTTGGATGGCATCACCAACTCGATGGACATGAGTTTCAGCAAGCTCTGGAAGTTGGCAAAGGACAGGGAAGACTACCGTGATGCAGTCCATGGGGTCGCAAAGAGTCAGACATGACTGAACGACTGTATTGAGCTGAAATGGTCTGATATCCAACTTCTGCTTTAGTCTCAACTTTTCTGATCCCAATCTAACAATGTGCATTCAAGTTCTATTTCTGCCTCTATTATTCCACATCTCAAAGTGTTTACATGGTGGCCTATCTGCCCGGACTACCCACCATCACTCACCCTTCACCTGGTTAATACCTAATTGTTCTTTAATATTCAATTTAGGGGTCATTTCCTCTAGGAAGCTTTCTATAACACCCTGGCAATGCAGGAGACGGAGGTTTGATAGCTGGGTTACAAAGATCCCCTGGAAGAGGAAATGAAAACCCACCCCAGGATTCTTGCCTGGAGAATTCCATGGACAGAGGGCTACAGTCCATGGGGTCACAAAAAGTCAGACATAACTTAGAGACTGAATAACAGCAACTATATATATATATATGTATGTATATATATGTACACACGCACACACATAGAGACACATATGTCTGCTAGAGTGCTTATTACATTGCTATCAGATTAATTTTTTCTGCTAAACTGTAAGAAAACTTAAGGAAAGATACTTAATTTCTCATTTCTGCAAACAGAATACAAATTAGTAGTAACAGTAGTAGTATTTATGGATATACATAATAATTATATAGATATAAAAATATCTTACTTGAGGTTATGAAATCGATAGTCTTTTGGAGTGAAAGATAATAAAGCAGTATGTATTAATAGAGAGCATATGCTAAAGAAATTTGGGAAGGTTTCTGAAAACAGGAAGAATCTAGACCTTACCGTGAGGCTGAACAGGAGTTTGGTAAGTGGAGTAAGAAGAGGAAGGCATCAGTCTAGTATCCTTCATTCAAAGGATGAAGAGGAACTTCATTTGACCAAATTATCAGAGATCAGTTGGGTCATCAATGATCTCACATTCTGCAGATGTTACTCTATGTCAAGTTTCTGAAAAGTACTGAATGATAATGCCTTCTCCTCCCTCAAGAGCAATTTGCTTTAAAAAAAAAAAAAAAAAAAAAAAAAACTTGTCAAAAAGTCCAATGAGAAAATTACTGGTTCACAAAAAAAAAAAAAAAAAAAAAAAAAAAATTGTTGACACTTGCGAATTTCAGATGCACTACATTTCCTGTCTTAAAAAATAGGGAAAAGAAAGGAGATGGCAGGAATGGATACAGTTTTTTCCCATATGTCTTTTTGGATCCATCATAAGCATGTGTGCACAAAGAAATAGATACACATTTAGATTCTGAGATACTAAAATCAAGTCTGACTTGTCAGAATACCAGATGGCAGTTTGGTCTGTAGATGATTATTCACACATCCAAGATAACTTAAAATTGCATTGTATATATGGAATATTGAGCATATTATGTCTGAAGATATCTAATGTAAGGAATGTATTTTTGTTTTTCCTCCGTGTTGTGAATTTTTTGGATCAATACAAATTATACACCACTGACACTTCAAAACAAAGATCTTAATTGTTATTTTTCTTATATACTAGAAACCTGGAGAATTTGTATACTATAAATAGAGGGTAAGAACTTTTATCAGTTTGGTAGAAGTTTGCAGAAAGAATCACACAATAGGAAAGACACAGACTGAATTGAAAATGTTTTAAAAGAAAGAAATTCACCACCATTTATAAAACCTTTGGAATTTTTGACATGCACAACTCTTAAAATAGAAAAGTAGGAAAAAAATGTAGATACAAAAATATCTCACTGAACTTTTGACGTGGCACAGACATGACATTTAAAAAATATTTTTTAAAGTTTGAAGAAATATTATTGATGCATAAATATTTTGGTAAATGGGCATTTTTGAGTTGAGCCTGTGTGGAGATAATATATATTTATTTTTAGTCATTATTATTTTTTACTATTATGGGCTTGCTTTGTGGCTCAGTGGTTAAGAATGCACCTGCAATGCGGGATACCTGGGTTTCATCTAGGATTGGAAAGATTCCCTGGAAAAGAGAAAGGCTACCCACTCCAGTATTTTGGACTGGAGAATTCTATGAAGTTGCAAAGAATCTGACACAACTGAGCAACTTTCACTCACTCACTCATAGCAAAAAGCAATGCTTTGTGAACAGTTCAGTTCAGTTGCTCAGCCATGTCCTACTCTTTGTGACTCCATGGACTGCAGCACGCCTTACCTCACTGTCCATCACCAACTCTGAGTTTACTCAAACTCATTTATTGAGTCGGTGATGCCATCCAATCATCTTATTCTCTGTCATCCCCTTCTCCTCCTAGCTTCAATCTTTCCCAGCATCGGGGTCTTTCCAAATCAGTCAGTTCTTCACATCAGGTGGCCAAAGTATTGGAGTTTCAGCTTCAGCATCAGTCCTTCTAATGAATATTCAGGACTGATTTCCTTTAGGATGGACTAGTTGGATCTCCGTGCAGTCCAAGGGATTCTTTCAAGAGTCTTCTCCAATAACACAGTTCAAAATCATCAATTCTTTGGTGCTCAGCTTTCTTTGTAGTCCAACTCTTGCATCCATACGTGAATACTGGAAAAACCATAGCTTTGACTAGATGGACCTTTGTTGGCAAAGTAATGTCTCTGCTTTTTTAACAAGCTGTCTGGATAGGTCAGAACTTTTCTTCCAAGGAGAAAGTGTCTTGTAATTTCATGGCTGCAGTCACTATCTGCAGTGATTTTGGAGCCCCCAAAAATAAAGTCTGTCACTGTTTCCACTATTTCCCCATCTATTTGCCATGAAGTGATGGAACCTGATGCCATGATCTTAGTTTTCTGAGTGTTGAGTTTTTAGCCAACTTTTTCACTCTCCCCTTTCACTTTCATCAAGAAGCTCTTTAGTTCTTTGCTTTCTGCCATAAGGGTAGTGTCATCTGCATATTGGAGGTTATTGATATTTCCCCGAGAAATCTTGATTCTAGCTTGTGCTTCATCCAGTCCAGCATTTCTCATGATGTACTCTGCATATAAGTTAAATAAGCAGGGTGACAATATACAGCCTCAAGGTATTCGTTTCCCTATTTGGAATCAGTCTGTTGTTCCATGCCCAGTTCTAACTGTTAACGTCTTGACTTGCATACAGATTTCTCAGGAGGCAGGTCAGATGATCTGGTGTTCCATCTCTTAAAGAATTTTCCACAGTTTATTGTGGTCCACACAGTCACAGGCTTTGACATAGTCAGTAAAGCAGAAGTAGATATTTTTCTGGAACTCACTTGCTTTTTTGATGATCCAATAGATGTTGGCAATTTGATCTCTGGTTCCTCCACCTTTTCCAAATCCAGCTTGAACATCTGGAAGTTCATGGTTCACATACTGTTGAAGCCTGGCTTGGAGAACTTTGAGCATTACTTCACTAGCATGTGAAATGAGTGCAACTATGTGGTACTTTGATCATCCTTTGGTATTGCCTTTCTTTGGGATTGGAATGAAAACTGACCTTTTCCAGTCCTGTGGCCACTGCTGAGTTTTCCAAATTTGCTGGCATATTGAGTGCAGCAGTTTCACAGCATCATCTTTCAGGATTTGAAATAGCTCAACTGGAATTCCATCACCTCCACTAGCTTTGTTCATAGTAAAGTAAAGTCGCTCAGTCGTGTCCAACTCTCTGAAACACCCTGGACTGTAGCCCACCAGGCTCCTCAGTCCATGAAATTTTCCAGACAAGAGTACTGGAGTGGGTTGCCATTATGCTTCCTAAAGGCCAACTTGACTTCGCCTTCCAGGATGTCTGGCTCTAGGTTGGTGACAATTCAGCTATGACCATTCAGGTATGCTATAGTTCTTCAGGCAGTCTGTCTATCAGATCTAATCCCTTGGATCTATTTGTCACTTCCACTGTATAATCATAAGGGATTTGATTTAGTTCATACCTGAATGGTCTAGTGGTTTTCCCTACTTTCTTCAATTTAAGTCTGAATTTGGTGGTAAGGAGTTATGATCTGAGACAAAGTCAGCTCCCAGTCTTGTTTTTGCTGATGGTGTAGAGCTTCTCCATCTTTGGCTGCAAAGAATATAATCAATCTGATTTCGGTATTGACCTTCTGGTGATGTCCATGTGTAGAGTCTTCTCCTTTGTTGTTGGAAGAGGGTGCTTACTATGACCAGTGTGGTCTCTTGGCAAAACTCTATTAGCCTTCACCCTTTTTGTTCTGTACTCCAAGGCCAAATTTGCCTGTTATTCCAGGTATTTCTTGACTTCCTGCTTTTGCATTCCAGTCCCCTATAATGAAAAGGACATCTTTTTGGGGTGTTAGTTCTAGAAGGTCTTGTAGGTCTTCACAGAACCGTTCAACTTCAGCTTCTTCAGCATTATTGGTCAGGGCATAGACTTGGATTACCGCGATATTGAATGGTTTGCTTGGAAAAAAACAGAGATCATTCTGTCATTTTTGAGACTGCATTCAGGTTGTTTTTGAGATTGTAATGACTTAATCCAAGTCATTTATGAGGTTGCAATGTTGACTTGTGAACAGTAGATGATCACATAATCTTTTAAATTTGTATCTAGTCAATTACCTTATTAATTATATGAAAATAAGCTATTTGCTTCTTTTAAATTTTATGCCATCTCTCCAGTTGTTTTCTGGGAGAACTGACTGCTGCTTCAGGATGGGGTTAGGAAGGAGTGGGAAGGGAGAATTATAGTGAGGAGGTTTGAGGATGGTTTCATTATCTTGAGAGTGGTAATGATTTCAAGGTGTGTACATGTGCCAAAATGTATCAAAACACGCACCTTAAATATGTGTAGTTTTATGTTGCTTGCAGAAGAATATGGGTCAAACGAAGTGAAGGAAAACAGCAGCTTGTCAGGGCAAACAACCTTCCTCTCTTTTTTTGTCCTTTCACATTTGACTATGATTAAGATGAGGGTGCATGCTTCCTCAGTCCATCTGACTTTTGGGACCTCATAGGCTGTAGCCCACCAGCCTCTTTGTCCATGGAGTTTTCTAGGCAAGAATAATAAAATAAACTGGCATTTCCTACTCCAGGGGATCATCTTGACCTAGGGATCGAACCCATGTCTCTTGCATCTCCTGCATTGGCAGGCAGATTCCTTCACACTGCACCACCTAGGAAGCCTAGATGAGGGTAGATATTTTTCTAGGTAGGAAGCCTAGAAGTAGATATTTTTCTGGAACTCACTTGCTTTTTTGATGATCCAATAGATGTTGGCAATTTGATCTCTGGTTCCTCTTCCTTTTCGGAAACCAGCTTGAATACCTGGAAGTTCATGGTTCACATACTGCTGAAGCCTGGCATGGAGAATTTTGAGCATTACTTCACTAGAGTGTGAAATGAGTGCAATTGTGTGGTACTTTGAGCATTCTTTGGCATTGCCTTTCTTTGGGATTGGAATGAAAACTGACCTTTTCCAGTCCTGTGGCCACTGCAGAGAGGATAACTAATTGAGGGTTATGGAAGAACTCTTACTGCAAATCCGAAGGCACCTGCAGACCTCCTCCATTGGCAAATGTGAAAGCTTGGTTCATAGTGAAGAAACTTCACATGACTTGCCTCATTTTCTAAAATCACTTGCCTTCAAAACTGTTTACATGGAAAGAATGCCCAGGACTTTGTAGTAGTTGCCTGGAATCAATTTTATTTCTTATAAACAGTCACTGAATAAACAAATACATCTTACAGATGCAGATTTACCATTCCTTAGGCAATCTGCACAAAGTCAATTCTTTTGTCTGATTTACCACAGGAAAAGAATAAATTCTCTCTTGCTTTCACAGTAGAATTCTGCTTTGTGTAGAGGTCACTTAATTTTAGCCTTTATAATCTGAACTGACAGGATGGGATGTTAAAACAAAGAGCAGTGAAAATATGTTATCCAAAATAGTTTTTAGGCCTACAAAGTGCTACAGTCCATGGTAATAAATTCAAATGCTGTAAACACATAAATCTGTTTTTCTTGGTATATAGTTTTAGAATTTTCTCAAAGCACAGTTGTATACCTTCTATACAATTCGATTGGAATATAAGGTAACACAGTCTCTTCCAAACTTCCTTAATTACAAACTATGGACAATCCCCTTTTCAGTAAAATCTGCTTTCTGGATTTTATTTATTTAATCAGTGATGTTGAATATCCAAATACTTAGTTTTTACCTACATGGTCTTTGTTCCCTGTAGTATCAGTTTTTTTTCCCCCCCTCTGGATATTTTGGGTAACTCATATGCAGAGCCCAAGAATAGTGAAAGCATAAAACCAAGATTCATAAATCTAACCTCTATCCGTTTCTTGTCACAACTGACGATAACCTTGAAGAAATCACTTAATCTCTTTGTGCATCCATCACTTCGCTATAACTCTTGGATAATGATACTTATCTCACGGATAAGAAGGAGATGTTAATGTTTGTAAAGCCCTGAAGATCTTTAGATAAAGTCAACTAGCACAGAATACTAACATAAATTAGTCACTATTGTTATATTCCTTCCTCTAACCATTTCAAGATCTATCGATATATGTACATATAGGTCTATGAAATATATAAATGTATACATAAATGGATCATTACAAGTACTTTATCCATGTTACTTTATATAAATCAGTCACTGGAGAATGTAATATACTAGATGCAAAAGGATTTTGGTGTAATATATATCAATTGCTCCACTGAAATTAATAAACTTCCTTTTTACCTGCCATTCTGTATGGATGAGATTCTCAGACACAATAAATACACTTTTATAGAATATGCCTTTGTACCTGCCTTACATAAATCGAGGGAATCAAAACTCTGAATTGCTTTTTATTTCTTAGTTTCTAGTATCTACAAATGAACAAAATACTAACTACTAAAATATATGAGCACCTAGAATCTTTGTACTATGCGTTTTATATTTTCTCAAATTATCCGTTAATTTTACTCAAGTGACTTTATCTATTCTAAAAAGGAATTCGGCATATTGTTAGAAAAAGAGCTTCAGCAGAGTCAGTGATAAAATGGACAAGGTTCTGTGCTCAGGGATCCTATGATTTTGTAAAATACACTGTTGTTCAGTCACAAGTTGTGTCCAACTCTATGCAACCCCATGGACTTCAGCATACCAAGCTTTCCTTTCTCAGAGTTTGCTCAAGTTCATGAACATGATGTCAGTGACTCTATCTAACCATCTCATCCTCTGTCATCTCCTTCTCCTTTTGCCTTCAATCTTTCCCAGCATCAGGGTCTTTCACAATGAGTCAGCTCTTTGCATCAGGTGGCCTTAGTACTGGAGCTTCAACTTAATCATCAGCCCTTCCAATGAATATTCAGGGTTAATTTCCTTTAGGATTAACTGGTTTGATCTCCTTGCTGTCCAAGGAACTCTCAAGAGTCTTCTCCAGCACTACAATTCAAAAGCATCAATTCTTCAGTGCTCAACCTTTTTTATGGTCCATAAAATGGGAAAATACATAACTACCTCTAAAACAGAGCCTGAGAGAATGCGATGGTCCCCTACAAACTAAATATGAGAAAGCATAGAAGTGATTCATTCTGGCTGGGGAATCTGAGAAAGCTTTATGACAGAGAAGTGAATTTAATGAGTATAGATGGATAAGAGAAGGCAATGGCACCCCACTCCAGTACTCTTGCTTGGAAAATCCCATGGACAGGGGAGCCTGGTAGGCTGCAGTCTATGGGGTCGCAAAGAGTCGGACATGACTGAGTGACTTCACTTTCATTTTTCACTTTCATGCATTGGAGAAGGAAATGGCAACCTACTCCAGTGCTCTTGCCTGGAGAATCTCAGGGACGGGGGAGCCTCCTGGACTGCAGTCTATGGGGTCACACAGAGTTGGACACCACTGAGGCAACTTAGCATCAGTAGCAGCAGCATAGAAGGATAGGTGCTTAGGATAGTATTAGGAGGAGAAAAGGTAAGAGTTTCAAAGAGTCAATTTTTTTGCAGATATAACATTTTGAAAAATAGCATCAGAGTGAAGTAAGCCAGAAAGAGCAAAACAAGTGTCATATATTAATTCATATATATGGAATCTACAAAGATGGTACTGATGAACGTATCTGCAGGACAGGAACAGAGATGCAGACATAAAGAATAGACTTGTGGGGAAAGGAGAGGGAGGGGCAAATTGAAAGAGTAACATTGAAACATATACATTACCATATATAAAATAGATAGCCAGTGGGAATTTGCTGTATGGAGCAGGGACTTCAAATCCGGTGCTCTGTGATAACCTAGAGGGGTGGGATGGAGTAGGAGGTGGGAGGGGGGTTTCAAGAAGGAAGGGACATATACATACCTATGGCTGATTCTTATTGATGTATGACAGAAAGTAACACAATATTGTAAGGCAATTGTCCTCAATTAAAACAAAATTAAAAAAAAAAAAAACTTAATGTAGTGTCCTTATGGCAGAAAGTGAAGAGGAACTAAAAAGCCTCTTGATGAAAGTGAAAGAGGAGAGTGAAAAAGTTGGCTTAAAGCTCAACATTCAGAAAACGAAGATCATGGCATCTGGTCCCATCACTTCATGGGAAATAGATGGGGAAACAGTGGAAACAGTGTCAGACTTTATGTTTTGGGCTCCAAAATCACTGCAGAAGGTGACTGCAGCCATGAAATTAAAAGACGCTTACTCCTTAGGAGAAAAGTTATGACCAATCTAGATAGCATATTCAAGAGCAGAGGCATTACTTTGCCGACTACGGTCGGTCTAGTCAAGGCTATGGTTTTTCCTGTGGTCATGTATGGATGTGAGAGTTGGACTGTGAAGAAGGCTGAGCACCGAAGAATTGATGCTTTTGAACTGTGGTGTTGGAGAAGACTCTTCAGAGTCCCTTGGAGTGCAAGGAGATCCAACCAGTCCATCCTAAAGGTGATCAGCCATGGGATTTCTTTGGAAGGAATGATGCCAAAGCTGAAACTCCAGTACTTTGGCCACCTCATGTGAAAAACTGACTCATTGGAAAAGACTCTGAAGCTGGGAGGGATTGGGGGCAGGAGGAGAAGGGGACGACAGAGGATGAGATGGCTGGATGTCATCAGTGACTCAATGGACGTGAGTCTGAGTGAACTCCGGGAGTTGGTGATGGACAGGGAGGCCTGGCGTGCTGTGATTCATGGGGTTGCAAAGAGTTGCACACGACTGAGTGACTGAACTGAACTGAATGTAGTGTCAGTGGGGGTGTCTGAGTTCAAGAATAGCAGAAGCAATGTAGCAACACATAATTGTCAGCCAACAAATGAATGAAATTATTGTAATGAGCAACAAGATTAGAATGGCCAGCATGGGATACTGACATATTGAAATACACAATAAGGGGGAATAAAGCATTAAGTTGTTAGACCTAAGAAAAATGGCAGCCAATGAGGTCATTATTTTATTAAAAATCAAAACAACAAACAGTGGGAGAACAGAAGGTGATGTCAGCCTATGATTTTCACAGTGGAAAATCTTAATCCAGTTTCCATGTGATAGGTCTTCCAAGAGCAGATAAGCGTAAGTCAGTAACTTAAGCAATACTTGGAAACTAAAACACCCTGATGGTCCCTCATCACTGGAGGAGAACTGGGTCAGGTGATAAATGCATTCTTGGCCTCCATTTGCCTCACAATGAATCCAGTGGGTAAGAGCACCAACGAGTGGTTATTTTCCACTCATGGGTACCTAGTGAGGACAAAAATAGTTGGCAGCTGATGAAACTTTCACACTGGCTTCCTGTGGAGTAAGAACTAAGACTATGCTGCTGCTGCTAAGTCACGTCAGTCATGTGCAACCCCATAGATGGCCTTCTACCAGGCTCCTCCGTCCCTGGAGTTCTCCAGGCAAGAACATTGGAGTGGGTTGCCATTTCCTTCTCCAATGCATGAAAGTGAAAAGTGAAAAGTTAAAGTGAAGTTGCTCAGTCGTGTCTGACTCTTCCTGACCCCATGGACTGCAGCCCACTATGTTCCTCTGTCCGTGGAATTTTCCAGGCAAGAGTACTGGAGTGGGGTGCCATTGCCTTCTCTGAAGAACTAAGACTTTACTGTAGAGAAACTGAAGAGCATGGCTTGGACACTGTACACATATTCTTGGCTCAGTTAGAAAATAAGAAGCAATACAATTATTTTAAGTTGAATGGCAGCAATTAGTGCTATTTTCAAACACTTAAAGGAATTAGGTATGATAATCTTATCATGTTGTGGTTAGTTGCTCAGTCACGTCCAATTATTTGCAATTCCATGGACTTTTCCCAGGAAGAATACTGGAGTGGGTTGCCATTTCCTCCTCCAGGGAATCTTCCCAACCCAGGGTTCAAGCCTGTGTCTCCTGCATTGGCAAGCAGATTTTTTACCGCTGTTCAATTCAGTTCAGTTGCTCAGTTGTGTCCCACTCATTGCAACCCCATGGACTACATGCCAGGCTTCCCTGTCCCTCACCAACTCCCAGAGTTTATTCAAGCTCATGTCCATTGAGTGGGTAATGCCATCTAACCATCTCATCCTCTGGTGTCCCCTTCTCCTCCCACCATTAATCATTCCCAGCATCAGTGTATTTTCCATGAGTCAATTCTTCACATCAGGTGGACAATTGGAGTTTCAGCTTCAGCATCAGTCCTTCCAATGAATATTCAGGACTGATTTCTTTTAGGATGGACTGATTGGATCTCCTTGCAGTCCAAGGGATTCTCAAGAATCTTCTCCAACACCACGGTTCAAAAGCATCAGTTCATCGGCACAATTCTTCGGCATCATTCTTAGCTTTCTTCACAGTCCAACTCTCACATCCATACATGACTACTGGAAAAGACATAGCCTTGACTAGATGGACCATTGTTGGCAAAGTAATGTCTCTGCTTTTTAATATGCTTTAGTTAGGTCATAACTTTTCTTCCAAGAAGCAAGCGTCTTTTAATTACGTGGTTGCAGTCACCATCTGCAGTGATTTTGGATCCCCCCAAAATAAAGTCTGTCACTGTTTACATTGTTACCCCATCTATTTGCCAGGAAGTGATGGGACCAGATGCCATGATCTTAGTTTTCTGAATGTTGAGTTTTAAGCCAATCTTTTGACTCTCTTCTTTGGCTTTCATCAAGAGGCTCTTTAGTTCTTCTTCACTTTCTGCCATAAGGGTGGTGTCATCTGCATATGTGAGGTTATTGATATTTCTCTCGGCAATCTTGATTCCAGCTTGTGCTTCATCCAGTCCAGCATTTCTCATGATGTACTCTGCATATATGTTAAATAAGCAGGGTGACAATATACAGCCTTGAGGAACTCATTTCCCAATTTGAAACCAGTCTGTTCCATGTCCAGTTCTAGCTGTTGCTTCTTGACCTGTATATAGATTTCTCAGGAGACAGGTCAGGTAGTCTGGTACTCTGGTCTCATGAAGAATTTTCCACAGTTTGTTGTGATCCACACATTCAGAAGCTTTGGCATAGTCAATAAAGCAGAAGTAGATATTTTTCTGGAACTCTCTTGCTTTTCTGATGATGCAATGGATGTTGGCAACCACTGAGCCATTTTGAAATCCATACTACATATGGATTTATCATATGGTCTTACCGTGTCACATTTCATTCATCAAAATATCCTCTGGATTATAAAATGGCAAAAGATGCCTTTTAGATAACCAAGTGATAGTCCCCATCACAAATAACATACTCAATATGGGTTTGGTTCAGGAACAAATCAACAAATTCTCTGGCACCTTATGCTGCTATTGTTGAGTGTGTTCTTTTCATCCTTAAGGAGAAAGAGGAACAGAACAACTGGTATTCCTTTGAAAAGGATGGCAATACATCTTCATTGTTTTATGCTACAGCTTGAATTATTTTCTTGTTTTTGTCACAATGCAGTCCATCACCCTCCTCCCCTCCACCAAAAACAAAAACAAAACGTAATCATCTGGACATTCTATGAAATCTCAAACTGTTCTTTCATACTGATGACATTGTTTTAATTTATTTGGGAAATAGGAAATGGAAAGAAATATGGCAAAGTAAGAGACATGAGCATGAGAGGATATAAAATAAACCTTATGGAGTTACAGGGGACTATTTGATACTAGTGAATAATTTAGAGATACAATGATCTAATATATCCCATCCAAGATAAAGGACAAGTCATTACTCTTTGTAACCCCTACCTCTAAGAAAGATGCACAGTGCTTTGTGGGCCTTTAGGACACTGGGGACATTAATAACATATTTAGTAACTCAAAAGACTACTGGTGTATAATAGGCTACCTGTGGTGGCTCAGACAGTAAGGAAACTGCCTGCAATGCAGGATATCCAGGTTGAATCCCTGGGTTGGGAAAGATCCCTTGGTGAAGGATATGGCAAACCACTCCAGTATTCTTGCTTGGAGAATTCTGGGGACAGAGAAGCCTCGTGGGCTATAGTTCATGGGGTTGCAAAGAGTCAGACACGACTGAGCAGCTAACACTTTCATAGAATAGGCTACAGAGACAGAGAACTCTGCACAGATTCAGGCTTTGGAACAAATGATGTGATAAAATAAAAACTTGTTGTTGTTTGGTTGCTCAGTCATGTCCGACTCTTTTGTGACCCCATGGACTTTAGCCCGCCAGGCTCCTCTGTCCATAGGATTTACCAGGCAAGAGTACAGGATTGGGGGTGCCATTTCCTTCTCCAGGGAATCTTCTAAACCCAGATAGTGATCTCATGTCTCCTGCATTGGCAGTTGGGTTCTTTATCACCAAGCCACCAGGGAAGCCCTATGAATCTTCAATACCAGGAAACATTTTTTTTTCAAGATATAATCAGATAATTTTATCCCAGTTTGAAATATTATACCGAGATAACCTGAAAGAGATAATTTTTTTTCACTTGATGCTGATATCACCTATGCCTTCATTCTCTTTGCAAAAGATAATGTCTCTAACATTAAAAACAGTGATGCTAATAATAAAATAATAAAAGATTCCAGATTCCAAAATATTTTTCTGCATTGCATAATTGAATTTTTTGAAAATTAGACTAGGATAAATAGATTCAGGGGAAACAAAACAAAGGAATATGTGGCTGAAGTTAATATGTTTTCTACATAAGTATGAAAAAAATTAAAAGAAATATAAATAAAACTAAACCCTCACTGGAATCCTATATTTGAACATTAAACATTACTTATTACTGCAAATCATGAAAATTAAGTGTTTAAATTTGTGTAATAGAATGGATAACACAAAACACAAAGATAATGAAACTTTGGAAATTAGCAGTAATATTTATTTTATATAATACAATGAAAAACACTGAATCTATACATATAACAAGATATTCTTTGAATATTATAAAATGACATTTTATAGTAATGGGTATTGAATCTGAAGGAAAAGTTGACAGTATGTGTGAATTAAGAACAATATCTTTTAGACTACTTTCCCTAGAGAAAAGATTTTTTAAGAATTTTTTTTTCTCTAGTTGTATGCTAACCCTCTTAAAATCATAGCAGATACAATCAGTTCTGAAATGTCCTTTATAACTGTCAAAAAAGATAAGATTACAGATTTGTTTGCTCTTCAGAGTGTGATGTCATAAAGTCCCATTTGCTTCAGTAAGAATCATTATTTGTCATTTTTGACAGTGTTTCAACATGATCAGGAAGAGAATCATGGAAATAGTTAAAGGGATAGTTAAGAAATAACCCTGAATTTTCATAGGAAATCTTTCAGAATCCAAAACCCAGACTAAAAATATGTTTTTAGCTAGGCAATTAGAGTTTATTTTAACCATAAAACTTTTAAAGTATGATTAGAAATACTAACATTTTGTATTAAGAATATTGAATGCGAAATCAGTATGACTGCTCTGTAACTATTTCTGCTATCTTGGACAGGTGATTTAAACTTATACTTCTATTGGGCTTCCCTCCTGGCTCAGCTGGTAAAGAATTCACCTGCAATATGGAAGACCTGTGTTTGATCCCTGGATTGGGAAGATCCCCTGGAGAAGGGAACAGATATCCACTCTAGTCTATGGCCATACTACCATGAATGCGCTGGATCTCGCCTGATCTTGGAAGCTAAGCAGGGTTGGCCTGCTTAGTACTTGATGGGAGACCACCTGGCAATACAAGGTGCTGTACGCTTTTTGCCTCCCCTCTCCTTTGGGCTTTCCTCTTAGCTCAGTCAGTAAAGAATCTGCCTGCAGTGCAGGAGACCAGGGCTTGATCCCTGAGTCTGGATGATCCCCCTGGAGAAGGAAATGGCAACTCACTCCAATATCTTTGCCTGGAAAATCCCATGGACAGAGGACCCTGCTGGGCTGCAGTCCATGGAATCACAAAGAGTCCGGCACGACTGAGCGACGAACAACAGTTTTACTTTCATACCTCAAATTCCTCTTCACTAGAATGAGAATAGGAATATAATAATATTAGTTAACATTTATTGAAATCTTGCTTTGTGTCATCTTGCTTGAAAAAAATATAAGTAGATATATAGTTCTTACAACTGTAGGAAGAAATTACAATTTTTCCTTCATCTGAAAATCCTCATTCAGCAAATGAGGAAACAGAGAGACTGGCTTTGTAACTTTCCATGGATATTCATTTAGTAAGTGTAGTAGCTGGGATTCATAGTCTGAAGTTCTAATTCCATGGTCTGCTTTTCTAATGATGAAGAAAAAGCTAAACTTTCTTCTTATGAAAGTTATGAAAATAGGGGAATTGTCCTACCCTATCATAACTTAACCAAAGTTTGCTTAATACTTTGGTTCTCCTCTAATATTTCCTTTCTCCACAAATAATATTGCCATATTTCCAGCTGTGTAAATTGATGTTCCAAAATTCTGGAAATCATTTTATCACCCCTTCTCTCTCTGTCTTCATAACTATTCCATCACCATAGCATATTAAGTTTAACAGATTTAGAATCATTTTCTGTGCTTCTATATGGACACTTTTCTAGATAAAATTATCATCATCTCCCACCTATACTACTGCAATCTAATTTTTTTTAGCTTTTACAAATTTAAAAACTTTTAAATTGGAGGATAATTGCTTCACAGTGTTGTATTGGTTTCTTCTGTACGACAACATGAATCAGCGATAAGCATATATATATATATATATAGTTGCAGAAACCAGTAATTGAGAAACCAAGCACCACACTCAGAGAGTCAGAGAACTCAGGTTTATTATGCCAGTGGACCCAGAGGAGTTACCACTCCAAGCTCTGAGCCTCGAACAAAGGGATTATAGGGTTTTAATAGACTATAGTGGGAAACACTAGCTGCTAATAGGCTGGTTTAAACTAAGGGTTTTTCTGTGCACAGGAACAGCAGTCAAGATGGGAAGAGGAATGCCTGACCTTTACACGGACAGGCATGAATAAGCAGGTTTGCAGGGGCTGAGCAGTTGCAAAAAGCAGGGCAAAGGTGAGTGAGATAAACTCCAGTTCCTAGTACTGTAGGTCCGCACTTTCTGAGACTACGTGACCTACATGATCCAGACATTGCAAGGAGTAAGCTGAGTTATGGAGGCAGAAGGAGCAGGAGGTTATGTAAAATTTTAACTTTTCCTTTTCATTCCCCCCTCTTGATGCTCCTATCACTCATTGTAGAAAGCATCATCTCATGTTTTTGTAGGACATTCAGAGCTCCCCATCGTTTAGGGGGCTATACTGAGCTATTACCATTTGTAACTTTATGGATTCAATCCGAGAGGTTATAAACTGGGTAATTGCATTGAGAATACAAGGGCCAAAGAAGAGCATGGCAAAGAGCATGAAGAGAGGCCCTGTTAAATTGAGAAGCCGAGAGGCCCAGCTCCAGGTATGGTTCCAGTTACCCCAGGAATTAGCTAGTTGCTCTCTCCTTTTTATGATTTGTTTCCTTAGCTGTTGGGCCATGTCCCTGACTATTTCTGATTGGCTTCCATAAAGCAGCACTCCATTTAAGAAGGGGCATAGCCCTCTCTTTTCAGCTGTCAGTAGACCTAGACACCTCCTATCCTATAAAGCCACCTCAGCCAGGGAGTCTTGTTGGTCCTGCAATGAGAAGCACAGCAATAATATCGATTAGGGACAGACACCAGGATCGACGATGAAAATCCATTGACATTTTGATAGCCGGATCCTCAAGCTTCTGCCGTGCGTTGACCAGCCAGCTGCCGGAATATGGCTGGAGCGAGGCTGAAAAACCCTCAAGCTTCTACCGTGCATTGACTAGTCAGCCTCCGGAGTAACTAGAGAGGGACTCAGCGTCCTTCATGAATGAGGACCGTTGTCTTTGGAACCTGACCTTGAGGAGGTCTTTGGGGTCCCGAACTGCTTTCCAGGTTTCCTCATCACAGGAAGCTGCTGCCTTCTTGACTGTGGTGTGGTGGATCCAAGTGATGACACCTGTAACTTTAACAGCAGTAGAGGTTGCCAGGACTACAGTGTGAGGGACTGTTCAAACTGGCTGAAGTGGTTCCTTTTTCCAATCTTTAAGCCATGCCTCATCTCCTGGCTGATAGGGATGAACCCAGTTGCCCAAAGGAATGGGCGTCCTTTCTAAGGTTTATCCTGAAATATGACGGAAGACTTTTCCCAGGGCTTGAAGGTGTTGGGACATCTCCAGGTCAGCTAGTTGTTGGTGGTCTACCTTGAGCTTTTCTATCACTGGGGGTGGCCTCCTGTAAAAGATTTCAAAGGGAGAATAGCCTGAAGACCTCAGGATGCATTTTTGGAGAGAGATGAGAGTCCACAGAATGATAAGGCAGCTTGTTCCAGCATTGTCTCGGTGTTGGCCGGGGAATATTCTTGTCATACTACTACTTGGAGAAAGTCCAAGAAAGTCATACTACTACTAGTAAAAGTCTCTGGACCATACCTGTCTTACTAGCCTCTTGGTCCAGGAAAATATTTCCTCTTGTTGCTTCTTCTCATATCTAGAGTTATGTTATTATAATTATTGGTCTCATATGGAACTGTATATCAGCATTTTATCACAGGCTCAGTCACACATTTGGTAACATAAGAAATAATCTTTTGAAACAAGCTACATAGAAAATGTGGAGAAGGAAATGGCAACCCACTCCAGTACTCTTGCCTGGAAAATTCCATGGATGGAGCAGCCTGGTAGGCTACAGTCAATGGGGTTGCAAAGAGTCAGACACGACTGAGTGACTTTGCTTTCTTTCTTTCTATGGTTTCTTTCGGAGAAGGAAACGGCAACTCACTCCAGTGTTCTTGCCTGGAGAATCCCATGGACGGAGGGGCCTGGTGGGCTGCAGTCTATGGGGTTGCAAAGAATTGGACACAAATAAGCAACTAACACACACATAGAAAATGGTATAGCTAGCAGTTATCAGTAAGGTCATAAGCAAGAATTTAAATACAGAACTTTCATTGGGTATAGCCCAGTATACCCCAGGTCATCTGAATCAGTTAAATGATTATAGCCAAGTGTTCATCTCCTGGTTGTACATCAAGGAGCATCTGACATTTATCCAAAGACTGGTTACTGAGATAAGCTTTAGAAACAATCTTAGAGTGTCCTTTTTAATAAATTAATTAAACCTTTTAGCAATATAGTATAACAAGGAACTATTTCACAAGTGAGTCTTAGTAATCACAGACCTTAATTAACAAAACTAGTACGTAATATTCAGTGAAACATAATCTTTTTCCTTTTTGCAGAATTCACTGTAAGGGCATTAACACGTAGCCAGGGAAGGCTTTAATCCATCAAGTAAAAATGAAGTCTGTCAGGGATCTGGGAAAAGCCAAGTGGCTGTCTTGTATTTCCCATAGCCCTGGTTCTCTGATTTTTAGCTGTTGTTTATCCATTTTTAATTTCTTGATATAGGAGCAGACTATTGCCATGTTTTAAGGACATCAAGATAGCAGAAGTCTAACCATCTGGGGTTATTTTTTTGTAGAAGCAGAAGGAGCTTTGTCTACATATACCATAATCTTAAATAATGCTTACTTACTTTACCAAAGTAACAAAAAGGCTTTAAAAACAAATATAAATCACTTAAAGTGAAAGTGAAAGTGAAGTTGCTCAGTCGTGTCCGAATCTTTGCGACCCCATGGACTATAGCCCACCAGGCTCCTCCGTCCATGGGGTTCTCCAGGCAAGAATACTGGAGTGGGTTGCCATTTCCTTCTCCAGGGGAATCTTCCCAACCCAGGAATCGAACCCACGTCTTGTGCATTGCAGGCAGATGCTTTAACCTCTGAGCCACCAGGGAAGCCCCTAAAGGCAAAGAAATTAATAATCTGTTCTTAAAAGCTGCACTGTAACAAAATGTTCTCTAAACAGAGAGAACTAAATTCCAGTCTGTTACCACCTTACTGTTAATAACAAAATTTGTTTATCTGCTTAATCTTAGAAAATCTTTTCCATAAATTTTGAAGAACTAGCAGTATTCTAAAAGCATGAGAGTAAAACCATAGAAGACCTGCTTAAAATCTGATTCTATTGCAATTGACAAAGAAACCTGGTCATTGTTGTGACACGTAACTGTTTAATATGGTAAGTAGAATTGTAATTGACCATATTTTATCTGGGCATATCAGATCTATATGAATTTCACACAATTTAAGGATATCTTTATTAGTAACACCAACCATAAAGTATAACCTGAAAAGATTTGTCATCCCTTCAACAGTACTTCCCATATCATTTAACAAGTCCAATGAACCCAGATAGCTTAATAGCTCTTTGGGATGTCCCAGGGGCCCTTGGAAGCATCCCAAAGTTAGCTAGAAGTCAAATTATTTGGGAAGTTTTGTCAACAAATATCATAAGGGTTTATAACAGTCAGGTAGGATCATATAAGTCACTATGAAATAATAGTTATTCACTTAGCCAAATTTGACAAAAGATTTCAAATGTAAATATAGAACAGATTAAGAGGTAAAGAAACTTTAACCTACTATTAAAAGCTGTTCAACACCTAAAGAAAGTATATCCTCTTATCAGAGAGGAAGGCCAAATTCAAGTTTTGCACTAGCTTACTTTAAACTCATTTCAGTTCAGTTCAGTTCAGTCACTCAGTCGTGTCCGACTCTTTGCGACCCGATGAATCACAGCACGCCAGGCCTCCCTGTCCATCACCAACTTCTGGAGTTCAATCAGATTCACGTCCATCGAGTCCGTGATGCCATCCAGCCATCTCATCCTCGGTTGTCCCCTTCTCCTCCTGCCCCCAATCCCTCCCAGCATCAGAGTCTTTTCCAGTGAGTCAACTCTTTGCATGAGGTGGCCAAAGTACTGGAGTTTCAGCTTTAGCATCATTCCTTCCAAAGAAATCCCAGGGCTGATCTCCTTTAGAATGGACTGGTTGGATCTCCTTGCAGTCCAAGGGACTCTCAAGAGTCTTCTCCAACACCACAGTTCAAAGGCATAAATTCTTCAGCGCTCAGCTTTCTTCACAGTCCAACTCTCATATTCATACGTGACTACTGGAAAAACCATAGCCTTGACTAGATGGACCTTAGTCGGCAAAGTAATTCTCTGCTTTTGAATATGCTATCTAGGTTCGTGATAACTTTTCTTCCAAGGAGTAAGTGTCTTTTAATTTCATGGCTGCAGTCAAACTCCTGGATTAGGTAAACTTTATTAAGTTTATTTTAAACTTAGTCAGTCCTAACCATGCACAAAACTTTTTTTCAGGGTCACTTTCCACAAACCTTCTAATCACTTTTTGTAATAGCTACCTGTATGTCACGCCTATTTTTTTCCCCTTTTATAAAATGTAATTTTATTTTTTATATCTTCTTTGTTAAAAACATATATCCCAATTCCTTACTACATTAGCAAACAAACATTAATACTGGATATTTAATAATAAATTTTCCCAATTTATGTGAATCTGAAATTTATTTAGGTTAATTTTTCTTGTATTTAGGATTGTTTGATTTGTAAATGCTTACTTTCCTTTAGGCCAATTAAATTAGAACTCATTTACAACTTCAACAGTATTATCAGAAAACAAACAAACAAACAAACAAAAAACAAAAGACATACACTGAGACATACATAAATCCAGACAGACAGACTGACAGAGATCTTATAGTTTCCTGTTTGAGGTTTAAAATATCTCTTTGACCCCCCCCCCTCTTTTTTTTTCTTTGCTTGAAGTTTTACCCAAGGCTGACGTCTCAGGCGAAGTTGGCTGTGTGTTTCAAGGACATGGAAAGGGTTAACTTCAAGCTTTTTTCTAGGCTAGCCTTTTAACAAGCTAGTTGTTTTTAATTGCATATGCAATAAGAATTGGTTCTGCAGTTTCCAAAAAGGAAAAAAAAAAAAAAACTTTCTCTCACTCTGTGCAATCAGCAATCATGCACTCACAATCTTTCAAAGGCTATCACAGTGCCTCCCTCCCGGGAGTTACAAGGCAGTTATCAGTCACAATGCCTCCCTTCTCCTAAGTCCCCAGTTCTCCCTATCTGATGTTCCCTTCCTGGGAGTGCCAAGGAGGTGATCAGTCTCCTCTTCTACCCATGGGGTAGGACTTGACTGGAGACTGGCCCTGGGACCTTACCTGATCCTGTGGTTACTCCTGGTGGGTTGGTCTATCCCTCCAAAGAGTCTAGTCGGGATTCAGCTGTCCAGAGAGTTGGAATACCAGTGTGAAAGAGAACCCAGAATACCATCAGGTGGCACGCCTCCTCATTCGTCTCGGGATTCCTTTGCTCCAGCCTGGCCCAGCCACCTTTCTGGTGGCTCAAGAGGCTGATGTGGTTGGAATCTTGCTGGGCCTCCAGAAATGTTGCAGAAACCAGTAATTGAGAATCCAAACACTACACTCAGAGAGTTGGAAAACTCAGGTTTATTACACCAGCTGGCCCACAGGAGTTAACCCTCCGAGCTCTGAGCCCCTAACAAAGGTGTTACAGAGTTTTTATAGACAGACTGTAGTGGGCAATACTAGCTGATTATAGGCTGGTTTAAACTAAGGGGTTTTTTTGTACATGGGAACAGCAGTCAAGATGGGAAGGGAGATGCCTTACCTTTACATGGACAGGAATGATTAAGCAGGTTTTCAGGGACTGGGCAGTTGCAAAAAGCAGGGCAAGGGTGAGCGAGATAAGCTCCAGTTCCTAGTACTGTAAGTCCGCACTTTTTGAGACTACGTGACCTACATGATCCAGACTTTGCAAGGAGCAAGCTGAGTTATGGAGGCAGAAGGAGCAGAAGGTTATGTAAAATTTTAACTTTTCCTCTACAATATTACTGCTTCCCTTGTGACTCAGATGATAAAGAATCTGCCTGCAATGCAGGAGACACAGGTTTGAGCCCTGGGTCAGGAACAACACCTGGAGGAGGAAATGGCAGCCCACTCCAGTATTCTTGCCTGGGAAATTCCATGGATAGAGGAGCCTGCCAGGCTTACAATCCATGAGTATGCAGAGTTGGACAGGACTGAGCCACTAACCCCCCTACACACATACACACCTATATTCCCTCCCTCTTGAGTTTCCCTCCCACCCTTCCCCCATCTCACCCTCCAGGTCATCACAGAGCACTAAGCTGAGATTCCAGTGTTGTACAGCAAGGTTCCACTAGCTATCTATTTTACACATGGTAGGCTGCAGTCCATGGGGTCGCTAAGAGTTGGGCACGACTGAGCGACTTCACTTTCACTTTTCACTTTCATGTATTGGAGAAGGAAATGGCAACCCACTCCAGTGTTCTTGCCTGGAGAATCCCAGGGACGGGGGAGCCTGGTGGGCTGCCGTCTCTGGGGTCGCACAGAGTCGGACACGACTGAAGTGACTTAGCAGCAGCAGCAGTAAGCTAAGTCGCATCAGTCATATATATATATATATATATATATATATATATATGTATATATACATATATATATATTATATATCAATGCCACTTTCAATTTGTCCCACCCTCTCCTTTCCCTACTGTATCCAAGTCCATCCTCTACATCTGGGTCTCTATTCCTGCCCTGCAAATTCATCCTGCGTGTACTATCTTTTGCCTAGTCTAACCTCTACTTTCAGTAGCTTCCAAAGTCAGAACGTTCTTTTAGAAATGCAAATATCATCATGGCAGATGTTATCTGACAGTAGTGTTCTGGTCCTTTACCATTAATTAGGAGAGAGAATACATGTATATTACGGAACACTGTGAATACAAATGTTGATGTTACTAGAGAAAAGGAGAAATTCTGGAGTTGGGAGAAAGACTATTGACATTTAAACTAAGTTTAACTTCCTAATTTGCCACCAACTAGCTATGTGACCTTGGACAAATCACTAAATACCTCCAGTTTGCTCATCTCTAAAATGTGGGCTTAAATTAGATAATTTTTAAAGCACAGTATTACCCTGAAATCCTCTGATTATATTATAAAACAGAATAACACAACTTTGCTCCTATAACAAAGCAAAGGTTTGTAACCGTGTTTTGCACAAATGAACTAATTACTTAATTTATGAAATAAGCAAACCTCACATTCTTACAGGAATAAGCTTATTTTCTGCACGGGAATTTTGTTACATGTTGAAAAGCCAAATTAATAGACTAAAAACCAGAATCAGAAGAACATATTTTCAACTTGAATAAGACCAGCTTTCAAAAAGCAACTTAATATTAAAACAATCATTTCTTGAGAGTTCACCACTCTCCTTTTATGTTCCTTATTGACATTAACAAGGGTAAATACTATTTTTTTCACTTTCTCTCCTTCAAATCATTGATAGTGACAACAATAAATGTGGGTATTTTTCTGTCTGATTTAGAAGATGGTAGTCTCTTGGATATTTGCCCCTGACCCTGTCTCTAATAAAATTAAATTGATGTCATTGACAAGTAGTAGAAGTTGACAGATGTGTTTACCGAAATGGTGAGGAATTACTGTGGCTGGCTCCTGGGGATGTAAGTAGAAATGATGGGACAAAAGTGAGCCACTGAAATCACAGCTTGGACATCAGGAAAATTTCCCTACCAGTGCTTTGACCCCTTGGGGGGAATTCCAAAATATCTACTTGTTTTCAGTACACTGAAAACTTATAAGATACTTGGCAACTGAACTTGGGGTGGAGAAAAAAGAGTTCTGAAATTCCTCCTCATATTTGCTGCTTCACAGTTGAAATATAGTTATAATCCTGAAACTAATTTCTACAAAAAAACAAAACAAACAAACAAAACACACACACACACACACACACACACACACACAGAAAAACTTGGCTTTGGCTTTGATGCTTTTAGGCTTGTAAACAGTCTGTCAATATTTTTTGCTCACTTATGTCTTTATGTAACTTTCCTTGACTTCCTTTTATTCACTTATTTACTTATTCAATTCTTCAACAAGGAGGAAGAAAATATTTTCACTAGATACATTTCTTAAATGTCTTAATTTAGCCACTGCAACTTGCTCTATTACTGGTCATTTTTTCATTTTTCTATATTACTAGCAGTCACTACAATCCTCATTCCAAGCTATTGTTATGCTCTTAATTGTAATGGACACAATAATGCTCCCAACCCAAAACAAAGATGTTCACATCTTAATGCCAGGAACCTGTGAATATTTTACCTTATATGGAAAGGGGATTTTGCAGATATGATGAAGACTAAAGACCTTGGTATGGGGAGATTGTTCTGGTCTTTCTCGTTGTCCAACCTAATCACATAAATCTTTAACAGCAGAGAAATTGGCAAATCAAGAACAATTTTATGAAAAATGTAACAATTCACTTTACACACAAAACAAAGGCCAGGAAGTTAGTGGAAAATACAGTAATCTCATTAAATATAGTAAGTAAAAACTTCAAGATATGAAAGATTTTCATCTTCTGAACTTCCAGAGCCTTTGTTTTTGCTTTATGGATTTATAGTCTTTCTTGTATTATAGCATTGCAAATAGATTTCCTAGTTCTCTTCAAAAATCTAAGGTTGGAATCTTTGGTATCTTTTCCTGGATTCGAGCACAAAGTAACACATAAAGCAAATACTTAAGATGTATTTGTTGAGTTAATAGCGGATCCTCAAATTTATTTTAGCAGCTATTAGTGTTCAGTTCAGTTCAGTTCAGCCTTGCTATTGTGTCCGACTCTTTGCCACCCCATGGACTGCAGCACACCAGGCTTCCCTGTCCATCACCAACTGCCGGAGCTTGCTCAAATTCAAGTCCATCAAATCAGTGATGCCATCAAACCATCTCATCCTCTTGTCCCCTTCTTCACCTGCCTTCACTCTTTCCCAGCATCACTGTTTTTTCCAGTGAGTCAGTTCTTCGCATCAGGTGGCCAAAGGATTGGAGCTTCAGCTTCAGCATCAGTCCTTCCAATGAATATTCAGGACTGATTTCCTTTAGGATTGACTGGTTTGATCTCCATGCAGTCCAAGGTGTTCTCAAGAATCTTCTCCAACACCACAGTTCAAAAGCATCAATTCTTCGGTGCTCAGCTTTCTTTATGGTCCAACTCATATGACTACTGGGAAAACCATAGCTTTGATTAGATGGGCCTTTGTCAGTAAAGTAATGTCTCAGCTTCTTAATATGCTGTCTAGTTGGGTCATAGCTTTTCTTCCAAAGAAGAAGCATCTTTTAATTTCATGGCTTCAGTTACCATTGCAGTGAGTTTGGAGCCAAAAATAAATAAATAAAATCTCTCACTGTATTCCATTGTAATCCCACCTATCTGCCATGAAGTGATAGGACCAGATATCATGATCTTCATTTTCTGAATGTTGAGTTATAAACCAGCTTTTTCACTCTCCTTTTTCACTATCATTAAGAGGCTCTTTAGTTCCTCTTCACTTTCTGCCATAAGTGTGATGTCATCTTCATATCTGAAGTTACTGATATTTCTCCTGGCAATCTTGATTCTGGCTTGATTCATCCAGTCCAGCATTTCACATGATGCACTCTGCATATAAGTTAGATAAGCAGGGTGGCAATATACAGCCTTGATGTACTCCTTTCCCTATTTGTATCAATATGTTGTTCCATGTCCAGTTCTAACTGCTCTTCTTGACCTGCATACAGGTTTCTCAAGAGGCAGGGAAGGTGTGCTGGTATTCCCATCTTTTTAAGAATTTTCCACAGTTTGTTGTGATCCACACAGTTAAAGGCTTTAGCATAGTCAAGGAAGCAAAAGTGGATGTTTTTCTGGAACTCTCTTGCTTTTGCTTTTTGAATGATACATGGAGGTTGGTAATTTGATCTCTGATTCCTCTGCCTTTTTAAAATCCAGCTTGAACATCTGCAAGTTCTTGGTTCAGGTACTGTTGAAAGCTGGCTTGGAAAATTTTGAGCATTACTTCGCTAGCATGTGAGATGAGTGCAATTGTGTGCTAGTTTGAACATTCTTTGGTGTTGTCTTTCTTTGGGATTGGAACTTATCTTGATTTGGATGTCATTTTTTTTCATATTCTTAAGGATAGTTTTGAAGTAAAGCATTAAATTTTGAAAAATAGAAGAAAGCAGAAACTTTCTTGGTTGGCAACAGAGAGAGAAGGGTCAGAGAGATTAGATATTGCTGGCTTTGAAGATGGAGGAACGAGATCACAAACCAGAGTGCAGGTAGACTCTAGAAGCTGGAAAAGGCAAGGTAACAGATTATCCTCTAGAGTTTATGGAAAGGAATGCAGTCTTGCCTTGACTTTAGCCCAGTAGCACTCATGTCAGATTTCTAACATATAGAGCTGCAAGGTAATACATTCCTAATGTCTAAGCTGTTAAGTTTGTGGTAATTTGTTGTGACAGCAATTAGAATCTAATATAATATTAGTTCCGTATTGAACCATTTTATTCTTTTGATATGCTATCTACGAAGACATTCTAAATTACTCCATTCATTTTTGTATTCCCTTTTTCCATTTCCCGGTGGCTCAGATGGTAAAGAAGGAAAAGTTTCTCAGTCCTGTCTGACTCTTTGTGACCCATGGACTATACAGTTCATGGAAATCTCCAGGCCAGAATACTGGAGTGGGTAGCCTTTCCCTTCTCCAGGGGATCTTCCCAACCCAGGGATCAAACCCAGGTCAGCCTCCCACATTGCAGGAGGATTCTGTACCAGCTGAGCCCAAGAATACTGGAGTGGATAACCTATCCCTTCTCCAGCAGATTGTCCCAACCCAAGAATTGAACCGGACCAGCAAGTCATGAGGGAAGCCAACCTGCTTGCAATGGAGAAGACCCACATCCCATCCCTGGATTGGGAAGATCCTCTGGAGAAGGAAATGCCAACCCACTCCAATATTCTTGCTTAGAGAATCCCATGGACAGAGGAGCCTATTGGGCTACAGACCATGGGATCGCAAAGAATTGAATATGGCTCATGCAAAAGAGTGCTCAAACTACCGCACAATTGCACTCATCTCACATGCTAGTAAAGTCATGCTCAAAATTCTCCAAGCCAGGCTTCAGCAATACATGAACCGTGAACTCTCTGATGTTCAAGCTGGTTTTAGAAAAGACAGAGGAACCAGAGATCAAATTGCCAACATCTGCTGGATCATGGAAAAAGCAAGAGAGTTCCAGAAAAACATCTATTTATGCTTTATTGACTATGCCAAAGCCTTTGACTGAGAATCACAAGAAACTGTGGAAAATTCTGAAAGAGATGGGAATACCTGACCACCTAACCTGCCTCTTGAGAAATCTGTTTGCAGGTCAGGAGGCAACAGTTAGAACTGGACATGGAACAACAGACTGGTTCCAAATAGGAAAAGGAGTACGTCAAGGCTATATATTGTCACCCTGCTTATTTATCTTCTATGCAGAGTACATCATGAGAAACGCTGGACTGGAAGAAACACAAGCTGGAATCAAGATTGCTGGGATAAATATCAATAACCTCAGATATGCAGATGACACCACCCTTATGGCAGAAAGTGAAGAGGAGCTAAAAAGCCTCTGAAAGGGGAGAGCGAAAAAGTTGGCTTAAAGCTCAACATTCAGAAAACGAAGATCATGGCATCCGTTCCCATCACTTCATGGCAAATAGATGGGGAAACAGTAGAAAGAGTGTCAGACTTTATGTTTTGGGGCTCCAAAATCACTGCAGATGGTGACTGAAGCCATGAAATTAAAAGACACTTACTCCTTGGAAGAAAAGTTATGACCAACCTAGATAGTATATTCAAAACCAGAGACATTACTTTGCTGACTAAGGTCCATCTAGTCAAGCCTATGGTTTTTCCTGTGGTCATGTATGGATGTGAGAGTTGGACTGTGAAGAAGGCTGAGCACCGAAGAATTGATGCTTTTGAACTGTGGTGTTGGAGAACACTCTTGAGAGTCCCCTGGACTGCAAGGATGTCCAACCAGTCCATTCTAAAGGAGATGAGCTCTGGGATTTCTTTGGAAGGAATGATGCTGAAGCTGAAGCTCAAGTACTTTGGCCACCTCATGAGAAGAGTTGACTCATTGGAAAAGACTCTGATGCTGGGAGGGATTGGGGGCAGGAGGAGAAGGGGACGACCGAGGATGAGATGGCTGGATGGCATCATGGAATCGATGGATATGAGTCTGAATGAACTCCAGGAGATGGTGATGGACAGGGAGGCCTGGCGTGCTGTGATTCATGGGGTCACAAAGAGTCGGACACGACTGAGCGACTGAACTGAACTGAACTGATTGACTAACACTTCACCTCATATATGTAATAATATGTATATATATATTTAAATATGTATATATATACATATTAAATTTACATATATCTAGCATTGTGTTAAGAACTGTGAAACCAAATAAGATATGGCCCTGTTAAAAAGCTCACATTCATGTATGTAATTAATAATAAAGCAATATTGTGAACATATATATAATGCAGTTGCTACTACTATAATTCAGGAAAAGTAACTGATTTTACACAAGTGTGAAGTGATGGAAGTGGTATAAAAGAAAGCTTCAAAGAAACGAACTTTGAACTAGATATTAAAAGCTAAGTAGGTTCCACTAAATAGAAAAGTGAGAATATATGATTTAAATCTAAATTGAACAAGATGATATATGCAAGATATGTGCATGGTTGGGTATAATGTGCTAACATAAAATTAGTTGCTTGGCTTTTTAATTTCTATTAGTATGCAATGAGTGTTAGTGTTAGTCACTCAGTCGTGCCCGACTCTGCAACCCCATGGACTGCAGCCCACCAGTCTCCTCTGTCCATTAGATTGTCCAGGCAAGGATACTGGAGTGGGTCATCATTTCTTTCTCCAGGGGATCTTCCCAACCCAGGAATCGAACCTAGGTCTCCTGCACTGCTGGCAGATTCTTTACCGACTGAACTACAAGAGAAGCCCATTAGTATGCAATATGTTTATTAAAATGCATACAAGTATGAATAATTTTTTGTTTACTACTGCATTTCCAGCACCTAGAACAGTGGTAGCACACTGATGGCATTCTATTGAATTAATCATAGGATTGTTATCCTATGTTGTATGAGTGAACGCCTTTCTTGTTTAAGGTGATTTAAAGAAATTTATTTAAATCCATAAATATTTTGCATGTAGCTTAACAGATTTGAAAACTACACTTAGATTTTCATTCCACAGTAATGTGGAGGGTTTTGTAGAGTCTAATACACCAAACTTTGCTAATATTTGGTACATAGGAAATAAAACTTGGAAAATGTGACACTTTATCTAGCAGTAGCCATGATATTACAAGACATTTCATGCGCCCTACTGTCACATTTCTTAATATAAGCCAAACTTATTTCATTTTTTCTAAATATTGATTTTATCTTTAAGTAACATCTGTTTTTGGCCATACATGTAGTACAAAATGAAATTTTTTCTAAGACTGTGGTATCTACCACCAAGCTTAATACATTAAAGGTTTTTTCAAAGCATCTGATTTTAGATGCTCTAAAGATGAAGATACACTCTAAAACCACTCCAACTTTATTATAACTAGGAACAGATGTTCAGCAATATAAATTAATGAATTCTACTTTTTATTACATTGATTAGAATATTTTAAACCTTTTAATAGATAATTAATCTTTAAATATTCTTTCATTTTGGGTTATTATAAAATGTGTATTTGTCCAATTTTATCCTTTTGGATTGCATGTTTTAGAAGATTTTTCTAAGCTTAATTTTTTAGTTAAATAAGAGGGAAAAAATTCAAGTATCACTTCAGGTTCAAAAGAGTTTATTTCTTATAGCTGATAGATATGACATTTCAGCTTTTATTCATCTGAACACTCATGTTAGAGACAGAAACCAAGTCATCCAAGGGCATTTTTTCTGAAATTTCCATTTCAGTTGGAGAACAAAATGCAAAAGGATATGTTCTGAGAAAATCAACAATACTCTGCTTTTAAACACTAGGTCCTCTGTAAGGGAATATAGATATTCTCACCTAAGATGATTTTCATTGCAGTTCTAGGTATAGTGTATAGTTCTAGCTCTAGGTATAGTGGAGTTATAAAGGTGTTTTGGATAAACTGATTTAATGGGGTATTTTATTTTGGTGTGTAGAATAATAAACTTTATGATGAAAGAGGAGAAAAATCTCAGTTAGTCTTCTTATCAAGGGATAGATTATTACTTCCTTATGAAAGAGTTAAAAAAAAAAAAAGGAAGAAATATGAAGATGTTTGTGCTCTCAAAAACATGAAAAGTGCTGTTTTCTTTTCTATAGAAGGCCAGAGGACGGTTATAAGATATATTTAATTTTGTTTTTTGTGACATCAATAAAGCCTAAAGCTGAGACTGAAAAATATGATTGGCCTAAACAGTAAATAAGTGAGTGCTTGATGCCAAAACTTGACATTTGAAGACCAAACACCCAACTAATTTAATAAAAAAAAAAAAAAAAAAACTTGCTGAGAGAACAAGATGGCAGAGGAGTAGGTGAAAGTGGATACATCAGGAATACACCTTCAGACACAGAAGTGCATGCAGAACACCGAGAGCTGACAGCTGTACCTGACTGGCAGAAAAGAATATGCAGAATCATGCAAAACTCGGTAGGAGGAAAGAGCTAGGAGGAAAAATAGGAGTGTGAGTAGGACTGGACCTGCCCTTGGTGAGTGGGGGAACTGAAGCAGGGGTCCAGTCCCCACAGTGGGGCAATTGTCTGAGTCAGAGAAGGAACATGTACGATTGAGAGTGAAACAGCTGATCTGTAGCAGCCTAAATGGAATGAGAATCAGACAGTCCTTGCCATAGCCAAACGTCACAGACAAGGAAACGGGTCTCCGGGAAGGTGCAGCGTCTGGGAGCTGGAGTTTAGGGATTATGGAGCAATCCCAGGGTGAGGGCTGCTGTTGGCTGCGGAGAGATGGAGAGGCGGATCGAGGGGGTGTGACAGAAGAGACTGTGGTGGGAAATGCCTGTGGAGGAAATCCAGGCAGCCATGCAAACAAGGTGATACTGCTGAGTCACACTTAGTGGGTGGAGCCACCACCATAGCCTCTTTCTCCTTGCAGGCCAGCATCAGCAGCTAAACAATAGAGAGGCTGACCCATCTAATGCCTGACACACTGAACTGCAGAGTAGGACCCCACCCAGGGTGCCCCTTTAAGTGCCTGACATACTGATCTATGAAGCAGGACCCCTGCCAGAGGGGCCTCTCTAAGTGCCTGGTAGGTGAAACAACAAAGGACCCTAGGCAAGGGAGCCCTCTAAGTGCCTAAACGGGTGGAGCTACAGAGAAAGACTTGTTAAAGAGGCCGTCTGATCACCAGCTACAAGAGGCTCATGAAAATACTCTGATAGGGCCATAACTCCTGTGGCAGAGACAGTCCTTGTCCCTGCGCACTTTGTGCTGCCAGGGTCCCTGCAAGCCAAGCAGTTGTGCCATCTTCATGCTCAACTCTCACTGGGGCAGAGCTGCCACAGGCAAAAAACATCTTGTGTCTATGTGCACAGGGTTGATTTGATCGTGTCCAGCTCTTTGCAACCCTGTAGACTGTGGCCTGCCAGGCTCCTCTGTCAGGGAGGCGTGTTCTCCAGACAAGAGTACTGGACTGTATTGGGCAATAATGGTTGCCATACCCTTCCAGGGCACTAAATTTTCTAATGCCCTAACCACCAACTCTCCTGAGTACCTGGTGCTGCCAGAACTCCTGTGACCCAGACAGCACCACCCCCACACCTGGCCCTAAAAGGCAAACCCAAGTCCTCCAGGGCAGCCTCAGGAGCAAACTGCAGTGGACAACCCACATGCAGAGGTGGAAATAAAGCCACAGTTGAAACTCAGGGGCAGTGTGGCTAAGGAAGAAGATCCAAAACCTTCCCACAAGCTGTAGATTTAATCCACATGATCAACTAAGCAGACTCTGTGCCTATGGAATATATAAAAGGACATTTAGAGCTCCTACCAAAGAAAACACACTAGTTCTGATACAATGGAGGCAACACACAGGAATAGGATGAGGTTAGACTATGACCTGCCTCCACAGTAGGTCTGGAGATCAGCACAGTGTTGCAGGGCATCCTAGGGAGGTGGACTGTGACTCCTAGCGAGGGAAAGGACTCTAACAACAGTGACTCAAGAAAAGCATTTATCATTCTTATGTTTTGACTTGTTTTGTAGATTCTTTAGGATTTTTTTCTTTTTTCTTTTTTTTCTTTTTCCCTCCCCTCTGTTATAATTGTCAATTTAATTGGCATTAAGAAATCTAATTAAGCTTTTCAGCTTGTTTTTTTCTTTTCTCAGTCACATTTTTTATTGTTGTTATAAACCTCTCCCTCTCCTTGGACTATTGCAGTACTGTGGAGTTTTCCTTTTCTCTTTACTTTATTTTAATTTTTTAAACCTATTATAATTATTTTCTACATTTATTCTTTGTTTGCTTTTCCTACTGCTCTTTTCCCCTTGCAGTTAATCTTTAATGTATATAAACCTTCTTTATCTACCTCTATTTAACTTGCATATCTATTATTTTTTTCTTTGCTTTCTTTCCTTTCCTCTCAACATATTTGTTAGTTTTATTTTCACTGCTTTATTCCCCACTTGTCATCTTGCTTTAGTTTTATTTTCCAGTTTGTGCTTTAGTTAGTTTTGTTCTTAACTGGAAAATATAATTTTTGGTTTCCTTTGTGCACAGGGTCAATCTACTGTACGTTATTTTTGTTGGACTGTTTTGACTTTGCTTATGTGTGTATATGTGTATATTCCATTATATCACTTATTATTTGCCTGATTATGTAACTGACATTTGTCTGGGGTTCATCCTTGGTTTCTCGTTTGGCGGTATTTGTTTTAATCTCAGTTCAGTTCAGTTCAGTTGCTCAGTTGTGTCCGACTCTTTGTGACACCATGAATCGCAGCACACCAGGCTTCCCTATCCATCACCAACTCCCAGAGTTTACTCAAACTCATGTCCATCGAGTCAGTGATGCTATCCAGCCATCTCATCCTCTGTCATCCCCTTCTATTCTTGCCCCCAATCCCTCCCAGCATGAGTCTTTCCCAATGAGTCAACTCTTCACATGAGATGGCCAAAGTACTGGAGTTTTAGCTTCAGCATCAGTCCTTCCAATGAACACCCAGGACTGATCTCCTTTAGGATGGACTGGTTGGATCTCCTTGCAGTCCAAGGGACTCTCAAGAGTCTTCTCCAACACCACAGTTCAAAAGGATCAATTCTTTGGCATTCAGCTTTCTTCACAGTCCAACTCTCACACCCATACATGACCACTGGAAATCTCACTTAAAGCCATAATAAACCACTTGTGGAATCTTCGTTCCTGACCAGAAATTGAGCCCTGAGCCTTTGGAGTGGAAGTGCTGACTTCAAGATCCTAGATTACCAGAGAATTAACCCTAGGGAATATCAAATAGTGAGAATTTGCACAAAGGGAACCACTGGAATACAAGACCCAGCATCACCCAGGCACCAGTAGCACCCTGTGCAGGACGCCTCATCTAAACAAGAAACAAAACAAAAACACAAGCCAAATAATCAGCAGACAGGATTACCACCTCACTCAGCCTTGCCCATTAGAGAAAAAACAAACAAACAATCAAACAAAAAGACTCAGCAGAAATCTCACCCTATAAGAAGCTTACACAAACCACTGGAAGAACCTTAGGAGGGCAGAAACTGAAAGCAAGAAGGAATTCAGCTTTGAAGCCTGGGAAACGGAGGCCTCAAACACAATAAGTTTAAAAAAAGATAATGAAAAGACAGAGAAATACTATACAAATGAAGGAACAAACTAAAAACACAGAAGTCCAAGTAAATGAGAGAAAATAGGCAAACTTCCTGAAATAGAATTCAGAATAATGATAGTAAGGATGATCAAAAACCTTGAAAACAAAATGGAGAAAATGCAAAAATCAATTAACAAAGACTTAGAAGAATTAAAGAATAAATATGCAGAGACAAACAACACCGTTACTGAAATTAAAAAATACTCTGAAGGAATCAATAGCAGAATATCTGAAGCAGAACGAATCAGTAACCTGGAAGATAAAATGGTGGAAATAACTTCTGAAGAGCAGAATAAAGTAAAAAGAATGAAAAGAATTGAGGATAGTTTAGAGACTTCTGAGACAATATCAAATGCACCAACATATTTGGATCCCAGAAGGATTGGGGTCCCAGAAGAAGAAGAGAAATAGAAAGGGTATGAGAAAATTTTTGAAGACATTATAGTTGAAAATTTCCCAAACGTGGAAAAGGAAATAGTAATCAAGTCCAAGAGGCATAAAGAGTCCCGTACAAGATAAACCCAAGAATAAACACACTAAGACACATACTAATCACACTAACAAAGACTAAACACAAAGAAAGAATATTAAAAGCAACAGGGGAAAAGTAACAAGTAACATGCAATGTAACCCACAAATGTTTAACAGGTGATGTTTCAGCAGAAACGCTGCAGGTCAGAAGCAGAAACTCTGCAGGCCTACTGTACCTGGAAAGGATCTCATTCAAAATTGATGGAAAAATAAAAAGCTTTTCAGACAAGCAAAAGTTAAGAGAATTAAGCACCACCAAACCAGCTTTACAACAAGTGTTAAAGGGATTTATATAGTCATGAAACACAAGAGAAGAAAAAAGATCTACAAAATCAACCCCAAACAATTAGGAAAATGGCAACAGGAACATATATATCAATAATTACTTTAAATATAAGTGGATTAAATCCTCCAACCAAAAGACACAGACTGGCAGAATGGACACAAAAATAGGACCCTTTTATATGCTATCTAAAAGAAACACACTTCAAACTTAAAGACACATATAGACTGAAAGTGAGAGGATGAAAAACTAAAACTATATCCCATGCAAATGGGAAGCAAAAGAAAGCTGGATTAGCAATCCTCATATCAGACAAAATAGACCTTAAAATAAAGAATATTATAAGAGATAAGGAAGGACACTACATAATGATCAAGGGGTCAATCCAAGAGGAAGGCATAACAATTGTAAATATCTATGCACCCAACATAGGAGCACCTCAATACATAAGACAAACACTAACAGATATGAAAAGAGAAATTGACAGTAACACAACAATAGTAGGAGACTTTAACACCCCACTCACACCAATGGACAGATCATCAAGACAGAAAATTAATAAGGAAACATGTCTTAAATGGTACATTAGATGAGATGTTTCTCATTGATATCTTCAAGACATTCCATCCAAATGTAGAAGAATACAATTCCTTCTCAAGTGCACATGAAACATTCTCCAGGATAGGCCACATCTTGGGCCACAAATCAAACCTCAGTAAATTTAAGGAAATTGAAATTGTATGAAGTATCTTCTCTGACCACAGTGCTATGAGACTAGATATCAACTACAAGGAAAAAAACTAAGAAACACAAGGACATAGAGATTAAACAACACATTCTTAAATAACCAACAGGTTATTGAAGAAATGAAAAGAGAAATAAAAAATTTTCTAGAAACAAATGACAATGAAAACAGGACAACTCAAAACCTATGGGATGCAGCAAAAACAGTTCTAAGAGGGAAGCTTATAGCAATACAATCCTGCCTCAATTAACAAGAAAAACACTGAAGAGACAATCTAACTTTACACCTAAAACAACTTGAAAAAGAAGAATAAAAGAAAATTAGTAGATGGAAAGAAATCATGAACATCAGAGCAGAAATAAGTGAAAAAGAAATGAAAGAAATGATAGTAGAGATTAATAAAAATAAAAGCTGGTTCTTTGACAAGATAAACAAAATTGACAAATCTTTACCCAGACTCATTAAGAAAAAAAGATGAATCAAATCAACAAAATTAGAAATGAAAAAGGAGAGGTTACAACAAACACTGCATAAATACAAAGGATTATGAGACTATTATGAACAAATATATGGCAATAAAATGGATAACTAGGAAGAAATGGACAGATACTTAGAAAAGTTCAGTCTTCTAAGACTGAGGCAGGTAGAAATAGAAATTATGAACAATCCAATTATAAGCACTGAAATTGAAGCTGTGATCAAAAATCTCCCCAAAAACAAAAGCCCAAGACCAGATGGCTTCACAGGAGAATTCTATCAAAGATTTAGAGAAGAGCTAATGCCTATCCTTCTGAAACTCTTTCAAAAAATTGCAGAGTAAGGAACACTTCCAAACTCATTCTGTGAGGCCACCATCACCCTGATACCAAAACCAGACAAAGAGTACACACAAAAACAACATTACAGGCCAGTATCACTGATGAACATAGATGCAAAAATCCTCAACAAAATTTTACAAACAGAATTCAGCAGCACATAATAAAAGCTCATACAGTATAATCAAGTTGGGTTTATTCCAGGGTTGCAAGGATTCTTCAATATATGCAATTCAATAAATGTGATGCACCATATTAACAAACTGAAAGATAAAAACCATATGATCACCTCAATAGACGCAGAAAAAGCCTTTAACAAAATTCAGCATCCATTTATGATAAAAACTCTTCAAAAAATGGACACAGGAGGAACCTACCTCAACATATATGGTAAGTTTTCAGCAAACATTATTCTCAATGGTGAAAAACGGAAAGCATTCTCCCTAAGATCAGGAACAAGACAAGGGTGTCCACTTTCACCACTATTATTCAATACAGTTCTGGAAGTCCTAGCTACAGCAATCAGAGAATAAAAAGAAATAAAAGGAATCCAGATCAGAAAAGAAGAAGTAAAGCTCTCACTGTTTGCAGATGACATGATACTGTACATAAAAACCCTAAAGATAGTATCAGAAAATTATTGGAGCTAATCAGTGAATTTGGCAAAGTTGCAGGAGACAAAACCTATACATATAAATCACTTGCCTTTCAATATACTAACAATGAAAAATCAGAAAGAGAAATTAAGGAATCAATCTCATTCACCATTGCAACAAAAAGAATTAAATATCTAGAATAAACTTACCTAAGGAGACAAAAGAACTGTACACAGAAAATTATAAGACACTAATGAAAGATATCAAAGATAACATAAACAGAGAGATATTCCATGTTCCTGGGTAGAAAGACTCAATCCTATGAAAATGCCTATACTACCAAACACAATCTACAGATTCAATGCAATCCTTATCAAATTACAAAAGGCATTTTTCACAAAACTAAAAGAAAAATTTTCACAATTCATATGGAAACACAAAAGACCTTGAATAGCCAAAGTAGTCTCGAGAAAGAAGAATGGAACTGGAGGAATAAACTTTCTTGACTATACTACAAAGCTACAGTCATCAAGACAGTATGGTAATGGCATAGAAACAGAAATATGGACCAATGGAACAAGATAGAAAGCCCAGAAATAAACCCATGCATGTATGAGTACCTTATTTTTTACAAAGGAGGCAAGAACATACAATGGGGCAAAGACAGCCTCTTCAGTAAATGGTAATGGGAAAACTGGACAGCTACATGTAAAAGAATGAAATTAGAACATTTCCTAACACTATAAGCAAAGATAAACCCAAAATGGATTAAAGATCTAAATGTAAGAAACTATAAAACTCTTAGAGGGAAACTTAGGCAGAACACTCAATGACATAAATCAAAGCAAGATCCTCTATGACCCACCTCCTAGACTAATGGAAATAAAAACAAAAGTAAACAAGTGGGACATGATTACACTTAAAAGCTTTTGCACAGCAATGGAAACTATAAGCAAGGTGAAAAAACAACCCTCAGAATGGGAGAATATAATAGTATGAAACAACTGACAAAGGGTTAAATTCCAAAATATACAAGCAGCTCATAAAACTCAATACCAGAAAAACTAACAACCTGATCAAAAAGTGGGAAAAGACCTAAGCAGACATTTCTCCAAAGAAGACATACAGATGGCTAACAAACTTGTGAAAAGATGCTCAGCATCGCTCATTATTAGAGAAGGTGGAAGGAAAAAGGGATGACAGAAGATGAGATGGTTGGATGGCAACACCAACTCAATGGACATGGGTTTGAGTAAATTCCAGCAGTTGGTGATGGATAGGGAGGCCTAGAGTCCTGAAGTCCATGGGGTCGCAAAGAGTTGGACACGGCTGAGCTACTGAATTGAACTGAACTGGATGGAGACACAGACATAGAGAATACACTTATGGACATGCAGAGAGGGGAGGAGGGGGTAAGATGTATGGAAAGAGTAACATGAAAACTTACATTGCATATGTAAAAGAGACAGCCATCGGGAATTTGCTGTATGGCTCAGGAAACTCAAGCAGGGGTTCTGTATCAACCTAGAAGGATGAGATGAGGTGGAAGATGGGAAGGAGGTTCAAAATGGTGGGGATATATGTATACCTATGGCTTAGTCATGTTGAGGCTTGACAGAAAACATAAAAATACTGTAAAGCAATTATCCTTTATTAAAAAAAATAAATCAATGTTAAAATGCTATTAACTACAAAGGAATAAACTTATGAAGACATTTTACTGTAATGAATCAGTTATTTTAGTAGTTATTTAAGGTAGAGAAAGACAAGTATATGATCACTTGCATGTGGAATCAAAAAAAAATTCTACAGATGGGTTTATTTACAAAATAGAGACTCAGAGACATAGAAAACAAACTTACAGTTACCAAAGGAGAAAGGAGGTTGGTAAGGAATAAATTAGGAGGTTGGGATTAACATACACACAGTACAATACATAAAATAAGTAACCAACGAGGACCTAGTGTACAGTACAGGGAACTCTACTCAATAATTTGTAATAACTTATAAGGGGAAAAAAAAAAATCCTGAACAGGAATATATAGTGAGAAAAGCAATGAGCTGGTCACCTTAAACTAACACAATATTTTCAGTCCGCCATTCTTCAATAAAGCTTCCCTGGTGTCTCAGATGGTAAAGCGTCTGCCTGCAATGCAGGAGACCCAGGTTTGATCCCAGGGTAGGGAAGATCCCCTGGAGAAGGAAATGGCAACCCACTTCAGTACTCTTGCCTGGAAAATCCCATGGATGGAGGAGGCTGGTAGGCTACAGTCCATGGGGTCCCAAAGAGTTGGACACAGCTGAGCAACTTCAGTTTTACAGTTCAGTGAAAAGTGAAAGTGAAAGTCGCTCAGTTTTGTCTAATTCCTTGCTACCCCATGGACTGTGTAGTTCATGGAATTCTCCAGGCCAGAATACTGGAGTGGGTAGCCTTTCCCTTCTCCAGGGGATCTTTCCAACCTAGGGATCGAACCCAGGTCTTCCACATTGCTGGTGGATTCTTTACCAGCTCAGTTACAAGGGAAGCCCTCATACTTCAATAAAAAGAAATAAAATTAAAATTTTGAAAAATTTATTTAAACATACAAAATTGCATTTAAGTCTGTGATTGGAACCTAACTAGAGTGACTTAAGCAAGTAACCATTTGATGGCAATAAGAAGCTCCTGATACTGTCCTTCCAGTCCTGAAAGATCTAGGCATGCTTCACCTTCCTGATCTGTTATTAAACAAAACAAAACAACACAAAAAACAAAAAACTTTTTGAAGTTATATTTCTCCAGTGTTATAGAAAAATGATTGACACATGTCATTGTTAAAAATGTACAGCCTGATGGTTTGACTGACATATATTGTGAAATAATTACCACAATAAGTTCAGCTCAGATCCGTCATCTCCTATAGGTGCAGTAAAAAGAAAAGCAAGAAGCAAAGGGGAAATAAAACTTGTGATGATTCACTCTGTTAACTCTTTCATATATCATTGTTATGTTTTAGTTGCTAAGTCATATCCAACTCTTTTGTGATCCCATAAACTGTAGTTTGACAGATTCTCCTGTCCATAGAATATCCCAGGCAAGAATACTGGTGTGTGTGTGTTGTCATTTTTCTCTCTAGGGAATCAACCCAGGTGTCAAACCCACCTCTTCTTCATTGGCAGGTAGATTCTTTATCACTGAACCACCTGGAAAGCCCTTCATATATCATTCAGCAATGTTAACTACTACAGCCATCACGTTATGCATTATATCTCTAATACTTCTTTATCTTACAACTGGAAGTGTGTACTTTTTTGGCCACTTTCTCCTGCCCCCTTATCTGCTAAGTTTAATACAAAGCTGTCCTCTTCATGTTTATAACAAGATGTTTACTGAAGCTCTTTGCTTTGTGCCCATGTTTTATCTAGAAAAAATAGGGACATGAGTAAAGGGTAAAAGACATGTTCCTTGAATCTCTGAATTTTTTATCAGGATATAAAGCAGTGGATATTTATAATTGTAAGGGTAACCACTCAATCCTAAAGGAAATCAACCCTGCATATTCATTGAAAGGACTGATATTGAAGCTGAAGTGCCAATACTCTGACCACCTGATGTCAAGAGCCGACTCATTGGAAAAGACCCTGATGTTGGGAAAGATTGAGGGCCGGAGGTGAAGGGGGTGAAAGAGGTTGAGATTGGTGGATGGCATCACCAATTCAATGGACATGAGTTTGAGAAAACTACAGGAGCTGGTGATGGAGAGGGAAGTCTGGTCTGCTGCAGTCCGTGGGGTCACTAAGAGTTGGACACGACTTAGCATCTGAACAAGAAAAAAGGGCTCTGAGGAGTGTCTGTAATTATGTGTATTGCTCTCTCTCCAAAATTGGAATTCTGCTGGCAAGAAAAAGAAAGTAGGTATTAAACAAGCAATTAGCAGGATCTCCTATTTCATCTTTAAAACTTTTGATTGCCAAAGCCTTTGACTGTGTGGATCATAATAAATTGTGGAAAATTCTGAAAGAGATGGGAATACCAGACCACCTGACCTGCCTCTTGAGAAACCTATATGCAGGTCAGGAAGCAACAGTTAGAAGTGGACATGGAACAACAGACTGGTTCCAAATAGGAAAAGGAGTACATCAAGGCTGTATATTGTCACCCTGCTTATTTAACTTCTATGCAGAGTACATCATGAGAAATGCTGGACTGGAAGAAGCACAAGCTGGAATCAAGATTGCCGGGAGAAATATCAATAACCTCAGATATGCAGATGACACCACCCTTATGGCAGAAAGTGAAGAGGAACTAAAAAGCCTCTTGATGAAAGCAAAAGAGGAGAGTGAAAGCATTGGCTTAAAGCTCAACATTCAGAAAACGAAAATCATGGCATCTGCTCCCATCACTTCATGGGAAATACATGGAGGAAACAGTGGAAACAGTGTCAGACTTTATTTATTCGGGCTCCAAAATCACTGCAGGTGGTGACGGCAGCCATGAAATTAAAAGATGCTTACTCCTTGGAAGGAAAATTATGACCAACCTAGATAGCATATTAAAAAGCAGAGACATTACGTTGCCAACAAAGGTTCATCTAGTCAAGGCTATGGTTTTTCCTGTGGTCATGTATGGATGTGAGAGTTGGACTGTGAAGAAAGCTGAGCACTGAAGAATTGATGCTTTGAGCTGTGGTACTGGAGAAGACTCTTGAGAGTCCCTTGGACTGCAAGGAGATCCAACCAGTCCATCCTATAGGAGATCAGTCCTGGGTGCTCTTTGGAAGGAATGATGCTAAAGCTGAAACTCCAGTACTTTGGCCACCTCATGTGAAGAGCTGACTCATTGGAAAAGACCCTGATGCTGGGAGGGATTGGGGGCAGAAGGAGAAGGGGACAACCGAGGATGAGATGGCTGGATGGCATCACTAACTCGATGGACATGAGTTTGGGTAAACTCTGGGAGTTGATGATGGACAGGGAGGCCTGGCGTGCTGCAATTCATGGGGTCACAAAGAGTCTGACATGACTGAGAGACTGAACTGAACTTAACTGAATGTTTTTCATCAAATTATTATAATTAATAATGTATTCAGCAAAAATAATTAACATGGGCCTGAATAAACTGCATGATTAAATCTCTGGAGAAAAAGACCATACCTCGTAACTTGGAGTACATTACTATCCATTAAATATCATGATGAGTTGCTGTCTTTAAATCAATATTACAGTTTTATTTCTTAGGCAGTTAAAATATGATTTTAAAAAGAACTCTTCTAATAATTAAAATGGTTAATGTATCATTTTTGGCCAAATACACTAATACAAATAATATCTATGGCTTCAAGGAGGAGAGAGGAGAAGTTTTCAATAGTATAAATATGATTGTGTGTCTAGAAAATTTAAGAGAATCAGCTGAAACATACAAATGAAGTAATATAGTGAGATTAAAAGTTTAAAATTCAGTAGTTTTTCTGTATACAAAAATACTCAGAAAGAGTTTAATGGGGGAAACTCTATGCAATGAAAACGTAAACCAAGTAGCAAAATAATAAATTACCTTAATAAGAATTAATGGGAAGTTAATGAAGATATATACCAGTTTATGAAAAATCTTCGAAAACAGAGCAAGATACTTTGTTGTTCCTAAGCTGGAGGACTAGATGTTTATAAACATGTTGATATTACACCAAGTGTATTGAAAATGTATCTGTTAAGTATGGTGTTAAGAACAGCTAGGATCATTTTGAAAATAGAGTCAGAGAAATAAGTGTAGCCACCTAGGATATAATAGTCTTTTACAATGTACTATATAAAAACATAGTTTGGTAGAATCTATACCTATAAAAAATTGCCATTAATTGGACCTGCTGTACAAATTAATTTATTGTGTGATAAGTGAAACATCATGAATCGGAAGTTAAATATCTCTTTATATATGAAAAATTGTAGTAAAAACTTATTATGCCAGTATAATGAAAATGTTAAATTTGACTTTAAAATTTTAAACTTTATATACATAAGGTAATAACCAAAGTTTAAATTTAGCATCATAAATTATTCTGTAAAAGCAAAGTCATAGGGAAAAAATTCCAACATGTTTATTTAAGTTTTTGAGGCTATAAATAGAAATTGACAAAATTTTATTAAGTGTACCCTTATTATAAAATTATTTATGAAAAATTAGTTTATTTTGAAATGCAATATTTAGTAAATATAGCTGAATTATATTTTATGTTTTTATTCATTTGCTAAATAAATATTTTTTGAATGTTTATGTTATATAATTAGTTTAATCAAAATGACAGAGGTTAAGAAGATAGGGAATTTGGTATTTCACTAAAGCAGTTTGAAATTGAGTGAGGAAGGCATATATGCAATTAACTCTAGAGATTAATGGAGAATTAAGAATACTGGAGTGGGTGCTGTGCTGTGCTTAGTCGCTCAGTGGTGTCTGATTCTTTGTGATTCCGTGGACTGTTAATGCTATTCTGTCCATGGGTGTTCTCCAGGCAGCAAAACTGGGGTGGGTTGCCACTCCCTCCTCCAGGGGAATCTTTCCAACCTGAGACTGAACCCAGGTCTCCTGCATTGCAGGTAGATTCTTTACCAGCTGAGCTATTAGGGAAGCCCACTGGAGTGGGTAAGCCATTCCTTTCTCCAGGGGATCTTCCTCATCCAGAGATCGAACCAGGGTATCTTCCTCACCCAGAGATCAAACCAGGGTCTCCTACATTGCAGGTCGATTCTTCACTGTCTGAACCACCAGGAAAACCCCATTTAAATAATGAAATTAAAATATTTGTGGTTGAGTAATCAATGAGTAATCAATAACTACATTTATTTTCAGATTTTCCTCTATTACCCAGATGTAGCTATAATTATTTTTAGAACAACTCTGATATCATTTATTTACTTAAAGCCTCTAGTATATAATAGATTTGAGATTCTATATTATATGCTAGAAAAATCAATGAATCCAAATAAAAGTAAATTCACTACTCATTCTATAAATTCTTAAATTAAGAAATTAAAAAAATCAAAATAAAAGTAGAGAAATACATACAGGGCAAATCAGAACTCCAAATACAGAATAAAGTTGTGACCTGCATAGATAGAATATGCATGTAGATTTAATTAATTTACTCAGAATCAATAATAAAATGAGATAAGCAAACAAAAATCACCTCATTGCCTATTTTTTTAAAAAATTAAATATGTAGTTGGTGCTGAATTTCTTTTGTTTTTGTTGGTTTAAAGTCTAAAATTCCTGGACGATTCCTTCCATTTTCAATTCTATAACCTCAGATCAAAATTAATTGTTTGGGTAACTGAATTCAGGTGGCCCAGTGGTAAAGAATCTTCCTACTAATACAGAAGATGCAAGAGACGTGGGATTGATCCCTGGGTCAGGAAAATTCCCTGAATAGGAAATGGCACACCACCTCCAGTATTCTTGCCTAGGAAATTCCATGGACTGAGCCTGGTGGGCTACAGTCCACTGTGTTGCAAACAGTCAGACACGACTTAATGACTGAGTGCACACACACACACACACACACACACACACAACTTAATTTTATCATTTAAAATATATGTTTTATAACTTTTGTTAATAATATTATTTAGTTAAAATGTTTAATGGAAATTGTATTTCCAAGGTTTGTGTACGTTTGTTTTGACAGAAAGGACAAAGAACTGCTATTAAGAAAAGACATTTCATAATTCAATAAAATAAAAACCAAGTATATTTATTTAAATCATATATTTTTTGATTTACTATTTATATAACTATGTCTTCTTACACACATATAAACATGATAAATTAGTTGTTTGGGATCTGATTTTTACTTCATTAGTTTAGGACCTGCTAATAAGTGTAACAGAGCAGCAAATTGGATGGCATGAAACTAGTCAAATCAAGGAATACTAATGCTCAAAGTTTAGCAAAATTTTCAAGAAAAAAGAAAGGAAATTTTGGCAGCAGTACAGAATCCACAAATACAGACTGTTCTTTCCATAGTGAGACAGTTACTGTTTAAAGTGATTGCTACCTATATACGATAATTTCTCTTAAGAGCAAGGGTTCTTTTAGAAAATGTTCTATTCGTAGGGTGTAGTTGTATAAGAAAAGAAAGTGAAGTCAGTCTGTCGTATCTGACTCTTTGCGATCCCCTGGACTGTAACCTACCAGGTTCCTCTGTCAGTGAGATTTTCCAGGCAAGAGTACTAGAGTGGGTTGCCATTTCCTTCCCCAGGGGATCTTTCCGACCCAGGGATTGAACCTGGGTCTCCCACATTGTATGCAGACGCTATAGAGTATGAGCCAAGTGCCTAGAAAATGACTAGTGCTCAAGAACACAAAAATGATTGAATAAATGAATGAAAGATACAAACAAATGAATAACTTCAGCTAGTCAATGGATTCAAGAAAGAAATGGAAGAAACTGATATCTTTACATATCAAATAAAATGATAACTTCTTAATGTGTCTGAAAGTTGTGCTTTAAACCTGCTTTAAACTGCCACCCAATATTATTTCTCTAAAGACAGAGCCTTCACAAATGCTGCAAGAGATAATCACTGAAATATAATTTCCTTTCATTAATAAAGGAATATATAATTTATATGTTAGGGCTTCCCAGGTGGCTCAGTGGTAATGAAACCACCTGCCAATGCAGGTTGGATCCCTGGGTCAGAAAGATTCCCTGGTGTAGGAAATGGCTACCCACTCCAGTGTTCTTGCTTGGAGAATCCTGTGTACAGAAAAGCCTAGCAGGCTACAGTCCATGGGGTTGCAAAATATAGGGTACAACTGAGTACGCACACAGATAATACAGAACATAAAGCCAAAAAAATACGTTCATGGTGTGATCTGAGATCCCATTTTGTTATGTATATGATTTTGTGCCTTTCTACTGGAGCTCTTCCCCCCCTGCCCACCCAACCCCCCCCCCAAAAAAAAATAAACTATTTAATTCTGAGTTTTAAAGAGCAAAATAATTTACTATATTGAAACAGCCCATTCATCATATAAAGCATTTGATTCTGTCACCTCAAGTGCTTGTTAAATCATTTCCAGCTGCTACAATCAAGGGCCAGGTACTTCTAAGGTCTGGCACTTTCTGAGCTCTATTACACCTTTAAGTATGATTCTTCAATCCAATTCTAACCTTCATAATAATCAAGTGCCCACTCCAGTTAACTTCAAGGCACTGGGAACTTGGAATTCTCTGTATGTGTCTGCCTCTGATTTTCAATCAGACCTCTTCATCCAAAACCTGAAAGGTTCTGAATATCTATGAAGTAGTATAGTAACATTCTCACTTAAAGCAGTGTCAAGAGCAGCATCATTGCAATAAAACTTTGGCAAGGAAACGAAGCTATTAAAGGGATGCCTCTCCAAACCAACAAGGAAGTAACTCAGTGATAGAACGGACAAGTAAGGTACTCACATGATTGTACCTACAAGAATCCCCTGACTGAATAATTTAACATTAAGGTGGAATTCAGTGACAATTAAATTATAAGAAAAAAAGGGAGAATTCAGTGTTTAAAAACCTATAGTGAAGAAAGTTTACACGTTAGCTTTATCTACATATGTTTTATTTTTTTCAACAAATATTAAGCCTCCACTTGGGAGTACTGGTAAGGTGTACATGCATCAATTTAGTATAATTCAAACATATCATAAAAGTAACAAAATAGAACTTAATGATTTAAAAATGTGAAGTTCATGCATTTGCTTCATTTTATTAAAAAAAATTTATAAGAGCATTATTGAGATTTACTTCACATATCCTAAAATTCATCCTGTTCCAGTGTACAGTTCAGTGGTTTTTAGCATATTCACAGAGTTATGCAATCATCACTACAGAACATTTTCATCATTGCCAAAAGAAAACCCTTAGCAGTCAGAGTTGTATTACAGTGTTCTCATGTATCCACACTCAGACTCATATTACTAACATTTGACATTAATATGGTAGATTTGTCACAGGCAATAAACAAACTTGATACACTATTATTAACTGCTGTATACGTTCACTAGAATATAGACATATTAAATTCCTTAATTTTAACTTAATATATTTTTTCGATTCCAGTATCCCAACCAGGATACATTGTTTTTAGTTATGTGTCCTTAGAAAGTGAAAGTGAAAGTGAAGTTGCTCAGTCGTGTCCGACTCTTTGCGACCCCGTGGACTGTAGCCTACCAGGCTTCTCTGTCCATGGGATTCTCTAAGCAAGACTACTGGAGTGGGTTACCATTACCTTCTCCAGGGGAACTTCCCGACCCAGGGATCAAACCCAGGTCTCCCGCATTGGAGGCAGATGCTTTAACCTCTGAGCCACCAGGCTGTCCTTAGTCTCCTCTTAACTGTGACAGTTTCTCAGACTTTTCTGTTTTTGATGATCTTGGTTTGTAATTCCCCTGTCTTGTAATATATTTATCTGTTTTCAATATTAGGGTAATGTTGACCTTATAAAACGACTTAGAAAGTGTTCTTTTTGCTTCTATTTTCTTGAGGTTATCATAGAGAATTTGTATTATTTCTTTGGTAGAATTCATCAGTGAAACCAATTGGGCTTAACGTTATCTTTTCTGAGAAGATTATGAGTTGTTAGCTCCATTTCCTTAATAGTTATGGTGTTATTCAGATTATGTCTATTTCTTCTGTGTGAGTTTTGTACTTTTTGCATTTAAAAAATTGGTTATAAAATTTGTGAGCATAGACTTGCTGATATTTTTCTTTCTTATTCATATGCATGGAATCAATAGTGATGACCCATCCTTCCTTTTTGACACTAGTAATTTGTGTCCTCTATCTTCTTGATTAGCCTAACTAGAAATTTATTAATTTTATCAATATTTTTAATAATCAGGTTTCAGTTTGACTGATATTCTTTTTTTTTGCCTCTTTTTCAGTTTTATTTTTGCCCTAATATTTATTATTTGTTTTTTTCTTGTTTAATCTTAAATTCTCTTCTCTCTCTAACTTCCTGAGGTAGAAACTAAGTTATTCATTGTAGATTTCTCTTTTTTCTTTTACATTTTCTTCTGAACACTGCTTCCACTGTATCTCACAACTTTTGATAATCTATATTCTAATCTTCATTTTGTTCAAAATGTTTTAATTTTCTTGTGAAACTTTTTGAAACCATGGATTATCAGAAGTGTGCAAAGTAACTTCCAAGTATTTAGGTGATTTTCTAGCTATCTTTTCAGGTATTGTTTTCTCATTTAATTCCATTGTCATCTGAGGACTTTGTCCGATTTCAATTGATGGCCTTCATAGCCGATATAGTCTATCTTGGTGAATGTTCTATGTGGTTTGGGAAGAGTGTGTACTCTGCTGTTGTAAGTTGGAGAAATCTAAATAACAATTATATGACATTGTTTAATAATATAGTTCAGATCATCTATGTTCATACTGATTTTTTATCTCTATGATCTGTCAATTGCTGTTGGAGGGGTATTGACGTCTTCAACTAAAATGATGAATTTTTCTATTTCTTCTTTTTCTTTTAATGCAATTTGATGCTCTTCTGTTTCAGACATACACGTTTAGGATTGTAATGTGTTAGCTGACCCCTTTACTATTATTCCTTTCTTTATCTCTATTAATTTTCCTGTTGTGGATTCTACTCTGAAATTACTATAGCTATATTGCTCTCTTTTGATTAGTGTTGTTATTGGTTGGTTCTCTCTATCCCTTTAACTTTAACCTATAAAATTTAAAGTCTTTAAATTTAAAATGGGCTTCTTGTATAAAACAAATTTTTTTTTAAATCTACTCTGACAATCTTCATTTAATTGGTAAATTTAGACCATTGAAAATTAAAAATATTTTGATATATGTTTCTTAATATCTACCATGTTTATAACTGGCTTCTATTGACTCCCTTTGCATTTCTCTTTATCTCCCTCCTTTAAAATCTTCTCTTATTTTAATTTGGTATTTTATATGATTATGTCTTCTTTTAGAATATCAATTATCCTGCTTTTATAATTTATAATATAAAATTTTATAATTATAATTTATAATTATAGTACTTGCTCTAGAGTTTAGAATACACATTTTAAAGTAATTTAACTTTACTTTAAATTATAATACAAATAACCCTATATGGTCTCACATGGAATATGGTTACCTTATAATCAATTCCTTCCTCCCGCCTCTTATAACATTGTTGTCATTTCCTTATACACAAGTAATTCTATTCACCCATTATATAATTACTATGGAGGGATCTTCCCAACTCAGGGATCAAACCAGCCTCTCTTATAACTCCTGCATTCGCAGACAGATTCTTTAACACTTTCACCGCCTGGGAAGCCACTTTAAACAAACAGATATCTTTTTTATCAATTAATTGTAATAAATGTAAGGAATTTAATTTTATGTTCATTTGTTCCTTATCTAAAGCTTTCCCTTTCTTTATATAGATCAAAATTTCTGCCTATGTTATTTTCCTTCTTTCTAAAGAACTCTTTAACATTTTATGCAGGGTAGGTGTGCTGCTGCTGAATTCCTCAGTTTATGTTTATCTGAGAAAGTTTTTTATTCTCCTTTACTTTTTATTTTACTTTTTATTTTTTCTTTTACAATACTGTATTGGTTTTGCCATACATTAACATGAATCCACTACAGGTGTACATGAGTTCCCAACCCTGAACCCCCCTCCCATCACCCTCCCCACATCATCTCTCTGGGTCATCCCAGGGCACCAGCCCCAAGCAACCTGTATCCTGCATCGAACCTAGACTAGCGATTCATTTCTTACATGATAGTATACATGTTTCAATGCCATTCTCCCAAATCATCCCACTCTCTTCCTCTCCTACAGAGTCCAAAAGTATATTCTTTACATCTGTGTCTCTTTTGCTGTCTCACATATAGGGTTATCATTTCCATCTTTCTAACTACGTTTGAAGGATACTTTTGCTGAATATAGAATCCTAGGTTGGATTTTTTTCAACTTCAAATTTTTTATTTTACTCTTATTAAATGATTTCTGACAAGAATTCCACTATAGTTATATTCTTTTCCTCTATAAATAAAGTGGTTTTTTTTTTCCTGAGCTTTTTTAAAGATTTTTTTTGTCTTTGGATTTCTACTGTTTGAATGTAATAGTTCTAGATCTTTTTTTTTTTTTTTTTTTCTTTTCCCATTAATTTTAGTTGATGTTCTCTGAACTAGGCTTGTGGTTTGGTGTCAGTCATGAATTTTGTAAAGTTCTCAAATGTTATTGAAAATATATTTTTGCTGCTTTATTCTTCTCATTTTGGTATTCTAGTTACACATTGTTATGCATAAAAATTGCTTCATGGTTATTGAAAGTTTTGTTATGCTTCTATTTTTCTATTCTTTTTTTTTGTCTTTGTATTTCAACTTTGTATGTTGTTTTATTTAGCTATTCAAATTCACTGATAATTTCCTCAGAAATTTATTTAGGTGTTGTCAATAAATATTTATTCTTTGTTTCTGTTGTGGTGTTTTTTCCTACTCCAGGGGATCTTCCTAACCCAGGGGTTGAACTCACATCTCTTGAGTCTCCTGCATTGGCAGGCAGAGTCTTTATCACTGTGCCACGTGGGATTCCTTTAATTTCCAAAACCTAAGTGTGTGTGTGTGTGTGTGTGTGTGTGTGTGTGTGTGTGTGTTTTCTTTCTTTCTTTCTTAAAGCCTCCATCTCCTTGTTTACATAAGTCATCTTTCTTGCATGGTGTGTGCCTTTTCCATTAGAGCCCTTAACATATTAATCATGGGTATATTAAATTGCAAGTCTTATAATTTTCATATCTGTGATATATCTCAGTCTGGTTCTGATTTGACTTCCCTTTCCCTACCACTTTTTTCTTTTCTCCTTTTGACACTTTTTAATTAAAACAAACAAACAAGAGATGTTGTATTGGATAATGGGTACTGAGGTACATAAGCCTTTAGTGTGAGGTTTATACTAATCAGGGTAAGGCGTAGGTTGTATTTAATGTTTGTGGCAGCTACTGATGTCAAAAGCTTTAAATTACTCTAGTGCCTGTTTCTTTCTTCTCCTCTTTACTCTGGGTTTCCCTCTGTGTTCCTCATGAGAGGAAGAGATTGTGTGCTGCAGTTCTTTCAGCTGTAATCCACTGTTAATATACTAGTGCCCCGCTGGTGAGCTGTAATGTATGGGAAAGGTTATTATTCTACTGTTCTCCTATTGAATTTCTGTTGTAGCAAGTCTGTGTCTCAGAGCTGTGACTTCCACAACTGTTTCTTTAGTGATATACCGTTCTTTGCTGCTGCTAAGTCACTTCAGTCGTGTCTGACTCTGTGCGACCCCATAGACAACAGCCCACCAGGCTCCCCCATCCCTGGGATTCTCCAGGTAAGAACAATGGAGTGGGTTGCCATTTCCTTCTCCAATGCATGAAAGTGAAAAGTCAAAGTAAATTCACTCAGTCGAGTCCGACTCCTAGTGACCCCATGGACTGCAGCCTACCAGGCTCCTCTGTCCATGGGATTTTCCAGGCAAGAGTACTGGAGTGGGGTGCCATTGCCACCTTTCTTTAACCTTTGTCAATTACACCCTTATCTGCCTGTTGTGTTCTCATATAGTTCCATGAAGTCCTAATCCAGTTTGACTGCATTTAGTGTTTTTGTTTTCTCCTTTCTCTACTGAGACAGGAAAGCCAAAAGTGTCTGGGGTATGAGGGATGAACTTCTTCAATATGGAATTACTCTCTCTTCCTGAAAAGTCCATGAGGGATCATTTTCAGAGCTTCACCCTGAGCAATTGATGAGTTTCCTTGGTGTAAACTTCATGAAAGTCTGGAGGTCTCCTAAGACTGAAATCCCCAAGAATTTCTCACTCTTATGCTTGTTTATCCTTAGTCTCAGGCACTTCATTAAAATGACCATTTAAGGGTTGCATTGTTAAATCACTGATTTTCAGTTTGCCCACCAATTTTTCTTGCTGTAATGACAGAGGTGACATCTTCCAAGGTCAAGGAGGGCTAAAATCAGAAGTCTAAAAAGTAGTTTAAAAAATGTTATAGCATGTTTGTATGACTATGGCAATCTATTAGAGAAAAAAAAGTTGAATGTGAACAGGAAAATTTTCATAAGAAAATGAGCTCCTTGAATAAGTGAGAGGAATTAGGATCAAGTTCATAAGGAGTCAGGCTTCCATGGTGGCTCAGATGGTAAATAATTTGCCTTCAGTGTAGGAGACCTGAGTTCAATCTCTGGGTTGGGAAGATCCCCTGGGAAAGGGAATAGCAACCCACTCCAGTATTCTTGCCTGGACACTCCCATAGATAGAGGAGCCTGATGGGCTATAGTTCATTTAGTTACAGAGTCATACAGCGATTAAGAACACAGAATGGTTCACGACTTCACAACCCATTAGTATGGTTATTAAAAACAAAACAAAGCAAACAAACAAACAAAAAAAAGGAAAGTAGCAAGTGTTGGCAAGAATGTGAAGAAATTGGAACCTTTGTGCACTACTGGTGGGAAAGTAAGAGTGCAGCTTCTGTGGAAAATGATGCTAAGATAGAATTCAAAAAAATTAAAACAAAATCACCAAATAATTTAGCAACTCCACTTGTATGTATATTTCCAAAATAATTGAAAGCAGGGACTCAGAAAGCTATTGTATGCCCATGTTCATAGCAACATTATTCACAATTGACCAAAAGTGTAAGCAACCCAAGTGTCCCTTGGCAGATGAAAGAATAAACAAAATATACATATGGGGTTGGCCAAAATGTTCATTTGGGTTTTTCCACAAGATAATACAGAAAAACCCAAAGAACTTTTTGGCCAACCCAATGCACACAATGGAATATTGTTCAACTACAAAATGAAGGTAATTCTGACACTACAACATGGACAAACCTTGAAGATAACATACTAAGTGAAACAAACCAGGTACAAATGACAGATATGTATGATTCCACTAATGTATGGTACCTAAAATAGTCAATTTCATAGAGATAGAAATTAGAATTGTAGATATCAGGGAAGAGGGATGGGTAATGGAGAGTTTTGGGTAATAGGTATAGATTTTCAGTTTGGGAAAATGAAAGCTGGAGATGAACAGTGGCGATGGTTGCACAACAATGTGAATGTACCTAATGCCACTGAACCATACTCTTAAAACAGGTTAAAGTGTGTTGCAAGTGTATGATTAATGTTAGATATTTAACCATGATAAAGTTGTATGTTATAGATATTTAGCCACAATAAAGAAAAAGAAAAAATACATATGAAAAAACTGAAACCTTTGCTATACAATGCTGGGAGGGATTGGGGGCAGGAGCAGAAGGGGACGACAGAGGATGAAATGGTTGGATGGCATCACCAACTTGATGGACATGAGTCTGAGTGAACTCCGGGCATTGGTGATGGATAGGGAGGCCTAGCGTGCTGCAATTCATGGGGTCACAAAGAGTCAGACATGACTGAGCAACTGAACTGAACTGAACTGAACTGAACTCAAGTCCCCTACATATGAATCTTCATGTTGCTAATGTTCAAAGATGTGAATGTGATGTATAGCAAAAACCAATACAGTATTGTAAAGTAAAAAAATAAAATAAATAACTGGTTCTGCTAAGGATCTAGAACCCATGCCATCAATGTCAGAAGCGAGTGAAACTGCTGCTTGTCCTCCATCTCCCATTGCTAATGATGCTTCAGCTCTACCATCTTCCACCTCCTCTCCCTCCTCTAAGTCAGTAACCCTTCTTCCCTGTTCACCCGATGCCAGCCCCTGTATGCCAACTGTTGGACTATACTATTGTACTTTTCAAGCTATTATAAGATTAAAAATATTTTCCTTATTTTTTGTGTTTTTTTTTAATGTATTGTTTGTGTGAAAAGTATTATAAACCTATTACAGTCCAGTACTACACAGCCAATTGTTAGCTACTTAGGTTAACTTTGTTGGACTTAAGAATAAACTGGACTTAGAAACTCACTTTCAGAACAGAACTCATTCATAAATAGGGGTCTTCCTGTATTAGGAAAGTCTTCAAGGATCCATGTTGTAAGGCATGTATTATGTCTTTAGGAAGAAACTTGAGATTCTAAATGTATTTTCACTCCTGCCTACTGGTCTTTTTTTTTTTTAATTATTTATTTTTTATTGAAGTATAATTCCTTCACAGTATTGTGTTGGTTTCTTCCAAACATCAACATGAATCAGCCTTAGGTATAGATATGTCTCCTCCCTCTTGAGCCCCCCTCCTACCACCCTCCCCATCCGACACCTCTAACAGAGCCCCAGTTTGAGTTCCCTGAGTAATATATAAAATTCCCATTGGCTATCTATTTTACATATGATAATATGTTTCCCTGTTACTGCCTACTGGTCTTGATCTGGAAGGTGAATCCGTTTTTTTTTTTTTTTTTCATTCCACTGTCATCAGCCTTGGCAATATGACAGGGTTTATTCCCTGAAATATGAGTTAAAGTTGTATGTTCCTCTTCTGGGTAAAAAAAAAAATAAGGAAAACCCTGTACTGCATTCAGATAACACTTTTCTTGCTACAGGAGACTGTCCTGATCCAGCAACCTACTTAAACAAAGATCCCACAATGCAGAGAATGTGAAACAGAGCTGGGACTGACCTGAAATGGATACAATCTTGAGCATGAAATATTGTGAAAAGTCACTAAGATTATAGGGCCGTTGCTACTCTCAGCATAAGTGAGATTACACTGAATAATGCACTTTAAGATAATCAATTAGTTTAAGAAACTAGTGCATTGTCTTTCTAATATTTAGCTGACTGTTTTATTATTTGTATCAGAAACTGAATAGGTCTCAGTGAACCAAACTCCATGCTCCAGAGTGCTAGGCAGACACAGGAAATGGTGATTATCTTTGATTTTTTTTTTTTTCCAAATCTGAGATTATTTGGTAAATCTAACTCATGTTCAGTGGGTCAGTTGAGTTCAGTCGCTCAGTCGTGTCCAACTCTTTGCAACCCTATGAACTGAAGCACACCAGGCCTCACTGTCCATCATCAACTTCCAGAGTTTACTTAAATTATGGCCATTGATTGGTGATGCCATCCAGCCATCTCATCCTCTGTCGTCCTCTTCTCCTCCAGCGCCCAATCCCTCCCAGCATCAGGGTCTTTTCCAATGAGTCAATTCTTTGCATGAGGTGTCCAAAGTACTGGAGTTTCAGCTTTAGCATCAGTCCCTCCAATGAACACCCAGGAGTGATCTCATTTAGAATGGACTGGTTGGATCTCCTTGCAGTCCAAGGGACTCTCAAGAGTCTTCTCCAACACCACAGTTCAAAAGCATCAAGTCTTCAGAGCTCAGCTTTCTTCACAGTCCAACTCTCACATCCATACATGACCACAGGAAAAAGCATAGCCTTGACTAGACGGACCTTTGTTGACAAAGTAATGTCTCTGCTCTTCAATATGCTATCTAGGTTGGTCTTAACTTTTCTTCCAAGGAGTAAGCATCTTTTAATTTCATGGCTGCAATCACCATCTGCAGTAATTTTGGAACCCCAAAAAATAAAGTCTGACACTGTTTCCCCATCTATTGGGCAGATGCCATGATCTTCGTTTTCTGAATGTTGAGCTTTAAGCCAATGCTTTCACTCTCCTCTTTTGCTTTCATCAAGAGGCTTTTTAGTTCCTCTTCACTTTCTGCCATAAGGGTGGTGTCATCTGCATATCTGAGGTTATTGATATTTCCGCCTGCAATCTTGATTCCAGCTTGTGCTTCTTCCAGTCCAGCATTTCTCATGATGTACTCTGCATAGAAGTTAAATAAGCAGGGTGACAATATACAGTCTTGATGTACTCCTTTTCCTATTTGGAACCAGTCTGTTGTTTCATGTCTAGTTCTAACTGTTGCTTCCTGTCCTGCATATATGTTTCTCAAGAGGCAGGCTAGGTGGTCTGGTATTCCCATCTCTTTCAGAATGTTCCACAGATTATTGTGATCCACACAGTCAAAGGCTTTGGTATAGTCAATAAAGCAGAAATAGATGTTTTCCTGGAACTCTCTTGCTTTTTTGATGATTCATCGGATGTTGGCAAATTGATCTCTGGATCCTCTACCTTTTGTAAAAGCAGCTTGAACATCTGGAAGTTCACAGTTCACATATTGCTAAAGCCTGGCTTGGAGAATTTTGAGCATTTCTTTGCTAGCATGTGAGATGAGTACAAGTGGATATAACTGTTAAAACCCTAGAACAATTGACTATGATGATGCTATTTAACATGAACATGGTTGCCAAGCATATATCTCTGTGAATAGCAAGTGGTGTTGGTTCTAGACTGGATGGACACCCAAACATGACTGACTTTATCTCACATGTACCATTTGTACAAGGAAGCAAAATGGAGGAAAATATGGAATCTAAACACACAGGTAGAAATTGAGCATATAAATCTAACTAAGCAAGGGAAACTGAAGACCTCAAATATATTATATTCATATACACCACTAATTAAGAATTTGTATATGCTTTAGGAAACACCAACCTTCAATTTCTCATTATCTTTATGTAAATGATAATTCGAAAACACAGTGAATCATAAAGAGGTCTAGGGTTCCTCCTCATCAGTTAATATAATCAACAGTGTTCTGTTTAATTTTGTTATCCCTCTGATAATGGTTTGAGTGAGATGTTTTGTGAAGATAAATATATAGAGTTTTTTTTTTTTTTTGCTGACTTTTTTTTCAGGCAGACTCTTGCAGATTTCTTTGAAAAAAAAAGGTGCCTCTTCAACTCGAACTTACTATAACTAACTAACTTTCTTTTTAAAATAATTTTTATTGGAGTATAGCTGATTTACAATGTTGTGCTAATTTCAGTTATACAGCAAAATGAATCAATATATATATATACACACATATATCCACTCTTTTTTAGCTTCTTTTCCATATAGACCATTGCTGAGTATTGGGTAGAGTTCCCTGTGCTATGCAGTAGGTCCTTATTAGTTATCTATTTTATATATGGTAGTGGGTATGTATTGTTAATCTCAATCTCCCAATTTATTCCTTCCCCTTCCTTACACTTTGCTAACCATAAGTTTGTTTTCTACATCTGTAACTCTATTTATGTTTTGTAGATAAGTTCATTTGCAGCTTTTTAAAGACTCCATTTATAAGCAACATCATAAATTTGTCTTTCTCTGTCTGATGCTTCACTCAGTATGACAATCTCTAGGTCTATCCATGTTGCTGCAAATGGCATCATGTTATTCTTTTCTATGGCTGAGTAATATTTCATTGCATATATTACCACATCTTCTTTATCCCATTCCTCTGTTAAAGAACTTTTATCTTGTCTCGTTGTCCTGGATATGAACACTGCTGCAATGTACACTGGGTGCATGTATCTTTTTAAATTGTGATTTTCTCCAGATATACAGCCAGGAGTGGGATTGCTGGATCATGTGGTAGCTCTGTTTTTGCCACAGAGTTTTAAACCAAGTAATCATCATTTAATAAAGGAAAATGTACTTTTTATCGGAAATATCCATGTTCTTTGATACATTAAAAAAAAGCCCTGGAAATTATAATACAGAAAAAGAGTTGAGCTTAATTTCTTCAATTGCTAAAATGCTAATGCCCAGTTTATTGAATACTTACCATTATTTTAAAAATAGCTATTTAAAGTTTTATAGATGTTAGATACTTTAGTTTGTCTTTGAAACTCTGATCCACCATTAGCTTCCTACTAACATTTTAGAATATATTTCATGATAAATCATCAGTGCTGTTCAAGAGTACTTCTGTGATGGTAGAAATATTCTTTATTTTCAATGTCCAAACCACTCAACACTTGTAGCTACTGAGTACTCGAAATGTAGCTAGTGTGACTGAAAGGCTGAATTTTAAAATTTGTTGCTGTTAGTGTTTTGTCACTCAGTTGTGTCCAAGAGTGTTTAGCCACTCTTTTGTGACCCAATGGACAATAGTCCATCATGCTCCTCTGCCCATAGGACTTTCCAGACAAGAACAATGGAGTGAGTTGCCATTTTTCCTCTCTAAGGGATCTTCCAGACCCAGAGATTGAACCCACATCTCCTGCATTAGCAGGTGGATTCTTTACCACTGAACCACCAAGAAAACCCCTAAAATTTATTTAATTTTAATTTAAACAGCCATTTGAGGCTAACAGCTATTACATTAACAAGCACAGATCTAGATCTAAATCTAGATAATTTGAAATTACACTTAATTATTTTGGGAATTCCCTAGTGACCCAGTGGTTACGACTCTGGGCTTTCACTGTTGAGGGCGTGGATTCAAGCCCAGGTTGGGGAACTAAGACTAAGCAAGCCGCATGACTGAAAGAGTGGTCAAAGTGACACACTAGGCTTGAAAGAAGAGAGGAATAATCATTAATAAATAGTCACAGCGTTTCGTTTGGTGAAATTAAAGAAACCATGATACAAAAATTAACAACATAAAAAAAAAAAAAAAACAACAACTCTGGAAACCTCTGAGTTAGAAACTGAATTTTTAAAGTTATATTAGAAACTACTTTTCTATGTATAACACAAAGATTGCAGCACCTCTCTCCTATCTCTAACTAATCATTTTTAAGATCAGAATAAAACAGCTTTATTTCATATATTCAATTTCTGTAACTATATTAGTAATGGCAAAATAAAGTGATAGTCAAAGACATAAAATGTGTTTTATTCTTTACACAGACTTAAAATCTAGTTTTCATAGGATTTGCACTTCCCGCAAATTTTCTTCAGGAGACACTATAATAAAATGTGAAAGGAAAATATTTGGTAAATATACATTAAAATCATGAGTATTTGAGAAGAAATGTGTTACTACTACTGTAAAAATAAGTGCAAAAAAGACTATCTTGGGGTCTGTATTTCAGCAAGTAAGTAAATTGTGGCAAGTCCTTTCATAAATCAAAAATAAATTAATTTAAATTTTCAGTATTAATGGATCATACAAAATTAACACACAATAAATTCATAAGTAAAAACAAACGAACAATTTCAAAGATAAACCGTTTCTAAGGAAACACTTTAATTTGTTATTGTTGCGCTACGTTCAGTCACTCAGTTATGTCCAGCTCCTTGTGACCTTATGGACAGTAGCCCTCCAGGCTTCTCTGTCCGTGGGATTTTCCCACGCAAGGGTACTGAAGTGGATTTCCATTTCCTCCTACAGGGGATCTTTTACTTTGTGTATAATGCATAAAGGACTTTTTTTTTTTTTCTTTCAGATCTGTTTGTGAGTATCCTATCTCATGTAAAATGTTAATTTCATTCCTTTTGAAGCCACTTTCTTACTTCAATTAAATCGCAAATGTGATTCACATAGCTAACATGCCAGAAATGCAAACTTCAAAATCGACAAGTTTGGATCATTTTCCTTCGAAGGCCAAAAGATGGTGCTGCTGTGTAGCTGAGTTATTGTTCCTCAATAATCAATTGCCTTCCACAGTTCAATTCAACTGCTAAAATGGCAGAAATAAATCTGTCATAAGAGCAAGTAAAACAGTTCTGAAAATGCAGTGAAACAAATCAGGTAACAAATTAACTTATAGTGGGATCCAGTGATAATTGGACGTAGTGAAAACTGACAGTTGCCTAGTGGCAAAGAGATTGGTAGCCACTTTTTGTGTAATATGTAGACGTTTCTGAGAATTTAGGTTAAACACTTCTTATCAGGAAGTCATAGGTTAAGGGAGGAGAGGGAGAGTGAGAGAGAATTGGGGGGTGAGGCGAAGAGAGACACTGCCTTTAGAGAAACTGGCCATTTTATGAGAATAACCTAATGAGACAAGTACTTTTATTTCCATCCTAATAACTTAGCAACTTTATAATTTCAGAGTAAACCTCAAAATTTATTTTACTTCAAAACTATTAAATTTTGTTAACATTAAACTATCATGCAGTTAGTGGTGATCAGTATATTATTTAGAGTTAGACTGTACCCATTTTAATTTTATTCTTCACCACACCTATGTATGCACATACTTATAAGTCAAATAGTTTTATGCGAATTATAATAGAAAAAAAAAACAACTTTAAATGTCCTTATACATGAGCAATACCAAATCGCTGCTCTTCAGAGCAGACCCTTTAACAAGTTTAATTTTCATATTTTATTAATATCCTTTGCCCCTGTGGACTTGTAGCCCACTAGTCTCCTCTATCCATCGAATTTTCCAGGCAAGAATATGGGAGAGGTTTGCCATTTCCTCCTCTAGGGGTTCTTTCAGACTAAGGAGTCAAATCAGGGTCTCCTGCATTGGCAGATGGATTCTTTATCTCTGAGCCACCTGGGAAGCCCTCGTACATGTGTGCTTCTTTATATTCCCAATATAGTCGTAGCCATAGATTTTTGCTACAAGGTCAAGATCTGCATACCTGTGTTGGTGAACTCCACCCTTGAGTTAGAGTAATCAAACCAGTCTGAGGGAAAACCACAAAAGGGAGCCAGCCGATATAAGGAAATAGGACAACCCAGCCAAGAACTGCATGGCATGGACATTAAATGCCCTGCCCATAGTGTTTTCAACAGCCTGGTATGACAAAGCCTCGTGGCAGCTGACCATGAAGTACTGAGAAATGAACAAGGTAGGGCCCCTCCCCTCATCTATACAACTGAGCCCAACATTGCCGCCAACTTAGATACCTTGTCCAAGTTTCTAGGAGGATGCTATACTGCACTGAACTTAACAAATTTTTTTTTTTTCCAGTAGAACCCTGGTCACTGAGTCACCGGGCTGATTTGCCTTCATGTGGAAGAGAACAAGTGACATTTCAAGTGGTTCACCAAGGTTACATGCACAACCTCACAAAATATCATGAGAAAGTAGTCAAAGACTGATGCCTGTCTCCTTCAGCAAAATGGTCTTGTTGATATAATGTTAACATGTGAAGACTTGTCTCTGCTGTAGACCCTATGCAGACTTTGCTGGAAGGAAAGAACTGGCAGTGAACCCACAGAGAATTCAAGGTGGAGGCATTGCCCTAAAGTTTTGGGGAGTTCTGGTTGAGTAAGATGTGTGTTGTGCCAGAGTTGTGATTGCTAACAAGCAAGCCTGTCCAGTGTGAAAGAAGAGCAAGCTTTATAGGAATCTGGGACTTTAGGAACTTTTACTCCTTTCTTGAAGCACTGCCTCCATTGCTTATGAAGTGAAAATGAAAGGTGCAAGTGTTAGTTGCTCAATCGTGTCCCACGCTTTGTGACCCCATGGACTATGGCCCACCAGGCTACTCTGTCCATGGAATTCTCCAGGCAAGAATACTGGAGTGGGTGGCCATGCCCTTCTCTAGGGGATCTTCTTGACCCAGGGATCAAGCCTGTATCCCCTGCATTGCAGGCAGATTCTTTATCATCTGAGCCATCAAAGAATACCACCTGGTAGAGAGAGGGCGAGTGTGGGACTGGGGATCAGAGCAGCTGGTCACCTTTGAGAAGATGAAAATATTAGTGAAGCAGATTAAGTCTCTATGCATCTCCTGAGCAGGGCTACCATCTGAGTTAGCCATGCCTGTGACTCTGAACGGTATGGCTTGGGCACTGTGGCTGAGATAAAAAAAAAAAGAAGAGAGTCCCTCTAGGACTTGGGTCTCAGCTCCAGGAGGAAACAGAAACATGTTATACCCCAGAAAGCAACAGTGTCCAGTGTGCACAGCATATCTGTACCTGGAGCAGCAGCAATGGAAAGATAGGAACTTCCCTTCTTATGGAGGAGTGAGATGAGGACATGTTCCATCTACCCACCTCTGTGTGCCTGCTCAGTTGTGCCTGACTCTTTGCGACCCCATGGAATGTAGCCTGCCAGGCTCCTCTGTCCATGGTGATTCTCCAGGCAAGAATACTGGAGTGGGTTGCCATTTGCTTCTCCACGGGATCTTCCCAACCCAGGGATCCAACCTGAGTCTCCAAGCGTCTCCTGACTTGGCAGGCAGGTTCTTTATTACTGTGCCACCTGAGAAGCCCCCACCCACCTCTTCTGAGTTTTGAACTCCCTCTTTGCCTAAGTTGCATGCCTATTTGCAGCATAGAAGCACCCTGTCTGCCAGTCTTAAAAATTCAGGTTTGCTAGGTCTTGTGAGTGTATATCCTTCAAATTTGCCCCTCACCCTCTGCATCCCATTGCAGCTTCTGGGTGTTGTAGGGAAGGAGTGGGGGAAATTCCGCTGATACCTGTGTGTTAGTCACTAAGTCATGTCTGACTCTTTTTGACCCCATGGCCTGGGGCATGATACTTCATGCTCAGGTGAATGGTGCACTGCCAAGGATGCCCAAGTGCCCTTGAAATACAGTGACTTGGTTAATGCAGTGACTGTGTGTCCTGTGTATTCTAAACAATATCCAAGGCAAGGGCCAAAGGAGTCTGGGGCCATGCACTGGTGTTCCCAACTAGTGAAAGAAGTGAATATAATCGATTTGTTAATTTTCTTCTTCTAATGTGTATTGCTATTAATTTCCTCTCTACTGCTGTAGCTTGATACTAGAAATTTTCTTATGCTGTGTTTTCATTTTTTTTTTCAGTTAAAAAGTTTTGTATGCTGTCTTAATTATTTAATTGATCTGTGGGCTATTTAGAAATGTGTTATTTAAATGGTAATCATTTATAGGTATTTCCAAATATCTTTCAGATACTGCCTTCTCATTTAATTCTGTGATGTGTAGAGATATGATATGTTTATATTCACATACTGCCTTGTAAGAAGACACTTTTATTCCCTATATATTGCTTAAACATAATGTTTATATGTCCTCCTATTTTTAAACTCTCACTGTATTTCTATTCCAGCCTTTCTACAAAGTCAGCTGTTTTTTAGACCAAGAACCAAATTTCATTATGAAATCTTTAGTATTTACCTTACATTTTCTTTTCTTTCACAGACACTCATCTTTCCCTCAATCTTGTTTACTTCCCAAGCAAGCATTCCCAGTGAATGTGGCTCTTTTTTCATATATTCCTATTAGTGGTAGTGATAAAGTCAGTTTTGTGTCTTTTCTACTGAGGTCCATATCAGTTGATTATACCAGCCTTTGCCAATATCCAATATTGTTGCTCATCAACATTAGATTACTCCCATATTGGCTCACAGTTTTCCTCTTCGTTCATTCATCATTGGTAGTTGGACAGACTGCACATTGGTGTTAGGGTGAAATCCATTAGGACTGATGTCTTTTAATCCCATCTTTCTAGCTCTGATATTTACCTAATAGGTATTATGATAGATTATTTGCATTGGTAACTCCAATTAATAGCTTTTATTAAAATATCCTTTGCAATATGACTTTCCAGCTTCTTCCATCAAGGATGAAGTCACTTTTCCACTTCAATATTTGCAGGGGATTTGTGAGTTGTTTTGGAAAATAAGATGTGGGGGGATATGAAAGTTGACCAATTTCTAAACTAGATTTAAGAGACTTCTTTCGCAGAACTCTAATTCTGCTATGAAAGCAAACTCAGTAAAGGAGATAAATCACAAGGACCAGAGATGAATCACCTTGACTGTGATTATCTTTGACCATCTAGTTCCTAGTCTACTAGTCAGCTAACCACAAATACAAAGATAAGCCCAGCTAAAATCTACCAAACTTGAATCAGATCAGCAGGATTTCCTCCAACAACTAGAGTATTATTGTTCATTGATTATGGGGCAATCACTTCTATTCATAGTGCTCTTGAAATATGTGCTACCCAAAATGCATCCTATAATTGTTGGCACATAGTATGTATTTAGTAAAGGTACTGTTATGGGCTTCCCTGATGGCTCTGGTAAAGAGTTCACCCTAGAGAAGGAAAAGGCTACCCACTCCAGTATTCTTGCCTGGAGAATTCAACGGATGGAGGAGCCTAGCAGACTACATACAGTCCACGTGGTTTCAGAGTCAGGCACGACCTAGCAACTAAACAACAACAAACATACTATTTTAAATATCGTGACTCACAAAAACTCCAGTACCAAGTGATACTTCTTTCAGCAATTTGGTCTAATTGTTTGTGTCTTCAACACTTCTTAACTATAATAGCTTCAACGTTCATTCTGTTTCAACCACTTACTTAAACAATTCTGCACCACATTCTATCACTACTTGAAATATGAGACTCAAGATACAAAAATTAAGCTTCTGATTACATATTCTTTAATTATTTTGTAAAATGCTATGAGATGAATAGCCATGATAGACTTTGATAATTTAATTTTAATATTGAGCTGAATTCAATGAATTGTCAGCTGTTCTGGGTTTGCTTTGAATGACCAAAAAAAATTTCATCAGAGCTGAGTTTAATGAATATTTCTCCACAGAGATTCTGGTATGAATTATTATAATTAGATAAGCTTAAAACAGCAAAACTCTAAGTAGTTATATTAACAACAAAACCAGAGATATACACCAGATACTGAAAAATTGTGAAGAAAAAAACGTGGTGCACTAAAATGACCCTTGAACATAGGTGGATTTAGGAAAGAGTTGTGAATTTTGTACAAAAAAAGAAAAGAAAAAGAAAGAAAGACCCTGGAGAACTCTTCAAATCAACTCCACATCTCTGTAAATTTAGTAGCCTTGGATCTTTTCTGAGTCTACAAATCAACTTTAGTTCAATAAAAATTACATCTGAAGAAGGCTGTGTATCAATTCCTAACTGAGCATCAAGAAATCTTCTATGAGGTCTTTCTCTCACAGTTGTTGGTTTCAGTGTGCTTTTAATGAATAAAATGTTGAGATAAATATTGCTAATTTACCCTGCATCCTTTATGATATCTAATAGTATAAACTATATAATTTGTTTTATTTTGTATCATCTTTCCTTCTCTAATATTCACAATGCACATTTTCTTCATTCTAATTACAATTGGCAGATGTTCAACAATTCTCATTTGATCAATCATCAACTTTTTTTTTTTGGAATCGTTTGTTATGCCAGGCAGATATCTGATATCATTTTATTTCCTACTTCCTACTACTTTTGGTTAGTCACTTCAAATCCCCCAAATTATTGTCTTCCTGCCATCTTACATTTTCTTTCATTCCTGTAAACACACTTCTGCCTCTGATAGTATCTGAATTTATTATCACCTCACTTTCTGGTATTTACCCACAAAAATTAATACAAAAGTTTTTATTCCCTCATTCCATTTTATGAAGTTCAGGTTATTTTGTGCCTGATTGCAATCTACCTCTATCCCATCACTGAAATAGTGATGGTCTGTCTCTTTCTCTCCTTTGTCTTTGCACTTATTCTGTTTAACTTTCCATAACTGATATATCTACATAATCTCAAATCATTGTTTTGTTCTCCCTTTGATTTTTTTCCATGTGCCACTTTTTTCTTAAAATGTAATTCTTCCTTGGATTCCTTAGGGGATCAAACTTTTAGTTTAACTCTTAATGATGTAAGGACTTCTTGAAATTCTGACAATCTTCATTCAGTAACCATTCATTCATTTAACAAGATCTTTTGAATACTTGTTATACGTCACAAACTATCCAAGAAATATATATCCTAGAAATATATAACTGTAAAAAGAAGAGAAAAAGTTCCAGATTTCTTTCATTACATCTTTTTTCTTTTTAACATTTTTTTTAATTGAAGGATATTTGCTTTACAGAATTTTGTTGTTTTCTGTCAAACCTCAACATGAGTCAGCCATAGACATACATATATGCCCACCCTTTTGAAACTCCCTCCCACTTCCCTCCCCATCTCACTCCTCTAGGTTGACACAGATCCCTTGCTTGAATTTCCTGAGCCATACAGCAAATTCCTGTTGGCTACCTATTTTACGTATGGTAATGTAAGTTTCCATGTTACTCTTTCCATACATCTCACCCTCTCCTCCGCTCTCCCCATGTCCATAAGTCTATTCTCTATGTCTGTTTCTCCATTGCTGCCCTGTAAATAAATTCTTCAGTGACATTTTTCTAGATTCTGTATATGTGTGTTAGAATACGATATTTATCTTTCTCTTTTTGACATACTTCACTCTGTATAATAGGTTCCAGGTTAATCCACCCCATCAGAACTGTCTCAAATGCATTCCTTCTTATGGCTGAGTAATATTCCATTGTGTAAATGTACCACAGCTTCTTTATCCATTCATCTGTTGATGGACATCTAGGTTGCTTCCATGTTCTAGCTATTGTAAATACAAAGACGACGAACGATGACAAAGCCATGTGCTAAAGGTTACAACTGGGATTTTACAGTACCAGCCACAGAAGTATATGGAGCAAATACAGAACTTATGGGCTTCCCAGGTGGCTCGATGTGTAAAGAATCTACCTGCAATGAAGGAGACACAGACACACATGGGTCTGATACCCTTGTCAGGAAAAACTCCTGGAGGAGGGAATGGCAATTCACTCCAGTATTCTTGTCTGGAAAGCACTACACACATAACTTGTACTGGAGGGATGAAAACAATCAGAGGAAAATGTGTTGTGTCATTTAGGGCACTGGCAGGACATAAAAACCAGTCAGATGGCTAAAATTAAAGAGAATTACTGAGGTGATTGTATTTGAAGATGAAGAAAGATTTTAGAGGAATTCAGGTAACAACAGAAAGTGTCGTTACACACATAGGGTTGAAGAAGAAAAGAGGAAAAGAGTATTACTGAAATCGGGTGGGAGCTAGAACCTGAAGAAGGGCCAGTTCTTTGGGGGAGTTACAGTCATGAGGGTTACAGTTGAAGCGTGGAGGAAGAAAATATTCTGAGCTCTCTATTTCTCTTTCCCTTAATCTCTCACTGGTGCCTGTCACTTGCCCAACTCAACTAAAAGCAAAATGGTGCCCATGGTATCAACCACCTGGAGCTCTGAACAAGAAAGAGAATGTATGGGTTAGAGCTGGGGAAGATGGCATAAACTAAACATAAACTACTTTTGTTATCTACTCAAATGAAGAATTTCTTATTTGTGGTACAGACGAAACATAAACTACAATCAGACTCAATATCATGGGATGATGTCAGATCACTTTATTCTTATCTAGAACCTAAATGATACTAATACATATAATTGTTATTTTTCACACTATTGGGTTAGAAAAGGAGGAAAGGAAAGAAAGATGAGAAACATTGCTATAGTCCCTGACTCTTTCTGGTCACGAGGTCCATATTAAAAATCATAACTTTCTTTTACTATTATCTATTTTATGTTCTCCTTATCCTCTACCAGCTGCTGGGATTGCTCTATCTGTTGGGTTATCTAATTGACTATTCCAATGGAATCTAGGTCTTAAGTCAATTCTGCCTTTATTGATTGTCCTGCTTTCCCATTCATTATTATTTATGAGCTTGAGATCTCCAAGCGCCATCCTATTGAATCTCCTGGGTTCCAATATAATGTTCTTGCTTCCAACTGTGAAAGCAGACCACTGTTTTCCCCTGGTAATAAGGAAATGTTATTATAACCAGAATAATAATCTTATCAATGTCTGTTGATTTCAGGACATGTAAAACCTAAAATGTCCATGATCAGTCTCAGTTTCCATGAATGAGATCCCCGGTAAAAGCATTTCTCACTTCTAACCAAGGTCTCAAAAGTTGTCATATTATCCTGCTGTTGCTCTGATAACCATGCATAACAGAGAATCCTAAAATCTCTTAAGATTGAGAAAAACAGATTTCTTTTCTCACTAATGATTCTTCATCCTACATATTATATTCAGGTCTGCTTTTATATCTCTCCTATAAACAGCAACTAACCACAGCATGTGCTTCTCATAGTGGTTGACATAAGACCCATAACTGCATGAGCCACATTTTGCATTGGGTCCAGTTAAAGTTAACAGACTTATTGATTACTAAATAAGTGAATCAGAACAGCAGACATCAAACCTAAATAGGCTCACCATCTGTTGTGCCTCCTTCTTCATGGTGAGTGGTGCAAAATACTGCAAATTGTCACTCATTTTAGAGAAACATCTTGGCATTCCAAGACCACTGGACCCCTAAAGCTTCTCTAATGTGGCAGACCTCACATTTGTGTGTATAGCACTTTTTTTTTTTCTCAGCTTATAACAAAGATGTTATTTTAGTTACTATGGCATCTACCATCTATGGTACTTAAACTACTTCAGTCTTGTAGAATGATGTTAACAATGTAACATTCAAGAATTATGCTTTATAGTTCTTAACATGACAGAATGCAGTAGATTTGACCTAACTTGAATTTAAGACAGTAAAGGTGTACATGGGTCCTTGTTGCTGTTGCTGCTGCTAAGTCGCTTCAGTCGTTTCCGACTCTGTGCTAGATAAAGACAAACTATAAATGATTGTTGCAAACACTTGGAATTAAACAGTCTGCTAAGGAATTACATATATATTGAATATCAGGAGCTATGTCAATTTGATGTGTCTAGATTATTATTGCAGTTGTAGAAGGGAGTCAACTTTCAGGGCATTTTTCTTCATTTGTCTTGGATCTTTTTACAAATATGGGTCATGAAACAAATGAAAGGATTCTGTTAGTTGCCAGATATTTCTACTGTAGCTATAGTTTTAGATACTAGTATTAGTTGCTCAGTTGTGTTTGACTCTTTGTGACCCCATGGAAGCCCAGCAGGCTTCTCTGTCTGTGGAATTCTCCAGGCATGAATACTGGAGTGGGTTGCCATTCCCTTCTCTAGGGGATCTTCCTGATGCAGGGATCAAACCCAGATCTCCTGCATTGCAGGCAGATTCTTTACCATCTGAGACACCAGTTGGGAAGATCATACGTTTTTAATACTAAAGAAATAGCTATTGAGGCCACTGTGAACTGGACTTGGGATATGATTTCATCTGTCACCTAACTTCTGTAAGCAAATCACACTACTGGTGATTGAATCATGGTAATGTTTTGGTTCCACGGGAATTGATGCTACTTCCGAGTAAATGTTTAATAATCTCTGGTATTTCCATTTTATCAGGTATAAACACCATCTAGGGCTCCCCTGGTGGCTCAGACAGTAAAGAATCCTCCTGCAAGGCAGGAGACGTGGGTTTGATCCCTGGGTTGGGAAGATCCTCTGGAGAAGGGAATGGCTACCTATTCCAGTATTCTAGCTTGGAGAATCCCATGGACAGAGGAGCCTGGTGGGCTATTGTCCATGGAATCACAGAGTTGGACAAGACTGAGCGACTATTGTAGCCAAGTTTCTCTGGCAATGGTTTAAAGGAAGATTCAGAATACATGTTTGCATCTCCATTGCAAGTGGCCTATTTACAGTGAGCTAGACTTTCCCTCCTTCAGGGGATCTTCCCAACCCAGAGATCAAATCCAGGTCTCTGGCACTGCATGGCAAACCATTATAATATTCTTGCCTGGAAATCCCCATGGACAGAGGAGCCTGGTGGGCTTCAGTTTTTTTAGTCACAAAGAGTTGAACACGACAGAGCAACTAAGCACAGCACACATAGACTTTCCCTACAAATAAAGTCTCCAGTTATACAAACCAGCTTAGATCTGGAACTCATTGAGACTATAATCTCTAAACACAGATTTTTTTTTTCTGAATATAAAGATCAATCAATATCAAAATGACCACTAACTCCTTTCATGTATAGCAATTGCATAATCAATTAAACTTTGCTACAAATCTTGTAGTTAAAATTATTTGAATGCCCCTTTGTCCCTTCAGCCTACTGGGGTAACTGGTTCTCTTTTCTCTAATCCTGAGTATCACCACAACCCAGCCTCTACAACTTTGGGTACTGCTATTAACACTAAAACTGGGGAGTCCAATTAAATGGCACAATCTAAAATAGTCATCTTCACCTTACAGTGGGAAGCCATCAAAGAGTGTTATAAAAAATGTTGGTACTCCACCATAAATGTTTTTCCTTAATACTTTAGTAAAGGGGATATATTTTAAGAAACAGCAGAGAAAATTGCATACAATATATCCATTCCAATATTTGCATATCCCTCATAGCCTGAGAAGCAAGTTCCATGATCTTAACTGCGTTGAGAGGAAGGCAATATTGAATCTGCTGCTGCTGCTATTTGGTCACTAAGACGGAGGAGCCTGGTAGCCTGGGGTCTTTAAGAGTTGGACACGACTGAGCGACTTCACTTTCATGCATTAGGGAAGGAAATGGCAACCCACTCCAGTGTTCTTGCCTGGAGAATCCCAGGGACGGGGGAGCCTGGTGGGCTGCCGTCTATGGGGTCGCACAGAGTTGGACAAGACTGAAGCGACAGCAGCAGCAGCATGTCTGAGTCTGTGCTGTGACTCCCTGGCCTGTAGCCCCTGAAGCTCCTCATCTATGGGATTTCCCAGGCAAGAATACTGGAGTAGGGTGCCATTTCTGTCTGCAGAGGATCTTCCCAACCCAGGAACCAAACCTGTGTCTCCTACTTGGCATTTAGATTCTTTACCATTGAGCCGCCCGTATTGAATCTCTAAGCTCCAAGTAATCAACCAGGGAAACTCTTAGAGCATTCCAGTGCGTAAACGAAGAGGAGGTGGGGGAGAGAAAGAGAGAAAAAAGTAAAGGAAGACGTGTGTCTTCTAACTGTAGACATTTTACAAGAACTCTATCTTCGGAACACTATACCGTACTTTTCTCGTCAAACCTATTTGTAAATATAGATGCCTCAATTATGTCAGTGTAGCTGGTTTCCAGCCTGTACTTCCATTTAAAGTCTTTTAATATTATTATTTTTAATCCAACTTCACATTAGTAGTTGCAGGATATTTCTACCTAGATATAGCACTGATTTCTGAAACTCAGCATATTTTAAGTGAACTCATTTGCTCTTCATTGTACTTCTATCCTTTTCAAAAAAAAAATTCTTGTACTGTTTGAAAGTACTATCATTCTCTAAATTTCTCATCCTTAAAATCTTAGAATCATCTTTCATTTATTCCTCTTTCTTGATTTGCCATCACATGCCATCAGATGAATCTTGTCAGATTTCACTTTTTGTAACTCTTGTCCCTTCTTTTCTCTGCACATATTATCTCTATGATTTAAGCCACCATTTTCTCAAATGGACAATTGCAATGATTTCATAACTGATCTGATTAGATTTTTATTACAACAGTTTAGGTAAAATTAGCATTTCCAACACACAATATTGGTTATGCCATTACTGTGATGCAAAATTTTCAAAATCACCCTGCACAGACCAGTTTAAATTTGTATTTGCTATCTTTTTATTACTAGTTTTTTTTTTCTTTTGACTCACATTGGTTAAAAATTCTTTAAAAATCATCAAATTTACAGTATTGTGAAGCAATTATCCTCCAATAAAATTTTTTAAACTAAATTTATCCTGTAGCTGAAGTAAAAAAAAATAAAAAGGTAACAATTCAGTTGCTAATCATATCAAGTCCTTTATGTTAAACCTATCTAATCAACTGTAAGTATGAACATAATTATCTATAGTCAGAAATACAGATTTTCTAAATAATGTGCTTTGACATCAACATATATATGTGATATGAGCTATGGTTATGAAGCCATATGGACAATATCATTAGCTGATTTGTAAGATTACTTGAAAAGATTGGTTCTGTGCTGCTTCCTCAGACAAAATTTTTCTCAGTTTTTCTCAACAGTAATAGCTTCTTTAAGATAGTATTATTACAAACATGAAGGAATTAATCATAATTGCTTAGTGAGAAAACATTTGACTTTCTGGAAATGAGATTTTTATATCTGTAAATGGGATAATAGCATTTGCCCTACATACTTGACAGAGTTGTTTTGAGGCCAAGAGAGATTTAAGAATGATTTTTAAATACAAATATATAGAGATCCTGTTATCTGTAATTTTAAAAGCTGAAACACATAAAAGCATAAGGAAATGACATGTTTTAATGGAAAGAAAGACTACTATTAAATACAAATATTTTCTGAAATTACAGACTGGGATGCTAGACATATTTAAATAATGCTGAAACTCATTGAGTCAGTTTATATTTGAAAACTTATGTAGATATGTAATCCTCAGCTGTGTTTGTTGAGTACAATTCTCATTGTTTTAGTTTATTCAAATCTCCTTGTAACAGACAAAATAGACTAAAATGTGTGAAATAAATTCCATTTTGTAAAGCTGAATCAGTAAACTCATAGTTGATGTGTGAGTGCATGTTAAACGCTTTGGTCGTGTCTGACTTTTGGTCGCCCCGTGAACTGTAGCCCACCAGCCTTCTCTGTCCATGGAATTCTCCAGGCAAGAATACTGGAGTGGGTTGCCATTCTCTTCTCCAGGTAATCCCCCCAACCCAGGGATTGAACCCCAGTCTCCTGTATCTCCTGCATTGGCAGGAGGGTTCTTTACCACTAGCACCACCTGAAAGCCCCTCATAGTTGATATCCATTAATTACATCTTTCTGTTACTCAAATCAATCAGTCAATCAATCAAGTTTTCTAGTGTCAGTTTCTAACAAGCTTTTTGCCATATTAGGTTAAAATACTAAATAAATAAAAGTCAGTTGCCTGGAACAGATACTATCTAAATCAGAAGAACATAAAACCAATATCAAGTGGTAGAAACAATTTCAAATTTTGAGGAAGGGTATTAGCACTCTTCAAACTGAATTCTTCATACCTCAGAGGTCCTAGGGACATACCTAAAGGCCATGCAAGGGTAGAGGCAAGCCATACAACAGAACTCTTGAACCTCCACTTGGCTTCTTCGTAGTTTGTTTTCATTTGTTTGATGTCTAGAGGCTTTTCCTCAAATCGTCTTTGGAGAAAAGGTCTCTGTTGCCATGTTTTCTCCTCCCTGCCACTTGCTGTGGAGACTTTTCCCAAAAAAGAGTTTGAAAAACTCTATGGTATAGGAAGGCGTTTCTTTTCTGCAATGGATATGTTACTCTTATAGCACATTGACGTAGTTGATTCAAATTAATGGAGATATGTCATCAAAAAGATTAAATGATATTTATAAAATTGTCTATCAGACAGCAACTGAGTATTAGTGATAGGCTGAATAATGGCCCTTCATGGTCCATGCTCTGGTCTTCAGAACTTATGAATGTTTGGTAATTTGCTGCAGTGGCTTTGGGAACCTAATGTAGTATGTAAAACTTCTGCATATCTGTGGTTGTGGTAGAAATATGCTTGTTATTATAGCTTCATTTGACAGCATTCTCTATGAAATTTCTCTAAGTCATTTACACATTTATTTATTAACTAAATGCATATCATGTATTAGGAGCTGTTTTCGATTTTCAGATAAATAAACAATTGCTCCATAGGTCCAGATCTTGAGAGTCTAGAAGTCTGATTGAAGAGACAATCAGGAAGTAATTATGCTAATGTGTTGAATCTTTGTGATGTTGTGATGTATAGCAAGAAAAATAAATTTGGTCTTTGTTTCCAATCCCTGACACAGAGCTCTTAAACACTTGTAGATTCCTAAATGATGAGAGCATCTTTTGTTCCAATGAGGAGACTCTGTGGACTTCTGAAGAGTTCCTGGATGAAGATCAGTCACCAGGGTTTTGAATTTTCAGCTCCTGCCCTTTAAATTCTCTTAAGAAGAGAGGGGGGTTAAATACAAACTTAATGATATATCATGCCTATATGATAAAGTCTCCATAAAAATTCCAATAGCATGGGTTTCTGAGAGTTTCCAGGTCAAGGAAATCATGACATCCTTGGTGGGTGACACAGGCAACTCCATAGGAACAGAAGCTCCTCCCCTTGAGACCCTCCCAGACCTTGCCCTCCATATCTCTTTATCTTGCTGTTCATCTGTATCCTTTATCATGAAGTGAAACTGAATGTTGCTCAGTTGCGTCTGACTCTTTGAGTTCCCATAGACTGTAGCCCATTAGGCACCTCTGCCATGGAATTCTCCAGGCAAGAATACTAGAGTGGGTAGCCATTCCCTTCTTCAGGGGATCGTCTGGACCCAGGGATTGAACCAAAGTCTCTTGCTTTGCAGGCAGATTCTTTAGCATCTGAGCCACCAGGGAAGCCCCTCCTTTATTATATCCTTTAATAAATTGGTAAACAGAAGTAAGTGTTTCTTTGAGTTCTGTGAGCTTCTCTGTGTATGTGTTCAGTTGTGTCCAACTCTTTGTGACCCCATAAACTGTAGCACACCAGGCTCTGCTATCCATAGTATATTCCAGGCAAGAATACTGGAGTGGTTTGGTGTTTCCTTCTCCAGTAAGCGGCTCTAGAGAATTAATTATATGGGAGGAGAGGGTCAAGACAACCTCAGATGTATTGTCGATTGTTCAGAAACATATGTGAGGGATTTCCCTGGTGCCACAGTGGTTAAGATTCTGCACTTCCAATGCAGGGGGCACAGGTTCTATCCCTGGTTGGGTAGCTAAGCAGAAACACGAGTGACAACCTGGTTTTTAAATGGCATCTGAAGTATGCTGAAAGCAGTCCTTTCACCTGTGGGATCTGATATTTTCTCTAGGTAGAGAGAGTCAGAATTAAGTTATAGGACACTTAGCTGATGTTGCAGAGAACTGCTAGTGTAAGAAACCCCATCCTTCCACCCCATACATCTTGTGTCAGAAGAATTGTGAGTATGGTAATAATGTGAGAATAAGGAAGCCACACAGAGGAAAAGACTTGGGGTTTTCTAACCTAGTCCTATAAAAGAGGCATGCATAAAGGAAAATGTAACATTAATGCTGTCAAAACCTGAGGGAGAACTCGACCCTATCTGGGAAAGGCTAGAAAGACTTCATGGAAGAGATGATGCTTACATTAAGCTACAAAGAATCAGAAGAAACTTTCCAGGGACATTAGGTTTAAACAGGGAATTCTAAAAAGAACAAGTACAAAATATGGCAATATGAAGAATTTTAGTTACTTCAAGTAACTACAAAATATTGAAATTTGGGACTAGATCTCCAGAAGGATGGTTACATAGATTAATATTAGGCTGATGAAAGCATGCTATGGAATTCTCCCCACCTACTATGTTTCACAAATAATTTAAAGATGAGGAAATTATATCTATTAAGTTATAAATAATGATAGGTAGAATGGTGCATTTGTTGTAAAAAAGAATAAAACCAAGATTTAAAAAAAATATATATGTATTGTGTTTTTAAGAGGAGCTGTTGTCCCTTTCAGCTATATGCTTCCACAATTCCGTAAAAATCTAAATGAAACTTTTTTTCTAAATTTCTAAACTAATAGAAAAAAAGCTATTATATATATTTTAGATAAAAATACATGTTTGTAGAAAGGTTGTGTTTTTTAAAATTTTTAAAAATGTATTATTAGTGTTTTATTTATTAATTTTTTGCATGTCATGGGAAAAGAAATAATTTTTTCCAATATTCATATGCTACCATGTCCACAAATGTCTGAGTGTTGAAAAGGATTATTTGTTGCGTTTCATTTGTTTGTTTTGTTTTGCATTGCTTTCATTAGGATGTTCCAGGATTATGCAGCTGTAGTCAAGGTCTTTATTTATTTTGTTCTATTCAAAATGGGCTCTTACTTTAGCAGTGGTAATTTCTCAATCGTCACTCCTTCTCTAGCACTCTTTTAGTAAAGTATGAATGTCCATTGTTTACCGCTGCTGTTACTCCTCTGATGTGAAGGCCACCTGTCATTGAAAAGAGTTCCCATGTTCCAGTGAGGCAGATACGATGTTCTTAAATATATTCTAAGATTTATTTAATAGGTTTGACCTTTCCAGAAATTGTCCTTATCCATCATTATAGTACATGATCAATCATTTTATTCTTCATCTATAAAGCAAGCATTAACAATAGGGGAAAGAGTTTACATTCCATTTTTCTCTAGAGATTTATCTCAAAATGGTGTGGACAGCTCTAGTAATTAAGGATGGGAAACTAAAAGATGTGGACCAATATGACATCCCTTACAAGGGTCAGGTTCTTAATTGAACTTTCTCTAAATCTCTATATTCCCTTAGATTTGAGGGACATAAAAATGGGTCCAGTAATCTCTCTTTGGTTTATTTCTATGTGACTGGACTATTTGAATAAATATGCCTTGGATTCTGATTTCCTCATTTATTTTTCTAGTATCTTGGTCTAGCCTAAAATTAGGGTAGTATTTACTATTTTTGAAAGATAGAAAATATGACTGGGCTGGTTAGTGAATTACCTTCATTCTCTGACCAGATACTGACAAAATTTAACTGTTCCAAGGTTGGCTTTATTATTTTGACTATCACTGCAGTCTTACTCAAAACACTGGACAAACTTTGAAAGTTTACTTATTGGTCTACATTTAAGATAAATATCTTGGAATATGTAACTTTTAATTTGGGTACTTTAGCCAGATACACCTTTTACAAACTAAATTTTATTTTCTTAAAAGAAAAAAAAGGATTACCACATCCTCAAGCTGCAAGGGCACTTCTTGAGCAAGATCTGGTCTCACTTTTCCAATATAATTTATAACAACGTCGAGTGGAATAAAAATAATTTCTTTCTATCAGTCAGTGTACTGGCTCCCTAAACACTAGTTGGATTAATAATGTCAGAAGAAAATTTAAGGTATCTTATTACTTGCTTTTATTTTCATTTTGAACTACTTAAAGAACACTAAAGCAACAGTAGTGACAGATATGTTTTTAAAATAAAAAAGTACAATTAACAAAAATCTAATCCATATCTTTACTATTCTTTAATCATAAAATCAAATTTAATCACAAGAAATTCAGGAAAAGACAGTGGTAGTGATAGAGACAGCTTGTATCTACTCTATCTGGGCTACTATTGAAAATGAAATATGCAAAGGTGTTATTTCTAATATTGTTAAAATATGTATATTTAGCACTGTACGTCATTAAAATTCAAATTTAAAGATAGAAGCAATTTTCCATTTAATGATAGCCATAACCTACATATGATCACAAGTGTATAGCTCAGAGCAGAGCGGACCCCATTCTTCTGAACATTTGCTAATAAATTTTTTGAGATTTTTAAAAGCATATCATGTTTTATATAATGAAATTCCATAAGGTAATAATAATATTTATGTTTTTGTATCAATCTATCAAAACCAAATATTTATTCTTTATTTTCATTTGTATAAATCAATATGCAAAAGATTTTTTAATATCTAGTAAGATAACAATTAGGGCTTCCTTGGTGGTACAGAGGATTATCTTTCTGAACTGTGTCTATTTTGATTTATATCTAGATTATCTCTATAGCAAGACTTCCTTGGTGATTCAGAGTGTAAAAAAATCCACCTACAATGTAAGAGACCTGGGTTCAATCCCTGGGTAGGGAAGATCCCCTGGGGAAGGGAATGGCAACCCACTCCAGTATTCTTGCCTGCAAAATTCCAAGAACAGAGGAACCTGGTGGGCTACAGTCCATGTGATTATAAAAAATTGGACACGACTGAGTGACTAACACTTTTACTTTCTATCTCTGTAACATGCTGAAATATTTGGAGGAAAAGTAATAAGATCAACAGCAACACCCAGAACAGAACCTTACTTGTCTAGATGTTTTCCTGACATGATAATAAATACTTGAAAACATCTGGTTGACAATATTTCATTTTTCGTATATATATATATGAAATCAAATCTATAGTTAGATGCATTAATTGGTCTATAATTAAGCAAGCTCTGGATTTATTTATTAGATAGGGGAACATCTCAAGTGTTATTTTTATAGAAGTTCATTCTTTGGTCCAAAATGATCTGTCTAGTGAACTTTTGAAATAATGAGGAATACTCAGTTCTAAAATAACCAGCTGGAAAAGTATCTCCTAGATCTTCATTTTTATTTTCATGTAAAAAAGGTGAGAATTCAGCTTTACTCAATATACTTATACCCAACTCAGGGTTGGGCATAAACAAAGACAAAGAACAAAGACAAAGAATGTGGTTGATGCTAACCTGATGGAACAGCTGTGAAATGCAAGCTATCCCAGAGAGATATAACTGAATTCATATCAATCATAAGCTTTCCTTCTATATTTTGGTTGTTTGAAAACAAAATTCCTCACTTCAGTAAATTTTCCATTCGGTTCAGTTCAGTTCAGTCGCTCAATCGTGTCCGACTCTTTGTGACCCCATGAATAGCAGCACGCCAGGCCTCCCTGTCCATCACCAACTCCCAGAGTTCACTCAGACTCACGTCCATTGAGTCAGTGATGCCATCCAGCAATCTCATCCTCTGGTGTCCCCTTCTCCTCCTGCCCCCAATTCCTCCCAGCATCAGGGTCTTTTCAATTGAGTCAACTTTTCACATGAGGTGGCCAAAGTACTGGAGTTTCAGCTTTAGCATCATTCGTTCCAAAGAAATCCCAAGGGTGATCTCCTTCAGAATCCATTAGCATTCTATTAAACCATACACTGTTAATTAAGAAGGTTAGTTCTTGATATGCTGAATGTTATAATTTGTGAAGATTTTGTGTATTTAAAATTTAAGCAAGGAATACCATTCTATTTTTAGACAAGTAAAGTAGAGCACAAAGACGATCAAATAACTAGTTTGATATTTACTACCTAGTAGATCACTTTCCTAAATTTAAACCCAGTTTTTGTTTTGTTTTGTGTAGGGCTCTGCCTCTTGAGAAACCTATATGCAGGTCAGGAAGCAACAGTTAGAACTGGACATGGAACAACAGACTGGTTCCAAAGAGGAAATGGAGTACATCAAGTCTGTATATTGTCACCCTGCTTATTTAACTTCTATGCAGAGTACATCATGAGAAATGCTGGAGTGGAAGAAACACAAGCTGGAATCAAGATTGCAGGGAGAAATATCAATAACCTCAGATATGCAGATGACACCACCCTTATGGCATAAAGTGAACAGGAACTAAAAAGCCTCTTGATGAAAGAGAAAGAGGAGAGTGAAAAAGTTGATTTAGCCCAACATTCAGAAAACAGAGATCATGGCATCTGTTCATATCACTTCATGGCAAATTGATGGGGAAACAGTGGAAACAGTGTCAGACTTTATTTTTTTGGGCTCCAAAATCACTGCAGATGGTGACTGCAGCCATGAAACTAAAAGATGCTTATTCCTTGGAAGGAAAACTATAACCAACCTAGATAGCATATTCAAAAGCAGAGACATTACTTTGTCAACAAAGGTCCATCTAGTCAAGGCTATGGTTTTACCAGTAGTCATGTATGGATGTGAGAGTTGGACTGTGAAGAAAGCTGAGTGCCGAAGAATTGATGCCTTTGAACTGTGGTGTTGGAGAAGACTCTTGAGAGTCCCTTGGACTGCAAGGAGATCCAACCAGTCCATTCTAAAGGAGATCAACCCTGGGTGTTCTTTTGAAGGAATGATGCTGAAGCTGAAACTCCAGTACTTTGGCCACCTCATGCTAAGTGTTGACCCATTGGAAAAGACTCTGATGCTGGGAGGGGTTGGGGGCAGGAGGAGAAGGGGACGACAGAGGATGAGATGGCTGGATGGCATCACTGACTCAATGGATGTGAGTCTGAGTGAACTCCGGGAGATGGTGATGGACAGGGAGGCCTAGCGTGCTGTTTCATGGGTTCGCAGAGAGTGGGACACGACTGAACGACTGAACTGAATTGAAGCCATCATAAAAAGTAGCTGAATAGTTGACCATTTAAAAGAGAATGTTAATATTGTAAAATTTTTGACTTTAATTAAAATGACAATATGATGTAGAATTGGAAACATGTGTCCCCAGAATATGGTCTTCCCTGGTGGCTCAGTCAGTAAAGCGTCTGCCTGCAGTGCAGGACACCTGGATTCAGTCCCTGGTCAGGAAGATCCCCTGGAGAAGGAAATGGCAACCAACTACATTATTGCTGCCTGGAGAATTCCATAGACAGAGTTGCCTGGTTAACTATAGTCCATGGGGTCTCAAAGAGTTGAACATGACTGAGTGACTAACACTTTCACTTTCTTTCATCCAATGAACAAACATAAGCTTTTTATTACTATTGGATGTGAATAAAAAGACCAACAGAAGATAACAGGTGCTATCTCTCTATACCCTTCTGAGTGTAGAGAGTTGCTTTCTCATAAAACCAGTTACTAAAGTGGAAACACTGAGTGGATATGCTGAAAACTCTACCTTAATGATTTTTAGGCAAATTTTATAACATGAAAAAAAAAAGTAGAAATAGTGTTATTTTTAAAAATTTAAAACCTTTTTAAATGTTATTTTTGTGTGCATGCTCAGTGGCTAAGTCACGTCTGACTCTTTTAAGACATAATGGACTGTAGCCCACCAGGCTCCTCTGTCCATAGAATTTCCCAGACAAGAATACTGGAGTGAGATGTCATTTCCTACTCCAGAATGTTACTTTTAATGTTTTAAAAGCCCCAGAGATTTCAAGGAAGAGCCAAACCTACACATCTTTGAAACTGTTAATCCTGATCTTAAGTAAATACATAATTTTTGCTTATTTTATGGATTCTGATTAGTGATCTCTAGTCTCAACAATACTGTTTCAGATATGAGTGATGTTCTGTATTCCTGACAGCCAGAAAGATGTTTCAGCTTCAGGCAACCAGTTGGTAAAAGACTAAAACCTAGAGAAGCCCCCAGAAGGTAAGCATGCTGAGGAACATTTGAGAAATCTCATGGCTCCCCCAAACTAGGGCAAACTGGAAGTTCCAGATGGTCAAAAGTCTGAAAGATAAGAATTTAAGTGGCTAGCAAAGAGTAAGCAAATTTTAGATTAAATTAGGCGTCAGACAATCAGGTAGGAAAAGATAAGGCATCAACAATACAAGAGTAAGATCTACTGAAGATCAAGTTTAATAAATATAAAATTTTAATTGTCCCATAATAGGTCATAGGATAATAAAAAGTATTGGGTTACGATTTAGGGTTTATATGATTAGGGTTTAGGATTAGAGTTATGGTTAGGATTAAAGTTAGGAGTTACCTCCTTTATGTCTACCTTAGAAATTAGATTCCCCTTTATAACTTTAATATTGATTTATATTGGTTTGTAGATGGTATTTAAAGGTCAATGAGTCATATGCATTGGTGACGCCAGTAGATCATATTGATGACTGGTTATTTCTAACTGAGGCTAAAGGAAGGGCCATTCTGAACCCTAATCACAGAGGTTTTAATACACTGAGTAGTTGAATCCTACTCTTCTGTGGCTGAGTAAGAAAAATCTTTGTCAACAAAAGTCCTCATCTCTCCATATAACTAACAGAACTCTTGTAATTTAAACTCTCTTTTGATTTTTTAATGACTAGCTTGATTTCTGTCATCAATATTTCTAATTCATTTTGATCTTTTAAATTAATAACCTCAGATATGCAGATAACACTACCCTTATGGCAGAAAGTGAAGAACTGAAGAGCCTCTTGATGAAAGTGAAAGAGGAAAGTGAAAAGTTGGCTTAAAGCTCAACATTTAGAAAACTCAGATCTTAGTATCTGGTCCCATCACTTCATGGCAAATAGATGGAGAAACAGTAGTGGCTGACTTTATATTTTTGGGCTCCAAAATCACTGCAGATGGTGACTGCAGCCATGAAATTAAAAGACACTTACTCCTTGGAAGGAAAGTTATGACCAATCTAGACAGCATATTAAAAAGCAGAGACATTACTTTGCCAACAAAGGTCTGTCTAGTCAAGGTTATGGTTTTTCCAGTAGTCATGTATGGATATGAGAGTTGGACTATAAGGAAAGTTGAGTGTCAAAGAACTGATGCTTTTGAACTATGGTGTTGGAGAAGACTCTTGAGAGTCCTTTGGACTGCAAGGTGGTCCAACCAGTCCATCCTAAAGGAGATCAGTCCTGAGTGTTCATTGGAAGGACTGATGCTGAAGCTGAAACTCCAATACTTTGGCCACCTGATGTGAGGAACTGACTGATTTGAGAAGTCCCTGGTGCTGGGAAAGATTGAAGGCAAGAGGAGAAGGGGATGACAGAGGATGAGAGGGTTGGATGGCATTACTGACTCAATGGACATGAGTTTGGATAAATTACAGGTGTTGGTGCTGGACAGGGAAGCCCGGCGGGCTGCAGTCCATGTCATCACTGAGTCGGACATGACTGCACAACTGAACTGAATTGAACTGAATGTTTCAGATGAGATTGATTATTTGAGATTCAGTGAACATATCTAACCCAGGTAGGCTGTTTCTAAGATGTCAAAACAGTAGCTTGGGAATGTTCAAAACAGCAAATAGAAGGCAAACCCCAACTCTAAAAGAATCATTGACATAGTCTGGAATAATTGGACTGTACTGTTTAATGTGAAATAGAAGGAAGCTGATCATTTTGAATGTATGATATTCAGATAAAATATTTGAGCGCTCTGGTGGGACGGTAGGAACAGTTAAAGCTTGAGTGTTAGGAAGTCCTTGGATAAAAATCTAGACCTATGAACTAGGAAGAGTTATATAATCGCTCTGATTCTCAGATACTTCATTTTGATCATTTCCTCTCTACAGGATTATTAGAAAGATCAAATTAGATCATTTGCTTAAAACTTTTAACAAGTTCTCAACATAAAACTTCTAACATAAAGTAGCTATTTTGCCATGTAATAGAAAGTATAATTGTTTTTGTGGCTGAATTTAAGAAATAATTTCTCTGAAATAGGATATAGGCTCAAATCTCTGAAATATTCATTTTCATTTCAGATATCCATACCAACTCAATTTATAATAAAGGCATTCCTTAAGATAGAACGATTTTATTTTTGTATATGCTACAACATTTAAAATAAACAACTTAGAGCAAATGTTCCAGTGCCAAATATAGTAATTTCTTTATTGTTCCAAAAATTCAAATATTTCATTAAAATACATTTGAAAATGGCATATAAGCACTCATACTGTACTTAGTCTTTTTATATCTTAAATCAGAATTTTCAAAACTGTTTTTGCACAAATAGTTCAGTTACACCCACAAATCACTGAATCTATTTAGCATCTTTTGAAGAGGTGTAATTTTTTGAAAAATGTGACATTTGTTTTTGTGCCAGTGCATTTGTCAACATTAGTGTAATTAGCTCAAGTTTCATCAACTAGCTGGTGCAATCTGTTCAGAAAGCAACTTTGAATTTTGAATAGTCTTATATACTCCAGTTAGAGTTTAAGCCGATAGGATTTGAGTTTAGCTTTTATACATGAAAAAGAGAGAATACCTTTTAATAAACTCAGAATGATTTTTAAAAATTTTGTTTATACGGTATAGAAGTGAGCATCGGGATTTTTATAGGGTCAATAGAAAATTTAGAAAAACATTAAAAATATTGTTTTCTGAAATTCTTACCCAGAAAAAGTAATTATCTATTTACATAGCAAATAACAACATGATGTGCTATCAATGCATTTATTTTAATTACAAAAGTAGTTCAACTTGGCTTAGCTCAGGAAAAATAACAAAGATGCTAACAATTATATTGCTAATTGACAGGAATTTGTCTCCACCATGAGGCAGGAAAAATAAAAGACTTAGGAAAACTTTAAACATTAATTTCATAAAATACATTTTTGGTGGAGGTAGATATGGTTTTACTTATTCACATTCTGACACAGATGGTCTTATATTAGTAAGTGGAATTTTAGAAAGGGTCAGAGAAAGCCTTATTTTTTTATGCTGGTAAAAATATGCTCAGAGTAAAACCATATTGAGGAACAAACAAAGGCAGCATCTCTGAAAATGAATAATTTATACTATGATCATATTCAGTCTAATAAATAGGTGATCTCAAGTTCAATGGCTAAATCTAAAGAGAACAAGAGGAAGTAGAAGATTGAAAATACTCATTTTTATTCTGAATAATCGAGATTAAAGAATCAGAACTTTTAAAAAATCATACGAATACCCAACATATGTTTAATGTCAATTTCCTGGTAAAGACATACACACACACACATACCATATACCATACTCCCTGTTTTCAAGGAGCTTACACTCAAGTTGGGAAGAAAGATATATACAGCAAAGAAAAACTTCTATTGCCAAGTGATGTCTAAATGATATTACATAAAACGTAGCATCATCATGAAAAAAAATTCTTAAAGGATAAGCCAATTATTTTAATTGATTGAAATGCATCTTTGGATAAGTATACCAGATGCAAGACATTAATAAGAAATATAGAGGTGGGAAATAAAAGAGATCAAACTCTGTAAATTGAATGTACTTATAGAAGGGAATTAAAGATCCTAGTTGTAATCATTTATTAATCACTAAATAAATTTGAAGGCCTGCTACATTTAGTCACTATGCTTATTTTAGGTAGTAGAGATGATTGGTGTAGGCTTAGCCCTTGAAATACTAAAAAAAAATGACTTTAATATAGAAGAAAAAAATAAAAGCAATAGTAAAACATGAAAACATGGTTCCTAAGATGGTGAAACTGCTTCAACACAGGAGATCATGATGGTGGGGAATTGAGGCCAACTTAAAGATAGGTATAATTTAGAGATGGGGAGATCAGGTAGTGACACAGTAGTTCCCAGTCTATCATTGCTCTCCTGATGGGATGCTAGCCATCTTTGTTAATTACTTAGCCCTCCATACAAGTATGAGGAAAGAGACATTAATATTGTGGAAATAGAATTATAAAGAAATCATTGCACAGTGTATAGTAAGTGTGGTGAATATTGAAAATAGATTATTAATAAAAGCAATAAGAATTGATATTTTTGCCTTATACCAAATTTTAGAGGGTAAGCAATTTCTCACTATTTAATACTCTAGTACTGTAAGTTTGTATTCATGCTTTTCATCAGGTTGAAAGAATGCCCTTTTATTCTTCATTTGCTGAGAATTTTTATCAATAACTGAAACTGTATATTGTCATATGCTTTTCAGCATTTCTTGAGATAACCATGTATTTCTTTTTTCTAGACTGAATATAGTGTATAATATTAATTGATTTTTGAGTATTGAATTAGCCTTGCTTTCCTGAGATGAACTTTATTTTTTCATGTGGTAATATTCTTTTTATATATTGCTGGCTTTCAGTTCAGTTCAGTTCTGTTTGCTCAGTCATGTCAGACTCTTTGCGACCCCATGAATAGCAGCACACCAGGCCTCCCGGAGTTCACTCAAACTCACGTCCATCGAGTCACTGATGACACCCAGCCATCTCATCCTCTGTCGTCCCCTTCTCCTCCTGCCCTCAACCCCTCCCAGCATCAGAGTCTTTTCCAATGAGTCAACTCTTCGCATGAGGTGGCCAAAGTACTGGAGTTTCAGCTTTAGCATCATTCCTTCCAAAGAAATCCCAGGGCTGATCTCCTTTAGAATGGATGGCTGGATCTCCTTGCAGTCCAAGGGACTCTCAAGAGTCTTCGACACCACAGTTCAAAGGCATCAATTCTTCAGCACTCAGCTTTCTTCACAGTCCAGCTCTCACATCCATACATGACCACTGGAAAAACCATAGCCTTGACTAGATGGACCTTAGTCAGCAAAGTAATGTCTCTGCTTGTTAATATGCTATCTAGGTTGATCATAACTTTCCTTCCAAGGAGTAAGCATCTTTTAATTTCATGGCTGCAGTCACCATCTGCAGTGATTTTGGATCCCAAAAAAATAAAGCCTGACGCTGTTTCCACTGTTTCCCCATCTATTTGCCATGAAGTGATGGGATCAGATGCCATGATCTTTGTTTTCTGAATGTTGAGCTTTAAGCCAACTTTTTCACTCTCCTCTTTCTCTTTCATCAAGAGGCTTTTTAGTTCCTGTTCACTTGCTGCCATAAGGGTGGTGTCATCTGCATATCTGAGGTTATTGATATTCCCCCTGGCATTCTTGATTCCAGTTTATGCTTCTTCCAGCCCAGCGTTTTCAAGACTTAGTCTGCATATAAGTTAAATAAGCAGGGTGACAATATACAGCCTTGACATAGTCCTTTTGCTATTTGGAACCAGTCTGTTGTTATTGGCTGGCTTTAATTTGATAATATTCTGTTAAGAATTTTTATTTTTATGCTTATGAGAGAAAATGATCTGTCACATTTCTGTTTCTTTGTTTTTCTTGTCTATGGGTTCCCCTGGTGGCTCAGCTGGTAAAGAATCCACCTGCAATGCAGGAGACCTGGGTTTGATCCCTGCGTCAGGAAAATCCCCTGGAGAAGGGAAAGGCTCCCCACTCCGGTATTCTTGTCTGGAGAATTCCATGGCTATGGGGTTGTAAAGAGTTGGAAATGACTGAGCAACTTTCCTTTTCACTTGGTTTGTATGGCTTAGGGTGAAAACAGCTTTGTTAAATGAGTTGTGAAGCATTTCTTTTCTTTATCCATTTCTGTTAGTGATGCCAAAGAATGAATCTATTTATTCTTTAAATATTTTGTACAATTTGTCATTAAAACCGAGCGTACATGGAGTTTTTTTTTTTTTTTTTGAGATTTCACCTACAAAATCAATTTATTTAATAGTTATACTGCTATTCAGGTAATCTGTTTTATCTCAATGAGATTTAGTGGTGTGTGAGTTTGAAGGAATTAGTCTATTTTGTCTAATTTTTCAAATTTATGGTCATAGAGCTGTTAGTAGTATTTTCATTAACTTTCAATAAAATTCTGTGTGCTCCTTAATAATATTCTTATCTCTCTAATAACATCATTTCAAGATCTATAATGATATTTTTATTCTTGATATTTATAATTTACTACTTCTCTTTTTTGTTGTTAGTATTGTTAAAATTGCTTATCAGTTTCATTGCTCTTTTCAAAGAACCTTATTTTAATTTTATAATTTTCTTTCATTTTCTGTTTTTGATTTTATTGATGTCTGCTCTTTTTATTTTCTTTCTTCTCGGTTAATTTTAACTTGTCCTTTGTTTTCTAGTTTTAAAGGTTAGATTGTTGTTTTGAAATTGTTTTTATAGTGTAGACATTAGATTCTATAAGTTTTCTCTAAGTTTTATTACACAGATTTTGATTTTGTCATCATTTCCATTTAGTTTAAAAGATTTCCTTAGTAGTCATGTATGGATGTGAGAGTTGGTCTGTGAAGAAGGCTGAACACCGAAGAATTGATGCTTTTGAACTGTGGTGTTGGAGAAGACTCTTGAGAGTCCCTTGGACTGCAAGGAGATCCAACCACTCCATTCTGAAGGAGATCAGCCCTGGGACCTCTTTGGAAGGACTGATGCTAAAGCTGAAACTCCAGTACTTTGGCCACCTCATGCGAAGAGTTGACTCATTGGAAAAAACTTTGATGCTGGGAGGGATTGGGGGCAGGAGGAGAAGGGGGCGACAGAGGATGAGATGGCTGGATGGCATCACTGACTCGATGGACGTGAATCTGAGTGAACTCCGGGAGTTAGTGATGGACAGGGAGGCTTGGCGTGCTGCAGTTCATGGGGTTGCAAAGAGTTGGACACGACTGAGCAACTGAACTGAACTGAACTGAACTTTCTTTGAAATCTCCTAAATTTTATCCATGGATCTTTTTTTTTTTTTTATTCTATTATTGAATTTCTGCATAATAGGTGAGTTTTCTATTATTTTATCTTATTGATATTTAGTTTAATTCTGATATGCCTCAGGAACATATTTTGTATAATTTTAAGTCTTTCACTTATGTTAAGGTTTGTTTTATGACTAAGGATACAGTCTGTTAGGTTGAATCTTCTATGTGCACTTGAAAGAAATGTGTAACCTGGTGTTGAATTTTCTATCAATGACAATCAGATCCAGTCAGTTCACAGTGTTGTTCAGCTTTTCTACAAACTTGATTTTTTTCCTACTATTATTGAGAATAAAATTTTATAAAATTCAAATGTAATTGTAGATGTCTATTTTTTCTTTCAGTTTTGTCAGTTTTTGCTTCATGTATTTTGAAACTCTCTTGTTAGTTCAACATCTATTTAGTAATGCTATACCTTTCTAATAAATTGACACTTTCTTCAATACACAGTCTCCCTATTTCTGTCTGCATTTCTAGTAAATTTTTGCTCTGAAGTTTACTTTTATAATGAGATAGCCATTCCAGCTTTCCCTTTGATTAGCATTTAAGTGTATCTTTTACCATTATTTTACTTTTAATCTACTCATATCATTATATTTGAAGTAAGTTTCTTCTGAGTGGTATATATTTTGGTAATTTTATTTTTAATCCATTCTAACAATCTTTATCTTTTAATAAGTGTGTTTAAATCATATATACTTATTAATGTTTGAAATTAGGTCTGTCACTATTTGTTTTGTTTGTTCCCTCTGTTTTTATTTCTTACATTCCCCTCTCCTACTTTCTGCTTCTTTTGAGTGATTTAAACATTCTAACATTTCATTTTCAATTTATCACAGTGATTTTAACAAAATCTCTTTTGATAATAGTTTTAAGGGTTGCATTTGGGATTACAAAACATATAATTCCCTTTTGAAAGACTTTTCAGAAATAATATTTTACCACTTCAACTGAACTTAGAAATCTTAGTATCATATAGGTTCTTTTGTTCTCCTGTTAATGCTATACTTACTTCATATTACATCTGTTGTTCAGTCTCTAAGTCCTGTCCAACTCTTTGCAACCCATGGACTGCAGCATGCTAGGCTTCCCTCTCCTCCATTATCTCCCAGACTTTGCCCAAGTTCAGATCCATTGAGTCTATGAAGCTTATTTAGCCATCTCAGGGCTATCTAACTAATATATTATATCTCAGTTCAGTTCAGTTCAGTCGCTCAGTCGTGTCCGACTCTTTGCAACCCCATGAATCACAGCATGCCAGGCCTCCCTGTCCATCACCATCTCCTGGAATTCACTCAGACTCACGTCTATCAAGTCCATGATGCTATCCAGCCATCTCATCCTCGGTCATCCCCTTCTCCTCCTGCCCCTCCCAGCATCAGAGTCTTTTCCAAAGAGTCAACTCTTCACATGAGGTGCCAAAGTACTGGAGTTTCAGCTTCAGCATCATTCCTTCCAAAGAAATCCCAGGGCTGATCTCCTTCAGAATGGACTGGTTGGATCTCCTTGCAGTCCAAGGGACTCTCAAGAGTCTTCTCCAACACCACAGTTCAAAAGCATCAATTCTTCGGCACTCAGCCTTCTTCACAGTCCAACTCTCACATCCATACATGACCACAGGAAAAACCACAGCCTTTACTAGATGGACCTTAGTCGGCAAAGTAATGTCTCTGCTCTTGAATATACTACCTAGGTTTGTCATAACTTTTCTTCCAAGGAGTAAGTGTCTTTTAATTTCATGGCTGCAGTCACCATCTGCAGTGATTTTGGAGCCCAAAAAAATAAAGTCTGACACTGTTTCCACTCTTTCCCCATCTATTTGCCATGAAGTGATTGGACTGGATGCCATGATCTTCATTTTCTGAATGTTATATTGAAAAACCAGTGTGATAATATAGTTTGTTTTTTCAATCATCACATAAAATTTGAAAATTGAACTTGAGAAGTCTTACTTACCCAGACATTTACAGTTTCCATTGCCCCTTATTTCTGGTGTGTCATATTTCTCTAATATCATTTCCCTTCTTTCTGAAGTGCTTCATTTAACTTTTTCTCTTTTCGAGCTAGCAGACTATGAATTCTCTTAGTTTTCTTTCCTCAGAGAATGTCTTGTTTTCTCCTTCATTTCTGAAAGATGTGTGTACCACATACACACAGAATTCTGGATTTACAATTTCTTTGTTTCAATACTTTAAAAATGTTATGCTAGATTTACTAGGTTTCAACATTCTGTTAAATTTACAGTCATTCTAATTTTTGTTCTCCTGTAGGTGTTTTTTTTTTCTTATTGTTTTTAATATTATTTTATTTTTATTTGTCTTTGTTTCTAACAGTTTGATTTCAAAGTATCTGGGCATGGGTTTCCTTAGGTTTATTCTATTCAGGATTTACTATCTTCTTGAATCTGTAGGTTTCTGTCTTGCCAAATCAGGCAAGTTTTGTGTCATTATTTCTTCAAACATTTTTTTCTGAGCTGTAATCTGTATCCTCCTTCCTTGGGACTGTAATAAAACCAATGCTAGATCTTCTGGTGTTGCTCTGAAGCTCTTTGACTCTCTGTTGATCCGTTTTTTTCATCTTTTTTCTGTTGTTCATGCTGGATAATTTCTATTGATTTATCTGTAATTTGCTAACTTTTCCCTCTGATTTCAATTTTACTACTGACTCCATTCAGTGATTATTTTTATTTCACTTATTGTATGTTTCATATCTAAAATATCCATTTGGTTTTTCTTCATATCTCCATTTCCTGATACTTCCCATTTTAAATATTTCTTTCAATAAATGTTTGCAGCTCTTCTTTCAAGGAATTTTGTAGTAGCTGCTTTTATGTCTTTGTCAGGTAATTCCAACATATATGTCATTTTTTCATTGGCCTTCATTGACTGTTTTTTTGGCATGTGACTTGAGGTTTCATAGGTTTTTGTATACTGAGTAACTTTGGGTTGCATTGGACATTTTGAATATTGAATCTTGAGAAGCTGGGCCTTCTTTAGATCCTATGGTGCAAGTTGATATTTTTGTTCTAGTGGGCAGTTGACCTTGTTAGAGTTAGGCTAAAAATTTCATCCTTCATTCTCTGAATCAATACTCTAAGGTCAGTTCAGGTTTCAAAGCTTTGTAGTGCTATTCAGATCTCCCTATTTGTGAGAAATTCAGTGGTCAGTTTGGGACCTGGGTGGAGACCTGGCATTAGTTTTTTTCTCAAAATCTTTGATAGGTGACTCTAGGTCAGGTTCATAGGTACAGTCTGGAAGTAGGGAGTGTTTTACTCGGTGGGAAACTCTTAGGACTTCAAGCCAGGAGACACCATCTCAGGTAGCCCTTAGAGACTGCTCTAAGTAGGCGGGGAAACAAGAGAGAGGGGATAAGGAGTTTATATAGAAGTTTGTAACAAGGGGGGCAAGCAGTTTGAACATTAAATATTATTGTAAGTAAAGAAAGCCAGATATCAAGTTAAGGAATTTAGGGTTCTTCTATGTATGAGAAGATGCAAGAGTCTGGAATTATAGAAGTTATTCCTTTCATATACATCTCAGCTATTTAGGGCCAGCATCCTGCATTTTTTGCAGAGGTGTTCTTTTTCTTGAATTCTCTTAAGGCTAACCTGTTCACACCCAAAGACAGTTATTGCTGATAACTGTGAGTGCCAGGCTGTGACGGCACAGGAGCAGCCTAGAGGAGCTACTACACACCCGAGGTCGGGGAGGTGGCCAAGAGGAGCAGCCCCACGTCCAAGGAGTGGTGGCTGCACAGGCGCAGGAGGGCCAAGAGGAGCTACTCCACATTCAAGGTCAGGAGGGGCAGCTGAGGAGAAACCCCTCATCTAAGGTAAAGAGCAGTGGCTCTGCTTTGCTGGAGCAGCCATGAAGAGATAGCCCACGTCCAAGGTAAGAGAAACCCAAGTAAGACGGTAGGTGTTGCAAGAGGGCATCAGAAGGCAGACACAACGAAGCCATAATCACAGAAAACTAGCCAATCTGATCACACAGACCACAGCCTTGTCTAACTCAATGAAACTAAGACCTGCCCTGTGGGGCCACCCAGGATGGGCGGGTCATGGTGAAGAGATCTGAAAGAATGTGGTCCACTGGAGAAGGGAATGGCAAACCACTTCAGTATTCTTGCCTTGAGAACCCCATAAATACAGTATGAAAAGGCAAAATGATAGGATACTAAAAGAGGAACTCCCCAGGTCGGTAGGTGCCCAATATGCTACTGAAGATCAGTGGAGAAATAACTCCAGAAAGAATGAAAGGATGGAGCCAAAGCAAAAACAATATCCAGCTGTGGATGGAACTGGTGATAGAAGCAGGGTCTAATGCTGTAAAGAGCAATATTGCATAGGAACCTGGAATGTCAGGTCCATGAATCAAGGCAAATTAGAAGTAGTCAAACAGGAGATGGCAAGAGTGAATGTCAACATTCTAGGGATCAGCGAACTCAAATGGACTGGAATGGGTGAATTTAACTCAGATGACCATTATATCTACTACTGCAGGCAAGAATCCCTCAGAAGAAATGGAGTAGCCATCATGGTCAACGAAAGAGTCTGAAATGCAATACTTGGATGCAGTCTCAAAAATGACAGAATGATCTCAGTTTGGTTCCAAGGCAAACCATTCAATATCACGGAAATCAAAGCCTATGCCCCAACCAGTAATGCTGAAGAAGCTGAAGTTCAATGGTTCTATGAATACCAACAAGACCTTTTAGAACTAACACCCAAAAAAGATATCATTTTCATTATAGGGGACTGGACTGCAAAAGTAGGAAGTCAAGAAACACCTGGAATAACAGGCAGGGTTGGCCTTGGAATAAGGAATGAAGCAGGGCAAAGGCTAATAGAATTTTGCCAAAAAAAAAATGCACTGGTCATAGCAAACACCCTCCTCAAACAACACAAGAGAAGACTCTACACATGGACATCACCAGATGGTCAACACCGAAATCAGAATGATTATATTCTTCGCAGCCATAGATGGAGAAGCCCTATACAGTCAGCAAAAACTAGACCGAGAGCTGACTGTGGCTCAGATCATGAACTCCTTATTGCCAAATCCAGACTTAAATTGAAGACAGTAAGGAAAATCACTAGGCCATTCAGGTATGACCTAAATCAAATCCCTTAAGGTTATACAGTGGAAGTGAGAAATAGATTTAAGGAACTAGACCTGATAAACAGAGTGCCTGATGAACTATGGACGGAGGTTTGTGACATTGTACAGGAGAGAGGGATCAAGACATCCCTATGGAAAAGAAATGCAAATAAGAAAAATGGCTGCCTGAGGAGCCTTTACAAATAGCTGTGAAAAGAAGAGAAGTGAAAAGCAAAGGAGAAAAGGAAAGTTATAAGCATCTGAATGCAGAGTTCCAAAGAATAGCAAGGAGAGATAAGAAAGGCTTCCTCAGAGATCAATGCAAAGAAATAGAGGAAAACAACAGAATGGGAAAGACTAGAGATCTCTTCAAGAAAATTAGAGATACCAAGGGAATATTTCATGCAAAGATGGGCTCGATAAAGGACAGAAATGGTATGGACCTAAGAGAAGCAGAAGATATTAAAAGGAGGTGACAAGAATACAAAGAAGAATTGTACAAAAAGATCTTCATGACCAAGATAATCACGATGGTGTGATCACTCACCTAGAGCCAGACATCCTGGAATGTGAAGTCAAGTGGGCCTTAGAAAGCATCACTACAAACATAGCTAGTGGAGGTGATGGAATTCCAGTGGAGCTATTTCAAATCCTGAAAGGTGATGCTGTGAAAGTGCTGCACTCAATATGCCAGCAAATTTGGACAACTCAGCAGTGGCCGCAGGACTGGAAAAGGTCAGTTTTCATTCCAATCTCAAAGAAAGGCAATGCCCCAAATGCTCAAACTACTGCACAATTGCACTCATCTCACACTCTAGTAAAGTAATGCTCAAAATTCCCCAAGCCAGACTTCAGTAATACGTGAACTGTGAACTTCCAGATGTTCAAGCTGGTTTTAGAAGAGGCAGAGGAACCAGAGATCAAATTGCCAACATCTGCTGGATCATGGAAAAAGCAAGAGAGTTCCAGAAAATCATCGATTTCTGCTTTATTGACTATGCCAAAGCCTTTGACTGTGCAGATCACAATAAACTGTGGAAAATTCTGAAAGAGATGGGAATACCAGACCACCTGACCTGCCTCTTGAGAAACTTATATGTAGGTCAGGAAGCAACAGTTAGAACTGGACATTGAACAACAGACTGGTTCCAAATAGGAAAAGGAGTACGTCAAGGCTGTATATTGTCACCGTGCTTATTTAACTTCTGTGCAGAGTACATCATGAGAAATGCTGGGCTGGAAGAAGCACAAGCTGGAATCAAGATTGCCGGGAGAAATATCAATAACCTCAGATATGCAGATGATACCACCCTTATGGCAGAAAGTGAACAGGAACTAGAAAGCGTCTTGATGAAAATGAAACAGGAGAGTGAAAAGGTTGGCTTAAAGCTCAACATTCAGAAAACGAAGATCATGGCATCTGGTCCCATTACTTCATGGCAAACAGATGGGAACAGAATGGAAACGGTGTCAGACTTTATTTTTTGGGGCTCCAAAATCACTGCAGATGGTGATTGCAGCCATGAAATTAAAAGATGCTTACTCCTTGGAAGGAAAGTTATGATCAACCTAGATAGCATATTCAAAAGCAGAGACATTACTTTGCCAACCAAGATCCATCTAGTCAAGGCTATGGTTTTTCCAGTGGTCATGTATGGATGTGAGAGTTGGACTGTGAAGAAAGCTGAGTGCTGAAGAATTGATGCTTTTGAACTGTGGTGTTGGAGAAGACTCTTGAGAGTCCCTTGGACTGCAAGGAGGTCCAACCAGTCCATCCTAAAGGAGATCAGTCCTGGGTGTTCATTGGAAGGACTGATGCTGAAGCTGAAACTCCAATACTTTGTCCACCTCATGCAAAGATTTGGCTCTTTGGAAAAGACTCTGATACTGGGAGGGATTGGAGGCAGGAGAAGGGGACGTCACAGGATGAGATGGCTGGATGGCATCACTGAATCGATGGATGTGGGTTTGAGTGAACTCTGGGAGTTGGTGATGGACAGGGAGGCCTGGTGTGCTGCTATTCATGTGGTAACAAAAAGTCAGACTCGACTGAGTGACTGAACCAAACTGAACTGAATTAAACTGTGATATCCTTAAGCTCCTTGTGTAGGGAGTGGCTTTGTTGGCATGGCTCAGAAATTCACACTTGGACGTCTGGAATCATGGATTCCTGTGAAGTTTTTTGCCCACTGATATAGTAGGAAATATTTCATTTCATGGTGACAGCTTCGGGAGTTTGTATTTTCCTTCCTGGAGGAGTCATCCCTAGCTTCTCTCCCAAGCTCTCTACCATTACTTTTTGTTTGCAAAGGGCTCACATGTTGGTGTACTGGCAGACAATGTTCATCTCTGCAATTATACTGCACCTACAGTCAAGTAGCAGAAAAAGAGAGCAAGAGTACGAGAGATAGTGATAGAGAAGGAAAGAAAGAGAATGTTAGTTTTGCCTGTGCTCAAGGGACACCGATTGTACTGAATGGGGAGGAGAGTTTTAATCCCTTAGAGTCGTTTCCTAGGCTCCTACTGCCAAAGTGCAATTCCTTGGGAGTTAGAGCATGAAAGAACGGAGAGAAAGGATTAAAAAAAGCGGTGGGGGTGGGGGGGCTTTTTCCTCACTCTAAGCTGTAGGATAGTACACTCTTGTATCTCAAGAGTATACTCTTATATAATGTACAAGATAGTGCACTCTTGTATCTCTCTTTGTTCTGTGTTACTTTTGAGTTCTTAACTGACATGGCTTCAGGCTGGGAGATGCTGGAGGGGAAAAAAAAAAAGGTAAACTCAATACAGATTTGGTAGCACATTGGATCCTTGGATTCTGGTCTTCTTCCTCAAACTTACTGTTGTTCTTTTGCTTTCACAGTCCTCAAATAGCTAGGCTCTGCATTCTGTACAGGTTTTATAATAGCTTTCAGTGAAGAGAAAGGTAAACATGTTTACTCCACTTTACCTGGAATTGGAACTGCCCAATGAGAGTATGAAAATTTTGGTATTAACAAAAAGCTCTGAGATTTTAATTTCATACTTAATACTTTATATAACTGATAAAGTCCTTTTCCATAGCATCTGAGGTTGATTCAGTTATTTATTCATTTTCTGTTAATCATATCCTGGCTGTGAATAATTTTGCTTTGTTTTCACTACTTTGATAGTAACTTCTCTACTATCTCATTATTTCACCCAAGATGAAATGTTTCCAAGCTGCCACTGGAACAAGGTTTTGGTGAAAGCTTTGTAATCATAGGCTTCCACCCAGTTCATGTGCTAGTTGGAGCATTTTAGCTAAGCCCACTTATAAACACCCAAAAGCCTGAAATAATAACCTACCTTTCATGTGTGTATGGTATATTAGTGATGAAATATTGGGCATTATTGAGATCAGAACTTAATTACATAGGAGGAGTTAACATTTACCTGAGAATTTCAAGCCTGTCAATTTGAGAGGAAGGACTGTGTATCTGAGGGGTAGGAATCATACGTATTGATGTGTGAATTGGAAGTAGCAAGAAATTTAGTTTGCCTTGTTAAGAAACTGAATGGAAAGATAAGGTGGAGTCAAAGTTATGGAATATCTTGAGTGTCAGTCTGGACTTCTTGAGAGACTAACTGTAGAAAGCCTTTGAAATTGTCTTAAACAGTTCAGTGTTTAAATATTACATTTAAGTAACAAAAAAAATGATTTGTTATACAAAGCACGATGCAGTAGCGATTCTTATGGCTGGAGGATGTAATAAAACACTAAGCAACTCTATGATATGCTGGTAGAGTACCAAAGTATTGATCTAAACTTCATTTACACATTCACATAAATAGAAAGGAAGACTTTGTAAGTATAACCAACTTTAGAAATCAATTAGTTTAAATGTTTATTTGGTAGTATTTTTTTCATATGTTTCTCATAGATAGCAAGACATTAGTCACCTGGGAAAAGCTATTAGCTAATATTTAGCTTGCTTATCTTCGATCAAGAACACTTGACATCTTTGAATCTACTGATTCTCACAACAAACTTAAAAGGTAGATACAATTACCCTGCTGAAAACCGATGCACAAGAATATGAAAGAGGTGCCTAGCAACTATACATTTCAAAAGGAACACATATCTTCAATATGTTTGGCCTAATATTTATTTACACACTTTGAAGCAAATGTGTAGTCTATGAAATCTATGAGAAAATGAAATATAAACAGTTTGCCAACCAACTGTACTAAACACTCAGAAGGTGATACATTCATTTACATTCATGGAGAAAAATCCCTTTATGTTTGGGATAAACAAACACACAGAAACATGTATGTTAATCTTTAAACAAATAAAAAACTTTGATTGAAATGAGGAAATTGCCTGCAATTCCAAGAGAAAATGTATAATCATCTGAAAAGAATTTAAAGACAAAAATTTAAGATATAGGACACTATGTATACCTAGTCAGATTTCCACAGAAAATAGGAAACCTAGCTAGTTGTTGTGCAAGTAATCTGATTTGATATCCAGTGAGACACTACTAAATGATATCTACAAACACTAGCCAAATTACCTTATTGATAAAAAATAAAAAAAAAAAAGATTTTATTTGCTGCTGAATGTGCACCTGTGTGGCAATTATACCTGGAGATATACTTTTATAATTTTAGATGAATAAAATAATTTAGACTCTGTAGGCATGAAAGCCATTGTAATCTTCAATTTGAAAAGAATATGAGAAAAAGGCTTCTGATCAAATGTCAATATCCCATTCAAGTGTCCTTTGACATCTTTGATTTCCACAATTATAATAATGTTTTCTAACTTTTTCCTTCTGAATGTCATTTATAGCTGTCTCTATTAGGCATATATGTCCTTACATGAACAAAGAAACATTCAATTTCTGCATCAGTTTTTAGTGTACTCTGAGTGAATGTAGTCATTTATCTTTTGCTGCTGACAATAACTACAATTGTTGCTTTTATTATTTTTCAAGTGGAAAATGACCTGATTTTTTTTTTTTATTAAAAAATAGTTGATTTAGAATGCTGTGTTAGTTTCAGGTGTTCAACAATTGCACAGCTGTTGCTTTCCTCTGATCTGTAGTCAGATGCATCACCCATTGCACCACTGGGCTCCTTTGCAATTGCTTCTTAAATACCAGACATAAGCAAGTGAAATCTGAAATAAAAATACGGAGCACCATTTATATGTGCACACAAAATATGAAACACAAGTTTAATTGTATCAGAATGTGCACATAAACTATATGAAGAGAAGCACAACTCTGATTGCAAAAGATCAAAGGAAATATAAGTAAATGGAGAAATATTCCATGTCCATGCATAGGAAGACTCAATGTTGTTAAGATTTCAATTCTTCCCAATTTGATGTATAGATTCAAAGCAATTCAAATTAAAATCTCAATAAATTTTTTTTTTTTGAGATATGGAAAGTCAAAAGACCCAGAATTAATGAGCACAATACTGAAGGGGAAAAAATAATCCTCAGAGGATTGATGCTCATTGGAGAAGACTGGGAAAGACTGAAGGCAGGAGGAGAAGGGGATGACAGAGGGTGAGGTGGTTGGATGGCATCACCAACTCAATGGACATGAGTTTGAGCAAACTCTGAGAGTTGGTGATGGACAGGGAAGCCTGGCATGCTGCGGTCCATGGGGTCACAAAGAGTCAGATACGACTGAGCGACTGAACTGAATTTAACACTCATTATAAATCTACAGTAACCATAGGGTGGTATCGGAAAAAGAAAACTGATTGCTCAGTGAAACAGAAGAGAGAGCCCAGAAATAGACCCACGCAAACATAATCAACTTATCTTTGACAAAGATACAAAGATAATTCAATGGAAAAATGGATTCTTTTTTTCAACAAGTGGTGTTGGCACAATTAGATGCCAATGTGCAAAGAAATGATGCTAGACACACACCTTACACCTTTCAACAAAAAAATGACTCAAAATTGATCATGGATATAAATGTATAACACGAATTATAACATTTTTAGAAGATAAATATATGATTTATCTGACCTTGGACTTAGTGAAAAATTTTTAGTATGTACATCAAGTGGACAATGCATGGAAAAAAATGGTAAGTTGGACTCATTAAAATTTAAAACTTGTACTCTGGAGAGTCACAGTTAAAAGACTGGAAAGACAAGCCATAAACTGGAAGACAACAAAAGCAAAATGTATATGTGATAATGGTTTTTATTCAAAATAAGCAAAGAAGAAAAAAAACCTCTTAAAACACAAGAGGAAAGCACACAACCCAAAGATCTGAATAAGCATCAGCAAAGGAAATAAACAGATGGCCGATAAGCATATGAAAGGTGTGTAACAATTTAATTAGAGAATTGAAAATTAAAATCAGGAGATACCTCTACACATGTATTAGAATGCCAAAAATACTGAAGTTGCCAAATACTGACAAAAATTTGGAGTAAGAACTATTGTTCCTTGCTGGTGGCAATAGAAAAACAGCACAACCTTTTTGAAACAGAGTTTGACAACTGCTTACAAACAGTGCATTTTCTTATGATGAGCAATCATGCTCCTTGCTATTTACCCAAATGATTGAAAATGTATGTTAATACAATAACCTGTGCATGAATATATGTAACAACCTTATCCATAATTGCCCCAAACTGGATACAATCCAGATGTCCTTCAATAGATTAATGAACATAAATTGTGGTATATCCATACAGCAGAATAATATTCAAAAATAAAAAAAGAAATGAACACAGGCCACTAAAAGACATGAACTCAAATGCATATTGCTGAATCAAAGAAGGCAGTTTGGAAAGGCTATATTGTATATATTTCAAATGTATGACATTCTGGAACAGGCAAAACTAAAGATACAATGGAAAGATCAGAGGTTTCCAGTAGTTTGTGGAGAGATAGAAACAGGTGGAGTGCAGGAGACATTTAGGATGATGAAACTATTCTACATGATACTGTAATGGTACTTACTTGACATGCATTTTTCAAAAGCCATAGAACTATTCACAAAGGATGAACCCTAACTGCAGTCTTTAGTTAGTGATGTACCATTATGATTCATAATTTGTAACAAATATGCCAGATTTAATTATGGAAAATGACAGATTTATAGAAAAAAAATGATTGAGGAGGGGTGCAGAGGAGAATGCAGGAACTCTTCTGCACTTTCTGCTCAATTTTTCTGTAAACCTAAAAGTGCACCAAAATAAAGTAAATTAAAATACGGAAGTTGGGCTTCCCTGGTGGTCCAGAGGTTAAGAATCTGCCTGCCAATGCAGGGAACACAAGTTTCATCCCTGGTCTGGGAAGGCTCCATATGCCACCAGACAGCTAAGCTCATTTGCCACAACTACTGAACCCACACACCCTAGAGTCAGGAGCTGCAAGAAGAGAAGCTACCTCAATGAGAAATGAGGGCACTGCTCTGAAGAGTAGCTCCCACTTGCAGCTAGAGAAAGCCCGCATGCAAAAAATGATGACCTGGTGTAACCAAAAATAAATAAATAAATAAAAAATTATTAAAAGTGCAAAAGTTGTGAAACATCTAATATATAACACTTTATATATGTAAGTAGATAAAAATCCATGTATCTGCTTATGTAGATATGTGTGTACATGTGTGTGATTATAAAATAAACAATAACTTGGCTTAACACATTTGCTGTTTCCCGTTCTTCACACATTCAGGATTTGTTGGTTTATTTTTGAGTTTATAGCAATTATACACACACATGAACACATTTTATATGTGTATACATATATACATATCTGTTATAAAACTTTATGGTATATATATATGTACTTATTATAATGTATACACACATATATAATGTTCAGAATATATATGTGCATGCAGGTATGCTTAGTTGCTCAGTCATGTTGGACTCTGCAACCCCATGGACTGTAGCCGGCCAAGCTCCTCTGTCCATGAGATTTCCCAAACAAGAATACTAGAGTGGCTTGCCATTTCCTTCTCCAAGGGATCTTCCCAGCCCAGGAATCAAACTTAATTAACCTTATTCTATGCCTTTTGGAGTTTTTGTTAGGAATGGATGATGAATTTTATCTTGGCCTACTTGAGGTCCCCCAAGTTGCTTGGTGAGTGGAGTCAGTGTATCTGCTAAGTGGTCTCAGCAGTGACAGCAGGAGCAGAGAGAATGTTTCTGCCTAGGTTAATTGCTTCTAATAAAAAGTTCTATGTTTCTATTTTATGATGCCTACCAGGTGTCATTGTTACTTTATTCATCATTGGGTATGTCCCAACCAATCCAACACTCTGAAAATTCAAACCTATGCTCTAGAAATTCAGTCTAATAAACATGTATTAATTTAGGAATAGTACTGGTGACTATTAAAAAAAAAATTTACTACCCAGTGCTGGAAGGATATGCACATTTTGATTCTAGAATTTTCTAAAGTTTTCTCAATTGTGGTTTGGGTGGTGGTGAGAAGTTGTCAGTTTGGTCAGGGAAAGGAAACTCAAAGCATCATACAAAAAATAGTATAAGAAAAGATAGATGAAGGTTTTTTTTATACTGGATGGTAAAGAATGATAATATTGATGTAAGGCTTATTAGATTTAACTGGCCATAGAACTAGAAAAATAATTAACCACGGAAGTTTCATATTTGTAGGCATACCTTAATCTGTAAATGCTGAGGATAGTATAAGTGTCTGAATAGTTTTCCCCAACTATGAGAGGTGATGTGAATCTGACCAAGAAATAAAGCTGAGTTAGGATAATGGAAAGAGAAAGAAAGGGACAAAGGCATGAAGCACTGAGGAAGCAGACTAAACAGAATAACCATGAGTTCTCAAACATGCAGTCATACCCTCTTACGTTCTTGAAATATCCCAGTGTTTATAATTTTGAAAAGTGTACATGGATGCTTAGGTACTAAAGTTATCCAGCGATGCCCAGCAATAGTGTATAGCGATTTCTCTCTGAAATTTTCTTTTTTCCCTTTTTAGCTGTGCTGGGTCTTTGTTGCAATGCATGGACTCTGTTGTTGTATACAGGCTTCTCTAGTTGTGGCTTGTGGGCTTGGTTGCCCTGTGGCATATGGGATCTGAGTTCCCCAACCAGAGATTGAACCTGCATTCCCTGAATTGGAAGGCAGATTCTTAACCACTGGACAATCAGAAAAGTCCCCCAGTGTTTATCAATAGTTACTGGTCCCCTTAATTAACGCTTACACAATATTTAGTAATAAAGTTTCTTTTCACCATAAATAAATAACACAAATGTATTTTAGTGCATTTTCTTATTAGTGATTCTAATTGTGCTAAATTCTTTGAAGAATCTTCACTTTTATTGTTCTCTTCTAATGGAAGCAATATTATATTTCTTGCTCTAAAACATTTATCTACAAAGCTTTATGTATGTGAACAGGTCTGTTGAAGTATTTTGAGGTTTAGATTTTTTCTCCTAACTTGTCCATTCCAAACTGTGAAGGTAGATGTTAAAAGTGTGGTATTATGTTAAATCTGTGAATGTGAAGTCAGAAAGAGTTAAGTTTTAAATGACAGTTGCAGAACTTACTAGTTTTATGACATCTACCAAGTCGCCCCTTTGAATGTTGCTGTCACATTTGCCCCTTTATTAAATGTGACCTCAAATTACCCACTTATGAGTACAGCATCTATATCCCTCCAGGGACTTTTTCCCTTTGTGACTATAATAAATTTTAAAAACCTGCAAAATGTCATTGTTATTTCTAGAAAAATCCTAAATACCGTTCTTTTTTTTTTTTTTTTTGTCTATTACACCTGTGAGTTAGGAAAAGCATATTGTAGAAGCCATGAATTTACATATTTTCACGCATTAACATTGCATGTAATGATTTCTGAGTCCAATGATGCAATGCTGTGTGCTACATATATCCTTGGTGGCTTTCATCAGAGATTCAAAAGTGTGTTTGCTCCTTCCTGATTATGCTATGCATGTTGTATAGATTATTTACCCTAAGGGCGAACTGAAAGCATTAAAAAAAAATCTCGAATTTTCACTGAATTATTAAATTATAGTTGAATTATTATGATAGCTGAACATGCCTAAATTATTAACTAATAGCTAGGAGATGAACGACTACTTTATTGGCTTAGCTATCGACTGGGAGATCAAGTGATGCTTTTAATGTAAAGGCTATAATTTTAAAGAATAGGGCTCTTTTGTGATAACTCTAAAACTCTAATTTTACTACAGCTTTCTTTTCTTCCCTCCACTCCTTTGCTAATTTCACTATTCTGATACTTTAAATTCTATTTCTAAGCTTACCACTCCTCTGGATTTCAGAGCAATGCAGCCAACTGCCTACTCAATATTTCCAGGCAAATCTCTAAGATTTTGAATATCAGAGTAACACTCCTTATATTATCTCCAAAACATGTTATTTCTAATATCATTAAATAAGAACTCCATCTTTCTACAAAAAATCCATTTTCCTCTATTTTCAAAATATCTAGGACTTCCCTGGCTGTTCAGTGGTTAAGATGCCATGTTTCCAATGCAAGGGTTACTGGTTCAGTTTCAACAGTAGAGGAACTAAGATCCCACATGCCATGTGCCCCAACCCTTGTTCAAAAAAAAAAAAAAAAAAGCCTGGTAAAGAATAAAACCTCTTCTCACTGCCTTCAATGTAACATACCCCTGGACTAATCTCTTTTTCTAGATTTTCACTACAACTTTTGACTAGTCCTCCTACTTCCTTCCAAGCTTGCTTCTGTCTGTTCTAAACACAACAAAGGCAGCAATTGTTGTATTGGAGTTAGATCGTGACACTTCTTTTCCCCTCAAAGCCCTCCAGTGGCTTCCCACCTTGCTTTGAGTGGGTGATGAACTTGGAGGTCTCGCATGATCAGTTCTCTTGTGAGTATTTTTGACCTTGTCTCTTATGATTTATCCCTTTACTTACTCGCCTCCACCACTCTTGTCTTCCTTGATGTTCTTGAACTTGTCAGGCGTGTTTCTGTGGCAGAACCTTTGCACATCCTCCTCCTACATCAAGGATGGCTCTTCTGTGAATATTTAGAGGGCTTTATGGCCTGTTGTTTCACCCAAATTTTATTCACATTAACTCAATGCACTCTCTGCTTACCATCTTTTAGGAAAAAAAAAAAAAGCAACATTCTTTATCCTCCTCATTTACTGTACCTCTCTTTATTTTATCTTTACTTTTCATAGTTTTTTTAAATCACACCATCTTGCATACTATATAATTTACCAACACCATACTTCAAAAAAAAAAAAAAAAAAAAACCACACAACTGTCTGTTTTTCCCTGTAAGACACTCTCAGACTATAAGATCCATGTCAGGAAGAATTCTAGAAGGAAGGCAACGGCACCCCACTCCAGTACTCTTGCCTGGAAAATCCCATGGACGGGAGAGCCTGGTGGGCTGCAGTCCATGGGGTCACTAAGAGTTGGACACGACTGAGCGACTTCACTTTCATGCATTAGGGAAGGAAATGGCAACCCACTCCAGTGTTCTTGCCTGGAGAATCCTAGGGACAGGGGAGCCTGGTGGGCTGCCATCTATGGGGTTGCACAGAGTCGGACACGACTGAAGCGACTTAGCAGCAGCAGCAGCAGCAGCAGCAGCAGGATGTCCTAAGTGCCAAGTCATTTCTGTCATGTCCAAATATTTATGACTCAATGAACAGTAGTTGGCCAGGCTCCTCTGTTAATGAGATTCTCCAAGCAAGAATACTAGAGTGCGTTCCCATTCCCTTCTTTAGGGGATTTTCCTGATCAAGGGATCAAACCTGCATCTCTTATGTCTCCTGTATTGGCAGGCAGGTTCTTTACCATAGCAGCACCTGGAAAGCATCTGGAAGAATACTTGGCACTTATCAGAAACTACATAAATATTTGCTCAATAAGTAATGTAGAACATCAATTCAAAAACTCTAATAATAAATAACAACCTCAGCCTTTCCTGTTTACTTCTAAACCATTTACTTTCTGATTCCCAATAATTTTCTACAATATAAACTTTATTTCCAATATTTGAAATAATATTGTCTTTTGAAGGTATTAGTAACAATCTTGTTATTCTTAGGCTTGATACAATTATCATAGCTCTAAGGTTATTGACCTTGTAATTCTTAATACTGATTAATAGTAAAAGTGTAGACTTACCTATTTGGGAGAATTAGATCTGCCTCTAATTCTGATAATGAATTATTTATGTTGGATTCCTATAGTCAAAATTAAGGGTGATTCATCTACTACAAGTATAAGAATATGCCTGCTTTTTACAGTTTTTATCATCTCATAAATACAATCATGCATTTTGGAATAGTAGGGTAAAACTTATCTAGAAAAACAGGTTTTCCACCTCCCCATTCAAGACTGAAATTATAAAATTACACCAAGTTGTTTTTGGTTTGCATAGAAGTTCAGAAAATTATCTGACTTATTTAACATTTTTATAGTGGTATGAATTCTGTAACTTAAGTGTTTCATCCACCAATCTTTTTAAAAGAAATGTAGACAATAATATCCAAATACGGCAATTACCAGTTCTTGGCATATTCATTTATTTACAGAATTAATTTACTCACAATTGTTAGTTTGTTGAATTTCATTAGCTTTACTGATTTCTTTATTAGATCTAATGCACTTATAATTTTAAAGTTTTAAAAGTGTCTCTTAGGACTTTTCATATAGATATAAATTAAGGAGATACTTTGTGATGAGAAAACAGCATCCGGGTACATACTATTAGCACATATTGGCCATCACAAGGTCAAGCTCAACAACTTTGTATTTTCTCCATAACACAAATACCAAAATGATGCAGAAATAGCTTTCTGCCTATCTGGATAAGATAGAGAGTAAGTGAGAACTGGAAAAGTTCTTATAAATCACCCAGCTCAATCTTCTTCTGTCATATGGGAGGAAAATGGGCCCAGACATAAAAAGATATTTAATTTACCAAAAACAAGACTCCATCATATTATTACTAAGCCAAGATAGTTTAAACATAAAATAACAGAAAATATTTGTGTAGTTAACTATACAAAGTCTTCAGTTGACAATCTAGTAGAACTCGGAAACAACCTTTTAAAGGCACATTTAAGGCTTCAGCTTGAGGGTAACATTCTGCTGTCCTTCAAGATACACTATATATTAAAAACAAAAATACATCTCTGTCTCTTTTGCAGTCTTGCATACAGGGTTATCGTTACCATCTTTCTAAATTCCACATATATGGGTTAGTATACGGTATTGGTGTTTTTCTTTCTGGCTTACTTCACTCCGTATAATGATGTATGGCAAAACCAATACAATATTGTAAAGTAATTAAGCTCCAATTAAGATAAATAAATTTATATTAAAAAATAAATAAAACCAAAAATAAAACAAACAAAATCCCCCAATGCCTAGTTCAGTGTTTCTGATAGCTGGACTACAATAGGTCCAGGAACCAAGTATTGGAGGTATGAGTGACCACTCTCACAACCCTTCCCTGTGTTCCACCTACAGAATATGTGCTTCCCACTCCATGCATCTTCAGGATCCATGTGATTAAATAGTTTGCTTCTTGGAGGTTAGGGAACATTTCTATTATAGTTAAAATACAGATTAAACCTATGGTCACTATTTGGGATTCTCCTGACAGAAGACTAATGGGGAAAGAAAAAAAAAAAAAAAGAGATGCAGACTTACTAGAAGCAATAATCTTCATTATCATGAGATGTAAGGCTGCAGCTACCTAATAGCACAGTAAACAGTTGTGCTGAACACACAGATTCACTGGATTGCCTCTTGGTGTTCTTGCCCTAGCAATAGCCTTGAAAAGACAATTGAAACAGTCAAATCCAGACAAGGACATAGTAATAAGATCTTAGCCCCTTCAGGAATGAAGGTCTGATGTAATCCACTTGTCAAGCAATCAAATTACTACCTGGAGAACCAACTGTAATAGTAGGGATCCATAACTTTCCCAGCAACATTCCTGTTTTAACATTGCATTCATCTATTTAATAGAAATTATGATGGACTTACCTGGTGGTCCAATGGCTAAGGATCCACCTGTCAGTGCAGGGGACCTAGGTTTGATTTTTGTTCCCAGAAGATTCCACATGCCATGGGCCAACTAGGCCTCTGTGCCACAACTACTGAAGCTTGAGTGCCCTTGAGCCCCCAAGCCACAACAACAGAAGTCCCTGTAATGAGAAGTCTGTGCACCACAACTAGTGAAAGCACACCCGCAGCAACAAAGACCCAGCACACTCCCCAATACATATATATATACATTATGACTAACCATGACCTTAAAGAATCAGTGATAGATAGAATGAATGAACTTAACAGGGCAATGAGTAGATGTGAATTGTGCAAAAGGTATACTGTAGCAGACAATATCTGCAGCAAGCTCTTTCCTTGTGTGCTCAGATCTAATGGCTTCTTGCAGCAAACACTTTCAACAAATTGCCTGAGGGCTTTCTATGGCTGCCTGATATATTCTGCAATTCTGCATATGCCAGCAGAAAAAAGAACTTCTTTAAGTGAATTGACAATTAAATACACTTGTTTTCTTATAGCTCATGTAAAACAACGCAGGTCTTTTCTCTAAGATTGCCCATATGTTCCCATGACAATTGAGCTCTAGTTAACCACAGCTGTAACCTGCTCTTTAATGTATCCTGTATTGGCATTCTTCTTCCAGCTTCACTTCTCTATTCCTCTACTGGTACTTTCTGGGATTACTCACCGAATAAACCACTACTTGCAATAAAATTTTTGTCTCAATGTCTTCCATGGGAGAAATTTAACCTGATACCTCTAGTATGGGTATGCATGTACGCTCAGTCGTGTCCAACTCTTTGCAGCCCTATGGACTGTAGCCTTCCGGGCTTCCCTGTCCATGGCATTTTCCAGGCAAGAGTACTGGAATGGGTTACCCTTTCCTCCTCCAGGGGATCTTCCCCACCCAGGGATCGAACCTGCATCTCCTGCATCTCATGCATTGCAGGCAGATTCTTTACCTCTTGAGCTATTGGGAAAGCACTCCCAGTATGTCAGATAAATATTAAGGAAAAGATATCAGGATTGACTAAGTAGAAGTATTGGAAGCATTTTTGGACCCTTGCAATTTTAAATAATTTTCTTAAGCAATGCCTAATTGAGATGTTGATTTATTTTTAAGAGTTTTTTTTTTTTCCTGTGGACCATTTTTAAAGCCTTTAAAGAATTTTTGCAATATTGCTTCTGCTTTATGTTTTAGTTTTTTGGCCACAAGTTATGTGGGGTCTTAGCTCCCTGACCAGGGATCAAACCTGCACCCGCTGCACTGGAAGGTGAAGCCTTAACCACTGGACCACCAGGGAAGTGCCAAGATTCTGATACTTTAGCAAAGATCAGAAGGAGGTGAGGGGAGCTGTCAACATCTGAAGGAAGAATATGCTAGGCAGTTTTTGTTGTTTAGTTGCTGTCATCTGAATCTTTTGCGATCCAATGGACTATAGCCTGCCAGGTTCCACTGTCCAGGGAATTTCCCAGGCAAGAATACTGGAGTGGGTTGTCATTTCTTTCTCCAGGAGACCTTCCCAACCCAGAGATCGAACCCAGGTCTCCTGTACTGGCGGGTGGATTCTTCACCACTGAGCCACCAGGGAAGCCCATGCTAGGTAGAGGATATAGCAAAAATTATGAGATTGGCACATTTCTGGCACATTTTTGAAGTAATGGGGTAGTCATGGATTCCAGAGTAGAAAGAGAGGAGGGGAGTTGTAGGACATGAAAGGGAGGTGACAATGACAGGATTGGGTGTGGCAATACTGGGTGTCATAGGTCATTGAGATATCTTTGCTTTTTATTCTGAGAGGAAAGAGACACCCTAGGATGGCTATGAATACCCATCTTTGATTTTTAAAGGATCCTTTGGATTTTTAGGGAAAAAAAAACAACAACAAAAACAGACTCTATTGGGCAAAGGCAAAATGGAAAGACCAGTGGGGAGGTTATAACACAGATTCAGGAGAAAATCATGGTAGTTGTACAAAGATGGTAACAATGACCGTGGTGATAGTGTATAGGTTCTGGACACCTTTCAAATTCAACTAAATTTGCTTGAGAATTACAAATAATGTAAAAGAGCGAAATCAAAGACAACCACTTTAGCACTTCCAATAAATAACTAAATGGCAATAGAGAAGATAGCAGACTTTGAAAAGAAGAGGTTTGGAGTCTTGTTTTGGATTTGTTAAATTCAAGATGCCCATGGGACATCCAAGAGGAGACGTCAAGTAAACAGTGGACTAGGAGTCTAAATTTCCAGAGAAACATCTCGATTGAGAATATCATGGCTTCCCTGATAGCTCAGTTGGTAAAGGATCCACCTGCAATGCAGGAGACCCCAGTTAGATTCCTGGGTTGGGAAGATCTGCTCTAGAAGGGATAGGCTACCCACTCCAGTATTCTTGGGCTTTCACTGTGGCTCAGCTGGTAAAGAATCAGCCTGAAATGCGGGAGGCCAGAGTTCTGTCCCTGGGTTGGAAAGATCTTCTGGAGAAGGGAAAGACTTCCCACCCCAGTATCCTGGCCTAGAGAATTCCATGGGCTTGCAGAGTCAGACAGGACTGAGTGACTTTTGCGTTTGAGAATATTACTTTGAAGTTAATGGCAAATAGCCATCAGAACACATTTTATATGTATTCTTTCTAAGTGTCAAATGCTAACTAATGCAATGTCTATACAGGCTCTGATTAGAACTGAAGCACTCCCTGATCCATTTTTCACTCTCCATTTTTCACTCTTCTCTTTCTTGGTCCTAGTGTTGAGTAAGAGAAGAGAAAAAACTGGATCAGGGAGTGCTTCAGTTCTAATCATAGCCTTCATAGACATTGTATTAGTTAACACTTGATACTTAGAATACACATAAAATGTTTTCTGATGGCTATTTGCCATTAACTTCAAAGTAACATTCTCAACTCAATTATTAGTAATTGGGACCTCAAGGAGTTAAATAAAGGATAAAATCAATCACTTTTAGTTGGCACAAAGTATCATCATCAGAATAATAAGAGATAAGTTAATTAAACTGTTAAACTTTGGAAGGAGTTGTAATTCTTATTAGCTAAAAAGGAATAAGCAGAGAAGTAAGGGACAACTGAAAATGGCATGATGTATTTTGCCAAAGTAAATGTTATCTGAATTAGTGACAAAATTGCCAAAGGGAAAGCCAAAACAATATCAGCAGCACTGTCTAAATAACCACAGAAGTCCAACGGGAGTTTGCTGTGTTATTCTGTCAAATGAATAGATTCTTATTGCATTTGTAATGGCCCTTTGCCCCGTGGTTTCAAGTTCTTACAAAGGGATACTATTACAGTGATGTACACATATGAAAAGGTCCCATACATCCATGAAGGAGTGAGAGTTTGTTACATAAGAACATATTGTGGATTTATGTAATTTGATTAAGTATTTATGTCCAACCTACTCACCAGACATATATGTCCAGTGTTAAGTAGAACTGATCTCAACTCTTTAAAATGATTCAAGCTGTGTGTTATCCCAGTATGTGAGGAGCAACTTTTCCATGGTATGGTCTCATTGGCAGCTGTCCTCTGAACTACAGGATTCTATTGTCTGACCCAGATAATTGAGGCTACTCCTGACCTATCAGCTCCTCTGAAGTCCAAGAATTGATTCATAGGAGACTTCTAACTTTGGAATAACCTCGTGTTCATTTGTATCAACCTCATCGAAACTGCACAATAAGAAACTAACGTCAGTATCAGACTTTGATCAGAAAGTGAAAGTGAAGTCGCTCAGTCGTGTCCGACTCTTTGAGACCCCATGAATTGTAGCCTACTAGGATCCTCCCTCCATGGGATTTTCCAGGCAAGAGTACTGGAGTGGGTTGTCATTTCCTTCTCCAGGGGATCTTCCCGACCCAGGGATCTAATCTGGGTCTCCCACATTGTAGGCAGGCGCTGTACCATCTACTGTTTGATATGGACCATTGATATGGACCAGAAAAGTCTGAACATCAGTTATCAGACTTTGATCATAAGAGTTGCTTAAATACATACCTTGGATGTGCCTGCTGTGTGACTCCAAGATACTGATTTTTGGCTCCTTAGTCTATGAAAGTGTAAGTCTCTCAGTCGTGTCTGATTCCTTGTGACCCAATGGACTGTAGCCTGGCAGGCTCCTCTGTCAAGGAATTATCTAGGCAAAAATACTGGAGTAGAAAGCCATTTCCTTCTCCAGGGGATCTTCCTGACCCAAGGATCAAACCCAGGACTCCTGAGATGCAGACAGATTATTTGCCATCTGAAAAGCGAAGTCACTCAGTCATGTCCGACTCTTTGCGACTCCATGGACTATAGCCTACCAGGATTGTCTGTCCATGGGATTTTCCAGGGAAGAGTACTGGAGAGTGGGTTGCCATTTCCTTCTCCAGGGGATCTTCCTGATCCAGGGATCAAACCCAGGTCTCCCACATTGCAGGCAGACGCTTTACCCCACCATCTGAAATCAGGAGATAAATCCTGAAAGCAGAGGGGAGATATGTGGACATGATTATTCATATGTTGTTTTACTGTTCCTTTTCTTATCCCTTACTTATGAATGAAATTATGGAATAAGGTACGGAAGGGTTCTGTGACCCATCCTGGGCTTTTAGGCACATTCTCTCTTTTTTTAAAGATTTTTTTTTATATGGACCGTTTTTTGAAGTCTTAATTGAATTAGTTGCAATGTTGCTGTTGTTCATGTTTTTTGGCTGAGAGGCTTGTTGGAACCCAGCTCCCTGAGGAGGGAATGAACTCATACTCCCACATTGGAAGGCAAAGTCAACTACTGGACCACCAGAGAAGTCCCATAGGCCTGTTCTCAGTTAGGTAAGTGTGTTCTCTGCCAGCTGCTAACTTACAGGGTAGAGACATGGATGGACTTCCCAGGTAAAAGAATTCGCCTGCCAATGAAGGAGATGCAGGTGTTGCTGATTGGATTTCTGGGTAGGAAATATACCCTGGAGGAGGAAATGGCAATCCACTCTAATATTCTTGCCTGGAGAATTCCATGCACAGAGGAGCCTGGAAGGCTACTGTTTATGGTGTTGAGAAGAGTTTGACATGCCTGAGTACACATGTACCACAGAGACATGGATAGATTTTCTACCAAATATTTCTGTGTTTTACCATCTAGTAAAGATGAGGTTGTTCTAGTATATACATTTGGGGGATAATTGTTCATATTAGATAATACATTTATCTCCATCTCATGAACCTCCAAATTTCCCATCAAGCAGTGATTCTCTTATTTTCAGTAGGAAGAACATCATTAGAACTGCCGCCAGTCGTGGGGTATGCCAAGGACATAAATGAATGACTATGTCATCACAAACTGTTCTTATGTTCAAGCAAACAGCATAGGTCTTCATAGAGAAGTGTCAAGAAAGCCTGCTTTTCATGGGATTTTACTTTGTAATGCCTGAGCTAAATGATTTAATAAAAAAAAAATTACTTCTGTATTATTTAGAAAGTTTAACTGAAGTTTAAAACTAAAGTTTTAAAACTCACTGAGAAAAGGGTGCCAACTTATCATTTTCATTGATTCTGCCTGACATTTAGGTAAAAGGTCTTAATATTTTAATATGAGGAAGTACATGATCTATAATATAAATTTATGGCCATAAACTTTAAGAAACCATCAGAAAAGCCAACTTATCAAAGTCTTAACCTTTGATACACTGGGCGGCCATGTTTCAAGAAAATGGGCACACTCTGGTCATCTCCCAGGTCTGAAAAACAAGATACCATAAACTCTACAGGATAGATTTTGAATCCTCTGGTCCTCATAGTGTCATACCCTGAATTTGACAAATCAAGTCCAAAATTGAGTCTTTGTAATCATTTTTCCAGAGATAGGGTAATTTTCAAGGCTGCTAGGTTCACATAAATTGGAAGCGTAACTCTGCTTTATGTCACCCTGTTCAATTATTTTCCGAAAGAAAGGTAAGTTTATACCAGCATTTCTCAGTAAACAGCACACATTTTCTGCATTTGTAAAAACACGTAACAAAATTTTTGTTTCTTCTAAGTTTATGTTGTGTATTTCTGCCTACCTTTTCTTCCAGCTACATCATTAATTCAATTGATCAAAAGCCCTTTATTGCTATTTAGTTGCTTAAGCATAGAAATGCCCTTATGCTACCAAAAACTCATATTTTAGGACTCAACATTACTTTGCCATTTCTATAATGTATTAACACTTTGCATAACTATATATTTATCTAAACTCCCTCCCTCTTTACTTTCTGAAACACTTGTTCTTAGCTACTAAGTCGTGTCTGACTCTTTTGCAACTCCATGAACTGTATCCTGCCAGGCTCCTCTGTCCATGGGACTCTCCAGGCAAGAATATTGGAGTGGGGAGCCATTTCTTTCTTCAGGGGATCTCACCTGTGTCTCCTGCATTGCAGGTGTATTCTTTACAACAGAGCCACCTGGGAAGCCATGAAATACTTGTAGAGCAATTTAAAAAGAAAAAAAGTGAGTTCACTGTAGAAAATTTGAAAAACGGTTTATTCAGAAAGTTTTTCTTTTTTAAAATGTGTTTGGTTTGTGTTTATATTTTAAAAGCTATAATGCTGCTGTCATAAAAATGTTGGTATATTTCCGTTGGACTGCAGCCTGTAAGAACTGAACTTGCCCAGTGTCAAAGGTGGAGAAAGAACCTGGGGTCAGTGATAGAGACATTAGTAGTTTAGTGCAGAGTCCCCAACTTCTGGAATCTAATGCCTGATGCCCTGAGAGGGAACTGATATAATAATAATAGAAATAAACTTGTGTTAGTCACTTAGTCCTGTCCGACTCGAGATCCCATGGACTGTAGCCCACTAGGCTCCTCTGTCCATGGGATTATCCTGGTGAGAATACTGGAATGGGTTGCCATTTCCTTCTCCGGGGGAATCTTCCCGACCCAGGGATTGAAAAAGTGCACAATAAATGTAACGCAGTTGAATCATCCGGAAACTATTGGCTTCCTCTCCTTCCCAGTCCTTGGAAAAATTGTCTTTCATGAAACCGGTTGCTCATGCTCAAAATATTGGGGACCACTGGCTTAATGCATAAACAGGCTTAATCATGTGAAACAAGGTTCTGGAGCAACACCACACCCTGTGAGGCATTTGAGGGGTGGGGGGTGGGGGTGGGGGTGGGGGGGCAGGACATGATGGTAGCCTTCATTCCAGGGAGGAAAGGAGAGATTACCAATTATATGGGGAATTGACTTCAGGTTGGCTCATCAGTTACCAGGGACTCTAGCAGAGAGGCAGGCCTCTCATTGCCTGTAAAGTAAAAAAATAATAATAATAATAATAAAGAGCAAAAAAAAAGAACAATCACTAACTGAAGCCTGGGGCAAGTATGTAGGAAGGACAGTCATGTGAATAGTGTGTAGGTGAAGCAGGCACTGCTTGGGCAGAACACGTGCAGAGAACAAGAGAACAGCCAGCTTGAGTGGCTTGATCTTACAGTTTCTTTCCCATTTTGTTTTCTTTATTATACTCTTTGTATCATTTTGATTGTGTTCTACTGCTGCTGCTGCTGCTGCTAAGTTGCTTCAGTCATATCCGACTCTGTGGACGCCATAGACGGCAGCCTGCCAGGCTCCCCCGTCCCTGGGATTCTCCAGGCAAGAACACTGGAGCGGGTTGCCATTTCCTTCTCCAATGCATGAAAGTGAAAAGGGAAAGTGAAGTCGCTCAGTCGTGTCTGACTCTTAGCGACCCCATGGACTGCAGCCCACCAGGCTCCTCCGTCCATGGGATTTTTCAGGCAAGAGTGCTGGAGTGGGGTGCCATCGTCTTCTCTGTGATTGTGTTCTGGGAGGCACGTACTGAGCTGGCATCTGTGATACTGACTCCCTCAATGGATATGTGTCTACTCCCTTTTAATTGGAGGAGGAAAGGAGTTAGCATCGTTCCCCTCAGATCCATAACACAAATTGAGTGAAGTGGAGACTTTCCCTAGGAAAGTGTTTCCTTTGTGGATACAAACATGCTCACATACTAACAGAAAACTGTCCTGTGCCATGTAATTCTATTCCTTGTGTGTACAGAATTGCATTTGTGGAAGGAGAGTCTGAGCCAACATTCAAAAAGAAGGCAAGGTAAGAGATTCAAAACTGTGGAAGCTTTAGTTATACTCTTTGTCTTCCCTCAGGCTATTTTGGATTCTGCCCTCTTAAGAGTTTTGTTGTTGCTGCTGTTGTTGTTTTTAACATTTGATTTAGCTCTGAGAGCAACAGTAAACTTTACCAATCGTATCACAAGCTGTCTGTCACCTGCATCCAATTGAGTTTTGACCAATAAAAACATCACAAATGCAAGTAATGTTCTATTTTTTCTCCAAGTACCAACAATGCCCAGTCATTCTTGGCTTCTAAGTTCAATTGCATCAGACATGTTCAGGATTGAACTGTTGGTCTCACCATAACTCAAAATAACATAAGTCTCTTCTTTCTTATTAAAATAAATTAATGGCTGTGTAATATTATACAATATGGTTGTATCAAAGTTTACTTAATCTTTTAACTGTGGGATGAGTTTTCCCAATTATAAATAATGCTGGGATGAACATTTGTTCATATTTTTATTTCCATATCTCAGGTTAGTATCATAAGGCAGATTCCCAAAAGTGGGATTAAAGTGTCAGCGAGGATAAACATTTTAGCAGTTTTAAATTCCTATGGACAAATTGCTTTCCAAAACAATGAACTGATTTATTCTCCAACCAAAACTATTTCCGTCATTAAGTAGTATTACTTTTTCAATATTTCTAATTTAGAAAGCTAAAAATAATAATTCATTGATGTTTCAATTTGTGTTTATTTGATCAACAGTGAGGTTAAACATCTTTATATATGCTATGCTGTTTAATGCACTTGGTCTATTTGTTTAAAATCAAATATATCATTAATGAGAAAAACTGTGTGTATACTCACTTTGTGTGAGTGATATAGAACAGTAGTTACCTAGAGCTTTAAAGGTTGCATGTTGCTAATACCAAAGTGATTTCTTTTGTTAATTACACTAACATTTTCCACCTATATTTAGACCTTGGTGACAGACTCATCATGCAGTTTTTCTAAAAATACTACCGATGCTTGAGTAAAAATACATGGCTAAAACATTCTCTGACATATATAGATGAACCATTGTGGTTATTTATTCAACAGTGAACAGAACAGACATATTTCAGAGCTCTCTCCATTATTGTGGGCATCTTAATACTAAGAAAAGCATCACTCTCAGTAACATGTGTGTATATATATATAAAAAGAGATCGCTCTCCCTCCAAATAGCAGCGTGATTTTTGACACTTTCAGGAAGATTAAGAACTGAAGTCACAGTGGGCAGCCAAAAGAGTCTAAACACAGTGAGCAATGGGTCTCTCCATTGGTGGGAGGAAATTAGTGGCTAAAGCCCTTAAAACCATGGATCAATGGTAGTGATGTACTACAGGGAATCTATGAACAAGCTTCTTTCTTTTCTATCTCACAGGGAGCATCTGTAGAGAGTGCGATTTGTTGAAGTCAATAGAGACCATTGTGAAGTGTGTGTGTGTGTGTGTGTGTGTGTGTGTGTGTGTGTGTGTGTGTGTATTTAAACTGACCTGAGGTATCACCTAAAGGAAGATAAAATATGTGGACAAAATGTCATAATTACTTACATTGTTGGTTTAAAAAAAAAAACCTCAAACATCCAACAAAATGAAAGTAATGAAAATCCATCAAGTTGCAAAATTGTATTTTTTATTTCTCAAATGATCTGGTTGTAAAATAATTTCATTTCAGGAATAGTAATAGAGAAGACATATGCTCTCTTTTCTGACTTGATGGAAAATGACAGCCTCCAGAGCATCATAACTGACGTCATATGGACAATGATAGACTAGAATGCCAAAAGCATGGAAGCAAATATACAGTTGAATTCAAGTCCAGGTGGCTACATTAAAATTTATTACATGTTGGAAGCTTGCATTTTGCTGATAAACAAGTTAACCTTGGAATTTTCCTATCCACTTTCTCTTAACTTGAATTCTCTCCCTTGTATCCACTGGTTTTTTTTTCTGAACAAGAATAAGGACCACACAGAACTGCTGCTGAGTTGAAGACAATGTAGGAGATAATGCTGAAAATCAATCAAAATGAAAAATGGACTATTTTTTCTTAAAGCATGTATTTACTTATTTCGCTGTTTGGTCTTAGTTGTGGCACATGGGCTCTCTAGTTATGGCACGTAGGCTGAGTAGCTCCTTGGCATGTGGGATCTCAATTCCCAGACCAGGGATTGAACTCATGTCCCCTTCATTGGTAGGCAGATTTTCAACCACTGGACCACTGGGGAAATTTCAGAAAGAGGGACATTGCACTGAATTTTCCTGATGACTGTGTCCCAGTTCCCTTAGCAGAAACATTCAGGAGTCACCATTACTTGCTGAAAACATCGGCTTTTGCTGCTAAGTCTTGGTCTGTCATGTTTGAACTGGAAAAGGCAATGGCACCCCACTCCAGTACTCTTGCCTGGAAAATCCCATGGACGGAGGAGCCTGGTAGGCTGCAGTCCATGGGGTCGCGAAGAGTCAGACACAACTGAATGACTTCACTTTCCCTTTTCACTTTCATGCAATGGAGAAGGAAATGGCAACCCACTCCAGTGTTCTTGCCTGGAGAATCCCAGGGACGGGGGAGCCTGGTGGGCTTCTGTCTCTGGGGTTGCACAGAGTTGGATATGACTGAAGCAACTTAGCAGCAGCAGCAGCACCATGTTTGAACATTGTTTTTTGACTTCCACTCAATTGTTTTCCACTGTACCATCTCTTCTTTCCCTCCTCATTCTTCACATGCACTGATATACCAATTTTCAGTTAAATCAATGATCAGTGATGAACTAATTGTGATCATGTAAATGTTGTCTCAGAGTGAATCAGAGGGTATAATATGATGATATGTTTATGGTGCAGCTTTATGTTTCTCCTGAAATCACATTTACCTTTCTGTCCTTCCTGAATTTATGACCCAGTTCTGCATCATCACCCTTTTTCAAATGTCTGGCTATTTTCATTCATTGGAATTTCTAATGCTCTGATGTTAGATTTCTTGGATTAACCTCCTGTTTTAGTGTCTATTCTTTCATATTTTTATACTTTTTCTTTCTATTCTAATTTCTAAAAAAATTCTTTCATTAAATAATTCCAAATCTTTTACTTATTTTCTTTTTCAGTTTAGAAATCATAAATTAAATTTCCAAGAGCTAGTTTTTGTTTTCTGATTGTTTCATTCTGGATGCAATATCTTTCTCCACCCTACATCCAGAGGTGATATACTTTTCTTTCTTTCTTTCTTTCTTTTTTTTTTTTTAGTATTACACATAGCTTCTTGCTCCTTTAAAAATTCAATTTTCTTTGCTTATTGGTGGTTTTTCTATTTCATGTTGGGCTTCCCTGGTGTCTCAGTGGTAAAGAAACCACCTGCAATGCAGAAGATGTGGATTTGATCCCTGATCTGGGAAGATCCCCTGGATGAGGAAATGGCAGCCCACTCCAGTATTCTTTCTTGGGAAATCCCTTTGACAGAGGAGCCTGGCAGACTATAGTCCATGAGGTTGCAAAAGTGTCAGACAGGACTTAGTGATTAAACAACCATAACAACAGCTATATATTAAATGTTTTTCTTAAATGCCTTTCTTTAATGTCTTTGGCTATGTTCTAATTTAGGAACCAAAAACTGTTTGGCTGTTTTCTGTCTGTCTGTCTGTCTGTCTCACACAGAGAGAGAGTGAGAAACATATATACATATGTGTGTGTGTGTGTATATATATATATGTTTTAATGTGAGTAAGGTCTTGAATATTTCTTTGGAGGATTTCCAAATGCCAAAATAGAGAAGTGTTTTCTCTTCCCCTTTTATTTAGAAAAGAAATTTCAGGACTTCTGCCTAAAGGAGTATAACCTGACAGTGAGGAAAAGAAGTTGCACTGTCTTCCATACAGAGATTTGATCTTGATCCTTCTGTTTCCACTCTTATCTGTTTTTCTGACATTTATCATACTAAGAATCCAGCATCTTCAGAGTTATTTTTGCAGAAGATGGAAGAGTCAAGTTGATTACCTTCTGATTAGTAATTCTCTGTAGGTCTTGTGGTTACTTTTACCCAGTTATTTCAACTATCATTTCTTTCCCTACTTTTAATCCTCCAGAATTGTATTGAAATCTCTAATACAATTACATACACTCTTGCATATATACTCTTCATTGGTTTGACTTATAGGCTTTTTATTTCTTTGCTTTCATTAGAGTAGTTTTCTGGAGGGACACAAAAGGTACATTTGTAGCCAATCTACTATATATTTTTTAGTTTAAATTTATTTATTTTCATTGGAGGATAATTACTTTAGAATATTGTATTAGTTAAGTTCTTCTGTGCACTTTTAGAAAGAAATTTCCTTTATAATCAAAAAGTGAAGTGCGGAAGTGTTAAACATTTTTTAAACAAAGGTAAATGTGGAAAAGAACAGCTTAATCTAGAACTTTGTAAAGTTTATTGTCTAAACATTGTCTTTTAAGTTAGCTGGACTTCCTAGTACAGTGTAAAAATCCTTTCACTTTTCCAAAGAATGACACTATTTCACCTCTTTGTGCTTTCTAATTCAATTACCTCCTCCTTATTTTCCAAGATGTAGCTCCTGTAGGAAACATTCTCTGATTCTGAGTATGTATTAAATAATCTTCCTCTGTGATTCAATTACATACTGTTTGCATTTTATTGAACTTTTATATGAATTCATCTGTTTCACCAACTGTATTGAAATCCCTATCTTATTTGTCTGTTTCTTCCCAGCACCTAACACAGCTTTTAACCAGAAATAGAAATAGTGTGTATTTTAAAATATTTATCAAATTAGATAAATGAATAAAGTAAACTGTGTCTTTTATAAGTAAGCATTCAACATGAGCTGGCAGTGTAATGTATTTGGCAAAAATGTTATCAAAATCTGAGGTTGAGTTAAGGAAAATATGTTATTGTTTTTTGGAAAAAAGAAAAAAGGTAATGATTTGTTACAGGTCCAATCACAACTTGGAAATTGTACATACTTCTGGAAATTACATTTTAATAGATATATTAAGAAACATAATTATAGTATAATAGAAATGGTAGTGCATGATATATACAGGTCTGAAAACCATGTTGATAGAAGAGCAGTTGAAGGAAATAGGAATTTTTCATCCGATATAGAAAGGCTCTTGGACATGATGGCTATTCCCAAATATGTGAAGAGTTTTAATGACTATAGGATTAGATTTTTCTAAGCTTAACTCCAAAAGAAAAACCTAGATGAATGTGTAGTAGAAGTTTGGTTCCATATGAGTAAGAACTCCCCAGCCAGAGCACACTGCTTATGATGAAATGGCTTTTTGCTTCATGAGAGCTTCCAAATTGATTGACCACATCTCTGGAATGTTTTAGAGAGTTCTTCTGCATAAGGTCAGAAGTTGTACTATAGGATTTTTAAGGAGCCCTCAGATATTCAGTATTTGGACTTTATAGTAGAATAAAAGGATTTATCTAAATTGAGTTGTTATCCAAATAGCAGAATCATAAATTAGGGGCTACCTACATGTAGACTGTGTATGGTAAAAATAAAATGATAATATTCAGAAAAACTTGGTGGTTAAAACAACAACAAGGATGAACTATCATCAAAAGTAAAATCATAAAATATCTTTCTGAGGTAAATACTAATTCATGTAATTAATTATGAATTTTTTGCTCACAATTGTCATCATTTAATTGATATATTCCTTCCAAATATAGGTATCTCAGTTTTGTTGATTAATTTTAAAGAGCTTTGAAACCTGAAAAACTTAAATAAATGAGTGTCCAAGTCCAATAACTTTCATAAACCTGACCAGATAATTAATTAATCGTAATACTTAGACTTTATATGTTTGCTTTAAAACCTAGTATTCATATGACCGGTATAATGCATAACAGTTAAGTTTATTAAATGTTAATTTGGAGGCTAAATTGCATGATAAAATAGTAGTGATTCTGAGTGATTTTCCATTTATAACCTTCAAGGTCTATAGAAGAAAATTACTTACTATATGTATTCTTTTTATAATCACAGATGAAAATATACTATACTTTGCACTAACTATGAGATCTTAATATGATTAGGAATACCCTTTTGCCTGTTTGTACTAAAACAGTGATCTGAGTTTATACCTCTTCCAAGTTTCTAGCACAACTAAACTATCCCTCTATTAACTGTCCTCAAAAACATTTATCAAAAATATACTATGATCTATTAAGTTGTTTCTGTTACTTCAAAATACAAAGATAGAATTTTCTAAATTCAATGTAAATTATTCATTGCACTTAGAACATACTTGGTGCTTGAGTTTTTCGTATAATTGCATACAATATGAGTAATCTATGTGTACTTGACACTTGAATTTTCTGTTGATGACCTGCACAGTGAGTTCTGTATCTAACGACGTTTGGCAGAAAAAGCATCTCTCTGAATTTTGATTTTTGTAGATAAGAGTCTGCACAAATCCCACAAGGTTACGATGCAGAGGCAGATGTTTGCTATAAACTACAGTTCAATCCTATGCCCTGCCACTGTCTACTTTCCCTTCCATATATCATCACCAAAAAATAACAAGATAATAGAAAACAAGTTTTGATTCCAGAATGATTTTGGTTGATGATGATGTATGAAGTAGAGTAGACAGCTTGATTTTCCTAAGTTAAATTGAACTTGCAATGCCAAATGCAGCAACAACAGCAAAAAGATTAGCAGACATGACAAGGGAAAAGAGAAGAATTTATGTGCAAACACATAATGCCATTTGAAAAAAAAATGGTGCTATGAAAATGTACAGATACATAGATACTGAAATAATGGCAGGGGGGAAGGCTTTAAAATATATTATCTAATGCTGTAAGCAATTGTAAAGGAGAATCAAGGCCAAGTAAATAGAGCAATGTAGTTTCAGGAAATGACTTGATTTTATATATAAGAAAGCATATCCAGGTTTTGGGCATACAATACAAGTAATTATGTGACTATAATCTGTCCAGTATCCAAGGGAGAAAATAACCTAGGTGGACTCTGTGAACTCTTAACACATGTGACAAACATTTCCCAGTAGTCTTGCCTGGGAAATCCCATAAACAGCAGAGCCTAGAGTGCTATAGTCCATGGGGTTGTAAAGAGTCAGATATGACTGAGTGCACACACTCACACACCATCTAAATTAAAGAAACAAAACATAAAAAATAAAATAAATGTTATCAATTCCATATAAAACTATAATATACATGAAACTGGGGTTCAAAAAGAGAAATTTGAGAATCAAGAAAAAAATCTGAACATATAGTAAGCTTGAATTTTCCAAAATCGATGACAAAGAGGTGTTCTATTGAAAATACATACAGAATAAATAACCCCAAAAAATAATATTAGAATAAGACTGCTGAAACTTAACAACAAAAGTGTTTGAGTAGCAAGAGGAAGAAAGAAACATTATCTTCAAAGGAATGAAATAGGATGGACACTTGATTTCTGCACACATTAATGGAAGCAAGAAGAGAGTGTATTTAAATTTATCATTGTTAAATCTTCCTATATATCAAAAATTTAGCATTATAATATTTCTTTGCTTAAATTCAGCTTTGCTTGATGTTAATAGAGACAATCCAGCTTTAATTTATAGTATGTTTTCCTTTAAGCCCATGTTCACATGTGGGAACACAGATATACACACATATATAGGTATACAATAAGAATGTACTTATGTGAATGAATATGGAAAGTATAATATTTCATTTTAAATAAAGCTTTGTATATAATATCTTTATTTTGCATACAAATGTCATGTATTCATACATCTATAAATATCAGAATGTATATGGAAATGTTGAAAAATTGTTGCTGCTGAATTTGTTTTTTGTAGGAAACTTTAAAACTATAGCTAAACTCTTTGATGTCACTATTGTCATCAGAGAATACCTTAGTGAAGAAAGGTCATGATAAAAATTATTTCCTGTTCCATTGCCCCTTTATATCCTATTTGTAACAACTGAAAGATTCTTATGTCAGGTGTAAAGTGGCAACTGAAAATTAGGAGGAAAACTTGTAATTCTTTTTTCTTCTGTGAATATATTAAATGTCTCTTTGTCAGTGTTTACAACATACCTAGGTTTCTAATAATGCACAAACTACATTGAGAAGAGTTGATCTGTTCGTATACATCACCTAAACAATGCATCAGACACTTAGTATCTTTTTTTATTTAACAGAATATTAATGGTATTTTACACATTGTCAATTATTAATACTTGATGTTACAGTATTCATTTCCATTTGTCATCACCTGCTTGCTGAAATATTTCAAGATCTTAGTGACTAACTCTTTTTGGAGAATTCTATACATGAAACAAAAGACGATAGTGAAATGCAACCCCATGTACTCATTACCCAGATTCTACAATTTTTAGCATGTTGCTTATCAACTTTTATCTATAATTAATTAGAGTAATTAGAACTCCAAGCTTAAACGATTTCACTGTAAACTCTGAAACTGTGTTTCTAAAAGATGAAGATCACAACAGTATTATAACAAAATTTTATATTATTAGTTAGATTATCCATTATCCAATTATAATAACCATCAATAAGGCAGTCTGTGTTTGTACTCTTCAATCTCTAATCTTTTCCTTTGTATTGGTTTACTTAAACTGGAATCCAGTCAAGGTCCAAACTGAATTTTGTTTCTGTATTCTCAAAGCTCCTTTAATACTGAGGATTCTTATGCCATGTTACCTAAACCTACAGTTAAAAAAAAAACCAAAAAACACAAATCTTTTGTCCTGTGAAGTTTCCCACATTCAGGATTTTTCTAATTACACCTTCAAAGAGACTATTGATATGCTTATTTTACCTATAGTTACTTTAAACCAGAAGTGAAGGAATGACTTGATTGAAATATGGTATTCTGTACTTCCAAATTATGACAACTTGATCCATCCATCTATCCATTCATGAAGCTTTCTGTTAACTTTTCATTTAATGATATTAGCAAGTATAGATTACTTTTGGTTAGAGCTATTATTTGGGGTGATCCTACTATTATCACTACTACTACAGATTTTGATATCAAGGTTATTTGCTATCTTTATAAAAAATTTCTAAGTATACATATTATTCTATGCACTGAAATATTTGAATGATATATGTAGTACATATACTCCATTGATCAGATTGATTGTCTATTAAATATATCTTGGATTTGGGCCTTTAAATTTTTAAAATTCAATACAAAAAGCCCCAACAAAATATTAGTATCCATACAAAGGGTACAGAGAAGATAAAAATCATCTTCCATGTAGCCATCTCTCTGCTTAAGAGTGATAACGCCAAAAAAAGTCAAGAAATTGTTTCATGCTTCTCCTTTAACTTGTCTTTTTTTGTTTGTTTCAGAAGATGAACAACAATGGATCTAGACCTTTTAAATAAGTTTTTTTGCCAACTGGCAGTACGTTAAGTTTTGTTGTTGTTCAATTGCTAGGTCATGTCTGACTCTTTGCAACTCCATGGGCTGCACATGCCAGGCTTCCCTGTCCTCCACTATCTCCAGGAGTTTCAGTTCAGTTCAGTTGCTCAGTCATGTCCGACTCTGAGACCCCATGAATCACAGCATGCCAGGCCTCCCTGTCCATCACCATCTCCCAGAGTTCACTCAGACTCATGTCCATCGAGTCAGTGATGCCATCCAGCCACCTCATCCTCTGTTGTCCCCTTCTCCTCCTGTCCCCAATCCCTCCCAGCATCAGAGTCTTTTCCAATGAGTCAACTCTTCGCATGAGATGGCCAAAGTACTGGAGTTTCAGCTTTATCATCATTCCTTCCAAAGAAATCCCAGGGCTGATCTCCTTCAGAAAGGACTGGTTGGATCTCCTTGCAGTCCAAGGGACTCTCAAGAGTCTTCTCCAACACCACAGTTCAAAAGCATCAATTCTTCGGTGCTCAGCCTTCTTCACAGTCCAACACTCACATCCATACATGACCACAGGAAAAACCATAGCCTTGACTAGACGGACCTTAGTCGGCAAAGTAATGTCTCTGCTTTTGAATATGCTATCTAGGCTGGTCATAACTTTTCTTCCTAGGAGTAAGCGTCTTTTAATTTCATGGCTGCAGTCACCATCTGCAGTGATTTTGGAGCCCCAAAACATAAAGTCTGACACTGTTTTCACTGTTTCCCCATCTATTTCCCATGAAGTGATGGGACTGGATGCCAAGATCTTCCTTTTCTGAATGGTGAGCTTTAAGCCAACACTCTCCACTTTCACGTTCATCAAGAGGCTTTTTAGTTCCTCTTCACTTTCTGCCATAAGGGTGGTGTCATCTGTATATCTGAGGTGATTGATATTTCTCCCGGCAATCTTGACTCCAGCTTGTGCTTCTTCCAGTCCAGCATTTCTCATGATGTACTCTTCATTTAAGTTAAATAAGCAGGGTGACAATATACAGCCTTGACATACTTCTTTTCCTATTTGGAACCAGTCTGTTGTTCCATGTCCAGGTCTAACTATTGCTTCCTGATCTGCATACAGATTTCTCAAGAGGCAGGTTAGGTGGTCTGGTTTTCCCTTCTCTTTTAGAATTTTCTGCAATTTATTGTGATTCACACAGTCAAAGGCTTTGGCATAGTCAATAAAGCAGAAATATATTTTTTTCTGGAACTCTCTTGCTTTTTCCATGATCCAGCGGATGTTGGCAATTTGATCTCTGGTTCCTCTGCCTTTTCTAAAACCAGCTTGAACATTAGGAAGTTCACGGTTCATGTATTGCCAAAGCTTGGCTTGGGGTCTTTGCTCAAGTTCAATTCCTTCGAGTCAGTGATGCTATCTAAACATCTCATCCTCTGCCGCCCTCTTATTCTTTTGCCTTTGATCTTTCCCAGCATGGGTCTTTCCTGGGGTTTTTACAATGAGTTAGCTCTTTGCCTCAAATGGCCAAAGTATTGCAGCTTCAGCATCAGTCCTTCCAATGAATATTCATAGGACACTAAAAGGACACTGCATGAGGAAGGGATATTTCCAAGTAGCTGTTCAGTGGGCTCCTGCAATGCAGACAGCTTCTCTAGTGCATAATCTTATAGCAGGCATCACACAGCACCACCTAGCACCCATCACCTTCCCTTAGCACACAACTCTGGAGGTTTTGCTGATGATACTCCTCCCCATGAACGGTTTTTTCAGGTGCCTAGAGGGTGAATTTCTGATGAAATCACTTCTCTGCATTCAGTGAACATTAGCAATGCCCTCTCCAAAGGTCTGGCTCTCACTTCAAGGTGGTGTGTGTGTGAGAGAGAGAGAAAGAGAGAGAGGCAGATCTCCCTTAGGGCATCCAATCTCAGCCTTAGGACTTCTGGCTTCTCCTAATATTTGCAATCTCTGTATTTCTGAGAGTTTCTTTTACTTCTGGCCAATTATTTTTTTTTCCAGTTTCCTGATATAGTAAATGATTCTTCTAACTTTCAAAGTTGAAACACTGTGTAATTTCTCCTTCTTGATTGGACTTCAACTGATACAACAGGTATATCTATAATTCTTTCAATTTTGCTGCTATTTCATGTGTGTGTGCTCAGTCATGTCCAACTCTTTGAGACCCCATGGACTGCAGCTCACCAGGCTCCTCTGTCCATGGAATTTTCCAGGCAATAATACTGGATTGGGCTGCCATTTCCTCCTCAGTGTTGCATAATATGACTTCTCCATGATTTCTTTATCCATTTTTCTGTTGATTTTTTTCTATCACAAATAATGTTTCTATGAGCATTTCTGGTACACAAATAAAAGTGTCTAGAGTATAGAGAAATGTCTGAAATTTCTTGAATCTTATAGAAAAAAGCTAATTGTTTATCAACATGATTTATAAATTTAGGTAAGTGAGCAACCTGTGAAGATTGTTACTTCATATTTCACCGATAGATGGTATGTCAAACAGTTTTTAAAATTTATTTATTTATTTTTGGTTGTGCTGGGTCTTCTTTGCTATTCAAGTTCTTTCTCTAGTTGTGCTGAGCAGGGTCTACTCTCTAGTTGTGTTTTGTGAACGTCTCATTGTGGTGGCTTCTCTTGTAGAGCTCGGACCCTAGGCACACAGGTTTCAGTAGCTGCTACACAGAGGCTCGGTAGTTACTGCTCCTAGGCTCTAGGGCACAGGGCCAGTAGTTGTGGCACATGGTCTTCATTGTTCGACAGCATGTGGAATCGTCCTGGATTAGGGACTGAGATTGTGTCTCCTGCATTGGTCTTCCCTGGTGGCTCAGCAGGTAAAGAGTCTGCCTGTATCTTGGGAGACCTGGGTTCAGTCCCTGGGTAGGGAAGATCCCCTGGGGAAGGAAATGGCAACCCCCTCCAGGATTCTGGCCTGGAGAATTCCAGTGACCGAGGAGCCTGGTGGGCTACAATCCATGAGGTCACAAAGAGTCTGACAGGACTGAGTGACTAACACTTTCTCTTTCTTTCCTGTTTTACTTTTTTTTTTTCCCCTATAAAATTGTTTACCTTTTAAAATTATTACCGATTTCAGGGAGTTCTTTATATATCATGGATATTAATTCCTTTTAAATTACATGTCTTGTTTGTTACTTTTCAGTCTGTTAGTTTTATTTTGCTTTCTTTAGTGTATATGTCAATCAATAGAAAGCTTAATTTTAAAACAATGAGGTTTATCAGAAATTTAAAGTTTATAAAGATCAGAAAGAACATTATTTTATATTGTCTTCTAAAGGTTTGTGTGTGTGTTTAAGCCACATGGCTTGACTTTTTTTTTTTTTTTAACCCATGTGGATTATTTTTAGTGTTTTATGTAAAAATTTGATTTTTTTCCCCATGTTGAAAATAATTGTCCCAGGACCAGATGTTGATACTCCCTAATTTTCCATACTGAAATGCTATGAAAACTCTGTCATAAATAAGATTTTTACAGATTTATATGTCTACTCCTCGTTTCTCTTTTCTGTTGATTTATTATAACACCTAAATATACTTTTAATTAAGCTCCCATTTTAAAAGGACAATGCTTATTCATTTTACTTCTTGTCAGGCATGCCATAGTTTCTTTCCGTGATTTGCTTTTCAATATAAAAATAGAAGTCTTCTTGTCAATTTACATAAAAACTTTGTTGACATTTTGGCCTGAATTGTAATGTATCTATATAAATCAATTTTTTGTTTTGTCTAGGGTACTAATATTTTCAAGTACATTTCATAGCTATGTAGGTATTCTGTAGCTGGAGATTAAGAAGCATTGCCCTGGTTTTCCTAGTTTTCTTTAAGGATTATTCATTTATTGGTAGTCTCCTCATAATTAGCTTCTACTGTTAACCTAGCAAGATCTTTGTCTCCTCAAGGTTTTTTTTTAAACAACACTTAAGCTCTCAAATAACACCACCTCTAGTTTTTACATGCTTGCTTTTAGAACATTAACAACATTCTCTCAATGTGTTAAGATAAAACAAAAACCATAGTCTACCCTGTTTGTTTGACTAACACTGTTACTAACAGAAGTGTAGCAGAGTATTTCTTGGGGAAATTTGGAAAGTTGATAAGTAGACATTGAGAAATTCTGTGGGCATTTGTTCTTTCCACCCTCCCCCATCTGCCTGGGATTCCAAATATTAATAGTTTTCATTGCAATCCCCATAGGAATTGACTCCTTGTACAGTTCTTCAGTGATGGAGCTAGTCTGGCCCTTTGTGTACCAGGTAAGAGCTGAATCCTATATTAGAAGAAAATTCAGAATTAGAGGCTATTAAACAGACAATAAAATGTTATATACTGGAAATAAAGAAAAATTTTAACAGCTGAGCGACTTCGCTTTTATTTGGTTTAATTTAACAATTAAACCATCACCTAAATTTTTTGACAAAATGCAAGACTATGATAAATATAGATACAATAGAATAGACAGTAGGCCAATAAATATAAACAGCAAAGGAAACCTTTTTGCTCCAGAAGATCAAGATTATATACCTATACTGTTATCTTTTCACAGTGTTGAAAGTGTTAGTAGCTAAGTTGTGTCCAACTCTTTGAGACCCCATGAACTGCAGCCCTCCAGGCTCTTCTGTCCATGGAATTCTCAAGGCACGAATACTGGAGTGGGTTGCCATTTCCTTCTCCAGGGGATCTTCCCAATCCAAGGGATGGAAACCAAGCCTCCAGCATTGCAGGCTGATTCTTTACCATCTGAACCACCAGGGAAGTTATCTTTTCAAAAGGTCATTGCAATTCACTAATCTTTACTTGCTAATATTCAAGCAAATTCAAGTAAATATCACAGTAATTTAGCAATATATTGCAATACCCTATGAACCAAACTATGGTCTTTTTCTCCCCATAAAGATGTGAGGAATTTGAATCACCATTTGAAAGGTGAATGCAACATTGAAGAGACTATTCTTTTTCTTTTTAATAGTGAGTGGCTGGAGATGATACAACATCAGCAATCAACATCTTCACTAATTTGTAATATTCATGAAACATGCACATTTCCAGGCAAGCCACCAAAGATTTAAATTACACTATAAAACCCATTTTAGTGATGAAGATTATTCTTTTGCCAAAAATTTAAGGACTTTTTTGGTAATTTGAATAGAGATGCATATGGGCTCTATTATAAAATGCATCATATTTATAGAAAAATAAGTTTTCTAAAAGTAATTTTGTATTACCTGAAATACTTTCTTATGGAAAAGTGGAGCATTTCCTACTTAGTGGGTTTAAACTTGTTGCATATCATGTCTCATTCTAGGTGAATACTTCTTCATACTTTATAGAATTTTACATCCTATATTCCATTTTTTGTATGTGTATTACAGTGAAACCTTCATTTAAAATTTGGTCTGGAGGTAGACGATCTTAGTATGTTTTATGTGAACTATTTTAAATCAACTTGACTTATCTGTCTATAATAAATTATTTCAGGACTTGAATGTACTATGTCACCTTATAGTAAATTGGAAAAAGTGAAGATAAAGCACAAAAGTTGTGTGTGTGTGGGCATTGTATGTAAAAACTAATTTGATTAATCTAATTGCATAGCAGTTTCAAGGCTAAAAGGTATAATTACAATCAGTAACAGATGTAAGTAGAGTCATAGAAACAAAACCAGACACATATGTTAGGCTGGGAATTTAGGAACTTATTCATTACAATGTATTGCTTTTGTGAAGATTAACATTAAAATAGTTAAAAATTAAGAGCATTTTCTCTTTTCTTAAAATTTTTTTGATGTGGACTATTTTTAAAGTCTTTATTGAATTTGTTACAATACTGCTTATTTTGTTTTTTTGTTTATTTTTTGCCATGAGGCTTATGGAATCTTAGCTCCCCAACCAGAGATTGGACCTGTATTCCCTTCATTGGAAGGTGAAGTCTTAACCACTGGACCACCAGGGAAGTCCTATAATTCTATATTTTCTTGGAACATTACTTTAGCAACTTATAATATTAAACTTAGTTTATAATCACTAAAATACAGTGATGGAATATTCAATTGATCTGACTTATATGATACCTGAGGCCAAAATTCATTTTACATAAGCTAATGTGTAATTCAAGTCATATCTATAATAGTAGGAGAAGGAAAATAAATAATTTCATATAGTAGTGCAGAACATCATTTTAATTTCCTTTAATATTATCGAACTGATTGGGAAAGGTAACTCTTTTTCAGTGAAAATTAAAATGAAGCATGTAGATTTCACAAGGGTATAATTTAAAATTAGGTTTAACTAAAAATATTTGAGATTTGGTCAGTAGGTTCAAGTTCTAATATGTGTGTATATGTTTAAGTCTTTAATTTTTCAAGAGCAATTTTAAATTTACAGCAAAATTTAGAGAAAGGTACAGAGATTTCCAATATATTCCCTGCCCTAACACATGCATAATTTTCTCTATTCTCTTTATTACTCACCAGGATGGTACAGTTTTACCAAAGAAGAACCTACATTGATGCATAATCACATAAAATTCATAGTTTATCTTAGGGTTCAATTAGATGCTATATAGCCTATGAGTTTGGGCAAGTGTTAATATCATACATATCCTTATAATATCATAGAGTATTTTCATTGTCCTAAAAATCCTCCACAGCAGATAGATGGAAAAACAATGGAAACAATGAGAGACTTTTATTTTCTTGGGCTCCAAAATCACTGCAGATGGTGACAGCAGTTATGGAATTAAAAGACACTTCCTCCTTGGAAGAAAGATATGACAAACCTAGACAGCATATTAGCCGATTACTTGCTTCGGAGTGAAGTAAGCCAGAAAGAAAAACATCAATAGAGTATACTAACACATATATATGGAATTTAGAAAGATGGTAATGATAACCCTGTATGTGAGACAGCAAAGAGACAGATGTATAGAACAGTCTTTTGGACTCTGTGGGAGAGGGAGAGGGTGGGATGATTTGGGAGAATGACATTGAAACATGTATAATATCATATAAGAAATGAATCGCCAGTCTAGGTTCGATGCAGGATACAGAATGCTTGCGGCTGGTGCACTGGGATGACCCAGAGAGATAGTATGGGCAGGGAGGTGGGAGGGGGGTTCAGTAGTGGGAACTTATGCACACCTGTGGTGGATTCATGTTGATGTATGGCAAAATCAATACAGTATTGTAAAGTAAAATAAAGTAAAATTTTAAAAAATCATAAAATAAAATAATTCATTAATACAAAAAATAATAAATACATAAATAAAAAGCAGAGACATTGCTGACAGAGGTCCGTCCAGTCAAAACTATGGTTTTTCCAGTAGTCATGTATGGATATGAGATTTGGACTATAAAGAAATCTGAGCACTGAAGAATTGATGCTTTTGAACTGTGGTGTGGAGAATACTTGAGAGTCCCTTGGACTGCAAGGACATCCAACCAGTTGATCCTAAGGAAAATCAGTCTTGAATATTCATTGGAAGGACTGATGCTGAAGCTGAAGCTCCAATACTTTGGCTACCTGATTCAAAGAAATGATTCATTGGAGAAGACCCTGATGCTGGGAAAGATTGAAGATGGGAGGAGAAGGGGACTACAGAAGATGAGATGATTGGATGGCATCACCAACCCAATGGACATGAGTTTGAGCAAGCGCCCGGAGTTGGTGAAGGACCGGGAAGCCTGGTATGCTGCAGTCCATGGGGTCACAAAGAGTCGAACACTAATGAGTGACTGAACTGAACTGACTGAAAAAGACTCCATGTCCTGCTTCTTTTCTCCCTGGCCATCTTTGACGCACCACTGACATTTTTATTTTCTCCATAGTTTTACTCTTTTCAGAATGTCATATACTTGGAATCATACAGTATGTAGCCTTTTCAGATCGACTTCTTTCAGTTATTAAATTAATATACATTTTGTTCCCTCCATATATTTTCATGGCTTGAAGGCTCTATTCCTTTTATCCCATTGTTTCTATGTACTATGGTTTATTTATTTACTATAAAAATTTATTTATTTATTTGACTGCATGAGGTTTTAGTTGTGGCCCAAAGAATCTTCAACCTTCTTTGTGGCCTGTGGGATTTTTCAGTTGCAACATGTGGGATCTAGTTCCCTGAACCGGGATTGAACCTGGGGTCTCTGTATTGGGAATGTGGAGTTTTTGCCACTGAGCCACCAGGGAAGTCCCTACTATAAATATTTGTGTTCAGGTTGTTCTGCAGACAAGTTTTCAACTCCTTTAGGTAAGTATGAAGGAGAATAATCATTGAATCATATGAAAAGAGAGCATTTAGTTTCATAAGAAACTGCCAAACTGTCTTCTAAACTATCTGTAATATTTTTCATTCCCACTAGCAATGAATGAGAATTCCTGTTGCTGGACATCTTTTTTAGCATTTTGTGTTCTCTGTGTTCTGAGTTTTGTCTACTCTAATTAGAGTATAGTAAAATCTCATTTTAATTTGCATTTTTAAAATCTCATTTTAATTTTCAATTAATTTGTATTTGAAAAGATGTAGAGCATCTTTTCCCATGATCATTTTTCATTTACATGTCTTCTTTGGTGAGGTGTCTGTTAATATTTGATCTATTTTTCAATCAAGTTGTTTTTGTTCTTGTTGAGTTTCAAGAGATTTGTGTGTATTTGAATAGCAGTCCTTTATAAGACATGTCTTGCAAATATTTTCTAAAGTCTGTGGATTGTCTTCTTATTCTTTTTACATTGTCTTTGCAGACGAAAAGTATTTGATGTTAAAGAAGTCCAGCTGATCAAATGTGTCTTTTATGCATCATGGCTTTTGTATTGTATCTAAAAAGTCATGGCCATTCCCAAGTTCATCTATATTTCTCCTATGTTGTTTTCTGGGAACTTTTGTGTTTTACGTTTAGGTTTCTGATCCGTTTGGAATTGATATTTGTCAAGAGTGTAAGGTCTAAGTCTAGATTAATTTTTTTGCATGTCCAGTTATTCCAGCATTATTTGTTGAAAAGACTATGTTGCATTGTAATGCCCTTGTTCCTTTGTCAAAAATCAGTGACTATATCTATGTGAGTCTATTTCTGGACTTTCTAGTCTATTTGTCTCTTCCTTCAACACTCTTCTGGTTATTAGCTTTAGCTAATAGCTGTACAGTAAGTCTTGAAGTAGAGTAAGGTCAGTCTACAACTTTGTTCTTTTCTTTACTGATTATGCTAATTATTCTAGATCCTTCGTCTCTTCATATGTAGTTTCCAGTCAATTTGTGGATATTCACAAAATAATTTGTTGGTATTCTGGTTGGGTTTGCATTTAATCCATAGCTCAGGTTGAGAAGAACAGACATTTTGATAATATCAAGTCTTCCTATCTATAAGCACGGAATATCTCTCCACTTATTTACTTGTTCTTTGATTGTGTGATCCAACCAGTCCATTCTAAAAGAGATCAGTCTTGGGTGTTCTTTGGAAGGAATGATGCTAAAGCTGAAACTCCAGTATTTTGGCCACCTCATGCGAAGAGTTGACTCATTGGAAAAGACTCTGATGCTGGGAGGGATTGGGGGCAGGAGGAGAAGGGGACAACAGAGGATGAGATGGCTGGATGGCCTCACCAACTCGATGGACGTGAGTTTGAGTGAACTCGGAGTTGGTGATGGACAGGGAGGCCTGGTGTGCTGCAATTCATGGGGTCACAAAGAGTCGGACATGACTGTGACTGAACTGATTATGTTCATTGGAGTTTTGTAGTTTCCTCGCATAGATCTTGCAGATATTTTGTTAGATTTATAACTAAATACTTCATTTTGGGAATTGTAATGTAAATGGCATTGTGTTTTTAATTTCAAATTCCACTTGTTAATTGTTCACATATAGGAAACATGTATCTTGCTATAATTTCTTATTAATTTCATGAGTCTAATATTTTTCTACATGTGTATATAGTTTTGCTTGTGAATGTGTATATGTTTTCAGCTTGTTTATAAAAATGTTGGGATTAAAAATATCTGAAATTGAATTTTTATTTTTGTAATTTTTGAGAGTTTGGCTATTTCATGTTTCCTCTATAGAAGTAAGGTACTTGAAAGCTGAATAAAATTGTGTTAGGAAAGTAATCATAATTTCTATACACATTCCAGGAAATTATAATAATATCTATTTAACTTTCAGGAAAAATTCTTGTGCTATATAATTTGCTATTGTAATATTAAGTGATTTAGTGCTGCAGTTTGATAAGAATTTGTGTCATGGAAAATGCAACTAAATGAAAATTTTCAGTATAAAATGGATGTGTAAGAATTATACAGAAAAGTTTCTGTATAAACATAAAAATAGTAGCAGTTCTAGCTTCTTACAGGTGAGTCATGCTGAAAGCTCAACTTCTCTGTACACTGGTGTCAAATTGAATCTCAGAGACAGAGTTTTGGGCAAAGTAGAAAAGGATAGCTTTATTGCTTTGCCAGGCAAAGGGGGACATGTTGGACTAATGCCCTGAAAACCATGTGTCCCAACTTGGAGAAGATAGTGAGATGTTTTATAGTAATTATTCAAACAGGGTATGATCAGCTCCTGGACATTCTTCTAATGGATTGGTGGTGAAGTAAGGAGAAGTCAACATAATCAGCTTTCAGGCCCAAATGGTCTGGGGTCTACATGTTTGTGGGCCACATACCATCATTAATTGTTAACTTGTCCTGCCTGGAGGGGGTTTCAGTCTCCGCCAAATAGCTCAAAGATATTGTGTGTATCCCTTGATAGGGAAACTGGATCTTGCCCCAAGGTTGCTCTTGACTGTTGTTTCTCCCTGGTCTCACTTTCCCTCCCTTCCCTAATTAACAACTGCTTGAAACTGCCCATTGGAACTCAGGGAAGGTCATGGAGGTTGAATGAAGGCTGTCCTATAATCAAGAATATGGGGTTGCTTCCATACCTGTGGTGGATTCATGTTGATGTATGGCAAAACCAATACAATATTGTAAAGTAATTTACCTCCAATTAAAATAAATATATTTATATTAAAAAAAGAAAAAGACAAAAAAAAAAAATATGGGGAACACAGAAAGACTTTATTCCCAGGAGCCCCCACAGGGCCCTGCACGGTATCAAAACTAAACTGTGAAACTACTTTTGGAATTTATTGCCCTAGATTAACCTGTGTTTCTTTCTGAGATTTTAATTTATATAAATCCTATAAAAGTCACTGAACATTATTCAGCACACCCATCAGTCTAGTCATAAGGCAATCAAGTAGCATACAGAGATATGATAAAATTTCCTCAGAAAATTTGATGGAGTGAAATTCCCTGAGCTTGAGTGTAAAAAATATAGTTGAAAACGTTAAGCACAATTTGTGTATTAGTCAAAGAAGCAAGTTTCATTTCAAATGCTATAGTGACTGTCAGTTGAATTTTACGAGTATCTACTGTTGCCAGAGATAAGAGGGTTTGAGGGTAGGAGAAATTAATGAACTTGCTTTCATTGTTGTTGTTAAAGAAGAAGAAAATGGTAAGTGTAAATATAAATATATGGGCACTGAAAGTAAACACACATGGCAAAATCTCTTGATTCCAATAGAATTCCTAGAAGAAATGACATTAAATCAAAATTTAAAGAGTGAGAAATAGGTTAATAAAGTTAATTGGAATAAACGTTAATGGAGAAGCTTTTCCTTATTTCTTGCTCAAGTATTTAGTACATTTCTTAAGATAAATTAATTAATAAACATTCATTTTAAAAGAAGTAATTTGGGCAAAAGGAACAATACAAAAAAACATAGAAACATGAAATAATATAGTGTACATAGTTATACTTGGAGCTCCATGTAAATAAAGGGTAAAATTTAAGGTTGAAAGTGGTGACACATATCCTCTACATGGAAAATACTGTCCATCTTCGTTTTCACTGAATGTCTTCTTTGGAAGAATGTCTATTCAGATTCACTACCTATACTTTAATAATTTTTTTCTATTGAGTTGCATGAGTTTCTAAAGTATCTTGGATATTGATTCCTCTTTCAGATACATGTCTTGAAAATGTTTTTTCCATTCTATAAATTGCTAACATAATGTATTCCAGAGCTATTTACATCATTGTTCCCTCCCCCCCCCCCGCCCCGTGGCTACCCAGATTGATTTGTACTTTATTAAATATAACTAACCATCAGACTAGAATAGTATTTAAAATATCTTCAACAGATAAATATAAGTATCCTTACAATGAAGAAATGATTTATTAGCGTTCTTAGAACAGTTTGTGATGTCCTAAAACAATGACAATAATAACATCAAAGATCACAGATCTTCATAAACATATATACAATATTAATGAAAAATTTGAAATATTGCAAGAATTATTCCTGTGTCTCTGTGGCACACAGAGACATGATGTGAGAAAATGTTGTTGGAAAAATGGTGCCAATAAATTTGCTTCATGCAGGGTTGCCACAAACCTTCAATCTGTAAAAAATACATCTGCAAAGCATAATAAAGCAAGGTGTGCTTGTATTTACTAAGTGAAAGAAGCCAATCTTAGAAGGGTTATATACTATATTACTCTAATTATGTGACATTCTGGAAAAGACAAGAGTATGGAGACAGTAAAAAGTTCAGCAGTTGCTAGGGGTTTGCATGGAGGGAGGATGAATAGATTTAGCATAAATAGTTTTAGGGCAGTGAATTATTCTGTACGATAGGTTAATGGTGGATGTATATTATGTCCAATACAATAATATATCCATTTGTCAAAATCCAGAGATGGTATAATTCAAAGAGTGAATTCTAATATAAATTATGGATTTTCATTAATAATAATGCATCAATATTGGCTCATCAATTGTAACAAGTGCCAGATGCTGATAACAGGGAAAACTGTATACATGTGGGGATAGAGTGGGTGTATGGGAACTCATTTATTTTATTAGGCTCCAAAATCACGTATATGATAACTGCTGCCATGAAATTAAAAGACAATTTCCTCCTTGAAAGAAAAGCTATGACAAATCTAAACAGCATATTAAAAAGCAGAGGCATTATTTTGCTGACAAAGGTCCTTCCAGTCAAAAGCTATGGTTTTTCCATTTGTCATGTATGGATGTGAGAGTTGGACCATAAAGAAAGCCAAGTGCCAAAGAATCGAGGCTTTTGAACTGTGGATTGCAAGGAGATCAAACCAGTCAATCCTAAAGGAAATCAGTCCTGAATATTCATTGGAAGGACTGATGCTGAAGCTGAAGCTCCAATACTTTGGCCACCTGATGTGAAGAACTGACTCATTGGAAAAGACCCTGATGCTGGAAAAGACTGAAGGCAGGAGGAAAAGGGAATGACAGAGGATGAGATGGTTGAATGGCATCAGTGACTTGATGGACGTGAGACTGAGCAAGATCCAGGAGATGGTGATGGACAGGGAAGCCTGGTGTGCTGCAGTCCATGGGGTCGCAAAGAGTCAGACATGACTGGGGGACTGAACTGAACTGATGGGAATTCATTGTACTTGGATGCTTAACTTTTCTTTAAACCTGAAAATCTTCTAAAAAATAAAGTATATTAATTCAAAAATACATTGTGATGTTAAATTTTCCTCGGAGATAACCTGTTGTTCTTAACAGTTGCAAAGTGAAATGATTAGGAGAGTTTTTATAAACAATTTACCAACACAAATGGTCAATGAATTTTTTGAAAAGGAATGCCATTTATTTTCAATTAAATGATGAAAATGAATCATTTTCAGTATATTCACATAAACTAAATGCTTCAAAGTTATTTGGTAAGAAGAACATGCATTAAAATTATTTCACTAAACATTTTAAAAGACTTCCTTTTCACTTTTCCTTTGGAAAAAAGTGGCTCATTTCCAATTTCTGCAAATGCTTTCTTCTTTAAAGTACTTTTCAATTGGTACTGAGGTTTGTGTTCATCAAAATTCAAAAATAAAACCTTTAGTATAAATTATTCATTATAAAATTTCAAAATTCTATTGCCATTCAATGATTATCTTTTGATATTTAGTTTAGAATAAAAATCAAAATGTTTAAAGTATTGTCTTAGTTTCACAAGAAATAATGGAACTGTCTATTAAATAATTTGTATAGAAGATAACAGCAACAATAGAAAACAATTCAAGCAGAAAAGATTATTTTCAAATAGATGGTACCTTTGAATCTTCTCAGTTTAGTTATTGGTCATATCTAATATTGGTATATGTTACTTACAATTATTCTTTCTGGAACACCTCTAGGGTTTCCCAAAGTAGGTGCATTTTTAGTTTCAGAAGTATCTAAAAAAATAGACCTGGTTTGTATTAACAGTTAGAAAACTCAAAAATCTCAGAGGCTTAACACAACAAAATTTTATTTCTCTATCTTCACTCCATGTCTATTTCAGGTTAACAAGAAGGTTTGTGCTCATTGTAGGAGGTCAGACTCCCAGACTGACAGCTGCTCCATCTGGAAACATGATTCTCGGATCATCACAGCAGGGAGGAGATCAGAATGGGGCAAATCACTCCTGCATTTTCAAGCTTTTGTTCAAAAGTGACACATATCACTTTATACTCACATTTTGTAGACTGAAGCTAGTCATTTGTGCACAGCAGACTTCAAAAGAGACAGTTCTAGCTTATGCCTGAAAATCAGAGTGAGATATTAACACTATGATTAGTACTTAAGACAACACAATTAGTGGTACAGTTTGTTTGCTGGTAAAAGTAGAATGTTAGTGTGTGTGTGTGTGTGTATATATATATAAATTTCTGTCTGAAAAACAATGAAAGTTTTAGTTGCTTAGTGACACCAGTAAGTGAATAGAGTGTGTGTGTGTGAAAGCTTTTTGTTCTACAGTCTTTGTATCCGAAAGTCATATTTGCACACTCTTCTTTTCTCAGGAGAAAGATTTATATTACTGCCATGCCTGAAAAGCTAGTTTTGAGATAAGAAAGACAGGAAAAGGGAGAAAGAAATGAGGGTAAGAAAAGAGAAAATAAAAACACAAAAGAGAAAATAAAAGAAAAAGGAGGAACGAATAAGAAGAAAATGAAGCAATAAAACAATGAAAGGGAAGAGATAGGAAAAAGAATAGAAGGATAAAGAGACTTTTAGGAGAGTCTTAAATTTTTGAATTTCATTTATAAAAATTCAAATCTGGGCTCTTTTGTTGTAAAGACTGCTAAACTCAATTTCAGAAAATAGTTTCTAAAACAGAGGTTTTTTTCTCCCATCTTATAGTGTATAATTATGGTTATTTCTAACATGCGAACACGTGCAAATTCATACCTGAGGGTTCTTATAACCTTTGACCTGCCAATACTTTTCTGTGAGCATATTTAGCTAATTATTCATACTCTGGACACCAAGTTTTGTTTCCTTGCTGTCTACTTATTCACAAACCTGCAAAAGACAGGAAATATTTTCTCATATGGAATATTAATTGGAATAACCTGGGAGTTTGGCTGTGTCTTTCCCAGATGGTGTTTTCTTTGAGTAAATTGTTCCATTAGAAAGGGCAAGACTGCGGAGGGGCTATTATATTGAATATTCTTGTGCTGTGTGGAATAAAGGAATTCCTGAGGACAAGAACCATTCCGACTGATTAGAATGAAAGGCCAAAGAAAGAAGTAGATTATTATAACCTTTATAGGAAAAAGAACTTCTAAATTTTGACCTGACAACCTTGAAAATTAGAAGAAAAAAAAAACCAAAAAAACACAACCTTGATTTTTAACAAATAGCTGTTTTTAAGTTGGTATACTTATTTTCTACCTGTCACATTTATCATTTGAACCACTATTATTTTCAACACAAATTGAAACATTAGAAAACATTTTAGAAAGAAAAGAAAATGAAAGTGTTAGTCACTCAGTTATGTCCGACTTTTTGCAACCCCATGGGCTGTAGCCTACAGCTCCTCTGCCCATGGAATTCTTCAGAAAGAATTCTGGAATGGGTTGTCATTCCCTTTTCCAGGGGATCTTCCTGACCCAAGGGATCGAACCGGGGTCTCCCACATTGTGGGCAGATTCTTTATGGTGTGAGCCAACAGACACTAAGTAAATAAACTACTCATTTTGGGCTATTACTTAAATAAGAATAAAATTATGTCCTCAGTCTCTACCCCTGATTACAAAAGAAAAGTATAGTTATGTCTTAGTTTATTGTAAATCTATTTCGCTTGTATCACTGTTAAAAAATCTGGAAGACTCCTTGAAACAGAACTGCAAGAAGGGTTTTAAATATAACTGGATGACTGAAGTCCTTATATTAGACAGCAGGGAAAATTTTAATTGTCTTTATCCATTTGGTTGGAAAATTTCTAACTTCCTCTAGAGTCTATCTCACACTGCCTCTTTCTTTTTCGAGATGTAGTGCTAACAAATTCATCATGATTCTTACCCATCATTTTCTCTTTCTAGCAGTAAAGCCTATAGCTTTTATTTGAGAAAATGACATTTTGGGGACTTAGGAGTTTGAGGACTGTTTCTGTTTCTGATGAACAATAATTGTAATTCACTGAGCATGGAGAAGTTAAAAAAGGAAATGCAAATCTCTTAGTAAACAAATCAGATTCATATTTTTATAGCTGTATAGTAGGAATACTGACATTACACCTAACTGAAACTTTTTGAAGATTAGATGAGGTTAGATATGTAAAGTTCTTATTATAATATCTGGCATCAGTGTTTAATGCTCATATTATAATTTTTAAATTACATCTCTGTACATTGGAAAAGACTTTGATGCTGGGAGGGATTGGGGGCAGGAGGAGAAGGGGACGACCGAGGATGAGATGGCTGGATGGCATCATGGACTCGATGGACGCGAGTCCGAGTGAACTCCGGGTGTTGGTGATGGACAGGGAGGCCAGGCGTGCTGCGATTCATGGGGTCGCAAAGATTCGGACACGACTGAGCGACTGAACTGAACTGAACTGAACACATACATGAGAGGGAAAAGACATGAAGAAACTTGATCAAGTTCCAGAAACAAGAAACTTGTTCCTTGCAATTAGCTGTAAGGTTTCTCATTAGAGATGACCATAGAATTACTGCCAACACAGGTGCATTTTTTTCAATATTATCACAATTATAAAGACACATGTAAAACATATGTGTATATATATATATATATATATATTTATGTGTGTATTTAAGATATGTACATCCATCTATCCATATAGCAAGACATAAGCACTTATTAAAAATCAGTATTTTTAGAATAGTGATGAATTGTATTCTTTTGCGGGGCTTCCCAGGTGACTCAGCGGTAAAGGATTAGTCTGCAAAACAGGAAATACCCGTTTTCATCCCTGGGTGGGGAAGATTCCCTGGAGAAGGCCTTTGGAAAGCCAAACCAGTATTCTTGCCTAGAGAATTCCATGGACAGAGGAGCCTGGCAGACTATAATCCATTGGGTTGCAGAGAGTTGGACACGACTGAAGGGACTTAGCATGCACGCACATGTTCTTTTGCAGATATGTGCACATCTTAGTTTTATGATCCAAAAACAATAATAAATAAGTCAACTTGCAATCTCTAGTTAAAACTCCAGCCTGAAATCTGAAACTCCCTACATCCCAATAGCATGGCTTTAAACTTGAGCATGCAATCCATCATATTTAGTTACAGCATTGTTTCAGAACTATTAAACCTGGTCTAGATTTGATTATATATTGGCAAATGAAAATCAGTCTAAAATAGAAAATGACTTTGACGATTAAGGAGAAAAAATTAAATTTAACCTATCACGTTAGTTTTATCATTAGCCCTTGTACCATAAACATTCACTATTTTTTTTTTTTTTAGCCTAACCAATAATTATCAGGTAAGCTCAATCCAGTAAAAGCAAGCTTATTAAGACAGTGTATACAGAACATGATTAGTACAAAAGGAATTATTAAGATGGAAAATAAAAGAAATATGGGATTTCCCGGTGATCCAGTACTTAAGACACTGTGCGTCCAATACAGGGAGCATGGGTTTGATCCCCGGTGGGAGCTAAGATCTCATATGTCTCTTTGCATGGCCAAAAAAATAAAAATAAATAAATGAAAGAGATAAAGAGATAAAATATAATTCACTTTCCCTAGAAAATTGTTGAGTGAGACAGACATATATCAGTATTTCCTATAAGAGATAGTAATAGTAGTAAAAATATAGCTTTAGCAATAATTCAAGCCTTGTGCTCTGCAAGGATACAGAAAAAAATCTAATTAAGGTGACACTACCAGAACTTGTACTCTGTTGTCTATAAACACCTCTATTTTTATAAAAGGGCTTCCCTGATAGCTCAGCTGGTAAAGAATCTGCCTGCAGTGTGGGAGACCTGGGTTCTATACCTGGGTCAGGAAGATACCCTGGAGGAGGGCATGGCAACCCACTCCAGTATTCTTGCCTGGATAATTCCCATGAACAGAGGAGCCTGGCTGGCTACAGTCCATGGGGTCACAAAGAGATGGACATGAAAATTTTTATAACCTATTAACTATGTTTCTCTTTATTATACAACTATAATTTCCTATCTTCTTTAGAATACAGAATTCTATAGGAAAAGTATAGATGAAATATTTTTTAAATACTACTGTTAATGATCCCCTAACATGGTGAGAACTATGATTATTTGCCTTTTGAGAGATGTTATTTTTTGCTTGGGAAATGGAAAGTGAAAGAGCAAGACTTGGGAACTTCCTTTCTCTTCAGTAATTCTTGAGTAAGCTCTCGAGTTGGACTGAGGGCAGACAATTATTTGCTTCTCTCGCAACATCTGGAGGTCAGGAGTTTTATTCTGCTCCAAGAAATAAACTAAGTTATCAACTTATACTTTCTACAGCATTTTCTCCCAGTTCTCCGAAAAATGTGCGTGAAAAGTTGTTCTTAATCTTACACTTTTATATCAATGATTGTACTAATTGCTTCTGTTTTCCCACATATTATGTATATCCTTTGTAGAGCTCTACTACTGTTTTACTTTGTCACATTACCACATGCCTCAGAAATACTCTTTTATCTAACAGGTTCCTCATCATATACAAAGTTATATGCATATAAGATTTAAAAACTTAAAATACCTAGAAAGATGCTTAATGGAAGGTCTAAGTCTATGTTGATCCTCCTCCATCTTTGTTACAGCTTAATAAAAACAGAAACATCTGTTTTTCTTTTTGAGTCACTTTTAATTTTTCTTCATTTATAATTTAGAGTTTAAATAATAGGTGTATATTATTTTGTTGGAAGGAAAGCTATGACCAACCTAGATAGTATATTCAAAAGCAGAGACATTACTTTGCCGACTAAGGTCCGTCTAGTCAAGGCTATGGTTTTTCCTGTGGTCATGTATGGATGTGAGGGTTAGACTGTGAAGAAGGCTGAGCACCGAAGAATTGATGCTTTTGAACTGTGGTGTTGGAGAAGACTGTTGAGAGTCCCTTGGACTGCAAGGAGATCCAACCAGTCCATTCTGAAGGAGATCAGCCCTGGGATTTCTTTGATGCTAAAACTGGAACTCCAGTACTTTGGCCACCTCATGGGAAGAATTGACTCACTGGAAAATACCCTGATGCTGGGAGGGATTGGGGGCAGGAGGAAAAGGGGACAACAGAGGATGAGATGGCTGGATGGCATCACCGACTCAATGGACGTGGGTTTGAGTGAACTCCGAGAGTTGGTGATGGACATGGAGGCCTGGTGTGCTGCAATTCATGGGGTCACAAAGAGTCAGACACGACTGAGTGACTGAGCTGAACTGAACTGAACTGATGTTATGTCAAGTTTTGACTTTCTCTTGTGATAGTTGAAGACGCAAATCAAATTCCCTTTTCATTCTTTTAGGTCCCAGTTTTAGACATACTAAACCATTTAAACATGAAAAGTAGGAAATCAAGAAATACCTGGAGTACCAGCAAATTTTGCCTTGGAGTACAGAATGAAGCAGAGCAAACACTAATAGAGTTTTGCCAAGAAAACACACTGGTCATAGCAAACACCCTCTTTCAACAACACAAGAGAAGACCCGACACATGGACATCACCAGATGGTCGACACCGAAATCAGATTGATTATATTCTTTGCAGCCAAAGATGAAGAAGCTCTATACAGTCAGCAAAAATAAGACCAGGAGATGACTGTGGCTCAGATCATGAACTCCTTATTGCCAAATTCAGACTTAAATTGAAGACAGTAGAGAAAACCACTAGACCATTCAGGTATGACCTAAATCAAATCCCTTAAGGTTATACAGTGGAAATGACCAAGAGAGTCAAGGGATTAGATCTCATAGATTGCCTAAAGGACCATGGACAGAGGTTCATGAAAATGTACAGGAGGCAGGGATCAAGACCATCCCTAATAAAAAGAAATGCTAGAAGCCAAATGGTTGTCTGAAGAAGCCTTACAAATAGCTGTGCAAAGAAGAGAAATGAAAGGCAAATGAGAAAAAGAAAGTTAGACACATTTGAATGCAGAGTTCCAGAGAATAGCAAGGAGATATGAAAACCTTCCTCAGTGATCAATGCAAAGAAATAGAAGAAAGCAATAGGACGGGAAAGACTAGAAATCTCTTTAAGAAAATTAGAGATACCAAGGGAACATTTCAGGCAAAGATGGGCTTAATAAAGGACAGAAATGGTATGGATGTAACAGAAGCAGAAGATATTAAGAAGAGGGGGCAAGAATACACAGAACTATACAAAAAGGATCTTCATGAGTCAGATAACCATGATGGTGTGATCACTCACCTAGAGCCAGACATCCTGGAATGTGAGGTCAAGTGGACCTTAGGAAGCATCACTATGAACAAAGCTAGTGAAGGTGATGGAATCCCAGTTGAGCTATTTCAAATCCTAAGAGATTAAAGTAATGCTCAAATTTTTCCAAGTCAGGCTTCAGCGATACATGAACCATGAACTACCAGATGTTCAAGCTGGATTTAGAAAAAGCAGAGGAATCAGAGATCAAATGACCAACATCTGTTGGATCATCAAAAAAAAAAAAAAGTGGGTTCCAAAAAACATCTACTTCTGCTTTATTGACTATGCCAAAGCCCTTGACTATGTGCATCACAATAAACTGTGGAAAATTCTGAAAGAGATGGGAATACCAGACCACCTGACCTGCCTCTTAAGAAATCTTTATGCAGGTCAGGAAGCAACAGTTAGAACTGGACATGGAAAAACAGACTGGTTCCAAATAGGGAAAGGAGTGTGTCAAGGCTGTATATTGTCACCCTGCTTATTTAACTTATATGCAGAGTACATCATGTGAAACACTGGGCTGGAAGAAGCACAATCTGGAATCAAGATTACCGGCAGAAATAACCTCAGATTTTCAGATGACAGCATCCTTATGGCAGAAAGTGAAGAACTAAAGAGCCTCTTGATGAAAGTGAAGGAGGAGAGTGAAAAAGTTAGCTTTAAACTCAACATTCATAAAGCTAAGATCATGGCATCTGGTCCCATCACTCCATGGCAAATAGATGGGGAAACTGGAAACAGTGACAGACTTTATTTGGGGGGGGGGGGGGCGTTCAAAATCACTGCAGGTGGTGACGCAGTCATGAAATTAAAAGATACTTGCTCCTTGGAAGAAAAGTTATGACCAACCTAGACAGCATATTGAAAAGCAGAGACATTAATTTGCCAACAAGTGTCCATCTAGTCAAAGCTATGATTTCTAGTAGTCAAGTATGGATGTGAGAGTTGTACTATAAGGAAAGCTGAGTGCCGAAGAATTGATGCTTTTGACATATGGTGTTGGGGAAGACTCTTGAGAGTCCCTTGGACTGCAAGGAGATCAAACAAGTCCATCCTAAAGGCAATCAGTCCTGCGTATTAATTGGAAGAACTGATGCTGAAGCTGAAACTCCAATACTTTGTCCACCTAATGTGAAGAACTGACTCATTGGAAAAGACCCTGATGCTGGGAAAGATTGACGTTGGGAGGATAAGTGGGTCACAGAGGATGAGATGGTTGGATGGCATCACCAACTTGTTGGACATGAGTTTGAGCAAGTTCTGGGAGTTGGTCATGGACAGTGAGGCCTGGCGTACTGCAGTCCTTAGGGTTGCAAAGAGTCAGACATGACTGAGTGACGGAACGACTGAAACCATTTAAAATGCTTCTCTTTGTTACACCTATAATCTTAAATAGAAATTCCCAACCAGTGTGATGATTTGTAGTTTTGCATAGATTTTAATCCCATCAAATCTTGGGCTGCCAGACCTGAAGTAGCCAGGAACCAGAGAGAGATTTCTCTAACAGTGGGTAGCTTCACTCACGTGCAAATGACATAGGTATATTTTGGGTACTGTGATGTAAGAGATTTCAAAACACTGCTCTAAATATTATTCTTCATCATGTAATTTGCCTCCTGACTTCCCATTTCATCTTCTCATCTCCTGTCACCCATAGTTTTTTGTAAATATTGATAAGGTTTATGATAGCTACTTCTGTTCTATAATGGAGAAGGCAATGGCACCCCACTCCAGTACTCTTGCCTGGAAAATCCTGTGGACGGAGGAGCCTGGTAGGCTGCAGTCCATGGGGTCGCCAAGAGTCGGACACGACTGAGCGACTTCATTTTCACTTTCACTTTCTGTTCTATAAGCATAATTAAATATGCACTTTCAGTAGATCAATTCTATAAGTCTAAAATCATTAAGTAGTGTTTTCATTATTCTCGGTAGCATACACATATTTTTGTGGAGCTAAGGTGTATTCTGTGACTTTTTTGATTTTTCAGGTTTATCCCACTTTCTCTCACTCTGTGCTTTTATTTTTGTTGTTGCTTTCCTTTTCATATTGGTTTGACTCAATTTGTTACATATTTAATTTCCTCCAACACATCATGTATATTTGTAATCTCTGGCCCCTACTTTGCTTCTGGATATCTGATCACTAATGATCCTCTGGAACACTGAAAATTTTCACTACAAGAAAGGAGGAAAAAGAGAGAAACAGGAAGATAAACTAAGTTGAACCAATAGTAAACAGTAGTAAGAGAGCCTAACGAAACCTGTTTATGAATATATTATATAGAAATTGATAAATTCCCCACTAAAAGATGATTTCAAAATAACAAACAACATAATTTCGCCATATTTTTTTAAATTGTGGTATAATTGCTTTAAAATGTCCTGTTAGTTTTTGCTGTGCAAAGAAGTGAATCAGCTATACATATACATACATCCCTCCCTTATGGATCTTGCTCCCATATTCTTCCATCTCACCAGTCTCAGTTCAGTTCAGTCGCTCAGTCATGTCTGACTCTTTGTGACCCCATGAATCGCAGCACGCCAGGCCTCCCTGTCCATCACCATCTCCCGGAGTTCACTCAGACTCACGTCCATCGAGTCCATGGTGCCATCCAGCCATCTCATCCTCAGCCATCCCCTTCTCCTCCTGCCCCCAATCCCTCCCAGCATCAGAGTCTTTTCCAATGAGTCAACTCTTCGCATGAGGTAGCCAAAGTACTGGACCTTCAGCTTTAGCATCATTCCTTCCAAAGAAATCCCAGGGTTGATCTCCTTCAGAATGGACTGGTTGGATCTCCTTGGAGTCCAAGGGATTCTCAAGAGTCTTCTCCAACACCACAGTTCAAAAGCATCAATTCTTCGGCGCTCAGCCTTCTTCACAGTCCAACTCTCATATCCATACATGACCACTGGAAAAATCATAGCCTTGACTAGATGGACCTTAGTCAGCAAAGTAATGTCTCTGCTTTTGAATATACTAGCTAGGTTGGTCATAACTTTTCTTCCAAGGAGTAAGCGTCTTTTAAATTCATGGCTGCAGTGACCATCTGCAGTGATTTTGGAGCCAAAAAAATAAAGTCTGACACTATTTCTACTGTTTCCTCATCTATTTCCCATGAAGTGATGGGACCGGATGCCATGATCTTCCTTTTCTGAATGTTGAGCTTTAAGCCAACCTTTTCACTCTCCTCTTTCACTTTCGAGAGGCTTTTTAGTTCCTCTTCACTTTCTGCCAGAAGGGTGGTGTCATCTGCATATCTGAGGTTACTGATATTTCTCCTGACAATCTTGATTCCAGCTTGTGCTTCTTCCAGTCCAGCGTTTCTCATGATGTACTCTGCATAGAATTTAAATAAGCAGGGTGACAATATACAGCCTTGACGTACTCCTTTTCCTATTTGGAACCAGTCTGTTTTTCCATGTCCAGTTCTAACTGTTGCTTCCTGACCTGCATACAGATTTCTCAAGAGACAGGTTAGGTGGTCTGGTATTCCCATCTCTTTCAGAATTTTCCACAATTTATTGTGATCCACACAGGCAAAGGCTTTGGCACAGTCAATAAAGCAGAAATAGATGTTTTTCTGGAACTCTCTTGCTTTTTCCATGATAGGTCACCATAAAGCACTTGAACTGAGCTCCCTGTGCCATACAGCAGGTTCCCACTAGCTACCTGTCTTACTGTTCATGGGGTTCTTAAGGCAAGAATAATGAAGTGGTTTGCCATTCCCTTCTCCAATGGACCATGTTTTGTCAGAACATTCCACTATTACCTGTCTATCTTGGTTGGCCCTATACAGCGTGGCTCATAGTTTCATTGAGTTAGACAAGGCTGTGGTCCATGTGATCAGTTAGGTTAGTTTTCTGTGACTATGGTTTTCAGTCTGTCTGCCCTCTGATGAATGAGGATAAGAGGATTATAGAAGCTTCCTGATGGGAGAGACTGACTGTGGGGGAATCTAGGTCTTGTTCTGATGGGCAGGGCCATGCTCGGTTGAGTTCAGTCACTCAGTCCTGTCCGACTCTTTGTGACCCCACAAACTGCAGCACACCAGGCCTCCCTGTCTATCACCAACTCCCAGAGTTCACCCAAACTCATGTCCATTGAGTCGGTCATGCCATCCAGCAATCTCATCCTCTGTCATCCCCTTTTCCTCCTGCCCACAATCCCTCCCAGCATCAGAATCTTTTCCAATGAGTCAACTCTTCGCATCAGGTGGCCAAAGTATTGGAGTTTCAGCTTCAGCATCAGTCCTTCCAATGACCACCCAGGACTGATCTTTAGAATGGACTGGTTGGATCTCCTTGCAGTCCAAGGGACTCTCAAGAATCTTCTCCAACACCACAGTTCAAAAGCATCAATTCTTCAGCACTCAGCTTTCTTTATAGTCCAACTCTCACATCCGTACATGACTACTGGAAAAACCATAGCCTTGACTAGATGGATCTTTGTTGGCAAAGTAATGTCTCTGCTTTTCAATATGCTATCTAGGTTGGCCATAACTTTCCTTCCAAGGAATAAGCGTCTTTTAATTTGATGGCAGCAGTCACCATCTGCAGTGATTTTGGAGCTCAAGAAATTAAAGTCTGATACTGTTTCCACTGTTTCCCCATCTATTTCCCAAGAAGTGATGGGACCAGATGCCATGATATTCGTTTTCTGAATGTTGAGCTTTAAGCCAACTTTTTCATTCTCCTCTTTCACTTTAATCAAGAGGCTTTTAAGTTCCTCTTCACTTTCTTCAATAAGGGTGATGTCATCTGCATATCTGAGGTTATTGATATTTCTCCTAGCAATCTTGATTCCAGCTTGTGGTTCTTCCAGCCCAGCATTTTTCATGGTGTACTCTGCTGCTGCTGCTAAGTCACTTCAGTCATGTCCAACTCTGTGTGACCCCAGAGATGGCAGCCACCAGGCTCCACTCTCCCTGAGATTTTCCAGGAAAGAACAATGGTGTGGGTTGCCATTTCCTTCTCCAAACATGAAAGTGAAAGTGAAAGTGAAGTCACTCAGTGGTGTCTGACTCTTCGCGACCCCATGGACTGCAGCCTACCAGGCTCCTCCATCCATGGGATTTTCCAGGCAAGAGTACTGGAGTGGGTTGCCAGTGCCTTCTCCTGATGTATTCTTCATATAAGTTAAATAAGCATGGTGACAATATACAGCCTTGACATACTCCTTTTCCTATTTGGAACCAGTCTGTTGTTCCATGTCCAGTTCTAACTGTTGCTTCCTGACCTGCATACAGGTTTCTGAAGAAGAAGGTCAGGTGGTCTTGTATTCCCATCTCTTTCAGAATTTTCCACAGTTAATTGTGATCCACACAGTCAAAGGCTTTGGCATAGTCAATAAAGCAGAAATAAATGTTTTTCTGGAACTCTCTTGATTTCTCCATGATCCAGCAGATGTTGGCAGTTTGATCTCTGGTTTCTCTGCCTTTTCTAAAACCAGCTTGAACATCAGGAAGTTCACAGTTCGCATATTGCTGAAGCCTGGCTTGGAGAATTTTGAGCATTACTTTACTAGTGTGTGAGATGAGTACAATTGTGTGGTACTTTGAGCATTCTTTGGCATTGCCTTTCTTTGGGATTGGAATGAAAAGTGACCTTTTCCAGTCCTGTGGCCACTGCTGAGTTTTCCAAATTTGCTGGCGTGTTGAGTGCAGCACTTTCACAGCATCATCTCTTAGGATTTGAAATAGCTCAACTGGGATTCCATCACCTCCTCTAGCTTTGTTTGTAGTGATGCTTTCTAAGGCCCAGTTGGCTTCACATTCCAGGATTACTGGGCCATGCTCAGTAAATCTTTAATCCAATTTTCTGTTGATAGGTGTGGCTGTGTTCCCTCTCTGTTCTTTGGCCTGAGGTACCAGAGATGTGGGACACACACAGGCAAGTCTGGTTCAGTCTCTTGTGGGGACACTCCTCCTTTCTCCTGGCTCCTGGTGTGCAAAAAAGTTTAGTTTGTGCCCACGAAGAGTCTGTTTTCCGCATCCCGTGGAAGTTCTATAATCAAACCCCACTGACCTGCCCAAAGCCAAATTCCCTAGGGGTTCTCATTCCCTTTGCCAGATCCCCAGGTTGGGAAATCTGTTGTGGCTCCTAGAACTTTCTTAACAGTGCAAAAACTTCTTTGGTAAACTTGTTCTGCAGTTTGTGGGTTGTCTGCCTGGCAGCTGTATGCTGGGACTAATGATGACCGCCTCCAAGAGGGCTTGTGCCACACACTCGTGACCCAGGTCTGCTGCAGCCAGAGGCCCTCTCCCCACGGCAGGCCACTGCTGACTTGTGCCTCTGCAAGAGACATTCAAACATTCAAAAGCATGTCTGACTCAGTCTCTGAGGGGTCTCTGGGTGCTGGTGCACACAATGTATTGTTTGAGCCTTCTGAGAATCCTTGGCTGGTATGCGGTTTGATTCTAAACGTAATTTCATTCCTCGTACCTTCTTGTTGGAGCTTATCCTTTGCTCTTGGACATGGGGTATATTTTTTTGGCAAAATCCAACATTCTCCTGTCAATGGTTGTTCAGCAACGAGTTGGAATATTGGAGTTCTAGCAGGAGAAGATGAGCGCACATCTTTCTAATCCAACATCGCTTTGAAAAATACATTCAAGGGATTAGATCTGATCGACAGAGTGCCTGTAGAACTAGGGACAGAGGTTCATGACATTGTACAGGAGGCAGTGATCAAGACTATCTCCCCCCAAAAAAAAGAAATGCAAAAGGCAAATTTATTGTTTGAGGAGGCCTTACAAAGATGAGAAAAGAAGAGAAGAGAAAGGCAAAGGAGAAAAGGAAAGCTATATCCATCTGAATACAGAGTTCCAAAGAATAGCAAAGAGAGATAAGAAAGCCTTCCTCAGTGATCAATGCAAAGAAATAGAGGAAAACAGTAGGATGGGAATGACTAGAAATCTCTTCAAGAAAATTATATTCCAAGGGAATATTTCATGCAAAGATGGGCTCAATAAAGGACAGACATAATATGGACCTAATAGAAGTAGAGATATTAAGAAGAAGTGGCAAGAATACACAGAAGAGCTATACAAAAAAGATCTTCATGACCCAGATAATCACGATGGTGTGATCACTCACCTAGAGCCAGACATCTTGGAGTGCAATGTTAAGTGGGCCTTGGGAAGCATCTCTATGAACAAAGCTAGTGGAGGTGATGGAATTCCAGTTGAGCTATTTCAAGTCCTAAAAGACAATGCTGTGAAAACACTGCACTCAATATGTCAGCAAATTTGGAAAACCCAGCAGTGGCCACAGGACTGGAAAAAAGTCAGTTTTCATTCCAATCCAGAAGGAAAGCAACACCAAAGAATGTTCAAACTCCTGCACAATTGCACTCATCTCACAGGCTAGCAAAGTAATTCTCAAAATTCTCAAAGTGAAGCTTCAACAGTACGTGAACCAAGTACTTCCAGATGTTCAAGGTGGATTTAGAAAAGGCAGAGGAACCAGAGATCGAATGGCCAACATCTGTTGGATCATCAGAAAAAGCAAGAGAGTTCCAGAAACACATCTAGTTTTGCTTTATTGACTATGCCAAAGCTTTTGACTGTGTGCATCACAACAAACTGTGGAAAATTCTTAAGCAGATGGGAATACCAGACCACATGACCTGTCTCCTGAGAAATCTGTATGCAGGTCAAGAAGTAATAGTTAGAATGGACATGGAACAACAGACTGGTTCCAAATCAGGAAAGGAGTGTGTCAAATCTGTATATTGTCACCCTGCTTATCACTCACATTTAACTAACATGCAGAGTTTATCATGCAAAATCCCAGGCTGGATGAAGCACAAGCTGGAATCAAGATTGCCAGCAGAAATATCAATAATCTCAGATAAGCCAATGACATCACCCTTATGGCAGAAAAGGAAGAGGAACTGAAGAGCCTCTTGATGAAAGTGAAAGAGAAGAGTGAAAAAACTGTCTTAAAACTCAACATTCAAAAATCTAAGATCATGGCATCTGGTCCCACCACTTCATGAAAATAGATGGGGACACAGTGGAAACAGTGACAGACTTTCTTTTCTTGGGCTACCAAATCACTGCAGATGGTGACTGCAGCCATGAAATTAAAAGACACTTCCTCCTCGGAATAAAAGCTATGACAAACCTAGATAACATATTAAAAAGCAGAGACATTATTTTGCCAACCGAGGTCCATCTTGTCAAAGCTATGGAATTTTTCCAGTAGTCATGTATGAATTTGAGAGTTGGACCATAAAGAAAGCTGAGTGCCGAAGAATTGATGCTTTTGACCTGTAGTGTTGGAGAAGACTCTTGAGAGTTCCTTGGACTGCAAGGAGATCTAACCAGCCAATCCTAAAGGAAATCAGTCCTGAATATTCATTGGAAGGACTGATGCTGAAGGTGAAACTCCAATACTTTGGCCACCTGATGCAAAGAACTGACTCATTGGAAAAGACCCTGATGCTGGTAAAGATTGAAGACAGGAGGAGAAGGGGACAACAGAGGAGATGGTTGGATGGCATCACTGACTCAAAGGACATGAGTTTGAGTAAACTCCTGGAATTGTGGATGCACAGGGAAGCCTGGTGTGCTGCAGTCATAGGGGTCACAAAGAGTCAGACAAGACTGAGTGACTGAACTGACTGACTGATCTATTTTACACAGGGCAGTGTACTTAAGCCAATCCCAATTCCCTGATTCATCCAACTCCTACTACCCCTCACCACCATGACTGCATGTCTCTTCCCTATGTCTGCATCTCTGTCTTTCCCTGATATGCCTTTTATAAGAGATACAAATAAACAAGCAAAAGAGGGAAGAAGATACATCACGTAAACACCAACATATTAACTCTGCTAAAGTGAGAGAAAATATCCCAACCCATAGAATTTACAACACCAAGAGTAAACCTTAAGGTAAATTTTGAAATTGGAGTGATTATAATATGTCAGGGCTTCCCTGGTAGCTCAGCTGGTAAAGAAACTGCCTGCAATGTAAGAGACCCCAGTTCAATTCCTGTGTCAGGAAGATCCCCTGGAAAAAGGACAGGCTTCCCACTTCAGTATTCTTGGGCGTCCCTGGTGGCTCAGCTGGTAAAGAATCAGTCTGTAATGCAGGAGACCTGGGTTTAATCCCTGGTTTGGGAAGATCCCCTGGAGGAAGGCATGGCACCCACCAGTATTCTTGCCTGGAGAATCCCATGGACAGAGGAGCCTCATGAGCCACAGTCCATGGGGTCGCAAAGAGCAGGCATGACTAGGTGACTGAGCACAGCACAACATGGTATGTCACTGTAGTTTCATCAGTTTTAATAAATGCCCCACTCTGGTGGGGGATTTTGACAATGGGAGAGGCTATGCATGAAGGAGATGGATAAATCTCTTTGTTTTCCTCTAAAATTTCCTGTGAACCTATAACTCCTCTAAAAACTCAAGTCTTAATTAAAAAAAAAAAGAAAGAAAATAACTTTGTAGTTAAAAGGTTTTTAGTAGAACTGAACAGAGATTTTAATAGTAGTATAGTTTTATTGGATCAATAAATAAATCCAGAATTATAATGAGAAAGTTCAACACAATTCCTTTATCAGGAATTGATTAATCTATTAGTATACAAAAAAATCAGTAGGCTTAAGGAATATTTGAATAACATGAGAAGCAAAACTGACATAATTGTCACAGTTATGATATTCAATACTATACACCAAAACTGTAACATGTATAATTGTAGTATACACAGATCATTTGCAAAACAAGATTAACTTCTTATCCATAAAATAAATCTCTACAAATTTCAAAGACTGTCATGTGGAATATTTTTCAGATTATAGTAAAAGGCAACTAGAAATCAGCTTAAAGATGTTTTTAAGGTCCATTTATAACAGACACTTTTTGAAATACTTTTGCTTTAAGACGTTGATTTAAAATATAATTAATAATAAATATATCTGGAACTGAATGGTAAAAAAAATCTGTGGAATGCAGTCAAAACTGAGCTTAGAGGAAAATATACAGCCTTTGTTGTTGTTGTTGTTCAGCTACTCAGTCACGTCTGCCTCTTTGTGACTCCATGGACTGCAGCATCCCAGGCTTCCCTGTCCTTCCAGAGTTTGCTCAAACTCATGTCCATTGAGTTCATGATGCTATCCCACTGTCTCATCCTCTGTCACCCCTTTCCCTCCTCTCCTTAATCTTTCCCAGCATCAGGGTCTTTTCCAATGAGTTGGCTCTTCACAGCAGGTGGCCAAATGTTAATGCAAAAATTAGAAAAAGGCCGGTGGAAAAATTAATGATAAACGTCAACAGGTTAGATAAACATGTCACATTGCTCAAAAAACAGGGAGAAAAAAAATAAAGTAGCAAGTATACATACAATAGTAAAGAGAGGTATGTTTCCTTGAAAGGGATATGCTACTGAGTCAGGGGTATTTTCCTTCAGGCTATTAAAGCAAGACTATTCAGGGACTTTCCCCTTGGTCCAGTGGTTTAGACTCTGCACTTCTAATGCAGGGAGGGCTGGTTCCATCCCTGATCTAAGATCCCACATGCCTTGTGGTGCAGCCAGGAAAACAAACAAACAAAAAGTCAGATGGCCCAGAGGTGATAAACTGTGAGTTCTTGCTCAGTTCATAAGGTTAGTTCCTTGATATTTATTTTCAATTATGAGTATCACTCAAGAGTGGAACACTCTGGATGCAATTCCTGTTCTACTAATTATTGTCAACTGTTTTGGCCACTGGGCAAACAATCATTTCTGTTTCTTAGTTTTCTCATTTATCTAATGAGACTATTAAGTAGCTCCTTCATAGAATTATCATGAGTCTATTTGATATACTTGGCACAATACCTGGGATACAATAGGCTATTAAAATGCACAATTTTTTATGTGCATCATTATGTAATTCCAAACCCTCTCTTCCATGACATTTGAGAATTCTGTGATCTGGCTGTGTCTATTTTTTAGGTAACACAAAGAAAAATTTTATTGAGCTACATGCAGCCTTCCAAACATAAAGTTAAAAAAAATTAAAAGTGTTAGTCACTCAGTTGTATCTGACTCTTTGCCATCCCATGGACTGTAGACCTCCAGGCTCCGCTGTCCATGGGATTCTCCAGGCAAGAACACTGAATTGGTTTCCATTCCCTTCTCCAGGGAATCTTCTCAACCCAGGTATCAGACCTGGGTCTCCTGCATTGCAAGAAGATTCTTTATGTTGAATCCCCAAGGTTTTGCTGGTGCTGTTTCTTTTTCCTGAATGCTTTTAATACCATTGTCTGCGTGGCATCTGCTGCTAACTATTCAAATGAAGTTCAAAAATTGCCTCTACTATGGAATATTGCTGACTATTTCTCTCTATTATATCAGCTATTATTTAATCTCATCATGTCTGACTCTTTGTGACCACATGATCTATAGCCTCCCAGGCTCCTTTGTCCATGGGATTTTCCAGGCAAGAATACTGGAGTGAGTTGCCATTTCCCTCTCCAGGAGATCCCTACCCAAGGATGGAACATGCATGTCCTGCATCGGCAGCCAGATTCTTTACTACTGAGCCGCCAGGGAAGCCAATTATATAAGTAGGTTCCCAATATTTCATGAATATAGAATTGATTATATAGTCTGATGAAGCAGAAATATTTAACAATAAACACAATTGCTAAAACAATACCATTGGCTGTTCTTTATATAATTTATTTTCTTATGTTATGTGTACTTTCTACCTTTCATAATTCAAGTAAATATCTTGTTCAGCTACTGTTGAATATTCAGTTGACATCTTTATTAAGCTGTTCACAATGACACCTGAATCTCTTTCCTTAGAAATTAAAACACATTTGCAACCCATCAATGTCTGGCAAAAATTTAATTTGTTTCTCTACCATTCATTAGCTTCTTCTTTTCTAGGTTGAATTATTTCTTCTGTGGAAATTCCCATTAGAAAAAGACTATATATACCATCAAATTCAGAATAGAAAATTCTTTTCTAGGATTGATCCACTGTTGTATTTCAGAAATAATATGTTGTGATATTGTGAAATATGCCTAATAACTACCTTACTATGAATATGTCATAGAGAATAGAAGATATTTATAATACAGTTTAAAATGATAATGTAGATTATTTAACGAATTAAAAATAATTTTCAAAAATTAAATCCAAAAAAAAGTCATAATAATAATATGCTGTGACCATCAATGAAAATGAAATCTCATTCAGGTTATTCATAGTTGAACATGCTTAAATCTTGTTTCCAATGAAGGAAAAATATTTTAGTTAAATGATAAGGAAGATAATCAGTTTTATCTTTTAGGCTTTTACAGTGAATTTTAAAGTATAACTTTGCTTAATTGACTAAATTTTTTAAGTAAATATCTATGAACTTTTATTTTCCAATGCTAAGTAGAGGATTAAATGATTCCCACTCTATCAAATACTGTGAATGGAGTTAAGGAGAAAAACAGGCTTCTTATCATTTTTTATAAAAATTTTAAAAAATATCCAAGATTTTAAATATTCAAGATTTTTAAAATATCCCCCAATTCAATATTTATATTGGCTGTTTAACAGAGTTTAATTTTTATTTCTGTCTTCTAATTAGAGAAATCTTCACAGATGAACTTAGCACCTTAAATATTTAAATTATATTGGCTTTTTAAAGAGAAATGGTTAGATCAAGTGGATTAAAGACACTTCATTTCTACAAATGAATATCATTGTGTATAAGTTAAAGTTCTTCTGCTTCCATAGGTTTATGTTATCCTGCTCTCTGAGATATTTTCTCAACCAAACTGTCAACCTTCTGAAGTTAAGAATATCTTTCCTAAAGATCATAAATATATTGCTTTTCAGAACAGTTTTAAGTTTATAGAAAAATTGAGCAGGTAATACAATGAATCCCTTTCATACTCGCTCCTGTTCAGTTTCCACATCATTAACACTTTTCAGTTCAGTTTAGTCGCTCAGTCGTGTCCGACTCTTTCTGCAGCACGCTAGGCCTCCCTGTCCGATATATCACCAACTCCGGGAGTTCACTCAGACTCACATCCATCGAGTCGGTGATGCCATCCAGCCATCTCATCCTCTGTTGTCCCCTTCTCCCCCTGCCCCCAATCCCTCCCAGCATCAGAGTTTTTCCAATGAGTCAACTCTTCTCATGAGGTGGCCAAAGTACTGGAGTTTCAGCTTTAGCATCATTCCTTCTGAAGAAATCCCAGGGTTGATCTCCTTCAGAATGGACTAGTTGGATCTCCTTGCAGTCCAAGGGACTCTCAAGAGTCTTCTCCAACACCACAGTTCAAAAGCATCAATTCTTCGGTGCTCAGCCTTCTTCACAGTCCAACTCTCACATCCATATATAACCACAGGAAAAACCATAGCCTTGACTAGACGGACCTTAGCCAAAGTAATGTCTCTGCTTTTGAATATGCTGTCTAGGCTGGTCATAACTTTTCTTCCAAGGAGTAAGGGTCTTTTAATTTCATGGCTTCAGTCACCATCTGCAGTGATTTTGGAGTCACAAAAAATAAAGTCTGACACTGTTTCCACTGTTTCCCCATCTATTTCCCATGAAGTGATGGGACCAGATGCCATGATCTTTGTTTTCTGAATGTTGAGCTTTAAGCCAACTTTTTCCCTCTCCTCTTTCACTTTCATCAAGAGGCTCTTTAGCTCCTCTTCGCTTTCTGCCATAAGGGTGGTGCCATCTGCATATCTGAGGTTATTGGTATTTCTCCCTGCAATCTTGATTCCAGCTTGTGCTTCTTCCGGTCCAGCATTTCTCATGATGTACTCTGCATATAAGTTAAATAAGCAGGTTGACAATATGCAGCCTTGACGTACTCCTTTTCCTATTTGGAACCAGTCTGTTGTTCCATGTCCAGTTCAAACTGTTGCTTCCTGGCCTGCATACAGATTTCTCAAGAGGCAGGTCAGGTGGTCTGGTATTCCCATCTCCTTCCACTTGTTCCAAATAGTGAACTAACATTGTTACATTATTATTAACTGAAGTCCATAGTTCACATTAGAGTTCATTCTAGTGCTACAAGTTATTTGGATACTGGCAAATAGGTAATGTCATGTATCTACCATCGTAGCATAATATAGAATAGATCCAGCACTATAAACAGAAAGTAAATGTTCCCTGTGCTTTACCTATTCATCCTTTCTTCCATTCTCCATTTTTCTCAAAGAGCTAGCAACCACTGATCATTTTCACATTTGTATAGTTTTGACTTTGTGGATTGACTTTTTTCACTTCTTATGCAATATTCATTTTATTTTTTTTAAAATATAAATTTATTTATTTTAATTGGAGGTTAATTACTTTACAATACTGTATTGGTTTTGCCATACATCAACATGAATCTGCCATGGGTGTACACGCATTCCCCATCCTGAACCCCCCTCCTTCCTCCCTCCCTGTACCATCCCTCTGGGTCGTCTCAGTGCACCAGCCCCAAGCATCCAGTATCATGCATTGAACCTGGACTGCTGATTCTTTTCATATATGATATTATACATGTTTCAATGCCATTCTCGCAAATCATCCCACCCTCTCCCTCTCCCACAGAGTCCAAAAGACTGTTCTATACATTTGTGTCTGTCTTTTTTGCTGTCTTGCATACAGGGTTATCATTACCATCTTTCTAAATTCCATATATATGTGTTTGTATACTATATTGGTGTTTTACTTTCTGGCTTACTTCACTCTGTATAATAGGCTCCAGTTTCATCCACCTCATTAGAATTGATTCAAATGTATTCTTTTTAATGGCTGAGTAATACTCCATTGTGTATATGTACCACAGCTTTCTTATCCATTCATCTGCTGATGGACCTCTAGGTTGCTTCCATGTCCTGGCTATTATAAACAGTGCTGTGATGAACACTGGGGTACATGTGTCTCTTTCAATTCTGGTTTCCTTGGTGTGTATGCCCAGAAGTGGGATTGCTGTGTTATAAGGCAGTTTTATTTTCAGTTTTTTAAGGAACCTCCACACTGTTCTCCATAGTGGCTGTACTAGTTTGCATTCCCACCAACAGTGTAAGAGGGTTCCCGTTTAAATTTCTCCATACTTTTCTGTAGCTTAAGCTTATTTTTTGGTTGTTACTGGATAATATTCCATTGTATGGATATACCACTGCTCCCTATTCATTCACCTGTTAAGGACATAAAGATTGCTTCTAGTTTTGACAATTAAAAGTAAAGCTCTTGTAAACATTCATGAGCATATGCTGTGTAAATATAAGTTTTCAACTCACTCTTTGGAGTAAATACCCAGAGAAAAGGTTATAGGTCTATAGGGTTAGACTATGTTTAACTTTGTAAAAAACTGAAAAATTGTATCATGAATAAGTTGTACCATTTTGTAATACCACTAACAATGAAGGAGAATTCTGGTTGTTCCACATCCTCACCTGTATTTGGTATTGTCACTGTTTTGGGTTTTCATCCTTTGAAAAGGTGTGTAATGGTATCTCGTTGTTGTATTAACTTGCAGTTTCCTAATGACATATGGTAAGCATCTTTCCCTATGCTAGTTTGCCAATTGTATATCTATTTTGAGGAGATGTCTGTTCAGATCCTTTGCCTGTTTTTTCATTGTTGTTGCTGTTCAGTTGTTAAGTCATGTCCAACTCTTTACAACAATATTGGATTTCTTTATTTTGGATTGTTGAGTTTGAGTTTTTTGTATATTTTGAATGCAAATTTTATATCATTTATGTGTTTTTCTAATATTTTAGGCTGTGGCTTGTTTTTTCATTGTCTTAATGGAGACTTTTGCAGAAGTTTGCTTTTTTTTCAGTTCTAATGAGTCCAACTTATCAATTTTATCTTACATGGATCATGTTTCTGATATTATATTTAAAAAATCATCCCTAAACACAAGGTCAGCAAGTGTATCTCCTATGTTATTCTCTAGAATCTTTGTAGTCATATGTTTTAATTTTTGGACTGTGATAACCGAGTTAATTTTTGTGAAAGTTGTTAAGTGTCTATTTTTACTTGCCCATGGGTGTACAGTTGTTCCAGAATCATTTGTTGAAAAGACTAACATTTCTGTTTTCAATTTTCTTTTGCTCCTTTTTTAGAGATGAGTTGCTTATATTTGTGAGAGTCTATTCAATATTATGAGTTGCTTAAATTTTGTGCTATTTATTCTGTTCCATTAATCTATTTTTCTACTCTTTTACCATTTTGTACTGTATTGATTATCTTATCTTTACAGTAATTTTTGATGTCAGGAAATGTCATTACTCTGAAATTGTTTTCTTCAGGATTTTGTTGGTTATTCTGGGCTTTTAATATTTCCATAGAAACTTTACAATCAGTTTGTGAATATGCACAAAATAATATGCTGGGTTTTTTTTTATTATTATGCTGAATGTACAGATTAATTTGGAAAGAAGTGGCATTTTGACTATATAGAGTCTTCTTATACATGAACATAGTATATGCATTTGTTTAGATAATTTACTATTCTTTCCACAGATTTAGTAGTTTTTCTTGTATAGATCTGTACACATTTTGTTAGATTTAAACCTAAGTACTTCATTTCTTTGGTGTTACAGTTTTCTGTTTGTTTTGCTCTGTTTCATCTTTATCTTCCCCTGTTCTGCCTTTCCTTGTTTAACTGAGCATTTTATATGATCCATTTCTTTTCTTTTTTTTATCATATCAATTTTATATCTATTTTAAAAATTACTGGCTGTCATAAGAATTGAAATATCTGTTTAAAACTAATATAACTCTGTTTACATAATACTATAGCACTCACTCTCCCTCCATTCCTTATAATATTAAGAAGGAAAAAACTACTAAACAGTGGATTGTGAGGACAAATATCAGCAGAGGTATACTAAATCATTTGTGTGTATACTGGGAAGTGGTTTGGTAACCACGTACAGCAAACTTCAATTTTCATTTACTGTAAGCAGCAAGGAGAAAACAGATGACACCAACAACAGTCTGCATGGAAATTTTCTTGCTTTAATCATCCAGTTAATTAGGTTCATTTTCTATTTTACACTTTGCTGCAGATGACTATGTTGTTAAACTTTCTTCAACTAAAATGATGTTTTCCCATTCCTCTAGTTTCTAAAAAAAAATCATCACTTTCCTTATGGTCCCCATTGGCAGTATCTCCAAAGTCCATTGGCCTTCCAGTCAAGATACTAACTCTCTCATAAGAACACTTTCAGCTTCAGCTCATTGTCTGAATTTAAAATTCTCCCCACCTTAGTTACTTGTTGATGCGACTTTCCACATAGAGCTTTTCTAAGTCTGTATTAGTTATTTATAACTGAGCAAGATATTATCCTCAAATGTAGTAACTGAAAACAATAAAAATGTATTATTTCACACTTTTTTTTTTTAAATCAATCAGGAATTGAGCAATCACCCTTCTAGGTGGTTTTGGCTAAGTGTCACTCAGGAGGTTGTAGTCAATATGTTGATTCAGGCTGGTTATTTGGAAGCCCCACTGCAGCTGGAGAGTCTGATTCCAACCCAGATCATCCATATTGGAGATTTCAGATTCCCACCACATGTACCTTCATAGGCTCCTGGAATATCTTCATCTCTTTTTATCTGACTTCTCCCAAATAAAGTTTCCCCAAAGGGAGCAAGGGAGGAATCACAATTTCTTTTTGGCTTAGCCTTAGGAGTCACACAGCATAATTTCTGCAAAATCATATTAGTTGCCTATGTCAGTTGTATTCAGAAGTGGAAGGCAAATTTTTCAGTGTGACTAAAAGAAGAAAAGAATCACTGAGGGCACTCTGTGATCCTAGCTAGCTTCCACACACTGCTATACTACCTCTTCTTCCCCCCACCCCCCCAGTTTTTTGATGTATAATTGACAAATAAAATTCTAAGACAGTGTGCAATGTGATGACTTGATATATGTAAACATTTTGAAGGCTTTTCCCTTTTGAGTTAACTACCTCTTGTTCTCAGTAGGTAAAGAATTTGCCTGCAATTCAGGAGACCCAGGTTTGATTCCTGGGTCAGGAAGATCCCCTGGAGAAGGAAATGGCAACCCATTCCAATATTCTTGCCTGGAGAATCCTCTGGACAGAGGAGCCTGGCAGGCTATAGCCCATGGAGCTGCAAGAGCTGGACACAACTTAGCGACAAAACCACCACCACCTCTTGTTCGGTGCTTAGAAATAGTCATTTCATACAATTTGTCAAGCTTTCTATTCATTTACCATAGAGAAGTAAATCATACAGGATTTAATCCTTCATGTGTAGAAATGAAACTGTGGTGCTATTTATTGATAGAAAGAACAAAGATATCAGGTTACAAAAAGTAGAAATTTTGAAGTCATACTTTTGGAATACTTAGTAGACCTCCATGTGAGCATTTAAACATTTTTAAAAAATTCAAATCGGTTGTTTATATAAGATATTTGAACTAAATATATAAACTTGGGGGACATCAGCATGTAAGTGTCTTTTACAGTCATAGGGACAAATGATATCACCTAGGGAAATAAGGAAGTCTGAAAATTGAGTTCTAGGGTGTATTCCAAAATTTAGAACTTAGAGATGTGAAAGTTTCAGAATGGATACTGAAAAGTCACAACTGGTGAGGCAGGAAGATAAAAAAAGTAAAAAAAAAAACCCTTCATATGTAGTCTATATAAGTGTGAAAAAAGTTTTTTAGAAGGAAGAGTACCTAGCTGCGTTAAATACTGACAAGATGAGGTCTGAGAACTGACTATTTGATTTGCGAGGTAGACTCAAAGTCATCTTTCTACCCCAAATCCAGTATCAGAAACACATGCTAAAAAACAAAACAAAACAAAAAAAACTTACTGATTGATTTGGATTTGCTGTTAAGTTACACAGTTTAATAAATAACTTTCCTTTTCCCCTTCTTTATGATTTCTCATTAAGGAATTGTACTTACTGCCACAGTCTTTTAAACACCTTTTTGTTCCAAATGCTAACGTGGGGGGCTCCATCTGCTGTCTCAGCTCTATGATGCTAAAGTGGAGCTGGCAGGAGAACTAACAACCAGAGAGGCATATCCTGTATAATGTGCTCTCCTTCGACTCTGGCAAAAATAGAACCTAAACTTTGGCAGGAAATGAAAGAAATTTTGCATTTTGGTTAGTATGTGTGCTTCTTACTTCAAAATATAAAGTGGGACAGCCCCAGGTATAGGTTGGGGACTCAAATAGGTTGCAACACAGCCAATAGTTTTAATGCTTAAATTGAAAAAAGGGAAAGAATCTGAGATTATTCTCTAGTAATACCATTAACATTAAAGCAAGTAATATATCCTTATGTAAAAAACATGTATCTATCCAAATAGTTTTAAAATGTCTAAGCTCATATGAATGAGCAATTTGGGAAAAGGTGAAATAAAATTTAAATGGAGATAAAGCCCTTTATATTGCATAATTTAAAATATATGTTGCTTTAAGCAATTTTTTTCAAACAATGACAATATAGATTTAAGTGGCATTAAAAATAATTTTCAGAAAATCTGGATTCATGTCATATATCTGGAAGCTTCTGGCACAGCCTTCTAAGATTTATTAAAACTAATTATTATCAAAAAAGGAACAGAACTCAAAACCATATTTCTGACTATGTGGTTAATGTAGTTATGAATCACAACTGATTAAGAAAAATGGAGTCAAACAGAGAAAAATGAACTTAGACTCTGACAAGTCATCATTTATCAGTTTCTTCTTGTGGAACACAAAGTCCTTTGGGAAAAAGCGTACATCTCCTATTGTTTATTTAATTTCCTTTTCTAGCAAAATAGGGGAAAAGCATACATCTCTTGTTTTCTCCATTCCCCCTCCCCCTGCCCCCAGAAAGTCAGGGCTTATATCAAGTTGAAAACTAGATAGCTCTCTATTATATGGTCTTTTACCAAAACCTGAGATCAGTGTAACAACCCCTCTTATGCCCTGACAGTTCTGATTCTGATTTATTGTATCTGGAGTTGGCTTCAGCTCAGTTAAGTTCAGTTCAGTTCAGTCACTCAGTCATGTCTAACTCTTTGCTACCCCATGACTGCAACATGCTAGGCCTCCCTGTCCATCACCAACTCCCAGAGTTGACTCAAATTCATGCCCATTGAGTCAGTGATGCCATCCAACCATCTCATCTTCTGTCATCCCTTTCTCCTCGCGCCTTCAATCTTTCCCAGTATCAGGGTCTTTTCAAATGAGCCAGTTCTTCACATCAGGAGGCCAAAGTATTGGAGTTTCAGCTTCAACATAAGTCCTTCCAATGAATATTCAGGACTGATTTCCTTTAGGATGGACTGGTTTGATCTCCTTGCAGTCCAAAGGACTCTCAAGAGTCTTCTACACCACAGTTCTAAAGCAGCAATTCTTCGGTGCTCAGCTTTATTTATAGTCCAACTCTCACATCCATACATGACTACTGGAAAAGCATAGCTTTGACTAGAAGGGCCTTTGTTGGCAAAGTAATGTCTCTGCTTTTTAATATGCTGTCTAGTTTGGTCATAGCTTTTCTTCCAAGGAGTAGGCATCTTTTAATTTCATGGCTGCAGTCACCATATGAAGTGATTTTGGAGCCCCCCAAAATAAAATCTCTAACTGTTTCCATTGTTTCCCCATCTATTTGCCATGAAGTGGTGGGACAAGATGCCATGATCTTAGTTTTCTGAATGTTGAGCTTTAAGCCAGATTTTTCACTCTCCTCTTTCACTTTCATCAAGAGGCTCTAGTTTTTCTTCAATTTCTGCCATAAGAGTGGTGTCATCAGCATATCTGAGGTTATTGATAATTCTCCCAGCAATCTTGATTTCAGCTTATGTTTCAACCAGCCCAGAATTTTGCATCATGTACACTGCACATAAGTAAGATAAGCAGGGTAACAGTATACAGCCTTAATGTACTTCTTTCCTGATTTGGAACCAGTCCATTTTTCCATGTCTGGTTCTAACTGTTGTTTATTGACATCCACACAGATTTCTCAGGAGGCAGGTGAGGTTGTCTGGTATTCACATCTCTTGAAGAATTTTCCACAGCTTGGTGTGATCAACACAGTCAGAAGCTTTGGCATAGTCAATAAAGCAGAAGTATATGTTTTTCTGGAACTCTCTTACTTTTTTGATGATCCAACAGATGTTGGCCATTTGATCTCTGATTCCTCTGCCTTTTCTAAATCCACCTTGAACATCTGGAAGTTCTTGGTTCGTGAAAACTGACCTTTTCCAGTCCTGTGGCCACTGCTGAGTTTTCCAAATTTGCTGGCATATTGAGTGCAGCACTTTCACAGCATTGTCTCTTAGAATTTTAATAACTCAACTGGAATTCCATCTCCTCCACTGGCTTTGTTCATAGTGATTCTTCCTAAGGCCCACTTGACTTTGCATTCCAGGATGTCCAGTTCTAGGTGAATGATCACACCATCATGTTTTTTTGGGTCATGAAGATCTTTTATGCATAGTTCTTTTGACTATTCTTGCCACCTCTTAATATCTTCTACTACTGTTATGTCCATACCATTTCTGTCCTTTATTGTGCCCATCATTGCATGAAATATTCCCTTGGTATCTTTAATTTTTTTGAAGAGATCTCTAGTCTTTCCATTCTATTGTTTTCCTCTATTTCTTTTCACTGATCACTGAGGAAAGCTTTCTTCTCTCTCTTTGCTAGTCTCTGGAACTCTGCATTGAAATGGGTATATCTTTCCTTTTCTTCTTTGCCTTTCACTTCTCTTCTTTTCACAGCTATTTGTAAGTCCTCCTCAGGCAACCATTTGGCTTTTTGCATTTCTTATTCTTGGGGATGGTCTTGGTCCCTGCCTCCTGTACATTTTCATGAACCTCTGTCCATGGTCCTTTAGGCAATCTATGAGATCTAATCCCTTGAATCTCTTTGTCATTTCCACTATATAACCTTAAGGAATTTGATTTAAGTCATACCTGAATGGTCTAGTGGTTTTCCCTACTGTCTTCAATTTAAGTCTGAATTTGGCAGTAAGGAGTTCATGATCTGAGCCACAGTCAGCTCCCAGTCTTGTTTTTGCTGACCATCTTTGTTCAGTTCAGTTCAGTCACTCAGTCGTGTCCGACTCTTTCCAACCCCATGAACCACAGCACACCAGGCCTCCCTGTCCATCACCAAATCCCAGGGTCCACACAAACCCATGTCCATTTTGTTGGTGATGCCATCCAACCATCTCATCCTCTGTCGTCCCCTTCTCCCCATGCCCTCAATCCTTCCCTGTATGGGGGTCATTTGAAGTGAGTCAGCTCTTTGCATCAGGTGGCCAAAGTATTGGAGTTTCAGCTTCAACATCAGTCCTTCCAAAGAACACCCAGGACTGATCTCCTTTAGGATGGACTGGTTGGATCTCCTTGCAGTCCAAGGGACTCTCAAGAGTCTTCTCCAACATCACAGTTCAAAAGCATCAATTCTTTAGCACTCAGCTTTCTTTATAGTCCAACTCCCACATCCATACATGACTACTGGAAAAACCATAGCCTTGACTAGATGGACCTTGGTGGCAAAATAATGTCTCTGCTTTTTAACATGCTGTCTAGTTTGGTCATATCTTTCCTTCCAAGGAGCAAGCATCTTTTAATTTCAGGGCTGCAATCACCATCTGCAATGATTTTGGAGTTCAGAAAAAAGAAATCAGCCACTGTTTCCACTGTTTCCCCATCTGTTTTCCATGAAGTGATGGCACAAGATGCCATGATCTTGGGTGTAAAGAATATAATCAGTCTGATTTTGGTGTTGACCATCTGGTGATGTCCATGTGTAGAGTCTTCTCTTGCGTTGTTGGAAGAGGGTGTTTGCTATGACCAGTGTGTGTTCTCTTGGCAATAATCTGTTAGCCTTTGCCCTGTTTTTTTTTTTTTTTTTTTTTTGGTACACCAAGGCCAAATTTGTCTGTTACTCCAGGCATCTTTTGACTTCCTGCTTTAACATTCCAGTCCTCTATAATGAAAAGGACATCTATTTTGGGTGTTCATTCTAGAAGGTCTTGTAGGTCTTCATAGAACCATTCAACTTCAATTTCTTCAGCACTGGTTGGGGGGTCGACTTGGATTACTGTGATATTGAGTGGTTTGCCTTGGAAACGAACAAAGATCATTCTGTCGCTTTTGAGATTGCATACAAGTACTACATTTCAGACTGTTTTGTTGACTATGATGGCATATATCTATAATTTGAAGGGAAAGTATTATTTAAAATTCTTAAAGTATTTATTTATTATTTATTAAAATTCTTTTATGCTTATCTAGTTTAAAACTTCTGTTCTGTGTCATTCAAATGTCAATCTGAAGGGTAGTCAGAAGCGTGGCCCATGCCACCATTTTTTCGCATTCCAATGGAAACTAAATTATCAAACGTGTTTGAAAGAAGTGGTATTGCAGCATCATATATTCTAAAAGTTGTGGGTTCACTGAAGCAGAGAGAAAGACAAGAGTCTAAAGGGAGTTTAAGCTTTTTATATATTCAATTGGTTTCAAATAGACACAGACATTGAATATTGAACAAAGGACACCCTCATTATAGTAGAAGTGTTCCAAGTAGAAATCTTCTGCAAGACAAGAAGTAGTCTGAGATCTGTGCATATTGACAGGTTCTTTAGAGAATGTTCTAGAAGAGAATTAGATCTGCACAGAAGGTCAGTAGACAATAAGGGAAATTATGCATCATCATGTATATTGACTAATACCAGACAAGAAAAGAGCGTCCCATCAACAGTAACAAAACAGGCAGGACAAATAAAGCTTTGCTCTGGGTATCAGCATCTAGAGGAATGGGAGGAATACTATCCCTTTGAAAAATGGCTACTGCATGATCTATAAGAAAATGTCACAAGAATGCTTGACACCCTGAAAGTGTGTAGGAAGACATAGACTGCTACAGCAACATACGTCATAAAGAGAAATTAGGAAACTACATTGTTGGGAGCCAGCGTGAGGAACTCCGCCCATGGCAAAGGTCATGAGGAAGGAAGCTTGGCATAAGCAAAGGTGTGATCAAGCCTCAGGAAAACCCTGTTCCCAAGCATCTACCCCAAAACCAGAGTACTTTACGGGGAGCTCTCCCCCATAACCATTTCTCTCAGAGAAGGAGTTAACTTGCAGCTCCAGTTAATAAAAATTCCTGGGCGTGATAAGACTGTTTCAACTTACAAACTCTGAAGGTTCTCTGGCCTGCCTGATCAGGCTCATCTGGCCGCATGTGATTGTTTACAGCCTCCCAACTGTGAGAGGCACGGGATGTTTTAAAACTTTCTAAAAACAGACTCTTTTGAGAAGTTAGATCATTAGTATAGTATTAGTAGGATGATTAGAAATTATATTGGTGAAGGGTTTTTTCATTTATCCTGCCAATAATTACTGCTGATTCCCTGCCCTGGGTGTGACAAGGATGTCTCAGGTCAAACCTCTCTGCTGACAGACTAGCTTGTGTGACAGCCTCTCAGACATAAACAGCAAAGAGAGTTTGGAGTATTAGCATAGGGCTTTTTTCATTGATGAGTCAATGATTGCCATCAGGCCTCCATATCCTTAGGCACCTGGGAATATATTAATCAATGTATTTGGAATATAGAAAAGGAAATATAGTAGTTTTTTGATGTTAGCATTACTAGACTTTTTGAGTTAATGAATCTTCTCTTTTGTTATAGATCACTGTACTTTGTTATAAATCACTATAAATCACTGTGTCCTTGCTATGCAAAAATATAACTTTATCACTATCTTAAAACAAAATAGATCTTAAGGGGAACATTGGTGAAGAGTTTACATTTGTTGAGCCAATATTTGCTGCTAAAACTTCATATTCCTGCCCTTATAATGAATATAACTAGCATATAGGAGAAATAAGTATTAACCTTTAAGATTAATCATGTGAAACCTTAGGTTAAGTAAATTCCTTTCTTGATTGTAACTCACTACACCATCACCCTATAGGAATGCAACTTTATTTGGAGGGTGGTGCCTGATTTAAGAAAAAATCACCCCTGGAAAAATAAGTTTTCTGGTTAACTGACCAATATCAGAAAGGGCCATAAAATGTCAGCAGACCTCATGGCTAAAAGATGATGAAACTCATAAGACCTTTGTATAATTTTATATGAAGCACCTGATTGTGACAAGGGTCAGGTCTGCTGACCCCTGCGTGACTCTGTATTCATCCCTATGTATAACAAAAAGGTATATAAACAAACCTGAAAAATAAAGAAATTGGATCAGTTTCTGGAAAGACTGATTCCCCCGTGTTGTTTCTTTCTTGCTCTCCGCTCTCCTGGCTGAATTACCATCTGAAATGTGGGTACTCACCAAGCCTGCTAATTCTGCCTGGGCTTCTGAGATTGGACCGGGGAGGCCTCAGTGCCTCCTCTCTTTTGGGAGAATGGAAAGACGCCTATGGCCTACATAGGTGGTGATTGGTATTCCATGTAAACCAGTTATTCAGCCTCTTTTCTCCACTAATTCTGCTACTACACTATCTGTTTCTAATCTCCCTCTATATCTGTAATTAAATAAGTTTTTTCCAGGACACCAACTCCATCCTCACCTTTGAATTACCCTGGATCCACCAGGGCTGGACCCTGGCACTACATGAGATAAAAAGGGATTTAAATAGGATAAATCCTGATTGCAAAGAGAGTAAAGATACAACAGAATTTAAATCTACATTTGGAGTTGTAAAAAGAAAATTTAAAGCTTTATAATATTAATAGGATAGGTAGTATAATGTGTGGACATGAAATCCCATCCAAGGTCATAGAGGAAAATGATCAGGAAAAGGAATAAATGGGATTAAAGGCAGTGAGTATAGAGGAGAGAAAATATACTAACTTTATGTGCTAATTGATGTTTTTAAGGGGCCAAAACAAATGTAACAGCAGCAAAAGCTAAGATGTTTCTCATATTTTTAACTACTTTAAAAAATTTTTATACACCGCTGTGTCTTTTTTCCTGTCTTGCATACAGGGTCGTCATTGCTATCTTTCTAAATTCCATATATATGTGTTAGTATACTGTATTGGTGTTTTTCTTTCTGGCTTACTTCACTCTGTATAATCGGCTCCAGTTTCATCCATCTCATCAGAACTGATTCAAATGAATTCTTTTTAACGGCTGAGTAATACTCCATTGTGTACATGTACCAAAGCTTTCTTATCCATTCATCTGCTGATGGACATCTAGGTTGTTTCCATGGACTTTTGGACTCAGAGGGAGAGGGAGAGGGTGGGATGATTTCGGAGAATGGCATTCTATCATGTATACTATCATGTAAGAATTGAATCGCCAGTCTATGTCTGACGCAGGATACAGCATGCTTGGGGCTGGTGCATGGGGATGACCCACAGAGATGTTATGGGGAGGGAGGTGGGAGGGGGGTTCATGTTTGGGAACACATGTAAGAATTAAAGATTTTAAAATTAAATTAAAAAATTAATTAAAAAATAAAATAAACTGGAAAAACATTTAAAAAAAATAAAAAAAAATTAAACTTCTGCTTTCTACTCAGTTCATTTCATTTTATGAATCCTGTGATATAGAGGTCACCTTACTTTGCTTTCTTATAGGGATTACTGTAAACCTTTCCAACTTTTTGTCTAAATCATTCAGTAGATGCTTTCTCAAGAGTATGTATTGAATGGCAATTCATCCTTTTATTAGTAAAATTTACTCAGTCATTTAAAAAATTATTCAGTCATATCTCAAGACTGATTCTATAATTTCATATCTTGGATGTTTAATAGCTATATTTATTCATTCAGTTATCTATTTTTTTTATATATTTTGCTTTTTCTGTTCCCATTCCGCCAAAGAAATTTTGACAGATATGATCCAGTTCTGATACACCTATCCACAGATTATTAGCTCATTGAAACCAGGGAATAAATGAGGCTTAGGTATATTTGATTTTCTGTTCTAAAAAGAGCAAGATTATATGTGCACCTATAATAGATGTCCCACTTTAATCTAGCCCCTTCTGTGGTGAGTTTGTCCGAAATTCCTTTAAATTACAGTCTTTTCATAGTTCCTTTCCTTAACATAGAAGGTGAATGTATTTACAAATGTCTTTTTTCCCCATAAATGTGTATGCTTGTGATTGTGGTGGAAGGAGACAAATTGGCAAATAATGGAGATTAAATGAAATCTCCAATGGAGATATCTATTTTTATTTCAGGAAATGTTTGTTCTTTTTTGTGATGAAGAAATTTTTATTTTTTTCACTGAGTAACTTGATCCATTATATTTATTTCTTTTATTTATTATTTAAAAATATGTTCACTTTATTCAAATTCTAGTTTTATATTCCAATTCCAGAGCTAACTAACAAAAACATTCCTGACATCCTCTTTTCTGTTGTTTAAGACCTAAGTAAAATTATCTAATAGTACTGTGCATACCTAGTGTCAAATAGTTTAGAAAATCATCTGATGAAAATAATCTTCTCAGGCTAACAAAATGCCTATATCTTTATTTTTCATTCACACCTTATACTATATAGTTTAAAACTGTATTTAAAATGGATAACAATAAGGACCTGCTGTATAGCATGAGGAACTCTGCTCAATGGTATGTGGCAGCCTGGATGGGAGGGGAGTTTGGGGGAGAATGGATACATGTATATGTATGGCTGAGTCACTCGCCTATGCATATGAAACTCTCACAACATTGTTAATGGACTATACTACAATATAAAGTAAAAAGGTTTTGTTAAAAAAAAAAAGTTGGAATAATCATCATGGAAGTGTCAACCCCATGGAAGTGTCAACCCCTCAGCAGGGTTTTGTATGGAAATTTCAAGGTGCTGGTTTTCTCGACCCATTTGTTTCTGTGAATTATTCTGTTGGAAGTCCTCTGTACTGTGTAGCATCAACCTGGGAGTCTGCCTTCTTGTTTGGTCTGGGGTATTTTCTTGGGTTATGCTGGTCTGATCAGCATGAATGTTCCAGAAGAAGCACCACAGGTGTGGTGACCTCATAAAAATTTCATGCTAAAGGAGGAGGTTAAAGTCAATAAATTCTTTGATTATACATTCAATTTACACATTTTTGACATGAGCCCTTCTTCCATTTTTAGCCATATTTTTTTATTTCGTTTCAATAAATTATTACTTCAGTTAGCCTGCACTTCAAAAATAAATAAAATAAAATCCTGACTTCACACTTATGTGACACTGAAAGTTACTTAACCCCTCAGTGCTAAGTTTTCACATCTGAGAAAAAAAAGTATCTTTTGTCTTGGCATTTGCCCATAGTTCAAATATGATAAATTGAGATGAAAATGTGGCATTTTAGGAGGCTCTCTTCATAAAGAGAGTTGGACCATAAAGAAGGCTGAGCACTGAAGAATTGATGTTTTTAAATTGTGTTTTTAAACTGTGGTGATGGACAGCAAGAAGATCATGATGTGAAAAGCTGACTCATTGAAGAAGACCCTGATGCTTGGAAAGATTGAAGGCAAAAGGAGAAAGAGGTAACAGAGGATGAGATAGTTAGATAACATCACTGATTCAATGGACATGAACTTGAGCAAACTTCAGGAGACAGTGGAGGACAGAGGAGCCTGGCATGCTATAGTCCATGGGGTCACCATGAGTTGGACATGACTTAGTAACTGAACAACAACAACTTCACAATAAGCTGGAAATAAAAGGACCATTCTTAATTAAGGCTGAACAAGAAGTAAATATTTCCACCTTCCCCAACTTTCAGAGCCTCTAGCTAAGTTTGCCAAGAAGCTGCGTTAGAGTAGGTGAAGTAAAAACAACCATGCAGAGACTCAAGGTAGGGGGCATTTGTGGCCCTTACATAGATTTATATTCAGTAGTGCATAACTTGGGCAGGCCAGATAAACTCAAAGCAATGGATTTGGTTTGCAGTAGTCAGAAACTGATGCTGACCCATGCTCCTGAGGGAAGTAAATGTAAATCCTCTGGATGCAGCCAGAGAAGAGGATGGAATGAACTGAGAGAGTAGTACTGTCATATATACACCACCATGCGTGAAACAGATAGCTAGTGGAAAGCTGCTGTACAGGACAGGAAATTCAGCTTGGGGCTCTGTGAAGATCTAGAGGAATGGGATGGGGTAAGGTGGGAGGGAGGCTTAAAAGGGAGAGGATATATATATACATACACACACATATGTATATATATAAATATATATATATACTATAACTGATTCACATTGTTGTATAGCAGATACTAAACACAACATTGTAAAGCTATTATCCTCCAATTTTAAAATATGGAAAAAAATCCTCTGTAGCAGAAAACACATTCATCCTAGATCTCAGGGAATTTCCACCAATAACATTTCATTGGAAAGCAACACTGTGAGATCTTCTAACACAAAAAAGAACACGGTTTAAGTGTCCTCAGTAGGTAGTGGGTAAAATGTAGGACATGCCTAGAAATACCGATTCAAACCAAAAAAAAAAAGGATAGAGGGAAATGAAAAAATGTTGGGAGATAATCTTACATAGGAAAGCTATTTAGCTCCAAAATTTCAAGAATGGACTAAATGTTCTTGTTTACTGACTAGCACTTTCCTATTGGGAGCACCACACCAGTTATATGCTGCCTCCGAGAGAAAAATAAAATACAAAATAATGAGCAAAGTAATGGAATTAAACAAGGTGTATGATGTGAACTTCATTTCTAAGTACACATGGAACATCTATCAAAAATTGAATATATAAAAGGATAGAGAATAACTGAAACTCACATACCATTCTGGTGATAGTGTCAGTAGATTTTACCGCTTTGGAAAATAGATAGGCACTAACTAGTATACTTGAAGTTAGGCCTCCCCATTGGCCCAATAATTGCATCCATGAGGGTATCCACTAGTAAAATTCATACACATGTGCACCTGGAGCCATATACTAGAATATTCATAGCAGCATTGTAATAGCCAAAAACTTCAAGCAATTCAAATGCTCATCAAGAGTAGAATGGAAAAGAGAATTTTGAAATATTCATGTAATAGAATATTAAACAATGAAAATGAAGAAACTACAGAATCAGTGTATGTCTTTTACAAACACAAAGTTGAGTGAGAAAAGCAAAAAGCTAAAACCCCAAAATAGTAGGCTATGATTCTGCTTATACAAAGTTCAAAACCAGGAAAAAGAAGACCAGGAGTCAGAAACTATGGCCCACGGGTCAAATCTGGTCTAACATCTGTTTATGTAAATTGTCTTATTGGGACACAGACGTCCTTCCTTTATACATTACCTATGGCTTTTTGGTTTTTTTTTTTTTTTTGTTTGTTTGTTTCCCTGGTGGCTGAGGTGATAAAGAATCCACCTGCAATGTGGAAGACCAAGGTTTGATCCCTGGGTTGGGCAGATCTCCTGAAGAAGGGAATGGCAACCCACTCCAGTATTCCTGCCTAGGAAATCCCATGGACAGCGGAACCTGGTAGGCTCCAGTCCGTGGGATTGCAAGGAGTCAGACACAATTTAGTGACTAACACTTTGACTTTGACATTGCGGCTTCTTCTTTTTTTCTTTTTTCTTTTTTGCCTTCCCAGGGGACTCAGTAGTAAAGAATCTGTCTGCCAGTGCAGAAGACTTGCAGACTCAGGTTTGATCTCTGGGTCAATAAGATCCTCTGGAGGAGAAAACAGAAACCTGCTCTAGTATTCTTCCTCGCAAAATCCCAAGGACAGAGGAGCCTGGTGAGCTCCAAAGGGTTGCAAAGAGTCAGACATGACTGAGCATGCATACATATGATTCTTTTTGTGCTATAATCACAGTGTTGAGTAGTTACAACAAAGACCTATAGCCTGCAAAGACATATACTTACCATTAATACCTGGCATTTACAGAAAATGTTTCTTGATCCCTTAACTAAACTTCCATTTAGTGATAAATATGTGTTAAAACCTTAAGAGAGAGAGAGAGAGAGAGAGAGAGAGAGAGAGAGAGAGAAAACAATTGAAGAACACAAAAATAATTGTTTAATTTTTTCTTCTAAGGTTGGCAGAAAGAGATTATCTTGTCACAAAATAACATTCAAGGGGCTTCTGCAGCCCTTCCAATGTTTTATCTTTTACCTCTGTTAAATGATTATTTCATGTACATTCCCTTTACAAATGTTTATTTTGTTGTATGTATGTAGCAAATTTGGAAAACAAAGAAGTGGCCACAGGACTGGAAAAAGTCAGATTTAATCCCAAAGAAAGGCATTGCCAAAGAATGCTCAAACTACCACACAATTGCACTCATTTCACACTAATAAAGTAATGCTCAAAATTCTCCAAACCAGGATTCAACAGTACGTGAACTGTGAACTTCCAGATGTTCAAGCTGATTTTCTAAAAGGCAGAGGAACCAAAGATCAAATTGCCAACATCTGTTGGATCATCAAAAAAGCAAGAGAGTTCCAGAAAAACATCTATTTCTGCTTTATTGACTATGCCAAAGCCTTTAACTGTGTGGATCACCACAAACTGTAGAAAATTCTTAAAGAGATAGTAATACCAGACCACTTGACCTGCCTCTTGAGAAACCTGTACACAGGTCAGGAAGCAACAGTTAGAAGCGGACATGAAACAACAGACTGGTTCCAAATAGGAAAAGGAGTACATCAAGGTTGTATATTGTCACCCTGCTTATTTAATTTACATGCAGAGTACATCATGAGAAACATTGGACTGGAAGAAACGCAAGCTGGAATCAAGATTGCAGGGAGAAACATCAATAACCTCAGATATGCAGATGACACCACCCTTATGGCAGAAAGTGAAGAGGAACTAAAGAGCCTCTTGATGAAAGTGAAAGAGGAGAGTGAAAAAGTTGGCTTAAAGCTCAACATTCAGAAAACGAAGATCATGGCATCTGGTCCCATCACTTCATGGCAAATAGATGGGGAAACAGTGGAAATAGTGAACGACTTAATTTTGGGGAGCTCCCAAATCACTGCAGATGGTGACTGCAGCCATGAAATTAAAAGATGCTTACTCCTTGGAAGAGCAGTTATGACCAGCCTAGACAGCATGTTAAAAAGCAGAGACATTACTTTGTCAATAAAGGTCTGTCTAGTCAAGGCTATGGTTTTTCCAGTAGTCATGTATGGACGTGATAGTTGCACTATAAAGAAAGCTGAGTTCTGAAGAACTGATGCTTTTGAACTGTGGTGTTGGAGAAGACTCTTGAGAGTGCCTTGGACTGCAAGGAGATCCAACCAGTCCATCCTAGAGGAAATCGGTCCTGAATACTCATTGGAAGGACTGATGTTGAAGCTGAAACTCCAATACTTTGGCCACCTGATGTGAAGAACTGACTCATTGGAAAAGACCTTGATGCTGGGTAAGATTGGAGGTGGGAGAAAGGGAGCACAGAGGATGAGATGGTTGGATGGCATCACTGACTCAATGGACATGAGTTTGAATAGACTTTGGGAGCTTATGATGGACAGGGAGGCCTGGCATACTGCAATCCACAGGGTTGCAAAGAGTCAGACACAACTGAGCGGCTGAACTAAACTAATGCATTTGTGTCTATTTTAGGGAAGTTATACTCTTTAAATTAATTTTTATTGGAAAACAGTTTACAATTACAATGTTGTGTTAATTTATGCTATACAGAAAAGTGAACCAGCGATACACACACACACACACACACACACACACACACACACACACACACACATACAGACACACAGGATTTCCAGGTGACGCAATGGCAAAGATTTTGCCTGCCAATGCAGGAGTCATAGGAGACTTGACTTCAATTCCTGGATTGGGAATATCCCCTGGTGTAGAATGGCAAGCCACTTCAGTGTTCTTGCCTGGAAAATCCCATGGACAAAGGAGCCTGGTGGGCTACAGTCCATGGGGTCTCAAAGAGTATGACATGACTTAGGCACTGAGTGCATGCACACACACACACTCTCACACACACACACACACACACACACACCACTTTTATTGAATTTCCTCCCATTTACGTCACAACAGAGCATTGAATAGAGTTCCCTGTGATATACAGTAGATTCTATATATGTCAATCCCACATTTTCACAATACTTTATAATTAAATATCTTTAATATGGCTTAAAAGAAAATGAAAACAAATCAAAAACAAAGAAATAAACCAACAATGTTCTAGGACTTTTCATAAACATATAACCTTGAATTTTATTTGTTCATTTTTCTGATTTCACCATTCAAATTCTGCAGCTTCCCCAATGGGCAGAAAAGATATAACTTGCAGTTAAAAAGTGCCTTTAACTTCTCACCAAATAGAGCAGATATCTAACAGATCTTCAGATCGATTGTGATCTATTACAAATCTTTATATTAAATCCCTTGAAATCAGAACTCATCTTCTGTTCATTTTCTTCTCTTGTGCTCTTCCTCAAAAATACAAATAAGTATAAATAAAATTTTGTTGAATTTGTTGTTGAACGTTGGTCACTTGTTTCTAGTCCGAACAGCTAGGATTCCAAACGCAGATCAAACATAATCTCAGATCCTCTACGTGTTCTTTTTCCTCCTTGCAAAACAGGGGTAAATAAATCTAACTAAAATTTTCACTCTACTTATTAGAAATATTGTAACACAGCCTACTAGAACTGTATGTAAGGGGACCAAGTTTTAAAACTATTTCCAGAAATGTGAATTTTCCCATTTTATACACATTTGTAATTGAGCCACCAGCATACCATTAGGTAGACATGCTGGGTTGACATAAAGCCTGTTCCAGGTTTGGAGTCAGTTGAAGTTCTGAAGTTTTGTGGGAATGTAACGTGCTGGTTTGGGGCTCCAAAACTTACATTTCTCCAGATGGAGTGTTGTTAATATTCTGGATTTGTGGCATTGCAGTATTTTGAAACAAATAAAACAAAGCAGTAAAAAGTAAGTTTGTTTGCCATATGGCTGTTTATTTCTGTATGTAGAGCTTAACTGTGAAATAGATGGCTCCTCAATATGGGACGGCCATGTAGTCATACCGGTGCACCTGTTTTTAACACAAAGAATCCTTCTTTTAAAGATGACATTAAATTCACAGTATTATGATCTGAAGAATTTTTCTCATCATTTATGAGATGGTGGTGAGCAGTCTAGCTTATAAGACTTGGAACATGAGATGATATAGTTGTAGCTCATACCCTTTAAAATATATGTATTATTTAAACATGAAAAAAGACTGTTTTAGGTAAAAGATTATGACAAATAGGAAATGTGACTGTTAGTACTCTGAGGGAGGCTTGTGTTCCAGTTCTACCTGTGACAGAGATTTTGAAAGTAGCCTTGAGCGGCAAATGACATTTCTCTACCTCATCTATTCTACTTTTATAATTGGGATTTAAATAATAGAATCACAGAGTCATCGATTTCTTAAAATTTGATCTAGGTTTGCTCCTGGAAAGATACAATGAAGATTCCAAAAGAGGCAACAAATTCTTTCTTTCTTCAAAATAAATAAGTTCTGTTTCTAATCAGCATAGTACTACTTCCAGGGTCAGGGGGTCAATCTGTTCTCAGGAGAGTTAGAGAAAGCCTGACCCCTTGCATACCTACAGAGGGTTTTAAATGCTGCTTTCTGGCTATTGCTCAGTCGTATCCGATTCTCTGCGAACCCATGGATGGTAGCCTAACAGGCTCCTCTGTCCATGGGATTTTCTAGGCAAGAGTACTGGAGTGGGTTGCCATTTCTTCTCCAAGTGATCGTCCTGATGCAGGGACTGAACCCAGGTTTCCCACATTATAGGCAGATGCTTTACCATCTAAGCCACTAGGGAAGTCATTCTGGCTATAGTAAGGCAAAGATACTGTGTTGGGATAAACACTCTCTTTTTACTCTTGAGTCCAAAACTCTTCTCAGACACAACTGTTTAGATTTGATGATGAGTTTCAGTATTTTGCTTGAACCATCCATGAGGCTGAGAGAGTCATTTCCTAGACAGGTTGATAAGAAGTCTAGGGGTCTCCAAGGAGAGAGGGGTCTGGAATTCTCAAGGAGGAAGAAAGGACAATTTTTTTGGTCCCTCTACATTCCTTAGGATTATATAACAATAATGTATCCTGCTTGAGGACAGTCTCTGGAAAAAACCTTCTGGCTAATCCTATTATCTTAAAATGTAAATAATGGGAATAGGTCTAGTGAGGTCTCTGCAACCTCCAGACATTCTTTTGATTCACTGTAATAACTGATTGGAGAGTATATAACTCCATTGCTAACACTGGCAAGGGGATACTCTTTCTGCCCCCTTCTGATGCCTATGTCAGAAGCTTTCTCTATTTCCTTTATACTTTAATAAAACTTTATTACACAAAGCTCTGAGCGATCAAGCCTTGTCTCTGGCCCCAGATTGAATTCTTCTCCTCCCGAGGCCAAGAATCCTGGCATCTTTTCATGTGTCAGCAACAATCCTTCTAGGCCTTTCATAGAAGTAGTAGGCTTCATTACATAAATCTCAAAATCCTTTTACAAAATTTCAATTTCAGTATCTTTACACTCTGATGGCTTTCCTGGTGGCTCAGACAGTAAAGAATCTGCCTGCAATGCAGGAGACCTGGGTTCGATCCCTGGGTTGGGAAGGTCCTCTGGAGAAGGGAATGGTAACCCACTCCAGTATTCTTCCTAGGAGAATTCCACGGACAGAGGAGGCTGGTGGGCTACAGTCTATGAGGTTACAAAGAGCCAGACACGACTGAGCGACTAACACATATATTCTGATAGTACAAAACAATCCATCAACAAAGTTTAATAACTTGTGAATACTATAAAACCTTGAGGCATTCAAACATTTGTTGAATCTGTAAAGTTAAACACTGAACCTATAAAGTTAAATCTGATCTTCCTGAGCCAGGGATCAAATCCACGTCTCCGGTGGCTGCTGCACTGGCGGGCGGATTCTTTACCACTGAGCCTCCTGGGAAACCCATGTAAGGTAACTACTCCTCTCATTCTAGGAACCGAGTCTCCATTACAGTCACAGAACTTTGGGTTGTCCAGAACTGTGAGGAATCTGAGATTTATTCTGTTAAACAGATTAACCTGCCACAGTCTCATGGACACTGGCACAAGACAAGAGTCTCCTGGGTCAGAAACAAAGATTTTATTACCCATGCCCAGAAGATAGAGGGATTCCCTGGTGGTTCAGTTGGTGAAGAATCCACCAGCAAGCAGGAGACTGCCTGCAGCACAGGAGAGCCAGGTTTTATCCCTGTGTCTGGAAGATCTCCTGGAAAAGAAAATGGCATTTGACTCCAATATTCTTGACTGAGAAATCCCATGGACAGAAGAGCCTGGGCTACAGTCTATGGGGTTGCAAGAGTCAGACATTACTTAGTGACTAAGTCACCACAGCTGATAGAGAGTTTCATTTTTGTGTTGGTTCCCCTATGCCCGTAATTCCCACAGAGTCATGTGGGATGATGACCCAAGGAAATGCTGGGTCCTCAATGAATTTACATCGCAGCTAAAGAATACCAGACTTAAGAAACTCCAGTCTTCTACAGTGAGTTGCAAGCAAATCTGCAGAGCATTGGCCTAGGACAACACATTATTTTATTATTCTGATCTGAAAACAAATCTGTTCTCTCCCTCAGAAGGAAGCACTATCTCTGTCTTCCACTGTTATTTGCTATGTAAATAGCCTTATAAAGACAGTCAAAAGAAAATCTGTTTATAACTCAGCTCAAGAAGACTGCCAAAAATGATGGGGATTCCCTGGTGGTCCAGCGGTTAAGATTCCATGTTTTCAATGCCAAGGGCCCTGATTAGGGCCTGGTTTCAATCCCTGGTCATGGAAACTAAGAGCCTATAAGTGCTGCCTCATGGCCAAAAAAAAAAAAGAAAAACAAACAAAAATAAAAATGGGGACTTGTCTTTCACATGCATATGAATTGGTTTAAGCCTGGAAAATGAGTGACAGGTAATTACCTCTAATTGAAATGATCCTTTTTAGGTTTCTGTTAAACAGGCTTAAATATCTCCCCTCCCCAGAAATAGGCTAAGTAATAATTTTGTAAGCTGCTGGTACTTCCAAATTAATGTGTTTCTCAATGCATTTGTAAGGGAGAATCCTCTGGGTCCTCTAGTTGGCCTGGAGTCAGCAGGAGTTTCCTGTGGGAGAAGATGAGAAGGTAAACCATGAACATCCAGATAGCATTCTTATCTTCTAAATCTTTTGATTTCTTTCTCCTCATAAAGTCAAAAAAGTTCTGGCATTTTGACCTAATTGAGTATAAACTACCATTGAACTCAAAATTTTATTCAAACTGTTGGAGCCACTTTTCACAACTTTAGTGAGCTTATGAAATGCAAAATCTCTAGTAAGTACATTCTTATGGATGTATTCATCCTGGTGCTGCTGGAATCAGCCTTTAGAATGTGCTTCTGTACATCATTCTTATTTTCCTACTGATAAATATTAGCAAGATTTTGCAATTATTTTGACATTTAAGCCATCCTAATAACATCTCCCCAGACACAGTGTAATCTCACTCTCAGGATCAAAGGTGTATGATTTTTGGAAGAAAATTGTTCAGGTCAACTTAGACGCTTAATATATAAGTTTTCAGGGTATATTAACCAATATCAGGTTGTAAAATCAAATCTAGAGGACATGGAGAAAAGTAGAGCACAAATATGTAGTCCAATCTTATTTATTCAGAGGAAGCCAAGCATACATGTGTGTGCATACACACACACACACACACACACACACACACACACACACAGGGGCAGTAGTAGGAAACGAAAAAACAGAGTAGGAAATGAGACACAGCATTTTAGGATCCCAAGGAGACAAGGGTTTCCTGTAATCAACCCTGCTAGAATGATTGCTTTCTTGTTCTGTTTTAAAGTTGTCTTGTTGATAAAATGAGTTCACTGTACAGGTTGCTTCCAGCATAAGCTAAGTGCAGTTGTTTTTTGTAGAGAGAATTTCTTCATCTGGGAGGCAGAATGGCAATAATAATCTATTTAAATTTTTCTTTCATTCATCTATGGTACCACAGTCATTGCGCTACTGTGAAAATATAAATATAGTTACTATTTCCAAAAAATGTATTGTTGATTCACCTTAGGTAACTGGGTTAGTTTTAACCATCTGATAAATTGTTTTTTACACCCCTAAGTGAAAATGAAAAAAAAAAAAAAAAAAGAAAAGAAAATGAAAGTTGCCCAGTCGTGTCTGACTCTGTGACCTCATGAACTTATACAGTCCGTGGAATTCTCCAGGCCAGAATACTGGAGTGTGCAGCCTTTCCCTTCTCCCAGGGATTGAACCAGGTCTCCCTCATTGTTGGCAGATTCTTTACCAGCTGAGCCACCAGGGAAGCCCAAGATAGGCTACTGGAGTGGGTAGCCTATCCCTTTTCCAGTGGCTCTTCTACACCCAGGAATCGAACTGGGGTCTCCTGCATGGCAGGTGGATTCTTTACTGGTTGAGCTACCAGGGAAGCCCTAGACTCCTCACTTAATCTTTGTAGTTTAGTTTAATGAATTTGTATACACTGTGGAAATCAAACAGCTGATCATTATCATCCAGATTCACATTCATTAAATACAGGAGAGTGTTTACATTTCTCCCAATGGTATTCATCATCAGGCGAATTTTCCAACATTAATTTGTCTCTTTTTTATTTTCTTTTTTTCTGGATCATCTAAGCATTCTTCCTGTCTTGCTTGGGTTTAAGAATTTAAAATTAAGGTAGGGAAAACCTGCTTATATATTATTTGGCAATGACAATCAAAATTTCTAAATACAGAACACTGGTTGACAGCCTAAAATAATATTGAAAATGCATTCTTGCAAGAAGCCTTAAAGTAAAAATTTGTAGGATTTCTCAGATGTAACAGGTTAGTTAGTTAGTACTCCCTCATGGTATCATAACATTTTAGCACGTTAAAGATAACACACATTTAATGATCACCGGAGAGAATGCAATTACAAAAGCAAGTTCATTTGTACTCCCTTCCTATTCTGTGGCTTTGCTGGAAAACTGGATTAAACATCTGTGTATGTAGTACAATTGGAAGGGTATGGGGAAATTATACTTCTAGGTTAAATGATTCTGGCTCCAACTAGCTAGTCAGGAGCAACATGGATGCAGAATTTAAAGTACTGAATTCTTCCATTGCACTTTTATTGGATCATCTGAATAAAATCTGAAATGCCAGTTCTGTCAGAATAATCCAATTTAACATATACCTAATCCAAAAGATATTATTTTTCTCTATGTTTTCTTACTGTTTACCAAACCAGAATTTTGTTATTATGTCAATATTTTCTGGTTGAAACAGTTACATAGGCTAACCTAATTACATAGCTATGTTAAAGCTTTCTATTAATTAGACCATTAAATCTCTATCGATCTTAACTCACTTGTGACCTAAAAAAGCCATGTCCAGAAGCAAAGGCATAGAACTGGCATTTTGGTAAATTATTCTGTGCTATCTTTTCACTTGTGATTATGTTAAGAAAAGAAATTAAAATAAATCTCAACTACCTGTAACAAAGTCACAGGGACTCTGTCTGAAAATATGTACTGATTTTCGCCCCAGAAAAATGTAAAGATCAAAACCTGAATTCGGATCACTGAGCCAAAAACAGCTGACCTGTGCAACTTATAGCTATGTTTAGGTGGCAGATGCAAAATATTTCAGTAGTGGAAAAACTGTGGAGGCAGAGATGTGGAGGAGTTGGAATAAAGAGCTTGGATAGTAAGATGTCCAAAGTATTGAAGAGTGTTTCTAGCTCCACTTTCATGGAAAATAGAAACATTTACTTTGTTAAAACAGCAAAAACAGTTTGGAAGAGTTTTATTTGTACTATGTGAATTTAAGCCAGAAAAATAATTTTGAATGAGGACTCAAACTTGTAGAGTCACAAATATAACCTCAGTAAATCTAAGAAGCTATATCTTGAGAAATTAAAAAGAAATATTTCATCATATTTTATCAAATAGGAAATTAGAAGTTCTTCAGTAGCTTATGCAAATCCCATGATTTAATTAATGCTACTTATTTTTTGAAATATGTTTACTTAATAAATACCATGTGAGGACTAGAACTGCTAATTCAAAAATAATAATATAATATTCTTTAAGGAAAAATTTCACTGGAAGTGCATTCTTCAGGTAATGTAGGTAACTGTTTTGAATTTTAGAGTTATCTGGAAATTTTTGAGTTATTACACATTTGCTATATATGAGTATGAGAGAATAAGCTTGCAAATGTAGTGAAGCTGAGAAAATAAATAAAGCCAAGAAGTAGCAATTAAAGATTTGATCATTCCATCTAAGATTTCAGAAGATATTATAAATTGATCCAAAGATAATAATACTGCAAATACACAAGCATATTTTTCACAACTTCACAATGTTGGACTAAGACAACAACTAAAACATTCATAAATGTTATATTAAGAAGCTTTCACTTTGCAATGCAAACCATGGCTATAACCCAAAGAAAGAATATACAATACTTTTCTGTTGGATAGTCAGTCACTCTCATTCCCTTTGATGCTCTCTCTTCACTTTCAGGGAAGAAGCAGAGGGAGTTCAAGTCTGTGGCCTGCTCCCTTGTTTTCCTTCCTTCTACAGTCACTGCAAATGCAATGACCCCTCAACTGCTCACTAGCGCACACAGACGGTCCACTGGCTTTCATCACTAACTTTTCTTCTTTACGAAAGTTTCTATCAGAGAGCTGTGTGCCTTATTATACAGTCCTTCCAGCTCCACTCACCATGGTCTGGAATCAAATAAAGAATTGCAGACAATTTCACAAAAGTTTTCTCGTCTGTGAGATCTTCAAATGAGTTCTTTTTTCCTTATAGTGTTGAGAAGCAGCTGCACCGAATGAGTCTCAACGGGCTTGCAAGAATTGGCAGATCAGAACATTTCCTATGGCCTTGATAACCTCTTTAGCTATTTCATTCTACCAGCAGAATTACCATGGAGTTGAGTCAGCATTTACATGATCAAAATAGGCGGTACTAAATGTTTGTCATTGGATGAGACATCCCAGGAATTATGAGGAAAGAATAACTCTTATAAATAGCATTTATTGTATTTGTATTTTTATAATACATATTAATTTTCTTCTTAAAAAAACTTAAAGATAAAAATTCAGAATATCACTGCTTTATACTAACTTTTTTTGACCTCATAAATTGTAAACCATTTTAAAAAAGCAAATTAATGAAACAATAAAACAAGTGTATTAGCAATAATGCATAGATGCAAATAATCAGAAGAGGTCACATAGCCAGTCTTTTTAGTCTCAAAAAGACTGACAAGCAATATAGAAGAGAGTTAGTAACACTTTCTAGAAAATATTTGGAGAAGGCAATGGCACCCCACTCCAGTACTCTTGCCTGGAAAATCCCATGGATGGAGGAGCCTGATAGGCTGAAGTCACGAAGAGTCAGACACGACTGAGCGACTTCATTTTGACCTTTCACTTTCATGCATTGGAGAAGGAAATGGCAACCCACTTCAGTATTCTTGCCTAGAGAATCCCAGGGATGGGGGGAGCCTGGTGGGCTGCCATCTATGGGGTCGCACAGAGTCAGACACGACTGAAGCAACTTAGCAGCACTAGCAGCAGCAGCAGAAAATATTTACCATTAGAGATAAATATCACTTTCATCAAGAGCCTCTTTAGTCCTTCACTTTCTGCCATAAGGGTGGTGTCATCTGCATATCTGACATTGTTGATATTTCTCCCAGCAATCTTGATTCCAGCTTGTGCTTCTTCCAGCCCAGCGTTTCTCATGATGTACTCTGCATATGAATTAAATAAGCAGAGTGACAATATACAACCTTGACATACTCCTTTTCCTATTTGGAAGCAGTCTGTTGTTCCATGTCCAGTTCTAACTGTTGCTTCCTGACCTGCATACAGATTTCTCAAGAGGCAGGTCAGGTGGTCTGGGATTCCCATCTCTCTTAGAATTTTCCACAGTTTACTGTGATCCACACAGTCAAAGGCTTTGGCATAGTTAATAAAGCAGAAATAGATGTTTCTCTGGAACTCTCTTGCTTTTTCCATGATCCAGCAGATGTTGGCAATTTGATCTCTGGTTTCTCTTCCTTTTCTAAAACAAACTTGAACATCTGGAAGTTCACAGTTCACATATTGCTGAAGCCTGGCATGGAGAATTTTAAACATTACTTGACTAGCATGTGAGATGAGTGCAATTGTGCCGTAGTTTGAGCACTATTTGGCATTGCCTTTCTTATAGTCGACAAATAATTATTAAATAAATCCTATGGCCTAGGTACTCTTCTCTGCATACAATGACCATAACAATCAGAAAAATCCTTATAGTTAAGATCATAAAATTTAGAGGAGATTGAAATAAATGAATAAACAAAAATATCATGTAAGCATATAAAAATATCATATAACCATGACAAAAACAATAGTGTAAGTAGTGATGAGGGTTGCTGATTAACACTCCTTTCTGAGGGATGACAACTGAATAAGGGCTTAAATTAGATAAAGTACATTTTGACCAGGATTGATAATTTTGTAGTTAATAAGAAGTAAAATCTTAAAAAAAAAAAAAAAGGTATGGAATCTAAAAACAAACAAAAGAAGAGATTCAAATGAGCTTATTTATAAAACAGAAGTAGAGTCACAGATACAGAAAGCAAACTTATGGCTTCCAGGGGATAAGAGGGGGAGAGATAAATTGGGAGATTGGGACTGACATATACACATTACTATATATAAAATAGATGACTAACAAGGACCTATTGTATAGCCCTTGGAACTCTACTCAATACTCTGTAGTGGTCTATATGGGAAAATAATCTAAAAAAGAGTGGATACATGTATATGTATAACTGATTCACTTTATTATACAGGAGAAACTGGGGCAACACTGTGAATCTGTACTCCAGTAAAAAGTTAAATAAATAAATATTTATTTTATTTTAAAATAAATATTTTGTGTGTAATGAATGGAAAATGATAAAACATGAAAAGGATCATTTTAAATTATACAGTTTAGTGGCATTTAGTACATTCACAATGTTATAAAACCATCTCCTCCTTCCAATCCCAAGGCACTTCCATGACTCTAAAAGAAAACCCACTAAGCAAGAACTCCTAAATCTCACTCTGCTCCATTCCAGACTCTGGAAGCCATCAATCTGCATTCTCTCTCCATAGATTTGCCAATCCATCTCTCATATGGATAGTTTATATAAGTAGAATGATACAATAAGTGACCTTTTGTGTTTGGCCATTTTCATTCAACATAGTGATTTCAAAGTTCATCATTATTTTGTCATGTATCAGTGTTTCATTCCTTTTAATGGCTGAATAATATTTCATTTTATGGATATACCATTTTTCTTTACCTAATTATCTACTGATAGACATCTAAGCTTTTTCCATCTTGTAGTTTTATGGGCATGCTATGAAAATCCATGCACATAAATGTGTTTGTGTACACCTCCTCCTCTTCCTTCTTCTTCTCTTCCTTGTTACCATATAGCCTTCAATCATATTGAAAGAAGCTTTTTCTCATACATAATAAAACTGAACTACAATGAAGAATAACATTTGGAATTCTCAGATTGGCAAAACGCTCAATTTTTGACAACACATGGCTTTGATAAAATATGGGAGAATTTAACGTGGAAGTAGAAATACATAATTATGTAATTTTATAGAGAACAATTATATAATCTTTTGGCAGAAAGCGAAGAAGAACTAAAGAGCCACTTGATGAAAGAGGAGAGTGAAAAAGTTGCCTTAAAACTCAACATTCCGAAAACTAAGATCATGGCATCTGGTCCCATCACTAGGTGGGGAAACAATGAAAACAGTGAGAGATTTTGCGGGGCTCAAAAATCATTGCAGATGGTGACTGCATCCATGAAATTAAAAGGTGCCTGCTCCTTGGAAGAAAAGCTATGACCAAACTAGGCAGCATGTTAAAAAGCAGAGACTGCTTTGCTGACAAAAGTCCGTCTAGTCAAAGCTATAGTTTTTCCAAGAGCATGTGTGGATGTGAAAATTGGAATATAAATAAAGCTGAGTGCCAAAGAATTGATGCTTTTGAATTGTGGTGTTGGAGAAGATTTGAGAATCCCTTAGACTGCAAAGAGATCAAATCAGTCAATCCTCAAGAAAATCAGTCCTGAATATTCATTTGAAGGACAGATTCTGAAGCTGAAACTCCCATACTCTGGCATGTGATGTGAAGAACTATCTCATTGGAAAAGACCCTGATTCAGGGAAAGAGTGAAGGCAGAAGGAGAAGGGGATGACGGAGGATGAAATGGTTGGATGGCATCACTGACTCAATGGACATGAATTTGAGCAAGCTCCAGGAGTTGGAGATGGATAGGGAAGCCTGGTGTGCTCCAGTCGATGGAGTCGCAAAGAAGTGGACATGACTGAGCAACTGAACTGAACTGAAATGGAGAACAATTGCAATATTTACCAAATCTATATGAGATTTTTTGCTTTGACCCAAATTCCATGTCTAGAATTCTATTCCAAAGATACATGAACACATATTTGGAAAAAATTCTGTACATGAATATTGACAGCTGAAGATTTTATAATATTTAATACTCCAGGCAAGAATACCAGAGTGGTTTGCCAGTCCCTTCTTCAGGGAATCTTCCTGACTGAGGAATAGAACCCAGGTCTTCCGCATTGCAGGCAGATACTTTAAGGTCTGAGGGATCAGGGAAGCCCATGTGGTATATATAAGAAAAATAAAAGTAAAAGTAAATGGAAAAAAATCACATATTCATTTACAGGAGACTTGGTAATAAATAATACACAAGCACAATGACATAAAAGGAAGCTGTAAGAAGTAATAAAGAATATATCTGTTTCCCTGGTGGCTCAGCTGATAAATAATCTGCCTGCAATGTGGGAGACCTGGTTTCTATACCTGGATTGGGAAGATCCCCTGGAGAAGGGAAAGGCTACCCACTCCAGTATTCTGGCTTGGGGAATTCCTTGGACTGTATAGTCCATGGGGTTGCAAAGAATCAGACATAACTGAACAACTTTCGCTTTCACTTGTCCAGCAATATTAAGTGAGAAGTAAGCAAGATGGGGGAAAAAGTCCCTATAGTGAAGTATATGTGAAATATAAGAACACAGAGAAATACAAATATGTTTATGTTTGAGTACTCTAAGAAAAAGAAATGCAGAAAAGCAAAATGGCTGTCTGGGGAGGGCTTACAAATAACTGAAAAGAAGAGAAGTGAAAAGCAAAGGAGAAAAGGAAAGATATAAGCATCTGAATGCAGAGTTCCAAAGGATAGCAGAGATAAGAAAGCCTTCCTCAGCAATCAATGCAGAGAAATAGAGGAAGACAATAGAATGGGAAAGACTAGTGATCTCTTCAAGAAAATTAGAGATACCAAGGGAACATTTCATGCAAAGATGGGCACAATAAAGGACAGACATGGTATGGACCTAATAGAAGCAGAAGATATTAAGAAGAGGTGGGAAGAATACATAGAAGAACTGTACAAAAAAAGATCTCCATGACCCAGATAATCACAATGGTGTGATCACTCACCTAGAGCCAGACAGCCTGGAATGTGAAGTCAAGTGGGCCTTAGGAAGCATCACTATGAACAAAGCTAGTGGAGGTGATAGAATTCCAGTTGAGCTATTTCAAATCCCCAAATATGATGCTGTGAAAGTGCTGCACTCAATATGCCAGCAAATTTGGAAAGCTCAGCAGTGGCCACAGGACTGGAAAAGGTCACTTTTCATTTCAATCCCAAAGAAAGGCAATGCCAAAGAATACTCAAACTACTGAATAATTGCTCTCATCTCACACACTAGTAAAGTAATACTTAAAATTCTCCAAGCCAGGCTTCAACAATACATCAGCCGTGAACTTCCAGATATTCAAGCTGGTTTTAGAAAAGGCAGAGGAACCAGAGATCAAATTGCCAACATCTGCTGGATCATGGGAAAAGCAAGAGAGTTCCAGAAAAAAAATCTAATTCTGCTTTATTGACTATGCCAAAGTTTTTGACTGTGTGGATTACAATAAACTGTGGAAAATTCTGAAAGAGATGGGAACACCAGACCACCTGACCTGCCTGTTGAGAAACCTGTATGCGGGTCAGGAAGCAACAGTTAGAACTGGACGTGGAACAAGAGACTTGTTCCAAATAGGAAAAGGAGTACGTCAAGGCTATATATTGTCACCGTGATTATTTAACTTCTATGCAGAGTACATCATAAGAAACACTGGGCTGGAAGAAGCACAGGATGGAATCAAGATTGCCAGAAGAAATATCAATTACCTCAGATATGCAGATGACACCACCCTTATGGCAGAAAGTGAAGAGGAGCTAAAGAGCCTCTTGATGAAAGTGAAAGAGGAGAGTGAAAAAGTTGGCTTAAAGCTCAATATTCAGAAAACGAAGATCATGGCATCCGGTCCCACCACTTCATGGCAAATAGATGGGGAAACAGTGGAAACAGTGGCTGCTCCAAAATCACTGTGGATGATGACTCCAGCCATGAAATAAAAAGATGCCTAATTCTTGGAAGGGAAGTTATGGCCAACCTAGACAGCATATTAAGAAGCAGAAACAGTACTTTGCCAACAAAGGTCCATGTAGTAAAGGCTATAGGTTTTCCAGTAGTCATGTATGGATGTGAGAGTTGGACTATAAAGAAAGCTGAATGCTGAAGAATTGATGCTTTTGACCTGTGCTGTTGGAGAAGACTCTTGAGAGCCCCTTGGACTGCAAGGAGATCCAACCAATCCATCCTAAAGGAGATCATTCTGGGTGTTCATTGGAAGGACTGATGTTGAAGCTGAACCTACAATATTTTTGGCCACCTGATGTGAAGAGCTGACTCATTTGAAAAGACCCTGATGCTGAGAAAAATTGAAGGCAGGAGGAGAAGGGTATGACACAGGATGAGATGGTTGGATGGCATCACCAACTCGATGGACATGGGTTTGGGTGGACTCCAGGAGTTGGTGACAGACAGGGAGGCCAGGCGTGCTGTGGTTCGTGAAGTCACAGAGTTGGACACAACTGAAAACTGAACTGAACTGAACTCTAAGATGATAGATGGATAAATTTAAAAAGGAATTAAAAAGATGTGAGAGAAAGGGAGCAAAGTGGAGAGGAAGGGGAAAATGTTTTGTTTTGTTTTGTTTGCTTCCCTGGTGTCTCAGCGGTAAAGAATTCACCTGCCAATGCAGGAGATGCGGGTTCAAACCCTGGGTAGGGAAGATCCCCTGGAAAAAGAAATGGCAACCCCATGATTTAGGCTTCTTTATATATTCCTAATATTCTATGTTTGACTTTGCTATTATGGAGATGTTAAGATGCTTGTAAAATAAACCTAAATTTATGAAAGCCTTACTGTTTAAGGTAACATCAATCAAATGAACCTGCCATGTATCTAATTGGTGTATCACATGAAGAATAGTTATTTCAAGTGACTGTAAACTAACTAATTGATCATTTATGTCTTACAAGATATACCTTAGAACCAATAAAACTACCAAAATATTTAAACTGTTTTTAATATGTGTATCATTAGTAATGACATCCTGATATGTATATATACCTAAACACACATATATGAAAGCAATTAATTATGTTAATACAATTAAGAACCAATAACTCTAGAATAGGGAAAGGAATTTGAAGCACATAATCCAAATGATTCTATTAAAAAGCTTTTAGTCTTTTTTATATTTAAATTGGAAATGCCAGTTTTTATAAATTCAGGATTACAGTCTCCTCAAAAACCTTACATAGTTTCTACATAGATTCTGAAAACATTAGAAACACTTAAAAATACCATGGTAATAAGCTGAGCTCACAGATCGTGGTCTCTAAATGTCATTTTCTCTAAACGTTATTTCTTACTATAAAGAACCAAGAATTCCTGGAAAAATAGTTGACTCCATATCTGGTGGGGGACAAATATGAAATGGGTCTCAATAGCTTGTTATAGTGACAAATAGTAAGTTTCCACGATTATGTGGAATGTGGCAAATAGAATTAAAGCCAACCTGGTGAGCTTATCATGAGACAAATTTGGATAAGTTGATCATGAACAAGAATAACTGAAATGAGTTCACACACAGAAGGTATGTTAAAAATTCATATATTTATAATGACACTTAAGTAGTAAAATTCTTATTGGTCAGCCTTAAATAATGTTATGGAAAAGATGACCAACATAAGAACACACAAATACAGGAAGCAAATACTAACATATCTGAAGGGAGAAATAGACGATAATACAGTAATAGTATGTGACTTCAATCCTCATCTTTCAGTAAAGAATAGATCATCCAGACATAAAGTCAAGAAGGAAACATTGGACTTGAACTATGCTTTACACCAAACAGACCTAATAGGCACATATGGAACATTCCATCCAACAGCAGCAGAATATACATTGTTCTCAACTGAACAGGGAACATTAACAGATATATCATGTGTTAGGTCACAAGTCTTTGAAAACTTCAGAAGATTGAAATCATATCAAGTATCTTTTTTGACCACAATGGTATGAAATTAGAAATCAACAATGGGAGGAAAACTGAAAAGTTCACAAATAGTTGGAAATTATGTGATACACTGTTGAACAACCAATGCGTCAAAGAATAAATCAAAAGTGAAATTAAAAAAAAAAATCTTGAAATAAATGAAAATAGGAACACAGCATGCCAAAACTTATATGATGCAGTGAAAGCAGTTTGAAGAGGGAATTTTATAGTGATAAATGACTACATTAAGAAACAAGAAAGATCTCAGATAAACAACCTACCTTTATGCCTCAAGGAACTAGGTAGAAAAATGAAGCTCAGAGTTACCAGGAGGATGAAAATAACAAATATACATTTATAATTTTCTTATTGAACTCTATTTCAAAGGAAACAAATAGTGGATAACAGGCAATTTCTCTCTATAAAGACACTCTGGCTAATATATGCAGAGTAAATGAACATTTTAATATTACCATTTTGTAATCATTAAATAAATAATCGATACACAGAATTATTATCAATAGTTGCTCACATTCCCAAAGAAAAACTATACATGTGAATCCTAATACAGAAACATGTGAAATATTCTTGTCAAAACTGAGCATGAAACTGAAACTGGTAAAACCTGTAGTTGTAACCAAAAGACAGCAAATACAGAGAACAGAAGGATAAATTAAATGATACCATAGGAATACCACCAACATGGGGGCTCGTAGGAAATACTACAGGACTAACAGACTGCTTTATTCAACTGATACATTGTAAGATAAAAAAGAAAGAGAATGCACAGTTTAAAATGTAATTAAGAGAAATATCAACCAAGTACAATGTGTGGACAGTATTTTGTTCCAAATTATGGTAACTACTTCTACTACTGCATACTTCCTCAATCTTGTCCAACTCTTCCGATTCCATGGACTGTATACCCTGCCAAGGTCCTCCGTCCATGGAATTTTCAAGGTAAAGATGTTGGAGCAGGTTACTATTTCCTCTTTCAGGGGCTTTTCTGGACTCAGGGATCGAACCAGCATCTCCTGCTTCTCCTGCATAGGCAGATGGATTTTTTTTTTTTTTAACCACTGTAGCACCTCTTATGTTAAACAAATATACCTGAGAAAGACTTAAAAAACAAAGTCTTTAGGCAATTATATAGTTAACATTGTTTGTGTCATTTTTCACTTAAATATATGCAAAAAATATTCATGCTATATATATTCCACTCCTTTTATTTTTTCCTTTTTTAAGTGGTTAATCATATTCCATTATTATAAGTGTACGAGGCAGTACTGAATTAATACATATCTTGGACATTTTAGTAAATTCTACCTAAACAATTCTACAAATTTCAGTATAACATTATAAACAGTTTTTACGTACATATTTGTTCATTTGTCTAATATCTTCAGATCTTGTTGTTGTTTAGTCACTAAATCATGTCTGACTCTTTCAAGACCCCATGCACTGTAGCCTGCTAGGCTCCTCCATCCATGGAATTTTCCAGGCAAGAGTACTGGAGTGAGGTGCTATTTCCTTCTCTGCCTGTATTGGCAGGCAGGTTCTTTACCAGTGAGCCACCAGGGAAGCCCTAATATCTTGATAAATTAATTCAATAAGGAATTAACAAATCAACAGGCTGCTTATGCTTAATGCTTTTAATAAATATTGGCAAAATGCTTTCCAGAAAGATCTTATAGTATTTTTTTTACTCCCACTGGTATTCAGTTTAACTAAGAATTTCACCATCTTAAAGAATATTATATTTTGTAATTAAAAAAAATATTTGTGCCAACTTCTAGTCCATATTAATTTTATCAAATCACTTGTGAAGTGAAACATTTATTTATTGGTTATTCATATTTTTTGTACAATGACCTAAGATGAATTTTGTTTTGATCCCCTTGTTTTTAATTATATTTTTTGAAATAGTTCCTTATCATGGGTGGTAACTCTTTCTCTCAGGTGTGGCAGGTTATTCATGTTTATGCTAATCTTCTTCTACCTGAAATAAAATTGTGTGTGTGTAAGTGACATCCTAACAGTTATATTTTTCTGAACTGATCCTCTTATTGCATTTAAAAGAAGTCCATTTAAGGTTTTGATTAAAATTCACCTAAGTTATAGATCAATTGAAGGACTGCAGATTTACATTATCTGTTGTTCTAAAGGACATAGAAATGCACTTAATTTTTTGTACTTTTTCATATTATTATTAAGCAACATGATGCTTCAACTACATTTTATAATTTGTTATATTTTACATGTTGCAAAACTACAGAATTTTGCCTTATTGGCCATGTTACCACCAATAGAATCTTAGATTACTTTCTCAGAATTTGAAGAAAAGATACTGTTTAAAGCAAATATTTTGTATAGTGTTTTCCAAACTTTCTTTCAAAAGATGTTTCAGTGCTTACCTTTGAACTCATGTGCTACACTTCCCCCATTAATTCTTCTCTAACTTTTTCTTCATTTTTATGATCTCTACTTCTATCTTATCTTGTACTTTTCAACATAATATACTACATCTATATCCCTATCAAATTTCCTAGAAGCTTCTTACTTTTTCTTGTCACAGATTTCATTCATTGGCTTGTGCTGCACTTTTACTCTCCTCAGAGATTTTTTATTATCTAAGTCATGAAACACATACACCATGCAATGAAATGCTTATTGTGAATCAATTATAGTACATTGATGAATGCCAACTTGAACACTAATAACACACCAAATAATGTAACACTGTTACTGTTTACTGAATGAAATACATTTTCTCTGTCTTGGGAAAAATATGAAATAATTTTAAATGCACAGCTGGAAACCCAGATATTTTTCTCTGAACATCAGATATCAGAAGAGATATCTGATCATTGAGACAATATTGATATTATAACCAGTTGTCATAGTCACTGATATGGGTGGCATTCCTCATTATTCAAAAATAATCTGAATCACAAAAAGTGCTAATAATAAAAAAAAATTTACATAGCACTTCAAAAAAATCTGATTCACTTCTGAGTTCAAATAAAGCACTTATCTTTGCCAATATTCAATATAATACTCTATTTCAGGATTTTCTCCATAAAGATTACAGTTTCACTTAAGTTGTTTATTGTATAAAGCTATTAATGAACTACAAACAAAGCTAGTGGAGGTGATGGAATTCCAGTTGAGCTGTTTCAAATCCTGAAAGATGATGCTGTGAAAGTGCTGCACTCAATATGCCAGCAAATTTGGAAAACTCAGCACTGGTCACAAGACTGGAAAAGGTCAGTTTTCATTCCAATTACAAAGAAACACAATGCCAAAGAATGCTCAAACTACCGCACAATTGCACTCATCTCACATGCTAGTCAATTAATGCTCAAAATTTTCCAAGTCAGCCTTCAGCAATACGTGAACTGTGAACTTCCTGATGTTCAAACTGGTTTTCGAAAAGGCAGAGGAACCAGAGATCAAATTGCCAACATCCGCTGGATCATGGAGAAATCAAGAGAGTTCCAGAGAAACATCTATTTCTGCTTTATTGACTATGCCAAAGCCTTTGACTGTGTGGATCACAATAAACTGTGGAAAATTCTGAAAGAGATGGGAACACCAGACCACCTAACCTTCCTCTTCAGAAACCTGTATGCAGGTCAGGAAGAAACAGTTAGAAGTGGACATGGAACAACAGACTGGTTCCAAATAGGAAAAGGAGTCCGTCAAGGCTGTATATTGTCGCCCTGCTTATTTAACTTATATGCAGAGTACATCATGAGAAATGCTGGGCTGGATGAAGCACAAGCTGGAATCAAGATTACCAGGAGAAATATCAATAACCTCAGATATGCAGATGACATCACCCTTATGGAAGAAAGTGAAGAGGAACTAAAAAGCTTCTTGATGAAAGAGAAAGAGGAGAGTGAAAAAGTTGGCCTAAAGCTCAACATTCAGAAAACAAAGATCATGGCATCTGGTCCCATCAGTTCATGGGAAATAGATGGGGAAACAGTGGAAACAATGTCAGACTTTATTTTGGGGGCTCCAAAATCACTGCAGATGGTGATTGCAGCCATGAAATTAAAAGACACTTACTCTTTGGAAGAAAAGTTATGACCAACCTAGATAGTATATTGAAAAGCAGAGACATTACTTTGCCAACATAGGTTTGTCTAGTCAAGGCTATGGGTCTTCCAGTGGTCATGTACGTATGTGAGAGTTGGACTGTGAAGAATGCTGATCGCCAAAGAATTGATACTTTTGAACTGTGGTGTTGGAGAAGACCCTTGAGAGTCCCTTGGACTGCAAGGAGATCCAACCAGTCCATTCTGAAGGAGATCAACCCTGGGATTTCTTTGGAAGGAATGATGGTAAAGCTGAAACTCCAGTACTTTGGCCACCTCATGCAAAGAGTTAAATCACTGGAAAAGACTGATGCTGGGAGGGATTGGGGGCAGGAGGAGAAGGGGATGACCGAGGATGAGATGGCTGGATGGCATCATGGACTCGATGGACGTGAGTCTGAGTGAACTCCAGGAGATGGTGATGATCAGGGAGGCCAGGCATGCTGCAATTCATGGGGTCACAAAGAGTCGGACACGACTGAGTGACTGAACTGGACTGATGAAGAAGACAATAGCACCCTACTCCAGTACTCTTGCCTGGAAAATCTCATGGACGGAGGAGCCTGGTAGGCTGCAGTTCATGTGGTCGCTAAGAGTCGGACACGACTGAGTGACTTCACTTTGACGTTTCATTTGCATGCATTGGAGAAGGAAATGGCACCCCATTCCAGTATTCTTGCCTAGACAATCCCAGGGATGGGGGAGCCTGGTGGGCTTCCACCTATGGGGTCGCACAGAGTCAGACACGACTGAAGTGACTTAGCAGCAGCAGCACAGCATAGAATGAAGACTCCGTAAAAATTCCCAAAGTATGGGGTTTTGAGAGCTTCCAATTGGTAAACTTGTGGAGATTCTGGGAGGTTGCACGCCTAGAGAGGGCATGGCAGCTTTGCAGCCCTTCTCTCATATCTTGTTCTATGCATCTCTTCCATCTGGCTATTACTGAATTGAATATCTGCAAAATAAACTGGTAACCGCATAAGTGAACTGTTTTCTTCAGTCCTGTGAGCCACCCTACCAAATTATTCAGCGTGAGAAGCGACTTGGGAGAACCTCTGGTTTATTGCCTGTTGTTTACAAGCAGCTTATGATGCAGAAGCAAGAAGGTCACTCTGATCTTCCCCCCTCTACCTTCTTCCCCAGACCAAGCCATAACATCCTATGTGACACCTAGGCTTCTCTGCTGGGAGGAGGAGCACCTTCTTATCACCAGAGATGGGAAATTTGGGACCAAGAAATATTACAATATTGCTTCTGTTTTAAGTTTTGGTTTTGGGCACACTGAGTAGCATGTGGGGAATCTTAGCTCCCAGACCAGGGATTGAACCCATATCTATTGCATTAGAAGCATGGTGTCTTAATCACCAGACCACCAGGGAAGTCCCTGTACATGCTTATTTTTAAGATAATTTTTTCAGTGTAAAGGAAAATTGTACTCCCAAATTTTAGTGACCAAATGATCAGTATTCATGATATTCCAAAATATATTGGCAAATTAATGTGGGTTTGATATGTACCACATAATTCTGGATTCATGCAGGGTTGAAATTAAGAAAGTTTGGAAAAACATGCCAGCTATCGTATTAAGAATTTGTTCTATTAGGCTATATATCACAATTGAGAGTTACTAAGTAAGAAATGTTATAGAAAACACTCCTGGGGTTATAGCTTACTTATTCTCAAATTTCATTGATTAATTTCTTGGAGACTTCCAGTAACATTTAACTGCTAAGCCTTATCAGTTCCCATTACTCTTTAGGATTAATTTAGAAATCCTTGATGTGCAGGTGTTATATACTCTTATCAAAACAAGTTGAAATACATCCTTCAAATGGGCACAGGTAACTGAGCACAAATTGTCTCAATCAAGTGGAAACAAACCAAAATCTTTTATATGTCCCATAAAAGACCTTTGCTATATGATCGGCTTCCCCAGTGGCTCAGAGGTTAAAGCATCTACCCGCAAGGCGAGAGACCTGGGTTCGGTCCCTGGGTCGGGACTATCCCCTGGAGAAGGAAATGGCAACCCACTCCAGTATTCTTCCCTGGAGAATCCCATGGATGGAGAAGCCTGGTAGGCTACAGTCCACGGGGTCACAAAGAGTTGGACACGACTGAGCAACTTAATTTTCAATTTTCACTTTGAGTTATCTTAAATCATATACATATTATAATCCAGATTTCTCTCCCATTGAATTTTCAAAAGAGTAGAGTTGTCACTCAGTATCCACTGGGGATTGGTTGCAGGCCTTCCCTCCCCACTGAATCCCTACAGATACCATAATTCACAGATGCTTAAGTCCTTTATATAAAATTATGTAGTATTTGCAAATCATTATGCACATCCTCTCAACTACTTTAAATTATTTCAGGATCACTTATAATAGGTAATATAATACAATATAAGTGCTATATAAAGAGATTCCAGTTTTTAGCAAATTCAGGTGTTATTTTGTGGAACTTTCTGGAATTTAATTTTATTTTGAATTTTCAATTTGAGATTGGTTGAATACACGGAAAAAGAACCTATGGATACAAAGGACCAACTGTATTTTACACTGTTCAGCATCTCTTCTTTCTTGATACCTTCTTTTTTCTTTATTCGAGTTTTATAACTTTCTTCTAGATTTCCAGTAAGATATTAGGATATGTTCTTTTCACTCACATTTAATTGTAGTTCTCTTTCTCTAAGTTCTTTTGTCAGACACTGCATCCAAAATCAACATTACGAGTACTTTAAGACATGTGTACTTAGTCTTGAAACTTAATACTGGGAAGGAAAACTATGTCATCACAAGAGGAGCTCCTTTCATAGTCAACATATTCTAGACTATATTGATCTTATCCACTGGAGTATGGCAATTTTTGTATTAAACCCCTTTCTTGTATCAAAGACTATGAAGTCATATACAAGGAAGAAAATCGCCAACAGATTAAATTAACAGAATGATAATGCAAGTTGACTTGCTAAACTTCAATTTCAGTGTCTTGGACTGGGAATTCAAATTTCTACCCACCTGAGGTTATTAGGAAGATCAAATGAGACCTTCACTAAGAACAAAAAAGGCACTTTGTAAATTATACAGAAAAGTTTATTTCACTATTGTAAGCAATTGAATCTTTAGGTTCATAATATTCTGAATATCAATCAAAAGAATGTTATGTTGCAACTTCATAAGAAATAAAAATTCAAGGGTAACATTTCATTGAATTTCATGTACTTTATCAAGCAAATTAAATTAATTATACCTAAATTTCAAACAGGCCACATCATTTTGTTTTCAGTCTATTTTTCTATTTAGTGAACAAAATATCTATTTTCTCTATTGTTGCTGCTCATTCGCTAAGTCAAGTCCAACTCTTTGTGATCCCGTGGACTGCAGCATTCCAGGCTTTTCTGTCCTTCTCTGTCTCCCAGAGATTTCTTAAACTCATGTCTATTGAGTCAATGATGCTATCCAACCATCTCATCCTCTGTCACTCTCTTCACTCCTGCTTTCAATCTTGCCCAGCATCAGGGTCTTCTATTTTCTGTCCATGGGTTTTATATCGTTTTGGCCTTTTTCACTTCTTCTTTTTTGTTTTCTGCTTCTATGATGTTATCTACAGAACTGGAAGGATTTTGAACACCATCTTTCACTTTGCTTAACAGGAGTTGAGAGTTTTCCATTTATTCTCTCATGATTCACCTCCCCAGAGGTAAAAACATTGGAAGCTATCAAACAAATTAAAGGCAGGTGGTCCAAGAATCACTGCTGTTTTTACCTTGGGGAAAGACTTCTCCTACAATGTTGTTAACAGCCATATTATATTTAGTTGAAAAACAACAGGGAGGGAAGAAGAGACAAAAAGCAAAATGGTGAAAGCAATGTTTTTACAATCCCCACTCGAGGAAACGTTCAGGGATATTTCAGAAAACTCAGAGAAAAAGTCTGTTGATCTGATCTCCCCTTGGGATTCTGGAAACCACTATGGACAAAGTTTAGTACCAGTATGAAACTACCTAGGCTGGTTAATAAGAGAGGATCATTTTGATCACTCAAGCATCGGATAATGAGTTTTTGGTCATGTTCATGAAATCCTTCATACTCTAATCATAGACAATACTCCCTATATTTTCTGCTAAGTACATTATAGTTCTGTTATATATGTAATTCTATTATACATACATACACATACATAAATGTTTGAGAATCTAGGGTAGGTTAAAGAAAGGAATGACTGATTTGGTTTACATTTTGAATGAATGTTGGCTCATGTGGCAAAATAATATTATTGTTTGCTTTCTTTCCTTGATTTATTGTTGTTGTTAAGTCAGTAAGTCATCTCCACCTCTTTGCAACCCCAGACTGCAGTACACCAGGCTTCCCTGTCCTTCACTATCCCCAGAGTTTCATTCATTACCAAAATGTTTACTGCTAATCTGTGTTATATTATTTTATGTAAACAATGAACAAAAGAAGAGAAGAGACAAAAGGTCCTGCTCCTACACTGTATGCATTCTATGTGGGAGATAAACAATAAAGAAATAAAATATATTACATGTTAAGTGTGTTTCATTGTTATAAGTATACATACATACATATATATATATAAATCAAAGCTTAAAAACATCTGAATGGACAAAATAATGTCTCTTCTTTTCATTTTTAATTTCAGTTTTTATGGTTGATCCTTTGACATCCACTAATACTTCAAATAATACATGATCTTATTTTCTATTTTTGAAACGACAGTTAAATATCTGTTCCACTTCTCTACTGCTTGTATCTCTTGCTGCCATTTCTGTACATTTTATCTCTGAGTTGCATTCTATTTAATTTACTCATTCTCCTATTTCAGTTCAGGCGCTTCCCTAATGGCTCCGTGGTAAAGACTCTGCCAGCAATGCACTATATTCTAGTTCACTAATTCCTTCATTGGTTATGTCAGTTCATTTGTTTAATTGCACTTCAATTTATATTAATATTTAAAAATTTTAAGTAACCTTGTTTTTGATATTTTTTATTTTCATAGTTTTAACTATTATCTTCCTCTCTTTATCAATGTCATAGTATCTTGTCTTTTCCTTATAGTTTGTGTATATTTTTAAATAGTTTGCTTGCATTTTTATTAGTAAAATATTTTAAAAATTATATTTATATTATAACAGGATCAACTTGTGGTCTTAATCATTTTCTATTCTGTGTGTTGTCAAAAATCTTTAATCACAGTGACATATATATTCCTTTTTTATGTTAATTTTTGACATGTGTATTTCCAAGATATACTGATAATGAAGATTCCAAAGACATTGGTTAAGCTGCTCAGGAAAAGTCATCTTCTTGTCTTACCCAGAATTCAAGCTTTGTACGTCTCTTAAATATCTACCTGAGTTATCGGTTCATTTTTTCACAAATGGCATATAACTTTGAAGGTGTTATATTTATACAGCAGTATTCATTCTAAGTTCCTGCCTCTCCTGGGCCCAAGCATTTATCTTCTGTCCCTGAGTGGTAATAAAATCCAATTGCCTAGGTTACCAAGATCAAAACTTCTTATCCTTACCCAGAAAGCTCCAGCATCTATCTCCTGGTGATTTTATTGTTGGTTTCTTTTTCATTATGAGCATGTGCATTTTATTTATTTTTTTATTTTCTCTATTTTTTCCTCATTCTTCAGATACACAAATTAAAAACCTTATTTCCTTTAACACTCCCATCACTGTCTATATGTAGTCTATGTTATTTGTATATCTGCATGTTAGTTGGCTTATTTATTTATTATTTAGTAAACAGACATCTGTGAGTATACTATCCAGGATATGAACAGTCCTGTGCAGATCTCCTGTGTGACAAAGCTTCTCTGGGATACATACCTAGGCGAAAGATAACTGGGTTGAGGGGTATGTGAATATTCAATTATATGTAATGCCAAGCCATTTTCCAAAATATAACTACTATATGAAATTATATATGTATCACATTATTTTTTACCATTGGTATTATCAGAATTTAAAGTTTCTGGCAATTGAAATACAGACAAAATGATATATCATTATTATCTTCATTACGTTTTCCTGATGTGATTCCCAGGTGGTTCAGTGGTAAAGAATTCAGCTGCCAATGAAGGAGGCACAGGAGATGCAGGTTTGATCCCTGGCTTGGGAAGATTCCCTAGAGGAGGAAATGGCAATCCACTCCAGTATTCTTGCCTGAAAAATCCCATGGACAGAGGAGCCTGGGCAGGGGTTGGGAGAGAGCAGCTACATTACATGGGGTCTCAAAGAGTTGGACACGACTTTAGTGACTGAGCATGCATTGAGGATCACATATAACTCTGAGCATGTTGTATACATGTAATGTCATATGTGTGTATATATATATATGTGTGTGTGTGTGTGTGTGTGTGTGTGTATGTGTGTGTGTATTATATACAGTTATGTATATACCATATACATAAATATTCAGTCTTCCTGTTTCCATTAAAGTATTTTAATCATTGTCTTCTATTCATTCTTCCATTTGTATTTTCCCTTACCCTAATGGCACCCCACTCCAGTACTCTTGCCTGGAAAATCCCATGGACAGAGGACCCTGGTAGACTGCAGTCCATGGGGTTGCAAAGAGTCGGATACGACTGAAAGACTTCACTTTCACTTTCATGCATTGGAGAAGGAAATGGCAACCCACTCCAGTGTTCTTGCCTGGAGAATCCCAGGGATGGTGGAGCCTGGTGGGCTGCCGTCTATGGGGTCGCACAGAGTTGGACATGACTGAAGCGAATTAGCAGCAGCAGCAGCAGCAGCAGCAGCACTGACATTGAGTCTTTGCAAGTTTTGTGTATCGCAAATATCTTCTCATGATCTAAAATCTGACATTTCACTTACCTTAAGCTGTCTTGTGATATATTAAAATAAAGAATTTTACCTTTAATAGTTAAATTTGCCAAGCTTTTATATAGAATAAAGCCTCTGAACTGTTTGAAACTAGCATGCTGCTGATGAAATACTTTGAAAAGGTGAGTTATCAGACTTCTTCCTAAAAGTTTTTCATAATTTCCTCCATAGCCTGTGGGGAAAAACATGCACAATAGCAATACTCTTTTAATTCCACTGTTACAGCAGTTTATTTTTTGTTCCAAAGTGAGTTAATGATGAGGCATTTGCCTGTGTGGGCTTGACAGAACAATCTGTCTCCGTGGGAAGCTTCCTCAGGAATTCCATAAAGTACGAAACCCTGAAGATGCCACCTTTTATGCAAACCCTATAGTTAGCCTAAATATCAGGCTTTGAGTCCTGGATCAATTCCAATTTGGATAATACACAATGTTTACTAAAATTCCTTATGCAGTTTGAATGCAATACAGAATATTTCTTATTTCTCTTCATAAAGCCTCCTTCAATGTAATCATACATCTATTAAATCATATTTTAATCTCCAGGGTAAATGCTTTCAGTGTGGCATTTTATTTTTCATGACACACTCAATATAAAAGTTTGTTGCATCAGACATAAACATGTAGTTTGAACACATTCTTACATCATTTGAACCATATCAATCTGCCATCACAAAATGATCAGATCTTACAGACATGATAACAGTTGTTGAAAAAATACGATTATATGCTGGGAAAAGCTTTACTGTCAAAGGATCATGTCTGGATTAGCACAATTTGCATACTGTATAAACTGAGTCTAAAGTTCAGATTCATGCAGATCTCTAGAGATTTGAATATCCTAGGACAAGACATAGAGAATATGCAGATACTAGTTTCTAAACTGGTAATCTGTGTCTTAATAAATTATCCAGTGAGCTGACAATTATTTTTAGAATGCATAAACAGTTACTGCTTACAGTACAATCCCATTATGATTATGAAACAAAAATCAAAACTATGGTTTGAAAAATGTTATGGGAGGCTAATTTAATAATTGAATTTTAGATTGACTGCATGACCAATTCTGTGGAGAATACAGAAAAAGATCAATATGGGAGTCAAAAAGTGGACATAACAAGAAGAATATTTTATGCATTCATTTGTATACTTTCTATGGATTTCCTGGTGGCTTAGCAATAAGGCATCTGTCTGCAGTGTAAGAGACACAAGAGATGTGGGTTTGATTCCTGGAGGAGGGTATGGCAACCCAGCCCAATATACTTGCCTGGGGAATCCTATAGAAAAAGAAGACTTGTGGGCTATAGTCCATAGGGTAGCAAAGAGTTGGAAATGACTGAAGCAACTGAGGACGCATGCACATAGGTTTTCTATATTTTGAATTTGTCAATACTCTTAAACTTGACATTGTATTATATTCCTTTGATGAGTTTTCCCTAGTAGCTCAGCATGTAAAGAATCCACTTGCAATGCAGGAGACCCAGTTTGATTCTTGGGTTGGGAAGATCCCCTAGAGAAGAGAACAGCTATGCACTCTAGTATTCTGGCCTGGAGAATTCCATGGAAAGAGGAGTCTGGCAGGCTACAGTCCGTGGGGTCACAAAGAGTTGGACACAACTGAGAGACTTTCACTTTCAATGAGTTTTCACCAAATTCATCAGGTGGCTTCACTTATACTTTGTTCACTTTCTTGCTTAGACACACAAAGGAAATTTTCCTTAGCTGTTATCTATTTTAGAAATCAGCCCATTAGAAAAATAAGAACTTCAGAAATAAATGAGACAAAGTCGGTGAATTAGAGAATCTTATACAACTGGGCAGTGCTCAAAATAGTGCTAGATTATAATAAGACTTTGGTCTGTCTAGGGCAAAATTTAAACAGTATGAAATATCTTGCTTACTTCCCTGGAACTATGGAAAGTTTAAATAAAACACAGAGAAATAATTTTTTAATCTGGTGCCCCTATATTTCCTCCCCCCACCAAACTGGTTACCAATCTTATTTCTGATGAACATATCAAAGCGATTGTTGCATGCCCCATCTTTTCAGAAGCATATGTTAAACAGGGCAGGCAAAGATAAACTTTAAAAGGATTCACTTGTCCTAACAGCCCATCTGTTTCCTACTCCCCGCAGAGCACATCTCTTTTCTGGGGTCCCTTTCAGGTGTTCTCTTACCTTATGTAACACTCTCTTTATTGTAAGTTCATGCTGTGACCCTGTCAGAATTGCTACAGCAGGGGTGACCTCAGTAATGACCATCCACAGCCTGCCAAGCTTACTTGGTCAGTGTTAGCTGATTAAACTTTTAACAACATCCCCTGTGCGATAAAGGGCAAAATGACAACTTTGCCCATCGTCAAGGTGTCTGTATAATAAACTAATTAGTAAACCACACAGTCTGTGGAGCTTTTAATGAGTGCTATCGGCTGGCCTCTGTAATAAAAACCCAGTCTGCCCCCTTTTGGGATTCAATTAAGGCACAGACTGTCATATGCTTGGTCTAGCTGATCAATGAATCCATTCCGACCTTTGTCGGAGCTGTTTGCAAGGTCAGTGGCAGTAGTGAAGAGAGCCAGCTTGGTAAAGGAGATATACCCAACAGCAGCCGACAGGCTCCAAGTCCAGTTGTTAATATCCTTGTGGTCATTTGACATCAGCAGAAGTTTCTCTCATTCAAAGGTTAGCTAAAAGAGAAGACAGCAATGAAAAAATATATAGTGGTATTTTTTTCACAGAAAGGTCCCTCTGTTATTAAAAAATGATCATTAGTCTGTTAACATCTACCTTTACCTTGCGGTATCTTCTTTTTCTTTACCCAGTGGAATATACTATCCAACTTTTGCTCTTCCAAATATACCTATTGATTTAATTCTTTTCCAGATATGAAAACAAATGTAACCTTTATGAGATGTAGTCCTGAATTTTGTGATTCAAGATTTGAGATTTTATAAAAGAAATTCAAGTTAAAAAGATGATATTCCTTATTAAAGCATCCTGATATCACAAAAATGATTTTTTTAATAATTAAAATTTTAAAAATAGTGTGTATTTTCAGGTATTACAAGATTCTTCAGTTCTACATCTCAAACATGGCTATTTTTCTTAGTAATTTGAGAATGCTCACATTTATTTCTGTCAGAAAATAATTATTCAAAAAATGAAAAAAATTAATTTTTATCATTTAAATAATATTTCCTATTATTTGCCTATTTTGATAGTAATGTTGAAGGGAAACAGTTCAGTTCAGTCGTTCAGTCATGTCCGACTTTTTGCTACCCCACGGACTGCAGCACAACAGGATTCCTTGTCCATCATCAACTCCTGGAGCTTGCTCAAACTCAACAAAGTATTGTTAAATAATGTAGCCTGGCATTTCTAGACTTAATATTTTTGGTTTTCAGATAATCAAGTGGATCTGTGAGAATTAGCAATCTATCATTATACTAAAAACTAAGATTTAAATACTTCATTGATAAGTTATGAGATGGAAAACCAGATGAGCTATGAGCACAGCTGACCATTCAGCAACCACAACCCAAAGTACTAACAACACTTTGTGTGTGCAGTAGTTAGAGGCCCTATAGCATCTCACTGTTTATACCTTAAATAAGGTAAAATATACATTATGTTATTTGAGATTATTTGAGATTTTGGAGATATATATATTTTCAAATAATCAGGGTTTCACAGTTTATTACTTTCCACAAAAAGAAAATTTATGTTCAAATTACGTTGAAACTATATACAATTTGAGAAAAATAAATTCAACATTTTTTATAAATGTATATTCACAAAAAACAAGTGTAATTAAAATTGAACAGTCTGTACCTTTTATTAGCATTGATACAATATTTAAGTGTTAAAAAATGAATGTGCCATGAGATCCAAAAATTCCAACTCTTACAGTTTATTCTTAGGAAACAATTACACAGCTATTCTGTATGCAATCACTAAATATATTATTTTAATAAGAAATAATTGTATAAAAATTAAGCACCCTACTACATAGGTGACTATAACGACTGAGCGACTGAACTGAACTTATATAAAAAATATAATATGTTCACTTAGCAAAATAATATACAGCCTTTAGAAATGATGGTGAAAAGCCTATTCCTATAGATATAAAACAGGGTTCATAACGTCAGTGAAAATATTCAATAGAAATACTATAATTCAGTTTTTATAACATTTATTATATAATATATACTTATATAAGGGCTTCCCTGGTGGCTCAGTGATAAAGAATCTCCTAGTGGTTTGATCCCTGGGTCAGGAAGATCCCCTGGAGAAAGGAACGGCAGCCCACTTCAGTATACTTGCCTGGAGAATCACACAGACAGAGGAGCCTGGTGGGCTACAGTCCATGGGGTCACAAAGAGTCAGACATGACTTAATGACTAAATAACATCAGAAAATACATATATAAATATATATATGTATATGATATACATATATGAATATATAGGCCAATACACATGAGTATGTATGTATACACATATCTTCCTTGAAAGAAAAGCTATGACTAACCTAGACAGCATATTAAAAAGCAGAGATATTACTTTACCAATAAAGTCCTGTCTAGACCAAACTATGGTTTTTCCAGTAGTCATGCATGGATGTGAGAGCTGGACTATAAAGAAACCTGAGCACTGAAGAACCGATGCTTTTGAACTGTGGTGTTGGAGAAGATTCTTGAGAGTTCCTTGGACTGCAAGGAGATCCAACCAGTCCATCCTAAAAGAAATCAGTCCTGAATATTCACTGGAAGGACTGATACTGAAGCTGAAACTCCAATATTTTGGCCTCCTGATGCAAAGAACTGACTCATTGGAAAGACCCTGGGAAAGATTGAAGGCAGCAGAAGAAGGGGATGACAGAGGATGAGTTGGTTGGATGGTATCACTAACTCAATAGACAAGAGTTTGAGTAAGCTCCGGGAGTTGGTGATAGACAAGCCTGGCGTGCTGCAGACCATGGGGTGGCAAAGAGTCTGATACGACTGAGTGACTGAACACATAAATATGCACAGGTGTGTGTGCGTGTGGGTGTGTGTATATATGTGTGTGTGTGTGTGTGTTTATACATATTAATGCCTATATGTATAGGCATTAATATGTATAAATATATATAGTTTACTTTTCTGGGTATTATCAGTTTTTATAGGTTCAATATTTTCTTTTTTTTTCCCTAATGCTGTCTACATATTGTTTTGATCAAGAGACAAAAAAGATATTTCATTCTTGAAACTACTCAATATAATATAAAACTCAGAAGATGTGTAATTAAAAATCTGTGATGCACTTTCAGAAGTTTGTAAATTACATTTCAAATATATTTTCTATCTAATTTTCCTTCACACTTTTATTTGGTAACATTTTCACATGAAATGTATCTAGAAATTATGTATATTTAAACTCAAAATTCAGCATGAGACTCAATATATACTTAGATTAAATATTTCCTGTATTACAGACTTAAATATATTACTCAAGTAATCAAAGAAAAGTAACGTTCATAACTGAAATGAACTTCACAGAAAACTGCCCTTGTTTCATTTGATCTATTTGGAAGTTAAAGCCAGAGAGGAAATCTTGTTTCATTGAGGTAATGAAAGTGCATTTAGAATCCAGAGTGAAAGAAACGTGTGGGTTTATAAGATTTAGGGTTAAGGGATGATTATGGGGGAAGGAAGTATGATTGAGATAATCTTGAGTTTTTAAGTCTGTATTTCCAATGTCTCTCTCATTAGGACCAACCCTTTACACACACACTTCACTCCCCATTGCACTGACATACACATCTGACATACACATCTGACATAAACATACACATAGATACAGAGTGAGCATTAATCAATCAGATTTATGGTGTAAGTGTGTGTGCGCACGTGTGTGTGCGCACGTGTGTGTGTGTGTGTGTGTACTCACGGGCATTCTAACTCTGACCATGGGTATAAGTCTAAAAAAAGCATATTATTGAAAATCTCCTCAGAGATCAAATTCAAAAAATATCATCAAAGCCATCCTAAGACATAAAAGGGCATGTCCTGTAAGCTCTGGTGACTGATTTTTTTTTTTTTTTATAATTCCATTTTATTTTCTCCATGTTAACATCTCAAAGATTGTATAATATATTTTGCAATTTCTTTAAGATCAAGGTAGTAATTTAGCTTACTTGTGAGATCAGTAAAAATACTAAGTTTTAGAGAATGATGCTGTACATCTGGTTTAACCAATCCACTCATGTAACAAAAGTACATTGTTTCCTTATCAAAATTTCCTTGTAAATAGTCACCTTAAGAACAGTAGATGTTCCGTTTAGGTCAAGATAGGTGATATCGAAGGATGGGAGAAAGCAAGAGCAGGTGGATCCACGAGGGAAAAATACTTCCCATGCTGCCCAGGCTAAATTTACCACGTAACTTGGCATCAACTCATGAGTTCATAGTCTATTTCTAGGTCCCTAAATTCCTAACTTAATTTGTCCAGTCTTGTAGAATTATGTCTTTGAAAGCTATGACCTTAAATCAAGGTTAAATTTTAACATAAAGAAAGCTCAATTTAAAAAATTAATACAGGATTGTTAATCTGTATACCCTTCAAGTAAACAATAACACCATTTTATAAAGAAGTAAAAACATTTTATACGTATAACATGCAAAGTAATACGGTACATCACTACTAGTAGCAGAGAAAAAATTAAATAATGTAAAATATGCAATTGCAACAAATAAAGGCAGAAAATTAATGGAAAAAGAGGACTGAAGAACATACACAGTGAATAGAAACATTCCAAAGGGATGTTGTATATCTAGACATATCAATAACTGTTATTGTGAGTGGTCTGAATACACCAATGAAAAGAAAGGTATTGTTAGATAGATCAGACATGTGGAAATCAGTAAAAATACAGATGTCCAAGGCAGCTCTATCGATCTAATTAATATTTATATGATACTGCATTTAACAACTGCAGAGCACATAATCTTTTCAGGATAACATGGAATATTAATCAAGATATATCTCATTTGGGGACATAAAATATACTTTCACAAATTAAAAAATACATATGCAAAAATATGTTATTGAACAACAATGGAAATAACTACAAATCAATTAAATGAAAAAAGTCAGGATAATACCTGAATACTTATAAATTAGCAGTTCACTTCTAAAATAATTCATGAGGTAAAGAAGAAATATCAAGAGAAATTTTTAAAAATCATCAAGCTAATTTAGAAATGAAAAGACTATTTAACAAAATATTTTCGATAAAGAGAAAGTTGCTTAAAGCAGTTCTTATTAGAAATCTATATCATTAAATTACATAATAAAAAAGCAGGAAAAACCTGAAACTAAACTTCTGGGAAAGATAAGCAGTTATTTAGCAAGGTTAGTATATAATGTAAGAGCAGTATAGTAAAGTCAGTTGCTTTCATATATGCATCAACAAGTAAGCAGAATTTGAAATTTAAAAAAGGCACTATTTACAATAGCTTCTCCTCTGGCCCTATAAAAAATTATTTGGATATAAATAACCAAGGATGAATAGGAATTCAATGCCTAAAGTAAAGAACAATGAGGAAAGAAATTAAAGATCTAAATAAATGGAGAGACTTTCCATTATCAGTAGTATCAATATTATTAACATGTCAGTTCCTCCCAACTTTATTCATTTAAGGAAACCCCAATAAAAAGCCTAGCAAGTTATTTTGTGGTTTTAAAATATTGATCTTAAATTTTATATGGAAAGGTAAAGAATCTGGAGTAGACATTACAGTCTTGAAGATGAAGAATCAAATTGGAGGGCTCCAGTTACGAGTGTTCAAGATTTAGCACAAAGCTACAGTAAATAAGAGATCAAGTATTGGCAGAAGAATAAAGATGTAAATCAATGGAATAAAATAGAGAGCTTAGATGAATGAAGACAACTATAATTAACTTTTTAAAAAAATTTTAATAAACTTGCTAACACAATTTGGTGAAAAAAATCTAGTCTTTTCAAAAATGGTGCTGGAACAGTTGGATATGAACATATAACAACAACAGCATCAAAATAACTATGAACCTAGGCATAGACCTTACACTTTTACAAAGTTAACGCAAAATATATCATAGACAGAAATGCAAAATGCAAAATTACAAAACTTCTAGAAGAAGACAGGAGAATATTTAGGTGACTGTGGGTTAGATATTCTTTTTTATATAATACCAAAAATGCTGTTCATGAATTTTTTAAAAAATAGATAAGTTGGGTTTTATAATTATAACTTTCTCTTCTTTGAAGGACACTCTTAAAAGAATGAAAAGACAAGTCAGAGATTGGGAGGAAATCTTTTTTAACACCTGTATGCTAACAAACTGAAATACAAGTGTATTACACAAACGAGGGTCAAATTTCAACAAGAAGACAAACAACTCAATTTTAAAAATCAGCAAGAGATCTGAACAGACACCTCACCAAACAAGGTATACAGACAACAGATAAGTATGTGACAAGATACTCAACATACTTCAATGTTAATTAAAACAAAATGAGATATTCCAACATATCAGAGTGGCTATATCCAAAATACTGACAAAACCAAATGCTGATGAGATGTAGAGAAATAGGCACTTTCATTTCTGGTGGAAATTTCATTGCTGGTGGGAATGAAAAATTGTATATCCATTTTAGAAGACAACTTGGCAGTTTCTTACAATACTAAATCAAGTCTTTTCATATGATCCAATACTAATGTTCTATGGTATTTAACCGTTTGAGTTGAAAATAAGACCATGAATATTTACAGCACCTTTCTTCATAATGGCCCTAAACTAGAAGCAATAAAATTGTTTTTAATAAGTAACTGATTAACAGGTTAATGGATAAACTCTGGTATATCCATACAATAGCACACAATTTAGTGATAAAAATAAATGGATTGTCAAGCTAAGCCAAAACAAGAATGAAATGTTGACAGAGGCAAAAATATAGAGACAGTAAACAGGTAAGCAGCTGCCAGGAATATGGGGGAGAAGAAAGGGTTATTTAGGTAAGGCAGAGGAAATTTTTAGGGTGGCTAATCTTCTCTGTACATAACTATAGTGAAATAGATAAAATACTCAGTTAAACCCTAGGAAATTTATAGCATAGTCACCAATAATGTATGCAAATTTAAAACATTATTTAGGAGGCCAGGGATGCAAGGGTAGAATGCAGGCTGTGATAAAATATTTAACAAACATGTGAAATAACCTCCCTGTAAGAGCTGGGAGCAAAGGGAGTTAAGCTGAGTAACTCTGGAAATGAGTCAAGTCTGTAAGACCAAAGGCAAAAGGAACTGGACACTGTAGTTTAGTTGATAAAGTTGCTACCCATAAGGATATGAGCTGACAATACTGGAACCACTGTACATGTACACTGGTATTAAATAATTATATTAATGATGGTGGCTCAAGGAGCCCAGTTTCTCACTGCTGTAGTTGCAAGCTACAGACATGCAAAGGGAAAAGGCTAGAATGATCTAAGTGGACTAGAATTACAGACATCGGTATGGACCTATATTTAATTTAATATTTATAAATTTATACATACAGAAATATATATATAACTACATGTACAAACACAAATTAGCATGTTAACATATATTGATGGCATTGTTCTGAGGTTTAAGAAGGTATAGTAGTCGTTACACCCTAGTTCAGTTCAGTTCAGTTCAGTCGCTCAGTCGTGTCCGACGCTTTGTGACCCCAGGAATCACAGCAAGCCAGGCCTCCCTGTCCATCACCAACTCCCAGAATTCACTCAGACTCATGTCCATTGAGTCAGTGATGCCATCCAGCCATCTTACCCTCTGTCGTCCTCTTTCCCTCCTGCCCCCAGTCTCTCCCAGCATCAGAGTCTTTTTCAATGAGTCAACCCTTCACATGAGGTGGCCAAAGTACTAGAGTTTCAGCTTTAGCATCAGTTCTTCCAATGAACACCCATGACTGATATCCTTTAGGATGGACTGGTTGGATCTCCTTGCAGTCCAAGGCATTCTCAAGAGTCTTCTCCAACACCACAGTTCAAAAGCATCAATTCTTCGGCACTCAGCTTTCTTCACAGTCCAACTCTCACATCCATACATGACCACAGGAAAAACCATAGCCTTGACTAGACGGACCCTTTTTAGCAAAGTAATGTCTCTGCTTTTCAATATGCTACCTAGGTTGGTCATAACTTTCCTTCCAAGAAGTCAGCATCTTTTAATTTCATGGCTGCAGTGACCATCTGTAGTGATTTTGGAGCCCCAAAACATAAAGTCTGACACTGTTTCCACTGTTTCCCCATCTAGATCACCTTATATATCAGTTAACAGAATATTTAGTTTGATGATGAAAAAAGGTATCAGTAAGAGAGAAATTAGTTATGGGATATATGGAAACTGTCTACTATATTTTCTTGGATTTTCTGTAAATTTTAAAGAATTTTAAATTTAAAGTTTATTTTAAATAAGAGATGAAAATCCCATTGTAACTAGAAAGTTAGGAAGTGAAGTCAGAGGGATAGAAAGGGGCTATATCAAAGAATGCCTTGAAGACTGTAGTTTAATAAAGATTTTGTATACTCTGTTGGGGGGGGCTTCCTAGGTGGTGCTTGTGGTAAAGAACCCACTTGCCAATACAGGACATGTAAGAGACATAGGTTTGATTCCTGGGTTGGGAAGATCCCCTAGAAGAGGGCATGGCAACCCATTCCAGTATTCTTACCTGGAGAATTCCATGGATAGAGGAGCCTGGCTACAGTCCATAGGGTCACAAAGAGTCATGCGCGACTGAAGCAACCATGCTCACATGCACGCATACTCTGTTGGAAGCACTGGTGTTGTAACAATTTGATTTCTAATTTAAAAAGAGAACTCTGATATCTATGTGACATAGATTATTATATAAAAGAGTCACAGAGGGAGCTAGCAATTTGAAGGCTATGGTCTAGGAGAGAGATATTGATGGTCGAGACGATTTGAGCTGATGAAGATGATGGCAAATCAAACATGAGTTGTGAAAGATAGGGTTCATGGATCAGGCCAAGGGTTTCTGTTCTGAGCAGCTTGGTGAGTAGTGGTGGCATTTTCTGCTATGTGGGCACTGAATAAACACTGTATGAGTTCAGGTTTTCCAGTGAAATTTCATAACCATCCTGTTACATGCCATGATGCTCTTTTTTACATACAGAGGCATAAGAAAGAAAGAAAGAAAGAAAGAAAGAAAGTGAAGTAGCCCAGTCATGTCCGACTCTTTGCGATCTCACGGACTGTAGCCCACCAGGCTCCTCCAACCATGGAATTTTCTAGGCAAGAGTACTGGAGTGGGTTGCCATTTCCCTCTCCAGGGGATCTTCTTGGCCCAGGGATCGAATCCGGGTCTCTAGCACTGCGGGCAGATGCTTTACCATCTAAGCCATCTGGGAGGGAGGTAATGAAAATTGCCAAACAAATATCATATGATCTCTCACGTGTGGAACCTAAAATAAATAAATAAATAAACAAAAGAAAAGCAGATACAGAGAACAAACAGATGGTTGCCAAAAGAGAGGGTGGTGGGGGTGGACAAAATAGGTGTAGAGGAACAAACCTTTATTTATATATAGTAAATAAGTCACAGGGTTGTAATATACAGCATAAGAACAATGATCAATAATATTATAATAACTTTGTATGGAGACAGATGGCTACTAGACTTGTGGTGATCATTTCATAATGTATATAAGTGACAAATTATGGTATGTCAATGTATTCCAATTAAAAAAAATAAAGGAAAACTGCCCAAATGTATAAACTTAACATCACTAAGATATCTATGTTCAAAGTGTGTGCTGCTGCTGCTAATTCGCTTCAGTCGTGTCCAACTCTGTGCGACCCCATAGACAGCAACCCACCAGGCTCCTCCGTCCCAGGATTCTCCAGGCAAGAATACTGGAGTGGGTTGCCATTTCCTTCTCCAATGCATGAAAGTGAAAAGTGAAAGTGAAGTCGCTCAGTCGTATTCGACTCTTAGCGACCACACGGACTGCAGCCTACCAGGCTCCTCCATCCATGGGATTTTTCCAGGCAAGAGTACTGGAGCGGTTTGCCATTGCCTTCTCCATCAAAGCATGTGATTTTTGCATATTTCATATTGTTTCTGAGCAATATAGTCTCTACCACAGAGGGGATCAATTTTTCTGTTCATAAATTTCAAGGTAAAGTAGCTGTGTCTAATGACCACAGAGCTTTTCAGAAGTAGGTACAAAAGCATTTTGAATGAGAATAAATATGATATTAATATGATTTCAAAATCTGTTCTTGCCTTCATTTTCCTTAAGAATTGAAAGGCAAATGGTCTTAACCTTACTTTCAGTAAAAGGGAGGAGGAAATATCTCACCATCTGGTAACAGAACAAATATAGGACTTGGTTCACAGTCTAAGGTCACATTATGACTTTTGTGGGCTTGAGGCACTAACTCTATAGGTCCCTTATTCTACTAAACACAAAATTCAAAGATATTTTGCAACAGGACTGATATAATAACACATTAATATTATATTATGAAGTTTTCTTTGACCCACTATGCTTACGGTACCTAATGGATAAGCTGATCCTGTTTATATCTGTATGGAGGACATATCAAATGACAGATTACCCTAAACCACTGGTTTCAGACTTTTTACAATAAGGCTAATTTCAACTCATAAGGATGTATGTAAAAAATAGTAGCTAATTACAGATTACTTAAGCACATTTGCCCCCTCCAAAATTTTTGCTAATATATTTTCTAATGAGGGATTTTAAAACATTCTTTTGGATCCTGGGAATAGTGTCTAGTTTAAAATAATTTTTTCTCCCATTAGATGATTTTGTGTCCTCTATATTCATTCTGATATTTTGATTCTACTCAACTTACTATTATTGTAATGCTATTATTCTCTTTAGTTTTCATAGAGTTTGAAAGAATTGGACTTGTAAAAATTATTTTTGTGTGTGTGCATTTTTTCTTTCTTGCCCAGCTTTTATGTCACAGCTTTTTCAATTTTTATCTTATAGAGTGTATCTGGGACACATTTCCTGCTCTTTTTAAGCTTGTCATAAGCTAAAATAAGTTTAAATATCTCAAGCATTTGGTCTTTGCCCTAAATATGCTAACACAAGAAAAATATTCTTTATTAATAATTCTACCTTTCTAAGCAAGTCATCACATAGGAAGGGCAGTACATTAATTAATTAATACATGCACCAAGAGGAAAATTAAACAGTTGAAATAATAAATGTGGACGTGTCTTTGAATATTTCAATTGCATTTTATTATTTAAGTTACTAGAAAATTTTAATAATCTGTAGTTTGAGGCAAGATATTACTTAGAAGTATTTTATTCAGTAAAGTAAAGAATTCTGGACGGCTAAGAGTTTGTATCTTTCCTCCTTTAAATATATTTTAACCTTTTAGGGTATGAATAATTCTAAAATGCATAGTTGCTACATTTTAAAAAGTAGAATTAATATGTGGCATTGATACAATATGGGCTTCCCAGGTGGCACTAAAGGTAAAGAACCCACCTGCCAATGCAGAAGACATAAGCGACTCGGGTTCAACCCCTGTGTTGGGAAGATCCCCTGGAGGAGGGCATGACAACTAATGCCGGTATTCTTGCCTGGAGAAACCCAAGGACAGAGGAGTCTGGTGGGCTATGCTCCACAGAGTCTCAAAGAGTCAGACATGACTGAAGTGACTTGGCATGCACACACATACATAGAATAACATGTTATTGTTATATATTGTTACTCATAAATATTTTGAGGATCTACTCAAGCATTTTCTTTTGTTTTATCCAACAAAGTATCAGTTCTCAGACACTTAAAATTTTTGAAGTATTACAATATTGCTGTTAATAGCATCAGACAAGTTGAGACAGGATAGTTTGTGGTGGAAAATGTTGTATTTAGTTATGTGTACACTTTGCATTTGGTTGTTAAAAAATTGAAAATGCAACTAAGTTAAAGGGAAATAAGTAAGATATGTTGCTATGAATCTGTTGACACATCATCCTAGTTAAAAAATACATTGTTTGCAAATAGAAATTCTTCCAACTACCTGAATAGAGTTCAGAAAAATCCTGTCTTTACAAGATATAGGATAGATTTTATCACAGTTCCCAATAACAACAATGCCCCTAATAATGTAGACTGTGAATCATCAATAAAAAAGAAATATCAGCTTGGTGTTCTGAGATGACATGGATGAGTGGGATTGGGGGGTTGGGAGGGAGATCCAAGAGGGACAGCATATATATATATGATGGAGGAGCCTGGTGGGCTGCCGTCTTTGGGGTCGCACAGAGTCGGACACGACTGAAGCGACTTAGCAGCAGCAGCATATATATAAAATGAGAGGAAGAGCCAAAAAAAGTGTATACTTCCCTGGTGGCTCAGAGGATAAAGCATCTCCCTACAATGTGGGAGATCCGGGTTTGATCCCGGGGTTGGGAAGATCCCCTGGAGAAGGAAATGGCAACCCACTCCAGTACTCTTGCCTGAAAAATCCTATGGACTGAGAAGCCTGGTAGGCTACAGCCCATGGGGTTGCAAAGAGTCGGACACGACTGAGCGACTTTACTTATGTTAAATCTAGGGGTGCTTCCCAGAAAGCTCAGAGGGTAAAGAATCACCTACAGTGCAGGAGACATGGGTTCAATCCCTGGGTCAGGAAGATCCCCTGGAGAAGAGGAGATCCCCTGGACAAGGTGGGGACCTTTTCCAGTATTCTTGCCTGGAAAATTCCATGGACAGAGAAGCCTCATGGGCTATAATTTATGGGGTTGCAAAGAGTTGGACATGACTGAGAGACTGACTTCACTTTTCATATTAAACCTATTAATCAAAAGTGACCTAATTGGTTGGAGAAAAAATGGAAAACTTCATTAAATGATACAGAAAGGGCAAAACTGAGCATGGCAGAAATATATACCTGAAAGATATAAATTTCTCTTTCCATTGTCCCCTAAATCCACTCTAATCTGGTTATTACTTCTCATTCTCCACTTGATTAAAACCACTTGCATCAAAGTCAACAATTCTTCTATGCTGACAAATCTAAAGGTAAATTCTCACTACATTTTTTAATTTGACCTGCAAATTACATTTGAAATCGTGGATGAGATCTCCATTCCCTGCTCTGGCACTGGATCTCTTAAATGGAGTTCCGCAGAGACTTTCCTTAGTTACTTCTCTTCTCTTCCAAATTGCTTTGTTCAGTTTGATGCTTTTGAATGCAATCATATCAAGCTATGGTTTTTCCAGTAGTCATACACAGATGTGAATTGGACCATAAAGAGGGCTGAGAGCCAAAGAACTGATGCTTTCAAACTACTGTGTTGGAGAAAACTCTTGAGAGTCCTTTGGCCTGTAAGCAGATCAAACCAGTCAATCCTAAAGGAAATCAATCCTGAATATTCATTGGAAGGACATGCTGAAGCTGAAGCTCCAATACTTTGGACACCTGATACAAAGAGTCAACTCATTGGAAAAGACTTGATGCTGAGAAAGATTGAGGGCAGGAGAAGAGGGGGGTGACAGAGTATGAGATGTTTGGATGGAATTATCAACTCAATGGACATGAATTTGAGCAAACTCCAGGAGACGGTGAACAACAGGGAAGCCTGGAGTGCTGCAGTCCATAGGATCACAGAGAGTCAAACTGAGCAGCTGGACAATAATAACAGCAATATGATCCAGCCTGGCTTTCTCTCTTTAACCAAAGACCCCTGTATCTACTTGGATACTTGTTATTTCCGCTAGAATATCTCATATAGTTCCCAGTCATACAACGTTGAAAATAATTCTTTTGATCTCTTCAAACTTTGTCTGCCTGTAGTATTCATTGACTCATTGCATTCTGTTCATTTCCAGTTATTGAAGCCAAGGACACCTCAGAGGAATCATGACCCTTCACTCTCATTCTCCATACCCAAATAGTAAAAAAATACTACTGAATCTATCTTTAGACTATATACAGAACCTGATTCCCAATCACAACTTTCTCCATGATCCAAGCCATTATTATTTCTACCTAATATTATTTTTTAATGGATGGATTGTATTTATTTATGATATGTATTTATTTATTTATTTATTCGCCCATGCTGAGTAGCATGTGGGTTCTTAGTTCCCCCATCAGGGAACAAATCCGAGTCCCCTGAACTGGAAGCATGGAGTCATAATCACTGGGCCACCAGGGAAGATCCTCCCCAATATTATTGTAATAGCTTCTATATGGCTTCCCTGTTTTCATCCTTGCTCCTTCTACAATCTGTTCTCCATAGAGCAGAGAGAGGAGCCCTTTCAAACTTGCCCAGACCAGGTCATTAGTTTGCTAAAATGTCTCTAGGGGTTCTCATCTCACCCAAGGCCTACCCAGTATGGACTCTGTGTTTCTCATGGCATCTCTTATTTCTCCCCTTTTCACTTCTATTAAGTCTCAGTTCCTTTTTTGTTATTTCTTGAGTGTCATTAGTGGTATTTCTAACCAAGAGCCATTGTAATTGCTCCTTTCTGTCTTGTGGGTGCACTTTTTCAGACATCTGCTTGATTTACGCCTTTACCTCATCTTGTTGGGTGTTTTCCTGATGGCTCAGTGGTAAAGAATCTGCCTGCAATGCTGGAGACATGAGTTTGATCCCTGAGTTGGGAAGATCTCCTAGAGGAGGAAATGGCAACCCACTTCAGTATTCTTGCCTGGGAAATCCCATGGACAGAGAAGCTAGGCGGCCTACAGTCCATAGGGTCACAAAGAGTTGGACCTGACTTATCATGCCCAAACTCATCTTGTTTAAATTTTTACTAGTAAATCTGACTGCCCTATTTAAAACGACAGATCCCTTCTGGCATTCCTGTTCTCCTTAACACATTATTACCTTCTTAATATATTTGGGTTAATTGTTTTATTTATTATCTGTACCCTTTCCTTGTAGAAAATAGAAAGTAAGTTCAAATTCCATGAAATTTATTATTGTTTTTCTCTCTCTATTTTATTGCTGTTACCCTAAATATAGAGCAGTAGAAAAAGTGCTCAGTAGATATGAGCTGAATTTGTTGAAAAACATAAATCATTAGGATGAATGACTATTCTGAATTGTGAGAAAAATTGAAGTCTATGCTGATATCATAGTAATATGATAAGTTGTTTATGAAGGTGAGTAATCTGAAAAGAATTTAAAGTATAGTTTGGTTATGATAATAAAAAGGTTAGGGCAAAAGGGTTCTTGACATTAGTAATTATTAGATCATCAACTATTTGTTAAAAAATGAAATTGAATGACAAAGTAGATTTTCTGGCATCATGTTCAGTATATGAGGTGATTCTAATATAAACTGTCCAAAAACCATGCCTTGAGTAAGTTCACTAGAAGAAGAGAATCAGAAAGAAAACTTCTAGAGTTTGAGAGGAGGAAGCTCACATTTTCACTAATATTCAGCATAAAAGTATATGATTAAATAACTAAATTAAAAATTATACTTAGAACTAGGCAGCCTTTTTCTTCATGGTCAAGACTGATAAACTGAGGAAGATAAACTACTTTTTTTTTTTTTTTTCTGGAAGCATTTAAAAATAGATTCTCATCTTTCTGGGGTGATTTTTATGATGGTCTATTTTAAGATATCAGATTAGCCAAAAATGAGCTTGCATTGTTCTTTTCAAGTGCTGTGATCATGACTTTTAATCTTTTTAATAGCTATGAAGGGAGAGAGTATATGTTCTGAAGAAAGTAGCAAGTTGAAATCATTGATAATTGAGTCAACTTTTCTATGAGTATCAAGGGAATCAAATACAACTGTACTGTCCAGTTACCTTTCTGGCTACATTCTTAATGATTCTAATTCTCATTCTGTTTCTTTCTTTCTCTCATTATTTAGTATTAAGGTATAGATGTCTAGGCCTAACAAATATAATTTAGACATAGGCGTTAGCATTTTTCCACTCTTATTTTCACTTTCGTGTTTGATGCAGGGTTTGGGTAACAGAATGGCATTCAAGAAGAGCACAGTATTTGCATTTTAATTTAATAGTGGGCTTTCCCAATTGCTCAGTCGGTAAAGAATCTGCATGCAATGCAGGAGATCCAGGAGCCTCAGGTTCAGTCCCTGGGCTGTGAAGATCCCTGGAGAAGGAAATGGCAACCCACTCCAGTGCTCTTGCATGGAGAATTCCATTGACAGAGGAGCCTGAAGGGCTACAGTCCAATGGGTCTCAAAGCGTCACACACAACTAACCATGTAGCACACAATTTAATATTATGACATTTTACATTTCTCAGTAAAGGATTAAATAAGACGTATATGCCTAGCACAGTGCAGCAGAGGGGAGAAAAAGAAAGGAAGGAAGGACTGAGAAAAACAGTAATTTTTTTGGTTTCTTTTTCTTGACATTTTCAAATATCTCTGTACTCTGGTGTTGGATACCCAAATGTTAGCTAACTTCAAAATATCAGTGAGCTAAGTGTTTCCTTAATTTAGCTTTAAAATAAATATGTAAATGGAGAAATAGGCTGTAAAATGACCGTTTTCCAGTTAAAAATTCCTATGAAGTGCGTGTGTACAGTTCTATTTGACATTACCAATCCCATATAAATACAGGTATATACAATTTCTATCTCCAGTTATATTCTGAGCTATTTCAGAGACCAAGAATGATAAATCTGTTCTTATGTAATAGAGATAGGGTTTGCCTGCATGACACTAAACATTGTAAGAAAAGAAACAGCTGTAGAATTTTAAGTGATGAAAACACTTTAATTTTAAACATCCAACCCTATCTTAAGACTTCAGTTTTAAAAAATTAGAATCCAAAAGAAACATAGGCAGTATTATAATGCAATGGCTCTTTCTTTTTAAACCTCCAGGGACATCATGAGATTACACAACCTTCTTTACAAGGGAATTTGGAGCAAGTTTCAGACTTTTTTTGTTCAAACTTGGGACCTATTTATTTCATTTTTTGTGTGTGTGCTCAGCTGCTCCAGTCATGTCCCATGCTTTGAAATCCCATGGATTATAGCCCACCAGGCTCCTCTGTCCATGGAATTTTTCAGGAAAAACTGCTACAGTGGTTTTCTATATTCTACTCCAGGGGATCTTCCCAGCCATGGGATTGAATCTACAGCTCTCGCACCTCTTGCATTGGCAGGTAGATTTTTACCACTATCTTCAAATGAACTGAAGACTTACCTCTGTGTAATTGAGACAGAGCCCTAAATATGTTTGGACTCTATTTTATCTTTGGTGGCCTGGGTGAGGATTCACATTATGTTTACATTTTTATTTGTAATTTGAGTATAAGAATTTTAAAGCCATGGAGAACATTAGATATGCCTAGATTGATGGGCATGAAAGTTTTAGTATGTTTAAAAGTTTGCTCTTGAAAAGAAAGTTAACAGAAGGGTGAAAATATAATATAACATACTGAAACGACTCTAATTTTAAAGCTTTCTTCTGCTGCAAAAGAACAGAGTTCTCAGTAGCCTAAGCAGAGGTCAGTAGGTTTATCCTTCGAAGCTCTAGAAGCTAAATAACATTTATATAAAGCCTTTGTTCTTCAACAGTTATTTCATACTTTTATTCATCACAATAAATATTTGTTTGTACTGTTACTATCTGAATAGAAAAAAAACAACAACACTAACCCTCAAAGAGGCTGAGCTTTCCATATCTGTTAATACTAACTCATGGATCTAATAAATGATGAAGTTGAAGTCCGAATGCCACTTCTTTAACAATAAATTTTATGCTTTTTCTGGTTATCTATTAATATGAGTGCCTCTAAGTCCTGTATTTCAGACTTATTTAATTTACTGAAAAACATCAAATAGTCTAATTTGTACTCAAAGGTCTATAACAAATATCAAGATTTTGAGTAGTTGCTTCAATTTGGTAAATGGAGAAATGAACCTGCCCAGGTTACCCTTCAGAGAAGGATTTGCCCCTACCTCTGAGGGCTACCCCAATGCAGAAAAAGCAGGTCGATCCATGGGTCAGGAAGATCCCTGGAGAAGAAAATGGCAACTCAATTCTGTATTCTTGCTTGGAGAATCCCAAGGACAGAGAAACCAGGTGGGCTACAGTTCATAGAGTCACAAAAGATCAGCCACGACTTAGTGACTAAACAACATCTGAGGAGTATACAGCATCCTTTCTTTTAAAAAGCACAATAGGAAATAAAATCATGGCCATTTGATTCCACTCAGGGGATCTTACATTTTGTTGGGCTTCAGTGACAGTCCAGTCTCTCCTGCCCCATCTTGCTTTCCTTCTTCCCTTCACAACTGTTAATCCCTAACAGACATCTTTGTATTTGCTTCTGTAAAACAAAGACTTGCTACATAATTTGTGAAGCCAATGCAAGATGGAATCTTGGAGACCTCTTTCAATAAAGAATCTGAAAAAGCTCTCACGCTCTCGCTGGGTACCAGATGGGGAAGTTCAAGCCAGGCAAACCCATCTCCCCTGTAAGAGGCTCTTCTCTCAGCCTGTCTCTTAACCACTTTCAAAACTAAGGCCGTTTATTTGCCACTGCTCCGCCCCCACCCAATTCATTCATTCAAGTCACTTGGGATCTTCTTGGGAAGCTACCCTGTGAAAATACTTCTCCTGAGGGCAAAAGCAGAAGGAAGCAGCAGAGGATGAGGTGGTTAGATAGCATCACTGACTCACCGCACATGAATCCGAGCAAGCTTCAGGAGATAGTGGAGGACAGAAGAGCCTGGTGTGCTACAGTCCATGGAGTCACAAAGAGCTGGATATGAACGAGCAACAACAATACAAACTCTTACTGAAACTACGTCAGTCCTTTGAACCTGGACATAGATCACTGTCTCAGTTTAAATTCATAATTATCAATGTCAAGTAACTATTACTTTTCCCTCTCTACTTGATCATTCTGATGAACACTATTTTTTTTTTCTTTCCTCTTGAAAAGAAAACCTCTTAAACCTCTATTTCCCTCTAACTGCCTCCCTTTCCTTCTCACCTTGGACAGCAAAACTCTTAGAATGAGTTGTTTATATCTTCTATCTTCAATTCCCATTTTCCTACTGCCCCTTTAATTCATTTCATTTTGGCATTTGACTGCACAGAATTCTGAAAATGCTTTTATTGAGGTTACAATCGAAAGCTGTGTCACTAACGGCCAAAATTCTAGTGTCATTACTGACTGTTTTCTTTCTTTCATAGCCTACATCTCATGTGTTGTTTCACTCTAATTTCAAAGTATATAGAATTTGACTTCCAGTATTCAGAATGGTGTGCTTCCCAGATGGTGCTAGTGGTAAAGAACCAGTCTACCAATGCTGGAGAGATGTAAATTATCCAGGTTCGAGTCCTGGGTCAGTAAGATCCCCTGGAGTAGGGCATGGCAACTTACACCAGTATTCTTGCCTGGAGAATCCCATGGACAGAGGAGCCTGGTGGGCTACAGACCATAGGGTCATAAAGAGTAGGACACAACAGAACCCCTTAGCACGCACACATTCAGAATGACCCTCTGATCCAAACAACTATCATCTTTTGAATGAATGATTTCTAAAGCTTCTTAACTAGTCTTCCTGCTTTACCTCTATATTTTTATGAGGACCAGAAGGCAGATTTACCACTTTTAAATCCAAACTGACTTACAACATTTCTTATTTAAATACTCAGATGGCCTCCATCTCATGAAGAAAAAAGTCAAAGTTTCTACAAGAGCCTAAAGACCTTTCGTGGCCTGAACTCTAATACCTTTGAAAAGGAAATCTCCTGTTACTCTTACTTTTACTCACTTCTTGCCAATCAAACTCATTTCCATACTGTTCTCAAATAAGCCAGATATGCTCTTGCCTCAGAGCAAACAACCTTACACCTGCTGTTTGTCCTCCCTTAATACCTGCTATTAAGGCATGACCACATTAAGGAGTGTCCCCTGAGTCCCCTGTCCCAGTCTTCGGTCAAATGCCATTTTTTTCAATGAATCCTTCTAAGATTATTTGAAATTAAAATAGCCACCTTCTTCCTAATCATCAATCCTATCTTCTGCTTAGTACTTTGAACCTGTTGACGTATTATTGAACAGTATATATATTCATTTTCTTTATTGTACATCTCATGTCAGTAGAATAAAATTTCATGATAAGAAGCATCTTTATGTGTCAGGAACAAAGGAAATGCCAATAAGCAAGTATGAATTAATTGAAGTATATCTACTTAAAAAGTTCTAATGAAATAGTCTTATGGTTCTAACAACCTAAGATATGCCCAGTATTCTTTTAGAAGTTTGTCTAAGTATTTCCTGAAGGGACAAAAGTACATGCAAGCTAAGTCTCTTCAGTTGTGTCCAACTCTTTGAGACACTATGGACTGCAGCCTGCCAGGGTCCTCTGTCCATGAAATTCTCCAGGCAAGAATACTGGAGGGGGTAGCCATTGCCTTCTCCAGAGGATCTTCCTGACCAGGGATTGAACCCAGATCTCTTATGCCTCCTACACTGGCAGATGGGTTCTTTACTACTAGCGCCATCTGAATAACACTGAATGGGAAAATATGTAAATTATTTTCAAAATGAGGGAAAATATATGTTAACCAAATAACTCAAAGTGTGGACATCATATAAGTAGAATATGTGAAATTCCAAAACAAAAGTACATATAAATGGAAAATATCAAGGCAATTTCAGTTGTTTGTAAAATTGATCAAAAATTTGAGAGACTTTAATCAGTCAATCATAGTTAGAGCTTATCATGATCCAGAATATTCATCAAGAAGGCAGCTAGTGATTTTTTTTAAGTAGTTACTCTAACTTGTAGGGTACATGTGTGTGCATATGTATGTGTGTGTGTGTTTAAACAAGGAGTGGACGATTTACTGTCCCATGAATTAGATAACTCTGTGCTTTCATTCGGAGAAGGCAATGGCACCCCACTCCAGTACTCTTGCCTGGAAAATCCCATGGATGGAGGAGACTGGTGGGCTGCAGTCCATGGGGTCGCAAAGAGACAGACACAACTGAGTGATGTCACTTTCACTTTTCACTTTCATGCATTGGAGAAGGAAATGGCAACCCACTCCAGTGTTCTTGCCTGGAGAATCCCAGGGACGGGGGAGCCTGGTGGGCTGCCGTCTATGGGGTCGCACAGAGTCGGACACGACTGAAGCGATTTAGCAGCAGCAGCAGTGCTTTTATTATTCACTTAAAGGATAGACAAAGTCTAGTTCACTTTTTAAAAACATCGTCAGGTTTCAGGTTGTTCAAGCTCTCTTCTTAATGTTTTGGCAGGTGCACCAATAGGCTGTTATCAAATTTGTCATAGTTTGATATTAAAATATGGGTGCATTAATCTTACAGTGACCTTTTCCCTGAACCCAGTGCTAGAAAAGGCATGCTGCATCTTTTGCAGGTAACTTCAAGGCAAGCTATCATACAGCATTCAAATAGAAGCTTTTATCCAGTTAATCATCAAGCATTACCTACTTTCATCAATGTTCAGGAGCTTAATTCCAGGATTACTCATCCTCCAAAAAGCTAAATATGAAATCAGGAGAAGAGACCCAAACAATAGAATTCTTATACCGTGATAATTAGAAAAGGAACCTATTACCCAGGATTATAATTAGTGACTAACATATTAAATGACCTTTAACATTTACCTTAAGCCCTAGATTTCTGGAAAACCAGCAAGGTTATGAATGCCATATTAGTAATCTTTAATCTTTATTACTGCTGTGGACAGAATTTTAATGATTTTTAAATAGGCAGTGGTCACTAACATATCCCTATTAAAATAAAAAAAATCTCATAAAAAATTAAATGGATTAAGACTTCAAATGTACCATCATCAAAAGTATTATCTAATTATGGAGTTCAGTGAGCAGGCCAAGTGAAATGGTTGGCAATATTAGTTACTTGCCACATGGGAATGCCCAGGATTTATGCACAAATAGATTCTGCTTCTGTTGCAACATAGTAATTAAGAATTTGTCAGGGAAATTTGACCCTCTAGGGTAGAAATTACTTTGTAAAATAAGAATGGCAGAGCACTAGTCTCCTTGCTGCACATAATTTAACTTGATTATTTATACATCAAAGAGAGTCTGCAGTGACTGCAGTATAATATTTAAGTAGAGGGATATTAAAGAAAGAAGCATATAGTGAAATCTTTTCCCCAAATCTCCGTGAGAAAATAGAAGAAATTTTCATAAAGCATTTCATTTTGCATATAAATTGGGGCCTAGATTGTGCCTGTGAATTTACTGCTGTCAAATTTAATTTTTCTTTAATTCTTCAGGCCCAGATGTGAAAGGCTCTGTGTGCAGGCTGCAATTTTCAATGCTTACAGGTAGCACCCGGATCGATAATGTGTCTTTATGAGAAATTACCGTTAATGTTATTGAGTATGCATTTTGCTTTATAGGATAATAAGGTAATATGAAATGCCAATTCATTCATTAGAAGAGAGCTAAGTGCTTAAATGAAATGGGTGACAGGTCTGAAAAAAGATGTATTTATGGGCAGGAAGGCAGGAATGGATTTTTAATGACCTAATACTTAAGGGTTTAACCATGTTTCTGCATTTTCTTTTTATAAACAATTTAATTTATAAAATAAAGGAGTTTATTTAAATTGGAGGATGTATTTTGGCTGAAAATTCGCTGCAAACAGAAGGAATAGCAACTCAGTTTCAGAAAATTTTTCTAATGAGTTACTTTTACTGGAATCACAGTACCAAATTCAACTTAAAGCAGACATTTCAGTGTGAAATAAATGCTATAAGAAAAACCAGGACATAATAAAATGCCACAAATAAGACCAAACTTAACCTTGTAAAGAAAAAGAAATGTATTTACTATTCTTAAAGTATGCTGCTATAGAAGTTAACTTTGAAATTAACTCAATTATGTAAATACAAAAACACTTACATATTTGGAAGGCTGTGTTCCAACTAACTGAAGATCAGGAGAAATAAATGACTTCAGAAAAATTCAGTTAAACAGAATAAGTTTAACATTGATCTTAAGAACTGTCTATGGTGATATTAAGGAAAACTAGTTTCCACAACTTCATGGATAAAATATTTTGATCCAGCCTTGCACTATTAAGCTGAAGGGCATTCTAATTATCTAGAAATTTGGATGAACTCATTAGAGGATGTCTATGATTTTATAGAGTATGTATGTATTCTATAAGAAAGGTATTTGGGTAGCTCAATTAAACAATATTTTTGGCAAAATATAAACAATATATCTATACTATCATATAATTTGAATTAAAATGAGTTACTTTTAACATCTTATTCTCTTATCTAATCATATGCAATTCTGAAGCTAATAGGAACGCCTTTGATGTGTTTAACACAGTGTCAAGAACAAAATGTTTTTGGACTTAATATCTCCAGAATTTAAATGACTCTAAGATCTCTGAAGATGTTACCAAAGCACAGACTCAGACAAAATGGATCCAAATGTGAACATCAACATTTATAAACAAAATAAAACAAAGCTATTAAGACAGTGGATTATCAGAATTACACTGATCCCTTTTCAGATTAAAATAGTACAAACATGCAAGGAAAGGTCTATACCTTTATTTCAGTGTTTGAAAAGTCAAATTGTGGAGAACAATGTGGTAAAAGTACAGAAAATTTGGAGAAAAGAATAAATAGCTAGGGATCAAATTATAATTCTAATGCCTACTAGTTGTTATACCTTAGACTAATCATCCAACCTCTTCAAATCAGTTTCTGTGTCATAAATTGGGCACAAAATTTCTAACTCATCACAGTCAATAATGTACATTAGACTTAAATTCAAATTTTCCCACATCTGAACCTTAAGCCTCCTTGGTGGCCCAGGGGTAAGAACCCACATGCCAACACAGAAGATGCAGGAGACCCAGGTTCAACTCCTGGGTTTAGAAGATCACCTGGAGGAGGTCTTGGCAACCCACTTTGGGTGTCTTTTCCTGTGAACAGAGGAGCCTGGCAATCTACAGTCCTTAAGGGAGCAAGAGTTGGACATGACTTCAGAGACTAAACAACAGCAACTACAAGAACCTTAGGCACTGGTATCTCATACTTTAACTCAACTATCCTTCTGGCTCTCAGTTTCATTTACTACATCTGCTAAACAACTCTATGAAAAAAAATTAGTTTGCTGATCCTACTTCACCTCTTTCAACTGAGCAACTGAGCTAGATTTTCCAAGGTTTGCCATCTTCTGTCTTTAGCTTGAACCCTGTTATTGATCATTTCAGCTGCGATTTTACCAATATCCTCTATGTCTTGTTCTCTTATCTTTACAGACATCTATCTGATAAAATTTCAATTCTGAATTAATTTTGCTGTCTACCTTCTTTTCTATGTTAGTGTTCAAAATTGCTAGAGAAGTATTAAACATTCCTGTAGCCACAAAACACTGCTATATTTAAAATGGATAACCAACAAGGACCATACTGCATAGCACAGGGAACTCTGCTCAGTGTTACGTGGCAGCTTGGGTGGGAGGAGAGTTTGCAGGGGAATGGATACATGTATGATTGAGTCCCTTTGCTGTTCACCTGAAACTATCACAATATCATTAATTGGGTATACTCCAATGTAAAATAAAAAATTAAGAAAACAAGCAAAAAGAAATACTCCAGTAGCCACAAATTTATATTCCTAGATCTTTTGACCTCTTCTGCAACCTGCTTCATCAATTCCCTTTTCCACTTCTTTCAACAAATATTCCATATTGATCTTCAAGCCTTCCCTATCCCCCACTTTTATTCTTTACAATTAAATACCTATATTGTAAGGAATTTTAATCCATAAAACATGGATTATATGCTCTTTTGTCCCCTTCACCCTCAGAATTTTAATAGACACTCTACCTAAAGGATTGCACGAGCCTCCTTTGTGGCCAATCATGACCCAGACCTCTGTCCTTTATTTTCTAAACATCTTCCAAGATTTTAGTGCATCAGTTCCATCCTTTCCTTCTCCTTTTTTTCTTGGCTTTAGCCTTAGTTTTCAAACATGTATAATGTGTCTAAGTACCAACCCGTGCAACCAGGAAAAAAAATAACTAGCAAGATATTTATTTGAAACTTAATTCCCTTGTTGTCATCTGATTCCTATTTTTCTTTTACCAGCATGTTTCTTGAAATATCTTATTTTTCTCATTTCCCATCTACTTTTTGATATGATATAATCACACACCGTCTCTATCATTTCATTGAAACCGTTTTGTCAGAGTAACTAAGGATCTCCTATAATTATAAATTGGTGAGTTTTTCATCTTTCTGAACTTACTAGAGGAGTAGGAACACTCTTTTGTTATTAGGGCTCTATTTTCTCTCTCTTTGACTTGTCTTTCTCAGTCCACTATGTTTTTTCTTGTTTCCTGCTGACTTCTTAAATGTCTCTCAACATTGACCTATGGTCATTCTCACTCTGCATACACTCCCTGAAGACTTTTTCCCACTCTCTTAGTTTTAATTACCAGCCAATGTTCATGAGTCCCATTTGTATATTTCTAATGCTAATGTCTACACTGAAATTCCAGTTTATATATCCAACCTCCTTCTGAAGATGTTTTCAAAACCATCTCAAACTTGGCATGAACTAGTCTTTCTCTGTTACATTGGTCCTGGTCCTGTATAACCTATTTCTGATAAAACAATTGTCCAAATGCAATTTTTTAAATACAATATTTGAGATACAATGTCAAATTCTTTCTTTTCCTTACTCCTTCCTTCCAGGAAGTCCCCTACTAAATATATCTACGAAGTTGTTTATATATCTATAATCTTTCCTCTAACCAGCTCATTGTTTCTTTCTTTTAGACCTTCCTTGGGTATTAGCCCTTATAATTGGTGCCTAACAATGGCACCCCACTCCAGTACTCTTACCTGGAAAATCCCATGGATGGAGGAGCCTGGTGGGCTGCAGTCCATGGGGTCGCTAAGAGTCGGACACAACTGAGCGACTTCACTTTCACTTTTCACTTTCATGCATTGGAGAAGGACATGGCAACCCACTCCAGTGTTCTTGCCTGGAGAATCCCAGGGACAGAGGAGCCTGGTGGGAGGCCGTCTATGGGGTCATACAGAGCCGGACGCGACTGAAGCGACTTAGCAGCAGCAGCAGCAGGGCTTCCCAGGTGGCCTTTGGGATAAAGAACTCGCCTGCCAATGCAGAAGACATAAAAGACACAGGTTCAATTCCTGGATTGGGAAGATTCCCTGGAGGAGGGCATGGCAGTTCATCCCAGTATTCTCGCTGGTGAATCCCTTGGACAGAGAAGCCTGGCAGGCTACAGTCCAAAGAGTTGCAAAGAGTCAGACATGACTGAAGTGCCTTAGCATGCATGCAATGAGTGCCTAACTGCTGTCTGCAGGTAGCACTTCTTTCTTCCAATCCATCCTCCATGGAATTAGCATAACCATTAATATTCCACCTGAAATGAGATCTGATCTTGCCACCTGGCTGTTTTAGAACCCTTTGTTGGAACCCTGTTCCCCATAAAATCTTCACACTAGAAAATTTACTATTTTATACTGCATAAAATAGTATAAAACACTCTTTACTATTATATACTGTATAGCCCTCCATGACCTAACTTTTACCTTCTCTCCTGCCTTGTCCCACCTCTTATTTTATGCACTTGGAATCAAATGACTTGCTGTGTTTCTCACACACCATGCTGTTTCACAGCTCTGTGCTTTAACTCATGCTGCTTAACTGCCCTGAATGTACTTCCCCATATTCTCTGCCTGGATAACTCTTATTCATCCTTAAAACTTTAGTTCTCACCATGCTGTCTTCTCAGGAAATCTTCCTGTATCTCCCTGGTCTAAGTGGAAATACCCTGAGCATCCCTGTAGCTAAGTGTATCCCCACAGCCCTACTTTCATATCCTGTTGAATTTTTTGTGTTTTTCTCCCTACTCGTTGTGAGCATCTCATCCGCAAGGACTATCTTTTTCTTCAAAATGGATTCATTTAGGATTCTCAGCTTACTGGAGTGAGACATAAAACTAGTTTATTTTTCTAATAACAGACACCTACTAAGTTGATACCTCCTACTTTCTCACTTGCCTCCTCTAATGACATCTCTGTTCACTTCTGCATGTGGTCAGTAATTTTAGCTGTGAGAATAGCAAACTTCTAGTTCCTAAGACCCAGATATATCTGTTTTAAGATAGTTAATTTATGGTCTTTTAAAATAAAGCCTCCTTTTCTCTCCCTACCAAGTTATTGCTCCTCTTTGTGATATTGACTGGTTACAGCTGCCTTCTGTGGGGGAGTACCACATGGGGTACATTTGATGGTACTTAAGAGATCTTAAGTGAGATGAGATGCCTCTATCTCATTCCTTGTCCAGAGACATCATATGGGTTTTAACCTCCACCCCTAGTTGCATGCACATACATACAGATATATAAACTTACACACAAATACAAACAGACACTGCTATTGATATTAGCCTTTCCAAATTTAGTAAATTATGTTTTGGGGATGGTTAGCATGCAGAGGACAACCACATTTTGAAGTATTTTCTTGCCATAGTAGCTCCAAAGGTGGGCTGCAGCACTGGAACACTCTCAAAATCTACCCCTTCACTCTTTGTCTTTCTATATCCCTAGAAGTATTAAGCAATCATTTATTCAGCATTTCAGAAACTTTCAGAGGTAAGATGGTGAATATTCTTGCAAGTGTGTGTGCTAAGTTGTTTTAGTCATGTCTGACTCTTTGTGACCTCATGGACTGTAGGTCACCAGGCTCCTCTGTTCATGGAATTTTCCAGGCAAGAATACTGGAATGGGTTGCCATTTCTTCCTTCAGGGGATCTTCCCAAACTAGGGATCAAACCCACTTCTTTTATGTCTCTTGCATTGGGAGATGAGTTCTTTACCACTAGCACCACCTAGGAAGACTAATATTCTTAATAGAACAGTGTTCCCAGTTTGCAGAGTGACGTTCATAGGGCTTCTCTCACTCTCTCTAATTGAGATGTATTAAAGAAATTGCCTTCATTAACAGTGAAGTGAAGTGAAGTGAAGTGGCTAGTCATATCTGACTCTTGGCAGTCCCATAGACTATAGCCTCCCAGGCTCCTCCATACATGGGATTCTCCAGGCAAGAGTTCTGGAGTGGGTTGTCATTTCCTTCTCCAGGGGATCTTCCCAACCCAGGGATCAAACCCTAGTCTCTCGCATTGCAGGCAGACACTTTACCCTCTGAGCCACCAGGGAAGTCACATTAACGGTGCTCAACTCCAAAATTTGACTACATGTTCTCATCTCCCATCCAGCTGCTGGTTACAATAAATATTAGGCTGAAATGGTCCTCTCAGCCTCAACAGCTCACAATTCCCTGAACTTAAGTTGTTAAAAAGTCTTATTTATTAACACATTCATCAAATCCTACTATATGCTGGCCGAAAGTGAAAGTGTTAGTTGCTCAGTCATGTCCCACTCTTTGCAATCCCATGGACTATAGCCTACCAGGTTCCCTTGTCCTTGTCTGAGGAATTTTCCAGGCAAGAATACTGGAGTGGGGTGCTGTTCCCTTCTCCAGAGGATCTTCTCAACCCAGGAACTGAACCTGGGTCTTGAGCATTGCAGGGGAATCTTTATTGTCTGAGCCACCAGGGAAGCTGTGACCGCTGATGTAGTCGATGCTAAATTGACCACAGTGAAGACAACAGATAAAATCTCTCATTTAGTGGAGCTTAAAGTTTTGAGCCTTAGCAGGCAAAGCTGAGAAAATCTTTGGTACCTAAGAGCATTCTGTTGTGTCATCTTTCAATTGCCAATATCTAACATTTAGTCAGTGGTATGCTGCTGCTGCTAAGTCACTTCAGTCATGTCCATCTCTGTGTGACCCCATAGACGGCAGCCCACCAGGCTCCCCTGTCCCTGGGATTCTCCAGACAAGAACACTGGAATTGGTTACCATTTCCTTCTCCAATGCATGAAAGTGAAAAGTGAAAGTGAATTCACTCAGTCATTTCTGACTCTTAGTGACCCCATGGACTGCAGCCTACCAGGCTCCTTCATCCATGGGATTTTCCAGGCAAGAGTACTGGAGTAGGGTGCAATTGCCTTTTCCGAGTCAGTGGTATAGTTGATCAATAACTATCTATGAAATGAAAATGAGCAAATTACATGATGTACAGTGGGGGTTAAACAGTTATATTTTTCCTATTTCTGTTGATGGCATTTTTAAGGTTTTAATTTAAATTAACTTTCCAACTTTATACTTGATTGAGTTTCATTTTAACTCAAAATGATCCATTTAAAACTTTTGTTAACTCTGTTTGTCAAAATAAATCTAGATTAGGTTGAAATAACATACAACACAAAGTCTCAGTGCCTTGAAATAACAAAGTTGTCTATTGCTCAAGTTGAGTCAACCGTGTTGATAGAATCTGCCACTTGGAGTGTTGCCCATCAGGGAACCAGGGTAAAAAGATCTGGGAAGTTACCAACCAGAAGTTAAATGCTCTACCCTGTCTGCCCACAGTCAGTTGAGTAGAACTAGTGGCGTGGTTCATCAATCTTCAAGGAGAGTAAAGAAGGTAATATTCCCATTCACCATAAAACACTAAGAACAAATGCATTGTTAAAAACTGAGTTAAATTTCCAAGAGGCAAAACACCATCGCCAAGCCTGTATTATTGACTTCAGTCTCTCTGTGATCTCTCCTTCAGGCTTCTGACAGTTTTATGATCTACTCTACGATGCAGTAAAATCAAACATTAAAAGATCTGGCATTTTCCTGCAAAATAACAAAAAAAAAAAAAAAAAAAAAAACCCAAACCTCCTTTGTCCAAGCCAACCTGTCTGAAGCAATCATTTTTGGGGTGACATAGAAGAACTCTATGAAAATGACAGGATTCTGAAATTCCTGTGAACAGCAGATAATCCAAAACAAACATCGTCTCTCAATCTGAGAATTATGAACAGTTTTTTCCTTTGTAATTTGCTGCACAGGGCAGTTCTGTGCACTGGAGAATGATTAACAATTACCCTGTTTTCTACTCACCAGATGTCAATGATGCTGAAGAATTGATGCTTTTGAACTGTGGTGTTGGAGAAGACTCTTGAGACTCCCTTGGACTGCAAGGAGATCTAACCAGTCAATCCTAAAGGAAATCAGTCCTGAATATTCATTGGAAAGACTGATGCTGAAGCTAAAACTCCAATATTTTGGCCACCTGATGCAAAGAACTGACTCATTGAAAAAGACCCTGATGCTGGAAAAGATTGAAGGCAGGAGGAGAAGGGGACAACAGAAAATGAGAAGGTTGGATGGCATCACCAACTTGATGGACATGAGTTTGAGCAAGCTGCAGGAGTTAGTGATGGACAGGGAAGCCTGGCATGCTTGCAGTTCATGGGATCACAGAGTCGGACATGACTGAGCAACTGAACTGAACTGAGATGTCAATAGCCCCTCCCTCAAATTGTGCCAACTAAAAATGAGTTCAAATATTGACAGGTGTCCCCTGGTAGGACAGATTCCCAGAGGACAAAACCCACCTCTGGTTTGGAACCAAAAAGGCAATGGCACCCCACTCCAGTACTCTTGCCTGGAAAATCCCATGGACGGTGGAGCCTGGTGGGCTGCAGTCCATGGGGTCGCTAGAGTCGGACATGACTGAGAGACTTCACTTTCACTTTTTGCTTTCATGCATTGGAGAAGGAAATGGCAACCCACTCCAGTGTCCTTGCCTGGAGAATCCCAGGGACGGGGTAGCCTTGTGGGCTGCCGTCTATGGTGTCACAGAGAGTCGGACACGACTGAAGCGACTTAGCAGCAGGTGTAGAAGAACTTAATAAAAGCCTAGTGACACTCACATGATTTTTGGTTGCAAACAAATAAGCTATTGAATAAATTCCTCAGCCTTTCCACCTCTGAAGAACCTTATTCCTGAAAAATTTCTTGTGCATTTCATATAGATGAGAAATCCTGTCCATTCCAGCAAGAGATATTAGTTGACCAACTAGTCAAATTAGTTGACTAGTTGCTTACAACTAGTTTGAATTTCTTGAACAAAGATAGCCAATATCTTTTCTGTTCCTCAAGTTAAATATCCTCCATTCCTTCAAGATAGCTAGATAGCTTTTCCACTGGAGAAAAAAAAAAAAAAAAGAATAAGGCTGAGAAGAATAATTTTTTTTAGTTAGTACCTTAAGCTGGGGCTTCCCTTGTGGCTCAGCTAGTAAAGAAACCGCTTGCAATGCAGGAGACCTGGGTTCGATCCCTGGGTTGGTAAAATCCCCTGGAGAAGGGAAAGGCTATCCAATCCAGTATTCTAGCCTAGAGAATTCCATGGACTGTATAATCCATGGGGTTACAAAGAGTCGGACATGACTGAAAGATTTTCACTTCACTTCACTTCTCTTTAAGCTGAAATAAGGGCTTCCCTGGGGGCTCAGACAATAAAGAATCTGCCCACAATGCAGGAGACCTGGGTTCAATCCCTGGATCAAGAAGGTTTCCCAGAGAAGGGAATGGCAATTCAACTTCAGTATTCTAACCTAGAAAATTCCATGGACAGAGGAGCCTGGTGAGCTATAGTGCATGGGGTCACAAAGAGGCAGACACGACTGAGTGACTAAAATACACACAAGCTGAAATAAGAAAAAAAAAAAAATCTTGACTTAAACTGCCTTATAGAAATTTGTGAACTCATAAAGAAGAAATTCTAGAGGTATGGCAAGTTTAAGAATTGGTCTAGCAAGGTCAAAAGCCCTGGGTTCCTTTCCCTTTTTCACTTTGACATTAATGATGTTGGCTACATCTCCCCACTGGGAATAAGCTGCTGCATTAGTTTTAGGTGTTGTAATACAACATAACAAGAATAGATTCTGTCTCTCTGTGGCTCTGTTAGAAGTTAGAAAACCTTGCCAAGAATAGAGGCTGCTGGACTGGGGACTGGAAAACCAAGGTTACTCCAGTTACCCCAAGCCTTGAAGGAAGTGCATTACTAACTCTGAGCTTCTGTTTTCACATCTGTTATGTAAAAGAATTAGATTGTATGATCTTAAATACTCTACTCACTTTGCAACTTTATAAACCTATGTGAAATATTTGTCTTCTTTAGCATAGATATGTAATTGGAATCTGAAAACTAAATAAGCATTCAGGTGTGTTCATTTTCCTGCTGAAGAATGAAATTTACTTCTCTTCAGATGACTTCATTGTTAAGTTTTGTTTTACTCTGTTCTGGGAAGTGAATGACTGTAAGAGCTTGAAGGTGTTGCTAGGTGGAGGGAGGGAATTTCTTCTTAGTCTTTCTAAGGTCCCAGAGGCACTACCCATCTTCAACTCATCCAATCAATAGTCAGTTAGAGCTGAGGAGAAACAGTGAGTAAAAATTACCGAATCGATCTGTCCTGCCCCACTTGGGCCATCATTCACTCTCTGCACTTCCGAGGTTGTGAAGGGACCACTCAGGTTAATGGAAACACAGTGGCAGACCCGATCCTGTGTTTTTTCATTTCTTCTCTCTTGCCCTGGAGTGAATGCAAAGGTTTAAGAGAGTCAGAGAGGCCAGGAGCTTCTTGATGGAAATTCCCATCTAGACACCTTTCAAAATTCACCAACACTAACAGTGGAATCTATTCACTATACTTGGGGAAAAGAAACATAATATGGGGAAGTGAGAAGGAAGACAATGATGTCATATCTATCCAAAAATATGAAGGACATTCAGGAGAGGAAAATCCATTCCATAAAACATCTTTAAATTGAGATTGCAGTTGTTCTCCAGTAAGTATAATTATTGATATTTTTGATACACTTGAATACTGTTTACTTTTAGAAGAGCCTCTTAAGAAATCTTCCATTAAACTAAAACATTCAACACTTTTTAATGATTACCAGAATCACTTGTTGTTTTGTACAAATACTGAACACCATGGTACAATGAAGGAAGTTTTGTTAGAAAACTTAGATTTAATATTAATCAGTTTTATAGTGTCAAACAAGTAATTTAAAGATTGTAGTTCTTTCCCATCAAATCAAAGATAAAGTGAAGTGGTTAGGGTGGACTTTCTCCAAAGTGATCCTTTCTGGCTATAAAATTCTTAATCTGTGATTATTTGATTTTCATTTAAAAGTAGAGCTGATTATGCCATTTATCTGTAACATTAGACATAAAAAAGAAACCTAGTAAATTCCAAATTGTTTCAAGGCCTGCAAGCCCAAAGAATGAAGTGCAGCTTCTTAAAAATTTAAATTTATCTTATTGCAAAGCACCAAGAAATTTTTTTTAAACTTATTAGTAATTTTTAAAATGCAAAGTTCATGAAACATTTTAGGTTTTCAAAGAGAATTCAATCAAAGTAGTCACTTGTGTTCAGCTGAATAACAACAAAAGAATTAAAATAATGAAGAATAATGAAATATGTGTTACCTTTTGTTAAATTTAGTTTTGCCTGGGTTTCTGCTGGGGCCCCAGAGTGAGTGTTGTCAACATTCCAGAGAGAAGTCTCATAGAATGAGATGTGGCTCATTCACAGTAAGGGGTTTACATTGGCCACATTTTGATTAGGTAGAGATTTCTTTCGAAGATATTCTGTCTGCAGGAAGGAAGGTGCTGCGTCTCATTCTGGTGGAATTGAAACTTTAAGGAGGTGACTGAACCTGGAATCTTCTATGTAATTTTCTTTGTAGGATAACTCGTCTTCTGGTTGTTTTCTAAATATTGGAACTCCAAAGCATTGCCTGAATCGGACATCTTTCTTTTCTCTTGTGCATTCTCCCAAAGAACTGCATCAAATCCCATGGCTTTGATGACATCCTCACACCAGTGACTCCTAAATCTGTACCTTTGGACCCGATTGTTCCTTACACCAGAGAAGGCAATGGCAGCCCACTCAGGTACTCTTGCCTGGAGAATCCCATAGACGGAGGATCCTGGTGGGCTACCGTCCATGGGGTCGTGGAGTCGGACACGACTAATGCGACTTAGCAACAGCAGCAGCAGCAGCCCCTTACACTGCTGAACTCAAACAACATGCCCTATTCTGATACTGGTACACAGACAGCTAAAAAACATCTCAAATTTGACTTGGCTCACACTCACTTTTAATCCTCCACTTGAAATTTTCTTCTTCCTGTCTTTTCTGCTTTATAAATGACCACCTAAATAGCCAAGGAAATTCTACTTGATGCTCGGTGGTGACCTAAATGGAAAGAAAATCCAAAAACAAGGGATTTGTGTATACATAGGGCTTCCCAGGTGGCTCAATGGTAAAAGAATCCACCTGCCAATGCAAGAGACACAGCTGGCAAGGGTTCAGTCTCTGAGTTAGGAAAATAGATCCCCTGGAGGAGAAAATGGCAACTCACTCCAGAATTCTTGCCTGGAAAACTCCAGGGACAGAGGAGCCTGGCGGGCTACAGTCCATGGGGTCGCAAAGAATCATGTTACCGAGCAGCTGAGCTGAGTGTGCACACATAGCTGAATCACTGCTGTACAGCAGGAAATAACATTTTACGATAACCCTGTATGCAAGAAAGCAAAAGAGACACAGATGTACAGAACAGATTTTTTGACTCTGTGGGAGAGGGAGAGGGCGGGATGATCTGGGAGAATGGCATTGAAATATGTATAATATCATATAAGAAACGAATCGCCAGTCTAAGTTGGATGCAGGATACAGAATGCTTGGGGCTGGTGCACTGGGATAACCCAGAGGGATGGTATAGGAAGGGAGGTGGGAGGGGGGTTCAGGAGTGGGAACTTATGTACACCCGTGGAGGATTCATGTTGATGTATGGCAAAACCAACACAGTATTGTAAAGTAAAAAATAAAAAATAAATAAATAAAGTGGCTCCAGGTGGCGCTAGTGGTAGAGAATCCGCCTGCCAATGCTGGAGACTGAGACAGGTGTTTGATCCCGCGGGTCTGGAAGATGCCCTGGAGACGGAAATTGCAATCCACTCCAGTATTCTTGCCTGTTAAATCCCATAGACAGAGGAATCTGGCAGGCTGCAGTCCATGGGCTCGCAAAGAGTCAGACACAAATAAGCATGTGCGTGCACACACACACACACACACACACACACACACAAACACACCCAATAAAATTTTTTTAAATAAAAACATTATTTTTGATCCTTCTTTTTCCTTCACCTATACTTCCTCAATCTCTAACTCATCTTCAACTTTGATCACTGTATTCTTCAAAATATATTTTGTATCTGGCCATAATTTTTCCTCCCTCAAACTGCTACATTTATCCAAGATAACACATTAATCTCATCCAGTAGCCCTGATTCTCTTTGTCACCCTAACATCCAATCACCACAGATGGGAAAATGACCTTAAACGAAATAGATCTCATCTCATCTCATTGTCTTGCTAATACCATTCAATGGCTACCTTCCTTGTAGAATAAAATGCAAATAATTTGCTTGCCTTACAAAGCCCTATTCAACCTGGCCTTTCTTACATCATCTTATCTAGAGTTTCTTCTAAAACTTCACTTCCCCCACAGTAGCCTTCTTTTTCTTCCTTGAGTAAATCAGGCATGTTTGGACCTCAGGTCCTTTATATTACTGCTTCCTTTGAATCTTAGATTAAATTCCTCTTCCTCAAAATTCTTTGACCACCTAGTCTAAAGTAGCTGTCACATCACTGTACCTTAATTCTTTGCTTGTGTTTGTGTGTGTGTGTGTGTGTGTGTGTGTGTGTGTGTTAGTCTGTCAGTCCTCTCTGACTCTTTAAGATCCCATGGACTATAGTCTGTCAGGCTCCTCTGTCCATGGAATTCTCCAGCAAGGATACTGGAGTGGGTAGCCATTCCCTTCTCTAGGGGATCTTCCTGATCCAGGGATTGAACCAAGTCTCCTCCATTGTAAGCAGATTTTTTTTACCATCTGAGCCAATAATATATAATTTACCTGATATGGGCTTTCCAGATGCCAGTAGTGGTAAAGACTCCACCTGCCAATGCAGGAGACACAAGAGACTCAGGAAACATGGGTTCAATCTTAGGATTGGGAAGATTCCCTGGAGTGAGAAATGGTACCCCACTCTAGTATCCTTACCTGGAAAATTCCATAGACAGAGGAGCCTTCCTTGGGACCACAGGGTTGGACATGACTGATCACACTAGCACTATACTTGATGTGTTTTTATTATTCCTCTGTGAATTGTTTGCTTATTTTCTGCCTACTCTCCTTTAAATATATGTCCTTCAAGAGTAGAGATGCTGCTCTTCTTATAGTGTCCATTCTTAGTAAATATTTAATAAATACTAATTGAATAACGGACCTGACAGTGTATCTTTGGAAAACGTCATATTTCTCTTTAAGTAAAGATTGCCTTTTTTTAAAAATTTATTATGGTGATGCAGAAGTCTAGGAATATGCTAAAAACCCTCAAGTTGTACCATTTTATTTATTTATGTATTTATTTATTTCTGGCCATGCAACACAAGGGATCTTTGTTCCAAGACTAGGGATCAACCATGCCCCCTGCAGGGGATATACAAGATCTTCCTTAACCACTGGACCACCAAGGAAGTCTCAAGACTGCTTTTTCAAATGAAGACTTTGAAGTATATGATTTATAACATTGTTTCTATTTTTCAATTATAAAATTATTTTTCCCAAAGGGCTTGAAATTGACTATCTTGATATTAATAGCATAGGCAATGATTAACAAATTATGAAACTATTTTGCAACAATGCCCTATATGTACATTTGTGAGTATACACTTTTAATTCTGATCATTTCTGCTTATCTCAAAGTTGTGAGTGGGTTCCAAGTTGCTTCCGTTATGTCTGATTCTTTGCGACCCCATGGATTGTAGTACAACAGGCTCTTTTGTCCATGGAATTCTCCAGACAAGAATACTGAAGTGACATCTTCCAGAGGATCTTCCCCACCCAGGGATGGATCCAGTGTCTCCTGCAGCTTCCATATTGCAGGTGGATTCCTAACGCTGAGCCACCAGGAAAGCCCCCATCTCAAAGATACTTGCTAAGATCTCCAACTTCCCAAACAGATATTCCTATCTGACAATTGGTATGGAGGTTTTTAAGAGTCAATTTCTCCCATCTTTAACCTTTTTTCTTGACTGTTAATGAACTGACTTTGTAAAGTTTCCAATTTTTCCTAATCATAGATAAATCCAGCTGAGATATGATCTATTCACATTTAAAAAAATAATAAGTACATAAACATCTTTTTAGTCTGATTTTGCTTTTAAAATAATTTTATTAATTACCTGAGAGGTACACTGTGGAAGAGGCAAAGGTAAAGTTTTTAAAAATGAATAGTCTTAACATTTAAAATTTTTCAGTTAAATACGTCATGGTATTACATTAAATACATTAGTTAAATACATTTTTTAGGTATGGAAAAAAGTTGCTAGTTACTCATTCTATTTTCCCATCTCTAATAACAGAAACATCTATGTTTAGTTGGACACCTAGACCATTTTTGCCATATTGCTTTAATGGAAATGATGAGTGTAATTTTCAGGTTTTGTCCCATAAGAGATCCACATGTAACTTTCTGGCTCATTCCTCTTTCTTCCCCTTTAACTAATAAAGGAAAAAGCTGGATCTTTGTCCTTGAACTCAGAGATAAAAACCATGTTTCAAGGTTGGCAGAACTCCCCTAGCAGCTTGGACCTGCTACACCAGAGAGAAATACAAGCTTCTATTCTTAATTAAGATATTTTACATTGGAATGTTTTATTATCACTGCTTAGATGATTCTTTAAATAATGTAGTTCCTCCAAATATATGTGTGTTTTCAAGTTTCAAACATGTGAATATAAGCTGAATTTTCGAACAAAGTTTGTAAGTCAGTCAGAAATCACCATATATATAATAAAAAGAAACATCAAGTAGGAACAGAATGTGGCTGAAAATGGGTATGAGAGATCTTTTGGGGGGTGATGAAAATGGCCTTAAAATTGGATCATGGCATAAATAGAACAATTTCATTATGTTTATTAAAGTCATTAAATTAAACTAAATTAATTTTTGCTGTGTAAAGTATATCCCAAAAAAGATTCTTGAAAAAGTAATGCTCTACTTATAAACTAAAAGGCCAATTAAAGTATTTTTATGGTTTATTTTGCTTTATTTAGGCTTAATGACAATATTGAAGATATATTTTCTGCAGTTAATAAATTTAAAAATTAGGAAATAGCGATAAAATAAAAAGTGAGAATACTATCTCCTCAATTGATAAAACATATTTATCATCTCTATTTGGATGATTTTTCTTCTGTGAAAAGACACCGTTCCTATCTGAATACAACTCTATCATGCGTCTCATGTATCTTACTCAAAGATTATCTGCAGTGATTGGAATAAATCAAGTTGCATTCATTTCTGTACAAAACTGTTAGACTGGACATGTTTGGGTAAAAAAATAATAGTTGGATATCCTGGTAAAATCGATTTGTAAGATTGATAGAAGCAACACAACAGGGTGGGAAGAATAAATGCTTAAAGATACAGGTAAGTCTACGTTCAGACAATGTAGTTTTATATGGATTCCCAGAGAATTATGAGCCAGTGGGCAATTTTATAATTAGGTAGGTATAGGTACCTTTCTGAAGGAGATCAGCCCTGGGATTTCTTTGGAATGAATGATGCTAAAGCTGAAACTCCAGTACTTTGGCCACCTCACGCAAAAAGTTGACTCATTGGAAAAGACTTTGATGCTGGGAGGGATTGGGGGCAGGAGGAGAAGGGGACGACCGAGGATGAGATGGCTGGAGGGCATCACTGACTCGATGGACGTGAGTCTGAGTGAACTTCAGGAGTTGGTGATAGACAGGGAGACCTGGCATGCTGCGATTTGTGGGGTCGCAAAGAGTTGGACACGACTGAGCGACTGAACTGAACTGAACTGTGGTGACTTTCTTGAAGTTCAACCTTGAGGCAGGCTATAAAGCAAAGAAACAGTTTCAAACACACACTCTGTTTGGTTTCATCTGTATATACACAAGCAGTGTCACCAATGATGCCAGTTCAATCACAAAGAACTCTGTCATATCCAACCAGGAACTTCCTGTAACTCTCCACCTCATCCATATGCTTCCACTGAAACATGCGATCTTATGATAATTTTACTTTTCACATGGAATGAAGTGAGTGAAAGTCTCCCAGTCATGTCCAACTCTTTATGACGCCATGGACTATAGAGTCCATGAAAATCTCCAGGCCAGAATACTAGAGTGGGTATCCTTTCCTTTCTCCAGGGGATCTTCCTAACCCAAGGATGGAACCCAGGTCTCCCAATTGCAGGCAGATTCTTTACCAGCTGAGCCACAAGGGAAACCCCCACTTTTTTGATAACAATTTGACTTTTGTTCATTTTCATAATTGTATTATGAGCTCCTAAAATAAAAGGAATAAAATATGTTTTAAGTTCAAAACTCAGAGCCTAACACAGTGCATGACAAATAATATGTACTTGGCAAATTCTTAGCAAAGTTATATGAGTTTTTAAGAACTCTAAGCCGAAATTAGGACCCCACAAAGTGGACAGCCCGACTGAAACTAATCTCAGTTTGTTCTATCTGAATGCACATACACACAAAAACTCCAAATGAAATAAAGATTGTTTCAAATAACAAAGGAAATTTTAACACCTTTGAACGTTACATATGTGGAGTTCCCTACATCTTAAAGGCATAAGTTAAACAATCAAGTTTATCCCTTATGAGACATTAAGCATGTAAATTTGCTTTTGAAGAATTAAGAAGACTGAGAAAGGACAGGCTTTGGCTTGTCAGGTATCATTTAATAGCAATTTTAATATTTCTGGGGAAAAAAAAGGTAGCACTAAGTCGTGTCCGATTCTTGAGACCCCGTGGACTGTAGCTGCCAAGCTCCTCTATCCAGGGGATTCTCCAGGCAAGAATACTGGAGCGGGTTGCCATTTCCTTTTCCAGGGGATCTTCCCAACCCACAAATCAAACTGAGGCCTCCCCTATTGCAGGCAGGTTCTGTACTGACTGAGCTACACAGGAATGGCTCTAAATAAGCTTCTGAATTGAGATTGGCTACCAATATGAGACTTTCTATCTACTGGAATAATTTACATTTCTATTCTCGTTTCATTGACCAACAATATATTTTCTGGTTTTCTTGATTTTGAAAACTTGAACTGTATTAATTGAACAGATATTTGAAGTGTGCACACGTCTGTATTTGTGTGTGTGTGCGTACATGTGATGCTACTTTCTATATTTGCAAAAGCAAGTGCCCTGGTTATAAAGGAAAGCTACAGAAAGAGTGTGGACAATTCAGTGAATAAGATGACCGAAAGCACAAATCAGTGATGGCCAGTAGCATCATCCATTGCAATGAAGATTAGAATTTTTATCAATGTTCCTTGTCCCAGAGTGGCACTTCAAGAGTAAATCATATCACTAATTATAGTCTATAAAAAGATTTTGGAGTGTTTTAATGGAAGTAATTATTTTCCCCCTGGTTCTTCTGTGTAACAGAATTCAGACATACTAATTTTCAGTCATATTAACTTAGAAATAATATATGTTCAGTTAAGTTATAGCTCTTGATCATGTCACATGAAGTCTACACCATAAATTCCAGAATATTGGAAAGATTTGCCTGCTGTTGTAAAATTCAATAGCAAATTACAGGAAAAATAAATTTTGTGGGTTTTTTTATTGAAAATGTTATAATATTTGAGACAAATAATACATTTTAATTTCCACCTAATATGATCTGGGATTAAAGAACATCTGAAATGTCTTCTGACCTTCGATTATTCAGAGCAGGTAACTGAATACAAAATCTTTAACTCACTGTGATACTTTTCAGTTTGGGTCTTAGCAAAGTCTAAAATTCACTTAATAAACAGTCTTCCAACTACCCTTAATAGACACCAAACTACTCAGATCCTGGAGATATTTTTATACAAATGAGGTTTATTCCAGTTCCTAAGAAGTATATGACATGCCTAGAAATAAAACTTTATCAAGCAAGAATTATATATGATAAAGTCAAAGAAAATATCTTTTAAAATTAGTATCAACAAGGTGAAAGAATCTCTCTCCTCCCTGTCAGCATCTGTGGCATTATAACTATGCCTTCTTGTGCTGTGAAGGTAAACTTGAGATGACGAAAATCCTTAAAAATACTTTTTGAACATCAAATACCATTGAAAAGCTTAGAGTGCCAAGTCATAAGAGTTGATATTTAGTATTATGAAATATAAAGTAGCTAATTATGATCAAATTAAGTTGTGCCCAGTTGCTGCTCACTCAACAATAAATGGAAGATTAGACAATTAAAATACCTGTAGTTCTAAATCTCTATTTTTCAAAGGCCATTTGTATGAAACCCCTAGAGTGGAGGACACTTGTATCAAAGCCCTAGAATACTGGAGTGGGTTGCCATTTCCTGCTTCCGGGGATCATTCGGATCCAGGGATCTAACCTCTCTCTCCTGCACTGGCAGGCAAGTTCTTTACAACTGAGCCACCAGGGAAGTCTGTGGCTTTCTTACATTTCCTCAAGTTTTGGCTCAGTAGGCACTAAGACATTGCAATTGAAAATACCAGGACAAACCATGCATATGTGTGTGTTAGTCACCAGTCGTGTCTGACTCTTTGCCACCCTGTGGTCTGTAGCTGGCCAGACCCCTCAGTCCATAGGATTTTCCAGGCAAGAATACTGGAGTAGGTTGCATAGCCCTTCCTTTCTCCAGGGGACCTTCCCCGCCCAGGGACCGCCTGTGCTGCAGGCAGATTCTTTCCCATCTGAGCCACCAAAGAAGCCCAGGACAAACCTGGTGAGATATATATATACGTATGCTGTTTAACAATAATCTACTTGCTTCCCAAAAGAGAATTTCCAACCCAGCTTTGTAACAAATGTGCCAGATACACAATGGGAAAAAGGGCCCATAGGGCCCAGGAAAAAGTATGCTTGTTTGATTCTGAAGAATTGAATTGTATTAACTAGGTAGCTACTTGTGAACGATTAATGAAGTAGGGGAAAGAAACATAGAAAGAAAAAAAAAAAGAAGAAAAGGGGAAAAGATTTTTATTTCTCAGATAACAAGAGAGAAAAGGCAGTACCCATTACCCAGAACAGTGTTCCTTAAAAAAATCTCTCAACCTTCAGAAGTCAAACTCAAGAGGCCAATGCTTATTTATTTATAATATCTCACTGTTTATTTAAGTCACTATTTATTCCCTTTTGCATTTGAGAGGAATTGCTTTCAGACTAAGAAAAAATATTTTCTCAGACTTACTGAAATACTAAACTACTCTCGACGTTGTTTTCTCCTACAGAAATTAAAGGGAATTTACGAAGTTTTGTTGCAACACCAAAAATTTAGATTTGAAAATTCAACACCACAGATGTAATCACAGCCAGACGCTAATTAAGCATCGGGCCAAATTTGGTCCTAAATACGTGTATGCATAATTCTTGACTTGAGCAGGAGTTGTCTGATTGTTTTCAAGGGCAGACATTGGCCAAACATTTATTGAAAAATCCAGGGAGAAAATATTTCTAAAGAAATATGGCACCTTATTGAATAATATTTACTTATGCTTAAACCTTTGTTTTGCACTATATAATATAGTTTATCATAATTTAATCATTGCTAATAATAGACTGTGATTTTAGAGCACATGGAAATTTTGCAAATCGAGTATTTTTAAATGCAACAATAGGAAAGTTTTCTACAGGAATTCTATGGTGCATCCTTACATAAGTGGAGATTAAATCTCTTAGAAAATCAATCCTGAATCCCAGGTTTATGGTTTTTTAATTAATTTTTATTGGGGTATAGTTGCTTTACAATCTTGTGTTAGTGTCTGCGGAAATAGTAGAGAACAGTTATATGAGTATCAAGGGGGGAAAGAGAGAGGTGGGAGGAATTGAGAGATTTGGATAAGCCTTTTCCTTTTGATAGATGTATGTTAAAACTATAGCTATTTTCTGATATTTTCCATATTCATTGAAAGACAAATATTCTTTATCACTTTCAAGCTTTTGCTAGTATACTAAGGAGGGGAGACACAGAAAGGATAAACAGTTTTCTCCATGAGAGGTTTCACTTTTCAAATTTTAATATGTCCAAGATTGTCTCAATTTAGGCTTTGGGTGATGGAAAAATACCGTATGAGAGGGAGGTAAGGAGGGCATTAAGATTCAGCAAAGATTCCCTGGAAACCACTTCTTAGCAAAGTTACTGCCAATACTTATGGAATGTTCTTTTTTTGTTGTTCCCTATGGGTTTTAATTTACTTTAGTATTTGATGTCATGGAAGGGGGAAAAAAGTACTTTAAACTGTGTCTATATATGATTTGAAGTGTCTATTGTTTCATTTTTCAGAGAAATTCTTTAGCTCCTTGTAGAATTCTTGTGTCTGAACTAGACTCAACTGCTGCTCTCTACAAGAATGGGACTGACACGTATACACCATTGATACTATATATAAAATAGATAACTATCGAGAACATACCATATAGCACCGGGAACTTTACTTAATGCTCTGTGGTGACCTGAATGGGAAGGAAGTCCAAAAGGGAGGGCTGTATATGTATGTATATGTACGGCTAGTACACTTTGTTGTACAGCGGAGACTAACACAACATTGTAAAGCAACTCTACTCCAAAAAAATTAACTTAAAGAAAGAGTTGCCCTATAAACTGGGAAGAATGTGAACATTCAGACCAATCTTGAAGGCCAAATACAGATTATTATAAATGGATTTGAACAGTAAGTAAGTAAGTTTAAAAGTAAGTTTCCTTACTTTTAAAAATATCTCTTTCCTCATCTATAAAATAAAGATAACAACACTTATCCTTAGAATTGCTATATTAACTGGAACAAAAACAAGGGGAAAGGGGCCTAGACTAATGAGCATGTGATAGGCTTTCAATTATTTTCATTCTTGTTGTTTTCTTTCCTCTCCTCCCCTTTCTCCTTCCTCTTCTTTCTCTATTATTGATGGTTATGTTCTTCTTGGAGCTGTAGATTATAAAACATATAATTGTCTACAAATTTTGGGGTAGATATCACACACACAAAGCCATGTTCACTGTGTAGAGTTTTGGGAATAACATAATAACAAATGTCAACTTTTTTCTTGAAATTCTAATTAGGTACATATAAAAAAGTTGGTTCTTTCCACTTTCACTTTACATGCCAGCATTTTTGAAACTCCTAGTGAATTCATAGTTTCCTACATATATATATATATTTCTCATTGAGAGATTATGGCCATGTGGGATTCCTTGAGTCTCATACAGTTAGGTGATCTGCTTTCTATAGATTTGCTATGAAAAGTCAACTCTTCTTATGGAAACTTAGAGCACACCGAAGGTGCCTTAGGAAAAGAAAGAGGGTAGGACAGCAAGTCATTTTCAAAAGAAAGGACTTTGTCATATTTGGAGCTGTGATTAGCTGGTGCTTTCAACCTGTGATGGTCTTCTTTTTTACAGAACACAATTCTGACTAGTTGACTAGAGTTCATTCAACGTTGCTTTTTTCTGACATCCTTCAGAACCCACACTGTCTCAACCATCATCATGCCTAGTGTTGTCTGTCTGGCTAGAGAAGAAATCATGGTTTTTCTTCCCTTCTCTGATTCAGCACTCTCACTACAAGGTGAAGACCAGACACTGAAAGGCCATAGCCATTGTATTCCTGGCTATAATCCTCTATTTTCACCACCTACTAAAAAACAACTGGCTTTAGTACATACTGTAACAATTTAATAAGGTAAAATTTATCCTTCTCTGGGATCAGTGAAATAACTTCCCAAAGGATGTGTTTTAAATTCATATTTTCAAAGGACAGAATATCAGAGAAACAGAGAAAAGCAAATTTGATAAATTAGACACTCTACATTCTAAGTCAGTCATGCTCATTACAACTAATAAGTCCAGTTCAAAATTAATTTTGATCATGGTCCATGTGGCCATGGCTATGAGCTATTTTACTTTAAAATGGTTCTTTCTTACTGAAAAAGAAAAAAAAAAAGAGAGAGAGAGATAAGGCAGCTATGATGTGCAAAGGAAAATAGTTATCTTTTGCTAACATGAAATGTAAAAATACGTTAATCACCAGCAGGTATTAATTAAATTATTGTTCACTGGACCTGAACACTCACTTTTACACCAAGTTCATAATATCACTTATTTTCTGTTAATGTTATAACACTGGTGATTCAGAAGGATGAAAGCGAGTGTCTGGCTCCATCCCTAAATGTCAACCGTTTAAGTGGTTTGACTTTTATTTTCTATTTACTTTGGTCAGTGTAAATTTCTATGGGTTTTGCTGGTTAGGGGAAAGGGGATTTGAGGATCTGTAGTCCTTGGTTATTAATATTTGACTTTGTTAGTGCTAGCTATTTACTATATGACTTGCAGGGGAAAAAAAGAAGAAGAAATCAGATATTCGTTCACGGCTCTTAAAATTCACGGGGAGTGTGATCACACATCGGGCCTGCAATCTCTATACACTGCTATTCTCTTCAGTCTCACGTTAAAGTAACAATGGCCTTTGATCTTTCATATATTTTACTTCTCTTGCCACTCTACATTCTTATAGAATCAGGAATTGATAGCTTTTCCTTAATATAGTCCAGAATATTTAACGTTTTGCTTAAGAACAGTCACAGTGGGTCAAAAGCATGGCCAGCCACGCTACCTATACATCTGCCCTTCCCTGGTGGTAAAGAATCCACCTGCCAATGCAGGAGATGCAGGAGACGCAGGTTTGATCTCTCCGTTGGGAAGATGCCCTGAAGAAGGAAATGGCAACCCACTCCAATAGTTTCGCCTGGGAAATTCCATGAACAGAGGAGCCTGGTGGGCTTCAGTCCATGGGCAGACATGACTGAACAACTGAGAACACACACACACACCTATACACCTATTGTAAGGTTGTGAGTGTGAACTCCGATGCCATCATCCTCTGAACTAATGGCATAGTTTAAATATCCCCAGTCCTGAACCCGATTCTATCAAGGAACACTGCAGAAAGCAACTCCAGGCAAGTGAAAAGGATGTTCTACAAGATATTACTCATTAACAGTTGAAAAGCTCTCCTACCAAAGGGTCTAATTTAGCTATCTGGAATTGGTCATGGAAGGTGGTCTAAATAACACAGGTAAATGGAGCCAGAGAGATACATTGGCAGCTCTTCTGCCATTCAGTCGTTCATTTTTACCTGATTACCCCAAATTGCCCTGTTCTTACTTGGTGATAGGGCCAATTCACGGACTACAGTGGATTAAAAGTAGTTAGTATTTCCTCCTGCTCTGAACGGTATATATTTATTATTTTCGGTATCTCCCTGTACACAAAGAATCTATTTTCTCTGTCAGTGAAAATATCACTTGTAAATGTATTCAAATAATTAGTTTTAATTTTCTAAGTACAATCCAGGACTTTTGAGAGCTTCAAGCCTTATAGTCAATAGAATTTTGGAGTATTCCTAGTTGGGTAATGTGATTTCTACAAATGGTTCTTCCAGGACTTATTCTTTAGTCGCAGAGTAAAACATAATCATTTATTTCTCAAAGTTTGGGAGGTGTCTCTGGTTGCTCATCTCACAACATTTGCTAAAATTTCACAGAAAGGACTAGGTCTTGTAGTTTATCTGGGATTATCAATTAGTCTACATGTATCATATTGAACAATGGTCTTTAACTCCTCTTGAACCACTTCTGCTGAGGGGCAATTTTTATGATCTGATTAATGTATTGTAGTAAATTATTCTTAATGGTCATCAAGTTCAAAGCTTGTCACATTAAATCATGATAGTATCCATGTGGAAAAATGTGTGCCTGTATATTGACTGTCGTTCTTTAAATTCAGATTGCTTCAGGCTGGACACAAAAATGAATATAGAGAAGAAGCCTTCAGACACATCCATCCTTGTGTTCCAGTCACCTATAGCCTGTTAGAATTCTGGTACTTTTTGTGTAGTCTTTCCCATATTGATCATGACTAAAGAAATGAGGGGAAAGCATTTAATTTAATCTCTGACAACACACTGTTGGTCTCTGTAGACAGTCTGCATTATGTGCTAAATGGACAGGGCTATTTGAAATAGGAGTTAAGAATACTCATTCTACTCCATCTAATACCATTTCCTTTATCAGAGCAGTGATTTCTTTTTATGACAGTCCAGAATTATATAATAATGTATAATTCCAAAGGGAAAAAAAAAAGAAAAATGTGGGCAATTCCAAAGGTGCCATTCTATCATATCCAATTAGTACTGGAGAAGGAAGGTGACTCAGTCAATACTGCATGAGAGTGTAATAAAGCCAGAATTCATCATTCACACATATTATTCATTCCAACTTTGAATTCTGATAATAGTGATATCAGTTCAGTTCAGCTCAGTTAAGTTGCTCAGTCGTGTCCGTCTCTTCCTGACCCCATGGACCACAGCTCACCAGGCCTCCCTGTCCATCACCAACTCACGAAGTCTAATCAAACTCATCTCCATTGAGTCGGTGATGCCATCCAACCATCTCATCCTCTGTTGTCCCCTTCTCCTGCTGCATTCAATCTTTCCCAGCATCAGGATCTTTTCCAATGAGTCAGCTCTTTGGATCAGGTGGCCAAAGTATTAGAGCTTCAGCTTCAGCATCAGTCCTTCCAATGAATATTCAGGACTGATTTCCTTTAGGATGGAGTGGTTTGATTTCCTCGCAGTCCAAAGAACTTTCAAGAGTCTTCACCAATGCAACAGTTCAAAACCAAAGGACTCTCAAGAGTCTTCACCAATGCAACAGTTGAAAAGCATCAGTTCTTCTGTGATCAGCTTTCTTTATAGTCCAACTCTCACATCCATACATGACTATTGGAAAAACCATAGCCTTGACCTGATGAACATTTGTTGGCAAAGTAATGTCTGTGCTTTTTAATATGCTGTCTAGTTTGGTCATAACTTGCCTTCCAAAGAGTAAGCATCTTTTAATTTCATGGCTGCAATCACCATCTGCAGTGATTTTGGAGCCCAGAAAAATAGTCAGCCACTGTTTGCACTGTTTCTCCATTTATTTGCCATGAAGTGTGGGACGAAATGTCATGATCTTAGTTTTCTGAATGTTGAGCTTTAAGCCAACTTTTTCACTCTCCTCTTTCACTTTCATCAAGAGGCTCTTTAGTTCCTCTTCACTTTCTGCCATAAGGGTGGTGTCATCTGTATATCTGAGGTTATTGATATTTCTTCTGGTAATCTTGATTCCAGCTTGTGCTTCTTCCAGCCCAGCATTTCTCATGATGTACTCTGCATATAAATTAAATAAGCAGGGTGACAATATACAGCCCTGACGTACTCATTTTCCTATCTGGAACCAGTCTGTTGTTTCATGTCCAGTTCTAACTGTTGCTTCCGGACCTGCATGCAGATTTCTCAAGAGGCAGATCAGGTGGTCTGGTATTCCCATCTCTTTTAGAATTTTCCACACTTTATTGTGATCCACACAGTCAAAGGCTTTAGAATAGTCAATAAAGCAGAAACAGATGTTTTTTCTGGAACTCTCTTGCTTTTTCCATGATCCAGCAGATGTTGGCAGTTTGATCTCTAGTTCCTCTGCTTTTTCTAAAACCAGCTTGAACATCTGGAAGTTCACTGTTCACGTTTTGCTGAAGCCTGGCTTGGAGAATTGTGAGCATTACTTTACTAGCGTGTGAGATGAGTGAAACTGTGTGGTAGTTTGAGCATGCTTTGACATTGCCTTTCTTTGGGATTGGAATGAAAACTGACCTTTTCCAGTCCTGTGGCCACTGCTGAGTTTTCCAAATATGCTGGCATATTGATTGCATCACTTTCACAGCATCATCTTTCAGGATTTGAAATGGCTCAACTGGAATTCCATCACCTCCACTAGCTTTGTTCGTATTGATGCTTCCTAAGGCCCACTTGACTTCACATTCCAGGATGTCTGGCTCTAGGTGAGTGATCACACCATCGTGATTATCTTGGTCACGAAGATCTTTTTTGTACAGTCCTTCTGTGTATTCTTGCCACCTCTTCTTAATATCTTCTGCTTCTGTTAGGTCCATACCATTTCTGTCCTTTATTGAGCCCATCTTTGCATGAAATTTTCCCTTGGTATCTCTCATTTTCTTGAAGAGATCTCTAGTCTTTCCCATTCTGTTCTTTTCCTCTATTTCTTTGCACTGATTGCTAAGGAAGATTTTCTTACCTCTCCATGCTATTCTTCAGAATTCTGCATTCAGATGGGTATATCTTTCCTTTTCTTCTTTCCTTTTCACTTCTCTTGTTTTCACAGCTATTTGTAAGCCCTCCTCAGACAGCCATTTTGCTTTTTTGCATTTCTTTTTCTTGCAGATGGTCTTGACCTTGTCTCCTGTACAATGTCATAAACCTCCATCCATAGTTCATCAGGCACTATGATGAACACTTCACTATTAATCATAAGGGATTTGATTCAGGTCATATTTGAATGGTCTAGTGGTTTTCCCTACTGTCTTCAATTTAAGTCTGAATTTGGCAATAAGGAGCTCATGATCTGAGATACAGTCAGCTCTTGGTCTTGATTTTGCTGACTATATAGAGCTTCTCCATCTTTGGCTGCAAAAAAATATGATCAATCTGATTTCAGTGTTGGCCATCTGGTGATGTCCATGTGTAGATTCTTCTCTTGTGTTGTTGGAAGAGGGTGTTTGCTATGACCTGTGCGTTCTCTTGGCAGAACTCTATTAGCCTTTGCCCTGCTTCATTCTTTAATCCAAAGCCAAATTTGCCCATTACTGTAGGTGTTTCTTGACTTCTTATTTTTGCATTCCAATTCCCTATAATGAAAAGGACTTCTTTTTTGGGGTATTAGTTCTAGAAGGTCTTGTAGGTCTTCATAGAACCGTTCAACTTCAGCTTCTTCAGCATTACTAGTAGGGGCATAGCCTTGAATTACTGTGATATTGAGTGGTTTGCCTTTTAAATGAACAGAGACCATTCTGTCGTTTTTGAGATTGCATCCAAGTACTGCATTTTGGACCTTTTTCTTGATTATGATGGCTACTCCATTTCTTCTAAGGGATTCTTGCCCACAGTAGTAGATATAATGGTCATCTGAATTGAATTTACCCATTCCAGTCCATTTTAGTTCTCTGCTAAAATGTCAATGTTCCTGTTTGACCACTTATAATTTGCCTTGATTCATGGACCTAACATTCCAGGTTTCTATGCAACATTGCTCTTTACAGCATCAGACCTTACTTCTATCACCAATCACATCCACAACTGGGTGTTGTTTTTGCTTTGGCTCCATCTCTTCATTCTTTATGGAGTTATTTGTCCATTTATCTCCAGTAACATATTGGGCACCTACCGACCTGGGGAGTTCATCTTTCAGTGTCCTATCCTTTTGCCTTTTCATACTGTTCATGGGGTTCTTAAGGCAAGCATACTGAAGTGGTTTGCCATTCCCTTCTCCAGTGGACCACATTTTTTCAGAACTCTGCACCAAGACTCGTCCATCTTGGGTGACCCCACACAGCATAGCTTAGTTTCATATAGTTAAATGAGGCTGTAGTCCATGTGATTAGACTGGTTAGTTTTTTGTGATTGTGCTTTTAGTCTGTCTGCCCTCTGATGCCCTCTCTCAGCGCTTACTGTCTTACTGGGGCTTCTCTTACCTTGGACATGAGATATCTCTCCACGGCTGCTCCAGCAAAGCACAGCTGCTGCTCCTTACCTTGGACATGGGGTATCTCCTCATGGTCACCACTACAGACCTTGGACATAGGGTATCTCTTCTGGCCGCTTGGCGCTCCAGCACTGCACAGCCATGGCTCATCACTCCAGCACCGCGCAGCCGCCGATATAGACACAGAATATTTAAAATTTTCTATTACTCCATTTTCTAGTTTGCAGCCTAATTCTCATGGTCTTTACCTACCACCACAGCATCTCTATACCACCCAGTTTTATTTACCTTTGACCTTTTAGATATTTTCTTTCTATCCTCCGTGGGAATATCTGTACAATGAAGCAGGGTATTCAATAACTCAAAAAGTTTTGCATGCTATTCCCAGACCATTTCAAAGCAAAATGCCTTTGATCTTCCACCTGGGATAGGGTGAACAGATCTCATCTATCATTAATATTTTTCAAGTATCTGGCTTTAACTGATGAGATAAATTAAACCCTTTGTTTCAGAATTTTCCATTCTAAATCATGATCCTCATGCTTGGATTTGAATTTTTCTAGGCTGGGATAATCACTGCAGATGGCAACTGCTTGCTCTTTGGAAGAAAAGCTAAGACCACCGTAGATAGTGTATTAAAAAGCAGAGACATCACCTTTGTCAACAAAGGTCCATATAGTCAAAGCTACGGTTTTTCCATTAGTCATGTATGGATGTGAGAATTGGACCATAAAAAAGGCTGAATGTGGAAGAATTGATGCTTTCAAACTGTGTTATTGGAGAAGACTTTTGAGAGTCTCTTGGACACAAAGGAGATAAAACTATCAGTCTAAAATAAAATCAAACCTGAATATTCATTGGAAGGACTGATGCTAAAGCTGAAGCTCCAATACTTTGGCCAGTTTGAAGAACTGATTTACTGGAAAAGACTCTGATGCTGGGAAAGATTGAGGGCAGGAGGAGAAGAGGAAGACAGAGGATGAGATGGTTGGATGGCATCACTGACTTGATGGACAAAAATCGAGCAAACTCCAGGAGATATTGAAGGACAGGGAAGCCTAGCATGCTGCAGTCCATGGGGTCACAAAGAGTCAAACATGGCTTGGTGACTGAACAAGCCTGGATATATTTGACATATTTGAGGAACCTTATACAGAGATACAGGAGGATGCAAAGCAGCTTTCTTATCCCACTAGAATCTGTAATGTTTTATCAGCTCAATGATGCCAGCCACATTAGCATTATCTTTTTCATCCTAGTTTTCAATACCCATCTTGACAAAGTCAGCCAGGTAAACCAGATAGCATTTCACCTCCTTGCTTTTTTAAATTTCTTTTCCCATTTTCCTGCCAGAATGCCATCTTCTGTCTGGGTAGCATGACTCTTCCCCCATCATTTATCCCCATGCATGGTTGCCAAGTTAGCAAATCTGTTGTCTTCTGAATGTATTCTTTCTCTCCTATCTCTTTCCCCCATTCTAAGAGCATGGTTATTTATATAGTTTTGTATCTACCCTGTTCCATGTAAACGGCATCAAGTTATTTGTATCTTATTATCCTACAGTCAGTCTTAGATTGCTTGCCTCTAGTTACTGTTTTGAAAGTATTATTCCATCTGTTAGTCAAAGAGATTGTACGGAAATTATTTCTCTGATGTTAACTCCTTCTTAGCTGGATTTCCTATTTCCTTTCCTAGTTTATCCTTCCTGTTACTGGATTCTAGGAGAAAATGGGGTATGTTTCACTTGTTTTAAAAATTTTTATCAAGAACCACTTTTGACCTTCTAAACAGATGTCCCATCCCCATCCTACAGCAGTTTCTGAATTAGATAATAATTTCATCTAGAATAATCTCAAACATTTTTACAATTATTTTAGCAACTCAACCTCCTGACTTAATAAAAGATCCTGCCATTTATTCCTTGGTGAATAAATAAAACTGTAATGATCAGCTTTCTTATTTCAGATCAAATCTGTTCTGTTAAAATCCATTGAAACCTCTGATTATTTTAAACAAAAAATTTTTCAATGAAGAGCGTAATTCCAGATAATAGATCATGGACACTGAATTAGTTGAAATCTGAATAAGTTATGGCTTATTATAATAGTAATTTCACTTACTTCAATTTGGGGGGTTTTGTTGCTCTATGAACACCTCATTCAGTGTGCTACCAGGTGGCAGAATCTCCAAATTCTTGAATATTTTTCTAGAATACCTTTTGCCAAAACACTGGGCCCATGAAATGCATCCTAAACAAACAAGAAAACAAAATAAATAAATTGGCACCAAATAAATTTGTAAGCCTTGACTTATGATATATACTTCATGAATTCAAAGAACATGTGCTTGCATGCTTAAATGCTTCAGTTGTGTCTGACTCTGAGACCCTATAGCCTGTAGTCAATCAGTCTCCTCTGACTATAGGATTCTCCAGGCAAGGATACTGGACTGGTTGCCATCCCCTTCTCCAAGGGATCTTCCCTGGAAATTAACAATTCTTAATTTTTCAATTAAGATTTTTAGAAATTTTGATATCTTATTTAAGAAAATCTTGATTTCCTCAAACTGTTTACAAGATGGCACCCTTTTCAAAAGAAAATCTTTTGGCATCTTCCAGAATTAGAATCCTATATAACAGGTTTTGGGAAGTGTGGATTTTTAAGATTGATTTAAAGCTATGTCTTTCTAGCACTCAAGGCTTCCTAACTTGCCCAAGTTTTCTAGATGACCAGTGCCTTAAAAAAGAAAATTTGTATTTCTAGTTGGAAGACAATTTATTTACAATATTGTGTTCAGTTCAGTTCAGTTGCTCAGTAGTGTCTGACTCTTTGCAACCCATGAATCGCAGCACGCCAGGCCTCCCTGTCCATCACCATCTCCCAGAGTTCACTCAAACTCACGTCCATCGAGTTGGTGTTGCCAACCAGCCATCTCATCCCCTATCGTCATCTTTTCCTCCTGCCCCCAATCCCTCCCAGCATCACAGTCTTTTTATTTTTTTTATTTTTTTTTATTTTTTACTTTACAATACTGTATTGGTTTTGCCATACATTGACATGAATCCACCACAGGTCACATCAGGTGGCCAAAGTACTGGAATTTCAGCTTTAGGATTATTCCTTCCAAAGAACACCCAGGGCTGATCTCCTTTAGAATGGACTGGTTGGATCTCCTTGCAGTCCAAGAGACTCTCAAGAGTCTTCTCCAACATCACAGTTCAAAAGCATCAATTTTTTGGCACTCAGCTTTCTTCACAGTCCAGCTCTCACATCCATACATGACCACTGGAAAAACCATAGCCTTGACTAGATGGACCTTCGTTGGCAAAATAATGTCTCTGTTTTCAATATGCTATCTATGTTGGTCATAACTTTTCTTCCAAGGAGTAAGCTTCCTTTAATTTCGTGGCTGCAGTCACCATCTGCAGTGATTTTGGAGCCCCCCAAAATAAAGTCTGACACTGTTTCCACTGTTTCCCCATCTATTTCCCATGAAGTGATGGGACCAGATGCCATGATCTTCGTTTTCTGAATGGTGAGCTTTAAGCCAACTTTTTCATTCTTCTCTTTCACTTTCATCAAGAGGCTTTTTAGTACCTCTTCACTTTCTGCCATAAGGGTGGTGTCATCTGCATATCTGAGGTGATTTATATTTCTCCTGGTAATCTTGATTCCAGCTTGTGATTCTTCCAGCCCAGTGTTTCTCATGATGTACCCTGCATATAAGTTAAATAAGCAGGGTGACAATATACAGCCTTGATGTACTCCTTTTCCTAATTTGGAACAAGTCTGTTGTTCCATGTCCAGTTCTAATTCTTGCTTCCTGACCTGCATATAGGTTTCTCAAGTGGCAGGTCAGGTGGTCTGGTATTCCCATCTCTTTCAGAATTTTCCACAGTTTATTGTGATCCACACAGTCAAAGGCTTTAGAATAGTCAATAAAGCAGAAATAGATGTTTCTCTGGAACTCTCTTGCTTTTTCCATGATCCAGCAGATGTTGGCAGTTTGATCTCTAGTTCCTCTGCCTTTTCTAAAACCAGCTTGAACATCAGGAAGTTCACGGTTCCTGTATTGCTGAAGCCTGGCTTGGAGAATTTTGAGCATTACTTTACTAGCATGTAAGATGAGTGCAACTGTGTGGTAGTTTGAGCATTCTTTGGCATTACCTTTCTTTGGGATTGGAATGAAAACGGACCTTTTCCAGTCCTGTGGCCACTGCTGAGTTTTCCAAATATGCTGGCATATTGAGTGCAGCACTTTCACAGCATCATCTTTCAGGATTTGAAATGGCTCAACTGGAATTCCATCACCTCCACTAGCTTTCTTCATAGTGACTGACTTCATGATCAGACCCATGTGACTTCACATTCCAGGATGTCTGGCTCTGGGTGAGTGATCACACCATCGTGATTATCTTGGTCATAAAGATCTTTTTTGTATAGTTCTTCTGTGTATTCTTGCCACCTCTTCTTAATATCTTCTGCTTCTGTTAGGTCCATACCATTTCTGTCCTTTATTGTGCCCATCTTTGCATGAAAATTTCCCTTGGTATCTCTAATTTTCTTGAAGAGATCTCTAGTCTTTCCCATTCAGTTCTCTTCTTCTAATTCTTTGCTTTGATTGCTGAGGAAGGCTGTCTTATCTCTTCAGATGCTTATATCTTTCCTTTTCTCATTTGCTTTTCGCTTCTCTTCTTTTCACAGCTATTTGTAAGGCCTCAGAAGACAGTCATGTTGCTTTTTTGCATTTCTTTTCCATGGGGATGGTCTTGATCCCTGTCTCCTGTACAATGTCATGAACCTCAGTCCATAGTTCATCAGGCACTCTATCTATCAGATCTAGGCCCTTAAATCTATTTCTCACTTCCACTGTATAATCATAAGGGATTTGATTTAGGTCATACCTGAACGGTCTAGTGGTTTTCTCTACTTTCTTCAATTTAAGTCTGAATTTGGCAATAAGGAGCTCATGATCTGAGCCACAGTCAGCTCCCAGTCTTGTTTTTGCTGACTGTATAGAGCTTCTCCATCTGTGGCTGCAAAAAATATAATCAATCTGATTTTGGTGTTGACCATCGGTGATGTCCATGTGTAGAGTCTTCTCTTGTGTTGTTGGAAGAGGGTGTTTGCTATGACCAGTGTGCTCTCTTGGCAAAACTCTATTAGTCTTTGCCCTGCTGCATTCCGTATTCCAAGGCCAAATTTGCCTGTTACTCCGTGTTTCTTGACTTCCTACTTTTGTATTCCAATCCCCTATAATGAAAAGGACATCTTTTAGGGGTATTAGTTCTAAAAGGTCTTGTAGTTCTTCATAGAACTGTTCAACTTCAGCTTCTCAGTGTTACTAGTTGGAGCATAGACTTGGATTACTGTGATATTGAATGGTTTGCCTTGCAAATGAACAGAGATCATTCTGTCATTTTTGAGATTGCATCCAACTATTGCATTTCGGACTCTTTTGTTGACCATGATGGCTACCCCATTTCTTCTAACGGATTCCTGCCCACAGTAGTAGATACAATGGTCATCTGAGTTAAATTCACCCATTACAGTCCATTTTAGTTCGCTGATTCCTCGAATGTCGACATTCACTCTTGCCATCTCCTGTTTGATCACTTCCAATTTGCCTTGATTCATGGACCTAACATTCCAGGTTCCTATGCAACATTGCTCTTTACAGCATCTGACCTTGCTTCTATCACCAGTCACATCCACAACTGGGTATTGTTTTTGCTTTGGCTCTGTCCCTTCATTCTTTCTGGAGTTATATTTCCACTGATCTCCAGTAGCATATTGGGTACCTACTAACCTGGGGAGTTCCTCTTTCAGTATCCTATCATTTTTCCTTTTCATACTGTTCATGGGGTTCTCAAGGCAAGAATACTGAAGTGGTTTGCCATTCCCTTCTCCAGTGGGCCACATTCTGTCAGACCTCTCCACCATGACCCGCCCGTCTTGGGTTGCCCCTTGAACATGGCTTAGTTTCATTGAGTTAGACAAGGCTGTGGTCCTAGTGTGATTAGATTGAGTATTTTTCTGTGATTATGGCTTCATTGTGTCTGCCCTCTGATGCCCTCTTGCAACACCTACCATCTTACTTGGATTTCTCTTACCTTGGATGTGGGATATCTCTTCACGGCTGCTCCAGCAAAGCTCAGCCACTGCTCCTTATCTTGGATGAGGGGTATCTCCTCACCACTGCCTCTTGAACATGGAGTAGCTCCTCTTGGCCTTCCTGTGCCTGAGCAGTCACCACTCCTTGGACAACACCAATATTGTGTTGGCTTCTGCCAAACATCAACATAAATCAGCTGTAGGTATACATGTCCCCTCCCTCTTGAACCATCCTCCAACCTACCCCATCCTACCCCTCCAGGTTGTCACAGATCACTAGGTGAGCTCCCTGCATCACACAGTGCTACAGTAAATCCCCATTGGCTATCTCTTTTAAATATGGCACTGTTTATGTTTCAACGCTACTCACTCAATTCAACCCACCCTCTCCTTCCCACACCCGTGTCCACAAGGCTGTTTTTCACGCCTCTGTTTTACAGCTCTCTGCTTTTCCCCTCCTCGCTTCCTGATTGTACCCTTTGCAGAGTTTCCTCTCTATCTAGCCTTGAACTGTTGCCACAAAATGCTTGTCCTTTCTTGTTTCTCTTTAGATTCTACTCTTTCTTCATGGCTCAGGTCATGTTCCATTGTTAGTTCTCTTAAGTTGTCTGCTTCTTATTGTCCTTACTTGTGCCAGTCCTTGACTTATTCTTTGTTATTATTATCATCATTGTCTTATTTTCATATATAAAAAAATAAAACTTAAAATCGTTCTAAATTTTTCCTCCTATTCTGTCTGAATATGGCTGCTCTTTTACGCAGGGCAAAGAACTACATTTCTATAGGCTTATTTGAGGACCCAGTGCAGAGTTCAAGCAGCAAAACCCTAACTTAGCAGATCTGATTTCGAACTTGACACTCATTTCTAAAACTACCCTGTAAAGAGGAACGATGATCCACTGAGCATGAACGAACAATGTTCGCCCCAAAATGTCTCTATCTTGCAACTGTAGTTACATGGATGTCTGTTTTAGGCCATTTTAGTTGTGTGTGGATATATCATATATAGATGATGGTGGTTCAGTTACTAAATTATGTCTGACTCTTTGTGACCCATGGACTGTAGCCCACCAGGCTCCTCTGATCATGGGATTTCCCAGGCAAGGATACTGGAGTGGGTTGCCATTTCCTTCTCCATATAATATATATGGGTGTGTGTATTACTGAATTCATTTGTCTCTCTATCTTTTTCCTTTTTTTGGCTCTATTTTATTTTGAAAGATGATCAAGTGTGCAGGTTGCATTTCCAGGTTCCCATATGACCTGGCTTCAGACTTTTTCAACCAATTAAAGGCCCTGTGGTAAGACTGGAGAGTAAGAAGAGAAGGGCAGGCTATTCTGTGTATTGGCCTCTTTTGGTTGGCTTTGATCTCTTCTTTTGAGTAACATTGACTCCTTCTCCTGATGAAATCTAGGATTGGTAAGAGCTTTTGACAACTGCTCATTTTAAGGTTGAGGTCTCTCATGTATTCCATTACTTGTGTCACAATCCCCTGCATGAAAATCTCTTTTTAATAGACTTGGAGTTATTTATATTTTCACTACGGCACCCTAATTGATATATCATCAAGTATTGACTGAATTACATCCAATTATTATTATGTTTTACTTTTCCACTATTTAAAACAGTATATGTCATCTGTTTCTCCCTATCATAGGCTTTCGATACCATATTGCCTATGGCAAAGAATTACATGCAATACAAATTCAGAGTGTAGAGTGATGTTTTAGGACATTTGCAACTTGAATAACTGACAGTTATAACCAATGCAATGTAAAGCTGAAAGTGGTCAAAATACTTTTAGCAATTTTGAGAACTTTTTCAGACATTTTACCTTATTATATAACCATGCTTTTTTTTTTCCTGTGTTTTTACATTGCCTAAAATTATGCACGTCTAATCTTCCCTTCCATGTCCAGACACTTATTCTACGTCAAGCAAGTGGTCACTTATTCCTTTAGAAAATTAGCTAATAAATTAATTCTTACATCAAATTACCTAGAAGACCATGAAGGATAGTCTCCTTTTTGTGTAATCATTTTTAAGGATGTTGGTTCATTTGCTCAACTTGATGAACAACTGGCATTAATCTCTAGAAGCTTAATTATTTCATGTACAGTTCAGAGAGTATGAACAGAAGTGTAGAGGGAAAGCCCATAGCAAAAACAATAATCATAAGCATCACTTTCTACGACCTAGTAAGCAACTAATTACAAGACAAAATGTTGCTTATTTCAGGCTTCTCATCTCTCTTTTAATTCATTTCTCCCTCTTGCTCTTCTTTTACTCTGTGGAGACCAGTGCATCTACTACCTGAAATGACAATACAAAATCTTAAATCACACCAAAGAAAGGGAGGCTTTTGTAGATTTGTACATGAAATTTAGATAAGTTATACTTCTCTGATTCAGTCACTGAAATTTATCAGCTTCTCTGTTCTTTGTTAATGGACTTGGAATTCTTTTTCATGGGAAGTATTTTCTTCTGGTTTGTTAGGGCATGTTTCTCGTAAAATGAGGACTAACAACAGAAGAGAATCAACTTGACCACGCAGTGGTTTGACAAGAATCAGTTTACTCCCTAAAACTAGCTAACAGATTTCCACTGTGCAGCCACTGGGTGGCAGCAGCAATGTAAAAGCCTGGCTACTTGAAACTCTGACAGGTTACAAAGTTGTAGAGGTTTCTTTGTTTTTGTTTTGTTTTACTTCTTTAGAAAACAGTACAAAGATGAAAACATGAATTACTTCTAAAAGTAACGGTTAAAATAAACTTTTGGTGAGTATGTTCTGCTTTGCGAACAAGCAAGCTAGTGAGAAGCGCTTTAACTGACTCTCACTGATGATGCTACTGGACTAGACACTGAAGGCGCTAGAAAAAAGCAAATATCATCTTAGTATTCCTCATTCAGACCATCTTTGGCTTAGGATTTAACATACTGACTCTCATATATGAAGAAATTGGAAAGTGAATCCCCCTACATTTTTTTTTTACTGTAGAGAAAGTTCTGCCTTGTAAGAGCCAGTACATAGATTATAGCACAGCACAGAATGCTCAAAATAGTCTTAAAATGTTTAGGAACTAACTAAAAAGCTAGATGGAATACTAATACTAAAGAAATTCGTTTTAATGAAATAGGATATAAGGAAAATATATGTAAAATAGAATTTGAAAATAAAAAAGATTTTCTCATATACAGTAAATTTTCTTTTTTACTATATGATTGTATATGTTTTCTAAATAGAGACCTGGGTTTGATCCCTGGGTTGGGACAATCCCTTGGAGGAGGGCTAATGCTCCATGTTGTTATTTTTAATTAGATCTCCTTGGGGGTCTAGTCTAGGCCAGGTTTGGGCCCCATAGTTGAGATACATCTCAACACAGAAATCTGATGCATGTCTCACGAATCTATGTAAAGTCAGATTAAGCTGCATCTCTTCATTCTCTAGGAAAGTAAAGATAAAATACTGACTCCTGGCCCATTGTCCAAACAAGTGGACATTGAATTATGGTTTTAGTGGACCCCAAGGTGTTCTACAGCCCTGTAAATAATCCTGTCTCTCCCTTGCCCATTTCTTTTCTCTTTCTAAAAAGTACAGTTATAGTTATAATCGTGAGGAATATAAAGAACAATAGACAAATAATTTGTAGAGATGCATATACAGTAATACATCAGCTTTCACTTCATTTAGGTTTATATTATATCAACTTAATTGCAAACATGGCCAAAATCATTATTTTGGTAAATTTAGTTTACTTATTTTGGTAAATTTAAAATCTTGTTTTGGCAAGTGTGAACATATTTTTGCTACATAAGGCCAGTTGAAATAACTCTGGAGTTTCTGCATACTTGCAGGGATCCATCTATGGAACAAAACTGCTTAGATTAGGAAAGTAGTAGTTGCTTTAATTCTATAGTTTTTTTTTTTTTAATAAATAAGCTACAAATTGAGTAGCAAATGTATTTGTAAACTAAATTTATTACAATTATATATAGTTAATATAAAATTCCTCTTTTAGGTATCTAATACTGAAATATATCATCATCACCTTAAGAGTGAAAATTTTATTAAAAACTTGAGGAAGGAAGAAAGAGAGAGAGGCAAAAGACACGGTGCAGAGGCTTTGAAATTGGCATACAAGGAACAGCCACGGAAACACAAGACATTTTCATTTCATGATGGGTGTGAAACCCACATGGGTACTCATTACCTTTGCACACATATCCCTCAGTCCTTAATGAAGAGTGCAATATACTTTAGCAGCAGGAGATACTTTTGATATCTATGCTACTTAAGGCAAAGTTGAATTAGCATAGGTGGGCTGACCTATAGTGATAGAAACATAACCCAAATTAGCCGAGACTCTTTGAAGATGTATGGAAATGAAAATGCTCAAGCATTGTGAGAAAGGTGAATTTTATTTCCTTGCTTCATTCCTATCTACTTGCTCTACACAGACTTTTAAAAAGTAACAAAGGTTAATACATGAAAGCATCTTAAAACATTGCAGTGTATGGTTTTCAGTAATGGACATAGAAACACCTACTATATATATATATATATATATATGTATATGTATATATATATACATACCCACTCAGTTTATGGGCTTCCCTGGTGGCTCAGACAGTAAAGAATCTGCAGGCAATGTGGAGACCTGGGTTTGATCCCTGGAGTGGGAAGTTCCCCTGGAGAAGGAAGTGGTAACCCACTCCAGTAATCTTGCCTGGGAAATGCCATGGACAGAGGAGCCTGGTGGGTTACAGTCCATGAGGTCGTAAAAAGTTGGATATGACTGAGAGACTAACACACATACACACACACACACTCAGTTTACAGCTTGGAATGGAAGAGTGATACGGGAACACACATTAAGTGTGCATGTGCCCACGTGTGTGTGTGTGTGGGGGGGGTGTTAGTTGCTCCATGGTTTTAATTGTTACCATTTCCTATACTGTTACATGCATACATTTTTATAAAGGTTGCCTTTGAAGGTACTGATGTGAGTTTTAAAGATATTTGGGAGAATTTAATAGCATAAATCACTATATTGAGAGAAATTCACACATTCTAAAACTTGAAAAACTCTAGAAATAGTCTTCAGTTGATTTTCAGGATTTTTAGTTAAAAAAAAAAAAGTGTGTATTAATGAACCAAAGACCAAAAGGCATAGTAGATTACTTCAGGGACCAGAGTTCTGTTCATTTATGCTTAGTGATACTGATCCAATCTCTAGGATTCTCAGGTATAGGTGTGTGGGAAGGATAAATATAAGATGACTGAAGTAATTAAAGTTTTAGGTGAAATAAACATTGCTATAATGGGGCAAAAATACAAAGCATACATGAAGATTATGAATAAAAATCTATGATGTACCAGTATGTTTGCTATAAATAAGAAAAATCCTAATGCCTGCTCATGTATAGCCTTATTTAATTAAAAAATAGTGGGAGGGGCTTCCCTGGTGGTTCAGTAGTAAAATAAAATCTGCCTACTAATGCAGACAACACAGATACAATCTCTGATCCAGAAAGATCCCACATGCAGTGGAGCAACTAAGCCCGTGCACCACAGCTATTGAGTCTGTGTTCCAGAACCTAGGAGCCGCCACTACTGAGGCCATGTGCCAGAACTACTAAAGCCCACATGCCCTAGAGCCTTTGCTGTGCAACGAGAGAAGCCACTGCAAGGAGAAACCCATGCGCCCCAAGAGAGTAGCCCCTGCTCATCACAACTAGAGAAAAGTCCATGCAGCAACAAGGACCAGCAATAAAGCCCCAGCCAAAATAAACAAATAAACAAATATTTTAAAAAATACTAAACAATGGGTGCCTTTAGAAAATAGGGGGAAATACTTTATTTGATTTATAAACAGTGATGCTTACTTTTGGTATCACCATCTTGATTTCACATCTTCCCTCTACTGGTCTTTCTGTAAGAGTATCCTGGAATTCCTGAACTTGCAACTTTATGAAGATAGCAAGATAGTAATTTGTTGAGAGAGATGAAATCCACAGTGAGTGACAAGGATTTTATGCATTTTTTCACATGTATTTATTTAGTTCAGTCACTCAGTAATGTCCGACTTTTTGCGACCCCATGAATCGCAGCACCCCAGGCCTCCCTTTCCATCACCAACTCCCGGATTTCACCCAAACTCATGTGCATCGAGTCGGTGATGCTACCCAGCCATCTCATCCTCTGTCGTCCCCTTCTCCTCCTGCCCCCCAAGCCCTCCCAGCATCAGGGTCTTTTCCAATGAGTCAACTCTTCGCATGAGGTAGCCAAAGTATTGGAGTTTCAGCCTCAGCATCAGTCCTTCCAATGAACACCAGGACCTTTAGGATGGACTGGTTGGATCTCCTTGCAGTCCAAGGGACTCGCAAGAGTCTTCTCCAACACCACAGTTCAAAAGCATCAATTTTTCGGTGCTCAGTTTTCTTCACAGTTCAACTCACATCCATACATGACTACTGGAAAAACCATAGCCTTGACTAGATGGACCTTTGCTGGCAAAGTAATATCTCTGCTTTTGAATATGCTATCTAGGTTGGTCATAACTTTCCTTCCAAGGAGTAAGCATCTTTTAATTTCATGGTTGCAATCACCATCTGCAGTATGTACATTTTGCTGTTTTTAAAATGGATATCCAAAATGGTCCTACTGCATAGCACAGGGAATTCTGCTTAATGTTAAGTGGCAGCTTGGTTGGAAGGGGAGTTTGAGGGAGAATGGATACATGTATATGTGTGGCTGAACCCCTCTGATGTCCACCTTAAACTATTACAACATTGTTAATTGGCTAGAATCTAATGTGAAATTAAAAGACACTTGCTCCTTGGAAGAAGCGCTATGACAAACCTAGAGAGCCTATTAAAAAGCAGAGACATCACTTTGCCAATAAATGTCCATATAGTCAAAGCTGTGGTTTTCCCAGTAGTCCTGTATGAATGTGAGAGTTGGACTATAAAGAAAGCTGAGTGCCAAAGAACTGATGCTTTTAAACTGCAGTGCTGGTGAACACTCTTGAGACTCCCTTGGATAGCAAGGAGATCAAATCAGTCAATGCTGAAGGAAAACATCCTGAATATTCATTGGAAGGACTGATGCTGAAGCTAAAGCTCCAATCCTTTGGCTATGTGATGTGAACAGCTGACTCATTGGAAGAGACTCTGATGCTTTTTGAGGGAAGGAGGAGAAAGGAATGACAGAGGATGAGATGGCTGGATGGCATCATCTACTCAAACTCGTCAGTTTGGACATACTCTGACAGATAGTGAAGGACAGGAAAGCCTGGCTTGCTGCATCGGGTTTCAAAGAATCAGACAGGACTGAATGACTAAACAACAACAACATACTCCAATATAAAATGAAATGTTTAAAAAGTCATATATTGAGAATAGAAAGATGTAATAGGGGAATTTTTTAAATGGTCCCACCTACAGGTCCAGTGAATTAGAATCTTCAGAGTTGTCATCTGGAAAACTACATATTGAGCAATGTTCAAAAAGTTTGAAAAATACAAGTTAAGGAAACAGTTCATAAGAAGCCTGAGGCTTTTTACTTTGTGCAATTTCGTTTTTATCCTGCCTAGTAACTAAATGCCCCATCCAATCCTTCTTTCTAAATTGGGAATATCAAAATTGGGGGTAGAATTGGTGAAATGCTATGCACTGCTTCTATTTAGCAGGACTGCAAGACATGAGTTTGAGCAAGCTCTGAGAGTTGGTGATGGACAGGAAAGCCTGGCATTCTGCAGTCCATGAGGCTGCAAAGAGTCAGACAAGACTGAGTGACTGAACTGACTGAACTAGCAGAAGTTCAAATATCTCCTTCATTGAACAGAAAAATGGAAAAGTGTTATAGTTGTGGATGATATGTTGTGCTTGATGACAAGTATCCTTGTGCTAAATACATTTCTGTTAAATCCACTTGACCCATTCTCCTCCTTCTGTCATTAAAACAAAACAAAACAAAACAAAATAAAGCGACTCTTTATTCTCACTGTGACAAATGTCTCTATTAAAGCTCTCATAGAAGCTAGCACCTTTCTTTGGATCATTGAACACAATCACAGTTTTATATGGTGCACATGTTTGTTTAGTTATTGTCTATCTCAGTCACAAGCTTTTAATTAACATGATGGTAGAAACTGTGTCTTTACTACATACTTTATAGCTCCAGTGTGTTACAGGTTCTAACACATGACAATATAATTTTACAAATGTTAGTAAGAACTATTAAATGTTTTTCAAGTGTCAGGAGCCCTGTGAAGTGCTTTACTTTCATTAACTTATCTAATACTAAAAAAAACAAAAAACAAAAAACCTGTAAAAACATTACTATTGCTATGCCCCATTATTTATTTACTGATAAGAGAATAGAGGATCATATATATATATATATATATATATATATATATGTCTTATTCAAAGTCATATAATTGCCACAAGAGTCAAGTTAGTTTTGAAATCTGAGCTGACAGTAAAAATATTTACTGAAAATGTGAATAAATGAATGAATGCATGAATGGAATTTCTTCCCACTGCTGAAGATTACGTTGGTCTACATCTAAAAGGGAATTGGATATGATGCTTATCTTCAGTTGCAGTGAATGTTATTAAATTCAATGCTTTCCCTACCCGTGTAATGGGGCTTTGCAGGTAGCTCACTGGTAAAGAATCCTCCTGCCAATGCAGGAGACAAAAGAGACATGAGTTCAATCCCTGGGTCAAGATCTCCTCAGTGAGGAAATGGCAACCCACTTCAGTATTCTTGCCTAGAAAATCTCATGGGCCCAGGAGACTGGCAGGCTACAGTCCACAGGGTCACAAAGACTTGGACACGACTTAGTGACCAAACAATGACAGCAAAATTACCATCTAATTTTTAGACATACATAGTAATCTATCTTATAAAGTGAAATGGTAAAAATAAATAAATAAATAAATAAATAAAAGTTTAATACTGGAATGCCAAATCTATATTACCTCTGAGATTTATGAATTATATATTGCTGATTGTACAGTTAGTTAAACTCTTAATAATCTCACTGATTCACATAAAGTTAGATTAGGAGAGGACACATTGAGAGTACATTTTTAAATATCTTAAGCTCGTTTGACCACTCTGTATTTATTCAAGCAGTTTTAAGAAATATCTCTGTTACTATATTAAGATTATTTTCATTCTCCTAAAGAGTGGTTATAAACAATCAAAATTGAAGCAGTAGATGGATTCTAATTAGTAATTTTGGATTAAATGAACAACAAATATTTTATATTTTCAGTTTTTTTTAAAATAATTTTTGCAATAAGAATGTTCCAGATTAATTTATCTTTTTATTAGAAGATAGAACCAATTTGGATTATCTAAGAAATGCAAAAAGGCGAAATGGCTGTCTGGGGAGGCCTTGCAAATAGATGTGAAAAGAAGAGAAGTTAAAGCAAAAGAAAAAAGGAAAGATATAAGCATCTGAATACAGAGTTCCAAAGAATAGCAAGGAGAGATAAGAAAGCCTTCCTCAGTGATTAATGCAAAGAAATAGAGGAAAACAACAGAATAGGAAAGGCTAGAGATCTCTTCAATAAAATTAGAGATACCAAGGGAACATTTCATGCAAAGACTAGCTCAATAAAGGACATAAATGGTATGGACCTAACAGAAACAGATGATGTTAAGAAAAGGTGGCAAGAATACACAGAATAACTGTACAAAAAAGATCTTCATGACCAAAATAATCACGATGGTGTAGTCACTCACCTAGAGTGAGACATCCTGGAATGTGAACTCAAGTGAGTCTTAGAAAGCATGACTACAAACAAAGCTAGTGGAGGTAATGGAATTCCAGTTGAGCTATCTCAAATCCTGAAAGATGATACTGTGAAAGTAATACACTCAATATGCTAGCAAATTTGGAAAACTCAGCAGTGGCCACAGGACTGGAAAATTTCAGTTTTCATTCCAATCCCAAAGAAAGGCAATGCCAAAGAATGCTCAAACTACCGCACAATCGCACTCATCTCACACACTAGTAAAGTAATGCTCACAATTCTCCAAGCCAGGCTTCAGCAATACGTGAACCGTGAACTTCCTGATGTTCAAGCTGGATTTAGAAAAGGCAGAGGAACCAGAGATCAAATTGCCAACATCCGCTGAATCATCAAAAAAGCAAGAAAGTTCCAGAAAAACATCTGTTTCTGCTTTATTGACTATGCCAAAGCCTTTGACTATGTGGATCACAATAAACTGTAGAAAATTCTGAAAGAGATGGGAATACCAGACCACCTGACCTGCCTCTTGAGAACCCTATATGCAGGTCAGGAAGCAACAGTTAGAACAGGACATGGACCAACAGACTGGTTCCAAATAGGAAAAGGAGTACGTCAGGGCTGTATATTGTCACCCTGCTTATTTAACTTCTATTCAGAGTACATCATGAGAAACGCTGGACTGGAAGAAACACAAGCTGGAATCAAGATTACCAGGAGAAATATAAATAACCTCAGATATGCAGATGACACTGCCCTTATGGCAGAAAGTGAAGAGGAACTAAAAAGCCTCTTGATGAAAGTGAAAGAGGAGACTGAAAAAGTTGGCTTAAAGCTCAACATTGAGAAAACGAAGATCATGGCATCTGCTCCCATCACTTCATGGAAAATAGATGGGGAAACAGTGGAAACAGTGTCAGACTTTATCTTTTTGGGCTCCAAAATCACTGCAGATGGTGACTGCAGCCATGAAATTAAAAGACGCTTACTCCTTGGAAGGAAAGTTATGACCAACCTAGATAGCATATTGAAAAGCAGAGACATTACTCTGCCAACAAAGGTCCTTCTAGTCAAGGCTATGGTTTTTCCAGTGGTCAAGTATGGATGTGAGAGTTGGACTGTGAAGAAAGCTGAGCACCAAAGAATTGATGCTTTTGAATTGTGGTGTTGGAGAAGCCTCTTGAGAGTCCCTTGGACTGCAAGGCAATCCAACCAGTCCATTCTGAAGGAAATCAACCCTGGGATTTCTTTGGAAGGAATGATGCTAAAGCTGAAGCTCCAGTACTTTGGCCACCTCTTGCGAAGAGTTAACTCATTGATGGGAGGGACTGGAGGCAGGAGGAGAAGGGAATGACAGAGGATGGGATGGCTGGATGGCATCACCAACTAAATGGACATGAGTTTGAGTAAACTCCAGGAGTTGGTGATGGACAGGGAGGTCTGGCGTGCTGCAGTTCATGGGGTTGCAAACAGTTGGACACGACTGAGTGACTGAACTGAACTGAATCTCATTAGATAATGTAATTATCTTTTCAAAATTCACTGGAAGTATCAAAATTTTCATTTTTAATCTGTATAACTTTAAAATTTGAAAACATATGGCCACAACTCAATGAATTTATTCTGAAAATCATTTTAATATTTCATTTATGGTACATATAAATACATTTTAGTCCAGTTTTCAGAAAACTGGAACCACATTATATAAATAATTTGGGAATAAAACTTTAATTATGAGTCTTTCATAACTAAGTGAATTGAATACAAAGTGAGATGGTTAACCAAAGCATTTTCTTATGTCCCTCCAATAGTGAAACTCATCAGATAATTCCCTCATCAAATAATTTCTAAGTTTTTGTTAGATTTTGTTGGAATACAATTCACCAATTTTTAACATTGATAACTGGATCCTACTTCTCTTGGTTTAGCTTAGGACATTGCACACAATTCCTGGAAACAAGATAGATTGAGATATACATGTACACGCTAAGTCCCTTCAGTCGTGTCTGACTCTTTGAGATCCTATGGACTGTAGCCTGCCAGGCTCCTCTGTCCATGGGATTCTCCAAGCAAGAATACTGGAGTGAGTTACCTTGTTCTTCTCCAGGGGATCTTCTCAACCCAGGGATCAAACCTTCATCTCTTAATGTGTCCTGCATTGGCAGATGGGTTCTTTAAGAATAGTGCTACCTGGGAAGCCCCAAGATGTACAAAAATGCCTGTATTGTAGAACCTTTGTCTTCAAAGGGTACCATTCTCAGATTTGAGTATTTCCAGATCAGAGGCCCACAGTCTAAGATAAATAGTAATTTTGCCAAGGCCAGTAAATCGTTAACTTTCAGGCTGATATTCAGAGGTGAATGTAAGCAAACAATATAGCATCTTTAGCCAATGGTAGTTTTTTTCAACTCTTCTTAGACTGAATGGAAGGGACTTTCTTAAAGGTGTGTCTTGGTAACAAGTCTCTAAGGGCTTCCACTGAATGAAATTTAGTTGTGATGATGATCATTTTCTAAGTAACAAAAGAAAAAATGGTGATTCCTGAGTTTTTCTTAGGATTCAAGTAGAACATTTATGTTAAAACACTGAGAAGATCTGATAGAATACATTTTAAAAACAACCCACAAAACAACTGCCTGTATCTATCATTTCAGTTGCACCCTGGCAATGGTTGCACACTTAAGCCTTGCTGACTTGTCATGGAAAATAGTATGAACAGCTGGATCAGTGAAAATCTTGCACTGATGAGCTCACTAGGACTTTTCCTCTGACCAAGTACTTTATCAACAGAACACTCTGAAAGGGAATAGATGGCCTGAACTGCAAACTTGTCAGAACAGACAGAATGAAGGGGGACTGCCTGGTTTAGTTACAAGGAAAAAGTTGACAACAGGAGGAATACAGTGTGCTTTATTTATTTTTCAGCCTTATAAGGCATAGCTGTAGGCCATCTCTCCATGACACATCCATTTCTGGCACTAGGGAAATAATACGTACGAGTTTAAAGAGATGTCATGATTTGACGTCCAGAGTTGAAAAACTATCGTTAAGAATTAGGGCGGAGAAGAGCTAGTCATCTAACATTGTTGGTAACCTTGCTCTCACTTGTTTCGGGAAGGGTATCTTGGTGAAGCAGGCAGCCCAGGAGAATATCACTTTAAGGAACCCATCTTAACTAGCATCATACAGTCCAGGCTGTCTACTGATTGCGTTTTGCCGATTGATACACACGAATATCCACTCTGTTAAGTAAATACAGGGCTTCCCAGGTGGTGCAGCGGTAAAGAATCCACCTGGCAATGCAGGAGATGCAAGACGCTTGGTTTTGATCCTTGGGTCAGGAAGATCTCCTGGTTGAAGAAACAGCAATGCACTCCAGTATTCTTGCCTGGAAAATTCCACAGACAGAAGTGCCTGGTGGAACATGGCTGAGCATGAACACATGTAAGTGTAAGTAAATAAAACTACTTTCTTCACAAATTTTTCTTGTTTTACTCATACAATAATATACAGCCCATGGAATTCTCCAGGCCAGAATACTGGACTGGGTAGCTGTTCCCTGGGGGTCTTCCCAACCCGGCTATCAAGTTCAGGCCTCCCACATTGCAGGCAGATTCTTTACCAGCTGAGCTACCAGGGAAGCTCACAATACTCATACAATACTTCTTTTCTTCAGTTACTCCAATGATCCACTTTATTTTCTTTTGCTTTCTTTGCATGTTTTCCTTGAGATTCTCTTCTCTCATACATTTACATCTCTTCATTTTATCATTACCCTGTTATATAGCTTTTTCCTCCCAATTAGACTGCCACTTATCTAATTAAACATCTAGCAAATTAGGAGCACCTGTATGTGTGTGCATGCATTCAGACTGAACTGTTTCACAGGCAATGTATTTATTCTTTCAACATATTTTACATAAATATAAACAAATGTAGTAGCCACTAGTTCATCCAATACATACAGAATACCCACCGTGTGGCAGTTATTATTTTTAGTATTTATGGGTATTACAGTGGACTGAGTTTCCATGCTCAAGAATATTATATTATGGTGAGGAGTTCAGACAAAGAACAAATCAATATAAAATACAATCTCAGTAATAATCGAGCAACCACTGTGAGAGGTTCCCTCTTTATATACGGGTAATCATGGAAGACTTTGAGGAGGTGATATGTTGAAGAAAATCAAATATGCAGCCTTTTGAATATCTAGGACAAGAATATTAAAAGTGAGCTTTCTAGATGGTTTTGCAGAATAGTTGGAAGAGCAACAGTTCTGAGTCCGAGAAAGAGAAGAAACTGGGGTAGGAAATAAAGTTGAAAATGTAATCAGGCATCAGATCATGCAAGGTCTTGAAAAATATAGTTTTGGATTTTATTATAAGTGATATGAGATGTGAAAGGGAAATGTCTCTTTTACTATAAAATGATAATTCTGGAAACTTTCCTGGTGGCCCAGTGTTTAGAGTCCATGCTTCCACTGCAGGCAGCATGGGTTCAATCCCCAGTGTGGGAACTAATATCTTACATTTTGCATAGTGAGGTCGAAAGCAAAAAATAAAATGATAATTCTGGATGCTAAAATGAGACATAGGAAAAGTGGGAAGACAGGGAGACCTGTTAGGAGATTATGTAGTGGTTCAGGTGATGGATGATGGGGGTTGTTCTGCACTGACAGTTTTTCCAAACACAGACTAACTTTGATTAGATTCCTGACTGATTTTGAAAATGAAAGTGTAAGGATTTGCAAGTGGATTTCTCTAGAATGTGAGAGAATGAGAAAATGAAGTTTAATCCTAGTTTTAAAGTCTGAGCAAATGAAAATATGGAATTGTTATTTAATAAAATCATGAGAATTGGGTAAAAGGAGGTGTTGGATGAAATGTCAGAAGTTTTGGTCATATTCAGTTCTGTTCAATTCATTCGCTCAGTCGTGTCTGACTCTTTGCGACCCAGTGGACTGCAGCATGCCAGGCTTCTTTGTCCATCACCAACTCACAGAGCTTACTCAAACTCATTTGCATCAGGTCAGTAATGCCATCCAACCATCTCATCCTCTGTCGTCCTCTTCTTCTTCTGCCTTCAATCTTTTCCAGCATCAGGATCTTTTCCAATGAGTCAGTTCTTCACATCAGGTGGCCAGTATATTGGAACTTCAGCTTCAGCATCAGTCCTTCCAATGAATATTCAGGAATTATATCCTTTAGGATGGACTGATTTGATCTTGCAGTCCAAGGGACTCACAAGAGTCTTCTCCAACATCACAATTCAAAAGCATCAATTCTTCGGTGCTCAGCTTTCTTTACAGTCCAACTCTCACCTCCATACAGGCTTCCCTGGTGGCTCAGAGGTTAAAGCGTTTGCTTGCAATGCAGGAGACCTGGGTTCAATCCCTGGGTTGGGAAGATCCCCTGGAGGAGGAAATGGCAACACACTCCAGTATTCTTGCCTGAAGAATCCCATGGATAGAGGAGCCTGGTGGCCTACAGTACACTGGGTCACAAAGAGCGGGACACAACTAAGTGACTTTCACTTTCATATCCATACATGACTCTTGGAGAAACCATAGCTTTGACTAGATGGACCTTTGTTGGCAAAACAAATGGCTTTGCTTTTTAATATGCTGTCTAGGATGGTCACAGCTTTTCTTGAGGAAGCATCTTTTAATTTTAGGTTTGAAATATCAAGAAATTGTTCTAGGTGATGTATTATCTGGGTAGTAGGGTATTTAAGTTTGCTTCTCAGAGAGTGGTTACAGAATCACTGCTGTTAATAGCCTTACTTCTCTTGTAGAGCATTAAAAACATAAGCTTCTATATTCTGTAGAGAAAAGTGTAGGTTTTTCTCAAAAATCTTGCAAATTGTTACTATTTATTTGTACATAAATGTATGCAAGAGCTTCCCAGGGGGTGTTAGTGGTAAAGAACCACCTGCCAATGCAAGAGAAGAGAGTTCTGTCCCTGGGTAGGGAAGATCCCCTGCAGGAAGGAATGGCAACACACTCCAGTATTCTTGCTTGGAGAATCCCATGACAGAGGAGCCTAGTGTGTCACAGCCCAGGGGGTCTCAAAGAGTGGGACACGACTGAAGCAACTGAGTAGTACCCATTTACACACTACCATACAAGTGAAAGGATAGAACTTTTCAACTGCTTCATTAAAGCATTTTCTCATCCTATCTTCTACAATTAAATCATTTTTAATCTTACACAACCAGGCCATTGTTATTCATCATATTGGTGCCTTCTCACAGCTTTCTCTCCAAAAGCTGTGTCTAAAGGTCCAAGCAAAGTTTGTACTTGTAAAATAGTAAACAGACTACTGAAAATTTAACCAAAAAAAGTAATGATTTGCCCTGGGATTTCATGTATTTAGCATAGTGAAATACTTTAGTTCTGGGGATTAAATAATTGCTGAGGTACAGACTTTTATACAGAAAGATCATGGGTTAAAAATTAATAGGTTTGACTTCTTGGGTTCTTGATTTTACCTGCATGAGTTAGATAGAAGGAGTGACCACCTTCCTCGTGTTCAGTTTTCCCTTCTGTAAATTGGGTCTAATATTATAATATCAAGTCAATATCTCAGGAAGGAATAATGAAGAAATGAATCAATGAAAAATTAAAGCTGACTATGTTATTAGTCATGCTACTTAGAAGTAATATACATGGAGGACATATTCTATTTTTCCAAATAACATTTCAGAAGAATGTTAAAATATGTTTAATCTTTTCAGTACGTGGCTCTTTCTCTAAGAAAGAAAAATATGTAGCATATACTTCTTAACTCCTTACATATGTTATTTGTTTTATTAGCTATTTGGAAACATCAGTTGAATAAATGTAGTTCTTCCCACTGAAGAGTTAGCTTAAAGATTTAAATGACTTGGATTTGTGCACAAATAACTTCAATACAGCAATATGAGATCAATGTCCTGAAGTGGGACAAACAGGAAATACAAAGAATAAAAAGAAAGTTCACATCCTCCATATAACAGCCTATAATTCAGAAGAAACCAAATAAAAACATTATCTAAAACAATATCTAATAGGCAATCACTTTCCTTCCAGAAGCATGAGATTTGATTATCATCTTTTTAACTTATATGAAGACAAATGTGGTCGATGGTCATAGAATTGCCCGAATGTTTGAGGAATCCATCCACATTATTCAATGAGATTACATTCTGTAGTAGTATATCCCAGAGGTTGATTGTGCACTTTGTTATACAATTTTAGTTTATTTGCTCCATATTTACTACCCTTCAGCTTTGAATATCCTTTTCCTCTTATTACTGTAACATGGTAATAGGCAGAATTGATTCATCAGCTATCATCATTCATTTTTAAATGCTGGTCTTTTTGGTTGTATTGACTTATGTTTTCTCCTCTGTTATAAAAATGAGCCACCGTTATACCCTTGGTTAAATTCATGATCTGGCTAGAGTCCTCTGAATGGAAGTCTCATATCTAAGGCATTATAAGTGAAATAAAAATACATCCTTCCCACACAACCCAGTGCAATAATTACGCTTGCCTTTAACTTTTATGAACATGTGAAAAACATCTAGAAAATTATCCAATATGTCCTCATTGAATACAATGTGTGCTGATGTTTTTTCCTTGATAAACAGTAATTAGTCCTCAGAAATCTTCAAGGTACTGTAATGAAGTTAAAAGATATAACAGACTTATTAAGTTTAGTTTGAGAATTGTACTGAAAAAAATAGGAAATACTTATAAAATTCTTTTCCATTCTATATTAATTTATTCTCCATGTAAAATTATATTGAACACTCAGAGACAGCAAAACTCAGAGTTTAAAATCCAAGGGTTTAGAGTTATTTACCACTGTTGTAAACTTGGGCAAACTATTTAACCTGTGACTCAAATTCTCTATTTTAAAATAAAGACAATAATGACATCTATTTATTGGAGTTGTGGCATTTTATGAATAATTACAAGTAATTAGAAGAGGGCCTCAATATAGGTGGACTTATATTAAAGTTTGATATTGCTATAGAAATGACTCTTTGCTGGGCATTATGAGAATGAATGTGATGTAGGGGTAGAGATTTATTAATCTACTTAATTTCTATTTAGCTTCCCTGATGATTCAGTAGGAGAGAATCTGCCTACCAATGCAGGAGACTCAGGTTCAACCCCTGGGTCAGAAAAATCACCGGGAGAAGGAAATGGCAACCCACTCCAGTATTCTTGCCTGGGAAATCCCATGCACAGAGGAGCCTACTGGGCTCATCAAAGAGTACATGGAGTTGCAAAGAGTCAGACACCACTTAGTGACTAAACAACATCAGCAACAATTTCTACTTAAGTTATCTTAGTGAAAAAGTAACAAAAGTGTTTCTATTTCTGATACTGATATATACTCTATGCACTAAGTTAAAAGCTGGCTCTAAGGACCTGAAATAAATGCAAAAATACACATTGATTATTGTCTCAGTCATGGCTGACTCTTTGAGACCCCATGAACTGGAGTCCACAAGGCTCTTCTGTCCATGGAATTCTTCAGGAAAGAATACTGGAGTGGGTTAACATTTCTTTCTCCAAAAATTGCACATTAAAGCTCATTAAAGGGTACTTTGGGCTTCCCAGGTGGCACTAGTGGTAAATAACTGTCCTACCAAAGCAGGAGACTTAAGGGATGAGGGTTCAATCCCTGGGCTGGGAAAAATCCCCTGAAGGTGAGCATGGCAACCCCCTCCAATATTCTGACCTGGAGAATCCCCGTGGACAGAGGAACCTCGTAGGTTACAGTCCATGGGCTAAGAATGGGACATGACTAAACAGCTAACAATAGCAATTGTGATTCTAAGTGGTGCTTGTGATTACAAAGGGGTGGTCTGCTGTAGGGTTCCTCCCAGGGTGCATAGGAGGTTGCTGTGGTTGCCTTATGTCACCTAGAGTCTTATCTTGGTGCTGAAGCTTTTCAAAGTGCTAGGAAAAACATCTTGAATATTAAAACTTTCTCTATTTAACCTGTAGTGATTACTGCATTCCTTATGGAACATGTTGATTATAGCATTTACATTATTCTGACTAGGCTGCATAGTGATAAATTTCTCATGAGTGGAGGAAGCTGGGGCTCCTGGATGTTCTTATGTAGAACAAAAATGTGGAGAAAGGCATTAAATTTTGAAAGATTCTTAGCAGCGCACCTTCTTGCTTCTTATTTTAAAAATTCAACTATTGGTGAAGAATATCCAATAGACATTTCTTTTTTGCCTATTAATGATATTCCTAGTATAGTGTAAACACCCATAATACTTAAGAAATATCTGTTGAAGGAAAAAAGAATGAGTAATAATAAATTCTGAGAAATTTGTGTGAATCCTTTAGAAATAATTGCATACCTAGAAAATGTACTGGTTTACATAATGAAAAGTCATATTGTTGTTGTTTAGTTGCTAAGTCGCGCCCGACATTTTTGTGACCCCATGAACTGTAGCCTGCCAGCCTCCTCTGTCCATGGGATTTCCCAGGCAAGAAATACTAGAGTGGATTTCTATTCCTTCCTCCAGGGTATCTTCCTGACCCAAGGACCGAACCTGCATCTCCTGCATTGGCAATCTGATTCTTTACCATTGAGCCACCAGGGAAGCCCAATGAACAGCAACAATTGGGCTTAAAAATAACATTTTAGAGACACTTAGGCACATGGTATGTAGACCAATATATTGGAGAACAGATGCTCTAGTAATTTTTGTATGATTTTTTGTCATATAGAACTTATTTCAGTTTCAGTTTTCTAACATTTAAAACTAAGAAGATTTCTTCTAATAAAAGGCCATGTTAATAATGAATATTTTATTTGTTTAAAGAATCTGAAATTTTATTATGCCCTACTGCTTTCGTTTATTAAAATGTATGTATGGGGGACAAAATTTTTTCTTTACATTTGCCCTAGGCAGGTATTTAAATCTATTAAATCCAAAAGATCAAATTGAATGAAATATGAATGAAAAATATATGTATGCAATAAAGATGGGGCCAATATAGTTTTCTAATAAAATAAAGGTATTTTTCAGCATGTTTCTAAAAATCTTTAATGGCCAAGAATGTCTATCTAACCAAATGCAGTGAGAAGAAAAGCAAATGCTGATTTTATACTCACATTCTTTTCATATGTTCCATAAAATTTTATCTGTATTTTTTAAATTGGCTTTTAAGTTTTTATTTTCTTGCTGCCGTATTTCTACATTTAAACTTCTCTTTGTTTGCTACTGATAGTATAGCATTTTCTCTACAGAAACCTAACTGTAGAATCATTCAACCATTAGTCATGAGTTATTGTACTTAGATGGCGCTAGTGGTAAAGTATCTGTCTGCCAGTGCAGAAGACACAAGAGACACAGGTTCCATCCTGGGTTGGAGAGATCCCTTGAAGAGGAAATGGCAGTCCACTCCAGTATTCTTGCCTGGGAAAGCCCATGGACAGAGGAACCTGGAGGGCTATAGTCCATGGGATCACAGAAGAGTCAGACACGACTTAGCAACCAAACAACAATGACATCTACCTATATCTATCTACTTATGTATCTCTGCATATTTTATATCTAATTTTCTATATTGCTCCTAAATAGAAAAAAAAAGTCACTAAGCCAAATTCCACAAAGAACATATTTCTTGCTTACTTTTTCTTCCTTTTAATGCTTCTATTGCACACCGTTGCTTTGGTTGTTTGAAATAATGCTGACTGGAGTATCAAATACCTTACAAAAATGAATAAGTGGATTGGATGAAAGACTTTATGAGGAAAAGTTAAACCTTCATATTCCCAAGTTCACATTCAGTTTCAGGTGACTCCTACTAATATTGATGCAAAGCAGGACCATTGTCCCCCTGGACTTTGGGGACAATGGTCACTTCAGCAGATGGATGAGGCAGATCTCTACAAATAAAGATAGGGGAACTCTGGGGGAAAAAGGGGGTAAAAATAAGTGAAAGTAAGGCCCTTGATGCTCTTGCTTATCTTGGATTCTAGAAGGACTCTTCTCTTCTGAATATTGCTAAAGAAAAAAAAAAAGATGCCAAAATTTTGGAATCTTCCAACAATATATAACAACATAATAAATTCATTACATCACTCTAATGCTGCTTAATGCTTTTCCTTAAATATAAATAGGTACCTAGGATGATTCACAGACAAATAAGCAAAAGACAGAAACCTAAGGAAAATAATTATTTCATGAGCAAAATAAAAATTCCAAAATATATGAATTTATTAAGTATTATAAAATGTAATTTAAAGAGAAAAGTTGAGAAAGAAGAGCCTATTATATTAATCATGTGTCAAAATAATCAATGAAATAAAGAATTTTTATTTCAAAGTTGAGAAAATTCTCACAAAGAAAGATGACAATAAAGTTTAAAATAGGCTAAAACAAAGTACAAAACAAGAATACTGCAGTGGTGTTGAATGAACACCAACATTCAATTAACACAAATTCCTGAAGAAGTGACTATAGAAAATGAGTAGGAGAAAATAATCAAATATATTAAAATGTTTGTAGAATTAATTACCATAAGTTTCTAGATTAAAAGTTCCCCATTGAAGGCTTGGGGCAATAAATGAAATTTAAAATCTTTAATAAAAATTTTAAAATGCATTATCTTTATAATTCAGGACACCAAGAATAGACTAAGCTTACATAGAGAAAAGCAAAAGGAATAATGTGGAAAAAGAGCAAAAAAAAATTGATATTAGATTTTTTAGCAGCAATATTGCAACTCAAAAATAAAAATGTAATATCTTAAAATTTCTGAAGGAACATAATTTCAAGCATAGAATTATCTACCCAGTTAAATATAAATCATAAGCATATACCAAAGATATACATGTTCTAAAGAAATGTAATTTTTATGCAACTGTTTTGGGAAAGCCATCAGAAAAAGGAATCCACGTAAATAAGGAAGAAAACTATGAGAGAGAAAGACATGAGAACAAAGAAAATAGACAAAAGCAAAGGGTGATGAGTGAGAGGGTATTGAACATAATCTCTGAAGTGAATTTTCTGATGGGCATTGACAAAACTCATAAAAATTCATTCTGTTCTATTCTCCTTCCAGAGTTCTATGTCTCTTTTCTAGAAAACCTCATCCTTATTTTACGATCTTTCCTGCCCAGCAGCCAAGCTTTTAGCCACTGTCTAAAAGTCTGCACATTCTTCCCTCAGGTTACTGTCCTTCCATTCAAACTTGATAGTCAAGTATACTGTTTGAAACGCTCCCTAAAGGGTTGATTTGAGCACATCACTGTAATGGAAATCTAATTCCCGCTTGCGTCACTGTATCAAGCTGACTCATGTTCTGACAGGACCCTATATTTCTCCCCCTCCCTCAGTTGCTTACCAAGAACCAATGGCTACAACTGAGGGGCACTGTTTTCCACTCTGGACCTGATTAGGGCCGATCTAAAATGTCCCATTTCCATCTCCAGAGGGATTGCTGCTGTCCTTCCACCAACTTGGTAAATATAAAAATACACAGTGAATGAAGAGCAACTATGATTTCAGCAGTGAGTTATGTCTTGGGTGCTCAGTCTCTCCAAGGTCCAAGAGTATATCAGGAGATGCTTTTCAGGTAGTGAGGAATTCATAACTACAGCTGCTGCTGCTGCTGCTAAGTCGCTTCAGTCGTGTCTGACTCTGTGCAACCCCATAAATGGCAGCCCACCAGGCTCCCCCGTCCCTGGGATTCTCCAGGCAAGAACACTGGAGTGGGTTGCCATTTCCTTCTCCAATGCATGAAAGTGAAAAGGGAAGGTGAAGTCGCTCAGTTGTGCCCAACTGCTAGCGACCCCATGGACTGCAGCCTACCAGGCTCCACCGTCCATGGGATTTTCCAGGCAAAAGTACTGGAGTGGGGTGCCATTGCCTTCTCATAACTACAGAAGGAGGGCCAAATGTTTTGTTGATTTCTTCCTCAAATGGATCTGCCCTCCTGTTCAGTCAATGGAGATCTGAATTTGAGAATTACTTTAGATCTGGAAACTGAAGAAACTATCACAATTTTACATTGTGGCAACTGACATTGACCTTCATCTTACAGCTCTCGATCTTGGTTATATAAGGAGAGTAATACCACATGTGGCTGCCCAGGTTTCTTGACCCTATGGATACCTTGGTTGTTAGCACCATCACCATAAATGTCTGCAGAACAATGTTATCTGGTTATCACTTAAGCTTGGAAGTTAATACAATTATCTTCCCCTTCTTAATTGCCACCATGTGTGTGTGCATGCTAAGTCACTTCAGTCATGTCCAACTCTTTGTGACCTCATGGACTTTAGCCCACCAGGCTCTTCTGTCCATAGGATTCTCCAGGCAAGAATACTGGAGTGGATTGCCATTTCCTTCTCCAGGGGATCTTCCCAATCTAGGGATCAAACACATATTTCTTACATTTCCTGCATTGGCAGACAGGTTCTTTACCACTAGTGCCACCAAGAAAACCTATAATTTCCACAATATGACCTCTGTTACCTTAGGATCCTATGATCTGCCTTGACACTAGACAGTCCAAATGCAAGGCAATGACCTACCATGACCACTTGCTTGCAAAAGATAGACACCACTGAGGCTTTTTCATTAATGAATTAATTACTTTTTCATTAGCTTATTTAATGATGCTGCTGCTCATCTCACAAGACAGTTATTTTACTTGCATAAGTAGAAGGCTTTGTAAGCCCTCTTGGGGAATAGAGTCAGAGAGAGTCATATTCTGTTTTGAATGCCCAGTTGTAATGCCCCAGTGACCTTTTCCTCAATACTCTGTCAAGGGAATATGACATCCCCACTTCATTGTCATGCTTATGTTTCAATTAGCTAACTTATTAGGCCTCACTCTAGGTGCTCTTGCCAAATATTAGATCCTGAGTGGCCCGATTTCAATGAACTATTTCTCCTCCAACCTTAAATTCTGTCCATCTTCTAACACTTTTAAGACCCATCTCCATTTTGCAATCAATATTTATTTAATCATTTTACAGTCCTTGTGATGAATAAGCACTGTTTTCTAGCGTGGGTCCATAATTTTACTTTGGTGTTACGATAAGACCCGATCCAAGTTATTTGTCTACAGCAGTGTTTCTCAGACTTTAGCATGAACCAAAACCTCCTGAGGGACTTGATAAAATGGGTTTGTAGGCCTCCTACAGAGATTCTGATTCAGTAGGCCAAGGTCTTATTTCTAATATGTTTTCAGATAATGATTCTGCTGCTGATCAAGGTCTACATTCCTAAGAACCATTTGTCTACAGTCAATAAGAATAGATGGGATAGATCATGAGGAGGAAAATCAACATTTCTTTGGTGCATCCAGCCCAAGTGAATGGTCTCCATGTGAGAGAAGGAAATTCTTCTCCAAAAAGTGGTTGAGAGCCACTTATACCTGACTGGAAGGTTAAATTTCAAGGTTCTTTCACACATCCATCAAAAGGATTTCCAGGAATGTCGATCAACAGGATTAAAATACCTTAAGGAATTGCTGATTTTTAGTTTATATTTGAAAACTATAAAGAAGCTTCTAGGTACAGATGAAAAATTGAACATAGACATTGAAATAATACACATATATTTTTCTTTCTATTAAAGTCCATTAAAAAACAGTAAAGGAAATTTTCAAAGACATTAACTAATAAGGACAATGTGAGGAATGTGAGAAAAAATAAAATTTTGGTTGTGAAAAGCAAGTGTTGGATGGTAACAATGTTGAGAGACCTGTGAGAGCTAAATGATAAACTGGCAGAGCAGAAAACTGAGCACTGACCTGATAAACCTCAGAATGCAGAGGCTTAAGTCCTGGTAGTGGTAGACACAACCTCAAAGAGAGGTGGAACCAAGCTAAGGGAAGAGGGTTTCTTCAAATCTGTTTAATAACTTAGATTTTCTAGTCACTTCTGTCTCTTAGACCATTAGAGTCTCAATTACTTAACAGGGTGAAACAGAAGGATCATCAGTGGAACACAGAAGCCACAAAGGCAAGAGTCCCAAACAGAAATCAAATGATTAGCATTTACATACTAAGTTTGGAGACCTTATTCTCATCCACTTGGTTCCTTCAAAGCTGGCCACCATATTTTTATCCTCCAGGCAGGACATTTGAGGGTTTCCCCTTGTTGAATACATCCAGCTACAGGGAAAAGTCTAAAGGTATTAATACTGAGCAGTGGCCACGGGACTGGAAAAAGCCAGTTTTCATTCCAATCTCAAAGAAAGGCAATGCCAAAGAATTCTCAAATTACCACACAATTGCACTCATCTCACACACTAGTAAAGTAATGCTCAAAATTCTCCAAGCCAGGTTTCAACAGTACATGAACCGTGAACTTCCAGATTTTCAAGATGGTTTTAGAAATGGCAGAAGAACCAGAGATCAAATTGCCAATATCTGTTGGATTATCGAAAAAAGCAAAAGAGTTTCAGAAAAACATCTATTTCTGCTTTACTGACTATGCCATAGCCTTTGACTGTGTGGATCATTACAAATTGTGGAAAATTCTCAAAGAGGTAGGAATACCAGACCACCTGACCTGCAGGTCAGGAAGCAACAGTTAGAACTGGACATGGAACAACAGACTGGTTCCAAATAGGAAAAGGAGTATGTCAAGGCTGTATATTGCCACCCTGCTTATTTAACTTATATGCAGAGTAAATAATGAGAAACACTGGACTGGATGAAGCACAAGCTAGAATCAAGATTGCAGGAAGAAATATCAATAATCTCAGGTATGCAGATGACACCACCCTTATGGCAGAAACTCAACATTCAGAAAAGTAAGATAATGGCATCTGGTCCCATCACTTTATGGCAAATAGATGAGGAAACAGTGGAAACAGTGAGAGACTTTATTTTGGGGGGCTCCAAAATCACTGCAGATGGTGACTGCAGCCATGAAATTAAAAGACACTTACTCCTTGGAAGAAAAGTTATGAGTAACCTAGAAAGCATATTAAAAAAAAAAAAAAAGAGAGAGAGAGAGAGAGAGAGAGAGAGACATTACTTTGCCAACAATGGTCCATCTAGCCAAGGCTATGGTTTTTCCAGGAGTCATGAATGGATGTGAGAGTTGGACTACAAAGAAAGCTGAGAACCGAAGAATCGATGCTTTTGAACTGTGGCATTGGAGAAGACTGTTGAGAGTCCCTTGGACTGCAAGGAGATCCAACCAGTCCATCCTAAAGGAAATCAGTCCTGCATATTCATTGGAAGGACTGATGTTCAGGCTGAAAGTCCAATACTTTGGCCACCTGATGCGAAGAACTGACTCATTTGAAAAGATCCTGATATTGGAAAAGATTGAAGGCGAGAGGAGAAGGGGATGCCAGAGGATGAGAAATGGTTGGATGGCATCACCGACTCAATGGGCATGAGTTTGAGTAAACTCCAGGAGTTGGTGATGGACAGGGAGGCCTGTTGCACTGTAGTCCATTGGGTTGCAAAGAGCTGGACAGAACTGAGTGACTGAACTGAACTGAACTGAACTGATTAATATTGAAGGTTTCCACCAAAAAAATGTGAAGCTGGTCTCAAACAAAAAGTTCACAATCAGAAACATCCCATTTCTCAGAGTTTCCATTCCTCTTCTTATGAAGGGTCACAAAACACCCAAGAAGGTCTCTAAGAAACAGAATGAATTAGCATTTAAGGAACAGTTACTACACAATAATATAATTCTTTAAAATAACATTAATATCATCAGATAACTCAAAATTAATATTATACATATTTAAAATGAAAATTTAAAACAGCAGATATGAAAAACACTATGGGAAATTTGTTAGAAGATTCTGAGTAAATATCTCATAATTTATAGTTAAACTAGAAGAAAAATTAGAGAACTATTAAAAGCATCCAATATTTCATAATTGCAGTTCTGGAGAAAGAAATTAAAATACTGGAGGGGAAGAAATGAATGAAACTTTAAAAAATTTCAGTAGAATTAAAAACTCAAGTTTCTAAATTAAAGGGCCTACTAGAGACACAAAGCAATCGTTAAAAATTGGCGAACTCCAAGGAAAATATTATTGCAGAATTTCAGAAGAGTGGGAGAAAAGAAAAGATGCTCCGAACATGCAAAAAATTCATATCAAAACATAAACTCACTCACTTGTAAACAATTAATCTTTGACAAAGGATTCAGGAATATACAATAGAGAAAAGACAGTCTCTTCAACAAGTAGTGCTGAAAATGTTGGACAGCCATACGTAAATCAATGAACTTAGACACACCCCCGCGCCATACACAAAAATAAACTCAGAATGGCTTAAAGACTTAAATATAAGGCATGACACCATAAAACTCCTAGAAGAGAACATAGGCAAAGCATTCTCTGACAAAAATTGTACCATTATTTCCTTAGTCAGTCTCCCAATATAGTAGAAATAAAAGCAAAAATAAACAAATGAGACTTAATCAAATTAAAAACCTTTGCATAGCAAAGGAAACCATAAATAAAACAAAAAAACAGCCTACCAACCTAAGTGAGATAATATAATCAAAGAGAGAAAAAAAAAAAAAAGGTACAGAAAACAGAGACACAACTCAAGAGAAAATTAAAATAATGGTGTGGAGAATGAGGGCTTCCCTGGTGATTCAGATGATAAAGAATCTGCCTGCAATGTGGGAGACCTGGATTCTGTCCCTGGGTCGGAAAAATCCCATGAAGGGCATGGAAACCCACTCCAGTTTATTATTGCCTAGAAAATTCCGTGGACAGAGGAGCCTGGGGAGCTGCAGTCCATGGGGTTGCAAAGATTCAGACACTAACAAACAAAGATTCAGATCGACTAACAAACACACACGCACATGGAAGATGAAGCAGGGAGATTCCATAATACGGAATTGGCAATAGTTGTAAAGCAAGATCAGTACATACAAGAGCAGTTGAGACACATCTGAGAGAGATTTCCTAAATGGGATTATGTTTCAAGAAGAGCTGCTTAGTATTACCCTATTGAGATTTAGACAAATAAAAGGTGTGAAACATTGAATTAATAAAAATACCTAGGAAAATAAGGGGGTAAAGACAATTTTCAATTCTGAAGTGGGGGAGAAAACTCTTCAGGAGAGAAGATGTTTTATTGATAGTATTTTTCTTTGTAAGAATAATGTTCATAGAGTTCAAATAATATGAATGCTGAATACTGCCTAACTAGTAAGAAGCTCCCATTACTCAGCTGTAACCAATTTTCCTCTTTCTCTGAAATAAAGGAGAATTACATTTTCCTACCTCCTTGAAGTTAGGCAAAGCCTTATCATAACTTCTAGCTAGTAGGCTGTGGAAACAGGTTAGCTATGTCCCTTCTGATTTGAAGACTTTAATTGCCTGTGTGGGTCCCTTTAGCGCTCTGTTTCCTGGCTGAATTGGCTGAAGAAGACATACTTTCCAAAGGAATCAACTATTAAATTATGGAGCCTATTTCAGTCTTAATTGCTGAGTTATCACCTTCGTGACAATGGTCTTGGAGAGTGTCCTGGATCAGCATTGGGTTTTGCTAGAACAACAACATAAAAATGAAACCTTTTATTTTAAGCCATGGAAATACCAGGATTGTTTATTATTACAGCATAATCTAGCCTAATTTAACTGGCAAAACCCAAATTATGATATAAATATGTATATATATGGGGACAGAATATGTGTGTGTTTGTGTGTATGTGCACACATGCTTGCATGGGCGTGCATAGGAGCGACAATGAAATGGTGGTGATAGAACATTGTATATCCTCTTCTGTAGTGGAAAGTCAAAAGAAAATGGTTAAAAATAAAACAAAAAAGCACAAATATAACCATGCTATTTAGATGCATGGAAGTAAGTTCCAAAAGATCTAGTCAAAATATTAATATGTGTCCTCATTTTGCAGTTTTCTAACACACAAAGTTCAGTAAGCACATTTAATGACACCACTTCCCTAAGACCCGGTTCAAATTTGTTATCATATATACTATTAATACTTGTGAATAATAGCATAATGTAAAAACTCCACTTGCTCTTTAGTATGCAAACAATAATGTAAATATTAGCTGCCCATCATGATCTGTGATTGATTGTATCACAACTTTCAAACTCTGCTGGTGGTTGGTTACTGCAGACCTGTTAAACACACAGAAGAGTGGAGATGCTTTACTTCCTTGTCTTCCAATGACAAACCCATGTGACATTTTACAAGAATGAATGATCAAACTGGTAAATGGTACACAAGATGAAAGTGCACAAGTAAACAGAGAGTTATAAGGCTGCAAGTGAACTTTGAATCAGCATAAACGGATTATAGAAAAAATAGCAGACGATGTGAATGCTTTAAAACTGCTGTGGTTTAAGAGGCTCAAGATATCCATTCACTGGAATTTAGCTGAAGATAATTTCTTGACATAAATAGGAATGTGGTTGTGACAACATGGATCACTCAGAGGAACTGATGCTGATAAACGAAGGACAACTCAGAAAAGCATTGAAAAGATGCTTGGTCTATATTGTATGTTTTACAAGGAAGTAACAAGCACGGTTCAAAATACTGTTGATGAGGGACTTTGGCTGGTGGTCCTGTGGTTAAGAATTCACCTTCCAAGGCAGGTGACATGGGTTCAAACCCTGATCAGAGAACTAAAATCTCAGATACTGCAGGACAACTCAGCATGCGTGCTGCAACTACTGAGCCCACATGCTCTAGATCCTGTGGTCTAGAGAAAGCCATATACAAGAAGAGCCCACGTGTTGCAACGAAGACCCAGCACAGCCAAAATAAAAACAAATCAACCAGATTTATTTAAACAAAATTCTGGTTTCAATGTTTCTACTGTTTTAAATTGTAATTTTGTAATTAAATATTACTTTTACTTTTTTTTTTTCATTTTCCTATATAGTTACAACTGACACTAAAGGTTTTCAGTGTTTTGACAGACAGTTTTAAAGGCCACAGAATTATAATCTTCCCATGGTGTATGAAGATGATTTTGAATAATGTCACCTTGCACAATGCTTTTTATTGCCCAGCAGTGTCATACTATACGTGGACCTCTTGTAGCTGAAGATTATTCTGTCTAGAAATGGTGATATTAGCCAGCTAAAGGGGGATAGGACTGCTGTTGTGTGTTACAAGTGATTCTTTTAGTAGTATGCATACTTTTAATAACAAAGTCTAAATGAGAAAAAAATATACAAAACTACTGTTAACAATTATAATGAAATGCTAATGTAGTATACTCTTGGGACAACAGAGAAGATAGACTTTTCTGTAGGCAATACTTTTTCAGTGAAATAATGTATGTACTAGTTATTCAGCAGTGTCACAGAATGTACTTCAGTTTTGTTTTGAGGTTTCTTTTAATGTGGCTCAATTCATAAATATGATAATAATAATAGAGAGATAATATATATTAAACATTTTTATGCCAAGCAATAAAATATAAACTTCATGTGTATTATTTCAGGTGATCTTTGCCAGGGCTCTGTGAGGTAAATAATGATTTTATACTGATATTTTCAAACTAGAAATCAATGATTCAACTTACCCAAAGTCACAGAGCAATTTTGTAGTAGAGCCAAGATTTGAAACTAAGAAGTCTATCTTCAGAGCACTTGCCATTAATCTTGAATTACGATCCTGCACAATTGCTGCTGAGCATGCTAATAATAATGGCTATTGTGAAGTGCTAATCCATATTACAGCAAGAACAACAACAACAAAGGAATGAAAAGAAAATATAGTAATGGTTAAATCTCTCAATGTACTTAAAATATTCATTCCAGAGCTCATCCATCTCAACTCATTTAGGAAACCCAAGAGTTCTGAGGGATCTTTCACCTCCATCCACCTAATAATGTTATTTAAATTAATGCTAAAAATTCTTTGGAGGAAGAGCTACTCAATTTGATTTGCCATTGCTTTTAGTTTACTTTCCAGTCTAATCAACAGTAAGTAAAGCAGGAAGGTTGAAAGATAGGTTATTCTCAATGAAAATTCAAATTCTTTACTATTTTTCATTTAAAAGTAATTTATAATATAGACACTAGTAATATTTTAGAAGAAAAAGTTTTGAGATTTGTGTTTCATAAATCTAGCAACACATTCAAATTATAAGGTGGTTGGCTCTGCAGATTTTTTTGTTTATATCCAAGAACTGTGGTTTTGGAGAAGACTCTTGAGAGTCTGTTGGACAGCAAGGAGATCCAACCAGTCCATCCTAAAGGAAATCAGTCCTAAATATTCACTAGAAGGATGATGCTGAAGCTGAAACTCCAATACTTTGGCCACCTGATGTGAAGAACTGACTCATTGGAAAAGACCCTGATGCTGGGAAAGATTGAAGGCAGGTAGGAGAAAGGGACAACAGAGAATGGCATCACCATTCTCAATGAGTGGGATGGCATCACTGACTCAATGGACATGAGTCTGAGTAAACTCAGTTGATGATGGACAGGGAGGCCTGGCGTACTGCAGTCCATGGGGTCGCATAGAGTTGGACATGACTGAATGACTGAACTGAACTGAAAACTGAAAGAGTCAGAAACTCCAGGGCTGGGTCAGGGAATTTTTATCATTATCAAGCTTTATGGGACATACCTGGTCATTTTAAAAAGTTTGTTGGAAGGTTACCATTTTGAAAATCTGAGAATCATGTTGAACACCTATGACTACTTATTTCATAAATTTTAAAAGCATTTTCTAAACCATAATTTTAGGAAGCTTCATCTTATCTATGTAAAAATTGAGATCCTATGAAAGTCACACTCAGACTTCCCAGCTAACTCTGAAAAGATTCAGTCTGGCACGTGGAGTGCAATTAATCCATAATTACTTAGATTTTTCTTATCATGTGGTTTGACAAAAAGTAAATATGGAGGAGGGAAATTTGCATATGATGTGAATTTTGTGTGCCGTTTTCTAAATAACATTTAATCTTTGGATTATAAGAATTATGCCTTTTAGTTTCTGTTATGAAGATAGCTGATTGTTTTGTAAGAAAAAATGTTTACTTTGAAACTACAATGTTATTGAGTCATCAGGAAGAAACATAGTCATCAAGTAAGTAGTTCACTAAGTCTATCAGGAAAAGAAATATTCTAAAATGAAAAGTGCTAGTATGACAACAACTTTGGATATCAATACCTATGTTAATATTTTATCTGTATCTATTTTACCTGTGTAACATATACTAGGTTATATAATTAGTTTTTCAATTAAAGGAAAGTATGAAACCCTTCAGTGATAGGAAAATGGTAAAAACATGATGAAGATGTTGCATTTTCAAATTAAATGAAATATTTTTAAATTTCATAAACTTTTCAACCTCTATCAGAACTGACTATCCTATAAAATAAGCGATTTTATGTTGTGTAAAAATTACAAGATCCTAGGAAGAAATTTTCATTGAGTACTGACTGTTTAAAGTGTTTTGTGTCTGGAATTCAGATAACGGAATGGTATGTAAAGAATTGCCAGTGTCAGCATATATAATTGTTATGAGTTAATGGCAAATGAAGAAATTAATGTATTAGCATTAGTCTTCTAAGACTTCAAATAAACTGAAATAACTTTGTTATAAAGAGAAACATACTGATTTTTAGTTAATTTTTTAAAACATTGCCTTAGCAGTTATTTTGATATGTTCACCCACATAGACTTCTTACAGTTTTCTTTCCTCTGTTTTCCAAACTTGCACCTCTGCTTTAACACATTTTTATGCAATCTCATGATTTGGGAAGAAAAAAAATGTGATTTTGTGTGTGTGTGTGTGTGTGTGTGTAAATAGTCTGTATATTTCTAAAGTAGACTCTATTATATTGAATAAACACCCAGACACACATTTTAGTTATATTGTAAAACAAAATCCTAATCAACGGTCTTCTTGAGATGGTGCATACCCATCACCCACCCTAGAATTGGCCCAATTATTATTTGCTTGTTTTTCTTTTCATCAGTATTGCAGTAAAATAAAATTTAGTTAGAAAAAAATGTTCTAATAATAATTAAACTTTTATAATTGCCCTTGGGTTGACCATCTATGCTTTCTGTCTTAGTTACTTAGTTTACCAGTAGTAACAACTATAATGATAATAATGGATTAAAAAATAGCATAATTATGATTATTCAGTGTTTCCAAGATTTTAAAAAAATGAGATGTATGACAGTCATATTATTTACAGCTATATTTAAATTTTTGGTATCTATGGTTACTAGGTCACTAGAACAAATAAAGACATGATACCTTTAATAAAATAGCAGCTATCTTTCATTGGCACTATTTTTGTTTTCTCATTTATTTTCACAACTTCTCTGTGAATATGCTATACTATCACCATTTTGCAATTGAATAAAGAGAGACACAGAAAGCTTAAGTAACTTGCCCAAAGTTGCACAGTTAGGAAATATCTGAACCAGGACCCAGTGTCTAAGCAGTCTGGTGTCCAAGACCTTTGCTAATTTAATACGGTGCATAGGTGTGTGTGTGTGTGTGTGTGTGTGTGTATGTGTGTGTGTGTGTGTGTGTATAAATAATACATTTATGTATATATATTTATAAATATTTGTGCTCAAACTACTTTTTTTTATTATAACAAAGTGCTTGTATTTCAAATAGTTCAGAACATAGAAAACACTGAGCCACAAATTAGTTATTCAAGAAACTGTGGAGGGAATAAAACAATCTACTGCCAGAAGGGATCTCACAAGGGTCTATGCTTATTAGAATAACGATCATTATTTTTAACTCACTCTTGTGTAGTCACAGTATAGTGAACGTTAGCTATGCAAAGAAAACACCATTTCATGATAGAAAATTTTGGATTTCAAAGCACAGGAAAAAAAGGTACTGTTTATTCAATTAATAAACCATAGCTACCCAGAGAGTTCTTATATTTTAGTCCAGGTTTTTTTTTTTCATCCTTCAGGAATGGCCACAAAAATAGCATAAATTACTTTGGTATTGGAACACAACAAAATGTCATGTTCTAATGAAAACTTGCTTTTAGATTCATAGTAATCATAGAGATAATTAAAAGGTATTTATATAAAGGATTCAGGTAGCTATTTCCAGACTCTGTGCATTTCAATCATTTTCAACAACTGCATTATGTATTATTGTTGGTTAATGAGAACGTTTGGAAAGAGTTTTCACTTAGGACTTGGTATATACTCTTAATCCCCCAAATCTTTAAAACTATGTTAAATGTGTTTAATTTCTCCTTATTTAAGAAGGCAATTTGCTGATACCAAAATGGGATTAATAGTCATTGTTATAATAAATGATCTAGATCATTTACTCAGAATATGTCTTTGTTATGAATTAATTTCTGATACTCATTTGCCATAGGGCTTCCTCAGTGGCTCAGAGGTAAAAAATCTGCCTGTAATGCAAGAGATGCAGGAGGCATGAGTCTGATCCCTGGGTCAGGAAGATCCCCTGGAAGAGGTCGTGGCAACCCACTGCAGTATTCTTGCTGGGAAAATGCCATGGACAGAGGAGCCTGGCAGGCTACAGTTCATGGGGTTGCAAAGAGTTGCACATGGCTGAAGTGGCTAAGCACACACCCACCCATTTACCATACAATTCAAAAATCATGAATTCTGAAATCACAATGATTGGATGTAAATTTTTGATTTCACTACTTTTTAGCATTGTGATCATGTTTTAGCTACTTACCGTCTATAACTCTCAAGGTCATTCATAAACTAGGGATAACCATACCTATCTCTAGGTTATAAAGAAGGCTAATAGGAAAACATCTGTAAAGCACATTGGAACATACTGTGTCAGTCACATATTAGGTGCTTAATAAATATTCTTGTTGCTTTTTCCTTTTTCAAATTTAACACTGATTAAATTTCCATCTGATATGGTTATCTGTTGATTATCTTAGCCACCAGACCAAGTGTATTGATAAATTGTTATTTTTAATACATCAAACTCAATATCATTCATTGCTTATTTTTGCAATCTGTTTTGCTTTCTGCATTCCATCGCCATAATGGATTTGGTACAAAGGGACTGTACACTGGTGGAAAGGAGGACTTCATGAAAGATAAGATGTATATTTTAAAGACTGCTGTGAGGGAAGCATGTTCATCCTCAAAGGATGTCCAATAAGACAGAAAATACATGTAGAGCTGTTTGCAACTTCACCTTTTCATTCTGTTGACATTGAGTTAAACTGTCCCAAAGCTTAAGGCACGATCTTACCTCACCGTACTCATCAAAGATCTGAATTTGGTTTTAAAACCAATGATGGGTTTAGAATTTAATCCAGTTCTCAGCCAAGCAGTAAAGTGTGGTCATGCCACAGTAGTGACCAAGTCCCTGTTCAAGTAAAGGTAAGCAGCACATCTTCCCTTCAGCAGATTGGCTTCAGAAATCACCCTGTTACCAAATCAGGACAGGCCAATAAATTAGAGATGAGTTGCTGGAGCAAGGAATGATAACTTTGTCAAAAAAGCCAGCAGACTGAGAAGATGGTGGACTAATGTCCCTAAACACCATTTTCCCAGAGTTAGAATTCAGGCTACTCTTACACTAAAAGGGGAGGGGTGTAGGTAGTTGTATCAAATTTCTTGATGTCGGAATCCTTCATTGCTGCAGCTGCCCAGGTGGGTCTGGTCAAGATATTCCTATGAGGCTTCAACAAGACAAAAGTTATTCTCTTTCTGCAACTTTTTCACTACCTGAATGGAAAAGTGTTATACCTTTAAAGGTCAATGACTTGAGAATGGGTTATCCTATATATTTCAAACTAGAGGAACATTTTTAGCTAGTAGTGAAAGCAATGGAAAACAAAAGTTAGCGTGAAAAGAAAATCCAATATGGAGTCTGATTTGCTCTTCCCTTTCGCAGCCTCTTCCTGGTCACTGGAAAGTTTTGAAGCATCATGGTACATTCTTCCAACTTCCCTGGGCCAGAGAGAATTGTGATGTCTACTTTCTAGTCTTCACTGGCTGGCTGGCTGTTTCTCACAATGTCATTGAACAATGAATTAACTTTTTTATTCTTAAGAAATCCAACTACTGCCACCCAAAGGTGACTGTGTTATCTTTAAGACAGCTTTAATTTCCTCATGCAGAGGAAACAGAAAGGGATGGAGCCAGGGAAAACACTTAAAACCTCATTACCACAGAGCCCCTCTTCAGAGAGCCCCCTAGACTGCCTATTATTGTCCTGCCTGTACTTTCTGTGGGACTTTGAAAAGAAAAGGTTCAAAGAGCAAGACTTTCAAGCTCCCCTTTCCATGTCAAACACTTTCAACTCCTGATTTCAAAGTGCCACTCTGTGGCTGTTCAAAGGCCTGTGGACTCGTAGGGGGTGAGATTGGAGTTAAAGGTTGAACTACAAAGCTCCTTGCAATTCACAGTAATATCCAGCTTGGAGATACAAATGGTAATACAAACTCAAGCACCTATCAATAAAACTGCCAATATATGAAAGAAGGAGCAGAAACATTCTAAATGGCCTTTTTAAAAATTTTTTTTCTCCAACTAGGCTCGTGCTGTCATCAGTTCGGATGAAAGTCCAATTGATATTTTGAAGTACGACTCTTCTCTCTGTTCATATTACAAGTAGGGGGACTACAGAAGCAGTGGAGAGAGGGGAAAAAAATAGGAAAGAAAAAAACACCCACAAACCCCAAAGAAGTTAGATAAGAATAGCTAAAGAAGTCCCTTCCAACATCTGAAAAAAGAAATCCTGCCCTACTCTAGTTGAGTATTCATCCTCTTTCCCTTCACTCTCTCTATCCTTTTTATCTGCCTGCCCATAAGACTTGGAGCATCATTAATTGGTCCTCAGGGAGGCTAACAGGCCTCTGCTTTTATGAGTCAGTTCTTTGTATTGTACACATGTGGGCATCTCTCAGGAGATAAACAAAAGAAAAACGTGTGGAAAGGGGGCCAGAAATCGCACAGGTCTAAACACGGAACAGGCCATTGTCTTGATTTACTTTTAATATTTTAAATTATGGGAATAATTCTGGTTCCCCTATCCTCTGCCTCCCACCCCAGTCTACTTAAGCTAATATGCGTTTTCTCATTGCTACAGGGCCATCATCTGAGGAATTCCATTTCCTATTTGAAATCAAACATTCTAACCCCTTCTTGGCCCCCTCCCCTTAGCCCTCCTATCCTCTGCAGCAAACGAGAGAGGTGGTCTTAGGGAAAGATAAAAAGAATAGTTGATCATAAGAACTAACCTGGAGCCAACACATCGGCCTTTCGTCCCTTTAGCACTTTCTAAACCCTAAGCACCAGCAGCTAATTCTCCTGACTTTCAGCCCTGGTCTTGGATATGCTGAGGTATAGATTCAAGTCGCACTTTTCCTGCCTCATAAAATGTTTACATTTACAGAAGAAAATGACCTCTCTTATGCAATATCACATTCCCTTTGATATAAGTCATGAGAGCTCATTATAGTGCTGACAGTCATTTTCAAATGACAATTTTGTTTTTTATTAATTTTTATTAGAGTCTAGTTGATTTACAATGTTGTGTTTGTTTCTGTTGTATAGCAAAGTGAATCACTTATATTAACACATACATGTATGTCCACTCTTTTTTAGATGGCTTTAATACTACACACATTTAAGTTTGAATTCATCCTAAATATAAAAGCAGGGTTGAAACTGAGCATACTTACAACAAAAAGTATTTTGCCTCTTGTATCTCAAACCAAACCCAGAGTGGACCACATTTTATTCACATGGCAGAACAGGGACCTGGTGGCTACGAAAAAAACAAGCTAAAACATTTAAGCTTAGAAAATGTTAGACTTCCAAAATATTTTGGGAAATGTAAAACTTTCTAAATAAAATTTTAAAGTCACTAAAGTCTAAGATTTCAGTCTATTGCGCTCTAATCTATCCTTGCACAGGTCAGTTTAAGTATTTTATAATGTCTCTTTTCTGGCGATCATATCTAGGTTCCCTAGAAAATGGAGGCTGTGGCCAAAGCTTGCCCTATTATTATTATTTTTTTAATATAATTTGCTTGAATGCTCAGTCGTGTCTGACTCTTTGTAACCCCATGGACTATAGCCTGTCAGGTTCCTCTGTTCATGGGATTTCCCAGGCAAGAATACTGGAGTGAGTTGCCATTTCCTCCTCCAGGGAATCTTCCCAACCCAGGGACTGAACCAGTGTTTCTTACCTCCCCTGCACTGCAGGTGGATTCTTTGCCTCTTGAGCCACTGGGGAAGCTCTGAAAGCTTTCCTATTACTGTTTTATTGGAAGGGACAACCAGATAGATAACAGTGAGTAAAAAAAGAGAAGTGAGAAAACAGGAGTAGGCAAGCGGAGTGACACAAGGTTTATTACTGAGTGAGCCATCCATTCTCCATAAACACAGCGAGTTTCTGAGTTTCTTGGGATATATCCCTGGAGACCATGTGAAACTGGAGCATCTTGGAATATCCCATCAAGAGGAAAGAAGAGTAAGCAGTTTATCACCTGTTCTTACAGTTTCCTGTCTCTCATTCATCAACATAAGGGTCATGAGAAAAAAACTTTGCTGCCCATGAGATATGGATGTCAGAAAATGAAGTCGCTCAGTCGTGTCTGACTGTTTGCGACCCCATGGACTGTAGCCTACCAGTCTCCTCTGTCCATGGGATTTTCCAGGCAATAGTCCCGGAGTGGATTGCCATTTCCTTCTCCAGGGGATCTTCCCAACACAGGGATCGAATCCACGTCTCCCGCATTGTAGACAGACGCTTTAACCAGGGAATGTCAGAACCTTCTAGCAATTGCTTGGAAAGCCAGAATTTTCATAAACCTATCACCTATCCAGTCACATAGCAGGTATGGAAATCTCTCTTTGACAATCCAGGTCACATCTAGGGTATCTGTATTTGTCCCAAGGTAGTTGGGTCCCTTAAGTAGTTGTCCAGCCACTCAAAGAGCAAGGTTTTCTTGAGACCCTGGAGGAAACTATGAGGCTCTTTAAATGACCTATTCTTGGAAGTCTCATGGAGTCACTTCATTGGACTCTATTGTTCAAAATGAGTCATAGGGCAAAGCCATAAACAAAAAGATGAGAATTACATAGGACATGAACATCAAGAGGCATACTGTTCTGAGAGACTCAACTCAGAGAGTCCGTACTTCAAGTATATTCAGAAACTTTAAGAATTCTCTAACAGACACACAGAAGATCGCCTAGACTGAACAGGTTCTAAAGGGTATCATTATTTTTCTAAAGATGGAGGAACTAAACATCTGTGAATAATCTTATATGTTTGTTATATAGAAGCAAATATGTATGTGTCTGTGTATGTGTTAGAATGTACATATATTTTAATGTATAATATGCATTCAGTCGCTCTCAGGAAATACTTCGTTTTCTTCATGAATTCCTGAATGCAAGGCACCTCTAGGTATTGCATATAAATAGAGAATATTAATCCTATGATTATTACTATAACAAAAGATTCTAGTGCTTAAAAGGCAACAAAGCACTATCCACAGTGCCTCTTATAGGATTCTGCCATTGCAATAGCCTATTATTCCTGGATGTGCTATAAGTTGGGCTTTCATGTACAGTGTCTGAATTAATCTTTCTAATAATTGAGATAGATAGTTATCTTTTTTAATTAGAGGACACCTGAGAAAGTGTAAATAATTTGCCTCAAATAAGTAGTTCGTTAAATCACGAAGTGTCAGTGCTAAATGTGAGTTTCATTCTGATTAATTTCAAACTTCATATATTTTCACGGGATTACACGGTCTTTGGAACTCCAACAACATAAGAATACACAGCAATGAGCTAGCATTACATTAGTCTCTTAAGCAAGTTTATTTGAAGACATTTTAAATTTTTACCTTTTTATGAAAAAATGGGTCTTGTACATAGGAAAATAAGAGCATTCTATATTCTGTTCTTCTTCAATGTTATCTATTACAAGTATTTTCACACTGTTTTATGTATGATTATGTTTTTGATCTTCAAGCAAGACTTAAAAATTTTTCTCAGATAGAGAGTATCATTTCCTAATATCTTGCATCTTAAATGCATCACCTTGGCCAGTTTTCTACCCATAGTATGTGTTCATCCAACTTTTTCTGTCAAATCAAAATTTTTTCCATCAGATTATAGGGAAGAAAGTGTCTCACTAATCGTTTAATACCATTGCATCTAGTTATAGAAAAATTATTATTACGATTAACCATTTAGAAAGAAGCAATTCTCGGGTGATTATAAGTAGGGAAAGGTCCTGGGGAAAACTACAATTACAAGCAGCTGCAGCATGAATTATATGTAATTATAGTTGATTCCTGTAAATAATTCTTTCTGTAAATTTCCATTCCAAAAGGATTTATTGCTTGGAAACAAAGGACATTTTGAATTAAAAAATATATTTTCCTAAATTTATATAAATAAAATTATATCTGTCAAAAAGAAGATAGTGAAAGGAACAAGGGATCAAAGAGGGGAACGTTTCTATTTCTAGTTATATATCTAAGGAGTCACAGAATGTGATTTCTTAGTTCAATTTTAGTATGATTCATATATATATACTTTTTCTTTAGGCTGTCTGTAGACTAAGTGGAAATGAAATACAGCCTACCCCCCTCAAAACAAAAAGAGAAGAATGTGACATACTATGTTCTGTAGCAATTGTCAGCAAAACCTTATAATTCTATTCCAACAACATAATAAGCATGTAATGACAGATGGCATCTGATATGTCACCAAGGCTTTGTTGAATACATTAATGCGACTCAATTTGTTGTTGTTATTTAGAAGGAACGACTATTGGGTATTGAGCATTTCCTGTTCTATTAATAATATTGCTCTTATCTTTTCATTATGGTATATATCTTTTCCTATCAAACATGGGCTGATACGTTTATTATTTATTTATTACATATATTCTTACAAAAAAGACAAGAGAAGAGTTGATATATTATTTAAGTCAACTTAATATATTCATATGTGGTTTCTGATTTTAAAATGGCAAAATAAATTGCAAAAAATAGGAGATGCTGAATGGCTGCTTAAAAATGGAAAGAGTGTCAGCATTTCTGAATTATAACACGAAATTAGAATAGTTTATGATGTTCAGCTCTTTTCGTACCAGGAGAGTCCATCTTCTTCTGAGTTATAGCTTTGTTTTTCTACACAGCTTCTACTCCCTCTGCTTTTGCATGACCATCGCATTAATCTAATGTGAAACAATTCATATCATTTAGGAGAAAAGCTGATATGCATATCTTTGTCTCACATTAAACATTTCTAAATCCCACAACTCTCCAGTGTAAGACAAAATGTATATGTTTTCTTCAAAAAATTGAGTTAAATAATATAGGCCACTTGGATGGCTAAATATTCTTTTTTTCATTTTACCAAAACTCATACCAGTTAAGTCTCTTTGAGCTCATGAAAGCAATTCTTATTGTTTATAACCAACATTAATCTGATTGTGCATTTGAGAGTACATCTAGCACATAGTTCTCAAATAATATCTTTTTTGTTTTATGCATAAAATCTTAGAAATAAACCAGGTGCATGAGCAAAATAAAGGGAGAAATATATTGAAACATACAGAGGCTCATTCGCCTCTACTTAGGGTCCTTTATTTGCATTATATATCAAGCAAAAATAATCCACCTAGCAGAATATTAAGCAAAAACAATATGGCTCTGATGTACTCCTGCACAATATTGTCTAATTTCCATAAAATGTCTGCAGGGTTTTGCACATCAAGATATCTCTTATGAAAAATGTTTATGGAAATAGGTCATTATGTGTATTCCTAATAGAGAGCAATTTGTTATGTTTAAAAACAGCTTTTGTATTAATAGTTGTGAATAAACACTAAGTTATCAAGCATTTTAAATATAAGCAATACGGATGTTTATACTATATCAGCGACACACTTCTCACACAAATTTAATGTTTACACAACCTAATTAGAACAGATATGTAGAAAAAAAAAACTGAAACATCTAACTTCAATTTCCAGTAGCAATAGAAGGTGATACAGGCTATATCAGAACCTGTAAAATACCACATTGAATATTTGGCCAAAATATGTAAGCAAAATTATTAAGACAATATCTGCTCAATATAATATTCAACAATATCCTTTGTTCTTATGTAACATAAAACTATAGTTTTTTTTCTGTTTGAAACACATGATTCTAGCTAGTCTGGCTTTGATGTCGGTGAAAGTGAAAGAAATGTAAAACATCTATTCAATTATTTCAGTTAATATACAAGCGTTAGGCATTCAACTTCCTAATTAAGAGACAACATGCCCTGTCAGGCATCTGCATGGGCTATTGAACATTGCCTAGATTGTTCCGTAATTATCCCGGCTTAATAGTTCTAAAAACGAAAGCAATGTGTATCCATTGAAGGTAAGTCTAGCTTATCACACAAGAAGGTGCAGCCCACAGAACATGCTCTGGTTCCATGTATTCATGCTGGAGGTTTTTATTGGAACATGTTTTAATTAATCCTTGAACAGAGAGCAACAGCACGCTACCAGTGAAAGTTGTTCAAACATTCTTTATTGAAAAAGAATCACAGCCTGTAGGCAGAAATAGATGTACTTTCATTGTAAGACTTGCGTTTTGACATACCTTCCTCATTCCAACTTTTATATATCCTAAAATGGCAGCTAGTTATATTGCACATAAACTTTGGCATAGGATAGGTCATTATCAAGTAAATGATGTCATTAATTTTAAAAATTTAATTTGACATAGGGCATTTCATGCCTCATTTGAAAAATAATCAATTTGAGCATCATGTTACAAAAACCATGTTTTTAACCATTAGTTGTTAGTTCAAGTTTTCCAGCATTTGGAACATAATTGATTCCTTTTCAGGTCAAAGATAGTCGGGTTAAATAGACGGAGTGACATGAAGGCGTTATTTATGGTTTATTGTCTAGTTTAACTATCTGACACTATAGAGTTTAGGAAAATTGTAGTTCATGAGTACAATAAATGATTGTACTCATGATTAATAAATTAAGAATTGTCTCTGCTTCAGAGGTAAACGAGTCTGATAAAAATAAAAAGAAAAATGCATCACATGTTTAAATAAAGAAAAATAAACTCAGTTAACATTCTTTATGATAGCAAAGAGCGACTTTCTAGCAGGAGATCAAAATGATTCTGTGGAGTGGTGTCACATGGGTCACTGACAATTGTATACCTTCTCCAAAACACAACACAATCAGATCATTTAAAATTGCATAGCTTGGAACAATAGAAAGTTGGTTTACATAATTTGAGTTTAGCATAGAGAGGGTATCATATATTTTTACTAAACAAAGTTAAAGTTTATCTGAGAATACTTATTGATGTAACATATTTATTTTCACTTGCACTTCTAAGTTCCATTTCCATGTTTTTCCTTGTCTAATCCAAGGTGGTCTCTGAAATAAATTTAATTGCTTTTCACATCATTATTTTAATTATTCAATATCATAAATAAAAACAGGCGCTATTTGAATAGTCTCAACCGATGTAGACACATTTAGAAAGATAGAAATGATGTTTTCTCACTGTTGGTTTCTTTTTTAATGGTCCTTCACTCTGAAAAAAAAATCTTCTATAATTGAAAATCTGGATCCTTAGTTTTGGTAGCAATTTTGCAAGTAGAAGAATCCATTTCAAGTTCTTTCCCAAACTTGCCCAGTTCAGTTCAGTTGCTCAGTTGTGTCCGACTCTTTGTGACCCCATGAATTGCAGCACGCCAGGCCTCCCTGTCCATCACCAACTCCTGCAGTTCACTCAAACTCACGTCAATTGAGTCAGTGATGCCATCCAGCCATCTCATCCTCTGTTATCCCCTTTTCCTCCTACCCCCAATCCCTCCCAGCATCAGAGTCTTTTCTGATGAGTCAACTCTTTGCATGAGGTGGCCAAAGTACTGGAGTTTCAGCTTAAGCATCAGTCCTTCCAAAGAACAACCAGGACTGATCTCCTTTAGAATGGACTGGTTAGATCTCCTTGCAGTCCAAAGGACTCTCAAGAGTGTAATCCAACACAACAGTTCAAAACCATCAATTCCTCAGCGTTCTGCTGTCTTCACAGTCCAACTCTCACATCCATACATGTCCACTGGAAAAACCACAGCTTTTACTAGATGGACCTTTGTTGGCAAAGTAATGTCTCTGCTTTTCACTATGCTATCTAGGTTGGTCAAAACTGTCCTTCCAAGAAGTAAACGTCTTTTAATTTCATGGCTGCAATCACCATCTGCAGTGATTTTGAAGCCCCCCAAAATAAAGTCTGATCCTGTTTCCACTGTTTCCCCATCTATTTCCCATGAAGTGATGGGATCAGATGCTATGATCTTAGTTTTCTGAATGTTGAGCTTTAAGCCAATTTTTTCACTCTCCACTTTCACTTTCATTAAGAGGCTTTTTAGTTCCTCTTCACTTACTGCGATAAGGGTGGTATCATCTGCATATCTGAGGTTATTGATATTTCTCCCAGCAATCTTGATTCCAGCTTGTGCTTCTTCCACCCCAGAGTTTCTCATGATGTACTCTGCATATAAGTTAAATAAGCAGGGTGACAATATACAGCCTTGACCTACTCCTTTTCCTATTTGGAACCAGTCTGTTGTTCCATGTCCAGTTCTAACTATTCCCTCCTGACCTGCACACAGATTTCTCAAGAGGCAGGTCAGGTGGTCTGGTATTCCCATCTCTTTCAGAATTTTCCACAGTTTATTGTGATCTACACAGTCAAAGGCTTTGGCATAGTCAATAAAGCAGAAATAGATATTGTTCTGGAACTCTCTAGCTTTTCTTATGATCCAGCGGATGTTGGCAATTTGATCTCTGGTTCCTCTGCCTTTTCCAAAACCAGCTTGAACATCAGGAAGTTCACGGTTCACGTATTGCTGAAGCCTGGCTTGGAGAATTTTGAGCATTACTTTACTAGCATGTGAGATGAGGGCAATTGTGCGATAGTTTGAGCATTCTTTGGCATTGCCTTTCTTTGGAATTGGAATAAAAACTGACCTTTTCCAGTCCTGTGGCCACTGCTGACTTTTCCAAGTTTACTGGCATATTGATTGCATCACTTTCACAGCCTCATCCTTCAGGATTTGAAATAGCTCAACTGGAACTCCATCGCCTCCACTAGCTTTGTTTGTAGTGATGCTTTTTAAGGCCCACTTGACTTCACATTCCAGGATGTCTGGCTCTAGGTGAGTGATCACACCATCATGATTATCTTGGTCATAAAGATCTTTTTTGTACAATTCTTCTGTGTATTCTTGCTACCTCTTCTTAATATCTTATGCTTCTGTTAGGTCCATATCATTTCTGTCCTTTATCGAGCCCATCTTTGCATGAAGTTTTCCCTTGGTATCTCTAATTTTCTTGAAGAGATCTCTAGTCTTTCCCATTCTGTTGTTTTCTGTTTCTCTGCATTGATCACTGAGGAAAGCTTCTTATTTCTTCTTACTATTCTTTGGAACTCTGCATTCAGATGCTTATATCTTTCCTTTTCTCCTTTGCTTTTTGCTTTTCTTCTTTGCAGTTATTTGTAAGGCCTCCCCAGACAGCCATTTTGCTTTTTTTGCATTTCTTTTCCATGAGGATGGTCTTGATCCCTGTCTCCTGTACAATGTCAAGAACCTCCATCCATAGTTCATCAGGCACTCTATCTGTTAAAAATGTTATGAGACATATAATTGCAGTATGAGGAGCTGCATGAACTTGCTACCCAGAGAACTGCTATAGCTCTTAAAAAATATTTTTTATTTTTCCTTAAATATTTTTCAGTTGGTCTATAACTGCTTTACAATGTTACATTGGTTTCTGCCATACAACAACACAAATCAGCCATAAGTATGTGTATATATATGGTTCCCTCTTGAGCCTCCCTCCTATCCCTACCCCCATCTCAGCCCTCCAGGTCAACACAGAGCAGTGGGCTGCACTCCCTGTGTTACATAGCAACTTCCCACTGTCTGTTTCACACATGTATGAATAAAGATGGTACTGATGAACCTATTATCAGGGCAGCAACAGAGACATGGATGTAGATAGTGGACTTATAGACAGAGGAAGGGAGAGAGTTGGATGAATACTGAGAATATTATCTTTTAAAAATCTTAACCATCTAAGTTGAAGATGATCAAGAGGAACAAACTTCCAGATACGACATAAGTAAGACATGGGAATGTGATGCTGAGCTATTATGCTATAGTAACTATCAATAGCACCATGAGCTCATAGTCATGGGATATGTTTCTTATTAGGAAGAGTAAGCCAGAAGCATTTCTCTGTTCTCACCAGCTCCAAGTTCCAAAGAATAAATTCCTGCAAGTACAGCCTAGAAACCAGTGTTGATTTCCTACTCTTAAACTCTGCTCATAAACGAGATGCCCAGCTCTAGGCATGGCAAATGAAGATACTGGGGCGTGTGTGGTCTCTTCAACAGTTCACTCATGACCACAGGTTTCACTCTTGCAGAAGTAAATTTACAAAAGCAGAGGCTGTTGTGTTCACTGAACATTTTTCTCATGATCAGAAGTATTAATCCAATGGAAGCAGATCACTGACATGCTCATGATTCTGCAGCAAAGGCTCAGAGATTTTGCCCAGAAGAAAAAGTCGTCCAAATGAACAGAGATTTTCAAAGATATCCCCAGAGGAACCTACGTTGCTTGAAACAGCATGCAAAAGATCATACCAGTGGGTACTTCAAGTATACAGTACAGCATGATTAACTATAGTCACCATGCTGTATATTAGAACCCCAGAGCTTATTCATCTTATAACTGAAGGCTTCTACTCACTGACCATGCCTCATTCCTGATAACCACCATTCTACTCATTGTTTCTATGAATTTGATTTCTTTTACAGATTTCACATATAAGTGAGATCATACTGTATTTCCCTCTCTGTCAGGATTATTCTGCTTAGAATGATGTCTTCTGGGTTCATCCATGCTGTTCAAAATGATAAGATTTCCTTTGTTCTCAAGGCTACATATGTGTGTGTGTGTGTGTGTGTGTGTGTGTGTGTGTGTGCTGCATGCTAAGTTGCTTCAGTCATGCCTGACTCCTTGTGACCCCATGGACTGTAGCCCTCCAGACTCCTCTGTCTATGGTATTTTTCAGGCAAGAATACTGGAGTGGGTTGCCATGCTCTCCTCAAGGGGGTCTTCCTGACCCAGGGATGCAACTGTGTCTCTTATGTCTCCTGCATTGGCAGGTGGGTTCTTTACAACCAGCACAACCTGGGAAGTCTGTAGATAAACAGAGCCATTGGGCACGACTGAGCGACTTCACTTTCACTTTTCACTTTCATGCATTGGAGAAGGAAAAGAACACTCCAGTGTTCTTGCCTGGAGAGTCCCATGGATGGGGGAGCCTGGTGGGCTGCCGTCTATGTGGTCGCACAGAGTCGGACACGACTGAAGCGACTTAGCGGCAGCATGGCTACCCAGGTAGAGACTCACAAGTCCTGCTGCAGAAACCAGTGCTGAGGCAGGACAATCTGAACTGTAATTGACAAATCTTTGTAAGTTCAATGTGGATAACTCTGAGTTAAAAAAAAAAAAATCAAAGAACCCAGTATTAATTAGGGTTCCACAATATTGTGAGTTTTACCTTCAGAAGCTTGACCAGATTCTTACAGTAAATATTGGAGAAAATTCCCTTGGATTCTAACAGAAGAAGGAGAGAAAGAATCACTTTAAAATGCACCAGAGCATTCTACACCTCCTAACAACACTTCATCTTAGGGAAAACTAGCTAACCAGATCCTAATCTGCTAGGGCATTATCAGAACTTAACTGATCCTGAAGATTGGGAAATACCCAGCTACTGCCCATTTTGGCTAACTTATAACACGCTAACTTATAACACCTAAGCAGGAAGGAAGAAAGCAGAAACACTTGAGAAGTTCAAAATTCAGAGGCATTTTCTCATTAACAGACTGAGACCTAATCATTGTATACATTGTACCCCTTAACAAATACATCCCACCACCACAAATTGATATATGTCCAACTCAGCAGTTCCTTTTACCTGTTACATCATGTTCATCTATCAATAATGGTATAAAGGCAAAAATTCTCACAATTTTAAGAGATAGAGCAAACATCAGAACTGGATGTGGCAGTGAGGTTGGAGTTATCAGAACAGGGATTTAAAAAACATCTATGGTAAATATGCTAAGGGTTCTATGGATAAGTTAAATAGCATGCAAGAACAGATGAGTAATGTAAGCTTGAAAATGGAAATCATAAGAATCAAAAAGAAAGGCTATATGTAAAAAAAAGGGAACTGTGACAGAATTGAAGAATTCCTTTGATAGACTTATTAGCAGACTGGACAAAGTTTAGGAAAGAATCTCTGAGCTAGAAGATATATCAATAGAATCCTCAAAAAACTAAAAAAGAAAAAAGACTTTGCAACCCCATGGGCAGTACCCCACCAGGTTCCTCTGTTTATGGAATTTCCGAGGTGAGAATACTAGAGTGGGTTGCCATTTCCTTCTCCAGGGTAATCTTCTCAACCAAGGGATCAAACCCCTGTCTCCTGCATTGACAGACGGATTCTTTACGACTGAGCCATCAGGAAAGCCCCTGATAGACAGTGAACATTTACAATCACCAAAAGCTATAATTTCAACATATAACGCACTTCAGAGCTAATTTTACTCCAAATTGCATCAAAGACAGGCAAAAATTCCAAATCACATCTGGAATTCTTGCCTGTATTTAAATATGCTTATTCTGATATTAACTATTCAAATGCCACACTTGTTTGTATTACTGACACCATTACACTGAATTAGCATGAGGTTACAAGGTCAGTGATGAAACATAGCCCTTAGAGGTTAGAACTGACATTAAGTAGACCTTCTATAATTTGGTCCTCTAAAACCTGGACCTGATGCCAAAGTCAAAAGCAAAGGCTAGATTTGAGCTGAACACCAAAACCAAACTTCATTTCAAAGCACCATTACGATTCCCTCACCCTCTTGTCTTAATCTAGTAATTAGAGGCAGTTCTCTACCACGAAAGGGGATCAAGTAACTGTTTCCTAAGGCTTTTGATGACACACTTTGTAAGGGAGAGGTGGCACAAGGAACCAGGGAATTGTTAGGTATTGGTAGCTAGATACAGTGGGAAAAGGCAGCCACTGATAATAAATGAGCAGGTCTTTAGTGCCTGAGAGTGTTGTGTGTGGGAAGCCAATATGAAGTAGTAGACCCTCTGACAGTCCCTTTCTCTGCGTTTTTAGAAGGAGGAGGACAAGAAGAAACAAACATAGTGAACATCTCACCTATGGCAATCACTGGGTCGGATGATTCATTCATTGGCAGGATGAACTACATAATTAGTGGAACCCAGCACAAAAGGAAAATAAGGCAGACCCCTATTTAAAAATCATTAAGAATTTCAAGAGAGCAACAGCAGAGCCTTATACCAAGTGTGGGCATTTCTGAGCACAGGGCCCTGGTAACTCTCCATACGTCTGCAAATCTGGCTTTGATAACTTGACATTGGAGGTCTCAGGAATGTTACATACAATTATCCCTATTCCACAGCTAGAAAATCCAGGCTTGAAAAGGTCTAGCTGCTTTGCCCAAGTGTACATACCTTGTAAAGAACAAAGATGGATATATTCATATGTTGCTGCTGCTAAGTCACGTCAGTCGTGTCCGACTCTGTGTGACCCCATAGACGGCAGCGCACCAGGCTCCCCCATCCCTGGGATTCTCCAGGCAAGAACACTAGAGTGGGTTGCCATTTCCTTCTCCAATACATCAAAGTGGAAAGTGAAAGTGAAGTTGCTCAGTCACGACCCCATGGACTGCAGCCCACCAGGCTCCTCCGTCCATGGGAGTTTCCAGGCAGGAGTACTGGAGTGGGGTGCCATTGTATGTATGACTAAATGCCTAGCTCTTTGTGATTTGTTTGTAGTCTTACAGAGCACAAGTAGCAATATTATACACACCATTTACAAAATTATGTTTAAATGTCTATGTGCTCTTTATTTTTCACTGTCTCATAAAATGTCTCCTTGCTGTTACTCTATAGTACACTTGTCTCTGCACTGTCCTGCTAATAGGTTTCCAAATTAGTGTGAGATTACACATCCAATGGAAGAAGTCTATAATACAACCATAATAACCACAGAAATCTCAGAGCTTTCAGCATCGGTATAGAGTCAAGCCTCCATTCCCTGATGGCTCACCAGGTAAAGAATCTGCCTGTCATGCAGGAGATACCGGAGACGCAGGTTCGATTCCTGGGTCTGGAAGATCCCCTGGAGGAGGAAATGGCAACCCACTCCACTATTCTTGCCTGGAGAATCCCATGAACTGAGGAGCCTGGTGGGCTGCACTCCATGGGGTTGCAAAGAGTTGGACATGACTAAATACATAGCACAGTGTTCACTGGCAAACCACAAGACTAGACCTGTTGAAGCTGCAGGTTTGGTGGACTGCTTCATGGATGGTCCACTAACTGCTTATTGATACTGAAGGCCTGGGTAATTACTCTTGCAAAATCTCATGGTACTTGCATATCTTACATTTTGCTAATTTTTCTTCTCCAGTTTGTAATAGAGAGGTGGCCTTTCACCCACAGGAGTGTACTCCATGAGTCACTAGAGCATGTCCATTTCTCTGGAAGGGGGGTGAGGGGTGCAGTCCATATATACATATATATATATATATATTTGAAGGAGGTAGGAGAGAAGAAGGCATACTGTAAATAGCATGTAACTTCCCTCTGAACAAATTAGTCCTTCTGAATTGTATAAGTGAGCAAATCTAATTTTAGTGAACAAAAGAGACTGGGAGATGCTGAGGGTAATTTTCATGTAAAAATAGGAAGTCTCCGAAGACATCTCTCTTTAAACAGACGAATGCAAATTATCAAAGTCATCCAAACAAGGAAGGTTGATTTATGCGGTTTCCATTGTACCCTTCAACAACAACAAAAAAAAAAGCTATTTTTTGGTTTTGTTTCCAAACTATGCATTTGGGGTAAAGTTTCACTTCATGCACCAAGAAGGGCTGAGAGAACAGAGATCCAAAGCAGTCATGTAAGGAAATTGTTTCTCTCTTTTCTTCCCTCAAACATAGCTTCTCTGCCAAATAAGCTGTCCAACTGTCTACTGTATTCACTTTTAGCTACTTGAATTTTAAGTAAAAAATAAAAGTTTCAATGTTATGTATCAGGACATATGATTAATTCTCCGTTGGCACTCTATGTCTTCAGCAGAGTGTAGACAGTAAGAAAAACTCAAATCCTACTTGAACACAGCAGCTCAATTCACAAATCAGCACCAGCAATTTTAGCAGAAGGGTTATTCAATGGCTCCCTCAGCATTGTCAGTATTTTTAGTTCCCTTATAGCTTTCTGTATGCCTTAAAATCAATAAAGGCTTCCCTGCTGGCTCAGACAGTAAAGAATCTATTCACAGTGTAGGAGACCCAGGTTCGATCCCTGGGTCAGGAAGATCCCCTGGAGGAGGAAATGGCAAGCCACTCCACTATTCTTGCCTGGAGAATCCCATAGGCAGAGAAGCCTGGTGGGCTGCAGTCCATGGAATTTCAGAGTGACTAACACACACCCGGACAATATATTTAAAAATTTTTCCTAGTAAATAGGATACACTGCTTATATAGTTTTCACATATACTGACTAATAAGATTTCTCTTTTACCCTGCTCTCTTTCGAAAATGGATCCTTCTTATACTCTTAGAGTTTTTAAAGTAATCTACAGAAAGAGTTATGGAGTTTCATTTCTGTTTCCCTTTACATATATATTTGTGTGTGTGTGTTTGTCCATTAATCCTTGCATTCAGATATGAACTCAAGCTTTACTGAATAACCATTACCTACTGATTTTGAAGCTAAAACTCTAATTCTTTGGCCACCTGATGCGAAGAGCTGACTAATTTGAAAAGATCTTGATGCTGGGAAAGATTGAGGGCAGGAGGACAAGAGGACGATGGAGGATGAGATGGTTGGATGGCATCACTGACACAACGGACATGGGTTTGGGTGGACTCCGGGAGTTGGTGATGGACAGGGAGGCCTGGCGTTCTGCAGTGCATGGGGTCACAAAGAGTTGGACACGACTGAGTGACTGAACTGAACTGAACAGTTCTGTATTCTAAGCACTGAGAATCTTTCAAACAAAATCTCCCTCCAAGAACTTAAATCTCAGAAAGTTACATTTGATGTTAGTGAAAAAAATATTTAATTGCTTCAGTGGCAACCTTTGTTGTCTTTCTTTGCTACTCCGATGTTGTACTTGCACCTTACAACCCAGGCTTTCACCATAAGCAACTATTCCTGGAGTCCTTCGCATGTCACACGTTTTCACTTCTTTATGCCTTTCTAAGCCTCTCCCTCCTATCTATGTTGCCTTTCATCCCTTTTTATATTAATTTGCTTTTACATTTTATCATGGTAAGAACACATAACATGAGGTCTACCCTTTAAATAAATTTAGGTGCTGTCCTGTACAGGCTTATAAGCTACAGGTACAATGATGAACAACAGATCTCTGGAGCTCATTCATCTCGCATAAATGAAACCAGACAGCCTTTGAACAGCAACTCACCATGTCCTTCTCTCCCCAGCCCCTGATGATCAACATTGTCTGTTTCTATGAGTCTGACTATGATACCTCTTATGGCTTGACTTAGCATCAGTCCTTCTGTTAGCTGATGTTTCTTTCAGCATAATGTCTTCCAGATTTATCCATGTTGTCACATATGGCATGATTTTCTTTTTTGTTGTTGCTGAGCTGTGCTGAGTCGTGTCTGACTCTTTGCAACCCAGGGATTGTAGCCCACCAAGATCCTCTGTCTGTCTATGGAATTTTCCAGGCAAGAATACTGAAGTAGCTTGCCATTTCCTACTCCAAGGGATCTTCCTGACCCTAGGATTGAACCGGCATCTCCTGCATTGGCAGGCGATTCTTGACTGCTGAGCCACCAGGGAAGTCCAGATATTATAAACAGTATTTTCTTTATCAGTTAATCTATCAATATACAGTTAAGGTTTTTTCCATACCTCTTCTACTTTGAATAGTGCTGCAATGAACATGGCAATTCATGTATCTCTTTGAGATCCTGATTTCAGTTCTTTAAAATACAGAGCTGAAAGCAAGAAGGCCAGATCATATGATAATCTTTATTTTAAATATGTTGACAAACTGAAACATTGTTTCCCATACTGTCTACAACATTGTGCATTCTCACCAACAGTGCATAAGGGTTCTAATCACTCCAAATCCTTGCCAACACTTTTCATCTCTTGTTTAGTTTTTGTATCAGTGTTAGCCATTCTAAAAATTATTAGCATTGTCAATATTCTAACATTAATGATGTGTGTGCTCAGTTGCAAAGTCCTATCTGATTATTTGTGATCGCATGGGCCACAGCCCATGGAACAAACAGAAAAGATTATTTTTTCTTAATTGAAAAAAAAAAACTTGATTGAGACAATGTTTTAGAGACAAGGGTTAATTCTTTAATCTGCTGAGTTGGTCATTGATGAGTTTGTATATCACCAGATCAATAAAAAGATCAAAAGAAAGAATTTAATTCACATTTAATTGTGAACAAAATCTTTTAGATAATTTGTCATTCTTTATAATGACTGAGAAAAGGCTAAGGAAGAAAATGGTATCTTTGAAACTAGCAAGGCTAATATAGGGAAAGTTAAGAAACATCCCCAATATAGATCATATTCTTAGTTTGTCTACTTTTTAAGAAAATTATTTCTTTCCTCAGTATAATCTTACTTTGATTTCTTTTTTGTTCTCTACTTGGGCATGACCACAACTACTTCTAGTCAATAAAATGAATTGGTAAGTCATATTGCTTTTAACTCATTGCCCTCATGGTTTTTTCTTCTTTACAGGCATTAGGCAGATTGCTCCTTCACAAAAACCATTACTTTATTGCTTTATTCCTATTTATATTGATCATGAAATAATCAAATTATGGTATCAAATGGACCAAATTTAATTTGTAAAAATGGCCTCAGACATGTTCAAAATGAGAAACTATAATTAGTAAATCTGCAAATCAATGTTATATTTATGTAAAGTTGACTGAAACAAGTTTGTCCATGCTAGAGCATTGATTATGTAAGTCTTATGTGAAGAAAGCTGAGTGCCGAAGAATTGATGCTTTTGAACTGTGGTGCTGGAGAAGACTCTTGCAAGTCCCTTGGACTGCAAAGAGATCCAGCCAATCCATCCTAAAGGAGACCAGTCCTGGGTGTTCATTGGAAGGACTGATGCTGAGGCTGAAACTCCAATACTTTGGCCACCTCGTGCGAAGAGTTGACTCATTGGAAAAGACCCTGATGCTGGGAGGGATTGGGGCAGGAGGAGAAGGGAACGACAGAGGATGAGATGGCTAGATGGCATCACTGACTCGATGGGTAAACTCCGGGAGTTGGTGATGGACAGGGCAGGCTGGCATGCTGCGATTCATGGGGTCACAAAAGGTTGGAAGCGACTGAGCAACTGAACTGAACTGATGCTTAATCTGGACTTGTTCTTCAAGGCTAAATCATTTCAGTTGTGTCTGACTTTTTCTGACCCCATGGGCTATAACCCTCCAGGCTCCTCCAACTCTGTGCGAACCTATGGATTGTAGCCCACCAGAGTCCTCTGTCCATGGGATTCTCCAGGCAAGAATACTGGCATGAGTTGCCATGCCCTCCTCGGACATGTTTTTACTAGAGTATTAATACAATGATGCACATTGCTAGAGTTCATTGAAGTCTAGGAGTCTCCTTCTAAATGTACTTAAAATCATTTTATAACATGAGCACTAAGAATGACAATAAAAATTATCTCTTCAGAGTTAAGCAACATTAAAGATTTTTTATTTAAATAATAAAAATGTGATATGTCAAGCATTGTGATATTAAATCCAAATTAATTTTCACTAATTTATTAATAAAGTCTTTTCAAAAATTCTAATAATAATGTTCAGATTCTAGGTCTAATACTGGCCCTTGTTCATATCCTTTTTGAAAAAATCTTGTTTCAATCTAAACCTGGAGAAATCTTTACTTTGTCTTTTCTTCAATCCCTAATGCCCTAACTTGTAGAATCTATTCTGATCATTTGAGATAACTCAGAAAACCTCTCTATCCAAAATTAATTTATAAAATGGAAGCATTCCACATATGACAATTTTTATGTCATCTCTCAATAAAAGATAAGAAAGTATTCTAAAAAAAGAAGATATAATTAATGAAAAGGTGTTTTTGGTAAGTGAAATTAATCTGATCCAGTTTTCTGAGAAGCTAATGATGCATAAAAAGAGATGACAGCTGGACAGAATTAATCCAAATCTTAGTTCTGAGACCAAAGGCTAGGTAGGATTCAATTTTACATATTCAAATATCACATTAGGCAGAACTAAAGTGATCTTAGCAAAATTTGTTGTTGTAGTTTTTGCTTTATTTCATGGGTGAGGAAGATTTTGTTTCTGTCAGTGCACCTGCAAAGTTGAGATACAAAACTATTATGTCATAGGATATAGGAAAAACATATGAACCTGGAAAAGTAGAAGTACAGGTATTACAATATAAGATCCTTGACCATCTACAGATTTCAGATGATTCTTATTGTTTAGTCAATAAGTCATTTCCAACTCTGTGACCTCGTGGACTAGCCCACCAGTCTCCTCTGTCCATGGGATTTCCCAGGCAAGAATACTGGAGTGGATTGCCATTTCCTTCTCCAGGGAATCTTCCTGACCCAGGGATCCAACCCATGTCTCCTGTTTGGCAGATGGATTCTTCACTACTGAGCAATCTGGGTAGCCCAGATGATTCTTTGAAAATATACAATTTTGAATAAACATTTGAGATAAGTTAGCAGATTTTCACTCAGAATAACTAGATGAATTGCCCTGATGGATCAATTTATTTAAATTATATTTGCCTAAAATGATATTTTGTTTCTTTGACCAAGTTGATGTTGATCTCTTCTTCCTCACAATATTTGAATAACAAATGTTCAGGCCTTTTAAGCTCTTTGTGAACTTATGACATCAGAGGAGGATCACATAAGTTCATTGATTTATAATCAGCCAACTGTGTGACAAGCATTGTGCTAAGTATCTGCAATATAGATTGGGGGGAAAATCACAGCCCAGATAGTCAAAAAATTTCCTATAGAATGTGAAAATTTTATATTAATTGCCTCTGACTGCTAAGACCCTGATGCTGGGTAAGTTTGAAGGCAGAAGGAGAAGGGGACAACAGAGAATGAGATGGTTGGATGGCATCATCTACTCAATGGACATGAGTTTGAGCAAACTCCAGGAGATGGTTAAGGATAGGGAAGCCTGGCATGCTGCAGTCCATGGGGTCACATAGAGTTGGACATGAATGAGCAACTGAACCACAACAAATGACTGCTTAACAACCCTTTCCAAAAATGTAATGACTTAAAATAACAATATTCATATATTATATTTCAGGGGTTTTGTCTGTCAGGAAGTCAATGGTAGCTACACTAGGAGGATTGGACTCAGGGTGTCGTGTAAACTCATGGTCAGAGTGACTGAGAGGACCCACTAGAGTGACTGAGAGGACCCACTCACATGGAAAGGGAGTGATGGCTGGTGACTGGGAGTTTTACTTCCTTTCCATCTAGACCTTGCTACCGGGCTGCTTGACATGGCATGACAGTTGCTTTTTCCCATAGTGAATAATTGAAGAAAACAATGCTGATGCTGTATTGGCTTTTATGAACTATCCTAGGAAGTCAAACACATCAGTCGCTTTATATTCATTTTATTATGCAAGAATAACCACCTACACAAGAGACAAGAACCATCACGGCCATCTTGGAGGTTGCCTACAATAGGAATTAAAACAAATCATTACAAAAAACTGTGTTAATTAGACAGTAATATTATATATATATATATATATATATATATATATATATATATATGTGTGTGTCCATTATATATATATACATAGTCCAGAAATGAATAATAAAGTTATAACTGTATTTGAAGAAATAATAGAAATTCCAGTTTAGAATTATGTTGGAAAACTGATAAAATTCCTCAACAAAATGAAACAGAGTACATAAATGGTTAGTGTTTAGAACTAAATATTTCTTGTTTATCATTTAATATATTACAAATGTCCACATTTGTATTTTCAGTGAAGTTGAAGATTATACTTCATTAAAAAATGAGCTAATCTACACTATGTATTTGGATTATGTTTAAATAAATGTGTTCTTCAGATTTTTTATTCTGAATAAAGAAAACTTCACTGACAAATTTTTATTTAAGAATATGATTCTGAACAATCTTTAAATGGAAAAAAAGGGAATTGTAAGTTGACAGGAAATCAAATAATGATTGAAATGAACCATAATTAATTCTAACAAAAATTAACTAAATCAATGATAAATATAACATAATTAACCAATTGTTTGAAGAATGGGGATTTATGATGTGAGTATCAAAAAAAGTCTAAATTACCTCCACTCACATATGCTTATCAATACTGGCATATTGGTGGCTTTTATCTTTGAGATGACTTCTACTATCCCAGGACTGATACTTTTCTGATGATCATTGGCAATATTAAGGAATTTGGATTTTTTAACAAAAAGAAATTTTAAATAATTAATTAGTATTTTTACTTTTAAGAACAAATAGACAATATGGAGATTTTTTAAAATAATAATTCACAATTAAAACAATCATACAGTGTTGGAGCATGATGGTATTTTTAATTAAACTCTGTAGCCAAACTGGCAAACTGTTCAGCCCAGGGTTATATTCTCAGTTTGCACAATTAGAATGAAACCAGCTTTCTCTATTCTCCTACTACTCTTTCAACAGTCACTTCTAATGAAGATGGCAGCCATCGTTTAAATACACATCATTAGGTAAAGAACATAAATGTCAATAAAACATTTTCTATTAAGTAGCAGGCTGATGGCACCATAAAAATGAAAATTTTTCAAGTTGTAAAATATAGTCAAAGTCATAATGGAGTACATTAATATTGTTTGGCATTCTCTCAATATTCCTTAGTGAACTGAGAAAGAGCTTAATTAAAAGTGATTTTGATCACTTCACTTTTATACTGAGGAAGACATATGTTTCCACCGCACCAAAAAAAAGAAATCTTCACCTAACATTAAGTTAGATAGATGTACAGTAGCTTCATTTCATTCTGTTGGAATGTAACTTTTTTCCTAATATTTATTTGAATTTATGAGACAGAAAGGGCTTGGATTTCTCTGTGTCCATTAGTGGCATAAGCCCATTTTAGGACATGTCTTAGTCAATGTTGTAAAAGATACATTTTCCATAATTATTTCAAGAGTTTGCCAAAAGAGCCAACTCAGAAACAAGATGTCATTTTCTTTTTTTATTTTTTCCCTCCTATGATACCTCATTCAAAGCATTAATATATGATTTTCCAAATTTGCCCAATTTTGTTCAAACTGCATTTTCTAAAAGAGATCCTTTACAATTTTGATTTTTATTTTTGTCCTTTTAGCTATGTACCCATGTATAATTTCAACTAAATGTTATAAATAAACAGCAAAAGCAATTTTAAAATGAGACCTGCTGCTACTGACAATGCTAACTTCAAGGAAATTTATAAACAGATGTTTCCTTCTTAAATAAAGTAATTTTACTATACTTATTCTTAACAGAAGGATTAATTCCTCTGAAAAAAATATAGATTAGTGCTTACCATTAGTTTAGAATATATTTTTTCAATAAGCTCTATCAAAATATTCATATTTCAAGGTTATATGACCCAAAAGAGTAACCTAAAATTTGATGCATAAAAGTGAAATATCAAACTGAATTAAATTTGTGAAAAATGTAAAGGCAATTAATTATGTACCAGGAAATCTAAGCCTTTAGAAATACCCCTTAATTATTTTTGTTTTTTGATGTTGGACCAAAAAAACAATTGAATTTTGAAGGAAAAATAATGAGGAAACTAGAGACAACTGCCCAACAAGAGAGGCATAGAAGCTATACATTGGGCTGGCCAAAAAATTCATCTGGGTTTTTACATAAGATGTTATGGAGAAACGAAATGAACATTTTGGCCGACCCAATAGTAAAGCCAGACATCAGTAATTAGCAAACTAACTTTAGTCCACAGGTGAAAGTGAAAGTCACTCAATTATGTCCAACTCTTTCAGACCCCATGAACTGTAGGCTGCCAGGATCCTCTGTCCATGGAATTCTCCAGGTAAGAATACCTGGAGAATTGCCTTCCCCAGGGTATCTTCCCAACCCAACGGTCGAAGCACGTCTCCCTCATTGCAGGTGGATTCTTTACCATCTGAGCCACCAGGGAAGCCTGAGAAAACTGGTGTGGGTAGCTTTATCCCCTCTCCAGGGGATCTTCCTGACCCAGGGATGGAACCAGGGTCTCCTGCATCGCAGGCAGATTCTTTACCAGCTGAGCTACCAGGGAAGCCCTAGTCCTCAGGTAGGAAACTGTTATTTTAAAAAGTGGAGGTAAGAGGAAGAGAATTATTATATCGAATGGAGTAAAGATCTAAACTTGTGCATAAGGAATTAACATTTTTAAATTCTCAAGAAAAGGAAAATATATATTAATGGTCATCATTACTAGAACCTTTAACTGACAAAATCTTGTACTGACACCTTACCAGATAATTTCCATTTGTGAATCATTCTTAAATGCAATAGAAAGTAAGATGACCAAATTTTAGCAAGTCAAAAGTAACTTCAAATATCTCAGCTAAATACTTCATTTCTTACTTGAAGGAATTATACCCTGAAATGAGAGTATAGACACATTAATTAAAAGTACCACTAAATGCAGAGCAATGTCATCCATTAGGGAAACTAATGTATTTGTTTTTCATTATATAAACATTTCTGGTATCAGTATCAAGTAAACAAAGAAGAAACAGTAGCAATTTCTAGATGAAATAAAAAGAAATCAAATGAATATTTTATGATTTAACATATTAAACTCCCTTTTAATATATATATATATATATATATATATATATATATATATACACTCTTTATCCCAGATCTTTGTATATCTTCTTATATCTGAAAGAAGCAAAGCTTGACCTCTACATTACAGTATCTAAAAGACTTGGCAAGAAAATTTCATCAACTGAAGTCTGGGAAATTTCTTACCACCAAATATTTCAACTCTATATTCAGACTTTCTATCCACTCTCCTGGGGACCATTATTTAATCATTCTATGAGTTGTTTCATTTATGTAATGGGAATAAGATAAAAATACCCCAAATCAGAGGGTTTGAATCATGCAATTTAAAAATATGTATTTATTTTGGGCTGTGCTGAGTGTTCGTCACTGTGCAGGCTTTTCTCTAGTTGTGGGGAACAGGGACTTCTCTCTAGTGGTGGTGCACAGGCTCCTCATTGCAGCGGCTTGTCTTGTGGAGCACGGGCTCTAGAGTGCATGGGCTGCAATAGCTGCAGCACGTGGCTCAGCAGTTGTGGTTCTCAGACTCTGCAGCACAGGCGCAGTAGTTGTGGCACACAGGCTTATTTGCTCCGTGACTTGTGGGATCTTCCCCGATCAGGGATCGAACCCATGTCTCCTGCATTGGCAGATGGATTCTTTACCACTGAGCCAGCAGGGAAGCCCCCCGAATCATGCAGCTTTGATATCTTTTCCCAGCTTAAGATTTCTGGCTCTATTTTTTTTTTTTAATATTATCCAAAATTATAGCAAAAACCTATCTAGAAACTTTCTCCAGGTGTAAATTTGGCAATCAACTTTGATGGACTGTGCTCAAAAGGAAATCTATGAATGCTATTTGCATGTGGTAAGAATGATTCTCAGGTGGCTCAGTGGTAAAGAATCCACCTGCCAGTGCAAGAGACACAGGAGACAAGGGTTCACACTCTGTGTTGGGAAGATCCCCTGCAGGAGGAAATGGCAACCTGCTACCATATTCTTGCTTGGAGAATCCTGTGGATAGAGGAGCTTGATGGGCTACAGTTCATGGGGTCATAAAGGGTCATACACAACTTAATGGCTGAGTGGGTACACACACTTGTAAGAATAGAAGCAGTATATAAATTGTATCTAATGCAAGCAGGGCAAAATTTTCATTTTCATTTCAGAAAAAATAAAATTAAAAAATAACTAAAATAAAATTCCTATTGCAAATGAGTATTCCTCTATACTCAGTAAGAAAGAAAGGTTGATATTTTAAATTTTGGATGTATTTTAAAATTGAACAAGTCTGTAAAATATCTAAAGTAATGATAAGTGTATAGTATTTGGTCAACATTGCTTATAAACTTAATTTTTGTATGATCATGTGATCTATTAAATCACATTCTCAAGGGATTCTTATAACACTCTCACTACATTTTTATCAAATGTTCAGTCCCCAAATGTGACAAGAAATTCATTACTTCTTGACAGAGGCAGTGACATTATTAGACAGTTCTAATTGTCAATAAATAATTAAATTGAGTTCAAATATATCTTTTAATAACTTGCACTCATAAGTTCTATTAACAGCTTGTGCAGAAATGGATAACAGATTTTTGCTTTGTTTTCTATACAACTAGTCCTTTAAGTATTTGAAGCCAACATCTTTGTCACCCACCAGTTATTCCTTAATTTAAAACAAATTAAATATCTTGGATTTGCTTTATTTGGTTTATTAGTGAAGGATCAGTTTTAAATTTCCTTTCTATTTTTTTAAGGAATAGGTATGTGTTGCTAAAGTGATGTGTTAATGTTGTTATGGAAACAAAATGAAAAAAAAAAATGGTAAAGTGTGAAAAATGCTGGTGTACTCATTAGAATGTGATTAAATGTTTAAACTTCCAGTGCATTAACACTGACATTTTATCTTTTAAATGGTGTCAGGTAGTGAAGGTCGACACAAGCAAGCATTCTGCTTTTGGCCCTTAGTTAGAAGCACACTGTACTTGGACTTCACAGCAGGAAACTGCCAGACGCTGTCTCCTCTGTGAGGCTTCTTCTAAGTACTGGCTTGCAGCTGGCTCCAGCATATGGTAGTATATGGAGATATTTTCTGAGGTCCACTGCCTCAATCACTATTTAATGATTAATTACTACAGTCTGATGTCAGGGTGAGACAGTCAGTTCTTCAGGTAAAGATCTTAACTATAGAAAAATGACAGCAGGCAGTTTTGAAAGCTGAGTAACTTTGTATTTCTTCAAAGGAATTACTTGATTTTTCTATCAACTTGTAAAGAGTAAAAAAAGACAAAATAGTCAAGTAGCAAACACCAACAATGACAGGGGTGGTATTCAGCCGAATAGCCTATGATTGTCACTCACAATGAGAATAGTGCAGACAGATACACAATAACTAACTCTCTACTGGAAACCAAGCAAACAACTTTCAATTGACATTCCAGGACATAATGGATCTGAGCTGTGAAAAGCATCAAAAAATGATCCTAGTAAGCAAATAAGAGTAAAATGTGTTTCCTACCATATGTGGTTTTGAACTCCCTATACACTGAAGAAAGAGGTGGTAATATTGTTTAGAATGTCTTCTACTTTACTGTAACAGAAATAATCTGATAAAAAGTCCAACTTGATTTACTGTAGTTTGTTCATTTTTAATTCTCAGTAATTGCATGTAACTTTGAATCATTTATACTGAAATAAATTTTAGTTTAAAAAGTGAAGCAGCAATTTGACAGCTAATCTTAATCTGAATTATGCAAAATGAAAATAAATTTTGGATTCTGAAAAACTTACGTCATAATTTAAAATAATCCAGGAATTGCTAAATTTTTTCAGTGAATGAAGCTAATATATTTTTATTCATAACTTTTAATTGCTGTTGGTTTTCTACTGAAACATTTGGCTATTTATTTCCTCATCTGATGTCTATTTTTCTTAATTATAATTACTTGGAAAAGAACTCAAAATATTTGTAAAGAATCAAAACATTTCTAAAAATTGCTATTATTCAAGGGTATGATCAGTATCTTTTGACTGAAATTTGGCATTATTAGATGTTTGAAAATATTTTAAGAACGCAAAAATAATTTACTTAGATCAATCAAGATTAAGGAGCCCATGTGTTGAAGGGGGTAGAACACCAATCTAAAAATGGATTGTCTTTCAAATAGGCATTTATAAGTACATTATTTAGAATTCATAATCTAGTTTTTCATTGAATAACAAATATCAGGTTTCTAGGCTAACAAATAACCATTAGTTTTCTAGGTTGCCTAATTTTTTAATATAAAATTGAGCAAGTGTGTATTTACAATAAAAACAGCAATAAATGTTACTGCAACATTTATTATAATAATAATGTAATGAAATGTAACAATAAAAACATTGTTACTATGAAACAACGTGTGTATACTATGAAACAATGTAGGCATTATAACTATGACATTAGTGACCTTTACTTATTTATTTATTCTTAATGTTGTGTATATTTCCATTTTGGATTCAGGGGTTGCATGAATTTCACTCAACATTCTTAGCAATGAATAAGGATTTACATTTCATGTTCAATTATATCCTTCACATTATTTCACAGATGCCTATGACAAGCAAGTAGAGTCCTAATGTCATTACTTTTAAATATTTAGGTGTCATGTATAAGTCTTGTGGTTGCCTCTAAGAGATTTTCCTTAGGACAAAATAAGACAAAAATCTCAAAAAATGTTTTTAAAAATAAGGAGGAAATATAATTTCAAAATGACTTTTGTTTTCCCCTATTAAATGTAAATATAGAAAATTAAAGTATGCCACTTCAGCAATGGTCCACACTATATAGCGTGTTTCTCTCTAAATAAATCAGTTTCTTACATAAAATAAAGAAAATTAAAATTATATATTGAGTGAAGTCGCTCAGTTGTTTCCGACTCTTTGCAACCCCATGGTCTGTAGCCTATCAGGCTCCTCTTTCCATGGGATTTTCCAGGCAAGAGTGATGGAGTGGATTGCCATTTCCATCTCCAGGGGATCTTCCCGACCCAGGAATCGAACCCGTGTCTCCCGCATTGCAGGCAGATCCTTTACCATCTGAGTCACCAAGGAAGCCCAAAATTATATATTAACCTCAGAATATGTGGAAATATTTCCCATTTTTATAAATTTGAGAAGCATTTTTAAACTCATTAAAACTATAAAAGAAAATTTACTTTTATTTGAGTATTTTTAACTTCATTGTAGCTTTCTCTTCCTTATTTTGAGGACCAGTTAGCGACTTCCAAGAGAAATGACAGAGATAGAACTTCCAAACTCCAAATATTCCATTGACAAAATATAGATGGTAAGAATTGGATGATTTGACCTATTGTTTTTTCTTGGAAAATTTCTGAGTTCCCCATAATGCAGTCACAGTTTAGCTTGAAAGTGCTATTACTTGGAATAGCTACAAAACACATTTTGGGCTTGTGTTAGGTGCACAAGAAAAAACAACAACAACAACAAAAGATGAGAAAATCCGTGAAAGAAATCATTTTGGGATTTCTATTTTACAGAATACTCAAGAGAGTCATGGTATAAAGTTGAGAATTATTGAAAAACATTCATCTTGATTCTTTTTGAAATAGCCATGCAATCACAGGTAAGCAAGTATAGTACCTAACCACAAATATAAAACAGGTACCAAGCTGATTCAGCCTACTCTAAACCCCGAAATAGGAGCATTCTAATTTCATTTGGTTGATCTGGCATATTTATATCCCCAATTTAATGAAGCCTGAAGAGTCAAACTAGTAGTGTTATGATGAGTTAACACCACAGCTTTGATTGCTCACCATCCAAATAGCAAAATTTCCTAATATCATTTTTATGGGACTTAAAAGACATTAAACTAAATATGATTGCTGCTCCATAAAATGGTAGAATAGTTTTCCATATACTGTATATATGCAAATACAATATCCCATCTCAACCTCCAGTGCCCATAGTAAGTTACCCTTACAGCTTGGATTGAATAACTATTATTGGTTTACATGCTTCTAAATCTTGCATTTTGTGTAACTAAGATAGAGCTAAGCTTTCAAAAAGAGAACAATGCCTTATACACAAGACTATCTCGTTTAAAAGCTTTGCCTCATTATGCAAAGTATCCTTACCCACTTGAAATAAATTCATAATGCACAGAGAAGACAATGCATATGACCTGAAAATTACAAGGGAATCTTTTTAATGTCAAATGTTTCATATACCTCTCATTCCTTCAAATAAATATTGGGCTGGGGATAAGAGATTCAGAAGAAAAGGGAATTAGATTTTAAAATTACAAACTTCAGTGAGTATATACTGTAGGGACATTCTATTTCTACCTTTTAAGAGAGTTAGTAAATGTATAAATCATTGTTTCATCAGTCACTCAGGAGTCCCCAGGTGATAAAGCTCTCTAATAGTTGTCGATATCAGGATATATGCCACAGAATGGTAAGGACTTCTTGGGAGGTTCATCTGTTTGATTCAAATTAGCTGGTTAAACAGAATAGTATAAGTCATGTCCCATGAAGTGATCACAAGTAACTATAGGATATATACCTTTAGTGGCAGGAAAGGTTTTCCCCTTCCCCCACCCCTTGTGATGTGCTCAGTAAACTCTCCTTTATGGTTTTCTCCACTCTTTCCCACTGATATGATGACAACCATGACATTCATATTTTATAGAGGTATGCACTTTAATGCGCTGATGTGTAAAATAGGTTTACTGTACTCAAAACTGCTTTTTACTGGAGAAACTATGTCACAATTACTTGACTATAATAATAGAGAAAACTCAAAATAGCCTTACTTTACATAAGCATCACAATTTGGGACACAGGTCTGGAGTTGGCACCTTCACCAAATCCCGTTCTTTTTGTCTCTCAAGGACAGTTTCTCTGATACAGCTTCCATTATCTCTGACAGGACCTAGAATGCTATTTTTATTTCCAGGCATTTTCACTATTTCTTGACTCATGTTGAAGTAAGGACCATATTTAATTTACATGTAAGTAAAATTAAAGACCATAACTCTCATTTGAATCTTTAAAATAAGCATTTTGGCATACTTAAGCCTAATTATATTGATCATATTGCATGATGTCAGAATTTATATATATGACTAAATTATCTATATTTGATATAGAGAGCAAGTGTTAAAAAGTCCTTTATCCAAAAAAGGTAATTATTCTTTCAGCCATTCAAAAACATGCAGAAAGAGCCAATGGGAAAAGGATATCAAAATTGAAAAGCCCCAAAGTAGAATTAAGTTCCAAAGTGAATTAAAAAGAAATGTAAACAGCTCAGTTTTCACAGGAAATTTTAGAACTCTTGAAATCTTCAGCCATACTAAGGAATAAAAAAGGGTCAGAGAACAGAGAAGATAGAATATTATTGCAAGGATGTTATCTTAAAAAAATGTTTTTGGCCATACCACTTGGCATGTGAAATCCTAGTTCTCCAAATAAGGATCAAACCTATGCCCTTGTATTTAAAACACAGTCCTAACCACTAAAGCACGAGAGAGGTCCATAGGATTTTTTTATTTTTTTAACTAAATGATAAATTCCCCTTCACCTTGTATATTTAGAGACTACATATTTACTTTGGTGAATAGTATGGAAATAAAATGTGGAAGTAGAGTCTTCATAATCCACAACACAATGTCCATCATAAGTCAGAAAAAGTGAGTCTCTCTGTCATGTCCAACTCTTTGTGACCCCATGAACTGTAGTCCTCCAGGCTCTGTCCATGGAATTCTCCAGGCAAGAATGCTGGAGTGGGTAACCATTCTCTTTTCCAGGGGATCTTCTGAACCCAGGGATTGAAATTGGATCTCTTCTATTGGTAAATCCTCAGTATGAAATGTAATACTAACAAGAAAACAGAGAATATGGGCAATTCCCCAGCTGGTTTCATTCTCTTCTCTGGTTGAGTGTTCAAATTTATAGCTAAGAAAGCTGATCAGGTTTACATTCTTGAAAATAAATAGTAAAAAAAAAAAATCTTTTTTTCTTTTTTTGACAAATAAAGAGCAGAAAAATATTTGAAGTGACAGTTTATATTGGGGTTGTAGCATAAACTCTTTATCTTCCAAAATCTCTTTTTTCTGAAATTCTTCCTTTCGTTTGTAATCCATTGTTGTTTAGACATATAAACCCTGAGAGAGAGTGTCCTCTTGGTTTGAGAGGAGTATAAATAAGAATAAACAAGATAGCTTTCTATACCTGCAATATAAGAGATTTTTCCTTGGGGAATGCCAATCTTGAGTTCCATTTTTTAAAAATTGTTCTTCTTTTATTTTTTTTTTAATTAGAGAATAATTTCTTCATAATATTGTGATGGTTTCTGCCATACCTTCATCCCTGGTGGCTCAGATGGTAGAGAATCTGCCAGCAATGCAGGAGACCCACGTTTGATCCCTCGGTCAGGAAGATGCCCTGAAGAAAGGAATAGCAACCCATTCCAGAATTTTTGCCTGGAGAATTCCATGGACAAAAGAGCCTGGTGGGCTACAGTCCATGGGTTCACAAAGAGTTGGACATGATTGAGAGACTAAGCATACATAAAGTGAAGTCGCTCAGTTGTGTCCGACTCTTTGCGACCCCATAGGCAGTAGCCTGTACCAGGCTCCTCCATCCATGGGATTTTCTAGGCAAGAGTACTGGAGTGGGTTGCCATTTCCTTCTCCAGGGAGTCTTCCCTACCCAGGGATCGAACCCGGGTCTTCTGCATTGTAGACAGACGCTTTACCATCTGAGCCACCGAAGTTCTAAGCATACATACGTATATATAAAATTTGACAAATTTTATTATTCTCAGAAGAAGAGTTGATGTGGGACCCACTGTTGCTAGTAGAGTCTATGACCATTTATTAAAAAGAAAGGGACTATATATGCATTTTGATTATCTGGTCAATCTGGTGAGAATGTTTGATTCATCTGAGCCCTATATCAGAGGTGAGGTACTGGGTTAATTAATTACATTTATTAGAAATTCTGTCAAAATGTTGAAGTAATTTTAAGACATAAAATTTTCTACTTGGAAATTTCTGTTATATGTTGCTACCAAGTTTTGATGAGGAAAATACTCTCTTACATAAAGACAACTCTGAGATAAGTGTTGCAGAAGACTCTTGAGAGTCCCTTGAACTGCAAGGAGATCCAACCAGCCTATTCTAAAGGAGACCAGCCCTGGGTTGTTCTTTGGAAGGAATGATGCTAAAGCTGAAACTCCAGTACTTTGGCCACCTCATGCGAGGAGTTGACTCATTGGAAAAGACTCTGATGCTGGGAGGGATTGGGGGCAGGAAGAGAAGAGGATGACAGAGGATGAGATGGCTGGATGGCATCACAGACTCGATGGACGTGAGTGTGAGTGAACTCCGGGAGATGGTGATGGACAGGGAGGCCTGGTGTGCTGCAATTCATGGGGTCGCAAAGAGTCGGACACGACTGAGCGACTGAACTGAACTGAAGTGAACCAAGTTTTGATGAGGAAAATACCTTCTCTCACATAAAGACAACTCTGAGATAAGTGTTGCAGAGTCTCATTCATTGATGTTAGGAAGTATTTCTGTGTCAGTCCTGCATAATTACTCATCTGGCCACAACTTCCTGCATGTAATGGAAACAGCAGAGGCTGTGGGTTTTTATCTCTGACCCACATGATGTTGTGGACATAAACTAGTGGGATTTTTATTTCTTGCATATCCTGCTTCTTACAAACTTCATCCCTAGTTTAATCTGGAATAATATTATTTTCAGAATCGTGTCTAGTTTATAAATAAAGAATAAAATATTAATGAAAAATAGGCATTCCAATTAGAGGCATTAATTACAATTATAATTAAAATATTTGGATAATTATCAGTTTTGTATCTGCGATAATTTCACATCACGATTCTTCTTTAATCTCATCATTTGATCCAGATTTACCTAAACTTTTAGGTTTTATAATGATTGAATAAATAACTTGTAATTTAAAAATATTGGAAACAATTTTCTTCACATGTAATTTAAAGCTAAAATTCCTGAATGGTTAAGTTGTTACAGGAAAGTAGGAATTACATGAATGAGTTTCTTACATGTGAATGAGGTAAAATAAAAACTGAGGAAATTTTAGTCTTTCATTGGCCATAAGCACGTGACCTGCCTCTTGAGAAACATATATGCAGGTCAGGAAGCAACAGTTAGAACTGGACATGGAACAACAGACTGGTTCCAAATAGGAAAAAGTATGTCAAGGATGTATATTGTCACCCTACTTATTTAACTTCTATGCAGAGTACATCATGAGAAACGCTGGGCTGGAAGAAGCACAAGCTGGAATCAAGATTGCTGGCAGAAATATAAGTAACCTCAGATATGCAGATGACACCACCCTTGTGGCAGAAAGTGAAGAGGAACTAAAAAGCTGCTTGATGAAAGTGAAAGAGGAGAGTGAAAAAGTTGGCTTAAAGCTCAACATTCAGAAAACGAAGATCATGGCATCCAGTCCCATCACTTCATGGGAAATAGATGGGGAAACAGTGGAAACAGGGTCAGACCTTATTTGGGGGGGCTCTAAAATCACTGCAGATGGTGACTGCAGCCATGATATTAAAAGACGCTTACTCCTTGGAAGGAAAGTTAGTTAGACCAATCTAGATAGCAAAGACATTACTTTGCCAACAAAGGTCCATCTAGTCAAGACTATGGTTTTTCCAGTGTCATGTATGGATGTGAGAGTTGGACTGTGAAGACAGCTGAGGGCCAAAGAATTGATGCCTTTGAACTGTGGTGTTGGGGAAGACTCTTGAGTCCCTTGGACTGCAAGGAGATCCAACCAGTCCATCCTAAAGGAGATCAGTCCTGGGTGTTCACTGGAAGGATTGATGCTGAGGCTTAAACTTCAATACTTTGGCCACATCATGCGAAGAGTTGACTCATTGGAAAAGACCGTGATGCTGGGAGGACTGGGAGCAGGAGGAGAAGGGGAAGACAGAGGATGAGATGGTTGGATGGCATCACCGATTCAATGACCATGAGCTTGGGTGAACTCCAGTAGTTGGTGATGGACAGAAAGCCCTGGGTGCTGCAATTCATGGGGTTGCAAAGAGTTGCACACGACTGAGCGACTGAACTGAACTGAACTGAATCTCCCTTGTTCAGTGTGAAAAGACAAAGAGAAATAATAAACACAATATTTGCACATTTTAAGGGTATATCCACACACTCTTCACAATTTGAACAATACTTATTATTAGTTTGCTCTGCTTATACTAAGTGTTGGCAACATTATAACACTTTTGCGGCCCTATTAGGACCATATTCTTGCCTCCCCTATTTTCTAGGTGGAAAGTTAGCACACAGAGATGGTAGAGGGCTTCTCCCAGTTTGAATGTTTGATAAGGAATAATCATTTCCTTAGACCAAATTACAGCAATTTTACATTTGTGATCCATACTATAAAACCTACACTCCAGAACCAATGACTTATTAAGGAAAAACGATACAGTATTTTAAAAACTGAGTTAATAATTTGCTTATTTGAAAGTTATGCTAATAAAAATCCAGCTTATGTTATAATCTAAAATGCAAACAGGCTCTCTATGCTAAAATTTCAAATAAGCAATATATAATTAATGTGTGTAAATAAAGAAAGGTTTATTTTAAGAAAAAAAATTAAAATTTACTGCCTATACTAGTCTGTATATTATCAGTTTGTTTAAAAACACTGTTTTGAATTATATTCATTAAATGTTTTTACTTAAGGCAAATAAAGTATGTATTATGACACTGTGATTTTTCTAACTTAATTGACCTCAAAGTAAATTGGAGAAAGACACATAAATGTTGCTCCAGTTGGAACAGGAGTCTTCAAAGTCTAAATAGATATCAAGCACGTTTAGTGAAGGCATATAATTTCTACTAATAAATTATGTAGAAAGTGATATATTAAAGACATTTATTTGTATGCTACCAGGCTGTACGGATGTGAGAGTTGGACTGTGAAGAAAGCTGAGCACCAAAGAATTGATGCTTTTGAACTGTGGTGTTGGAGAAGACTCTTGAGAGTCCCTTGGACTGCAAGGAGATCCAACCAGTCCATTCTAAAGGAGATCAGCCCTGGGTGTTCTTTGGAAGGAATAATGCTAAAGCTGAAACTCCAGTACTTTGGCCACCTCATGCAAAGAGTTGACTCATTGGAAAAGACTCTGATTCAGGGAAGAATTGGAGGCAGGAGGAAAGGGGGACAATAGAGGATGAGATGGTTGGATGGCATCACTGACTAGATGTACGTGAGTTTGAGTGAATTCGGGGAGTTGGTGATGGACAAGGAGGCCTGGTGTGCTGCAATTCATGAGGTCAAAAAGAGTCAGACACGACTGAGTGACGGAACTGAACTGAACTGAACTGAGGCTGGGTAGTACAGGCAAATGTTTGGATCAAATTTTTTTCAAAACTTAATAATTTTAAGGTTTGTAATTTTCAAGACAATCCTTAATTAACTAATTGAAACTGAGACAATGCTAATGAAGTGTTAAAAATCTGAATTTACTTCTAAAATTTTTAAAGATAAAACTGATTTTGAGGGGTGGTCCTAAGATGGTGGAGAAATAGGACAGGGAGACCACTCTCTCCCCCACAAATGAATCAAAAGAACATTTCAACGCTGAGTAAATTCTACAAACAACTTCTGAATGCTGGCAGAGGACATCAGGCACCCCGAAAAGCAGATCATTGTCTTCAAAAACAGTGAAACTCTGGGTGTCCTTCAATGTGGAGAAACTTTTCATCTTTAACCTAGATGTTTTATCATCAGTGCTGTATAGATGGAGATGTCTTGAGACAACTGTAAAAATAAAACTGAAAACCAGAAGCAGGAGGCATAAGTCCAAATTCTGAGAACATCAGAGAACTCCTGAATCCAGGGAACATTAATCGATAGGAGCTCATCAAATGCCTCCATATCTACACTGAAACCAAGCACCACCCAAGGGCCAACAAGTTCCAGAGAAAGACATACCAAGCAAATTCTCCAGCAACACAGGAACACACCCCTGAGCTTCAATATACAGGCAGCTCAAAGTTACTCCAAAACCATTGACATCTCATAACTCATTACTGGACACTTCATTGCACTCCAGAGAGAACAAATCCAGCTCCGCACACCAGAATTCCAAACCAAGTTTCCCTAACCAAAAAACCTTGACAAGCCATTGATACAACCCCACCCACAGCAAAGAAGCTCCATAGTAAAGAGAACTCCACAAATTCCCAGATTACAGAAAGGCCATGCCAAACGCAGCAATATAACCAAGATGAAGAGATAGAGGAATACTCAGCAGGTAAAGGAACAGGAGAAATGCCCACCAAACCAAACAAAAGAGGAAGAGATAGGGAATCTACCTAAGAAAGAATTCCGAATATTGATAGTGAAAATGATCCAAAATCTTGAAATCAAAATGGAATCACAGATAAATAGCCTGGAGACAGGATTGAGAATATGCAATAAAGGTTTAACAAGGACCTAGAAGAAATAAAAAAGAGTCAATATATAATGAATAATGCAATAAATGAGATCAGAAACACTCTGGAGGCAACAAATAGTAGAATAACAGAGGCAAAAGATAGGATTAGTGAAATAAAAGATAGAATAGTAGAAATAAATGAATCAGAGAGGAAAAAAGAAAAACGAGTTAAAAGAAATGAAGACAATCTCAGAGACCTCCAGGACAATATGAAATGCTCCAACATTCAAATTATAGGAGTCTCAGAAGAAGAAGACAGAAAGAAAGACCATGAGAAAATCCTTGAGGAGATAATATTTGAAAACTTTCCTAAAATGGGGAAGGAAATAATCACCCAAATCCACGAAACCCAGAGAGTTCCAAACAGGATAAATCCAAGACAAAACACCCCAAGACACATATTAATCAAATTAACAAAGATCAAACACAAAGAACAAATATTAAAAGCAACAAGGGAAAAACAGCAAATAACACACAAGGGGATTCCCATAAGGATAACTGCAGATCTTTCAATAGAAATTCTTCAGGCCAGAAGGGAATGGCAAGACATACTTAAAGTGATGAAAGAAAATAACCTACAGACCAGATTACTGTACCCATCAAGGATTTCATTCAAATATGAAGGAGAAATCAAAAGCTTTACAGACAAGCAAAAGCTGAGAGAATTCAGCACCACCAAACCAGCTCTCCAACAAATGCTAAAGGGTCCTCTCTAGACAGGAAACACAAAAAGGACATATAAACCCAAACCCAAAACAATAAAGTAAATGGCAACGGGATCATACTTATCAATAATTACCTTAAATGTAAATGGGTTGAATGCCCCAACCAAAAGGCAAAGACTGGCTGAAAGGATACAAAAACAAGACCCCTATATATGCTGTCTACAAGAGACCCACCTCAAAACAAGGGACACATACAGACTGAAAGTGAAGGGATGGAAAAAGATTCTATGCAAGTAGAGACCAAAAGAAAGGAGGAGTAGCAATACTCATATCAGATAAAATAGACTTTAAAACAAAGGCTGTGAAAAGAGACAAAGAAGGACACTACATAATGATCAAAGGATCAATCCAAGAAGAAGATATAACAATTATAAATATATATGCACCCAACATAGGAGCACTGCAATATGTAAGACAAATGCTAACAAGTATGAAAGGGGAAATTAACAATAACACAATAATAGTGGGAGACTTTAATACCCTACTCACACCTATGGACAGATCAACTAAACAGAAAATTAACAAAGAAACACAAACTTTAAATGACAATAGACCAGTTAGACCTAATTGATATCTATAGGACATTTCACCCCAAAACAATGAATTTCACCTTTTTCTCAAGTGCTCAAGGAACCTTCTCCAGGATAGACCACATTCTGGGCCATAAATCTAACCTTGATAAATTCAAAAAAACTGAAATCATTCCAAGCATCTTTTCTGACCATAATGCATTAAGATTAGATCTCAATTACAGCTCACAGGTTAAAACGTCTGCCTGCAATGTGGGAGACCTGGGTTCGATCCCTGGGTCAGGAAGATCCCCTGGAAAAGGAAATGGCAACCCACTCCAGTATTCTTGCCTGGAGAATCCCATGGACGGAAGAGCCTGGTGGGCTACCGTCCACGGGGTTGCAAAGAGTCGGACATGACTGAGCGACTTCACTTTCACTTTCACAGGAGAAAAACTATTAAAAATTCCAACATATGGAGGCTAAAGACACACTTCTGAATATCCAACAAATCACAGAAGAAATCAAAAAAAGAAATCAAAATATGCATAGAAGTGAATGAAAATGAAAACACAACAACCCAAAACCTGTGGGACACTGTAAAAGCAGTGCTAAGAGGAAAGTTCATAGCAATACAGGCATACCTCAAGAAACAAGAAAAAAGTAAAATAAATAACCTAACTCTACACCTAAAGCAACTAGAAAAGGAAGAAATGGAGAACCCCAGAATTAGTAGAAGGAAAGAAATCTTAAAAATTAGGGCAGAAATAAATGCAAAAGAAACAAAAGAGACCATAGCAAAAATCAACAAAACCAAAAGCTGGTTCTTTGAAAGGATAAATAAAATTGAAAAACCATTAGCCAGACTCATCAAGAAACAAAGGGAGAAAAATCAAATCAATAAAATTAGAAATGAAAATGGAGAGATCACAACAGACAAAACAAAGGATCATAAGAGACTACTATCAGCGATTATATGCCAATAAAATGGACAACTTGGAAGAAATGGACAAATTCTTAGAAAAGTACAACTTTCCAAAACTGAACCAGGAAGAAATAGAAAATCTTAACAGACTCATCACAAGCATGGAAATTGAAATTGTAATCAGAAATCTTCCAGCAAACAAAAGCCCAGGTCCACACGGCTTCACAGCTGAATTCTATCAAAAATTTTGAGAAGAGCTAACACCTATCTTACTCAAACTCTTCCAGAAAATTTCAGAGGAAGGTAAACTTCCAAACTCATTCTATGAGGCCACCATCACCCTAATACGAAAACCTGACAAAGATGCAACAAAAAAAAAAAAAAAAAAGGAAAGAAAGAAAGAAAACAACAGGCCAATATCACTGATGAACATAGATGCAAAAATCCTTAACAAAATTCTAGCAATCAGAATCCAACAACACATTAAAAAGATCATACACCATGACCAAGTGGGCTTTATCCCAGGGATGCAAGGATTCTTCAATACTCGCTAATCAGTCAGTATAATTCACCACATTAACAAATTGAGAAATAAAAGCCATATGATTATCTCAATAGATGCAGAGAAGGCCTTTGACAAAATTCAACATCCATTTATGATTAAAACTCTCCAGAAAGCAGGAATAGAAGGAACATACCTCAACATAATAAAAGCTATATATGACAAACCCACAGCAAACATTATCCTCAATGGTGAAACCGCTACTATTCAACATAGTTCTGGAAGTTTTGGCCACAGCAATCAGAGCAGAAAAAGAAATAAAAGGAATCCAAATTGGAAAAGAAGAAGTAAAACTCTCACTGTTTGCAGATGACATGATCCTCTACACAGAAAACCCTAAAGACTCCACTAGAAAATTACTAGAGCTAATCAATGAATATAGTAAAGTTGCAGGATATAAAATCAACACACAGAAATCCGTTGCATCCCTATACACTAATAATGAGAAAGTAGAAAAAGAAATTAAGGAAACAATTCCATTCACCATTGCAATGAAAAGAATAAAATACTTAGGAATATATCTACCTAAAGAAATTAAAGACCTATATATAGAAAATTATAAAACCCTGGTGAAAGAAATCAAAGAGGACACTAATAGATGGAGAAATATACCATGTTCATGGATCAGAAGAATCAATATAGTGAAAATGAGTACACTACCCAAATCAATCTACAGATTCAATGCAATACCTATCAAGCTACCAGAGGTATTTTTCACAGAACTAGAACAAATAATTTCACAATTTGTATGGAAATACAAAAACCCTCAAATAGCCAAAGCAATCTTGAGAAAGAAGAATGGAACTGGAGGAATCAACCTGCCTGACTTCAGGCTCTACTACAAAGCCACAGTCATCAAGACAGTATGGTACTGGCACAAAGACAGAAATATAGATCAATGGAATAAAATAGAAAACCCAGAGATAAATCCACACACCTATGGACACCTTATCTTCAACAAAAGAGGCAAGAATATACAATGGAGTAAAGACAATCTCTTTAACAAGTGGTGCTGGGAAAACTGGTCAACCACTTGTAAAAGAATGAAACGAGATCACTTTCTAACACCATACACAAAAATAAACTCAAAATGGATTAAAGATATAAACATAAGACCAGAAACTATAAAAATCCTGGAGGAGAACATGGGCAAAACACTCTCCGACATAAGTCACAGCAGGATCCTCTATGATCCACCTCCCAGAATTCTGGAAATAAAAGCAAAAATAAACAAATGGGATCTAATTAAAATTAAAAGCTTCTGCACAACAAAGGAAAATATAAGCAAGGTGAAAAGACAGCCTTCTGAGTGGGAGAAAATAATAGCAAATGAAGCAACTGACAAACAACTAATCTCAAAAATATACAAGCAACTTATGCAGCTCAATTCCAGAAAAATAACGACCCAATCAAAAAATGGGCCAAAGAACTAAATAGACATTTCTCCAAAGAAGACATACGGATGGCTAACAAACACATGAAAAGATGCTCAACATCACTCATTATCAGAGAAATGCAAATCAAAACCACAATGAGGTTTCATTTCACACCAGTCAGAATGGCAGCGATCCCAAAGTCTACAAGCAATAAATGCTGGAGAGGGTGTGGAGAAAAGGGAACCCTCTTACACTGTTGGTGGGAATGCAAACTAGTGCAGCCACTATGGAGAATGGAGTGTGTGGAGATTCCTTAAAAAATTGCAAATAGAACTGCCTTATGACCCAGCAATCCCACTGCTGGGCATATACACAGAGGAAACCAGAATTGAAAGAGACACATGTACCCCAATGTTCATCACAGCACTGTTTACAATAGCCAGGACATGGAAGCAACCTAGATGTCCATCAGCAGACAAATGGATAAGAAAGCTGTGGTACATATACACAATGGTGTATCCAGTTCAGCTCAGTTCAGTCGTTCAGTCGTGTCTGACTCTTTGCGACCCCATGAATCGCAGCAAGCCAGGCCTCCCTGTCCATCACCAACTTCCGGAGTTCACACAGACTCGCGTCCATTGAGTCAGTGATGCCATCCTGCCATCTCATCCTCGGTCGTCCCCTTCTTCTCCTGCCCCCAATCCCTCCCAGCATCAAAGTCTTCTCCAGTGAGTCAACTCTTCACATGAGGTGGCCAAAGGACTGGAGTCTCAGCTTTAGCATCATTCCTTCCAAAGAAACTCCAGGGCTGATCTCCTTCAGAATGGACTGGTTGGATCTCCTTGCAGTCCAAGGGACTCTCAAGAGTCTTCTCCAACACCACAGTTCAAAAGCATCAATTCTTCAGAGTTCAGCCTTCACAGTCCAACTCTCACATCCTTATATGACTAGTGGAAAAACCATAGCCTTGACTAGACGGACCCTAGTCGTCAAAGTAATGTCTCTGCTTTTGAATATGCTATCTAGGTTGGTCATAACTTTTCTTCCAAGGAGTAAGCGTCTTTTAATTTCATGGCTGCAATCACCATCTGCAGTGATTTTGGAGCCCCCCAAAATAAAGTCTGACACTGTTTCTACTGTTTCCCCATCTATTTTCCATGAAGTGATGGGACCGGATGCCATGATCTTCGTTTTCTGAATGTTGAGCTTTAAGCCAACTTTTTTTGCTCTCCTCTTTCACTTTCATGAAGAGGCTTTTTAGCTTCTCTTCACTTTCTGCGATAAGTTATATTCATCTCCAAATCTGCAGTGGTTTCCTTATTTCCCTGCTTACTGATTTTGAACAGTCCCTTGCATCTCATTGAAGGACTTATTTACAATATGATGATTTTTAACATTTTAGTTTGTATTTTAAAACTTTAAAATATATCAATTTTATCTTATTTTCAACGTATTTATTTGTATGGTTACGGTTGTATTAAGTGATACTGGATTTCTATGCATGATAGTGACACACTTGTGATCTAAAATAAATATGTATTGGCACATTTCTGAATAGATGTAAAGAAAACATGAGGGGAAAAAGAGGTGCATTTTGTCAAGGAGATGGTGATGAATATGGCAAAGTTTTCAAAGAAGGTAAAAAATTGATTTTACATTGAGACAAGTGACTTTGTGCAAAGACTTTAATCATGTTTCTTTCTTTTTAAGTCACATATCTACTTAATGTATAATACTAGGACTCAGTTCTACAGCCGAAGTCTGAGCTAAGAATATCTGCTGCCCCAGTGGTTGCTAAATGGAACATAGCCAGTCTGGCTTTAATGTCTCCTCAAAACATCTAGTTAGTGGGTGGAAACACTTGTCTAGTGCCACTTCCCTGGGTTCTCCTTCCCTGCTGGCTGAACCCTGCCCTGCTGAACCCTTGCTTGTTTAGCCCTGATCTGTCAAACGCAAAACGCAAAGTGTAGACTATACTGGCCTTCCCAGGTGGCACTAGTGGTAAAGAACCTGCCTGACAGTGCAGAGAGATGTAAGAAACACAGGTTCAATCCCACGGTCTAGAAGATCCCCTGCAGAAGGGCATGGCAACCCTCTCCAGGATTCTTGTCTGCAGAATCCCATGGACAGAGGAGCATGCAGACTACAGTCCATTGGGGTGCACAGAGTCAGACATGACTGAAACTTTTTAGCACCCATGTGCCTAGATTATACTACAAATTGCTGGAGCCAGGAATCAGAAAACATGATCTAAGGTACAGCTCTCTTGATTTGCTTCACTCCTTCCAAGTCACCTGGGAACCATAGTTTTTAGGTGGAAAGTAGTAGCTATTTCTAAATGTTTCGACCTTTTGTTCTTTTCCACTTTTTTTTTTTTTACACAGCGTTTTCACATCTTTTAGTTTTTCTGTCTGAAATTTGCACACATTTTCAAGATTTTTGTATTCTAATTTGCCTTTAGTTTTCATTCAGTATTTATTTATGATGAATGTGTTGTGTGTGTGTTCACAATGTTTAGAAAGATATTTCTATGCCACCTTCCAAGAGGACTGTGGCTTTTTGCCTATTGGCCATTTTAAATATTTTTACATTTTCCTTCTGTTATAATAATGAATATTTTCTCTTTATATATATATATGTGTGTGTGTGTGTATATATATATATATATATATATATATATATATATATATATATATAATGTCATATCATCTGCTTTGATATGTTAAACTATTACCATCCTGTGATGTAAAAAGGTGATGCTTGTTATTTCTTTAAAAAATTTCAAGCACAAATTTGGGCTGCTTGCCTACTCTTTGCAAACTATTCTTTTAGACTATTAACTAATGGGTGTAGATTTAATACTAATTGTTAGCTTGGGTTTTTCATTTTCAAAAGCATTTCATAAATTTTGAAATTCTTTACTATTAAATCTTTCATAATAAAATAAAAAAGAATGAAATACTTTGGAATAAATTTAAGAAAGTGAGTTCAATATTTGCACACCAAAAACTTCAATACATTGTTGAGTGATATACAAGGTTTAAGCAGAAGAAGAGACAATGCATTTTACGAATTAGAATACTCAGTAATTATAAAATAATTCTTTTCAAATTGACTTATAGATCTAATACAATCCCTATCAAAATCTCAGCAAGCCCTTTTACAGAAATTAAGAAGTTAATCCTAAAACTTATTTAGAAATGCAAAATACCTAAAATAGAGAAAACATCCAATAAAAAATAGAGGACTACATTTCCTGGTTTTAAAATGTTATATTGAGCTACAATTATAAAGACAGTATTGTACTAAGACAGTAATGGGCTTCAGACCAATGGGACACAATTGAGATCCCTAAAATAAGCCTTTACATTGAAGACTGGATGGTATTTTACAAAGATGTCAAGGTAACACCACAGGAAAAGACAGCCTTATCAACAAATGATGCTGCTACAGTTGGATGTATACAAACAAAATGTGAAATTACACTCTTAAAGTGTCTACAAAGATTAAGTTATAATGGGTCATAGACATACATGTAATAACCAAAAATTTTCAACTTCTAGAATAAAATTTTGGAGATCTTCATGATCTTGGATAGGTAGAGTTCTTAGAAATAACATCAAAATGTGTGTAATGATTATACATAAAAGAGAAAAAATGATCATCTCTACTTCCCTGGTGGTTCTGCCTGCAATGTGGGAGACCTGGAGAAGGCAATGGCAACACACTTCAGTATTCTTGCCTAGAGAATCCCATGGACAGAGGAGCCTGGCAGGCTGCAGTACATGAGGTTGCAAAGAGTTGTACACCACTGAGCAACACTTTCACTTCTATTTAATCAAAGTTAAAAAACCTTCCTCAGCGATCAATGCAATGAAACAGAGGAAAACAACAGAACGGGAAGGACTAGAGATCTCTGCAAGAAAATGAGAGATACCAAGAGAACATTTCATGCAAAGATGGGCTTGATAAAGGACAGTAATGGTATGGACCTAACAGAAGCAGAAGATATTAAGAAGAAATGGCAAGAATACACAGAAGAACTGTACAAAAAGATCTTCATGACCATGATAATCATGATGGTGTGATCACTCACCTAGAGCCTGACCTCCTGGAATGTGAAGTCAAGTGGGCCTTAGAAAGCATGACTACGAACAAAGCTAGAGGAGGTGATGAAGTTCCAGTTGAGCTATTTCAAATCCTGAAAGATGATGCTGTGAAAATGATGCACTCAGTATGCCAGCAAATTTGGAAAAGTCAGCTGTGGCCACAGGACTGGAAAAGGTCAGTTTTCATTCCAATCCCAAAGAAAGGCAATGCCAAAGAATGTTCAAACTACAACACAATTACACTCATCTCACACGCTAGTAAAGTAATGCTCAAAATTCTCCAAGCCAGGCTTCAGCAATACATGAACTGTGAATTTCCAGATGTTCAAGCTGGTTTTAGAAAAGGCAGAGGAACCAGAGATCAAATTGCCAACATCCGCTGGATCATGGAAAAAGCAAGAGAGTTCTAGAAAAATATCTATTTCTGCTTTATTGACTATGCCAAAGTCTTTGATGGTGTGGATCACAATAAACGGTAGAAAATTCTGAAAGAGATGGAAATAGAAGACCACCTAACCTGCCTCTTGAGAAACCTGTATGCAGGTCAGGAGGTAACAGTTAGAACTGGACATGGAACAACAGACTGGTTCCAAATAGGAAAAGGAGTATGTCAAGGCTGTATACTGTCACCCTGCTTATTTAACTTATATGCAGAGTACATCAGGAGAAACACTGGGCTGGAAGAAGCACAAGTTTGAATCAAGATTCCTGGGAGAAATCTCAATAACCTCAGATATGTAGATGACACCACCCTTATGGCAGAAAGTGAAGAGGAACTAAAAAGCCTCTTGATGAAAGTGAAAGAGGAGAATGAAAAGGTTGGCTTAAAGCTCAACATTCAAAAAAACGAAGATCATGGCATCTGATCCCATCACTTCATGGGAAATAGATGGGGAAACAGTGAAAACTGTCAGATTTTATTTTTTGAGCTCCAAAATCACTGCAGATGGTGACTGCAGCCATGAAATTAAAAGACGCTTACTCCTTGGAAGGAAAGTTATGACCAACCTAGCTAGTATATTCAAAAGCAGAGACATTACTTTGCCAACAAAGGTCCATCTAGTCAAGGTGATGGTTTTTCCAGTGGTCAAATATGGATGTGAGAGTTGGATTGTGAAAACAGCTGAGCACCGAAGAATTGATGCTTTTGAACTGTGGTGTTGGAGAAGACTTTTGAGAGTCCGTTGGCTGCAAGGAGATCCAACCAGTCCATTCTGAAGGAGATCAGTCCTGGGTGTTCACTGGAAGAAATGATGCTAAAGCTGAGACTCCAGTCCTTTGGCCACCTCTTGTGAAGTGATGACTGATTGTAAAAGACCCTGATGCTGGGAAGGATTGGGGGTAGGAGGAAAAGGGGACGACAGAGGATGAGATGGCTGGATGGCATCACCAACTCGACGGATCTCCGGGAGTTGGTGATGGACAGGTAGGCCTGGTGTGCTGCAATTCATGGGGTCACAAAGAATCGGACACAACTTAGCGACTAAACTGAACTGAACTGAACTAAAAAACTATATGCTTCAAAGATAATATATAAAAGTGAAAGACAAACTATAGTCTTGGAGAATATGTTTTCAAATCATTATATCTAAAAAAAGACTTCTTTGTAGAAAATACAAGGAACTCATAAAACTTCACAACCAGAGGAGGGCGTGCTCAGTCACTTTAGTCGTGCCTGACTCTGCACCGGAATGGACTGTTGTCCCCCAGGCTCCTTTGTCTCTGAGATTCTCCAGACAAGAATACTGGAGCGGGTTGCCATGCCCTCCTCCAGGAGATCTTCCTGACCCAGGGATCAAACTTGGGTATCCTGCATTGCAGGCAGATTCTTTACCGTTTGAGCCACCAGGAAAGCTCAGTATAAAATTTCCTAGCAACTTAGGAAAATAATCTGCCTGTTCCTTCAAAGAGTAAATGGAGTAACCATTTGATCAGTAATTCTACTCTTAGATATATACACAAGAGAAATAAACACTAATGTCCACATTAAGACTTGCATATGAAAGTCCATAGCACTATTATTTGTTACAGCCAAAAACTGGAAACAAATGTCCATCAAAAGATACATGGAAACATGGTATATCCTTAAAATTTCATGCTGTACTAGGCCTGGAGAATTCCATGGACTGTATAGGGTCGCAAAGAGTCAGACACCACTGAGAAGCTTCACTTCATAAAGATAACAGTATTCATATAAACCAATAGAACAAAGTTGAGAGTCCAAATTTAGTTATTCCATTAATAAATTCTGGGAATATACAATGAGGTGTCACTTCACACTAGTCAGAATGACCATCATCAAGAAATCTACAAACAATAAATGCTAGAGAGGATGTGGAGAAAAGGGAATCCTCTTATACTGCTAGTGGGAATGTAAACTGGTATAGCCACTGTAGAGAACAGAATAGTGAATAGTAGTGAAGTCGCTCAGTCGTGCCCAACTCTTTGCCACCCCATGGACTGTAGCATACCAGGTTCCGCCATCCATGGGCTTTTCCAGGCAAGAATACTGGAGTGGGTTGCCATTTGCTCCTCCAGGAGATCTTCCCAACCCAGTGATTGAACCCAGGTCTCCTGCATTGTAGGAGACACTTTACCAACTGAGCCAACAGGGACGAGAACAGTATAGTTTTAAAAAACTAAAAATAGTTACCATATATCTCATTCATGGGCATATATCTGGAGAAAACCAGAAGTAGAAAAGATACATGCACCCTAGTGTTCACTTAAGCAATATTGACAGTAACCAGGACACAGAAGCAACCTAAATGTCCATCAACAGTTATGATGTTTTTGATTGGTTGCTGTTTTTTAAATGTGTGAAAGTGATTCCATGACGAAAGATAGATTTTTCAACAAATAGTGCCTCTTTGTCTCCAGTAATTTTTTACCTTTAAGTAAAATTTATCTGACATTAACTTTGCTTCCTTTTGATCAATATTTGCATTATACAATTTTCAATCTTTACTTACTAACTACTTATATGACTGTATTTGAATTGAATTCCTTATAAACAAAATATAGTTGGGTCATGGATTTTTATCTGCTATCTCAGTATCTATTAATTGTTATATTTAGATTTAAATTTAATGTAATTACTGATGTATTTGGGTTTTTTTATTTTTTTATTGTGATAAAATAACCATATAAAATTTATCATTTGAACCATTTTAAAGTATATAAATCAGCTCCATTTAGTAAATCCACAATGTTGTGTAGCCATCATGACTATTAATTTCAGAACGTTTTTATCACCTCAAAAGGAAAACCAGTACCCTTTGGGGACTTATTCACAATCATCCTATTGCACAGCTCCTGTGTGGTGTGGTGTGCATGCTCAGTCATGTTCGACTCTTCTGCCAACCACTAATTTGCTTTCTTATCTTTGCATTTTCCTATTTTGGATAGTTAATATAAATGGAACCATAGTATATGTGAAAGTTTTGCCTGATTTCTCTCAATTAGCATAATGTTTTCAAGGTTTATTTATGTTCTAGCATGTGTCAATACTTCATTTCTTATGACTGAATATTTTGTTTTATTAATATGCCACAGTCTGTTTCTCCACTCATTAGCTAAAGGATATTTGGGTTGTGTCTACCTTTTTTGCTATTACAAATACTGCTTTTATAAACATTTGTGTGGAAGTTTTTGTTTGAGCATTTGTTTTCATTTCTCAACTCTCTGTTAGGCCTTTACTGACACCACTCAAACACAGCAGAGAAGTGATTGGGGGTGGCAGTCTAGCTGCTCATATGACCTCCATTAATGCCTTGGAGAGAATTGCGGGTTTCATAATCACCTGCTGCTGCTTCTGCTGCTAAGTAGCTTCAGTTGTGTCCAACTCTGTGCGACCCCATAGACTGCAGCCCACCAGGCTCCCCCGTCCCTGGGATTCTCCAGGGAAGAACACTGGAGTGGGTTGCCATTTCCTTCTCCAATGCATGAAAGTGAAAAGTGAAAGTAAAGTCGCTCAGTTGTGTCCGACTCTTAGTGACTCCACGGACTGCAGCCCACCAGTCTCCTCTGTCCATGGGCTTTTCCAGGCAAGAGAACTGGAGTGGAGTGTCATTGCCTTCTCAGTCATAATCACCTAGTAGGAATGAAAGTCGCGTTTCCCAACTAGGCTTTCTTTGACATAACCTAGCATAAAGATTGAGACAGTCCCCTGAGTGAAATTTTGGGGTTGCCACTTGCCCTTTGCTGTCCTGGGTGAGAATAGGCCACAATTTTGTTGCTTCTTTGTTTTCCTGTGGCAAGAACAGAGTAATCATTGAATGTTTTCTGTCTTGCTGGCCTGCCCCTTTGCTATTTCTTTGGTTAGAGAAAGCAGGCTTTTATTGAAATTTTTTTGTAATTTTTCTACATCCTTAAAAGTTCCAGATTGAGAACCCAAATCTAGAATATATAAGGCAGAGACTTCCCTGGTGGTCCGTGGTTAAGACTCTGCTCTTTCAGTGCAGAGGGTGTAGGTTCAATCCCTCATATGGGAAGGAGGATCCCACATGCCACGTGCTATAACCAAAAAATTATTTAATTAATTTAAAAAATTAAAAAGAAAGCAAAATTATAAAGAAAAAAAGAATATAGAGGGCAGAAAGAAAATTCACAGAACTCTCCATCATGGTTTTTCAGTGTGTCCTAAAGTTCGTAGCTGCTCTGCTTTCTTTACTCCATCTGTCAGTGTCTTGTTTTTGTCTTGTATACAATATCCAAGGTTTTTAGTCATACTTAGTAATGGAAATGAAAGTATGTATTTTCCATTTTTCTGGAAGTAGTAGTCCCTGATTTACTTTTATCACAAAGATAACAATTACTTGCTAGAAGTCTGAACTACTCTACACCCTCAGAAGTTGTCTTTCAGCTTGAAACTCTTTTATCCCTTCAGGATAGATAAGATACTTACTCATCTGACAGATCATCTCTGAACAAATTTGGATATGAGACTACAGAGCAAATCATGTGAAAATATACCAGTACCATTTATAGCCTGATATCGGTTTGTGGGGCAGGCATTCTGTCTATAAGAATTATGTCTTAAACCTCACAAGAGCACATTTTCCACATAGAGAGGGAACAATGAAATTGTCCAGGTCAACGTAGCTTGATTAAATGTGAGCACTTTACCTCAGGAAGCATCACACAGAAGTCTCTCCATTACAGGAATTATAACATGGGATCTGAACCCAAGAAGCAGCACTTCTGTCTCTGAGGGTTAGACAAGAGCTCTCTGAATCCCTAATTTTCAAGACAGGATTTTTTAGGATAAGACTAAGCCCCGCGGTTGTGAACTTGCCCAGCTATGAAAGTGAAAGTGTTACTTGCTCAGATGTGTCCAATTCTTTGCAACACTATGGACCATAGCCTGCCAGGCTCCTGTGTCCATGGGATTCTCCAGGCAAGAACACTAGAGTGCCTTGCCATTCAAAGGGATCTTGTCAACTCAAGATTCAAACCTGATTTCCAGCATTGAAGAAAAAAAGAGAGAGAGAGAGATTCTGGTTGAATTTCTAAATCTTTGCCAAAGATTTCCACCTAACCAATCAGCACTGTCAAATATACCTTATTAGCCTATAGCAGCTATTGTAACTTAAGCATTGGATTTAAATGTAAGACGTTTTTGGTTTTTCTGTAGTTGCCAAAAATAGAACATTTAATGAGGTTATTCTTCCTCATTGCAAAGGAACTTATATAGCTAAAAAGGGAAAAATCCTTCTGCATGAATTGGTGAATTTGGATAATTCTATTATGAATTTTCTTCTTTTGTATTAATCCAAATAGTAACTTTGCCTGCTCTTCAATATGAAGTGAATGAAAATAGATTGCCAATATAATTCTGTGATTATATTTAATACTTAAATAAGCATCATTGTATGCTTATATCATTAATAATTGTATTATATATTAAAAGTCTGTATGAAATCCCTTGTAAATAAATAATAATCATAGGCAGTAATTAACTGTTAATTTGAATAATAATACCTGAACATGCTTTCATGCCTTTTAATTTTGAGTGATCTAAGTTTTAAGTACCCATCAAACCCTGATGTGATTTGAGAATTTTAACAATTAATCATCCATACTGATAGTTTCAAAAATTAGAGTAAATGTTTTTGTTCTATAATCTTACTTTTAACTAAATAAAAGTTGCTGCATCAAGTTTTAGCATCGTTTTAAAATATGTCCTTGTAGAAGTTGCCATAAATGTCGACATTTTCAGCAGCATAAATTTATAGTGATACTGAATTTTTATGGCACTATAAAAGTTCCTACTCTTGATGACATCTACAGCTGCATTTTACAGAAATATTAGAATTTGTATCTTAGACATGTGGTTTATCCTATCTGGTTTTTCAAAGAAAGGAAACTGGAGTAACAAATATTTCTGATATTCCCAAACAAGTTAAATATATGTCATAGAAATTTAACGATTTGGTTTCATTCGTTTCATATCTGGCAGTTATAGAATCTGTTACTTTTTTTTTATCAAACTAGTTGAAGAAGAAGAAAGAGAGGTTTAGCTGGGAATTGGATGAATCTATTAATGGAAGAAAGAGCAGATTTTTATTAGGAGAAATGGATGACAGAAATAAGATCATTATCATTTAAGCATCCATAGAGTTCCAGGGCTGTTGTTGTCTTAATCTGCTTAACTATTAAGACAGTTGAGGACTTCCCTGCTGGCTCAGGGGGTGGGAGTCTGTGGCTCAATTCCTGGTCTGGAAAAATTCCGCATGATGTGGGGCAACTAATCCTGTGCACCACAACTTCTGAGCCAGTGCTCTAGCCACAACTTCTGAGCCCTCAAGCCACAACTACTGAGCCCATGTGCTGCAACTACCGAAGCCCATGCACCCAGAGCCTGTGCTCTACAAGAAAAGTGGCCGCTGCAAATGAGAAGCCTGTGCACTGCAGTGAAGTGTAGACTCTGCTTACCACAACTAGAGAAAGCCCGTGTGCAGTGATGAAGACCCAGCACAACCAAAAAATTTAAAAAAAAATAAAAAGATAAAAGAAATGCTTAAAAAAAAAAGACTGTTGAGCTAAAACATTTAGAAAAAATGATAGATATTATACATGAATCAATTTTTAAAGTTTATTGGAAGTTGAAAAGAAACAATGTTTGTATATAACTAAAACATTCACCAGTTTCTGTCCAGGATACATTATATTTAATAACTTTTACATTTTCTTACAATTAAATTTAATCAAATGTTGGCTGCTGGTTCTTGAAAAAATGGCTGGAAGGGTGTCATAAAGAAATTTCCAAAAGTTGTGCATTTTATGAACTGACCAAGGAAAACAGAAAAAAAAAGAAAAAGTAAGGAATAAAACTTCCCTGGTGGTTCAGATGGTAAAGCGTCTGCCTGCAATGCAAGAGACCCTGGTTTGATCCCTGGGTCAGGAAGATCCCCTTGAGAAGGAAATGGCAACCCACTCCAGTACTCTTTGAAAATTCCATGGATGGAGGAGCCTGGTGGGCCACAGTCCATGAGATTGCAAAAAGTTGGACATGACTGAGCAACTTCACAATGACAATGAAGGAATAAAACAACTTTTGTCAGCTTATGTCATGCTTACATGCTCAGTTGCTAAGTCATGTGTGACTCTTTGGGACCTTATGGACTGTAGCCCACCAGGCTCCTCTGTTCATGGAATTTCCCAGGCAAGAATACTGGAACAGGTTGCCATTCCCTTCTCCAAGGAATCTTCCTGACCCAGGGATCAAACCTGCATCTCCTACAGCTCCTGTATTGGCAGGTGGAATTTTTAGCACTGAGCCACCTGGGGAAAGGAAAAGTAACCTTATGTATGAAATATGTAAGTGTCAAGAAATCTTATTTTAATATAGCATCTGCTCCATCTCAGTATTTTTTTTTTTAACTTTATTTGCTTTTACTTTTTGTGGCATATATTTCAAGGCCATATGTTTTTGTTTCTTCTAGGATATCTTTTTGCTCTGTGCAACCTCCTCTTCTGATTTAGGAACAATCTGTTCTTTTTCAGTTAAGGATCATCTCAGTGTGGCAAGGAGAGTTCATGTATGGGTTGAGTCGACTACAAACTCTGTAAGTCCTGCACCACATCTTGGGGGCTTTGTTCTCCTGGACGTGCTCAATGATCAGAGATTCTGCATCTAAACCCTTAAGTTCAGCATTGCTCTCTGCATTTTTGAGCATGTGCAGTAAAAATTCAATACTTTTTTTGGACCATCTACCCTGCATTCAGCCCTACTTTCTGGCCTGTGCACACCTACCAACTCCACCAATGAAACAACAGAATGGTACACATTGCTTCCTTAAAGTTACAGTTTAAGTTCAGTTCAGTCGCTCAGTCGTGTCTGACTCTTTTCGACCCCATGAATCACAGCACGCCAGGCCTCCCTGTCCATCACCATCTCCCGGAGTTCACTCACACTCACGTCCACCGAGTCCCTGATGCCATCCAGCCATCTCATCCTTGGTCGTCCCCTTCTCCTCCTGCCCCCAATCCCTCCCAGCATCAGAGTTTTTTCCAATGAGTCAACTCTTTGCATGAGGTGGCCAAAGTACTGGAGCTTCAGCTTTAGCATCATTCCCTCCAAGGAAATCCCAGGGTTGATCTGCTTCAGAATGGACTGGTTGGATCTCCTTCCAGTCCAAGGGACTCTCAAGAGTCTTCTCCAACACCACAGTTCAAAAGCATGATTCTTCGGCGCTGAGCTTTCTTCACAGTCCAACTCTCACATCTATACATGACCACAGGAAAAACCATAGCCTTGACTAGACGGAACTTAGTTGGCAAAGTAATGTCTCTGCTTCTGAATATGCTATCCAAGTTGATCATAACTTTTCTTCCAAAGAGCAAGCGTCTTTTAATTTCATGTCTGCAGTCACCATCTGCAGTGATTTTGGAGCCCCCCAAAATAAAGTCTGACTCTGCTTCCACTGTTTCCCCATCTATTTCCCATGGAGTGATGGGACCAGATACATGGCTTCCCTGGTGGCTCAGTCGGTAAAGAATCTGCCTGCAACATGGAAGACTGCCTGCAATGCAGGAGACCTGGGTTTGATCCCTGGGTGGGGACGATCCCCTGGAGAAGGAAATGGCAACCCACTCAGGTATTCTTGGCTGGAGAATTCCATAGACAGAGGAGACTGGCAGGCTATAGTCCATGGAGTCGCAAGAGTTTGATATGATTTAGCAACTAAACTACAAACAACTACTACTTCAGATACTTCGTGGCTTTTTGGATACGCATATCCTTAATGGTCAGGACAGTTTGATTAGTGTTCTTAAAATGAACACGAATATTTGAACTCTTGATATGCATAATTTTGTGGGGTATTCTGGTTTTCTGATGACCATTTTCAGAGGTCATCTCAAGCCGCTTACCAAAAAAGCCATCTTACTATTATCATGACAATGTTTTTTAAATCTCCAAAACTTTGAGGACTATGTTTACTCTCCAGTTACAATTGCACAAGTTTAGGTAATCCTTGGTATGTATATAACATATACACATATAGTATATCATATAATTCTATACACTATATATATATATATATATTATAGATAGTGTTATGAATAAAATTTAGAGTTCTGTGATTAAAAGTATTATGTGAAGACAAGTAGTGAATAATAGTTTAATTTTATTTAAAATAAAATAAAGGGTGTCTGAAGCCATTAGGTTAATGGTAGTATTGGTTTACACAATCATTTCTACTACAATAAATTATATAATATTAATCCTTGGAAAATGTGTGATAATTTAAGATCCATTTCATCTGTTGGATCATGGAAATGGCAAGACAGTTCCAGCAAAACATCTACTTCTGCTTTATTGACCATGCCAAAGCTTTTGACTGTGTGAGTGAGTGAGTGAGTAAAAGTTGCTCAGTTGTGTCTCACTCTTTGCAATACCATGGACTACAGAGTCTGTGGAATTCTCCAGTCCAGAATACTGGAGTTGGTAACTTCTCCCTTCTCCAGGTCTTCTCAACCCAGAGATCGAACCCAGGTCTCCAGTATTGCAGGCCGATTATTTACCAGCTGAGCCATGAGGGAAGCGTAATTGTTGATGGTGTGGATCACATTAAAATGTGGAAAATTCTTAAAGAGATGACCAACTTACCTGCTTCCTGAGACAGGAAGTCTTCCTGTATGCAGGTTAAGAACAAGCAATTAGAACCGGACATGGAACAACTGGTTCCAAATTGGGAAAGGAGTATATCAAGGCTGTATATTGTCACCCTGCTTATCTAATTTATGTCCAGAGTACATCATGCAAAATGCTAGGCTGGATGAAGAACAAGCTGGAATCAAGATTGCAGGGAGAAATAACAATAACTTTAGATATTCAGATGATACCACGCTCATGGCAGAAAGAGAAGAGGAACTGAAGAGCCTCTTGATGAAAGTGAAAGAGGAGAGTGAAAAAGCTGGCTTGAGACTCAACATTCAAAAAACTAAGATCATGGTATCTGGTCCCATCATTTCATAGCAAATAGATGGGGAAATAATGGAAACAGTGACAGATTTTATTTTCATGGGCTCCAAAATCACTATGGATGGGGACTGCTTCCATGAAGTTAAAAGATGCTTGCACCTTGGAAGAAAAGCTATGACAAACCTAAACAGCATATTAAAAAGCAGAGATATTATTTTGCCAACAAAGGTCCATCTAGTCAAAACTATGTTTTTTCCAGTAGTCATATATGGATGTGAGAGCTGGACCATAAAGAAAGCTGAGAGCTGAAGAATTGATGCTTTTGAACTGTGGTGTTGGAGAAGACTCTTGAGAGTCCTTTGGACTGCAAGGAGATTAAAACAGTCCATCCTAAAGGAAATCAGTCCTGAATGTTCATTGGAAGGACTGACACTGAAGCTGAAGCTCCAATACTTTGACCACTTGATGAGAAGAATGGACTCGTTGATAAAAATCCTAATACTGAGAAAGATTGAAAGCAGGAAGAGAAGGAGAAGGCAGAGGATGAGATGGTTGGATGGTATCACCGACTCGATAGACATAAGTTTGAGCAAGTTGCGGGAGATGGTGGTGGACCAGGAAGCCTGGTGTGCTGCAGTCAGTGGGGTCATGAAGAGTCAGACATGAATGAGAAGCTGACCTGAGTTGAACAGATCTATTACACTATTGTGAATTAAAAAAAAAAAAAAAAATTGGCTTGCCTTTCTTTTTCCCATTTTTGGTTCTCATCTTTAACATTGTCTAAGAATATTCTAAATTCATATTCCCTACCACAGAACAGTTTACTTCTTGCCATTTTTCACTTATTTATTAGTTAATTATTATCATTTATTTTACACAGGGGAGCAAAAGCCCCATGTTTTCATGTACTTAATCTCCTTTTCATCTATATATGCTATCCAACATCATGTTTAATGCATAACAGATATACCATAAATAGTGTAGTTTGGAAGAAAATGAGTTTTACTGTTCTGTGACTAAAATATTGAGATATATTCAAGTAATTTATCCATAAAGCTCAGTTTCCCATACAAATCAAATTCATTTACCTATAATGTAAGAATATTTAATTAAAATATACATTTAATTGAATTGCAGCCTTATATATAGTTTTTAGAATGTGTAATATTATATGCATATATACATATAAGTAATCATATAGGGAGAGCTCTGGGTGTTTTATAATCATTATTTTATATAATCCTCAAAGAATTATGAGGTAGATATTATTTATTTTTCACATTTAATATGAAACAATGGTATTCTTTCCAAGAAGAGTAAAGAGAAAGGGTGAGTGAGATAATAAAACAGCTTGGAATAGAGTTAAAGACAGGTGAATAAAAGAGGGAGAGAAAGCAAGGCAAACAGATAGAGACAGAAAGAGACAGACATAGAGAACGAAAAAGGAGTGAGAGAGAGAGAGAAATTTTGAATATCTACCCTGAAATTTTAAATAAATAATGTAATTTGAGTAAAGAATATAATTGCATTTTTTAATTAAGGGAATTAAGCATTTGTTTTCATTTCTATTTGAATCATCACTCCTGTCAAAACCACATGATAAGTTAAGACTACAACATCATAAGCAGTTATTGAATTATGTTTTTCTAAAGTAGGATTTGACAAGACGAGTTCTGATTCTCTTTAAAATATCACTGCAAGTCAGAAATTGTCTATATGGTTCTGTTATAGCATTGCCATCTTAGAGACTGGTGGATATAATAGATATTTATAGAGCTATGAATTCACAAAACTGAAGTGCAAAAATTCTTCCTTAAAATACAAATATTTTCTGTCACCCTATATTTCCTAATAATTTGTGGTACTCTCTGTACAGGCAAAAGAGCACACTGCAACAGGAAAGTGCAATATGCCTCCATGAGACAAAAAGCAAACAGCTTTGAAAATTGTTGCTTTGAAATTAGTAGACGCAGCATGCTTCATTACAAAAGTGAAAACTATTAAAGAGTGCTGTACCAGAGATGGGGGAAATCTCTTGCGATGTGAATAGAATTTTCTACTGGAAATACAAGGGGAAACAAATCTTGAAACAAAAGTGAAAGTGTTAGTGAGTCATTCGTTTCCAACTCTTTAGGACTCCATGGACTGTAGCCCACCAGGCTCATCTGTCCATGGCATTCTCCAGGCAAGAATACTGGAGTGGGTAGCCCATTCCCTTCTCCAAGGATCTTCCTGACCTAGGGATTGAACCTGGGTCTCTGGCGTTGAGGGCAGATTCTTTATTGTCTGAGCCACTGGAGAAGCCCAAAGCTTACTGGCATAAATATGCTGGAAACAGCAAGAGCCTTTGAAGTCTCCCATTAAAAATAAATTTTGCATATTTAAATTCACCAAATTTCATTGGTCTCTAAAAATGCTTAGCAACCACAGATTTACAATGTGATAAGTAGTTAGCTTTTGAAGTATGTGCTGAGTGCATAACAAAATGCCATATGATCAAGATTTCATATTTGGGTATAGATCCGGGGTTCCTGAAGATAAATATTTGGGAATGCTGAAGAGCAACATGGTGGCTTAGTTACTTCTGAATCCAATCATCTGATCAGTATGATAGCAATGAAAACCAAAACTGAAAGAAGAATTTAACTGTCATTTCAAACCCAAGACACTTTTGAATTCTAGTATTAGGAAAAACACTATGGACAAGAAAGTGACAGAAAGAAACTAAGGCCAAACAGTATGCTGTCAAAATATTAGGGTGGATAAAGGAAGCTGGAGGTAATATAGATTAAGTCTTCATCTCTTGAAATCAGATTCTCTGACAAACAACATTATTGTGCGGTGAAATAAGGAAATTCCTCACATTCAATTATGAGGTCCTCAGAGTTTTGATTGAAGTCGCCTTTATTTAGCTTTCATTGATAAGTGCAGAATTAACCTTCTCATTGCATTAGACTTCAGAATAAGGTAGACTTCAAAATATATAGGATAGATTTCATTATATATTGAGAATAAACCAGGATTTTTACCTTAGAGGTAAGAACTGAAATGAAACTACCTGTGTACACACAGTTACTAGAATGGAGAAATAAATCTGTTTACATTCAGTTAGGTTCAGTTCAGTTGGTCAGTTGTGTCCAGCTCTTTGCAACCCCATGGACTGCACCACGCCAGGCTTCCCTGTCTATCACCAGCTCCTGGAGTTTACTCAAACTCATGTTCATTGAGTCAATGATGACATCCAATCATCTCATCCTCTGTCTTCCCCTTCTCCTACCAAGTTCAATCTTTCCCAGTATCAGGGTCTTTTCAAATGAGTCAGTTCTTTACATCAGGTGGCCAAAGTATTGGAGTTTCAGCTTCAACATTAGCCCTTCCAGTTAATATGCAGGACTGATTTCCTTTAGGATGGACTGGCTGGATTTCCTTACAGTCCAAGGGATTCTCAAGAGTCTTCTCCAACACCACAGTTCGAAAGTATCAATTCTTCAGTGCTCAGCTTTCTTTATAGTCCAACTCTCACATCCATACATGACTATTGGAAAAAACATAGCCTTGACTAGATGGACCTTGTTGGCAAAGTAATGCCTCTGCTTTTTAATATGCTGTCCAGGTTGGTCATAACTTTTCTTCCAAGCAGCAAACCTCTTTTAATTTCATGGCGGCAGTCACCATCTACAGTGATTTTGGAGCCCCCGAAATACAATTTCTCATGGTTTTCACTGTTTTCCCATCTATTTGCCATGAAGTGATGGGATCAGATGCCATGATCTTCGTTTTCTGAGTGTTGACTTTTAAGTCAACTTTTTCACTCTCCTCTTTCACTTTCATCAAGAGGCTCTTTAGTTCTTCACTTTCTGCCATAAGGGTGGTGTCATCTGCATATCTGAGGTTATTGATATTTCTCCCTGCAATCTTGATTCCAGTTCATGCTTCATTTAGCCCAGCATTTCTCATGATGTACTCTGCATATAAGTTAAATAAGCAGGGTGACAATATACAGCCTTGATGTACTCCTTTTCCAATTTGGAACCAGTCTGTCATTCCATGTCCAATTTTAACTGTTGCCTCCTGACCTGCATACAGATTTCTCAGGAGGCAAGTCAGGTGGTCTGGTATTCCCCTCTCTTTAAGAATTTTCCAGAGATTGTTGTGGTCCACGTAGTCAAAGGCTTTGGCATAGTCAATAAAGCATAAATAGATATTTTCCTGGAACTCTTTCTTTTTCAATGATCCAGTGGATATTGGCAACTTGATCTCTGGATGCTCTGCCTTTTCTAAATCCAGCTTGAACATCTGGACGTTCATGTTTCATATACTGTTGATATAGCCTAATCATTTGATGGTCTGCTCTCTGCATTAACATGAGTGTAGTATTTTAGATAGCTTTCCCCCTGATATTAGCTTCTGTTGCTGCAGTAACAAGTTACCACAAGGTTAGTGGCTTAACACAATACAATTTCACTATCTCATTGTTCTATTGGTCAAAAATCCAGGTGTACTATGTCTTAGGGCTTCCCATGTGGCACTAGTGGTAAGGAACGTGTCTGCCAATGCAGGAGACATAAGAATTTGACTGGTGGCTCAGGAAGATCTGCTGAAGAAGGGAATTGCTACTTACTTCAGTATTCTTGTCTAGAGAATCCCATGAATACAGGAGTCTGGTGAGCTATAGTCCATGAGGTCACAAAGAGCAGGTCACAACTAAGTGACTAACACTACTACACTATCAATTTCAATTTGCTGTACACCTGAAGGTATACAACATTTTAAATCAAATATACTCCAATATTAAATAAAATTTTTAAAAAGAAGAAGAAAAAAACTTGGCCTAGTGCATTTGAGAGATAAAGAGGAGTAGGTACCTATAAGAGCCATGGAATTTGTGGCTTTGATAATTATCATTGATTCATGAAGAGAAAAAATGACAGACTCAGATCTACCAATTAACAATTTAAATAAAAATGTCAGTGTCAAAGGGTTTCCATGGCACAATATAAAGGGACCTTTATTTCCCAGAGCAGAAAAACAGACTCTGGTGATGATTAAGCCCTTGATTTAATTATGAGTGGTAAATTTATAGAAGACTAAATTCTTATTCTCAGTGTGTTAGATTCTACTGTAAAATAATGTGAATAAGCTATAAGTATCCAACCAGTCTACTCTGAAGGAGATCAGCCCTGGGATTTTTTTGGAAGGAATGATGCTAAAGCTGAAACTCCAGTACTTTGGCCACCTCATGCGAAGAGTTGACTCATTGGAAAAGATTCTGATGCTGGGAGGGATTGGGGACAGGAAGAGAAGGGGACGACCGAGGATGAGATGGCTGGATGGCATCACTGACTCGATGGACGTGAGTCTGAGTGAACTCCGGGAGATGGTGATGGACAGGGAGGCCAGGCGTGCTGCGATTCATGGGGTCGCAAAGAGTAAGACACGACTGAGTGACTGAACTGAACTGAACTGATACATATATCACATATATCCCCTCTCTCTTCAGCCTCCCTCCCACCCATCTGTCCCACCATCCCACCACTCTAGGTCATCACAGAGCACTGAGCTGAGCTCCCTGTGCTATGCAGCGGCTTCCCCTCTAGCTGTCTGTTTTATATATGATACTATACAGAGGAGCCTGGTGTGCTGCAATCTAAGTTGGACATGACTTAGTGACTGAACAGCAACAAAGTGTACATATGTTAATCCTACTGTCCCAGTCCATCCCACCCTCCCCTTTAGTTCTGTCTTCACATGTCTGTTCTCTACATCTGCATCTCTATCCCTGCCTTGCTGACAGGTTCATCTATACCATTTTTCTAGATTCCATATCAGTCAGTTCAGTTCAGTTTAGTTGCTCAGTCGTGTCTGACTCTTTGCGACCCCATGAATCGCAGAAAGCCAGGCCTCCCTGTCCATCACCAACTCCTGGAGTTCACGCAGACTCACGTCCATCGAGTCAGTGATGCCATCCAGCCATCTCATACTCGGTCATCCCCTTCTCCTCCTGCACCCAATCTCTCCCAGCATCAGAGTCTTTTCCAATGAGTCAACTCTTCGCATGAGGTGGCCAAAGGACTGGAGCTTCAGCTTTAGCATCATTCTTTCCAAAGAAATCCCAGGGCTGATCTCCTTCAGAATGGACTGGTTGGATCTCCTTGCACTCCAAGGGACTCTCAAGAGTCTTCTCTAACACCACAGTTCAAAAACATCAATTCTTCGGTGCTCAGCTTTCTTCACAGTCCAACTCTCACATCCATACATGACCACTGGAAAAACCATAGTCTTGACTAGACAGACCTTTGTTGGCAAAATAATGTCTCTGCTTTTCAATATGCTATCTAGGTTGGTCATAACTTTTCTTCCAAAGCATAAGCACCTTTTAATTTCATGGCTGCAGTCACCATCTACAGTGATTTTGGAGCCCCCAAAAATAGTCTGACTCTGTTTCCACCCTTTCCCCATCTATTTGCCATGAAGTGATTGGAGCAGATACCATGATCTTCGTTTTCTGAATGTTGAGCTTTAAGGCAACTTTTTCAGTCTCCTCTTTCACTTTCATTAAAAAGCTTTTTAGTTCCTCTTCACTTTCTGCCATAAGGGTGGCAGAGATCCCATATTATGTGCTAATATATGATATTTGTTATCAACATAAGTCTTATTCCAACTTCAACCTCCAAACTCTCATAGTATCTTCATTTGAGAAAATTTCTAATTCCCTCTCACCACTTTCACATTTACTCTCACTCTATCCTCCCAACCCCAGCTGCCTTTTTCCATGATTTATCTGTGCACCAAAAGTGAAAATCAAAGCTTATTGATTTGGATACCATTGTCTGGGGTTAGGCAGACTTTGTTGATTCTCTTTTACATTTGAATGCTCACTTATATCTGAGTGATCTCTAGGAAATTTCTAAGCTTCTATGACTGATAGTTTTCTCATCATAGAAATATAGGTTAAAACATACTCCCCTCATAGGAACATTATTAATATAAAGACTGCATGAAGTAATGAAGATCAAGTAGTTTGCAACGATGCATAGAAATTGTACAATTTAGCTATTATTAATGTGGTTTTGAGCTTCCAAGGTGGCATTAGTAGTAAAGAACACATCTGCCAATGCAGGAGATATAAGAACTGCTGGTGTGATCCCTGACTTCAGAAGATCCCTTGGAGGAGGGCATGCCAAGCCACTCCAGTAGTTTTGCCTGTGGAATCCCATGGACAGAGGAGCCTGGAGGGCTACAGTCCATGGGATTGCAGAGACGAACCCAAATGAAGCAACTGAGCAAGTGCTCACCACTCACACAGGTATTTAGTAAAGATACTTTACTTAACATATGCTTTAGCAATATGTATGAAAGTGAAGGAAATCAATCCTTCAATCCTAAAGGAAATCCGTGCTGAATATTCATTGAAAGGACGGATGCTGAAGCTACATACTTTGGCCAGCTGATGGGAAGAATTGACTCATTGGAAAAGACCCTGCTGCCGTGAAAGATTGAAGGTGGGAGGAGAAGGGGCAACAGAGGATGAATTGGTTGGGTGGCATCCCTGACTGGATGAACATGAATTTGAGAAAGCTCTGGGAGTTGGTGATGGACAGGGAAGCCTGGTGTGCTGCAGTCCATGAGGTCACAAAGAGACACAACTGAGTGACTGAACTGAACTGATGAAAGTGAAAATCACTCAGTCGTGTCCAGCTCTTTGTGACACCATGGACTATACAGTCCATGGAATTCTCTAGGCAAGAATACTCGAGTAGGTAGCCTTTCCCTTCTTCAGGAGATCTTCCCAACACAGGGATTGAACTCATTTCTCTCACATTGCAGGTGGATTCTTTACCAACTGAGCCACCAGGAAAGCCCAGCAATATGTATGGCTGAGGTCAAATTCATGAAAGTTACACTAAGAAAGAGTGACCACAGAATCAAAAACCGCTGCTGAACAAAGTAAAAAGAAAATGAAAACAAAATATCTGCTCAAACAGAAATGATAGATATTGTACATTATTTCAGATGCATAGAATCATGGCATTGATATATATATGCCATTAAGAAGTACAAGAAGTATGAGGACACAATATTAATTAAATTATAATGCAAAGAAGCATGAAACTTTTGAAAATTTTCTGTAATTTTAAATGCTTGCTTCATTATTAGCATATATTTTCCAAAACTGAAAAAAAAACAGAAAAAAAAAACATTTAATTTTTGAATGATAAGTCTGCTTCCAAATAATCATTAACAGGAGTGAAACAATAGGAAATTATTTTCTGTTTTAAGTGGGAAGAAAATTGTCTTCTAATTGTAATATCAAAGACCTGTATGATTTAAGTATCTGAACACTAAAGCTAATGAAAAGAAGAGACTTGATGTGATAGAGCTTAACATGTGAGTGTATCAAAATGAGTCTTCTCTGAAAGGCCCTCATGCGAAATTGTTGCTTTTTTTGTATCTCCTGAGCCTTGCAGGGTCATCCTCTCTCAAACACACCTGCAAATTGCCAAGTTGGTCCTCTGCTGCCACATTTCTCCTGATCTTTAATAAATTTTGATAAAGTAGAGACATTACCTGGTTCAATTTGACAATCAATGTTTAAGTTAGTAGTGTATGCATGATGAGAACACACATTAACATATTTTAGAAGATTGCACAAAATTGCACACATGTTTATTGGACATTTTAGGAGTCACATATATGCCTTGCCTACACATAAAAACAGAAAAAAATGTATTTATAAATGTAGTATTGTTGAATATTATTATTGGAAAAGCTACATAGATGACTTATTGAGGGAACACCCTATATAATTATGTTATCTATGAATAGTGACAGTTCTTTCTTTTCCAAATTACAAACATTTTATTTATTTTACTTGCCTAATTGCTCTGGCTGGGGCTTTCAATACTATGTTGAATAACAGTAGTGAGAGTGGGCATCCTTATCTTTTTCCTAATTTTAGAGGAAGAGCTTTCAATGTTTTTATCATTGAGTTTGATGTTAGCTATGATTTTGTCATATATGATCCTTATTATGTTGAGGTATGCCCATTTTATCATAAATGTGTGTTAAATCTTGTCAAATGCTTTTCTCTGAATCTATTGAGATGATCATATTATTTTTTTTCTTTCATTTTGTTAATGTGATATAACATGTCAAATGATTTGCAGATGTTGAACCATTCTTGCATCTTTGGAATAAATCCCACTTTAATACGGTGTACAGTTCTTTTAATGTATTGTGTTTAGTTTGATAATATTTTGTTGAAGACTTTTACATCTATGTTCACCAGAGATCTTTGCTTTTTAAAATTTATTTTATTTTTAAGTTAAACTCATTTATTTTTTTAATTGGAGGATAATTGCTTTACAATATTGTGTTGGCTTCTGCCATATATCAACATGAATTAGCCATGGGTATACATATATTCCCTATAATTTGCTTTTTTAATGTTGTCTTTATCTGATTTCAGTATCAGGGTGAGTTGACCTCTGAAAATGAGTAGGGAAGTGTTTCTTTCTCTTCAGTTTCTTGCAAGAGTTTGAGAAGGATAGATATAAAATTCCCTTTGAATGTTTGGTAGAATTCATCTGTGAAGCAATCGATCCTGGACATTTTTTTAATGAGGAGGTTTATGATTACTGTTTCAATCTCTGTATTGATGATCAGTCTATTCAGAAAGTCTTTTCCATGGTTCAGTTTTGAGCCATTGTATCATTCTAGAAATTTTCCCCTTTTGTCTAAGTTATCAAATTTGTTGGTATTGAACTATTCATAATATCTCTTATAACCTTTTACATTTCTGTGGTATCTGCTATGTCCTTTTGTTCCATTCTTATTTTATTTCAGAGCCTTCTTTCTTTTTTTGCAGTGAGTCTAGCTAAAGACTTTTCTTAAAAAATATATATATATTTATTTATTTGGCTGGGTTAGGTCTTGGTTGAAACACAGGAGATCCTCACTGTGGTATGCAGGTTTAACTGGCCTGCAGCATGTGGAATCTTGCAGCATGTCAACTGCAGCCTGGTGTACTGCAGTCCCTGGGGTTGTAAAAAGTTGGATACAACTGAGTGACTGAACTGAACTGACTGACTAATGTGGAATCTTAGTTCCCCAACCAAGCATTGAAATCACATCCCCTGCATTGGAAGACCAAGTCTTAACCACTGGACCAGAGGAAAATCTCAAGCTTTTTGAGTTCTGTTCATTTTTCCAAAGAACTAGCTCTTAGTTTCACTGATTATCCTATTGTGTTTTTAGTCTCTATTTCATTTCCTTCTGCTCTGATCTTTATTATTTCCTTTCTTCTACTGACTTTGAGCTTCATTTATTTGTCTTTTTCTAGTAGAGACTCAGCTGCTATATCCAGAGTGCAAGCACCACCTTCACTTTTCCTCTAGTTCTGACTGCTTCATGTGTTCCAATTCACCCACCTTTACAGCAAGATGTGCTGAATTCTCCATCATCCTGGTGTGATGGGCAGAAGCATTTTTGCTGAGTTGTGGATGTCTTATGTGTGGTAGCTTGAAGGGGAGAGATAAAGGGAGTGTCTCAGTCTGCCATGATGCTGACATTATTCTTACATTTTTTTCAGCAAACAAATTCAGTTGGTGTTATTACTTACTGATCTTTAACACCTTCATTTTTGATACCAATATGAAAAGGTTATTTTAAAAAACTAGACTGGCAGTAGTTCAGCTGTCAGCTGATGCTCTATTTAAGAATAAAATTGTTATATAATGTTGTAGTGAGGAAAATCCCTAATTGGGCTGAACTTAAATGTATTATTATCCAAGTGATTTATTGGTCATGAAAGTTCTGGTAGAAAAACTTCACAAACTTCAGAATGTTGAATAAAGTTTATGAGAAGAAAAAGCTAGAAAAATTATTTTTAAATTTGCTTGTTCATATTATTTTTTAGATTCAAAGAAATGAGTATAACTAAACACAGTGATTTATTGAATGAGGCTATAAGCCTTCATCTGCAAAGTCATGTAAATTTAGGACTACATTGTATGGCCATCACATCTTCAACCACATCTTTGATAAATCATTACTACATATAGGCACTTTTCTAGAAACCTCTCCGTCTGTCTCCTTTTTCTCTCTTTCTGTATGTGTGTGTATTTGTTGTTGTTCTTTTGCTGTTCACTTGGTAAATTATGCTTGATTCTGTGATTCGCATGGACTGCAGCACACCAGTCTCTCGTCTTTCACTTTGTCCTGGAGCTTGCTCAGATTTATGTCCATGGAATCAATGATGCTATCTAACCATCTCATCCTCTGACTTCTTCTTTTGTCTTCAGTCTTTCCCAGCATCAGGGTCTGTTCCAATGAGTCAACTCTTCACATCAGGTGACCAAAGCATTGGAGCTTCAGCATCAGCAATAGTCCTTCCAATGTATATTCAGGGTTGATTTTCTTTAGAATTGACTGGTTTGATCTCCTTGCAGTCCAAGGGACGCTCAAGAGTCTTCTCCAGCACCACAATTTGAAAGCATCAATTTTTCTGCACTCAGCCTTCTTTATATATGTATATATATGCACCTTTATATGTATATAGAGAGAAAGAAATGGCAACCCACTCCAGTATTCTTGCCTGGAAAAGCCCATGGACAGAGGAGCATAGTGGGCTACAGTCTATGGGGTCACAAAGAGTCCAACATGGCTGAGCAACTAACACATATGTAGGTATGTGTATATATATATATTATAATGTAAAAGGTATGTGTATATATATATATATATATATTATAATGTAAAAGTTACATTTTATATAAATATATACTCATTCAATATTTCAAGGTTTTTATATAGGTTATGTAGTATTTTTAACAGAAATATAAACTGAACCTATAGAGACTAGTCAGAATGTTCAGACCAATAGAGTAAATGGTGCCAGTGGGTTTAAGTTCAGCCAGTTTGACTCAGAATCTAGACTGTTATCACTAATAGTGGAAATTGTCAAAACAAATTCTAGCATTCTGCTTTTAAAGGTAGATTTTTAAAAAAATCAAGATAACATAATTAGAGTAGTACCTTATTCCCAAGTATCACAATAACAAATGCTGGTTGCTACTAATGATGCATGTCCCAGCAAACATAGCCACGTACTCTCTCCCTACAACTCAAAGGAGAAAACCATTCCCCTCTTAGTGGATTATAAGATTTTGTCTCCCCTAAGGGAAATGTTTGCTATTGATGGGAAGAGTGGATTTATTTTTCACAAGTGATTCATACTTACTAGTGGTATATTGAGGAGGAGGCAATGGCACCCCACTCCAGGACTCTTGCCTGGAAAATCCCATGGATGGAGGAGCCTGGTGGGCCGCAGTCCATGGGGTCGCTAAGAGTTGGACACGACTGAGCGACTTCACTTTCACTTTTCACTTTCATGCACTGGAGAAGGAAATGGCAACCCACTCCAGTGTTCTTACCTGGAGAATCCCAGGGATGGGGGAGCCTCATGGGCTGCTGTCTGTGGGGTTGCACAGAGTGGGACACGAGTGAAGCGACTTAGCAGCAGCAGCATCAGTGGGATATTGAACAGAAATTGACACACCTACTTCATTCTTTGTATGAGATTATAGACCCTAAGGAGACTATGAAAATATGTTCGCTATATGCCAAAGAATCTCTAGAATTTTCAAAAACTAATGAAGGAATCAAGGGGAAAAAATCTGTGGAGAGATTAAGATGGTTTTTAAGGCAAGATGGAGTGGTCCCCAGACTGATACTCTTGAGAGAGGCTGCAGTGAGTTTGAAGGACCTACAAGAGAAAAAGTCAGGTCAGATTCTAAGTGAAAATACGCAGGAGATCCCTCCTTGCTAAAGTGTAAATCTTCTTTCATGCAGCCCAAGGGAAAGTTTAAATTTGCATGTAAATCTTTAGTTCTCTTGTATTGTGATAATGCTGCTCTTTTAAGATTTTGTTGAGGCATTCTTTAGAATAACCTGTATCTACAAATATAAGACGGTGGCTGCCAGGCAAGTGAGACACTGCATCCCCTGTGAGTTTCAGCAAACTGTATTAAGAGGATGATGGCTCTTTTCAGTGCGTTAGGACATGGTATCAGTCAACTTCAAGTGAAAAATCCATTCCTTGGGAGGTATTCAAGATGTCACAGACCTGAAAAGATAAGTAGAGCAATACAATACTCTATGCTGCCTGTATTCACCCAACATGTACCCAACCTAGATACAAGTTATCCCCATTTAAACATGAAGACAGGAAACATGAGTGTTCAATCCCATTAGAACAAAACAAAGCAAAAACAAAGTGTTCTTTTATATTATAGGTTTTCATTTGTGTGAAGCAGCTTGGGTAAATTAATTTTGCACAGTCTGGCCATCTTCTATGCCCTCATCGAGCTCTGTGTTTCCAATAAGACGTAGTAATTTGCCTAGGATTGTCAGACCAGTAAAAATCAGAAGTTATCATTTTATGCCCTCAATAACTCTTTATTATGGGATTGTAGGTTAATTTATTATATTGAAGTGACTTCCCTTTTCAAATAAATAATTCTAGAACATTTGTCATTTTCACACTAATTTAATAATTCACTTCAAGTATAAATCAGTGATTGGAGGAAGTGATCAAGTGGAATATTACAGGCTGAGAAAAAAAAAATGCACACACAATGAAAAGTAAAGGGGACTAACTCCCAGCAAAGTGCTTCCAAACAGAGGATTCCATCTTTACTTTGCTAAACAAAGTTATTTTCCTGCTAACCTATGACATGTTATCTTGTAGGTAAGGGTAACTTTTATGAAGGAATTGGAAATGAAGAAATTAGCAGCACACATCATTGCTCATCTTATGCCTGTATGTATTATGTATGTGTGTATTTTGTGGGGAGATGAGGAATGGAACACACAAGAAATAGAACAGAAATATATCCTGGCACTGATCCGTCAACACAATATGACTAAACAAATTGCACTTACTTTATATTTGTGACAAGTATCTTAACCAGTGAAGTCATTAAAACCATGGAGGTTAACAGCTAAGTAATTGCCCACCTTAACTCTAGTAATCTAGTTTGTCTTTCTGCTAAAAGTCTCTGCTTTCCCAGGAGACAAATTACAGTCCACATTACAGAGTTCGTGTCCAGAGTTATCCCGGTTATCCTTGACTCAAAAATCAACCCTCCATCTATGACATAATTAAAAATTAAGTATCTCTTAATCGCAGCACTAACTAGCAAGATCTACACAGATATAATTACATGTTGAAATTGTCTAGGCTCTGCTAATTCTAATATTAAGATATTTCATTGGAATGTGGCAAAAAACAATGTGACATTTCTTCAATTCATTAATAAGCATGAGCTTCTTACCACTTTTTTCATGATGTATTAACATGTGACAGGGGTCAAGATTACATTAAATCATAGAATAAATTAGTATAGTTAACAGTGCCACTTGACAGCTTTGTGGGTAACTGCTGATCTTAAACTTGTACTGAACAAGTTCTAGTTCCCCCCTCTATTTAAGTGCTGTTTCCTCTTAATTTTTTTCACCAAGAAAAGTTAATCTTATGGAAAGTATGTATAATATGCTGGCATTTAGGTTGTTTAGTCTGTACTGCCTTTTGAAGCTATGGTAATGGTAACAGAAGGGAAAGATTCTGAATAGTGGCTTCACTAAATTCCTTAATTATAAATAAAGGCATAATTATTTAAAATACTAAGTCCTCTGTCCTCCAAAAGGTGGAACGAATTGAGAGCATAGAACTGACATATATACCCTACCATGTGTAAAATAGATAGTTAATGGGGAGGTGTGATAGCACCGGGAGCTCAGCTCAGTGCTCTGTGATGATCTAGAAGTGGGATAAGGTGGGGAGAGGGAAGGCCACGAGAGTGGGGGTATATTCATATACATAGTTGATTCATGCTGTTGTACAGGAGAAACTAACACAACACTGTAAAGCAATTGTAGAAAAAAAGAATACCGAATCTCTTTTTACTTTAAAGATGATTTCCTAAGTGTGTTTGTAGAAGGGTAAAGTTTACAGAGAATATTGATGTTGTATGGATGTTTGGTCCAATGTGCACTTTAGATTCTTAACAATATAAAAACAGATGTATGCCCAATGCTTGAAGTAAAATATTGAATGTGCAATGCTAATGGTATTTAGAAAGGTCTTCCTAACCTTGTTAGTATAGATTAAGACTCAAATTGAAATTTAAAATAATAGCATAATTGTATGCTACTCTGGAGAAACATGTATTTGTGTGTGTATATCTATATAGCTCTGTTTATAAGTATATGTGCATATATAGATATATTAAAATAGCCATAACTGCTTTAAAGTATATTAGAGGATTACCACAAAGCTCTGGATTTTCCTTGTTGTTTGTATTGAACATCTGACTGTACTATTTTTCGTTGCTGTCATTAACTGAGCACAGCTTTTGACCTTAAAAGGGTAGCATTTACATAGGAAAGCTCATCTTACCAGGATGCATAACGATATTCCCCTAAAGGAATAATACATATTGCAAATTACTTCAAAAAGGTCATTATTGTATTAAGTTAAATACTGTTTTTTTTATATAAATCAGATAGGTATTAGCTTCTGAGTGAGAAAACTTTAAAATTATATTTTTCTAGCCTTTCCGAATCTACATAAACTGCTTTAGAGTCCATTAAAAATTGTAAGTTCTATTTGCTAGAGTTTAAAAAGTTTGCATGTTTTTTAGGTCTATGTGTGTCGTATAAGGCATCCAACATGAACCCAGTGAGTTATGAGCAAAGAATTACAGAATCTTTTTGGAAAAATCTGACAAATTTGGAAATCTTTTTTTCTTAAGGTATTATTATCATCAAATATCACTGCTATATTTTTAACAGCAATAAGAGATAAGCCTCACTAATCAGAGTTAAGTAGAAGCAAAATAAGAAAATATGAGCACATGTGATTTTGTCTATTTTTTTTTCTAATTTCTAATAAATATTCTGTAAGTATTGCATGAAGCCTTTCATCTACAGTTGGGTTTTTCATCTTCTTTTTTAGTTAGTTTCATGATTTTGTATATTACCAGTGTAAGAATAGAGAAAATTTAACCTCCCAATTTAAATGTGTATATTTAACCTCCCAATGTATTATGTGTATATTTGATAGACCTTTCAATAGTAATGGACTCAAAAAAATTTTTTTTAATTTTTATTTTTACTTTATTTTACTTTACAATACTGTATTGGTTTTGCCATACATTGGCATGAATCCACCACGGGTGTACATGCATTCCCAAACGTGAACCCCCCTCCCACCTCCCTCCCCATAACATCTCTCTGGGTCAATAAAAAATTTCCAAATCACATATAAGCATAGAATATTATGCTTAAAAAAAAGGCATTTAAAAAATTGATACTGGTAAAATACCTTGGAAAAGGCATTGTAAGATTCAGTTATTTCCCATTATTAAACTGATGAAAAGCACAGACCAATTATCAGTGTTTATTTGAAATAAATATATAGTAAATTTAAATGTGAACTTTATTGATTCATTCATTCAACAAATATTTGTTAAGCACCTTCTGTGTCTGAAATGCTAAGTTAGAGGTTGGGAATGAGTGATACATTCCTTAGAAAACTCACAAACATGTGGAGGAGTCAAATGTAAAAGCATGTTATGTTGAAAGTGTCTTAATATGCACATACACCCAGTATAAACCCATTGTCGAGAGTCTTACAATAATTTTCAGTGACTCTTGGACTACAATGAATCAACTGTCAATACTGACAAGAGTGAGTTTTGTGTTTTTAACTTTAGCTTATAACAAAAACAATAACTGAAAACAAGACAAAATCACCAGTAAACTTCTAGTTGCCACCAGATTTAGACAACAGCTTGTATTTTGGATGTTCCCTGATGGCTCAGACAGTAAAAATGTCTGCCTGCAATGCGGGAGACCCGGGTGCGATCTCTGGGTTGGGAAGATACCCTAGAGAAGGAAATGGCAACCCACTCCAGTACTCTTGCCTGGAAAATTTTATGGACGGAGGAGCCTGGTAGGCTACAGTTCATGGGATTGCAAAGAGTCAGACACAACTGAGCAACTTCACCTGTAGTTTTGATTCTAAACATTAAGTGACTTCTTTGAGTGGAATGGTGAGATATTTGAGGAGTTTTAGGTAATTATTAGGTAACATTGCATGATTTAAAGAAAGGAAGTCATTCTCCTGGCATCTTTGAGAAAAGCAATGAATTTGGGAAGTTTTAATTTCATTTATTAACTGCACAAGTTAAGAAGCTGAGAATTTATCTGTATCCCTTCCATAGACACCACACAAATAATCCCTCTTAATCTCTGTCTCTTTTCTTCTGCCTTGTGCAATGTGCATAGTTTATAGTTATAGTTTATAGTTATTTTGCATTGTCTTCAAATACCCAATATAAATAATTGGATTGGATTTTAAATAAAGCTTTAAGACCATAATAATTTTAAGAAAACTCATGTACACCTGTGGTGGATTCATCTCAATGTATGGCAAAACCAATACAGTATTGTAAAGTAAAAACAAAATAAAATTTAAATAAAAAAGAAAAAGAAAATTACATTCCACAAAAGAAGAAACTAATTCAAATTAGTAAGACTAAGAATCTGCCCAGGTAAGCAGATGAGATCCTATCTGATCAATTCTCATAGCCATTGCCTATTATGTTCATTACATTTGATTTGCAGCCAGAGATCTGAAATATCTTTAATCAATAGGCATTTTACTAGACATAAACACATCTCAATACTACTTGTTGCCTTTTTGCATAAGTATCTAAAGTGTACAGTGCTGAAATTCACTTTTATTTTCTCATGACATAGCAATGTCTGACTTGTACAGCTTTCTAGAAAGTATTTGCTGTTATAGAAGTAATATTGTTTATGTCTCTGACTGGTCTACATCACTGAGTTTTGACTTCTGTGATTTTCCAGATCTGTGACTCTTTCTGTACCATTATTTTCATCCTTTTAAGTATGTTAATGGGTTCCCTATATATCTATGTTTCAGCTATGACCTACATGAGCAAAACAAAAAACTTTTTGGTGTATCTGCATGTGGTACTTATGCACAACGTAGGCATATAAAAGTAGCTACTCACAAACATCAAAAAGTCAATATAAATGTAGTGCTTGACTTGCAGGCTCAGCTTCTCATTTAGACATTAGCAGAGAGATGGCTATTCTTAAACATCAGATGAGGCAGGTCGATTCAAGTGTGTCAAAAGTCACCTTGCCAGATGTGTTCAGCCAGCGAAGGTGAGTAGTTACAGACTCCACTAGGGGTCTTCAAGTTATTCTTCACCTCATTATATGCTGTTATTCACCTCAATATATGCGGTCACCTAAACACTGTACTTAGAACTTACCTCAAAGAGCTTTAAGTCCATATGACAAAATAATTCTAGTAGATACCAATATAAAGAAATTTGTTTTTGGTCATCATTTTAAATGGCAAGGAATATGGAATAAAATGTATGTTTGTGGGGCTTCCCTGGTGGCTCAGATGGTAAAGAATTGGCCTGCAATGCAGGAGACTCTGGTTCGAACCCTGGGTCAGGAAGATCCCTTGGAGAAGGGAAAGGCAACCCTCTCCAGTATTCTTGCCTGAGAAATTCCATGGACAGAGGAGCCTGGCAGGCTACAGTCCATGAGGTTTTAAAGAGTCCAACAAGACTGAGCGACTAACAACGCACTTTTCACTTCATATATATATATACATATATACAGATACATACACATGTATTTCATACTATAGATAGATTAATATATATCATACATATAACATTCAGATATGTATAAATATATTATAAATATAATATATATACACACATACCCAGAAAGAAAATGAGAGAAGGAGAGAGAGGGGAGGAAAATGGGCAAATGTAAGGAGACATAGATAATTCTAAGAAGTTCCAAGAGCAATAAACAAATGCAAAACAATTTCACCTATTCTCTCAACTCTGTTTCTTCTCTAATCTCCCACTCTTCCTCCAAAAAGCTGTAATAAAACACTGACTTAAGTGAATAGAAGACTGCCGGTATTAGAAGTCTGGGTAAAATCAATTCTTTTCCACTGTCACTGAGAGCCAGAGACATTGTATAGGTCACGAAAAGATAGTGCAAATAGAATAAAGACTAAAAGGGAAAAAGTACACAGTATTCCACTCTGGCTTAGATGCTTAAAGCATTCCTTCTCTTCTGTGTGCAAACTCATGAGAGTGTCCATTTGTATGAGGTCTTTAGCAGTATTATTAGTGCACTACGGACATGAACACAATGGGAAAGAGCCGATGTTTAAAATTATATTATTGATTGTGCATTTATAATCAGATGCTGTTGGACTCTGATATCAAATATGTCATATTAATCTCTGTTTGATGCCTTTCTTTCTTATTTTAAATGTTATGTACACACGTCCTCACTTCAATTCACCCTAATAAGCAAAGTTATACTTCTTTTCTGAAAAAAAAATTGACACATCTGGTGCAAAATTGCATTTTTTTAAAGCACTGTATGTTAACCTGCTAAAAATTTTGTATTTTTTTATCTCCACTATTGGTGCAGAAATTCCTATTAAAAGTGAATCATTCTCAGAAGAAAATATTAAACTGGTGTGTTTTAAATTGCATGAGAAAATTCTTTAGTTGTCTTTTGTCTTAAAAATGACCATGCCGCCATCCATCCTAAGAGGTAGCACAAAAAAATGGCATTAGATTAAGTGAGTTAGCATTTATATTGCACAGTACAAGTATTACCTGTAACATGTGTAATACATATATATGTAATAAAATGACACTACCTGTAAACTATTCATATGCATAACAAATTACAAAATATCATGTTTTAGATGATATCTGTATGACTTCAGTTTGTGAAGAAGGGAGCATTTTCGCATGATCTCCTCCTTGACTCCCAGAATTACCTGTGGGTATGTCTTTGCTGTGGTCATCCTTGGTCCACCCATGTCAGTGATACAGGTTTCAACATTAGCACTGGCAAGTGTATGTGGAACTGTGACAAACTTGAAACATTTATCTGGAACCAACCTAAAGATACAATAAAAACATTCTAAAGAAATATTTAAATGTACAAAGGAAATTACTGTGCACCATATGAGTATATAATATAATACTTTTAGTAACATATTTTGTCCTCCAAGGACAATATTTTATTTGATTCTGTACTATGGAAGGTAGAAATTCACTTGTCATATATTTCAGAAGGGCTTCCCTGATAAATCAGTTGGTAAAGAATCTGCCTGCAATGCAGGAGACTCCAGTTTGAAGTAGATTCCTTTCAGAATGGATTGTATTGGGTGGATTATTTCTGCTAAAAAAACATGTTTTTATACTTTTTAGTCTATAATTTTTCAGAGAAAATACAAAAGAAGTCAACTTTAGATCAACCTGAAGCAACATAGTCAGAATATCTTCATTCCACACCCCCCGCCTCCCCGGATTCCCATAGTTGTGAATTTGCCTACTTGTTGAAATGTATTTGTAAAGCCAAGCTCAGTTTTAATCAGGGCAGTCATCCACCAACATGTGCAGATCACTGAGAAATTAACAGCAAATGAAGAGCTGTGAAAAATTTACCTTGCTGATTGCAGGTTCCAAGCTGAGGTCAAAAGTAACATTCTGCCTTTTTTGTTTCAGCTTAGCTAGCTCTCATACTGTAAACAAGTATCCCTTTTGCAGTTTATTTAGTGTCACGTTTTTCATTTTTCACATTTTTATTGTTTTCTTTTGTGTGTGTGAATTAGCTATTTTTAAATGACTCCAAATATCAAGTGTTAAAAGTGCTACCTGGTGCTTTGAAATGCAAGAAGGCTGTGATGTGACTTAATACAGAAAATACTTATGTTAGATAAACTTCACTCAGACATGAGTTATAGTTGCTGTTGGGCATGAGTTAAATGTTAAATAATAGTATATATTAAGTGAAGTTTCTCTAAAGAGAAGTCATGTAAAACAAGTTTACATATTATCAACTGATAATGGTATGGCCAGAGGCTCTCAGGAACTTAACCTTCTATCTCTTCTAGAAGTGATGGTTCAGTATTACTAATTCAGTATTTGTGGCAGCTGGGTTTCCCCAGTGGTTCAGTGGTAAAGAATCCGCCTGCAATGCAAGAGACACAGATGATGCGAGTTTGATCCCTGGGTGGGGAAGATCCTCTGGGGAGGGAAATGGTAACCCACTCCAGTAATCTTGCCTGGTAAATCCCAGGGACAGAGAAGCCTGACAGGCTTCTATGCATGTACCAGACACGACTGAGCATGTACATATTATTATAGAATATAACTACCAAGAATAATGAGAATTGACTTTAATTTATGTTCTATTCTTTTTGCTAAATTGATGGGGACACAGTAATATTTTTCAGCAAACCCAGAGTATCTATTCTAAAGCCAAGTTATCCCTAAACTCTAAAATATCATGGTTGCATAGATCAAAAATACTATTTAGGTAATGATGTGGTGACAATATAAGCATTTATATAGTTATCTACATATGGCAATTATTTTTAAATAATAGTTCAACAAATATTTTTCAAACACTGATAAGTGACATTTTATTAAACACCAATTAAGTCAAAAGAGAAATGATCTTATTCTTGGAAATCTTGAGTGTATACTTCATGTGAAATAAGTTGTAGGCATTAATCAAATAATCACATACATACATGTACAGTTTCTACTGAATCAGATGTTAAAGGATAGATGCACATATTTATAAAGTGATAAAAGAGAAGTTGGAGAGGTATTTCTTGCAGAAGTGGCCTGGACTGAAGTATGAAAAGAAGAGTCAGATTTGGAGATAACTGAAAGAAAAGAAGTACAGGCTGGAGTGTTCATAACATAAAAGGTTGAAAGAAGAATACTGTGGCTGGAATTAAGACTGTATATGAGACAGCAAAAGAGACACAGATGTATAGAACAGTCTTTTGGACTCTGTGGGAGAGGGAGAGGGTGGGATGATTTGGGAGAATGGCATTGAAAGATGTATAATATCATATAAGAAATGAATCGCCAGTCTAGGTTCGATGCAGGATATAGGATACTTGGGGCTGGTGCACTGAGGTGACCCAGAGGGATGGTGTGGGGGAGGGGAGAGGGGGATTCAGGATTGGGACACGTGTACACCCGTGGCAGATTTATGTCGATGCATGGCAAAACCAATACAGTAATGTAAAGTAAAATAAAGTAAAAAAAAAAAAAAAAGACTGCATGGAGAAGGACTGGGCATATACCCAGAGAAAACCATAATTTAAAAAGACACATGTACTTCAGTGTTCACTGCCGCATTATTTACAATAGCCAGTACATGTAGAGAGCAAATGTAGGGATACCAATGATGGCAAGGTGAGGTAGGATGGTTTGGGCGATTCAGTTCAGTTCAGTTCAGTTCAGTCGCACAGTCGTGTCCGACTCTTTGCGACCCCAAAAATCACAGCACGCCAGGCCTCCCGGTCCATCACCAACTTCCGGAGTTCACTCAGACTCACTTCCATCGAATCCAGGATGCCATCCAGCCATCTCATCCTCGGTCGTCCCCTTCTCCTCCTGCTGCCAATCCCGCCCAGCATCAGAGTCTTTTCCAATGAGTCAACTCTTCGCATGAGGTGGCCAAAGGACTGGAGTTTCAGCTTTAGCATCACTCCTTCCAAAGAAATCCCAGGGCTGATCTCTTTCAGAATGGACTGGTTGGATCTCCTTGCAGTCCAAGGGACTCTCAAGAGTCTTCTCTAACACCACAGTTCAAAAGCATCAATTCTTTGGCGCTCAGCCTTCTTCACAGTCCAACTCTCACATCCATACTTGACCACTGGAAAAACCATAGTCTTGACTAGATGGACCTTAGTTGGCAAAGTAATGTCTCTGCTTTTGAATATTCTTTCTAGGTTGGTCATAACTTTTCTTCCAAAGAGTAAGCATCTTTTAATTTCATGGCTGCAGTCACCATCTGCAGTGATTTTGAAGCCCCCCCAAAATAAAGTCTGACAGTGTTTCCACTGTTTCCCTATCTATTTCCCATGAAGTGATGGGACCAGATGCCATGATCTTTGTTTTCTGAATTTTGAGCTTTGAGCCAACTTTTTCACTCTCCTCTTTCACTTTTATCAAGAGGCTCTTTAGTTCTTCACATTCTGCCATAAGGGTGGTGTCATCTGCATATCTGAGGTTATTGATATTTCTCCCAGCAATCTTGATCCCAGCTTGTGCTTCCTCTAGCCCAGCATTTCTCATGATGTACTCTGCATATAAGTAAAATAAGCAGGGTGACAATATGCACCCTTGACAACCTCCTTTTCCTATTTGGAACCAGTCTGTTGTTCCATGTCCACTTTTAACTGTTATTCCCTGACCTGCATATAGGTTTGTCAAGAGGCAGTTCAGGTGGTCTGGTATTCCCATCTCTTTCAGAATTTTCCGCAGTTTACTGTGATCCACACAGTCAAAGGCTTTGGCATAGTCAATAAAGCAGAAATAGATGTTTTTCTGGAACTCTCTAGCCTTTTTGATGACCCATCGGATGTTGGCAATTTGATCTCTGGTTCCTCTGCGTTTTCTTTCTTTCTTTCTTTTTTGTTTATTTATTCATTTATTTTAAATATAAATTTATTTATTTCTATTGGAGGTTAATTACTTTACAAGATTGTATTGGTTTTGCCATACATGAACATGAATCCACCACAGGTATACACGTGTTCCCCATCCTGAACCCCCCCACCCCCCGCCCTTCCTTCACCATATCATCCCTCTGGATCGTCCCAGTGCACCAGCCCCAAGCATCCAGTATCATGCATCGAACCTGGACTGGCAATTCGTTTCATATATGATATTATACATGTTTCAGTGCCATTCTCCCAAATCCTCTGACTTTGCTAAATCTACCTTGAACAACTGGATGTTCATGGTTCATGTATTGCTGAAGCCTGGTTTGGAGAATTTTAAGCATTACTTTACTAGTGTGTGAGATAAGTGTAATTGTGCTGTAGTTTGAGCATTCTTTGGCATTGCCTTTCTTTGGGATTGGAATGAAAACTGACCTTTTCCAGTCGTGTAGCCACTGCTGAGTTTTCCAAATTTGCTGGCATATTGAGTGCAGCACTGTCACAGCATCATCTTTCAGGATTTGAAACAGCTCAATTGGAATTCCATCACCTCCACTAGCTTTGTTCATAGTGAGGCTTCCTAAGGCCCACTTGACTTCGCATTCCAGGATGTTTGGCTGTAGGTGAGTGATCACATCATTGTGATTATCTGGGTCATGAAGATATTTTTCGTACAGTTCTTCTGTGTGTTCTTGCCACCTCTTTTTAATATCTTCTGCTTCCGTTAGGTCCCTATCATTTCTGTCTTTTATTGAGCCAATCTTTGCATGAAATGTTCCCTTGGTATCTCTAATTTTCTTGAAGAGATCTCTAGTCTTTCCCATTCTATTGTTTTCCTCTATTTTTTTGCGTTGATTGCTGAGGAAGGCTTTCTTATCTCTCCTTGCTATTCTTTGGAACTCTGTATTCAAATGCTTATATTTTCCTTTTCTCCTTTGCTTTTCGCTTCTCTTCTTTTCAAGTATGCATATGTGTGGTTAATTCAATTTGCTGCACAGCAGAAAATAACACAATATTATGAAGCATCTGTATTCCAATTTAAAAAACAAGACAGCATGGAGGAGCATAACATGTGAGGGATCTACAGAAGTGCAGAGAATGTTGAGCTTGCAGTCTTTAAACCATTTTGCATATATTTCACAAGCCATGGTAACACTTTAAATGTTGAAAGTGGAAGAAGAGAATAATTAGATTTGTGTTTTGGAAATCTTGTTTATATCACAAGATGAGGAATGGATTGGATAATGGCCAGTGTGAGTATAGGTCAGTCTGCTTAGAGGCTCAAACAGTGGTTCAGAGAAGTAAGAATCAGTGCTTGAATAGGGTTGAGTACCAGTGGAGATGAAAAGTGAAAGACTTGAGTTGTTCAAATATATGATGATAGCAACTGCTCTGTGAAGCAATTATCACAATTTTGTGTTTAAAGAAATAGAGTCTACAGAGGTTAAATGATCATTCTGTGTTTCCAGAATCAATAAGAAAAAGAGCACGGATTATACCTCAGATTGTGACTCTGTCATTAAAAGGGCTCCAAATTCTTGAGAAAGGATTCCTAAATTAGAAAGCAAACAAGAGGGCATAATTCTAATCTCACCCTGTCCTACCGTTATTCCCAACTTAGAAAGAGCTTACTAATCAGGATGTGGGAATCAATTAATCAAGACATTCCAAGACTCAAGGTCTAAATAGCCCCAGTGAACTTCGCCTGGCTGGGAAAGTTATCTGTTAAGCCTGTATTTTTATTTTGTTTTACTGTATTTTGTTTTTGACTGGCTCTGAAAAAACATGCCACTGAAAACAAGCAGGACCTTGCCATGCCACCTGCCTCTTTTATTTATTTATTTGGCTGCACTGGGTTTTCATTGCTGCGTGCCAGCTTCCTCTAGTTGCGACAAGTGGGGACTACTCTCTAGTTGCAGTGTGCAGGTTTCTCATTGTGGTGGCTCCTCTTGTTGCAGGGCCTGAGCTCTAGGGTGCTTAGATTTTAGGAGTTGCAGCTCACACGCTTAGTTGCCTCACAGCATGTGGGATCTTCCCACAGCAGGGACTGAACCAGTATCCCCTACTTTGGGGATTCATAACCACTGGATTGTCAAGGAAGTCCTCCTCTGCCTCTTGCTTGTAGGAAAGCTTTAGAGTACTAGGTCTTCCCTGAGTTCCAAAGATCAAATTTAATCAGAGAAGTGAAAAATGAAGAAACAAGAGAAAACAGTCAAACATGACATAATAATAATAGCTTACCTATTAAACAAAGCCAAAGGCATTAATTCCTTCTCAAAGGCTATGGATAATATCTTCAATCATAATCTTGAGTTATTTTGCCGATGCTAAAACCCCCTCCAGGTAGAAGAAGTTAACTGCATGATGACTACAAGCAGGTAGACCACAGACCAGTTGGAACCAGAAGGCTAATGATGTTAACTTCCTGTTACCTCACCACAAACACCTATTACCTCACCACCAACAAATTCAGGGTGCTGACCAGGCACCATGACCCTCTTTTAAAGACTTTTCCCTGAAATCAGAAAGTTTGGGCTTTTTGAACATTAGCCCCCCCATACCCTTCGTTTGGTGCTTTTGCCTTCAGATTAACCCAGGCTCAGTAGATTGGCTTCACTGTCCATGGGCAAATATACCCAAGTTTGATTCTATAGCAACACCAGGGACCGGAGGTTGAAGACAGAGCTTTGTAGGATCAGGAAAAGTGCATGAAGAGAAAAAAAGAGAGGTTTTTCAGCTCAAGTGAATATGAAATTTTAGGGAAAAAATGGAATTTTAAGTTTAATATATTGGGGAGGGACATATATTTTTATTTAAAATTTCCCTTTACTTCTATTTTGAAATATTTTTAGACTTCCATTAAAGTTGAAAGGAAAATACAGAAAATTCCCACATATTCACTTAGCTTCATCTAGGGTCAGTATCTTGCACTATCATCATAATGGTAATATCTTGAATTATTAAAGCTAAGAAATTAACATCAGGACAATACTATAACTAAAGTGCAGACATTATTCAAATTGTCCAAGTTTTACACTAATTTCAAGGATTTGATCCAAGATACCATATCATATTAACTGTGATATCTCTTTAGTGTTCTGTGACATCTCCTTAGTGTTCTGTGACATAAACTCAAGGAAGAACTTGTTTTTCATATCCTTCATGCTTTTAAAAAGCACTGATTAGGTATTTTCACAGAATGCCCCTTGATGTGGGTTTGTTTGCTATTTTTCACAATTAGAATGAGATTATGGATTTGGGGGAAGAATACTACAGAAATATTACTTCTTTCTTGTCACCTGAAATTAGGGTGTATGATAGCAGTATGTCTCATTACTGACTTTCCAGGTAGCACTCTTAGTAAAGAATCCACCTGCAAGTGCAAGAGACTCAAGAGATTCAGGTTCTGTTCCTGGGATGGAAAGATCCCATGGAGTAGGAAATGGCACCCTACTCCAGTATTCTTGCCTGGAAAATTCAATGGGTGCAGGAGCCTGGTGGGATACAGTCTATGGGGCTGCGAAGAGTCAGACATGACTGAGTGACTGAACACACACACTGGTGATATTACTGTATAAAATGGTGTCTGTCAGTTTTCTTTGCTATAAAGTCATTGTTTTCTCCCTTTCCATACTCTGTTCATTGACTCCTAAGTCCAGTTTACACTCAAGTAAAGAGGAATTAAAAATCACCTCTTGAAAAACATAATATATGTATTAGAACATGAGGACTTAACAGTAAAATCACCCAAATAATTAAATGTTTTGGGAGAGAAATACTTTGTGTGCTGTGCTTAGTTGCTCAGTCATGTATGACTCTTTGTAACCCCAAGAACTGTAGCCCATCAGGCTCCTCTGTCCATGGAAATTCTTCAGGCAAGAATATTGGATTGGGTTACCATGCTCTCCTCCATGGGATCTTCCCAACTCAGAGATTGAATCCAGGTGTCCCACATTGTAGAAGGATTCTTGACCATCTGAGCCACCAGGGAAGCCCAAGAATACTGGAGTAGGTAGTCTATCCCTTCTCCAGGGGATCTTTCCAATCCAGGAATAGAACTGGAGTCTCCTGCATTGCAGGTGGGTTCTTTAACAGCTGAGTTACCAGGGAAGCCTTAGAAATATTTTGGGATTTTACAAATATCCTGTTTCTTCTTAAACTTTCACTTACTAATGTTAGTATTCATTATTGAGTCTCACCTGCAGCAATTATTTCTGTATTATTCTAAACTGATTTTTAATTTCCTAGTCTGTCTGTATTTATCCATTGTAATTCTGTAAGGAAAATCTTTTGTTGGAAGATTTTTTTGTTGTTGTTGTGTGCTTTTCTGTGTAAAAATTGAATTAAGATGTGTTATAAAAACATTCAACTTGTTAGTTTTACTAACTGGAATCAATACATCCACATCTTCCCCTATTGAAATTAAGGTTTGACAAGCAAAGTCCTAGTATGTAAAGCATGATCTCCAAACTAAAACAGTCCAGAACTTTGAGTGGAGATTAATATTCACTGGAAACACTGGTACTGAAGCTGAAGTTCCAATACTTTGGCCACCTGATGTGAAGAGGTGACTTACTGGAAAAGACCCTGATGCTGGGAAAGACTGAGGGCAGGTGGAGAAGGGATGACAGAGGATGAGATGGTTGGATGGTATCACTGATTTGATGGACATGAGTTTGAGCACACTCTGGCAGATAGTGTAGGACAGGGAATCCTGGCATGCTGCAGTCTATAGGGTTGCAGAGACAGACACAACTGAGTGACTAAAGAAAAATCTTCTAATGTGCTTTCATCAGCAGAGTTGGGCAAAAATAGTATCTATAGGATGGATGGTGGGTCCTCAGCTGCCGTTTTCTCAGCATGGGGTAGTCATCTTACTAATGTCCGCTGAATGACCCAAGATGTTGTCTTCCTTACATTTGTTACCATTGCATCATGCAAGGTCATTATGTGCCCAATCATACACTTGCCAAAAGAAACTGAAGTGACATTAATTCCTGGAGCAATTAACCAAGGCAAAAAAAAAGAAAGAAAGAAAGAAACAAGTGTTTTCTACAACAAATTTTAGTAGACTTTAGCTGGTTAATACAGGTGATGGAATTCTCAAGGGCAACAGAAAGAGTAAATGTCAAGTCCAAGAGGAAGAAAAAGTGGAATTGAATAAAAGTGGGTTGTTAGTAAACAAATATACAGAAACATCAAATCACAGCAACACATTGATGAATGCATACAATTTTCTATTTTCATTTTTTAAAAAGTGTTTCTCTCCACATAGTCTGAGTGAGTTTCAAAATAACTTTGTTGGAAGAGCTGTTGTTTTCTATGTAGGTGATGTAGTAAGGTGAACATTTTTATTCATCAGGATTCTAGAGGAGTGGGGTGGGGGGAGGAATCTGAGGAAGATTGAGAAGGTCCCTGTGCAGTGTGTCTAGGCATTTATCATGGGGTAGCACATCAATACCTCTACTCAGGAGTGGAAAAAAAAAAAACAACACAACAACAACAGTGCAGTGTAGGAGGCATGGGAGGAAGACTATGAAGACGGAGAGACATAAGGAAAAAGAGTAATTGAAGAGCAGTTACAAGATTTCCTATTTGGCACACTGTAAAGCTCTGTCTGTTCCTTCAAGGTACACTAATATAAAGCTTTACATTACTCTTTGAGACATTTGAAATTGGACTGGTGTTTCTTTGTAACTTTTTTTTAAAGAAAAAAAACAAGCAATCCCATTTTGTGTGAGCCATACTAAGATGAGTTTTCCCAAGGACCTCATATGCTCCCCAAAATTTGATAATAAAATAGTCCTATTTTATGTATCCACAGTTATCTTTCTCTACTTCCCAGTATGTCTCACCTACCCCAATACACCAGTTTCTTGGGGATTCTTATACACATACCATTTTCTTGTTTGAGATACTGTCTTCTGGTTTTCTGATAATTCAAGTTTTGGGAATTCCTCAGAGAAGTGCTAGGCATCATGTGAGAAGACAGTTTTTCTTATTTTTATATTCCCTTGCAAAGGCTAAAAAAAAGCCATGCTACAGAACTACAGAACAGTCACCAATAACTATCCTACTTTGCTTTCCTCTTGAGGATGGTCTTTTTATTTTTATTTTATTTTTTTATTTTTGTCAATTAATTTAACTGGAAGATAATTACTTTACAATATTGTGGTGGTTTTTGCCATACATCAACATGAATCAGCCATGGGTGCACGGGTGTCCCCCGATCCTGAGCATCCGTCCCATCTCCCTCCCCACCTCATCCCTCTGGGTTATCCCAGAGCACTGGCTTTGAGTGTAGTGCTTCATGCATTGAACTTGCATTGGCCATCTCTTTTACATATGGTAATATACATGTTCCAATATTATTCTCTCAAATCATCCCACCCTCGCCTTCTCCCACAGAGTGTCCAAAAGTCTGTTCTTTACATCTGTGTCTCTTGTTGCCTTGATTGGAGGATTGCCATTACCATCTTTCTGAATCCCATATCTATGCATAAATATAGTATATATTTATTTTTATTTATGACTTACTTCACTCTGTATAATAGGCTCTAGTTTCATCCACCCCTTTAGAATTGACTCAAATGCATTCTTTTTTTTATAGCTGAGTAATATTCCATTGTGTACATGTACCACAACTTCCTGATTCTCTCATCTGCCAATAGACATCTAGGTTGCTTCCATGTCCTAGCTGTTGTAAACAGTGCTGCAGTGAACATTGGGGTACCTGGGTCGCTTTCAATTTTGGTTTCCTTGGTGTGTATGCCCAGCAGTAGGATTTCTGGGTAGTATGCCGGTTCCATTTCTAGTTTTTAAGGAGTCTCCACACTGTTCTTCACAGTGACTGTACCAGTTTGTATTCCCACCAGCAGGTTACGAGGGTTTCCTTTTCTGCACATCCTCTTCCACATTTATTGTTTGTAGACTTTTTGATGGTGTCCATTCTGACTGGCATGAGATGATACCTCATTCTGGTTTTGATTTGTATTTCTCTAATAATGAGTGATGATTTTTTCATGTGTTTATTAGCCATCTATATGTCTTCTTTGGAGAAATGTCTGTTTAGTTCTTTTTTTTTTTAATTAATTTTTCTTTATTTAATTTTAAAATCTTTAATTCTTACATGTGTTCCCAAACATGAACCCCCCTCCCACCTCCCTCCCCATAACATCTCTGTGGGTCATCCCCATGCACCAGCCCCAAGCATGCTGTATCCTGCGTCAGACATAGACTGGCGATTCAATTCTTACATGATAGTATACATGATAGAATGCCATTCTCCCAAATCATCCCACCCTCTCCCTCTCCCTCTGAGTCCAAAAGTCCGTTATACGCCGCTGTGTCTTTTTTCCTGTCTTGCATACAGGGTCGTCATTGCTATCTTTCTAAATTCCATATATATGTGTTAGTATACTGTATTGGTGTTTTTCTTTCTGGCTTACTTCACTCTGTATAATCGGCTCCAGTTTCATCCATCTCATCAGAACTGATTCAAGTGTATTCTTTTTAATGGCTGAGTAATACTCCATTGTGTACATGTACCAAAGCTTTCTTATCCATTCATCTGCTGATGGACATCTAGGTTGTTTCCATGTCCTGGCTATTATAAACAGTGCTGCGATGAACATTGGGGTACATGTGTCTCTTTCAATTCTGGTTTCCTCGGTGTGTATGCCCAGCAGTGGGATTGCTGGGTCATAAGGTAGTTCTATTTGCAATTTCTTAAGGAATCTCCACACTGTTCTCCATAGTGGCTGTACTAGTTTGCATTCCCACCAACAGTGTAGGAGGGTTCCCTTTTCTCCACACCCTCTTCAGCATTTATTGCTTGCAGATTTTTGGATCGCAGCCATTCTGACTGGTGTGAAGTGGTACCTCATTGTGGTTTTGATTTGCATTTCTCTGATAATGAGTGATGTTGAGCATCTTTTCATGTGTTTGTTAGCCATCTGTATGTCTTTGGAGAAATGTCTATTTAGTTCTTTGGCCCATTTTTTGATTGGGTCGTTTATTTTTCTGGAATTGAGCTGCATAAGTTGCTTGTATATTTTTGAGATTAGTTGTTTGTCAGTTGCTTCATTTGCTATTATTTTCTCCCATTCAGAAGGCTGTCTTTTCACCTTGTGTATATTTTCCTTTGTTGTGCAGACCGCACACAAAAATAAACTCAAAATGGATTAAAGATCTAAATGTAAGACCAGAAACTGTAAAACTCCTAGAGGAGAACATAGGCAAAACACTCTCCGACATAAATCACAGCAGGATCCTCTATGATCCACCTCCCAGAATTCTGGAAATAAAAGCAAAAATAAACAAATGGGATCTAATTAAAATTAAAAGCTTCTGCACAACAAAGGAAAATATACACAAGGTGTTTAGTTCTTTAGCCCACTTTTTGATTGGGTTGTTCATTTTTCTGGTATTAAGCTGCATGAACTGTTTTTATATTTTGAAGATTAATTATTTGTCAGTCGTTTTATTTACTATTATTTTCTCCCATTCTGAAGGCTGCCTTTTCACTTTGCTTTTTTTTTTATCAATTGTTTTTAATTTAAATTTATTTATTTTAATTGGAGGCTAATTACTTTATAATATTGTATTGGTTTTGCCATACATCAACATGAATCCGCCATGGGTGTACACATGTTCCCAATCCTGAACCCCCCCTCCCACCTCACTTTGCTTATAGTTTTCTTTGCTGTCCAAAAGCTTTTCAGTTCAAAAACTTTTAAGTTTAATTAAATCCTATTTGTTTATTTTTGTTTTTATTTCCATTACTCTGGGAGGTGGGTCATAGAGGATCTTGCTGTGATTTATGTCAAGAGTGTTCTGCCAATGTTTTCCTCTAAGAGTTTTATAGTTTTTGGTCTTACATTTGGATCTTTAATCCATTTTGAGTTTATTTTTTTGTATGGTGTTAGAAAGTATTCTAGTTTCATTCTTTCATAGGTGGCTAACTACTTTTCCCAGCACCACTTGTTAAAGAGATTGTCTTTTCTCTGTTGTACATTTTTGCCTCCTCTGTCAAAGATAAGGTACCCATATGTGCATGCATTTATCTCTGGGCTTTCTATTTTGTTCCTTTGATCTATATGTCTGTTTTTGTGTCACTACCATACTGTCTTGATGAGTATAGCTTTGTAGTATAGTCTGAAGTCAGGAAAGCTGATTCCTCCAGTTCCATTATTCTTTCTAAACATTGTTTTGGCTATTCAGTTTTTTGTGTTTTCATATAAATAGTGAAGTTATTTTTTCTAGTTCTGTGAAAAATACCATTGAAGCTTGATACGGATTGTGTTGAATCTATAGATTACTTTGGGTAGTAGACTCATTTTCGTTATATTGATTTTTCCAATCCATGAACATGGTATATTTCTCCATATATTTGTTTCAATAATAACCCATACCATTTCATTTCACTCTTTAAATTTGAAAAGAAGTTGAGTTTGCATGATTTTTTGTGCCCACCTAAATTTATTGTTCCAAGAAGCTATATTTTCTATATTTCATTATAAAGCAAGTGACTAAATAGGAAAAAGTGTTTTGCACAACACCTGCCACCTGCTCAGTGTTTACTTTTTTAAATGGATGAATAAGCATAATAGATTCTGAAGCAATAATTGTTTACTTGATTTGAAAAGAACACAGATATTGGCTGTGTTCAAATAAGGCATACAAGAGAAACATTAAGGCATCTTAGCATTCAAATGTCACATACCTAAGTCCTAAGCAATCTTTTCCAATAACTCCTTTTTCTCTTTTTCTCAACTTATAGTTCCTCAATATGGCAATATCTCTTTCCCTCATATGTAGATTTCAAATTGTTGCAACAAATTATGTGAGTTCTGAAAATTATGACATGACCCCATAAGTATCACTAAAGGAAAGGAGCTGTGAATTTTAGATACTTTTGCATAATATTGTGTAAAAAAACATCTCATTTCTCTTCCTAATCCACAACATCATATTAGTCACTAACTTCAGTTCATTCTCCATCCCTAATTTATATAAAATTCATTTTCCTTCATCCTTTCTTCCATTTTTTTAAGCTCTCATTGGATTACTACAACAGCTCTTTGACTAGATTCACTGTCTCCTTTGCTATATGTACTTTTGGTTTTGGAACCTGACTTTGTTACCTATAAAGCAAATCTAGGTGGCACTAGTGGTAAAGAACCTGCCTGCCAATACAGATGACATAAGAGACGTGGATTCAATCACTGGGTCAGGAAGATCCTCTGGAGGAGGGCATGGCAATCCACTCCAGTATTCTGGCCTGTGGAATCCCTTGGACAGAGGAGCCTGGTGGGCTACAATCCATAGAGTCACAAAGAGTCGGATACAACTGAAGCATCTTAGCACAACACTCACGTGACAGCCCTCATGTTGCCTGATGTCCAGCCATTGTTCTCAAGGAAGGTCATCCTAGGTCTATGACTATAAGCTGACATTTACTTATAGGTGGGCAAAATCTGTAGGTGGACATTTACCTGCTTACTCATGCAATAAATCTTTATTGAGAAACTACTGTACCCCATTCACTGCCTGGCAAATTAACCCATCTCTACCCAAAGACCTGAAGTCTAATTGTTTGAATATGAATTGATCTTACTCCCACTTTTGAATTATGTGATCTAGGGGAAACTTCATGAGTATTAGTTTCCCTGTAACAATACTCACCTCACTTCGTACTTGTGAGGATTAAATTTTAAAAATCCACATGGAGTACTTATCATTCTTGATACATAGGAAGTTAATAATATATGTTACCTGTTTTTATTACTGTTTAAGAAAATGAAACTTCCAAAATCAACTGCAAAGAATGAGGTATATATTTTCATAGTAGAATTTTAATTAGTACAAGGTATTAAAATTAAATTTAACTAAATATGTCAATTTCATAACCCATAAAGCAATAAAATTAATGATAAAATATTACCCAGTTAATTTAAACATATTAAAATTTAAAATTTTATTAATTTAAAATATTATTCAGTTCAGTTTAGTTCAGTTGTTCAGTTGTGTCTAACTCTATGCAACTGAACTAATATATATATAATAGGCCCAAAAGTTATGAAACATAATTAAATTTTTATTTTTTTTAACAGCATACCATGTGGGATCTTACTTCCCCAACTAGGAATCAAAACCATGCTCCTGGCCTTGGAAACACAATATTAACCACTGGACTGCCAGGAAAGTCCCATGAAGCATAATTAAATTTTTGTGTTTTAATCTATAGATATAAGAAAGCAAAACAAAACAAAATGTGCTGACTATGGCTTCACACACATTTGATCTTATGAAGCAAGTAAAGATTTTAGCTGACCTTATTAGCCTTGATTCATTGCTCAACTGACAGCCAGGACTATCAAAAATTCATGGAATCACAGTCCCAGGAGAGCCCAAGGGTGATCAAGGGAATATCAGGGAAATCGGGGCCTGAAACCTGTTTCTACCATTGTTCCTGTAGTAATTATTCACCCTATGCCCACAGATATTGGGAGAAAAAAAAAAAAGTGAGTTGAGGTCCCACCTGATGATGAGAATTCTCCTATCTTGCAAATATATTCCACCTCTTCTTTTACCTGCCACTGCATTATTTCACAAAAACACTGTTTCTCTCTAGGATTTTGGCAGAAGCCTCTCAACTGAATATTTACTGGTTAGTCTCTTCTTTCTGTATTAAACTCTGCATGGATGACAGAGGACTTTTTAAATGCCATTTTGATTATGTCAGACACCTCCCTAAAAGCCTTCAGTGGTGTTCTACTGTCTTTGGGATGAAATCTCAAGGCATTCTAATAAGGCATAAATCACTTATAATTTGCCCCTGATGACTCACCAGCTTCATCTCTCAACACTGCCATTTTGTATGGATGCTCAAACCCTTCCAAAGGATTTGCAGGTTTCCAAACTTCCTTTGATATTTCAGGTCTCACTCCTCTCCTCTAGTCTCTGTCTGTGCCTTTCCTGCCGACAAGCAAAAAACTGTTCAGATTTTAAGAATAAACTTTTTACAGAGATCTCCTTTTCTGACTAGCCCTAGTAAAAGTAACAATGTGTCTCGAATGTGAAAGTAAAATGTTTGTGAATAGATTTAATGCATTTCTTCTTATAACTGTAGATGAATTGTCTCTTTTTTGAGCAAAAGATAGAGGTGTGTGTGTTATGTGTGTGCATGAAACCAAGTAAGCATTAGGTAGGATTATATCCCCATATTCCCCAAAAATCTTGGGATGCACTTCCTCACTGTTAACACTGAATTGTTTTGCTGTTCAGGGGCCAAGTCGTGTCTGACTATTTGCAACTCCATGGACTGCAGCACACCAGGCTTCCTTGTCCCTCACCATCTCACAGAGTTTGGATTGGATTAAGATGTGTAAATCCAGGCTTTAAAAAGATACACATGTATCCTGTATCGAACCTAGACTGGCGATCCGTGGCGGATTCATGTCAATGTATGGCAAAAACAATACAGTATTGTAAAGTAAAATAAATAAATAAATAAGATATACATGTATTTTGAGTGCTCAACACAGAACTTGGAACATAAAGGCTTTTGGCCAGTAGAAACTTCCTGTCCATTCAATCCCTCCATCCAGTGGGGTTTCTTGACTGATTTGAATTTAAAGTAAAGATAATTTAAAAACAATAAGATCATGACCAAATGGAAATGACCATGGCTAGAAGTTAAATTTAGTGGATATAATTTCAAATCTGTTTACACTAAAGAAAATGAGTCTTCTTTCATTTGTATAAATTATATACTTTAATCAAGATCCATCCTGTTGTTAATTGCTGGTGTAGTTTGGGGACAAAGATATACCTTTAACTTTAGGTTTTCTGTTTCTCTTTGTATTCAAGTTTAAATACTTCCTTTTAGATAAATGCCTCCAAGAAAGTTTCCAGATGTGTTGGTCTTTATGCGGCCTTCTGAGCTTCTTTGGTGGCTCAGAAGGTAAAGAAGCTGCCCACAATGCAAGAGACCCAGGTTCAATCCCTGGGTTGAGAAGATCCCCTGGAGAAGGAAATGGCAATCCACTCCAGTATTCCTGCCTGGAAAATTCCATGGACAAAGGAGTCTGGTGGGCTGCAGTCCATGGAAGTTGCAAACAGTTAGACATGACTGAGAGATAACACTTTCACTTTCACTCCCAGAAGGTTTTCAGATGTTTTGGTCTTTCTGTGTCCGAATAACAGAGGAGAAAAGGGTCTCAGGTCCCTGTAAGGTATCTGAGCTTTTCTCTGAACATCTGCTTTCTCCATGCTCAGGGTCATCTCTGATGCCAGGGACCATTACATTGCTATTAATATCTTCTGAGATGCAGCTAACAGACAGGCAGCTTGTTCTCTTGAATCAGGTTTCAGTGGCATTTCCTTACTTGATTTGTCTCTTTTTGGTTTTTACAGGAGCATCACACTTAAAGTTTCAGAAGAATTCTTCAAGGCTGTGTCCAGGGTGGCCATAGATGGTTTTTGTGGTAAGGTCGCTTTGGCCCTTGGTGCAGCAGCCTTATTTTAGATATGCTAGCCCTTAACTCAGTTACACTTATTTGTCCCTATGGCACTTTCACGTCTGTCCCCCATGCAAACCAAAGGAAGGTGATGCTGGTTCTTTCAAACATGCTGAGGGTTATTTCTTCCTCAGTGCAGGTACCCAGAGTTAGCACAGAACCACCTGAGCATGAGTCTTCTCTCAGCATTCCAAATGAGGATCTGAACAAAAGCCTCCTCTACTTTCCAAATCTCCCATCACCTTCCAAATTACACCCTTTGCAACACACACACACAGTATTTGGGGATTTTGGCCCTGTTAAAGCAAATAAAGACATTCTTGTTAGAGAATATGTCTTAAAAATTACATCTTTCATATTCTTCCCATATTCCAGAAGGTTATGAATCTTCCTTCTTATGGCTTTTGGGTAAGGTTTATTGGGTTGGATTGTGTAGGATTATATCTCCTCCTTTCTGAAGTGGGAAGTGAAAGAGAAATATGCCAGGCTTAGATTCAATGAAGGTCTAGGTATAGAAAAAGAAATTGTTTTATTGATAAGGTCCTTGGAAGAAAGTTATGACCAACCTAGAGAGCATATTCAAAAGCAGAGACATTACTTTGCTGACTAAGGTCCGTCTAGTCAAGGCTATGGTTTTTCCAGGGGTCATGTATGGATGTGAGAGTTGGACTGTGAAGAAGGCTGAGTGCCAAAGAATTGATGCTTTTGAACTGTGGTGTTGGAGAAGACTCTTGAGAGTCCCTTGGACTGCAAGGAGATCCAACCAGTCCATTCTGAAGGAGATCAGCCCTGGGATTTCTTTGGAAGGAATGATGCTAAAGCTGAAACTCCAGTCCTTTGGCCACCTCATGCGAAGAGTTGACTCATTGGAAAAGACTTTGATGCTGGGAGGGATTGGGGGCAGGAGAAGAAGGGGACGACAGAGGATGAGATGGCTGGATGGCATCACTGACTCGATGGACGTGAGTCTGAGTGAACTCCAGGGGTTGGTGATGGACAGGGAGGCCTGACGTGCTGCGATTCATGGGGTTGCAAAGAGTCGAACACCACTGAGTGACTGAACTGAATATGCATTAGCTGGTGTTTCAAAAATATTGCCTCTATTACATACATGTGTAAGGTAGTGAAACAGAGTTTAACTTATAAAAGTGGAATCCAGTGATTACTGTATGCTAATGATATATAGGAATAATAGTTTTGCTATAAGTTTCATCATTAACCTTCCATCCTAGTTCAAGCTGCAAATATCTACGATTTAAAAACCAACTGATCAACAAATGAGCAAATATACATACAAACACAGTCAACCTGGAAACAGCATTTTTCCCAATAGCTAATAGAATTATTTTTTTAGTTTACCTACCAGTGGATAAAAGAGACAGAACCACATGAAGAATGAGTCCTTGCACTATTTTCTATGCTACTTTTTATTATGTATGGTACACAGCTACTAAAGGTCACAAAACTAATTAGTGGTAGGTTTATGCCAAAAATCCAATGCACCTGATTCACTAACCAAGATTATTTTATCTAGGTACATTTGTGACTTCGTTCTCTTTATTTTTTTTTCCATTTTACTGTATGCAGAGTTAGAATTTTTCTCTTTCTTCAGTTCATTAAACAAGCATCAAAAGTACTTGACTGTCTATAGAGAAATAGTATCCACATGGAAATCTAATTTCTATTAGGTAATTCTCTACAGTGATATCCTGAAAATCTTTTTGTTTCCTCACCTAAATATAGTAGTAATATTAAATAAAGCAATGATTATATTTTTATTTGCAAAGCAATTATGTATGATTTATATGTTTGCTTTATTAAAACATTTAACATAAAAACCTAATAACTATCTATCTTTTGCAAACTTAGTGACATTTACATAGTTTTTTTCATAAATATGTAGAAAGATAATAGATACTTTCTTGCCTTTAAACTCTGATATGGAGACCCTATTTTTAAAATTCATTTAATAGTAAGTTATTGTTTCAGAAAATACATAGCATATTCATTTTTAATTTAAAAATGGGTTATTTGTACCTATTTGTATAGACTGATCATTGAAATTAGAAGGCAAAATACCATATTCATGTTACCATATACATTATCTTCTGTGTACAAAGAGAAGAAAGTTAAAAAGAAAGAAAAAGAAAACCTGTCTGATGTTGTTGAATTAAATTGGAATATTATTATTACTTCATGTCTTCACAAACGACATTTTGTAACATTTAAAATTTCTGCTAATTGCACAAGGTACATTATCATGCAAAAGAATGTTACTGAAGGTTGAAAAGGACAAACCAACTATTCTCGTACATCACCATAATTATGCAGCCCCATGTTCGAACAATTACATTTATGTAGACCCACTGTTAAAATCAATGTTACTTGTACAGCTAGTCCTTAATCAATGAAATCAGTCAATTTACCATGGTCACATCCTTCTTCTTAATTAAGACAGTGATATCTCTGGAGCGCAGGGTCTCAAAGAGATAAATAAGTACAGAGGTTGAGAAATGTCAAAGAGGTGACTCCCCGATTTTACTCCTGACGAACTTGGGAGGAAATAAGACAGTTCCTTCAGTTCAGGGAAGCAGCACAATCTTCTAAAGAGATGGCTTAGCATTCATTAAGAAAAGAGCAGGTAGTAGTGTCTGACAGAAATAGCACTAATGAGCAAAGAAGGTTTTCAACATGCATATCCTTCATAGTCATACTCTGAATTATGAAGGTTGTGCCACCTAAGCCAATTTTAATTAGAATGAGCATGGACCTCTTTGGACAGTTAGCCTTTCTTTCCAAAATCCATTTCAATATGGTGTCATTTTGTTGTCATAATCAAAATGGCAAAGTGATGGAATAACCTACTTAAAATGTCTCTGGTGTTAAAGCAGATATGGCAAACATCCTCTAATGACACATGTAATAAGGGTACTACCTGGAGGACATTGACAGTATGCTCCCTGTTGTCATCAGAGCAGAAATAATGATAGAGGTGACAACAGAGGTCTTCAAAGATCCAGTTCTGCCTCTCTGCCCCACCAATGAACTGTAAAAGTACCATTTATTGGAAAGGAAAGAAATAAAGGAAAACAGCTCTATTAAAAATAGTAAATGTAGATACATCACATTGATTTTTTATTTCACAAGGCAGACAATCTTTGCACTTGCAAGCTGGTATTAACCATCTGCTTTTATTCTGGGAGAAGCCCTTGTCAGGCCACATGAAATAAATGAAAGAAAACAACATACAGAATTGATATATTTCCCTTAAAAAAGATATGATCATTTTTATAAAAAATCCAATTTAGGTTTATCTCAATAAATGAGATAATTATTCAAGTCAAAGTATGGAAAGATAATTTAAAACAAAAACCAAACTTCTTAATCCAGGCGTGATTATATATATATGAAAAAAAAAAAGAAGTGATAATTTGTTTTACATGTCTCTAGTAGCGAGTAATGCATTTCAGAAATATGTGAGACAATTAATGGATAATGATGCTACAAATTTGTAACAAGTATCTTCTATCATACTTATCAGCCAATATTAACTGAATATAGCTGAAAAATAGTGGGCATGACTTTTATCAATAAATATTATTACAAGTCTTTCTCTTTGTCTCTTACATTTCATACTTGATAAATGTGTACATTTTTAAAATGCGTGAAATTGGTTGCTCTTAAAAAAGGAAAATGTGCTTATATCAATCACTTTTTCTATAAAGCCTTTTTGCTTTTTAATTTAATTTTATAATACAAAGAAAGTGACTGTAAAAGTTATAAAATTCATAACAGATTTTTTACATTTATATTGTCAGTTTTAAACCAAACTGACTTTAAGCAAAAGTTATGTCTTAGATCATGTGAATTTTCATTGCAGTTTAATTTTGTGGGATTAAATGTGTGAGAATGGATTTCTTAGGAATGTCATCTCCTCTGCTGCATCAAAAATCATTCCCATTTGTTGAGGAAGGAGCCCCAACTAAATAGAATGTCCATCATCCCTCTGTAAGATTATTAATAGGCTTCTGAGTTTGTACTCAGAAGACCTTACACATAAATATCTAAGTAGTAAGAGATTGGCCAGTGGCTTGGATATTTTTTTAGCATGAACTCAAAGTCCTGAGACCACCCTGATTAAAAGCTATTGAGGGGCAAGGAAAGTTGGAAGGATTACAATGTACTCAACAGCATGTACTTGAAAAGCAAGAAAGGGAGAAAGAGATTTAGCAGTTTGAGTATTCAGTAATTAGATAACATACAAATTGTTTCAGTTCAGTTCAGTCCCTCAGTCCTATCCGACTCTGCAACCTATGAATCGCAGCACGCCAGGCATCCCTGTCCATCACCAACTCCTGGAGTTCACTCAGACTCACATCCATCGAGTCAGTGATGCCATCCAGCCATCTCATCCTCTGTCGTCCCCTTTTCCTCCTGCCCTCAATCCCTCACAGCATCAGAGTCCTTTCCAATGAGTCAACTCTTCGCATGAGGTGGCCAAAGTACTGGAACTTCAGCTTCGGCATCATTCCCTCCAAAGAAATCCCAGGGCTGATCTCCTTCAGAATGGACTGGTTGGATCTCCTTGCAGTCCAAGGGACTCTCAAGAGTCTTCTTCAACACCGCAGTTCAAAAGCATCAATTCTTCAGTGCTCAGCCTTCTTCACAGTCCAACTCTCACATCCATACTTGACCACTGGAAAAAAAAAATAGCCTTGACTAGATGGACCTTAGTTGGCAAAGTAATGTCTCTGCTTTTGAATATACTATCTAGGTTGGTCATAACTTTCCTTCCAAGGAGTAAGCGTCTTTTAATTTCAAGGCTGCAGTCACCATCTGCAGTGATTTTGGACTCCAGAAAAATAAAGTCTGACACTGCTTCCACTGTTTCCCCATCTATTTCCCATGAAGTGATGGGACCAGATGCCATGATCTTAGTTTTTGGAATGTTGAGCTTTAAGCCAACCTTTTCATTCTTCTCTTTCACTTTCATCAAGAGGTTTTTTAGCTCCTCTTCACTTTCTGCCATAAGGGTGGTGTCATCTGCATATCTGAGGTTATTTATATTTCTCCTGGCAATCTTGATCTCAGCTTGTGCTTCTTACAGCCCAGTGTTTCTCATGATGTAGTCTGCATAGAAGTTAAATAAGTAGGGTGACAATATACAGCCTTGACATACTCCTTTTCCTATTTGAAACCAGTCTGTTGTTCTATGTCCAGTTTTAACTGTTGCTTCCTGACCTGCATATAGGTTTCTCAAGAGGCAGGTCAGGTGGTCTGGTATTCCCATCTCTTTCAGAATTTTCCACAGTTTATTGTGATCCACACAAAGGCTTTGGCATCGTCAATAAAGCAGAAATAGATGTTTTTCTGGAACTTTATTGCTTTTTCCATGATCCAGCAGATGTTGGCAATTTGATCTCTGGTTCCTCTGCCTTTCTAAAACCAACTTGAACATCAGGAAGTTCACTGTTCACATATTGCTGAAGCTGGCTTGGAGAATTTTGAGCATTACTTTACTAGCATGTGAGATGAGTGCAATTGTGCAATAGTTTGGGCATTCAAGTTGTTTACACAGACAAAAATAATTCATTTTGTCTGGTTATATCTTTTTCTCATTTATAATTTTCATGGTCAAGATAAGGAATCATGGTAAAGTTATCTTACATTTAAATATTTACATTTACATCAAAAGTTTACTGGAGAAGGCAATGGCACCCCACTCCAGTACTCTTGCCTGGAAAATCCCATGGATGGAGGAGCCTGGTAGGCTATATTCCATGGGGTCGGCTGAGTTGGACATGACAGAGAGGCTTCACTTTCACTTTTCATTTTCATGCATGGAGAAGGAAAAGGCAACTCACTCCAGTGTTCTTGCCTGGAGAATCCCAGTGACGGCAGAGTCTGGTAGGCTGCAGTCTATGGGGTCTCAGAGTCGGACACAACTGATGCAACCTAGTAGTAGCAGCAGCAGCAAAGTTTACTATTCCTTGTTAAAGATATACATCAATCTAGGGCTAGCTAAATGGGTAAGGCTGGTTCTAAAGACTTTTCTGAGTAGCCATCAACCATGTGGAAGGAGAAAAAAAAAATTCTAACCTTAGAGTATTCCAAGGGCTGGAAACTTTAAAAGATAAGCAAAATAGAACTTGTGTTCTATATTTGTATCTCATATCTATAACATCTGTGTTACTCACGGCTTTAAAATGGAACTTTGATGAAAACCCATCTCTACTTACCTTCATCATCTATCAATAGAAGTAGATCCACGTTATCTACTAGTTTGAAGAAGATGCTAATTATCTGTGAGGGGAAGCATAAGAATGTTTTTCTCTACTACACAAGGCAAGGCCTATTTAACTGTTTATTAACTATTTATTTAGCATGTTTATAAGAAATACATTCATATTTAAAATTAGCTAAAATGCACAGTCAAGTAGCAAGCAAATTATATGACTTTATAAGATTTATAGACATCTTCATATTTAAAAGCTGAATCTATTATTTTCATGTGAAGAGATTAGATATGCTAGTTTATGTACTTCAGGCCCTACTGTGCTCAAGTAATGCAATTTCTGAACCTAATTTGAAATGTAGCCTCTGGACTATTTTACCTGGACAGGCATTTTAACCTTCCATGATGTATTTAATTTCTAACAAATAGAAAAACTATAAAAGTAAACATATGTGTGTGTGATAGCTTTCCAGGTGGCTCAGTGGTAAAGAATCTTCCTGCCAATGCAGAAGACATGGGTTCAATTTCTGGGTCAGGAAGATCCCTTGGAAAAGGAAATGTCAATCCACTCAAGTATTTTTGCCTGGAAAATCCCATGGACAGAGGAGTCTAGTGGGCTATAGTCTATGGGGTCACAAAGACTCAGACATGACTCAGCGATAAACAACAACAATATGCATGTGATATAAATGAAATATATTTGTTTAACTATAGCTTCTTAAAGCCCGACATTCAGAAAACAAAGATCATGGCATCTGGTCCCATTACTTTATGGGAAATAGATGGGGAAACAGTGGAAACAGAGTCAGACTTTATTTTGGGGGGCTCCAAAATCACTGCAGTTGGTGACTGCAGCCATGAAATTAAAAGACGCTTACTCCTTGGAAGAAAAGTTATGACCAACCTAGATAGCATATTCAAAAGCAGACACATTACTTTGCCGACTAAGGTCCATCTAGTCAAGGCTATGGTTTTTCCTGTGGTCATGTATGGATGTGAGAGTCGGATTGTGAAGAAGGCTGAGCACCGAAGAATTGATGCTTTTGAACTTTGGTGTTGGAGAAGACTCTTGAGAGTCCCTTAGACTGCAAAGAGATCCAACCAGTCTATTCTGAAGGAGATCAGCCCTGGGATTTCTTTGGAAGGAATGATGCTAAAGCTGAAACTCCAGTCCTTTGGCCACCTCATGAGAAGAGTTGACTTATTGGAAAAGACTCTGATGCTGGGAGAGATTGGGGGCAGGAAGAAAAGGGGATGACAGAGGATGAGACAGCTGGATGGCATCACTGACTCGATGGACGTGAATCTGAGTGAACTCCAGGAGTTGGTGATGGGCAGGGAGGCCTGGAGTGCTGCGATTCATGGGGTCACAGAGTCCAACACGACTGAAGGATTGAACTGAACTGAACAATGGCTTACTAACCAATTCCATTTGAAAACATTTTCAGGGCACTCAATAAATGTTTGAGGAAAGGTGAAGTCACTTCAGGCGAAAGATAGGCAGAGTTCATATTTCCTCTCCACATCACTGAATCATTTTTGGCTTAGGGTTGTAGCATTGTGGGCAAAGCTTGTGACTCTACAGGAAGAAAATCCTAGGGAGTCACTGTTACAAAAGATGGTGCTTACGTTATATAGTATTCCAGGCTATTGGATAAGTTCCCTAAATATTTCCCTCCACAAAAATGACAGTTCCTAGGAAAGCCATAGATGTCTGGTCTGTGGCAGCTCTAGTCTGGAATAGGCAGGAAAATGATACACACACTCTCTCTCTCTAAGGAATCTGCTTAGCAGGACTCCTGCTTGCCAGGAGAAGAATAGAGCTGATTATTTCCATCCATCCCCTTTTTCTTTTTCATCCTGTTTTCTTTTTAGTAAATGCACTTAAGGAGTCATTGATTTCTTTGCAAGTATGGAATACAGTACAATAGAATTATATCACTTGGTGCTATAATACCAAATTCACTTACATTGTATTTTTTTCTGAATAGACTCTCCCTTCCTCTGTTATTCCAGTGCTGGGTGCCTACATTTTTATTGAGGCGCTTCATGTAAAGACAATAGGTCAGACAGAATAATCTAAGGATGATATTGAAGAAGATGCTGATAATATAAAATGCCTGATTAATAAGAATGACATGAATACTTGTTCAGTGGTTCTGAAATCACTTGGTGATTATAACTCATGGTCACTATGAACCGGTTAGATGTACGAGTAAAAGGAAGCTACTAGTTATGCCTTTCATATAAAAACTATTGTGCAGCAAGAAATGACTGATTTTCAGTAGAAAAAAAAAAAGCCATTCACAAGTTCAAAAGCTAATTCAACAAATAGATAAGGATGTTAGAACTGCATCTTTATAAGGTTATTATTTCTTGTGTGAGGCCATAATATAAAAGATGGCAAAACTACAGAAAAATTGAAGGACACCTTTGAAGCAGACTAAACACTGACCTTTCATCCATTTGAGAGACAAGAAAATGCAAACAACTTCTTTCCAAGCAACATCAGCATTTAGAATACTAAAGATATTTTCTGATTATAAATTAGAAAAAATAATTAGTGCATTTTTTAAGTGGAAGTGTTAGCCACTCAGTCATGTCTAATTCTTTGCAACCACATGTACTATAGCCCACCAGGCTCTTCTGCCCATAGAATTCTCCAGGCAAGAATACTGGAGTGGATTGCCATTTCCTTCTCCAGGGCATCTTTTCCACCTAGGGATCAAACCCAGGTTTGCCACATTGCAGGCAGATTCTTTACTATCTGAGCCACCAGAGAAGCCTTATATCTTCTAAGTAAACCTTAATCCTTAGAAGTAAGAAAAATCCACCATAATATATCATACCTCATATCTTACAAAACAAATTGCATCATTGACTTGTATCATGTCTTTCTGAAATTCAGAAAGGCAGTATTTTCCCTGTGCTGTTATTGAAGAGATGGTTGTTACAATGAGTCAAAAAATAAACTCAATATTCTTCACTCCATGTAGAATTTAGAAATTTTGTATTAATCTTTGATTATGCAATTAAAATATCCCTTATAATGTCTTGCTTATAGAACCTACTTTATTTATTTAATAAATGGGAAAATTCCTTTTACATATCAATCTGAACTTCTGAGTTATCAGAAATTCTGAATTATCAGAAATCAAAATAATACATTTGAAAACTAATTTTTCATACCAAGACTTTTAAGAAGATAGTGGATTAGCATCATTGCAGAAAGGAAAGGTTAAAATGTGTTTTCAAAGCAGCACAGTATTCAGAATGATACCTGGGTACATTTAGTTAAACTTGCTGAAAGTAAAGAATAATACAAATAAAATATACAATAAACTCATTTGTATCACATTCTTATAATGTATTGACAGGCTTCTAAAAAAACCAAAATTACTTTTTATCATAAAAGATAAAGAACAAAACAGACTGAATCCACTTAAGAAGAGAAAGATTTTCTTTGAGATACAGATTCAGTATCATATTTAACTGTTCTCAATCTATTTGTCAGTATTCAGAAGCTTTTGTGATAGGATCAGAAAGTGTGAAATGGAAGTTGTAGTGGTTTAATATTTAGAAAAATTATAATAAATGTAAAAAATAGGGTATGTTTTTATAGTGCTTCTGCAAAGAAAGAGAATTAGAAGAAAAGCCAAGAAAGCTTCAGGGATTAGAGAAGATATTTTCCAAGTTTGGAAGCAGATGTTGTACCATATGTGCTTACCTGTTCTCTTTTTATTCACTTTGGCTGGATCGTTACCAACCTGTCTTGTTTTTAATCCAGTAGAATCACTGACTGAATAACCAATTATTTCACCTCTTTATAATTTAGCTAACTACGACACAATGCTCCTGGAATAGACTGCAAGCAGGAGAAAGAAAGGAATGAATTAAAAACTAAGATAAACACAGTAATGAGTTTTCAGTTTTATCATATTGCTAAATAATTTTTTCAAAAAGCATGTTGCCTTCTTTTGCCCTTTTCTATCTTATTTTACCTTGTAATATTAACAGATATATTTAATTATTTATATAAAAGAGTTCTACAAATGTAACCTTCTCATGTATACATTTGTGCTGCATTGATATGTTTCATGTAGATAAACACATTAAATTCTCAATTAGAACATTCTTGTTAAAAGTACTGGAAAACTATAGAAATTTTCATTTTTTAAAAATTCACTTGTGCCAGTGAATAATCTCAAGAAATAGTTGTCACAATATCTATCTCAGATTGTTTTCTGATAGAGAAATTATTTCAAAGAAATATACACAAAAAGACCCAAACAAAGCAAAATATCCTGTATAAATACTTGTGGAGCCATTTTTAGGGTTTTAGTTTTATTGAATATTTCTCTTAAAATATAAAACATATATGCAAAAATATACAGGTGGTAAGTGAATAATCTTGAGGGGAGGTAAAAAAAGTAATGCATTTGCAAATTTATTTTACTAATAGGTATTTGCAGGTACTATATGCAAGCTATTGTTCTTGTGATGCTTAAAATCTAGTGAGATATATTTAAAGGAGCTATAGTGAAGGTAGTGATAGTGATAGTGAAGGTAGATAGTGAAGGTACATCGATCAATGTATGGATTTCTATAAGGCTCACTGGGTGTGACTGCAGGAGGTGAGCACTAAACTGAAGTCTGGAACATAACTAAGTGTTGTGGGATCATGCTAAGCAATAAAAACAGTTTGTTGTAAGGAAACTAGGAGTCAGAGTGTATTTTAATAACTTCAAATACTTGTATGAATGAGGTGGGAAATAGTGAGATGACACTAGAGAAATAATCATTTGCCACCAAAAATAACTCAGTTAAAAATTTAAAATTTTGAACTTTAAACTGAGGACTAAGATAATAATTTAAGCTTGGAGATGACATAGTGATATTTTTATAATGAAAGATAACTTTGGCTAATATGTGAAGAGAAGATTGCTGCTGCTGTTGTTTCGTCATTGTCTTGTTTATCTCTTTTCTGACCCCACAGACTGTAGTCCACAGGCTCCTCTCTCCATGAGATTTCCCAGGCAGGAATACTGGAGTGGGTTGCCATTTCCTGCTCCAGGGGATCTTCCCAACCAGGGGTTGAACCCACATCTTCTGCATTGGCAGGTGGATTTGTTTCCACTGAGCCACCAGGGAAGCCCAAAGAGAAGATTGAAATGTGGCAAATTCAGAGGTGAGTAGACTTAGGGGATAATAACAGAAGTCTGGAATATCATGGGAATAGGGAAGTGGGTAAAGCTGATGGAAAAGAAACGCACTCACCAGCTAGGACTGACAGTATTCCATGTTGGATGAGGAAGAAAAGTCAAAAAGAGAGTGTAGATTTCCCATGTAAGTGTCTGAGTATATAATGATGTTATTATTCAATATAGAGCAGATGGCATAAATGCTTGTTATCTGTACAATTGGACTTGGACACTTGTCCAACAAATGTACCTTTCAGGTGTTAGTCTTCCCTGACCTCCCCTCTGGAAGTCTTTCATCAGTTGCTCTTTCAGTACTTTTTCCTTTGTTCTGTCATTTTATTATTGGTTACATTTTGAAATTTGTGTACAAGCAAACTAGGATGTAAGTCTCTTGAGAGCTGCATCTGTATTTAGTTCACATTTATAATTCTTCAATCCTAATATAGAATATTATTTCTAATAGACAATGAGTAAAGAGGTAAGTATATAATTTTATTTCCATGAACAATTGCTATGAGAAGTCAAATAACTATTCAAGGGGACAATTAGACTTTGCTTATCCTCACAGTGATTCACTTCTGGTTGGAGAGGTTTGCTTCTAAAACAAGTGAACACTGAGACGATTTTTGAACATTGGAAGTGTCCGAAGCTATTTTCAAGGTTTCAAGATAGTCTTATTTGTTACTGTAACATTATCTTAATTAATGTTTTATATTTGAGGTATAATCTTAGCCTAGACACATTGGCATAACTCTCTTTTCTAACTTCAACTTTCAATGAAACATTCAACACAAAGGAATAAACATACTCTTTTTATCTTCACACTACGTTGACTGGTTCATGTAGGGAAAGGGTCACACACTCTGAAGGGAGACAGAGCTGGGTTTAAATACTACTTCCCTGCTTATTGACAATGTGACCTTGAATGAGTTCCCCTATCTTTCTGCACCTGTTTCTCCACTGGTAAAATGAAGGTAATAATGTATATCTCATTGGGTTATTATGAGGATTGAAAGTAAGATATAAGAAATTCTTAGAATGATATATCACACATATCAACAAAAATAATTTATTATTATAATACACATATATTTTTCCAGTACTTGATACTCCCTCCCCTCAGAAAAACTTTTTCCAGACTTATCTTTGAAATGAAGGAAAATTTAGGCACACATAGATTTAAATCCATAAAATGTGAACTGGATTCAGATTTCCAATTACTCTTCCTCAAATATACAATATAATAAAAATTGCAGCATTAATGCCTTGCCATCTTATGGGTAACATGTTTAACAAAGGAATAGTTTGCTCTTTAAAAAAACAATACAGGGAGTCATTTAAAAAAACCTATCAGGGCATAATTCTTAACATTTTAGCTAACTTTCCTTCTCTCACTCAAACAGGTTATAATGTTCAAGGCTAGAGTGTGATCTATTGCTGAGTTAGTAATGACAGTCAAGTTTGCCAACACAATCACTGCACTACATTATCTAAGTCATTGCTCTGTAAAGTGCTTTGGGATACCTTGAGTATGAAGGGCTATATATCAAATGTATTATATTTTATTCTATATGGTACCTGAGTTTCAGCAATACATATTCAACAAGCTGAATAAAAAGACTTCTAGATGTACTTTTTTAGTATTTGTATGCATTCACCATAAGTAAGTATAGGCTTAACTCTCAACTTGAGCTGAAGAAAGAAATGATGTTTGAGAAAGTGAGAGACAAGGTAAACTATTCTGAAGGTAAAATTCCAACTAAATGTGCATTGCCCTAGTATCCCTGACCTCAGAATTTACCTGTCTCTCCCACTTGTCACTCAGAAATCTAAATTACCGTTTCTTTTTCACGCAAGAGTGATGCATGGGAGCAGGAAGCATATGAGTATCATTTATCATTTTACCCTCAGATCCTAACAGTGGGCTTGAATGAATGAGTGAATGAAGAATGAATGAATTCTTCTAGATCATATTCTCACTAGATTTTTAACTGATATATTTTTAAAGGAGCATTTTAAATTTTGATGAACAGCTTTTCTCTACTTTAGAAATGTTCTCAGACTTTATCATGGTAACTGTTTTGCAAAGAGGAAACATTCCAGAGTGTAACTGTATAGCATTTAGTGTTGTCAACTCTTGCTATAGATCTGTCTTCCAGGAAAAGTTACATTCTATTGTGGCACACAGATACATTAAAATATAGGCCCAACCAGCAAAAATGCTATCATTATGAAAGATATATATATATTCATATATTTCATATATTATATATATATGCATATCCAGAAACATATAAGCATGCAATAAAATAAATGGGCACATATATCTTAGAAAATTAGAAAAATTTCTTTCATCTCATGTTTTGATTTTGATGCATTATCTTTGTCTCTTTTTTCAAGGGTAGTATCTGGAAAATGGGATTTTCCCATTATTTATGCATTCCAAATAAATATATTTCTTTAGTATGTGCATATGCAAGGTCTGCGAACACACAAGTATTATCACTGCTTAACTAATTTAATAAATGTCCAGAAGCAAAGAAAAGAAAACCAACAATAAACTCAGTTGAATAATGTAATACATTTTTTAATTCATCAGTGGAATTAGTAGAAAAGTGTTTATTCTGAAAATAATAAATAAAAGTTTCTAATGTACTAAGCAGTATATGAACCTTCCCAGGTGGCTCAGTGGTAAAAAATCTGCCTGCCAGTGCAGGAGATGCAGGTTCGATCCCTCAGTCTAGAATATCCCCTGGAGAAGGAAATGGCAACCCATTCCAGTATTCTTGCCTGGGAAATTCCATGGACAGAGGAGACTGGCAGGCTACCATCTATATGGTCACAAAGAGTCAGACACGACTGAGCATGCATGCACACGTACTGAAGAATGAGGACAGAGTGCCCTACTAAGAATTTAGTAGAGAATGAGTTGCACTTTCCAAAGCCAGAATAATTTCTCTTTTCTTCTTATTTGTTCCTCAAGTCTATGATTCAAAACATAAGATTGTATGAATATCCATAGGTCTTCATTCACGTATTCAATAGTATTTATTAGGTTCTGTTAAATGCATAAGGAATTATGTTAGATATTTGGAAGAATAAAAAATAATTTTTAAAAAATTCAAGCGTTGGGGGGCACTGACTCTTCATGTAATGGAAAATCTAAGTTTAACCTCATTGTCAGCCATTCTATATCTAGAGGCTTGGATCTGATCCCTAGGTTGGGAAGATCCCCTAGAGGAGGGCATGGCAACCCACTCCAGTATTCTTGCCTGGAGAGTCCCATGGACAGAGGAACGTGGTGGGCTACAGTCCACTGCATCGCATAGTCAGACACGACTGAAGCGACTTAGCATATAGCACACTCTACATGTGTGGTTCTGCATTGGTGAACTGAATCAAGCACAGATAGTGTAGTACTGTAGGACATATTTACGGAGAAAACAATGTGCATCTATGTGGACCCTCACAGTTCAAACTCATATTGTTCAAGGGTCAACTATAATATTAACTAGCAATTACAGAGCTCTACATTGTAGGTGTATTTAATCCACACAACAAGTCTATGAAATAGGTAAAGTGATTTCCCTCAAATCACAGACGAGGAAATACAGACAGATAACGTAGGTTACTACGCCACAGTCACATAACTAAAACATGGCAGAGATAGAATTTGGATGTTCATAATTTGGCTCCATATCTTAGCTCTTAACCACCACAGTAACAGTGCTATGCTGGGTGATATAGAATATTATTTCAGTAACAAATAACTAATATTATCCCATTTTATAGAAAACATTGTGTCAGATGAAGAGAAGGAAGAAAATCTTCAATCTATGTTGGGGGAAATGAGAAATATGTATTTATATTTTCATCCCTGAAAACATAATTTGAAAGAAGTACTGGTAAATATATTCTGAGTTGAAGTCCATATTCATGCATTTTAATTAACTTTGAGTAGTTTGCAGTTTTTGAATTTTGTTTACTGCACCACCCCATTCCAGTGATTCATGAGGAGGGAGGGGCATGCTCTATGAGAAGAGCTAACCTGAGTTACCTCTGCGATCTTCCTTTACCATCTCCACTACCATTCACTACATTAGGGTGAAACTCCGTGCCACCGTTAGCTATGTCTACTACGTATTCTTCCTCAAGTTCTTTTTTAAGTACAGTATTTTTAGAGGTGCTGGAGAAGACTCTTGAGAGTCCTTTGGACAACAAGGAGATCAAACCAGTCAATCCTAAAGGAAATCAACCTTCAATATTCATCGGAAGGCCTGATGCTGAAGCTGGTCAATACATTGGTCAGTAAATGGTCAATGCATTGTATTGATCTATAAGTGGTCAGTACATTGACCATTTGATGGGAAGACCAACTCATTGGAAAAGATCCTGATTCTGGGATGACTAAAGGCAAGAGAAGTAGGGCATGACAGAGGGTGAGATGGTTAGACAGCATCACTGACTCAATGGACATGAGTTTGGCCAAACTCCAGGAGAGAGTGAAGGACAGGGAAACCTGGAGTGCTACACTCCACGGGGTCACAAAGAGTCAGACACGGCTTAGTGACTGAACAACAGCAACAAATTCTTTTTTAAGTACAGTATTTTTAAGTACTTTAAAGTAGAAGAACCCATGAAAAACTGCATTTTTTTTTCATCGTTAGCATTTTTTCAGTAATTTTTCTCCTAAATAAATCTTACATAAATGTTAATTTTGTACAAACTTTACACATTTTATTTTGTATAAAGTTCCAAATGAGCTGTGTGTGCTTATGTGTTTATTTCAAAATTATATGCTTTATAAATACAAATTTGCATCACAGGAACCAAATAACTCATTCCCAGATATTTTTTTCTTTATACTGATTTCTTAAGAATGAGCACAAACACAAAAAAAGTATTTACCACCCTCACCATTACCATTAATTGCATAATGTGAATCTCTTAGGATAGATTTGGGGCCAGTACTATATATTTAGAGACTAGGCCTTCAAAATTGGCCACAGGGAAATAAATCTAATCACAATATTCTTATCAGTGATACACACTCATTGAATTGTCAGTCCAAATCTATTGTTCTAATACAACTTGTTGATTATGAATATTTTTTCTGGGAAATAAATCTATCTTTCTGCAGCTTGTATGCTGTATGTCAAGTCAGATACAGGCCAAATGGTAATGTCTGGCAATGATCCCCAAACTGAAAAAAAAAATTGGGTATGCTTTGTCAACATATGTATTAGCATTAATTAAAAGGCATTTTATACAATATTAATATATTTGTATGGAAATACAGGCTTCTCTGGTGGCTCAGCAGCAAAGAATCCACTTGACAATGCAGGAGACATTGTTTTGCATTCCGATTTGTGGGTTGGAAAGATATCCTGGAGAAGGAAATGGCAACCCACTCCATTATTCTTGCCTGGGAAATCCCATAGATAAGTAGGGCTATATATAGTGCATGGGGTGGCAAAGTGTCAACACAACTTAGCAACTAAACAACAACAATGAAAATGGAAATATAAATTGAAAAAGTAAGTATGAATAGAAATCCTGGAAATGTTTTTCTCTTGCTCTCTAGGTCACATTTTCCTCGTTTGGAAGACCACCAACCTATAGGATTGCAATATTATAAGGTAACCTAATTTTCAGAACACTAAATATGAATCAGGTTTATCTTAATGATATACCTCCTTTCACACCCTGTTTTTATCTGTCCCTTTTCTCTTCTACCTGTATACATATACAAACATGTAATCTGAAGCATGTAGTTCTGATAAATCTACTTAGTTGGGATATCACAAATAGAAGTGATGATAGCTGAGAATAAGAACCTTGAGAGAAATGCATTGTATTAGCTCAGATCTAAATCATAAATTCATCTTAGTGGGGGTTCAGATTAACAAATGCTATATATTTAAATATTTGCATTGAAATAAAGTTGAGCCATCGGGAAATACATATAAGTATGAATATAACTGAAATACATATGATTAATGCATCAATTAGGTCAATAATGAAACCTGTTTTGGTGTGCTTTTGTTCATGTCTTTGATGCATTCCCATCAGGGCCTGTTTTAGGTTCAGTTGGATATTGCACCAGGAAAAGTCAGACATCCATCTTGAGCTGCATTAATTGTAAGTTGAGCGGATGGCTGCACATCTACAGTATCCTTTTTTTAATGTTGTCATGGGTGTCATCTCTGTTTCCAGCTTTTTGGTTTTATTGCAGTTTTATTTTCTGTAATTTTCTTGAAATGCGAAAGATATAGTTTTGCTGTGATAAATGAGATGGGGAACCCATAGCTCAGTCACTAGTTTGTTCATAGATTGACCATTGAATGTAAAGTATGTGATGCTAAGAACAATTTTGATGAGATCCATTGTTGAATGTGCAATGATTCATTCTTCTTTGTGAAGTTGCTATCTTTATGTCTTAGTTCTGTATCATTTTTCATGTTTCTCTCTCAATAAGTATCTGGAAGGACAGGAATCTTCCCAAAATACAACTTAGATTAAACTGAATGCAAGTGAGTGATATCCACTAAACATAGATATAATACATGTATGATCATATGTACATATTATATATGATTTAATTTATATATTTAAAATGTATGGTGTGATTTCTGTACAGAAACAATCCTGAATTTAACTTCTGTTCTCCTTTACTCAATCTTCCATGCCTGTATTTAGAGAATTTATCTTTGATAAACAATGTGAAATACAAAACTCAGATATATTATCTGATTTATTGTGATTTCATGAAAAAGGCACAGGTTTTCTAGAATGAAATACCCATTTATTAGTTTATTTGAATAATTAACTTCCTTCCAAAGAACAAGGTCACTGTTTCTATTCTCTAATTAACCTTCTTTAACAAATCTAACCTATTGATAGGAAGCCATCAATGCCAAGTTCTACAGTCAGAAAGAAGAAAAGAAAATGGGCCTACCTTAATCAGCTCATAAAAGGAAAAGTATTTTTTATTTCTTGACACATCATTGAGGCAACCAGGAATACTAGTATAGTTTAGAAGCAAATCAAAACAAAGTCACCAAAATCTACATCAAAGAATGTTTAGGCTATTTTTTTTTTTCTTCTAGAGTTTTAAGATCAGAACTCTTAGAGTTGAGTCTTTAATACATTTCAAGTTAATCTTTATGAGTGGTGTAAGAAATGGGTCATTTTTAAAATTTTTGATATGGGTCAAATTGATTTTTTTTTGTATGTGATTATCCAGTTTTCCCAGCACCATTTATGAAAATTATTCTTATTTTCCAATAAGTGCTCTTGCCTACCTTGTCAAATATCAGTTGATCATATATGCCAAGGTTTATTTCTGGGTTCTTGATTCTATACTATTGGTCCATGTGTTTTTATGCCAATAACATACCATTGGATTACTATACCATAATTTTTTTTTTTAATCATAAAATGTGATACCTCCAGCTTTGTTCTTCTTTCTCAAGATTGCTTTGCATCTTTGGGTCTTTCATTGTTCCATATGAATTTTAGGATTAATTCTTCTATTTCTGTAAAATATGCCATCAGAATTGCAACAGGAATTGCATTGAATCTGTATATCACTTTGGTTAGTATATATAATTTAACAATATTAATTCTTCTGATCGGATATGTTTCTGTTTCTTTCATCAAAATCTTATAGTTCTCATTACACAGGTCATTCACTTCCTTAAAGTTATTCCTAAGTATTTTGTTGTTGTAGATGTTATAAACGAGATTGTTTTCTTTACCCCTTTTCACATATTTCATTGTTAATGTATAGCAATGCAACTTTCTGTATGTTGATTTGGTTTTATAGGATTTATAGTAAATTTATGGGGTTGAGTTTGTTCTAATCTGTTGAATTAGTTCCAACAAGTTTTTAGTTTAACCTTTAGAATTTTCTGTATATAAGAACATATCTGCAAATAATGACAATTTTACTTCTTTCTTTTCCAACTCGGATGCCTTTTATCTCTTTATCCTATCTGATTGTTCTAGCTAGGACTTCCAGTGCTATGTTGAATAAGACTAGTGAGAGTCAGTATGCTTATCTTGTTCTTGATCTTAGAGGAAATGCATTTACATTTTCACTGTTGAATGATACTAGCTGTAAGTTTGTTGTATTACGGTGAGTTATGTACCTTATATGGAGAAGGCAATGGCACCCCACTCCAGTACTCTTGCCTGGAAAATCCCATGGATGGAGGAGCCTGGTGGGCTGCCGTCTATGGGGTCACTAAGAGTCGGACACGACTGAGTGACTAAACTGACTTCTGCATCAGTTAAGATGGTTGTATCATTTTTGTCTTTCACACTATTAAATGTGGTGTTTCATAGAATTGATTCTTGTATGTTGAACCTTTCTTGTCCCAGAAATAAATCCCGCTTGAAAATGGTGAACAATAGATTGTTTAATTTGATTTCTTATATTTTGCTGAAAATTTTTGTCGCTATATTCATCAGAGATATTAGTCTATAGTTTTCTTGTCTTTCGTGTGTGCATGCTAAGTCCCTTCAGTCTTGTCTGACTCTGTGTGACCCTATGGACTGTAGCCTGCAGGCTGCTCAGTCCATCCAATTCTGCAGATAAGAATACTGGAGTGGGTTGTCATGCCCTTCTCCAGGGCATCTTCCTGACCCAGGGATCAAATCCAATCTCATGTCTCTTGCATTGGCAGGCATGTTCTTTACCACTAGCGCCACCTAGGAAGCCCTTTTTTGTCTTCTGTTGTCCTTATCTGACTTTGATATCAGGAAAAATGCCAGTGTCATAAATGAATTTGAGAATGATCACTTCTCTTCAATTTTTTGGAAGAGTTTGAAAAGAATTGACATTAATTCTTCTTTAAATAGTTGGAAGAATCACCAGTGAAGCCATCTCATCCTAGGCTTTTCAGTATTGGGAAATTTTGTTTACTGATTCAATCTCCTTACTTATTATTCATCTGCTCATATTTTCTATTTCTTCAAGATTTAGTCGGTAGATTTTACATTTCTAGGAATTTATCTTTTATTCTAGGCCACCAATTTTTTCTGTATAATTATCAATAGTAGTCTCTTTTAATCTTTTAAATTTCTGTGGTATAGGTTGTAATGTCTCTTCTTTCACTCCTGACTTTATTTATTTGAGTCATTTTTTTAAAGTTACTTCAGCTGCTGAAAATCTGTGGATTTTTCTTTTTTTTCTTTTTGCCTGAAGGTGGCTCTAGCTCTCAAAGTTGTAGTTTTCTTTCATAGACCCTGGCCAGTTCTTTGCTAAACTTCTTGTCTATCAACCTTACTCTTGCTGCTATCCTCAGGAATGTGCACAAAAAGACAGAACATGTGGGTTTGGCACTCAGGCACTGGAAGTACCCACGGAACAATTGAGGGGATCCTTGAGTGAGGCTTGTCCAGTAGTTCATAGGCTGGCTTCATGCTGGAGTCCTGAATGCAGTCAGGAAGAACAGCATCCCTTAATGTTCTGATAGTCTTATCTGCCTTTTCCCCAGACTCCTCTCTCCCTGCAATAAGTGATCCTTCCTCAATACTCTAAGTACTAAGGGAGAGAAATAGGTTTCTCCAGAAATGTGCTGAACATTCGGAGAAACTGGGCATTCACTTACTTTCCTCTTGGTCACTGTGGACTAGCTCAGCTCCATGCTGAAGGAGGAGGTGGCACTGGCAAATTTCTTATTCTCCTCTCCAACGTGTCCAAGCTCATTTCTTACCTCCAAGTCAGAGTGCTGGATCTTTCCTTAGAAAACCTGGATTTCTACAAACATTCTCTCTCATCTGCGGCTGTCTGCCCAAATTAGCATAATCTAGATGCTCCCCGGTCATAGTCAAGAGGGACTGAAACAATTCCTAGACACGTCCCATTTCCACATACCATACCAGGGTCTGTCTGCCTATTTTTTGATGCATGAAAGTGAAAGTGAAAGTAGGGCTTCCCTGGTGGCTCAGGTGGTAAAGAATCTGCCTGCAATGTGAGAGACCTGGGTTCGATCTCTGGGTCAGAAAGATCCCCTGGAGAAAAGAATGGGAACCCATGCCAGTATTCTTTCCTGGAGAATTCTATGGACAGAGGAGCCTGGCAGAGTGCAGTCCATGGGGTCACAAAGAGTCAGACACATTGAGCATCTGTTCATGTGTTGCATGAGTAGAGGAGATTCCTCCCAGTTCCTTTGGCATACGGTACCAGATCCCACAACTCCTGCAGATAAATTTGTTCTTTGATGGATACTGGTTTTCAGCTCATGACAGTGGGGCAAAAAGAAAGGACATCTTATACTGACATCAGTCCCATTATCCAAGTTTCCTGATAAAGATGATGGATAGGCTGAAATTGTAGAGCAATTTTCAACTTTCATGTCTTGACACATTCAATTGTTAATGATGAGAGTTTTTGAAGGATTAAGATAGTAGAAAACTTACAGGCTCCTATATGTGTTTTTGACTCTGTTTCTTTAGCACCTTGCTTCAAATAGTCACTTACTCTGTCCATCTCAAATATCCACTCTCATGGTTAGGTATTAACCTAAGTTAATACTTTGGAATTTTCTTAAGGCTTTCCTGGGCATATGCACAGCCTTGCACAGAAGTATGACCTTCTAGATGTCCAGACTTTATTGAAATTTTTGGCTGTGAGACATCTTAGCTCCCCGCCCAAGGATCAAATCTTCACTCTCTGCATTGAAAGGTGAGGTCTTAACCACTGAATTACCAGGAAAGTCTCATATATTGGTGTTTTTAAAAGGCCCTATGGATGTCTAACCCCATATTTTCCTCTTAAGTTCTTGACCAGTGCTTACTCCAACTTATATCAGCTCCTCAGGCAACTGTGAAGTTAAATAATCACCACTGATTGTTTCACAAAAAGTCCTGGTGACAAGGTTATTACTTCTTGAGCACTGAATCAGGTCAAATAACACAAATCCTTTGAACAGAAATTTTTTCACAAAGCTGCTAAATGAGGTTCAGAAGTAACAATCTTTAGAACATACATTTGGGGGGAAAACACAAAGCCTTCTGCTTTATCCAGCAGTTGTTAGGCTCTAGTTTTCACTATGTTTACGATGCTGAAGATTCTGAAGTTCACTGCACCACTTAAGAAAAGGGATAGAGTAATGGAGGAAGTTAAAATAACATCAGCGTTGCTGTTCTTACCAATATTCAGGAGGCTCTTTAAAAATAGCACTTCAAATTGTAGAAACCCTTTGCTTAATCTCAGAGTTCTGAAAAAGTTGATTTTGTTGATTTTTATAAGCTTTCTCATTGCTTTTGTGGTAATGTGAGTTTTTGAAGGTCCTTGTTCCACCATTCTTTAAGTGTTCCACTTTTTACAAAGAAATTTGTAAATTTCTTAATCCCAAATTTAGAAACATGAATAGATACATTGAAATGCACAAAAATATTAATAATTTGATAAAATCTTTTTCCTCCAATAATTATATGCATGACTTCCAAGTCACTGAAGCCCATTATTGAAAGTCAGTCCACTTTGCAGCAATTTACCTATTATTTAAATACTTTGTAAAATATATCATTATAATTTTCCAGTTGATCTTCTACACTGAGCTCTAATATTATCTTCCTAGATCTTAAAGTTTTCATTTTAACTCATAGCTTAAAACTTTTCCATATATATATATGATTCAGATGTGATTCATATATATGTGAGTCATATAAATACACCATTTGTAAGAACATATATCATTTTCAATATTCTTAAAGATAGTAAGGCAGTACATGGTTTTTTGCTAAATTTTCTGTATATTTTACCAACAGTTTTTTTATTATATATATGACAATTTATAATGGATAATAAACCAAATTTATAAAGCTTTATATTTAGCTTGATATCTTTGATTCTGACCGAATGGGTTAACTGAAATATATTAGTTAGATAAACATGAAGATATTTGAGACCTTCGGCAGCATTTTACATATATATCTATATTGAAATTTATCATGTCATCTCTACATTCTTAAGGTTCTAAAATTATAGTAAAAATAGTCAGTTTTGGGCATAGGAACCAATAAAATTTATATACTTTAAATGTTGACTATAAAGTAAATATAGTGGTAGGAACATTTATAAAGATTGCCTTAGGGGGAATTTCCTTGCAGTCCAATGGTTAGGACTCCATGTTTCCACTGCTAGGGGCCTGGGTTCTGTCTCTAGTTAGAGAACTGAGAGCCTGCAAGCTGCGTGGCATGATAAATAAGCAAATGAATCAGGAAACAAATAAATAAAAAGCAGAGACTTGAGAATTAGAAAAAAAGATTATCTTGTATATCTGATCCATTATTTTATAGTGCCTTTAGTCAGGAAGAGAGACTATAGGATATAACAGTTTTTTTAATGACCTAACCTACACCTTTTTAATTCAAATTTCCCTCATTAACCTTAGAGAACACGTATTTAGTTTCCCTCCTTTAAAAATCTTCCATCTATCCAAAGCAAAAACAATACCCAGTTGTGGATCTGACTGGTGATTGATAGAAGCAAGATCCGATGCTGTAAAGAGTAATATTGCATAGGAACCTGGAATGTCAAGTCCATGAATCAAGGCAAATTGGAAGTGGTCAAACAGGAGATTGGCAAGAGTGAATGTCAACATTATAGGAATCAGCGAACTCAAATGGACTGGAATGGGTGGATTTAACTCAGATGACCGTTATATCTACTACTGTGGGCAGGAATCCCTCAGAAGAAATGGAGTAGCCATCATGGTCAACAAAAGAGTCCGAAATGCAGTACTTGGATGCAATCTCAAAAAAGGACAAATGATCTCTGTCCATTTCCAAGGCAAACCATTCAATATCACAGTTATCCAAGTCTACGCCCCAACCAATAACACTGAAGAAACTGAAGATGAATGGTTTTATGAGACCTACAAGACCTTTTAGAACTAACACCCAAAAAAGTTGTCCTTTTCATTATAGGGGACTGGAATGCAAAAGTAGGAATTCAGTAAACACCTGGAGTAACAGGCAAATTTGGCCTTGGGATGCAGAATGAAGCAGAGCAAAGACTAATAGAGTTTTGCCAAGAAAGTGCACTGGTCATAGCAAACACCTTATTCCAACAACACAAGAGAAGACTCTACCCATGGACATCACCAGATGGTCAACACCGAAATCAGACTGATGATATTCTTTGCAGCCAAAGATGGAGAAGCTCTATACAGTCAACAAAAACAAGACCAGGAGCTGACTGTGGCTCAGATCATGAACTCCTTGTTGCCATATTCAGACTCAAATTGAAGAAAATAGGGAAAACCGCTAGACCATTCAGGTATGACCTAAATCAAATCCCTTATGATTATACAGTGAGAAATAGATTTAAAGGCCTAGATCTGATGGATAGAATGCCTGATGAACTATGGAATGAAGTTCGTGACATTGTGCAGGAGACAGGGATCAAGACCATCTCCATGGAAAAGATATGCAAAAAAGCAAAATGGCTGTCTGGAGAGGCCTTACAAATAGCTGTGAAGAGAAGAGAGGAAAAAAGCAAAGGAGAAAAGGAAAGATATAGGCATCTAAATGCAGGGTTCCAAAGAATAGAAAGAAAAGATAAGAAAGCCTTCTTCAGCAATCAATGCAAAGAAATAGAGGAAAACAACAGAATGGGAAAGACTAGAGATCTCTTCAAGAAAATTAGAGATACCAAGAGAACATTTCATGCAAAGATGGGCTCGATAAAGACAGAAATGGTGTGGACCTAACAGAAGCAGAAGATATTAAGAAGAGGTGGCAAGAATACATGGAAGAACTGTACAAAAAAGATCTTCATGACCCAGATAGTCATGATGATGTGATGATCACTAATCTAGAACGAGACATCTTGGAATGTGAAGTCAAGTGGGCCTTAGAAAGCATCACTACGAACAAAGCTAGTGGAGGTGATGGAATTTCAGTTGAGCAGTTTCAAGTCCTGAAAGATGATGCTGTGAAAGTGCTGCACTCAATATGCAAGCAAATTTGGAAAACTCAGCAGTGGCTACAGGACTGGAAAAGGTCAGTTTTCATTCCAATTCCAACAAAAGGCAATGCCAAAGAATGCTCAAACTACAGCACAATTGTACTCATCTCACACGCTAGTAAAGTAATGCTCAAAATTCTCCAAGCCAGGCTTCAGCAATATGTGAACCATGAACTCCCTGATGTTCAGGCTGGTTTTAGAAAAGGCAGAGGAACCAGAGATCAAATTGCCAACATCAATGGATAATGGAAAAAGGAAGAGAGTTCCAGAAAAACATATATTTCTGCTTTATTGACTATGCCAAAGCCTTTGACTGTGTGGATCACAAGAAACTGTGGAAAATTCTCAAAGAGATGGGAATGCCAGACCACCTGATCTGCCTCTTGAGAAATCTGTATGCAGGCCAGGAAGCAACAGTTAGAAGTGGACATGGAACAACAGACTGGTTCCAAATAGGAAAAGGAGTCCGTCAAGGCTGTATATTGTCACCCTGCTTATTTAACTTCTATGCAGAGTACATCATGAGAAACGCTGGACTGGAAGAATCACAAGCTGGAATCAAGATTGCTGGGAGAAATATCAATAACCTCAGATATGCAGATGACACCACCCATATGGCAGAAATTGAAGAGGAGCTAAAAAGCCTCTTGATGAATGTGAAAGAGGAGAGCAAAAACGTTGGCTTAAAGATCAACATTCAGAAAATGAAGATCATGGCATCTGGTCCCATCACTTCATGGGAATTAGACAGGGAAACAGTGGAAACAGTGTCAGACTTTATTTTGGGGGGCTCCAAAATCACTGCAGATGGTGATTGCAGCCATGAAAAGACACTTACTCCTTGGAAGGAAAGTTATGACCAACCTAGATAGTATATTCAAAAGCAGAAACATTACTTTTCTGACTAAGGTCCATCTAGTCAAGACTATGGTTTTTCCTGTGGTCATGTATGGATGTGAGAGTTGGACTGTGAAGAAAGCTGAGTGCTGAAGAATTGATGCTTTTGAACTGTGGTGTTGGAGAAGACTCTTGAGAGTTTCTTGGACTGCAAGGAGATCCAATCAGTCCAGATTGAAGTAGATCAACCCTGGGGTTTCTTTGGAAGGAATGATGCTAAAGCTGAAACTCCAGTACTTTGGCCACCTCATGTGAAGAGTTGACTCATTGGAAAAGACTCTGATGCTAGGAGGGATTGGGGGCAGAAGGAGAAGGGGACGACCGAGGATGAGATGGCTGGAGGGCATCACTGACTCGAAGGACGTGAGTCTGAGTGAACTCCGGGAGTTGGTGATGGACAGGGAGGCCTGGCGTGCTGCAATTAATGGGGTCGCAAAGAGTCGGACACGACTGAGTAACTGAACTGAACTGAACTGTTGACTTGGCTTATTTTCACTATCTTCAACTTCTCCTTCTTAACCTGAACAACAACGTCACTTTAAATCCTTTGCACATGTAATTTTTCCTAGATTGATAATCAGTTCATGGTTCTTTAGTTTCAAAAAATTAACTACTCACCAATATAACTATTCGATAGTGGTATTATAAATATTTTTAACATTAACAGCCATTAATTTATATCAGTAAACTGATTATCATATTAACTTTTACTTATATTCAATATTTCTTATTATTTATAAGTTTAAGAAGGTTAAAATATTGCTTGGAATATGACTAATGTGGTGGTATATTTTATTCTAATATAGTGTATATGCCCAAATGTTAAGATATTTGTTGCTGAGTTGAAGACATTGGATTATTTCTGAATTATTACTCTTCAGAGTCAAGAGCATATATGATATATGTAATTAGAATAATATCAATATTATTGAAAACTTTATCAGACTGAAGTATAAGTTTAACTGAGTCTCAAGAAAGAGGCATTATGTTTCAGGTACAAAGGACTGCTTCTTGGATTCACTCAGTGGTAACTGGTGATAAAACAGATGGTAATCTGAGATATGCATACATTCAAAGTTGCTGAATGAAAATATCCAAGAGAATATTCTCATCTGCCAACTTAAACAGAAATGGGCTTCCCAGGTGGCTCAAATGGTAAAGAATCTGTCTGCAGTGTGGGAGACCTGGGTTCTACCCCTGGGATAGGAAGATCCCCTGGAAAAGGACATGGCAACCCACTCTAGTATTCTTGCCTGGAAAATTCCATGGACAAAAGAGCTGGGTGGGCTACAGTCCATGGAGTCACAAAGAGTCAGACCTGACTGAGTGAGTAACAGTTTCCCTTTCAATGGGAAGAATGGCAGGTGTGAAGTAGTTCTCTAAACTGAATGCTGCAGTCACATTCTGGCAAAAAGCCTTAAATAACACAGTTCAAGAATACACACTGTAAATGCACTGTTTAGGCAGCATAGATTTCATATGTCCATTTCATGTACACACTTCAAAAGAACAGGTACACGAGATGCTCTAACAAATAGCAAATGGAATTTTAGCTTTCTGAGTGACTCAGTGGTAAAGAACCTGCCTGCCAATGTAGGAGATGCAGATTGCAACCCCAGTTGGGGAAGATCCCCTGGGGAATAAATTGGCAACCCACTGGACTATTCTTGCCCGGAAATTCCCATGGACAGAGGAGCCTGGTGGGCTGCAGTCCATGGGATTTCAAAAGAGTCAGAGACAACTGAAGTGACTTAGCACATGCATGCATAGGCTCTCATAAGAACTATCCAGGAGGCACAATTTGAACTTAATAGTATGATATCCTAACTTTGTGATAATAATGTGATAATATCACTTAAAATAAGTGAGTTTATCAAAGGTTTTTCTTTCTTCTGTACTTTTGGTTAGCAACCCCTCTTCAATATTTAATGCATATAGAACAACATCACAATATGTAATAAATATTCGGTTATTTAACTTACTCCAGCATTTTATTTTAAATTCCTGCCAATGGTAGTCTATTTTCTATACCACCAACAATTAGCATAGTATATTACATTCAAATGTCACTAGATTATGCCAGTTGAATAAGTGATTTTGTACAGATTTTTAGATTTAATGCTCGTATGCATTCTGAGTATTAAATTGCTAAGTTGGGTTTATTTTGTGATTGACCATTTCCAATCCAACTATTTGCTTTCATGTTAGTAATCAAGCTATCACATTTATCTTACTTCAGATAGCATAAGGTATTTTGGCAGAAAAACTTTATATAGATCCCATAGACTAAACTGAATCAATAAAACACATCAGCCACTAACTTCCTATCACAAGTATCTGAGGTATCCAAGGTGTGTTCAGCAAGTCTGAACATCTTACAAATCCTTTCTTGGTTTAGCATTTCAACTTCAACTCTTTTAATATGTAATATTAGGTAATATGCAATAAATATTAAATATCATTTAATATGTAATAAAATATGTAATATCTTTTATTAACTGCCCATGGCAACCCTCTTCAGTATTCTTGCCTGGAGAATCCCCATGGGCAGAGGATCCTGGTGGGCTACAGTTCATAGGGTCACAAAGAGTCAGACGACTGAAGCGATAGCATGTGCAGGTAATGTGCCAGTGATCTCTTCCCAATAAACACCATAATAGCCCATCACTCATAGAAACATTGGGTTCCTGTATTTCTCTAAATGACTTTCTCTGTATAGTCCAATTAATATTCTATAACTGTAATAGACACTTATTCTAAATATTGGGGGGGAAAAAAAAAAACAACACTTGTATTTGTACAATGCTCAACCATTGTAAATCCTGCATGTTTTGATTTAATCAAACCTCCAGTGTGCCAGTGGTGTTAGAAATAATGGAGGGTAGTTGATCATTGTATATAACTGAATCAACCAAACTCGGCAATTTATGGACTAGAAGAAAGATGAAATAGAGGTCGGTGAGGACTTGAGACTTTGAGAATGATGGCACAACAGAATAAGAAAAGATGTGAAAGTGAAAGTGAAGTCGCTCAGTCGTATCTAACTCTTTGTGACCCCATGGACTGTAGCCTACCAGGCTCCTCCATCTGTGGACTTCTCCAGGCAAGAGTACCCAAGTGGGTTGCCATTTGAGGAACATACTAATTTGATAAATAGGAGGTTTTAGTGTATAAAAGGTGAATCAAGCAGCTCCTGGTGCATTAGTAAAGCTCTGACAATCAGACATCTAACTAGAAATTAAGATAAAAGTTGTCAATACATCACAGAATTAAATTTGAGAATCATTCTTATAGATGTGAGAACTGAGCAGAATAGTAAAGTGAAAACTTTAGACACACAATGAGGGGACTAAGCTGACATAGTCAAGATGATATTAGGAAATAAATTGTGTTTAAAACCAGGCACCCTCTGATTCACCACTCAAAAATATGTGTGAATAAATAATAAAATATGAAAAAGAATGAATTTGAGTCAGTTCTAATAAGGTGGATGAACCTAGAGCCTGTTATACAGAGTGAGGCAAATCAGAAATAGAAAAAACATTATTATATATTAATGCATACATATGGAATCTAGAAAAATGGCAGTGAAGGATGAAAATGCAGATATAGAAAATAGACTTGTGGGCACAGTGGAGGAAGGAAAGAGTGGGATGAGTGGATAAAGTAGCATCAACATATATACACTACTATGTGTATAACAGATTGCTAGTGAGAAGTTGCTGTATAACACAGGGAGCCCATGCTGGTGCTCTGTGATGACCTAGAGGGGTGTGATGCAGGGAGAGGAGGGAGGCTCACGAGGGAGGTGATATATGTATAATTATGATTAATTTGCATTGCTGTGTAGCAGAAACTAACACAATATTGTAAAATAATTTTATCCCAATTAAAAAAAATTAAAAAATACAAAAATTTGTTCAATACTTAGCCCCAAATTAAACCCTAACATATATGGTCAACTAATTTTTGATAAAAGAGCCAGAAATATACAATGGAGAAAGGATAGATTCTTCAACAAATAATGTTGTGAAAACTCGATAGCCACATGCAGAAAAATGAGATTGGACCTCCATCTTATACTATGCATGAAAATTAACTCAAAATAGGTCAGATAATTAAACAAAAACCTGAAACCATAAAACTAAAAGAAAACAGGGGTGGAGCTCCTGTACATTTGTCTTGGCAATGATTTTTTTGGATATAACACCAAGAATACAAACAACATCAAAAAGAAAATCAACAAGTTGGACTACAACAAACTTAAAACTTTCTGGACAACAAAAGAAACAATCAACAAAATGAAAAGGCAGTGTAAAGTATGAGAAAAATGTTTGCAAATGATACATTGAATAAGGAGTTAATACTCCAAATATTTAAAGAACTCATGCAACTCAATAACAAACAAGCAAAACCAAAAAACTACAACAGCCTGATTAAAAAATGGGCAGAGAAACTAAAAAGACATTTTTTCTCAAGGAGACAATGAAATGGCCAACAGGTACAGGAAAAGATGCTCAACATTACTAATCATCAGGGAAATGCAAATCAAATCACAATGAGGCGTCACTTCACACCTGTAAGAAAGGCTATCATCAAAAATACAAGGGATAATAAGTGTCAGCAAAGATGTGGAGAAAAAGGGACCCTTATATACCATTGGCCATTGATGGAATAAGTGGTTCAGCAACTATGGTGAACAGAATAAAGGTTTCTTGCAAAACTAAAAATAGAAATTTCACAAAATTGAGCAATCCCACTTCTAGGTATGTATCTGAGTACCCTTTAGCAGGTGAATGAACAACTGTGATTATATATCCAGATAATGGAATACCACTCACAAAATAAAAGTGACCATACTATTGATACACAAAACACCTTGGATGAATCTCGAGGATATTATGCTGAATGACAGAAACTAAACTTAAAAGGTTACATGCTGTATGACAGTTTATGTGACATCCTGAAAAAGGCAACTCTACAGGAATGCAAAGTAAGTAGGTTTTTGCTAGAGAATGGAGGTGATAGAGGTATATCTGCAAAGGAGTAGCATGAAGAGTTTGGGGGAGACGTGGTAAAACTTTGCTATGTTCTGACAGCAGGTATACAAACTGTTATGTGTGATGAAGTTCTCAGGACTATGCATGCGTGCTTGGTCACTCAGCTGTATACACCTCTTTGGGATCCTATGGACTGCAGCCCGCCAGGCTCCTCGTACATGGGATTCTTCAGGCAAGAATACTGGCGTGGGCTGCCATTTCCTCTTCCAGGGGATTCTCCCCACTCAGGGATTGAACCTGAATGCCTCGTATCCCCTGCTTTGGCAGACATATTCCTTACCATTGAGTTACGTGGATGCCCTCTCAGGTCCATATGTGCAAAGAAAAATACAGTAAATTTTATTGTATGTAAAATATATATGCAAAGACACTGTGTGGTATTATAAACCACATCGCATTTAAACTTTATCCCATATATGACCAAACTAAGACCTTGATAATACACCCAGAATTATACAATCATATAAAAGTAAGACAGACTTCCTTCAAACTTGTGATTGATCTTAAATACTGGAAGAAGCACGAGGCTTCCTAACCCTAGAACAAATTATATTTTCCCTGTACTGTGTTACTTTAGGTCATGAAAAAGAGTAGTTCATTATTTACCAAGTAATTCTTTAACAAGGTTTATTGTAAATGGTAAGTCCTCAAGTAATCTGTAAGTTGAAAGATGAATTAAACTTATCTTGGCATCTCAACTGTCACCCAAAACATACCATCAGATTTTTCAGCTTATTTCTTATCAATGAGCTGCAAAAATAGATGAACCTTTCTGTGAAGTTCTGATTGATCATAAATGTTGGAACAATCTGAGGAAAGTAGAAGAATGAGGCAATTGGAAATACCTCCACATCGCTAGGATTTGCCAAATGCTGAGTCAAAGATTCATGAGGGAAGAAATCATTTGCTTCCTGCTCATGATTTGAGTCATCTCCTGCTCACTCAGCCATTTCAAAGAAGGAATTGCAACAACTGGAGCCACAGAGCAGTTGGAAGTCACAGTTTATCTTTGGGTGGTTAAAAATCAATTGTAGTGAAAAAGAAACAAGGACAAATAGAAAGTCCTGGCCTGGCCAAATAGCAGCAGCAAATAGCAGTTTTAAAATGTTGTTGGCAAGGAATGAAAAAAATACAAACAAGACAGAGAGTGAGGACTACTGAAAAGCAGATATAGAGGCAGAGAAAATAAAAACAAATTGACAATTAAAATATTTAATTATAGCTCAATTAAAAATATCCAGGCAAGCCTCCTGGGAAGAGACAAAGTAAAATTGTATTGTTTATGTTCAGAACAGCTTGGATTGAGAAAAATATCAGATTTTAAAAGAAAACAAATCTAAACTATTTCATTAAATTGCTTTAGCAGTTTTCAATTAAAAAAAAAATACAACAAGCTTCACTAACCAATTTAATTATACTATGAATGAGAGCAGCTTGGAACTTTAACATGACTGTCTACTTGTATTCAAACAAAACTGAAAATAAAGAATAACAGTGCTAAAAAAAATCTATCTTTCATTTGCAATTTTCAAAATAGCATATAGTATATTTAATGTCTTTCCCTAAATATTAGTCTACCTCTCTAGGTATTAATATATTATCTTCAGTTCAGTTCAGTTCTGTCACTCAGTAGTGTCCGACTCTTGGCTGCCCCATGGACTGCAGCACGCCAGGCCTCCCTGTCCAACACCAACTCCCAGAGCTCACTTGAACTCAGGTCCATCGAGTCAGTGATGCCATCTAACCACCTCATCCTCTGTCATCCCCTTCTCCTCCTGCCTTCAATCTTTCCCAGCATCAGGGTCTTTTCCAGTGAGTCAGTCAGTTCTCATCAGGTGGCCAAATATTGGAGTTTCAGCTTCAGCATCAGTCCTTCAAATGAATATTCAGAACTGATTTCCTTTAGGATTGACTGGTTTGATTTCCTTGCAGTTCAAGGGGCTCTCAAGAGTCTTATCTAACACCACAGTTCAAAAACATCAATTCTTTGGTGCTCAGATTAATATATAACCTTAGTTTAGTTTTTAAAATATAGAAAGTAAGCTAAGATGTAAGCTCTCTAAGCTTAGGGATCTTTCCTCTGTTCACTGATACATCCCACATATCTTAAACACTACCTGGCACACACAATATGTATTTTAAAAATAGTTCATGGGGAAGTATATTTGGTGAACAGTAGATGTTCTAAGGATGCACTGTACTCTAAGCTTAAATGTCTCTTCTTTTTCTGATAATTGGTAGCACTAAGTTCTTCTACAAAATCTTAACTAAAAATGATAGGTAGAACATTTTTAAACATTCTGAATATTATTTAGGGCATCTATAATAGTAAGACATCAATAAACCAATATCTAATTGAAGATAGAAATTCAGAAGGATAAATAAAACACTGTAGGCTCTTTTGCCTTGAAAGCATGTGTAACTTATACCATTAAACTCTTAACGGACTTGCCCAGTGGCAAGAATTCACCTGAAATGCAGGAGACCCAGGAAAACCAAGTTTGATCCCTGGGTCAGAAAGATCCCCTGGAGGAAAGCATGGCAACCCACTACCGTATTCTTTCCAGGATAATCCCACGGAGAGAGGAGCCTGGTGGGCTACAGTCCATGGAGTTGCAAAGAGTTGGACATAACTGAGCACACACACACACACACACACACACAGGTACAAAAACTGAAAACAAAGTCAAGGGAAAGTAATAAGAAATTCTTTCTCCACTAATTTGGGACTCTGAAGGACTCTCATGTTAGGGAGAATTTGAAGTAAATTCATACTTACTAATCTATTAGCCCAATAGAGTTTATGAATGATATTAATTGACAGACTAAAGAACTAAAATAAATCCCAAGCAAGATGAAAGAGAAAGGGAGAGAGGGAAAGGGAAAAAAGAAAGGGAGTGAGGATGGGAGGAAAGGAGAAAGGAATTATAACCTGGACATATCACAGAGAAATTGCAGGATAGCAAAGAATAACAGAAGATGTCGATATCAGCCACAGAGTAAAGAGAGTAATTTCTTACCTTTCATGGAGTAATAAGTAGACTGTTTAGCCACTAGTTTTTAGTCGTGTCTCACTCTTTGCAACCCCAAGGACTGTAGACACCAGGCTCCTCTGTCCATGGGATTTCTCAGCCGAGAATACTGGAGTGGGTTGCCATTTCCTTCTCCAAGGGATCTTCCCAACCTGGGGATCAAACCCACATCTTCTTCAAGTAGATTTTTACCACTGAGCCACCCGAGGAGCTCTAATTAGTAGATGGACACTACAAATTGAGTATAGCAATATGAAAAATTTTTCATTGTATTTTTATTAAATTTAGCTGAATTTCAGATGATCAAAAATTCAAGATTCACTTAACATTCGAAATCAACCAAGGAAAATCACCCCATTAACAAATTAAAGGGAAGGAAAAACTATAAGTTCATTTTAATAAATACAGAGAAAGCACTTGGTAAAATTCCTCTTGATTTGGTGGAACATAGATATTTGTTTTACAATCAATCTTTATATACTTCAATATGAATTATGTTTCTTAAAAAATCATTGAAATAACCAGGAATACCTGGGTTGATATTCTGGTTTTGCAGTTAACTATCTCTGTTACTGTAATAACAGTAAACTCTTAAATGCTGCTTAACATGTGCTGTCTTTTAGTCACTTTCAGTATATTAACTTAATTAATTTCTCCTTAAATATAAGATAAATATATTGTACAGCATTTACAAATGAAAGATCTGAGTTACAGACTGTTTATATGCATGGTACCTTTTACAGAGGTAAGTGGTAACTTTTAAATACATACTCGATCCTTCATAAGAGCTCTAGCACTGTTCCATCTAATTCATCTTTCTGAGCAGTTAGTGTGAGATATTAGTGCCCACCTCTAGGTGCTTTTGAACTGTGGGTTGGAGAAGACTCTTGAGAGTCCCTTGGACTGCAAGGAGATCCAACCAGTCCATCCTAAAGGAGATCAGTCCTGGGTGCTCAGTTGAGGGACTGATGTTGAAGCTGAAACTCCAATACTTTGACCACCTGATGAGAAGAGCTGACTCATTTGAAAAGACCCTGATGCTGGGAAAGATTGAGGGCAGAAGGAGAAGGGGACGGCAGAAGATGAGATGGTTGGATGGCATCACCGACTTGATGGACATGTGTTTGGGTGGACTCCGGGTTGGTGATGGACAGGGAATCCTGGCATGCTGTGGTTCATGGGGTCACAAAGAGTTGGACAGGACTGAACGACTAAACTGAACTAGAGTTATATAAGAGGATTAAATAAGATAATATTTGTAAAGCCTACAGCACACTGTCTAATCAACACAGTAACTACTGATAAGTAAGCACTTGAGATATAAAGAATTACTTGCCCAATCCGTGACACTGATTTCTGAGCACTTCACTTCCTGTTGAAATTTCAGGTTAATATACATGATATAATTAGCAAATAAAGCAGATATTATTTTCTATTAAAATGGATGACAGTCATAGAATCAAAATAATGATAACGTTTTAAACTAAATGTGCCTCTATCTTTAGTTTCTTAAGGAGGCTCCATATTGTTTTCCATACTGGCTGTATCAATTTATATTCCCATCAGCAGTGTAGCAGGATTCCCTTTTCTCCACACCCTCTTCAACATTTATTGTTTGTAGATATTTAAATAATGGCCATTCTTACTGATGTGAGGTGATATCTCACTGTGGTTTTAATTTGCATTTTTCTAATAGATTTGTGACGGTGAACATTTTGTGTGTGCCTCTGGGCCATCTGTATGTCTTCTTTGGAGAACAGTCTATTTAGGTCTTCTGCCCAATTTTTGTTTGTTTGTTTTTAATTGAGCCACATGAGGTGTTTGTAAATTTTGGAGACCAATCCCTTGTTGGTCACATCATTGTAAATATTTGCTCCCATCCCATGGGTTTTCTTTTCACTTTGTTTGTGGATTTTTTCACTGTACAAAGGCTTTTGAGTATAATTAGGTCCCATTGGTTTATTTTTATTTCCATTAATCTAGGAGATGGAACAAAAAAGATATTGCTGAGATTTATGTCAAAGAGTGATTTGCCTAATTTTTTCTCTAAGAGCTTTCCAGTATCCAGTCCGACATTAAGATCTTTTGTCCATTTTGAGTTTACTTTTGTCTATAGTGTTAAAGTACTAAAAATAGAGCTACGGCATGATCCAGCAATCCCACTCCTGCACATACATCCAGAGAAACACATGGTTCAAAAAGATACATGCACCCCAATGTTCACTGTAGTGCTGTTTACAACAGCCAAGACATGGAAGCAACCTAAATATCTATTGACAGATGAGTGATAAGGAAGATGTGGTACACGTATACAACAGACTATTACTCAACCATTGAAAAGAATGAAATAATATCATTTGCAGCAACATAGATGGCCGTCAGACAAAGACTAATAAAATATGATATTGCTTATATGCAGAATCTAAAAAAATATGATACAAATAAACTTATTTACAAAACAGAAACAGACTCACAGTCTTAGAGAATGAATTTATGGTTACCAGAGGGAAATAAAGAAAGAAAGTGAAGTCGCTCAGTTGTGTCCAACTCTCTGCGACCAACTCTCTGCGACCCCATGGACTGCAGCCTACCAGGCTCCTCCCTCCATGGGATTCTCCAGGCAAGAGTACTGGAGTAGGTTACCATTTCCTTCTCCAGGGGATCTTCCTGACCCAGGGATTGAACCCGGGTCTCCTGCATTCCAGGCTGACGCTTTAACCTCTGAGCCACCAGGGAAGCTTACCAGAGGGAAAGAGTGGGGGTATAGATTGAAGGTTTGGGATTAACATGTACATACTGCTATATTTAAAATATGTAACAAGCAAGGACTTACTGTATAGCACAGGGAACTCTGCTTAATATTCTGTAGTAACCTAAATGGGAAAAGGATTGAAAAGGAATATATATATATATATATATATATATGTATTATAAATAAGTATGTATATGTTAGTTGCTCAATTGTGTCTGACTTTTTGTGACCCATGGACTGTAGCCCACCAAGCTCCTCTTTCTGTGGAATCTTCTGGGCAAGAATATGGTAGTGAGTTGTCATTTCCTTCTCCAAGTGATCTTCCTGACCCAGGGATAGAACCGAGGTCTCCTGCCTTGCAGGAAGATTCTTTACCATCTGAGCCACCAGGAAAGCTATCAGCTTGGTTCAGTTCAGTTCAGTTGCTCAGTCGTTCGACTTTTTGTGACCTCATGGACTGTAGCACTCCTGGCCTCCCTATCCATCACCAACTCCTGGAACTTGCTCAAACTCATGTCCATTGAGTCAGTGATGCCATCCAACCTCTCATCCTCTGTTGTCCCCTTCTCCTCCTGCCTTCAGTCTTTCCTAGCATCAGGGTCTCTTCCAATGAGTCAGTTCTTCACATCAGGTAGCCAAAGTATTGGATCTTTGGCTTCAGCATCGGTTGTTCCAATGAATATTCAGGACTGATTTCCTTTAGGATTGACTGGTTTGATCTCCTTGTAGTCCAAGGGACTCTCAAGAGTCTCCAATACCACAGTTCAAAAGCATCAATTCTTCAGTGCTCAGCTTTATTTATGGTCCAACTGTCACATCCTTACATGACTACTGGAAAAACCATAGCTTTGGCTAGACAGATCTTTGTCAGAAAGCTATAAGTGAATATAAATATGTATGTATAAATGAATCACTTTGATGTACACCTGAAATTAACACATGGTTAACTACACTCTGATATCAAATTTTAAAAATTTAAGTAAAAATAATCTCTTCCCATATCACCTATGTTTGGAATCTAGAAGTACAACAAACTAGCACATATTGCAAACAAATAAAAAAAGCAGACTCACACATATAGAGAGCAAACTAGTGGTTACCAGTGAGGAGAGGGAAGAGGGGAGGGGCAATATAGAGATAGATAGAAGAGTAGGAGTAGGGAGTACAAACTATTCTGTGTAAAATATGCTACAAGGATATATTAGACAACACTGATTATAGCCAATACTTTATAACAACTATAAGTAGAATATAATCTTTAAAAACTGTGAATCACTATATTGCATACAGCAACTATACTTCATTTTTAAAAATTTAAAATAAAATAAAAATAAAATTTTAAAATAAATGTGTACTTTTTTCCTATTACAGTATTCTTGCCTGGGAGATCTCACAGACAGAGGAGACTGGTGGGCTCCAGTCACTGGTGTAGCAAAACAGACACAACTTAGTCTCTAAACAACAACAAAATTTTCCTATTCTGCTCACATGATACTGCATACCACTTCTTTGAGACTCATTGTTTTCTACTTCATATTTGTAACTATATATCAAGATATCTGATTTTCTTTGAAAAATGTTAAGTCTTATAACAATTCTAAGAGTAAGCTCAAGGTGATATCTAGTCTGTCTTAGAATTTCCAATGATCTCTAGAGAAATTACCTATAAATAATAAGTACAGGTATATTGTAACTGACTAAAATAGGAGTAAATCAAGACTAGCCTTGTAAGAAAACCAGGATTGGGCTTTTAACTGATATTTTCAAACTTTAGCTAGGCAAAAAGAAAATGAAAATTTTTTCTTGCTTTAATCCAGAGCTCTTCTGCCAAAAATTTTATGAAGACTAGGTAGGGTATTTGAATTCTGCCCATAACAGGTAAACAGCTATAAACAGGATTTTAGAAATCTTTTAAATATCTCAGTCTCATGTTTTTCTAAACTGATTATATAAATTGAGTGTTACATCTTTATATAGACCATGGTTTTAGTAGTCTATTTTTGCATCATTAATGGAAGGAAAAAAGATACAAAGTGTTTTGAATATGAAAGAATAACCCAAGTGGAAACTTTCCTTTAGCTTAAATCAAATGAATTGGAGTTCCCTGAGCAATATCACATTCATTTTAAAACGACTTACTGCAGTCTTTAAGCAATGTTGCACCTGCTAATGTCACACTGAATACCATATGCATATTCAAGCTCTCTCTTTAGGGTTCTCATCTAAAATTGGGAATATTCCACCCTAGAGACAGGAAATGCTGGGGAAGGATACCAAGAATACCACTTTTTAAAATACCACTTTTTTAAAAAGCAGATGTGCTCTTCAAAGATAGTTTCTTTCTCATCATGCCTATGGCTAAGCAATTAAATAAAATCTGGGTTGTGTTAAGAAAAGGTGAACAAACACATTATAGACACCAAAAATATTTTAGATAACTAGTTAGTCTTATAGAAGTACTACTATAGGCCTCAGTAGTCTTTCTGTAAAAACTAGAAAATGATCTCCCAGGACTTGGCAATAGAGCAAAATTCTGAGGATGTAATCACCATGAATCAATATGTAATTAAAAAATTTTAATGACATGCAGAAATAATACACCCTGTGGAATGTTTGTGTGAGAGTGAGAAAACTTAAGAAATAATTGAGTCTAACTAGAACAGTTATATTGGAGAAGGCAATGGCAGCCCACTCCAGTACTCTTGCCTGGAAAATCCCATGGACAGAGGAGCCTGGTAGGCTGCAGTCCATGTGGTGGCGAAGAGTCAGACACAACTAAACGACTTCACTTTCACTTTTCACTTTCATGCATTGGAGAAGGAAATGGCAACCCACTCCAGTGTTCTTGCCTGGAGAATCCCAGGGACAGGGGAGCCTGGTGGGCTGCTGTCTATGGGGTCACAAAGAGTCGGACATGACTGAAGTGACTTAGTAGCAGCAGCAGCAGCAGTACAGTTATATGGGGCTTCCCAGCTGACTCAGTGGTAATGAATCCCTGGCCAATGCAGGAGATGCAAGACATGAGGGTTCGATTCCTGGGTTGAGAATATCGCCTAGAAGAGGAACTGGTGACCCTTTCCAGTATGCTTTACTGGGAAATTCCAAGGACAGAGAAGGCTACAGTCCATAGTGTCACCAAGAGTTGGACATGACTGAAGCGACTTAGCACTCACACAAGCAATGAACTGAGACAGTGCTTTGTTCTGAAGCACCAAAGAACTTGAATTTACAAGACAATTAAACCAATAACTGATTTCAATAACTAAACCAATAACTAATACTAATTTGCTGGATATTACCGTGCATCCTATGTAAAGCGAACCCATTTCTTATGACTTAAGGAACCAAAGAAGTTGGAACTATACCACAAGTTGTTTCCAATCCAGAATGAGAGAAAAATTCATTTGAAAACAACTATTTTAAGCTTCAATCTTGAAAGCAAAGGCCAATAAGTAGATTTTATGAGATACTCTAGTGGCTCAGATGGTAAAAAATCTGCCTGCAATGCAGGAGACCTGAGTTCAATCCTGGGTTGGGAAGATCTCCTGGAGGAGGGCATGACAACCCACTCCAGTATTCTTGTCTTGGAAATCCTATGGACAGAGGAGCCTGGTGGGCTACAGTCCATGGGGTTTCAAGCAGTCAGACATGGCTAAGTGATTAAGCACAGACCAAGCAGATAACATTAAGAGATAGAGACCATTGAGTTGATTAAACTAAGCAAGACAAGCAACACAAGAAAATTCAGGTATATCATTTAAAACAGATTTGGAGCAAGTATGGAAGATGTAAATTTTACATTTAAATGAATTTTATGAAGGTGGCTTATTTTTATTCAATTTATTTCTTATCCTCTGGCAGGCATTTGATTGAAATATAGGATACCTTCTATTTCACAAACATCTAGTATTACCATCATACAATATCTACAAAATGGGCCAGTTATTATCCTGTTACATGAAAAGATATCAACATGCATGCATTATAAATGATAATATAGAACTCAGAAATGATTGACAGTTAAGATAATGAAAGTGTATTGCTGTGCCTGTCAAGTGCAAGATAGTGGCTTCTTTAGTTTTCACGGTTTTTTGAAATACAGAGGAAAATTCTTTGAGATCTTAAGAGCTGAATAATAGGTGTCAGAGTTGCTTTAGTTGTTTTGGTTTGCTTTTTCTTTTTAGCTTCCTATATTAAAGTGGCCATTTTTGGCACAACAACCAGAAAGTTAAATTCAACAAGTGATTTAACTTGTAATAATTTGCCGTCATTGTTCAAGATCCAACTGGAATCTAGGCTGGTCAAAGATCTTTTATTTTTCTTTTTAATTCAACATGCACATTATTTTAAGCTCTGTTCTAAGATCTTGCAACTTTATTTCATTTACTCCTTACATTACTTCTAGCAAGTACATAGATGAGATTTTTAATTTTTATTTGCATTTGCAGGTAGTGAAAGGTAGCACAGAACAACAACAAAAAAATCTGTCCTAGAAAATGGACCCGGGAAATGATAGATTTAGGATTTGAAGTAATGTGTCTGTTTGTAACAACTATGCTTTTAATGCACACAATAATGCTTCTAAGTATCATGAGGCTATGCCCCAAATTCATCAAATCTTGAATAACAGTATTAATGGTTTTTATTTCCTTAGAAAGTAAACAAATTTTGGTTTCATATAAAGAGAGATTATGGACCTTGATTTGACACATCTTGTTATAATTTCTTACATTTCATTACTTACAGAAATCAATGTAATACATTTCCTATGTAATTCTTACATTTACTGTATCTCCTCCCACTAAATACACAAAAGATGCTTAAAAAATACCAGGTCTTTTGAGGTTTCTTAAGACATATAACCATCCAAAGCTTTCTTTCCCAATATAGCACCCTAACGTTTTCAAGTCTATGCTCTTAGTGTCATTTAAGTGATTTTAACATCTCAGCCTTATGGCAAAAAGTGAAGAAGAACTAAAGAGCCTCTTGATGAAAGTGAAAGAGGAGAGTGAAAAAGTTGGCTTAAAGCTCAACATTCAGAAAACTAAGATCATGGCATCTGCTCCCATCACTTCATGGGAAATAGATGGGGAAACAGTGGAAACAGTGTCAGACTTTATTTTTTGGGACTCCAAAATCACTGCAGATGGTGATTGCAGCCATGAAATTAAAAGACACTGACTCTTTGCAAGGAAAGTTATGACCAAGCTAGACAGCATATTCAAAAACAGAGACATTACTTTGCCAACACAGGTCCATCTAGTCAAGGCTATGGTTTTTCCTGTTGTCATGTATGGATGTGAGAGTTGGACTGTGAAGAAAGCTGAGAGCTGAAAAATTGATGCTTTTGAACTGTGGTGTTGGAGAAGACTCTTGAGAGTGCCTTGGACTGCAAGAAGTTCCAACCATCCATCCTAATGGAGATCAGTCCTGGGTGATCTTTGGAAAGACTGATGCTAAAGCTGAAACTCCAGTACTTTGGCCACCTCATGTGAAGTGTTGACTCATTGGAAAAGACCCTGATGCTGGGAGGGATTGGGGGCAGGAGGAGAAGGGGACAACAGAGGATGAGATGGCTGGATGGCATCACTGACTCGTTGGACATGAGTTTGGGTAAACTCCGGGAGTTGGTGATGGACAGGGAAGCCTGACGTGCTGTGATTCATGGTGCCACAAAGAGTTGGACACGACTGAGTGACTGAACTGAACTGAACATCTCAGCAAAAAATTGTTGTCACATTTGGAAAAGCAGAAAATAAAATGTCAAATTTTATCTGATCCTGCAGGAAATAACAGATTCCTTTCTTCCAAATCTCTTAACATTTTTTGAGTGAAGGATTTTGAAATTTTTATTTTTTTCTTCAGTGCGATTAGAAGCCATGGCTTCATCACACAGTCTTCTAATTCTTCACATCCATCACACTGTTTAGTGCCAATGGCTACTGGATGCCTTAAAGCTTGACTCAAATGGGCACTCTATTACCCTTGATCAAAGGCACTAATTTTCTTACTGATTTTTCTTCTGAATACTGCAGGCTGCCTGAGTCACTTCATTTTTTACTAATAGTTTCAATATTACTGACAGATTCCCATTTATGTTGCCTTAATCAGACACCAAACATTGCATCAGATTTTATATTTAACAACAAAATTCACTGTAGTTTAAGAAAAAAAGAATTGGTTGAAGGACATTCCACAAATATGGTATGAACATATCTTTAATACAGGTCAGAGAGTTAGACTCAAAAACTGATCCAGTAAACACACTTCTACTATATATGAGCAAGAAAACTCACATTCATTAGCAAAAACCTATGTAGTTTTTAGGATTTCCCTGGTGGCTCAGACAGTAAACCATCTGCCTACAATGCGGGATACCCGGGCTCAAATCCTGGGTTGGGAAGATCCTCTGGAAAAGGAAATGGCAACCCACTCCAGTACTCTTGCCTGGAAAATTCCTTGGATGGAGGAGCCTGTTAAGCTTCGGCCCTTGGGGTTGCAAAGAGTTTGACATGACTGAGCATCTTCAAAAAGCCTCCAGTGTTAGTGATGTCATCATCATGGTTATGTGAGACACTTCGTTTATTGTACCTCTTCAGTCTACAACTAGTAAAACATAATCTGACAAAGTTGCCTTTGCCCAACACACCAAGATGTCCACTTCCCTGGTGGCTCAGAGGTTAAAGCGTCTGCCTCCAACGCGGGAGACCCGGGTTCGATCCCTGGGTTGGGAAGATCCCCTGGAGAAGGAAATGGCAACCCACTCCAGTATTCTTGCCTGGAGAATCCCATGGACTGAGGAGCCTGGTGGGCTGCAGTCCACGGGGTCACAAAGAGTCGGACATGACTGAGTGACTTTACTTACTTAACATTTAAAGGTAGGTGGACTGGAGTACATAGAGGAGGTAGAACCAGGAAATAGCAAAAGGGTTGCCTATGATCTTGGACCCCTGGCCAAGGCAGCTGAGTCTGCAACCCTGGAGAACACAGTAGCATCAGGGAAGTCAGCACACATGACACCAGCCTCTTGCTGCAGCAGTGCCCTTGGCCATGGGTAAATCGACAGCAGCAGTGGGGCCTACAAACTTGTACCTCTAGCCATGAAGATGCTCATGACTTCACACATCTAGCCTGCAGTAACAGGGCCTGTGAACCCAACAACCCTGGTCACAGCAGAAACACTCACCAGACAATGAGTGTGACCTCAAATATAACCAAAGGTCTCAGGTAAGAGAAACCGAAAACTTGTGTTACATTACCACCTACTGAATAACTAAAGAAAGGCCTCCAGTTACTACCTTGTTGAATCCTTGGGTGTGTCTGCTAACTTATTTCAATTGTGTCCAACTGTTTGCAATGCTATGGACTGTAGACAACTAGAAAAGTCCAGGGGATTCTCCAGGCAAGAATACTGGAGTGGGTTGCCATATACTCCTCTAGCTGATCTTCCTAACTCAAGGATCAAACCCTTGTCTCTTATGTCTTCTGCATTGGCAAGCAGGTTCATTACCACCAGCGCCACCTGTTGAACCCTTAGAATCAAGTTAAAAAAAGGAAAAGAAGTAAAAGGCTTTGCCTAAATTTGATGTTCACAACTTCAATTGCACCAGCAGGGAACAATTCACCAAGCACCATGCAACCACAGTAACAAAGTATCGCAAAAAGAAAATGACAAGTCTGCAGAAAGCAGATTTGAAGTCACAGGATATTGCTATTTATTTATAGCTATTTTTAACAGAAAATTCAAAGTAACTGTCATGAATGAACTAAATGAGCTAAAAGAGAGCTCAGAACGGTGGCTCAATGAGCTGAGGGACAAAATTGATGGACAGAAGTTATATTTTACCAGTGAGACTGAAACACTAGAAGAAGAATCAAACTATACTCTAGAGCTGAAGAACTCAATACATGAGATGAAAAATACATCATAAATTATTAGAAATAGACCAAACTATCTGAAAGAGAGAGTTAGCAAGCTCAAAGTTAGAAATCTAGGTGGATAAGACAGTAAAGAATCTGCCTGCAAGTCAGGAGACTCAGGTTCAATCCCTGGGTTAAGAAGAGCCCATGGAGAAGAGAATGGCTATCCACTCCAGTTTTCTTGCCTGGAGAACTCCATGAACAGAGGAACGTGGCAGGCTACAGTCCATGGAATCACAGAGTTGGATATAACTGAGCAGCTAACAGACACAAAAAAGAAATTTTAAAGACACATCTGACTCTATTAGCAAGGGTAATATTAGGATGATAGATATCCCAGGAAATGAGAGGGAAAAGGGAACACAGGGTTTGTTTAAAGAAATAACACCTGAGACCTTCCTAAACCTGGGGAAGGAACTGGATATACAAGTACATAGAGCTAAGAGGAAACCCAATTACTTCAAGTAAAAACCACCTTCACCAAGACATATCATGTTAAAACTGTCAAAACTTAACGACAAAGAAAGAATTTTAAAGGCAGTCAGAGGAAAAAGATGGTAACCTACAAGGGAACACCTGTTAGGCTATCAGCAGATTTCTTAGCAGAAACTCTACCAGATATGAGAGAGTGGAATGACATACTGAAAGTTCTGAAAGATAAAAGCTGTCACCCAAGAATACTTTATCTAGCAAATTTATCATTGAGATATGAAAGAGAAATAAAGGATTTCCAAGAGAAACAAAAGCTGAGAGAGTTCATCAACACCAGATCTGCCTTATAAGAAATGTTGAGGTCATTTACCTAATACAAAAAATAGAAAAAAAAAAAAAAGAAAGAAAAGTACACAAAATTTTGAGGTAGGTGATAAATAATCAGAAATCACAGCTCTATTGCAGAATAGCCTGTTCAACACTTAATTATAGCATAAAAGTTAAAAGGAATAAAAACAGTAAAAATAACCATAGCTACTTCAATTTGCTGCAAATACGAGATGTAAAAAGAGATAATTTGAGACAATAATATAAAAGAGAAAGAAGAAAAGGGAAAAACCTGTATTGACAAATTAAGAAAATATTCTGTAACTAAAAAAGGACTATGTTATATTTGAGAACTTTACACAAATTTCATAGTAACCACAAAACCCAAAATTGGAGCAGAGGCGAAAAATGGAAAAATAAGAAGGTGAGAAAATCCTCAAAAAAAAATCATCAAACTATAATGGCAGGCAGAGACACAGGAAAAAGAAACAATGGCAACATAAAGCAAATAGAAAGCAAAAGTTAAAATGGCAGCAATATGTCCTCACATATCAATAATCATCCAAAATGTAAATGGACAGAATTCATTAATCAAAAGATGCAGAGTGGCTAGACAGATTGAAAAACAAGACCCAGCTATATCCTGCCTTCAGGAGACACACCTCTAAATGTGAAGTGTTTGGAAGAACAATAAATGCATATTACTAAGTGAAAGTTGTTAATTTGAAAAGACTACATAAGGTATGAGTCCAACTGTATGGTGTTCTGGAAAAGGTAAAACTATTGACAGCAAAAATTTCAGTGGTTGAAAATGGTTGTCGGGGAGCCAGGGAAAGGATGACTGGGAATAACATTACAGATTTTTAGGAAAGTAAAAATACTCTGTGTGGTACCATAGTGGTCATTACATGTCATTATAAATTTGTCTAAATGTATAGAAAGTACAACACCAAGAGTGAACCCTAAGGTTAATTGTGGACTTGGGTGATAGTAATGTGTCACCGCAGTTTTATCAGTTATAACAAAGGCACCGTTTTGATTGGGATGTCGAGACTTTGGGAGGCTAGATGTGTGGCCAGGAGGGAATGTATGAAAAATTTCTGCACCTTCCTCTTAATTTTGCTGTTAATCTAAAACTGGTCTAAAAAAGTATCTTAAATGCATATTAAAATAAGTACAATAAAGATCTACCACATAAATCTTAAGGAGCCAAATGGAGTTTAAATGTAACAGTGTTAAGTTGCTGAAGACATAGTAAAAATAAGATGCTGAGTTCTTACATGGGACTGTGACTAGTAAGTAATATGAACCAACTGCAATCATTAGATTCCCACTAAATGAAGACACATGTATATCAAATAAAGAACATAATAAAATAGAAAAAGATAAATTAAAAATAAGCATTTTACTCAAAAAACAATAAAAGAAGGAAAGGGAAGTAGAAGGGGTGAGTCAAATACTGTAATATAATATATAAGGAAAGTTATGACCAACTTAGGCAGCATATTAAAAAGCAGAGACATTGTTGCCAACAAAGGTCCTTCTAGTCAAGGCTATGGTTTTTCCAGTGGTCATGTATGGATGTGAGAGTTGGACTGTGAAGAAGGCTGAGCGCTGAAGAATTGATGCTTGTAAACGGTAATGTTGGAGAAGACTCTTGAGAGTCCCTTGAATTATAAGGAGATCCAACCACTCCATCCAAAAGGAGATCAGCCCTGGGTGTTCATTAAAAGGACTGATGTTGAAGCTGAAACTCCCATACTTTGGCCACCTGATGCGAAGAATTGACGCATTGGAAAAGACCCTGATGCTGGCAAAGATTGAGGGCAGGAGGAGAAGGGGACGACAGAGGAGAAGATGGTTGGATGGCATCACCAACTCAATGGACATGAGTTTGGGTAGGTTCTGGGAGTTGGTGATGGACAGGGAGGCCTGGTGTGGGGCATTTCATGGGGTCACAAAGAGTCGGACACAGCTGAAAGACTGAACTGAACTGAACTGAGCTGAACTTAAAATACATCAATAATTTAATATAATGTACTAAATACTGACAATTTAAAAAGCAAAGATATATTTTGCATGTATATATAAACATAAATAAGGTGGCTTAAATATAAGCATATGAGAAAACTAAAGCAGAGAATTAATCAACTAGACATAAAATATACATAGGTAAAATAGAGATTAAAAATATAGAAATCAGCAAGCATAGGGACAATATTTTAAAATCAATTCTCTCAGTAAAGACATAAAATATTTCATGACACCTTTAGGAAACACAGTCTAAAAAACAAATATAGAATTGAATCCAAGAACCTCAGCAGACACATATATTTTCAACAATGTATGGAATATGCACATATATATTATAAAAATACATGTACATGTATGTATATGCATACATGTACATATATGTATGTATACTTCATATATATTAAATACATGCATGTATATAAATATGAGCTTCTCTGGATGGCTCAGACGGTAAAGAATCTGCCTACAATGCAGGAGACCCAGGTTCTATCCCTGGGTTGGAAGATCCCTTGGCGGAGGGCATGGCAACCCACTCTTGTGTTCTTGCCTGGAGAATTCCCATGAGCAGAGGAGCCAGGCAGGCTATAGTCCACAGGATCACAGAGTTGGACACTACTGAAGCACCTTAGCATGCATGACAAAATATGTTTAAAGATCTCCTCTTCTCAAACCAGGTTTACAAAATTACATTTATACAATTTAATTAATCCAAATAAACTATTCCATTCATCATAAATTCTTACTTAGTAGAGTAAAATTTGTGAAGAGTTCATTTATTCTTAGAGTTGAAGCTGATTTCATTAAGTAGATATTTTGGTCAACGCCACATAAGTAAGAAATTGTATACTGGTTATTTTAAAATAATAGAAATGAATTATTCTTTGAAATATGCTAATAATGTAAACTTTTAAAAAGTTATCTTCATTTGCTAAACTAACAGAAAAGTAATTATTATGACACCTGCCATCCCGACTCATACTATGAACTAGTTGATTCTGACTTTGTTTTGACTTTGTTCAAATATTAAGAAATGATGACAAAAACTTCTAGAGTGTAGGTTGATCACCTAGAATTCTTTAAAACAGGCACCTATAAAAATGATTATCATAGAAAAGTATTCTAATATTCTAGATAGTATGTACGTTGGACTTTAGAAGTTAGTGTTGTAAGGAAACAATTTCCTTGAGTCTGATTTTTAAAGAAAATTAGACATTTACAGTGAATTTATGGAAGATACTTATTAAGCAACCTGCAATACCAAATAAGAGCAATCTTTTTGAAATCATGATCTGATAGGTTTAGTATTAGAATCTTATTTACAAAGAATATGTTTTGTTACAGCAAAGATCACAGCCTTATGCTATTTAATTTATGTATATGTGAGGGTCATGTTTTATATTTAATCTTATTTTTGATGAATCCAAGGAATGTTTATCTATTGTTTTACAGTTGTTTATTCTCACAGATAAAATATATATGTCCAAGAAACATTTTATCTGTGCTAGAAAGCATCTGATTTGTTTCTCAATCACAATAAAAGTGCCAAAGTAAATTCACTGTTTTCATGACTGTGCTATTTATTATTATCTCAACTATTATTACAGCATTATATTTACATATGACCATTAACTACAAAATGCTGATATGCTAATATGAATGAACATGGAAATTCAAAATTGGTAAAATTACTTATGTTGGTTTTATATATTAACAGTTTTCTTTGGTAAATATCATTTTGCTTTTAATTATGTCTTAACAAGTAATGATTATGATGTGTAACTCCTTTTGGAAAATAAATGACTTAAATTGACCTACTTTAATTTTATTCATTATCTCTAACTGTTATTAAAACCTGTATTTGACATATGTGAATATTATTTGATCTTTTCAAACCACATTCATTCTCATTAAGAAAGCCCCAAGACATTTTCTTTCAGAATATTTTTCAAATATTCTGCGATTTTACTAGTTATGTGAAATGTGACAGCACTTTCAAGTTCTTTATTATGGTTTCCTTCTCCAGCAAGAACCAATTATTCCACATATATTAGTGCCTGGTTTTGAACTCAATATTTAAGCAATTAGTATCTGTATCTGTAAATTAATACATTTATATTCCTAATGTAGTTTTAATCATACAAAATGAATGGAAACTGTCTTTTGGGTGCATTCGTGTTAAAGGTAAAGACTGTTTATTTGATGTTAAAGCTCAATTAAACTACAGTTTGAGGGAAGAGGAGATAATTTTTTGACATTTTCTGGCTGATTCTAATTTCTAGTTCTTCATGAAAGAGGACAACTAAAGAAACATTCACATTATCTTTCAAAGTAAAAATGTCTACTTTAGACAAATTGTACTTGTTTTCATATTTTCATAGCCAGTAATTGCTGACAAAGATGTTCACGTAATGACACCTAATTCACTAAAATTATTTGAACTTTAGTATAAGCCCTTTAACTTTCAATTAAGTGGTACACTCACCTGTGAAGATGTTTCTATGTACTGATGAATATATTTATATCTATCAGAATAGACATATCATATCCTTCTGATTGTTATGACTGATAGAGAGAATATAATTTTAAAATAAATTTACCTGATAGCTTCTCGTTAGTAAGAAAGTACTTGTGCTATGCCTTGAGATATTTATATCGGCTGAAAAGTAAGTGCTATTGTAATTTTAAGTCCATGAAACAGCTTTGGTGAAAAATTAAAATGTATTTATTCACATTGCATTCTACTTAGTTGACTCTATGAATAATATAATTCAGTTCAATTCAGTCGCTCAGTCATGACCGACTTTTTGTGACCCCATGAATTGCAGCACGCCAGGCCTCCCTGTCCATCATCAATTCCTGGTGTTCACTCAGACTCACGTCCATTGAGTCAGTGATGCCATCCAGCCATCTCATCCTCTGTTGTTCCCTTCTCCTCCTGCCCTAATCCCTCCCAGCATCAGAGTCTTTTCTAATGAGTCAACTCTTCACATGATGTGGCCAAAGTACTGGAGTTTCAGCTTTAGCATCATTCCTTCCAAAGAACACCCAGGACTGATCTCCTTTAGAATGGACTGGTTGGATCTCCTTGCAGTCCAAGGCACTCTCAAGAGTCTTCTCCGACACCACAGTTCAAAAGCATCAATTCTTCAGCGCTCAGCTTTCTTCACAGTCACATCCATACATGACCACTGGAAAAACCATAGTCTTGACTAGACAGACTTTTACTGGCAAAGTAATGTCTCTGCTTTTCAGTATGCTATCTAGGATGGTCATAACTTTTCTTCCAAGGAGTAAGCATCTTTTAATTTCATGGCTGAAGTTACCATCTTCAGTGATTTTGGAGCCCCAAAAAATAAAGTCTGACACTGTTTCCACTGTTTCCCCATCTATTTCCCATGAAGTGATGGGACCAGATGCCATGATCTTCGTTTTCTGAATGTTGAGCTTTAAGTCAACTTTTTCACTCTCCTCTTTCACTTTCATCAAGAGACTTTTTAGTTCCTCTTCACTTTCTGCCATAAGGGCAATTTCATCTACATATCTGAGGTGATTGATATTTCTCCCAGCAAACTTGATTCCAGCTTGTGCTTCTTCCGGTCCAGCATTTCTCATGATGTACTCTGCATAGAAGTTAAATAAGCAGCGTGACAATATACAGCCTTGATGTACTCCTTTTCCTATTTGGAACCAGTCTGTTGTTCCATGTCCACTTCTGATTGTTGCCTCCTGGCTGCATACAGATTTCTCAAGAGGCAGGTCAGGTGGTCTGGCATTCCCATCCCTTTCAGAATTTTCCACAGTTTATTGTGATCCACACAGTCAAAGGCTTTGGCATAGTCAAGAAAGCAGAAATAGATGTTTTTCTGGAACTCTCTTGCTTTTTCCATGATCCAGCGGATGTTGGCAATTTGATCTCTGGTTCCTCTGCCTTTTCTAAAACCAGCTAGAACATCAGGAAGTTCACGGTTCACGTATTGCTGAAGCCTGGCTTGGAGAATTTTGAGCATTATTTTACTAGCATGTGAAATGAATGGAATTGTGCGGTAGTTTGAGCATTCTTTGGCATTGCCTTTCTTTGAGATTGTAATGAAAACTGACTTTTCCAGTCCTGTGGCCACTGCTGTTTTCCAAATTGGCTGGCATATTGAGTGCAGCACTTTCTCAGCATCATCTTTCAGGATTTGAAATAGCTCAACTGGAATTCCATCACCTCCACTAGCTTTGTTTATAGTGATGCTTTCTAAGGCCCACTTGACTTCACATTCCAGGATATCTGGCTCTAGATGAGTGATCACACCATCGTGATTATCTGGGTCATGAAGATCTTTTTTGTACAGTTCTGTGTATTCTTGCCCCCTCTTCTTAATATCTTCTGCTTCTGTTATGTCCATACCATTTCTGTCCTTTATCGAGCCCATCTTTGCATGAAATGTCCCCTTTGTATCTCTAATTTTCTTGAAGAGATCTCTAGTCGTTCCCATTCTGTTGTTTTCCTCTATTTCTTTGCACTGATCACTGAGGAAGGCTTTCTTATCTCTTCTTGCTATTCTCTGGAACTCTGCATTCAGATGCTTGTATCTTTCCTTTGCTCCTTTGCTTTTGGCTTCTCTTCTTTTAACAGCTCTCTGTAAGGCCTTCCCAGGCAGCCATTTTGCTTTTTTGCATTTCTTTTCCATGGGGATGGTCTTGATCCCTGTCTCCTGTACAATGTCACAGACCTCATTCCACAGTTCATCAGGCATTCTATCTATTAGATCTAGTCCCTTAAATCTATTTCTCACTTCCACTGTACAATCATAAGGGATTTGATTTAGGTCATACCTGAATGGTCTAGCGGTTTTCCCTAGTTTCTTCAATTTAAGTCTGAACTTGGTAATAAGGAGTTCATGAACTGAGCCACAGTCAGCTCCTGGTCTTGTCTTTGTTGACTGTATAGAGCTTCTCCATCTTTTGCTGCAAAGAATACCATCAATCTGATTTCGGTGTTGACCATCTGGTGATGTCTATGTGTTGAGTCTTCTCTTGTGTTGTTGGAATAAGGTGTTTGCTATGACCAGTGCATTTTCTTGGCAAAACTCTATTAGTCTTTGCCCTGCTTCATTCCGCATTCCAAGGCCAAATTTGCTGTTACTCCAGGTGTTTACTGAATTCCTACTTTTGCATTCCAGTCCCCTATAATGAAAAGGACATCTTTTTTGGGTGTTAGTTCTAAAAGGTCTTGTAGGTCTTCATAGAACCGTTCAACTTCAGCTTCTTCAGCATTACTGGTTGGGGCATAGACTTGGATTGCTGTGATATTGAATGGTTTGTCTTGGAAATGACCAGAGATCATTCTGTCGTTTTCGAGATTGCATCCAAGTACTGCATTTCAGACTCTTTTGTTGACCATGATGGCTACTCCATTTCTTCTGAGGGATTCCTGCCTGCAGTAATAGATATAATGGTCATCTGAGTTAAATTCACCCATTCCAGTCCATTTGAGTTCACTGATTCCTAGAATGTCGACGTTCACTCTTGCCATCTCTTGTTTGACCACTTCCAATTTGCCTTGATTCATGGACCTGACGTTCCAGGTTCCTATACAATATTGCTCTTTACAGGATCCGACCTTGCTTCTATCACCAGTCACATCCACAACTGGGTATTGTTTTCGCTTTGGCTCCATCCCTTCATTCTTTCTGGAGTTATTTCTCCACTGATCTCCAGGAGTGTGTTGGGCACCTACTGACCTGGTTAGTTCCTCTTTCAGTATCCTATCATTTTGCCTTTTCATACTGTTCATGGGGTTCTCAAGGCCAGAATGCTAAAGTGGTTTGCCACTCCCTTCTCCAGTGGGCCACAATCTGTCAGACCTCTCCACCATGACCCGCCCATATTGGGTTGCCCTGTTGGCCTGGCTTAGCTTCATTGAGTTAGATAAGGCACTCTATTACATTACATAAATTTAAAGTCAGTACTTCTATATACTGCTTATGACCAATTGGGCAGGTCCATTTACAAATTTTGGGGCTCCTCAGGTGGCTCAGTGGTAAGGAAACTGTCATTGAAGGAGATGCAGGAGACATGGGTTCAGTCTCTGGGTCGAGAAGATCCCCTAGAGTTGGAAATGGCAACCCATTCCAGGATTCTTGCCAGGAAAATCCTATGACAGAGACGCTTGATGATCTACCGTCTACAGGGTGGCAAAGAGTTGGACATGACCAAACACGTTCCACCGCACAGAAACACACACACACTTACAGATTTCATACTAAATGAAAGTACACATGCTGATAATTGAAACTTAATGGCTAGAAAAGATGAAGAGGAATGCTGGAGAGCAAGCCACACTTTCTGTATTTTTCCCAAATGAGATATTACTCACAGGTCAGGCCATCATAACTTGACTCCGACGATATAATAATGCTGCTCACAGCCATTGTGTAAGGCAACACTTCTCTTCAGGGAGTAGTGAACTCTACTGGCCCATACACCGTTGCAAGAGAGATAGATAATTGTGAAATGCAGACAATTCCTTGGATAACTAAGCCCATGGTAAAACAGACCTAAAGCGAAACTTCACAATAAAAATCATTCATTGATTACAACACTCCCATGAGCTCTTCTTTTTTTAACAATATAACATTTTTTTTTATTTTCTTAATTTTTCAGCTGTGCTGGGTCTTTGTTGCCGTGCGAGGGACGTCTCGAGTTGTGGTGCAGTGCTTCTCAGTGCAGTGGCTCCCCTTGTGGTGGAGCACAGGCTCTGGGGCATGCAGCTTTCAGTAGTTGTGCTGCATGGGCTCAGTAATTGTGGCACATAGATTCTAAAGCTCAGCATAATAGTTGAGGCACATGGGCTTAGTTGCCTTTCAGCATGTAGAACTTCCCAGACCAGGGATCAAACCCATGTCCCCTACATTGGCAAGAAAATTCTTAACCACTGGACCACTAGGAAAGTCCCATAAGCCCCTGTTCTGACTGACAAAATATGATGATTCTTTCACTCTTCAAAATTAATGTTCAATAATCCCTGAGGATTCTTATGATTTTTTCCTTTGACAATCTACAGTTTACAGGTCTGTTTAGGAATGGCTAGGATGATGATTAGTGATATAAATTTTTAGAAAAGTTGCAAGACACAAAGGTCCTAAGTTCTCTTGTATTGAAAGGACTCTGGAACCTCATCATAAATTTATTTATTACAAAAATAGTAAGTTGTCTGCCCCTCTCAAGATATCTCATCAAATATTTCTTGATAAACTCTTTTTAGCATTCCAATATTTTTAAGTCTGTTGATGCATGCATGCGTACCAAGTCACTTCAGTCAAGTCTGACTCTTTGCAACCCTATGGACTGAAACCGCCAGGCTCCTCAGTCCATGGGGATTCTCCAGGCAAGAATACTGGAGTAGGTTGTCATTTCCTATTCCAAGGGATCTTCCCCACCCAGGGGTCAAACCTATGTCTCACTATGTATCCTGCATTGCAGGTGGGTTCTTTGCCACTAGTGCCACTTGGGAAGCCCAAGTTTGTTGATACCATCTTCTGTAATACATAAAGGAAGTTCAGCCCTTTCAGCTTCATATTTTTGAGCCCATATTGCAGTGAACTCATCAGGTAAGCTGTTAGATATCTTAGTTCATCAAACTTAAACACTTAATCCAAAATCTTTGCTTTAGAGGGCTAATATCAACAAATGTGGTCTGATTCAACATTTTATGTCCCTCAACCTTGACCCCTCAGTCATATAATTCATTTCTATACTTATTTTCAAGTATTATATCTATGTAAATTGACTAGTCATGAAACTATTTTGGTGTATATCATGCCTTCTATGGGTCTTACTTTGAATTTCTTGCTTTGGAGCCAGCTGAGCCTTGAGTCTGGGAACAGTGGTAAAATGGAGATCTGTGAACTATGTCACATAAACTAAAGCTGGATTTTGTAAATAAAGTTCTATTGGAATACACGCACACCCATTTTATTATACGTTGTCCATGGTTGCTTTTTGTACTACAACAGAAGAGTTGAGTAGTTAAGACAGAAATCATATGACCTGTAAGCACAAAATAAGCACTGTGAAAATGTTAGTGGCTCAGTCATGTCCAACTATTTACAACTGTGTGGACTGTAGCCCACCAGGCTCCTCTGTCCTTTGGATTTTCCAGGCAAGAATACTGGAGTGGGTAGCCATTCCCTTCTCTGGGCCTTTATAATGAAATATGCCCAGAATATTTTTCATGGTAAAGGCCTAATCTCCAGGAGAAAAGGCATTACCAGAATCTCATTCCAGCTGGGGATAGTGCTATATCTACTGTGGTCTTCCCATGTGGAGTTAGTGGTAAAGAATCCGCCTGCCACTGTAGGAGACATAAAATACATGGATTCGATTCCTGGGTTGGGAAGATTCCCTGAAGAAGGAAATGACAACCCACTCCAATATTTTTTTTTGCCTGGAAAATTCCATAGAAACAGGAGTCTGGTGTGCTGTAGTCCATAGGGCTGCAAAGAATCAGACATGACCGACCAACTGAGCACAGTTTCTTTAGCCTTCTTGTCTAACCAAAAGTATATTGGTGATGAGGTGGCAGGAAGCATAATAAGCAGAAGTTAGAGCTTCAAGGAAATAAACTGGGAAACAAGGTGCCAAAGAAGGAAGTAGAAAGGAGAGGAGAGAACAGGTTACACCACTAGAGAAGCATGAGTTCCTAGCCCCAGTGAGTTCAAACAATGAGACTGAACTGTAAGGTTATGTACGGCTCTTTTTTTCCCCATGTCACATGTTCAGTCACTTCCGTCATGTCCAACTCTTTGTGACCTATGGACTGTAGCCCATCAGGTTCCTCTGTCCAAGAGATTTCCTGGGCAAGAATATTGGAATGGGTTGCCATTTCCTTCTCCAAGGGATCTTCCTGACCCATGGATTGAACCTGTATCTCCTCTCTCTCTCTTCTGCATTGCAGGCGTATTCTTTACTGCTGAGCCACCAGGGAAACCCCTTTCTTTCCCAGATTTTAGCAAAACTCAAACAGAATCCAGAATGGTAATTGAATTACTGCTGAAGTGAAGTCACTCAGTCGTGTCCAACTCTTTGCAACCCCATGGACTGTAGCCTACCAGGCTCCTCCTACCATGGGATTTTCCAAGCAAGAGTACTGGAGTGGGTTGCCATTTCCTTCTCCAGGGGATCTTCCCAACCCAGGGACCAAACTCAGGTCTTTTGCATTGCAAGCAGACGCTTTACCATCTGAGCCACCAGGGAAGCCCAAACATGAACTCCTTCTCTGAGGATAATTTATGGAAGTCCAAATCAACAGAGATTAAAAAAGCACATAGAAAAAAAAAAACAAAAAAAAACAAGAAAAGTCAAGGATTTTTAAGCCTATAATACATGTAGTTACAGCAAATTTTAAACACAGATAAACTCAAATATTTAAATATAAATTTTCATATAACATCTCATTTGCCTCAGTTCCTATTATCCAAAACATTTCTGCCTTTCAGAAAAAAATTACAAGGTAGGTCAAAAGGCAACAACAATCACAACAAAATAATCTGAAAAGACAACATAAGAATTATAAGCAGGAACCTCCCTGGTGGTCCACTGGATAAGACTTTGCCTTCTATTGCAAGGGATGCAGGTCTGATACCTAGCACGGGAGCTAAGATTCCATGTCTCATGCCGCCAAACCCAAAACATAAACAAGAAACAGTACTGTAACAAATTCAATACAGACTTTTAAAATGGTCCACATCAAAAAAATCCCTTTTTAAAAAAGGGATTATAACCAAACTCAGAGGGGATACAAACGTTGAAATTATCACACAAGATATTAAAAATATCTGTTGTTCATTTGTTAGTCATTTCCTTCATCTGCCATCTGTCCTTACCAAGAGCCGCATGATTTATCTATCCACTTCCAAAATGAACCTTTCCTATATGTGCTTTTAGAATGATAGTACCCATTTGTTTGTTTTGAAAGGGAAGAAAATCTTGAACTATATTTATGCTCTCAAACTCTAGGTTTCATGAGTAATTTTCTGCTCATGGATGTAATATTGTTTTATCTTAGAAGACTTAATTTAGGAGATGGGTAACGATGTGTGTGTGTTAAGTCGCTTCAATCCTGTCCAACTCTTTGCTACCCTATGGGCTGCAGCTCTCCAGGCTCCTTTAAGCAAGAATTCTACAAGAATATTGGAATTCTCCAATATTCACTGCTAGAATATTGCAGTGGGTTGCAATTCTGTTTCCTCCTCCAGGGGATTTTCCCAACCCAGGGTCAAACCCGCATCTCCATTGAGTCGTGATGCCATCCAACCATCTCATCCTCTGTCATCCCCTTCTCCTCCTGCCTTCAATCTTTCCCAGCATCAGCATCTTTACCATGACCATCACCTATTTCAGAAGATGGATTAGAATAGGAAATTCAAATTTATGTTAACATAGGTAAAACATTTAACAGTTGATCTTCATTACAAGCCAAGATACAAATCAGGTAGTGCTAATAATTTCTGCTTCTCTAAAGGATTTTGTCCTTTTAATATATAAAGAGCTTGATTTTGGCAACTTTCTCTAGAATACCATGTCTAATCCCAACTACCCAATCTTGTGGCACTCAGTTGTGAATATAGTAAGACACATAGTATATAGCAGTAGCAAAATAAGACAGTAAAATAGAAAAGAGTTGAGAGAGATGAGTGACAAAACAACAGTAATGATGAAGCCACAAGAAATTATAATTTTGAAACTAACTATAACCCCAGCCCCACAGGACAGCCCTGTAGACAGACAGAAGATGACAAAAATAATTTAGTGTACATACATTTGATATCTAAACAGTTTTACCTAAGGTGATAACTTCCCAAATGCATTTTAAATATTTATCTTTACATATTAACCAACAAAAAGAAGGAAATGTATCTTATATGGACAATGTGAAATAGGAAAGATTCTTTTAGCTCGAATTTAATGCAGCACTAAGCTAGCAAGCATGAAGCACATTTCAAGTCAAAAACCACAGGGTAGTAAATTCAGTCACTGGGGGATTCATGTTCACGCTTGTGAAAATCCAAATAGAAATCCTTTACTATTCCATTAAGGGGTGCTATAAAATTCATATTGTGGTCCCTAGGATGGATAAAACTTTCTTTTCTTAAAAAAAATACATTTTACTTAAAATGTATTTCTTTTGCTTTTCTTTCTTATGCTTATTTTTTAAATGTCTTTATTTTCTGATTAGAATTCACTGAGAAATTGATATAGTTGATCATTTTCATGTCTTTTTCTCTGATATATCATTTTCCATCTAAATAATCTGTCACTATTTAGTTAGCAGCAATGATTCATTTACTTTTTCTGTGTCTCAGGGTTTTATTGAGATTTCTTTTGCAGCATTTAAATTTCAGTTTAATATCCTGCTATTTTGGAGTAAGAAAAAACAATACTTGTGCTATTTCAAAGTAGTTTGAATTTTTTTCATAAAAGACTAGAGTTTCATCATCATTATTTGCACATAAATTTTAGCCAGTAAAAATAAGCTTTTGCTTTTCATGTTGAAATGTAAACTATTATTTAATATGTTGTTATTGTTCAGCTGTTAAATCATGTCTGAGTCTTTGCAACTCCACGGACTGCAGCATGCCAGGCTCTCCTGTCCTTCACTATATCCCAGAGTTTAAGCAAATTCATGTCCATTGAATCGGTGATGCCATACACTAGTCGCATCCTCTGTCACTCTCTTCTCCTCCTGCCCTCAATCTTTCCCAGGACCAGGGTCTTTTCCAGTAAGTCAGCTCTTTTCATCAGGTGTCCAAAGTATTGGTTCAGCTTCAGGATCAATCCTTCCAATGAATATTCAAAGTCAGTTTCATTTAAGAGTGACTGATTTGATCTCCTTACTGTTCAAGGGACTCTCAAGAGTCTTCTCCAGCACAATTTGAAAGCATCAGTTCATCAGCGCTCAGCCTTCTTTATGATCCAATTCGCACATCCCTGTATGACTACTTGAAAAACTATAGCTTCAGCTAAATGGACATTTGTTGGCAAAATGATGAGATGGAGACTGCAGCCATGAAATTAAAAGACGCTTATTCCTTGGAAGGAAAGTTATGACCAACCTAGATAGCATGTTGAAAAGCAGAAACATTACTTTGCCAACAAAGGTCTGTCCAGTCAAGGCTATGGTTTTTCCAGTATTCATGTATGGATGTGAGAGTTGGACTGTGAAGAAAGTTGATCGCCAAAGAATTGACGCTTTTGAACTGTGGTGTTGGAGAAGACTCTTGAGAGTCCCTTGGACTGAAAGGAGATCCAACCAGTCCATTCTAAAGGAGATCAGCCCTGGGATTTCTTTGGAAGGAATGATGCTAAAGTTGAAACTCCAGTACTTTGGCCACCTCATGCAAAGGGTTGACTCATTGGGAAAGACTCTGGTTCTGGGAAGGATTAGGGACAGGAGGAGAAGGGGACGACAGAGGATGAGATGGCTGGATGGCATCAGACTCGATGGACGTGAGTCTGAGTGAACTCCAGGAGTTGATGATGGACAGGGAGGCCTGGCGTGCTGCAATTCATGGGGTCGCAAAGAGTCAGACATGACTGAGAGACTGAACTGAACTGAACAAGGTAGTGATAGCTTTTCTTCCAAGGAGCAAAGATCTTTTAATTTCAAGGCTGCAGTCACCATCCACAGTGATTTTGGATCCCAAGAAAATAAAATCTGTCACTGTTTCCACTTTTTCCCATCCCCATTATTTAATATATAATTCTTTAAAAGTCATGTCCTATTTAGTGATTTTTTCATGCAACGAATAAAAATACCCTAAAAATGTGTGTACATGTGTGTTGCAGAATTTTTTTTTAATCTCAATTTATGACAAGTGATAATCCCTGAAAAAAATCTGAAGGAAGAGTTTCAAGGTATTTCTCTTGTTTCTTTTACTTTGTTGACACTATTCGCCAGGATAATTTTTACTAAACTGTCCCTTACCTACCATCTCAAAACCTTCAAATATGAAAATAATGATGACAACAATAAAAGGTGCTGATCTGGACATCTGTCCAATATAAGTACCACATATTTTGAAACCTAGTAGATAGCCATTGGAATAATTTCTTAATACACAATGAGTTATTATTATTACCTCTTTCTAGATGTTAGCTTTGCACTATTTTTATCTAAGTTACCTTGGCCTGGCCCACAAGTAGAAAGTTGTATAAAATAATAAAAGTTAAATGATTTTCAACTTCTCAACTAAACAGTAAGCAGCCTACAATTGTCTAAAAATAAAATATGGTTTTATACCTACAGTGCACATGTCATCTATCTGAAAAGTTGTCAGTTGACAACTTAGAACATGCATTTTGTGTTTCATTATTTAAATTTGAAGTTTTTTACTTCCACTTGTACTTTTTGACAAAGATTACACTAAATGCCATGCCTTGTAACCATATAACATTCTTTAAGATTTCTTTTTTAACTTGAAAGTAACTGATTAGCTAAAACCAAGCAAAACAAAATAAAAAAAATATGATTTGTATATTTTCTTGCAAAATGTGGTCATGAATTTAATTGTCCTTTCAAATGTTTGCAACATATTTAAACATTTATAATAAAAATTCTACCATCTAATAAATCAAAACTATTCCCAAGTGTTCATAAACATCTCAGAGATCCATCCTATTCAGATCAGTTACAGAAATATGGGAACAGAGAACCTTCCTATGCAAGAGAGGATGGATCCATGGAGAGATTCAGTCACTTATGCAGGTTCAAACATATGATAATTGTTATACATCAAACCATAATGATAATTCTAAGTATTTTGTTATTTTTAAGATGGTTGTATATTCACAAGTTTGTAAGAAATAATACAGAGAAATTCCATTGTGCTCATTTCTAAATTTCTCCCTATTGATAACATCTTGCAAAACTATGGTACAGTATCACGACTGATATTGAAACTGATCCAGTCAAGATACATTTCCACAATCACAAGGAGCCCTCGTTTTGCCCATTCACAGCTACCCACACTTCCTTAACACTCCCTACTCCACCTTAGCCTCTGACAACTTTCTATTCTCAATTTCTGGAATTGTATCATTTTAAGGTGTTATATATATGTAATCAAACGTATTTAACTTTGGGAATTTATTTTCACTCAAGCTGATCCTCTGGAAATTCATCAGATTGTTACATGCATTTGTTCCTTTTTGATTAATAGAATGCTATGGTATAGATGTACCAGAGTTTGTTTAATCATTAACCTGTTGAAAGAAATTTGGATTGTTTTTGGTTTTTGAGTATTTTTTTATAATTATGAATAAAGTTTTTATAAAATTTCACATACAGATTTCTGTGTAAACATGTCTTCATTTCTCCAGGAAACATCCTGAGATGTACAATTATTGGATTGTACAGTAGTTACAGGGTTTTTCAAGTAGTTCAATGGTTAAAAAAAAATCCATCTGTCAATGCAGAAGACACAGGTTCGACCTCTGGTTTGGGAAGATCCCCTGGAGAAGGAAACGGCAACCCAATTTAGTATTCTTGCCAGGATAATACCATAGACATAGGAACCTGGCAGGCTATAGTCCATGGGGTCACAAGGAATAAGACATGACTGAGCATGCATATGTTTAGTTGTATCAAGAAACTATCAAACTGTTTTATAGAATGTCTGTACATTTCACATTTCAATTAGCAATATATGAGAAATCTAGTTTCCTGTGTCCTTGTCAGCACTTGGTATTGTCCCTATGTTTTTATTTTAGCCATTTTAAAAGGTGTGCAGTGATATCCATTGTGATTTTAATTTGCATATATAACAGCTAAAATGTTGAATATCTTATGTTCTTATTTATCATTATTATGTCCTCTAGAGTGTTATATCTCTCTTGTCTTTTATCCATATTCTAATTAGCTTCTTTTGGTTTTTTACTGTTCAGTTTTGGATGCTCTTTATATATTCTGGATGCTAGTTTTTAGCAACATTTTCTCACAGTTGTAGCTTGTATTTTCATATCCTTAATAGAATCTTTGAAGAATAAACATTTTAAATTTTCAAGAAATCCAACCTATTTTCCTTTTGATAAATCATGCTTATGGTAACAAATTTAAGAAATTCTTTGCCTGAATATTTTCTCCTATGTTTATTTCTGTTACATATTTACAACTTATATTTAAACCTCTGATTCACTTTGAGTTAATTTTTGTATAAAGCATAACATTTACTTCTTCTAGATTTTTGAACCTATTGTTTCATCTGTCTATATTACTCACTTGACTTTATTCCTTTCTAATTTCTATTCATCTTTCAGGAATCAGTTTTGGCAGCCATTTCTTGGAAAACTTTTACAAGAATTTCTAAATCAGGATTAGATGCTACTTTTTATTTTAAATCCTCCAATATGCCCTCAAGCATAGCTTATATTATGCAATATTAATTATCCAGTTTACATGTATTCTTTATTGAGTTGCAAGATATTTAAGGAAATGCAGCCTTTCTACCTTGTTCACTTATCCCAGCTGCTTGACATAAAGTACTACTCAGTAAATATTTTTTGAATGAATAGCTAAATAAAGATTCATGCTTCTTACACAAATCAGAGTACAAATAGATATTGATGGCTGCCTGCTACTCCAAGCTTTCACTAGTCCCAATCTTGCTCAGTCTTCACTATTAAAATCATTTCAAAATGTTTCAAAGCATGTGCATAAATGATCAGGAACCATCATAACAGTACAATACATGTTTAACATCTACCACTAAATTAAACTCTCATGTTTTTCTAGGGTGCAGTACTGCTCTTTCTTGACTTTATCTAAGTAGCAGCAAAATGGAGAGTGAAATTTATAACCATTGGATGACTTCTTCCTTCTTATCTTTTGTCTTTCCTTCAAATGTAAAGGATTTTTAGTATTAAAACTCAAAGCCATTTTGACATTTTGACTGCAACTCCCCTAAATCTATTTCTTTCAAAGAAGTTTGAGAAAATTTAGTTAAACTTTTGACCAACTCCAATAGAATACTTATATCTATCAGGAGGTCATTATTTTCCCTACTTTATGGCCACTCAGATAAATAGTAGAACATACAACGTGCAGTTATTTTGAATAAGATAATCTCTATTTTCTATATTTCACCTTTAAGTTAATGTATTCAGTTCACTTCAGTCGCTCAGTCATGTCCGACTCTTTGCAACCCCATGAATCGCAGCACGCCAGGCCTCCCTGTCCATCACCAACTCCCAGAGTTCACTCAGACTCACGTCCATCGAGTCGGTGATGCCATCCAGCCATCTCATTCTCTGTCGTCCCCTTCTCTTCCTGCCCCAATCCCTCCCAGCATCAGGGTCTTTTCCAATGAGTCAAATCTTCGCATGAGGTGGCCAAAGTACTGGGGTTTCAGCTTTAGCATCAGTCCTTCCAAAGAAATCCCAGGGCTGATCTGCTTTAGAATGGACTGGTTGTCTCTCCTTGCAGTCCAAGGGACTCTCAAGAGTCTTCTCCAACACCACAGTTCAAAAGCATCAATTCTTTGGCACTCAGCTTTCTTCACAGTCCAAATCTCACATCCATACATGACTACTGGAAAAACCATAGCCTTAACTAACTAGATGACCTTTGTTGGCAAAGTAATGTCTCTGCTTTTCAATATGCTATCTAGGTTGGTCATAACTTTTCTTCCAAGGATTAGAGCTCCTTTTTGTTGTAAGTGGAAGAAATTCTACTCAACAACTTAAATTCAAATGGAATTTGTTGGTAAATATAACTGGAAAATTGAAGGACCGGCATTGGCTTTGTGAACTGGTGGTCCAGAGATCCAAAGGATGACACCAGCCATCCCATTATCATATCTCTCTTTCTCTTTCTCTCTCTCTCGCTCTCCCTTTTGATGGCTTACTCAAGTTCACTTTACCTCCTTTTCACCTCCTTTTTAAATTCCTTTACTCTGTTTTGTGCTTAGTTGCTCAGCCATATCTGACTCTCTGCGACCCCATGGACTGTATTCTGCCAGGCTCTTCTGTTCATGGGGATTCTCCAGGCAAGAATAGTGGAACTAGTTGCCATGCCCTCCTCCAGGGGATCTTCCCCACCCAGAGATTGAACCCAGGTCTCCCAAATTACAGGAGGATTCTTTACTGTCTGAGCCACCAGGGAAGCCCTCCTTTTCTCTATCTGTTTTGTTTTTGACATGTTCTGCCCATAAGACCCCAAGATGAGTCTCAAAAATTATGAACAACATGATTCTCACATTCCAGACAAAGAATTCTCTCTTTCCAATCTTAAAGCAGCAAGTTGCATATTTCTTATATGTTACTGGTATTGTTTGGTATGGTTAGGCATTTTATGATCAGTCAGTCTGGAGTCTCATGATTTTCTCAGCGAACTAAGCTAGGTGTTATAACAGTTACACATTGTCATCATTTTACCAGACCTAAATAATCTAAAAAAAAAAAAAAATGAAATTTCTGAACAAGAAATGATGTGCTGAGGCACAAGAAGGAAATGACTCTAACATAGCATCTTCTTTCACCAAATTCATATATCAGTAAATTTGATTGATATTTTCTATTTTAATAAGGTATCTATTCCACTTCTTAAATCAATTTATACATCTAAATCAAAATTAAAAAAAAAATTCCCAAGACAGCAAAACATTAAAGTAAACATATACAAAGACTAATGTTAAAGAAAATTTTGAGTTGTACATTTATCCACAAGCAATTCTTTAGTTTCAAGTAGATATTATCATGTTTATTAATATTTTATTGATAAAACATAAAGTCAATTAAGTTCTAGCTTTCAACATGCTAAATTACACAGTATTTTAGAATAGAGTTTAAATAAGTAGACCTATCAAGATAATTTATTCTATTGTTCATTTAATTGAAAAGAAAATTGTCACCTCCAGAATTTCACATCAAACTGAAAATACATACTCTATTTTAATACTATTTAGAGTCTACATAGAATTCCTATTCCTATTACCTCAAATATTGATTAATTTATACAATATATTTCTCATCAATTGTATATAGGTTAGTTAACTACTAAAGATACAAGTAAATAACATTCCCAGTTAAACTATTTCAACAATTCAGAAAGGCAAACTTAAGACATTAATATTTTCAACATGCTTTTGAATGCAGTCAACAGATTTTTTTTTCTATGTAATGCCCCACAGAAAATTGGTGGGCCTCACTTTCAACTCACTCCCTCCATTAAGGCAATCAGTTGGACAAGACAATATCATTAAAAGTGAGAGACCTCAAATCCATGCCATAAACCTAAGAAAAGCCTCAGGTGCTGACAGATTTCCCATCGATTCTTATGAAACCCGATTGTGGCAATTATTGCTAACATCAGAGAGTCTTTTCAGAATTTTTTAAGACCAGAATTATGTCCCAAGACATGAAAACTCCCTTGATCCCATAATCCTTAAAAAGATGACAAGGTAAGGAACAATTGGCGGATTTTCATCCTCTTTTACTCTCCTGAATAGAGAGTACAAGATTGTTTCCAAGGTTTTAGCTACACACCTCAATGATATCATTCCTGCCCTCATACACAAAGATTAGGAAAGATTCACCCTGGGTAGCTCTAAGAAGATAATACCTGAAAAATATTTCCATCTAATCCATCAGTCACATCTCCCCAAAATCATCATACCAATGAATCAGTAACTGTTTCTTAAAGGAAATAAACAAACTTAATAAAAAGATATCGGGTGCTCTTGTCCACCCCATTAGGTTGATCTGCCCATAGAAAAGATTAAAATCTCTAATTTGCTCATTATGCTTCAATGCTCATCTTACTTCCAGCCAAATTACCACAGCTTTCCTGCCATCTGGTCATCATTCAACTGTTGTTTTTCTGGTGTCAGGGAAATTTTAAACACGTAGGAAAAAAAATGCCCAAAGGGATTTGGGAACGGTTAGTATTCATGCTAAACTCATTTCTTAGCTTGAAAAATATTGGGTGGGAAGATTTGGAATGCTGACCACTACAATCCTTTTATCATGAAGGTCTATGATATAATTTTAACCTGTAGTTTGGGTCAGAATTATTTATAAACTGATACATGTATCATGAATAAAATATTTTGAATTAAACACTAATCAAATACCTTGTGTTCAGTTATTTAATACTTTTTAAATTCATAACTAATCCTATACTACTTATTATATCAGAGTAAGGCACTGGAGATAAAAAGATGAATGAAACATGGTTGTACTTAGGAGGTAGTGAGGGAGATAAGCACAGATTTAAGCCATTACAACTGCATTAAAGGAGATGACAATTAAGCCCATAATTTCATGAGGAGGATACTTTTCATACCTGTTCCCTCAAAAGTGAATGCCCTGGACCCAAGTCATCCATTTGCTTGGTTAATACAGAATCAGAAAACTCCATATAGAAACACTCTGCTGTAAATTCATTTCAAAAGTCACTCATTCACAATCCATAAGCCTGAGAAAGCTGGCACTTTAATAACCCGATAATACAGTCAACTGTGTCAACCTGGTTTTGGTTTATGTACAGAATACACCACTCTCTGAACAGACCTATTTAGATATCTCCAACAGGGACTTTTTTCAGTAGTCATGTATGGATGTGAGAGCTGGACCATAATGAAAGCTGAGAGCTGAAGAATTGGTGCTTTTGAAATGTGGTGTTGGAGAAGACTCTTGAGAGTCCCTTGGAGAACAAAGAGATCCATCCAGTCAATCCTAAAGGAAATCAGTTCAGTTCAGTCGCTCAGTCATGTCTGACTCTTTGCGACCCCATGAATCGCAGCATGCCAGGCCTCCCTGTCCATCACAAGCTCCCAGAGTTCACTCAGACTCGCAGCCATCGAGTCAGTGATGCCATCCAGCCATCTCATCCTCGGTCGTCCCATTCTCCTCCTGCCCCCAATCCCTCCCAGTATCAGAGTCTTTTCCAGTGAGTCAACTCTTCGCATGAGGTGGCCAAAGTACTGGAGCTTCAGCTTTAGCATCATTCCTTCCAAAGAAATCCCAGGGCTGATCTCCTTCAGAACGGACTGGTTGGATCTGCTTGCAGTACAAGGGACTCTCAAAAGTCTTCACCAACACCACAGTTCAAAAGCATCAATTCTTCGGCCCTCAGCCTTCTTCACAATCCAGCTCTCACATCCATACATGACTACTGGAAAAACCATAGCCTTGACTAGACAGACCTTAGTCGGCAAAGTAATGTCTCTGCTTTGGAATATGCTATCTAGGTCAGTCCTAAATATTCACTGGAAGGACTGATGTTGAAGCTTAAACTCCAAAACATTGGCCACCTGATGCAAACAACTGTCTCATTGGAAAAGACCAAGATTCTGGGAAAGATTGAAGGCAGGAGGAGGAGAGTACAGAGGACAAGATGGTTGGATAGCATCACCGACATGATGGACAAGAGTTTGAGCAAGCTCCTGGAGTTGGTGATGGGCCAGGAAGCCTGGGGAGCTGCAACCCATGGGATTGCAAAAGTCAGACATGACTGAGCAACTTAACTGAACTTAGGATCTGAACACAGACTTATCCACATAGATTGCAAAACTTCATTTGTTTGGGAAACATATGTGTTCATTAGGTTTTATAACCATTGCTTTCAGTTCAGTTCAGTCTCTCAGTCATGTCCAACTCTTTGCAATCCCATGGATTGCAGCACGCCAGGCCTCCCTGTCCATCTCCAACTCCCGGAGTTCACCCAAACTCATGTCCATCGAGTCAGTAATGCCATCCAGCCATCTCATCCTCTGTCGCCCCTTCTCCTCCTGCCCCCAATCCCTTCCAGCATCAGAGTCTTTTCCAATGAGTCAACTCTTCGCATGAGGTGGCCAAAGTACTGGAGCTTCAGCTTTAGCATCATTCTTTCCAAAGAAATCCCAGGGCTGATTTCCTTCATAATGGACTGGTTGGATCTCCTTGCACTCCAAGGGACTCTCAAGAGTCTTCTCCAACACCACAGTTCAAAAGCATCAATTCTTCTGTGCTCAGCTTTCTTCATAGTCCAACTCTCACATCCATACATGACCACTGGAAAAACCATAGTCTTAACTAGACAGACCTTTGTTGGCAAAATAATGTCTCTGCTTTTCAATATGCTATCTAGGTTGGTCATAACTTTTCTTCCAAGGAGTAAGCGTCTTTTAATTTCATGGCTGCAGTCACCGTCTGCAGTGATTTTAGAGCCCAAAAAAATAGTCTGACACTGATTCCACTGTTTCCCCATCTATTTCCCATGAACTGATGGGACCCTATGCCATGATCTTTGTTTTCTGAATGTTGAGCTTTAAGACAACTTTTTCGCTCTCCTCTTTCACTTTCATCAAGAGGCTTTTTAGCTCCTCTTCAATTTATGCCATAAGGATGGTCTCATCTGCATATCTGAGGTTATTGATATTTCTCCTGGCAATCTTGATTCCAGCTTGTGCTTCTTCCAGTCCAGCGTTTCTCATGATGTACTCTGCATAGAAGTTAAATAAGCAGGGTGACAATATACAAACTTGACGTACTCCTTTTCCTATTTGGAACCAGTCTGTTGTTCCATGTCCAGTTCTAACTGTTGCTTCCTGACCTGCATACAGATTTCTCAAGAGGCAGGTCAGGTGGACTGGCATTCCCATCACTTTCAGAATTTTCCACAGTTTATTGTGATCCACACAGTCAAAGGCTTTGGCATAGTCAGGAAAGCAGAAATAGATGTTTTTCTGGATCTCTTCCATGATCCAGCAGATGTTGGCAATTTGATCTCTGATTCCTCTGCCTTTTCTAAAACCAGCTTGAACATCAGGGAGTTCACGGTTGACGTATTGCTGAAGCCTGGCTTGGAGAATCTTGAGCATGACTTTACTAGCATGTGAGATGAGTGCAATTGTGTGGTAGTTTGAGCATTCTTTTGCATTGCCTCTCTTTGGAATTGGAATGAAAACTGAACTTTTCCAGTCCTGTGGCCACTGCTGAGGTTTCCAAATTTGCTGACATATTGTGTGCAACACTTTCACAGCATCATCTTTTAGAATTTGAAACAGCTCAACTGGAATTCCATCACCTCCATTAGCTTTGTTCCTAGTGATGCTTTCTACAGCTCACTTGGCTTCACATTCCTGGATGTCTGGCTCTAGATGAGTGATCACACCATCATGATTATCTGGATCATGAAGATCTTTTTTGTACAGTTCTTCTGTGTATTCTTGCCACCTCTTCTTAATATCTTCTGCTTCTGTTAGGTCCATACCATTTCTGTCCTTTATTGAGCCCATATTTGCATGAAATGTTCCCTTGCTATCTCTCATTTTCTTGAAGAGATCTTTAGTCATCCCCATTCTGTTCTTTTCCTCCATTTCTTTGCATTGATCACTTAGGAAGTCTTGCTTATCTCTTCTTGCTATTCTTTGGAACTCTGCATTCAGATGCTTATATCTTTCCTTTTCTCCTTTGCTTTTGGCTTCTCTTCTTTTCAGTGCTCTTTGTAAGGCCTCCCCAGACAGCCATTTTGCTTTTCTGCATTTCTTTTCCATGGGGATGGTCTTGATCCCTGTGTCCTGTACTATGTCACAGACCTCATTCCATAGTTCATCAGGCACTCTCTCTATCAGACCTAGTCCCTTAAATCTATTTCTCACTTCCACTGTACAATCATAAGGGATTTGATTTAGGTCATACCTGAATATTCTAGCAGTTTTCCCTAGTTTCTTCAATTTGAGTCTGAACTTGGTAATAAGGAGTTCATGATCTGAGCCACAGTCAGCTCCTGGTCTTGTCTTTGTTGACTGTATAGAGCTTCTCCATCTTTGGCTGCAAAGAATGTCATCAATCTGATTTCAGTGTTGACCATCTGGTGATGTCCATGTGTTGAGTCTTCTCTTGTGTTGTTGGAATAAGGTGTTTGCTATGACCAGTGCATTTTCTTGGCAAAACTCTATTAGTCTTTGCCTTGCTTCATTCCGCATTCCAAGGCCAAATTTGCCTGTTACTCCAGGTGTTTACTGAATTCCTACTTTTGCATTCCAGTCCCCTATAATGAAAAGGACATCTTTTTTGGGTGTTAGTTCTAAAAGGTCTTGTAGGTCTTCATAGAACCGTTCAACTTCAGTTTCTTCAGCGTTACTGGTTGGGGCATAGACTTGGATAACTGTGATGTTGAATGGTTTGCCTTGGAGATGAAGAGAGATCATTCTGTTGTTTTTGAGATTGCATCCAAGTACTGCATTTCGGACTCTTTTGTTGACCATGATTGCTACTCCATTTCTTCTGAGGGATTCCTGCCTTCAGTAATAGATATAATGGTCATCTGAGTTAAATTCACCCATTCCAGTCCATTTGAGTTCACTGATTCCTCAAATGTCAAAGTTCACACTTGCCATCTCTTGTTTGACCACTTCCAATTTGCCTTGATTCATGAACCTGAAGTTCCAGGTTCCTATGCAATATTACTCTTTACAGCATCGAATCTTGCTTCTATCACCAGTCACATCCACAACTGCGTATTGTTTTTGCTTTGGCCCCATCCCTTCATTCTTTCTGGAGTTATTTCTCCACTGATCTCCAGTAGCATATTGGGCACCTATCACACTAGGACCACAGCCTTGTCTAACTCAATGAAACCAAGCCATGCCTGCGGGGCAACTCAAGACAGGAGGGTCATGGTGGAAATGTCTGACAGAATGTGGTCCACTGGAGAACGGAATGGCAAGCCTCGTCAGTATTCTTGCTTTGAGAACTTCATGAACAGTATGAAAAGGCAAAATGATAGGATACCAAAAGATGAACCATATCTTTCCTACCCCATATTTCCTCTACGACAGTGAACAAGTGAATTAAGACCTTTAAGGAAGGTAAGATTTACATAAAAGACCAAGAACTAGAGTGCTAACTGAAACATTTGTGTTAGAGACAAGGCCAAATATTTAGTAGTTATTGGAAGAAATATAATTCTTCCTAGGTGGCTCAGATGGTAAAAAATCTGCCTTCAATGAAAGAGACCAGGGTTCAATCCCTAGGTCAAGAAGATCCCCTGGAGAAGGAAATGGCTACCCACTCCTCTATTCTTGTCTGGAGATCCCATGGATAGAGGAGCCTGGTTGGCTACAGTCCATGGGATCACAAAGAGTCAGACATGACTGAGGAGCTAACACAGTAATACACAGATGAAATATATGGGGCTTCCCAGGTGGTACTAGTGGTAAAGAACTTGCGTACTAATGCAGGAAATGAAAGAGACAGGGATTCGGTCCTTGGATCAGGAAGATCCAAGGGAGAAGGGAATGGCAACCCACTCCAGTATTCATACCTGGAAAATCTCATGGACAGAGGAACCTGGCAAGCTATAGTTCACAGGGTCACAAAGAGTTGACATGACCAAAGCAACTTGGCACATATCCAAGCATGCAGAAGAAATATATGCAAAAATCTGGTGACCAATAAGATGTGGCAATAGACTACTTGGGTTCAGAGCTCATTGAAGAATTTTTTTCTTATGTATCTTTGAAACATACTCAAATGATCTGTTGAAACCCTTAGATTTATTTACTATTTTTTATTCTGTTGACTTATATCCTTTTGTTGCTGTTGCTCAGCTGCTCTGTCATGTCCAACTCTTTTGAACCCCAGGGATTGTTATATAGGCTCCTCTGTCCATTTAATTTCCCACACAAGTGTACTAGAGTGGGTTGCCATTTTCTTTTCCAGGGAATCATCCTGTTCAGGGATGGAACTCGTGTCTCCTGCATTAGCAGGCACATTCTTTACCGCTGAGCCACCAGGGAAGACCTTTATGCAAATTTCCTTTCTAAGTTCCAAACTGTCATTCTTGATTTCTTAACATTGAAATTTAGTGTTCAAAATTGACAGAATTATCTCCCTTGATGTCCTTTTCCCCAATCCCTCTACAAATATCTCTGCTTTGCCATATAATTTCTATGCTGATTTTAACAATACTTCATTCTCTAATTCTCTCACATCTGAAATAGATATTTTTATTCTCTATATCTAATTACTTCTCAAAGTAACTCCTACAATGATATCTTTCATATTTATAAATTTTGTATTAGTCATATTATCACCATTCTGATTGACATTACCATTATTTTTATATATTACTAAAATAACTTTTATTGAAATTACTAGCTTCTTAATATTATCTATTACTCATAAATTGAAGCCAAAGTCAAGTTCCTAAGGTCAGATGAAACCATACTTTTGCTCAAAAGTAGCCAGTGATATTCCACTAAATTTAAATTGTTATATAGGCTATTATTCTTAATATTTGTTACTAACTACATTATATTGCCTTTTATTATGTCTAGTGTTTATTTAATTTTCAGCACAGTGTTATGAATTTGAATGCATATTTATATTTTTGCCAGTCTTTTTAATTTATTTAATTTAATTTAATTAATTAATTTATTTATTTTTGCTGTTTTCTCCTCCAGGGGATCTTCCCAACCCAGGGATGGAACCTGTATCTCTTTTTTTTTTTTTTTTTGACTTTTCATAAGTGTTTTTTTATTTTTTTTCAATTTTTATTTTTACTTTATTTTACTTCACACTACTGTATTGGTTTTGCCATACATTGACATGAATCCACCATGGGTGTACATGCGTTCCCAAACATGAACCCCCCTCCCACCTCCCTCACCATAACATCTCTCTGGGTCATCACCATGCACCAGCCTCAAGCATGCTGTATCCTGCGTCACACATAGACTGGCGATTCGGTTCTTACATGATAGTATACATGTTACAATGCCATTCTCCCAAATCATCCCACCCTCTCCCTCTCCCTCTGAGTCCAAAAGTCCGTTATACACATCTCGTCTTTTTTGCTGTCTTGCATACAGGGTCGTCATTGCCATCTTTCTAAATTCCATATATATGTGTTAGTATACTGTATTGGTGTTTTTCTTTTTGGCTTACTTCACTCTATATAATTGGCTCCAGTTTCATCCATCTCATCAGAACTGATTCAAATGTATTCTTTTTAACAGCTGAGTAATACTCCATTGTGTACCACAGCTTTCTTATCCATTCATCTGCTGATGGACATCTAGGTTGTTTCCATGTCCTGGCTATTATAAACAGTGCTGCGATGAACATTGGGGTACATGTGTCTCTCAATTCTGGTTTCCTCGGTGTGTATGCCCATCAGTGGGATTGCTGGGTCATAAGGCAGTTCTATTTGCAATTTTTTAAGGAATCTCCACACTGTTCTCCAAAGTGGCTGTACTAGTTTGCATTCCCACCAACAGTGTAGGAGGGTTCCCTTTTCTCCACACCCTCTCCAGCATTTATTGCTTGCAGATTTTTGGATCGCAGCCATTCTGACTGGTGTGAAGTGGTAACTCATTGTGGTTTTCATTTGCATTTCTCTGATAATGAGTGATGTTGAGCATCTTTTCATGTGTTTGTTAGCCATCCGTACGTCTTCTTTGGAGAAATGTCTATTTAGTTCTTTGGCCTCTCTTTTGATTGGGTCGTTTATTTTTCTGGAATTGAGCTGCATAAGTTGCTTGTATATTTTTGAGATTAGTTGTTTGTCAGTTTCTTTATTTGCTATTATTCTCTCCCATTCAGAAGGCTTTCTTTTCACCTTGCTTATATTTTCCTTTGTTGTGCAGAAGCTTTTAATTTTGATTAGATCCCATTTGTTTATTTTTGCTTTTATTTCCAGTAGTGGAATCCACTGGGAGGTGGATCATAGAGGATCCTGCTGTGATTTATGTCGGAGAGTGTTTTGCCTATATTCTCCTCTAGGAGTTTTATAGTTTCTTGTCTTTCATTTAGATCTTAATGGAACTGGAGGAATCAACTTGCCTGACCTCAAGCTCTACTACAAAGCCACAGTCATCAAGACAGTATGGTACTGGCACAAAGACAGAAATATAGATCAATGGAACAAAATAGAAAGCCCAGAGATAAATCCACACACATATGGACACCTTATCTTTGACAAAGGAGGCAAGAATATACAATGGAGTAAAGACAATCTCTTTAACAAGTGGTGCTGGGAAAACTGGTCAACCACTTGTAAAAGAATGAAACTAGATCACTTTCTAACACCACATACAAAAACAAACTCAAAATGGATTAAAGATCTAAATGTAAGACCAGAAACTATAAAACTCCTAGAGGAGAATATTTTATTTTTATTTTACTTTACAATGCTGTATTGGTTTTTCCATACATTGACATGAATCCACCACAGGTGTACAGGAGTTCCCAATCCTGAACTCCCCTCCCACCTCTCTCCTCATATCATCTCTCTGGGTCATCCCAGTGCACCAGTCCCAAGCATCCTGTATCCTATATTGAACCTAGACTGACTATTTATATTTTAATGATAGTTAGGGAGGATGATTAATTCTCCCAAGGTCCTATACTTATTTATACATTTAAAAATGTTTATTGAGCATTTGCTTGGTACTGGGTCCTGTGACTAGCACTGAGAGTTCAATGATAGAGAGAAAAATGTTCTTGCTTTTCTGGAGCTTAAATTCTACTGAAGGAAGTAACAAATGAGTGGGTGGCTATTAGCATAATTGATATTATGTTGGTCCCATATAGTTCCTCCTATACTTTCACTGATCCTACCTAGGACTGTACTGTGTAGTAAATCATTTCTCTGTCATCAAGGACATTGTAGTTAATAAATACTGTTTAATGATAATTAGATCCAAGTGGCCTCTATGCACTGATAGTCTCCAAACAAAGATGAAGACTTCTGTTGATACATTCTCAGTGTCCATGAGACTAGCTACCCACTCAAATTCTGGCTTCTTGACTGGAGGAGATGAATGGGTCATGCTTGAGGTTCTTCTCTGTGCATCATAGCTTGTAATATCTCTCTAGGCCGTAACCTAGGACAAAGGCAGGGCTTATCTCAAGTCATTCCTAATTTCTAGGATCACTGACCTCTGTTGTTTAACTTCCAGTATCTAAAAACTGTTGTTAAATAAAGATGGTGGTGGTTTAGTCTCTCAGTCATGCCTGACTCTTAGCAACCCCATGGACTGTAAGCCACCAGGCTCCTCTGTCCATGAGATTTCCCAGGTAAGATGTTGAAAAGAGTTGCCATTTCCTTTTCCAGAGTCTCTTCCGGACCCAGGGATCAAATTCATGGACCTATTCCTCCTTCTTTGCAGGCAAATTCTTTTACCACTGAGCTACCAATAAGGAGCCAGAAATTCAAAAATTTAATAGACTCCAAGCAAGATGACAAAACTATAACTTAGGTTAAAAATCTTAACAGGATCCTATTGAAAAAAAGTAGATTATTTGTGAGGGTTGGACTGTGAAGAAGGCTGAGCGCCGAAGAACTGCTGCTTTTGAACTTTGGTGTTGGAGAAGACTCTTGAGAGTCCCTTGGACTGCAAGGAGATCCAACCAGTCCATCCTAAAGGAGATCAGCCCTGGGATTTCTTTGGAAGGCATGATGCTAAAGCTGAAGCTCCAGTACTTTGGCCACCTTATGCGAAGAGTTGACTCCTTTGAAAAGACTCTGATGTTGGGAGGGATTGGGGGCAGGAGGAGAAGGGGACGACCGAGGATGAGATGGCTGCATGGCATCACTGACTCGATGGACGTGAGTCTGAGTGAACTCTGGGAGATGTTGATGGACAGAGAGGCCTGGCGTGCTGCAATTCATGGGGTCGCAAAGAGTAGGACACGACTGAGAGACTGAACTGAACTGAACTGAACTGAACTGAACTGAAAGAGCAACAAAGAGTAACCACATGGGTAAATTTCAAGGGATATTAGCAGTACAGAAAACTAGCACAGGAAACTCCACCCAAACTCTCGTAATGGCTTATAAGCGGAAAGAATCTAAAAAATAGTGGATATATGTATTTGTATAATAGAACTTAATGAAACTAACACAAAATTGTAAATCAATTCTATACCAATAAAAGGTTTTCAAAAGAATTTCAACTAAATATTCATCAGTCAAAAATAAATAAAAATGAAACTAAAATAACTTAACTAGATTTAATAACAATATAGCATATAAAAACTTGTGAAATTCAGCTATAGTAATTTTTATAAAGAAATTAATCACTTTAAATAAATATACTAGAAATGTTTTAATAAATTTAAATTAAAGATGAGAGCATCTTTCAGAAAGTTAAAATTGCAGTCTGAACTAAAATAAGATGGAGGAAAATATTAATAATAAACATGACAATAAACTAAATAGGAAAATTATTATAGAGAAAATGAATAAGAGTTGACATTTTAAAAACTAATAAACCTGACATACTCTTCTCAAGACTGACCAAAAAGAAAATAAGAAAAGAAGTCAAGAGAGAAAATGAGGAACATATATAAAATATCACAGATGGAAAAGTAGTTATCAATAAAATATTATAGACACTATAGCAATAAATGTAATGAGGATTTTTATGAAATGCATTTAATGATTTGAAAAACTGAACAAAATGTACAAATTTCTAGGCAAAAACAAGTAAAACTTCTGAAGAAAGAAGACTTCTGAATGACTCTGTAACAAAATGTTAAAGAAAATGAATGAAAAATAAAAATTTCCATCAATGTAATCTCCAGATGCAGTTGATTTAGCAATGAATTCTTCTAAACACTTAATGAAGAAATCACACCAAAGGAGCATGAAAGTGAAAATGAAGTCACTCAGTCGTGTCTGACTCTTTGTGACCCCATGGACTGTAGCCTACTATCCATGGGATTTTCCAGGCAAGAGTACTGGAGTGGGCTGCCATTTCCTTTTCCACCAAAAGGAGCATAAGATCTTCTAAAGAACAGAGAAAGAAGAAACACTTTCAAAATCATTTTATGAAGCCCAGATGATCTTGATACCAACTTTACAAGGATATCAAGAAAAAGAAATAATGTAAGCTAATGACTATAATATTAGCATATTGATCTAATGATATATAAAAATGCTTAAGTACTATGACCAAACTGAGGAAAGTTAGGTTGATTTATCAACTGAAAAACAGTATGATTTGCTATGTTAAGAGTTAAAGAGAATAAAATAACGATCATCTTAATCGGTGTGGAAAGGGCAACTGAAAAAATTTAATATCTGTTCATACTAGTCACAGCAAAGAAGGGACAAAGGAAAATTTTATTAATTTGATATATTATTTCTACAAAAATTCTAAATAGGAAAGCTCATAAGATTTTCTTTTTAGAATACTTTTGTCTTAATAGTAAAATCTTATAAATTTATACTCTGAACTTGAGAAAAATTCATGTATGCACATTGCCAATATTTTAACATTTGGCTGAAGGTTTTTGATTATAAGGCAAAATTAAATAAATAAACAGATTAGATATAGGTAGACAATAGATAAGTAGATAAATAGATAGGCAAATGAGACAGAAAGTAAAGAAGAAAACAAAAGTAAAACTCTCATTATAAGCAAGAACATACCCAAGGATATGCAAATATTTACTTTAGAAGAAAAGAATTCAAAAGTAGCAAGGAGATGTGAATCATTCAAATATCATTATGAAATCTTACATAATGATTTGTAAGTGAGTAAAGTTATTGCTACACCTCACATTTGGGGAAATAAACTCCAGATTGTTTGGCAATTTAAAATATCATGAGTGTCCAATTTTCTGTTCCAAGGTAAGAAGCTTAGACATCATCACTCCACCATAACTAAAGTAAAAATCTGAACAAACTTTAAAATCAACAAATCTCCTTGGTTCCAGAAAGCAAAGAAAACACAAAACAAACTGCTGCTCCCAAGATTGGAAAGACAGACAGGGAGTCCTCAAAGTAGACCCAGAAAGCACCACAGAAACCAATTCTAGGCAGGAAAATTTGAACTGTACTTGAAATGAAATACAGAAGGCTCAGTGTGGCCAAGTCTAAGAGCTAAAAATACAGGGGGACCCAGTCAGAAGAGGGACTCCACAATACTTTGTGATTTACCTATAGGGTCTCAATAGATTCCCCACACTAAATATTACAGAAAAATCCTCTTGTACTTTCAGCATGGAAAAAATACAAATAACTATTTGGAATAAACAAAATCATTCTGTTCTTGTTAATAAGTCTGCCATTAGGGGAAACTAGTTAATCAGGTATTAATTTGCCAGGATAAGCACCTAAATGACTGAGAGGAAGGGAAATACCCAGGCTCCTCTAGCCATTTTGTCCCACCATTCTGAGAAAGGCAAAAATATGAAGAGAGGGGGCCTCTCTGGTGGCTCAACTAATAAAGAATCCACCTGTAATGCAGGAGACCTGGGTTCGATCCCTGAGTCGGGAGGATCACCTGGATTTGGAAATGGCAACCCATGCCAGTATTCTTGCCTGGAAAACCCCATGGCCAGAGGAGCCTGGGGTTGCAATGTGTCAGACACAACTTACTGACTAAACCACCACCACCACAACAACCATGAAGAGAATAAAAATATCAGTGATCAATGGTTGTTGGGATGGGAGAGAAAGATAAAATGGTGAAGCAAAGATTGTCAGGGTTCTGAAAATATTCTGTAATTATGACCCATTCAGTTCAGTTCAGTCACTCAGTTGCGTCTGACTCTTTGCAACCCCATAAACCACAGAATACCAGGCCTCCCTGTCCATCACCAACTCCCAGAATGCTCCCAAATCCATGTCCACTGAATCGGTGATGCCATCCAACCATCTCATCCTCTGTCTTCTCCTTCTCCTGCCTTTAGTCTTTCACAGAATCAGGGTCTTTCAGATGAGTCAGCTCTTTGCATCAGGTTGCCAAAGTATTGGACTTTCAGGTTCAACATCAGTCCTTCCAATTAACACTTAGGACTGATCTCCTTTAGAATGGACTGGTTAGATCCCCTTGCAGTCCAGTGGACTCTCAACAGGCTTCTCCAACACCACCGTTCAAGAGCATCTTTCAATTCTTTGGTGCTCAGCTTTCTTTATAGTCTAATTCTTACATCTATTCATGAACACTGGAAAAACCATAGCCTTGACTAGACGGACCTCAGTTGACAAAGTAATGTCTCTGCTTCTTAATATGCTGTCTAGGTTGGTCATAACTTTCCTTCCAAGGAGTAGGCGTCTTTTAATTTCATGGCTGCAACCACCATCTGCAGTGATTTTGGAGCCCAAAAAATAAAGTCTGACACTGTTTCCACTGTTTCTCCATCTATTTCCCATGAAGTGATGGGGCCAGATGCCATGATCTTCATTTTCTGAATGTTGAGCTTTAAGCCAACTTTTTCGCTCTCCTCTTTCACTTTCATCAAGAGATTCTTTAGTTTCTCTTCACTTTCTGCCATAAAGGTGGTGTCATCTGCATATCTGAGGTTATTGATATTTCTCCAGGTAATTTTGATTCCAGCTTGTGCTTCTTGCAGCCCAGCGTTTCTCATGATGTACTCTGCATATAAGTCAAATAAGTAGGATGACAATATTCGGCCTTGACATACTCCTTTTCCTATTTAGAACCAGTCTGTTGTTCCATGTCCAGTTCTAACTGTTGCTTCCTGACCTGCATACAGATTTCTCAAGAGGCAGGTCAGGTGATCTGGCATTCCCATCACTTTCAGAATTTTCCATGGTTTATTGTGATCCACACAGTCAAAGGCTTTGGCATAGTCAAGAAAGCAGAAATAGATGTTTTCTAGAACTCTCTTGCTTTTTCCATGATCCAGCAGATGTTGGCAATTTGATCTCTGGTTCCTCACCTTTTCTAAAACCAGCTTGAACATCAGGAAGTTCATGGTTCATATATTGCTGAAGCCTGGCTTGGAGAATGTTAAGCATCACTTTACTAGGTGTGAGATGAGTGAAATTGTGTGGTAGTTTGAGCATTCTTTGGCATTGCCTTTCTTTGGGATTGGAATGAAAACTGACTTTTTCCAGTCCTGTGGCCACTGCTGAGTTTTCCAAATTTGCTGGCATATTGAGTGCAGCACTTTCACAGCATCATCTTTCAAGATTTGAAATAGCTCAACTGGAATTCCATCACCTCCACTAGCTTTGTTCATAGTGATGCTTTCTAAGGCCCACTTGACTTCACATTCCAGGTTGTCTGGCTCTAGATGAGTGATCACACCATCGTGATTATCTGGGTCATGAAGATCATTTTGTACAGTTCTTCTGTGTATTCTTGCCACCCCTTCTTAATATCTTCTGCTTCTGTTAGGTCCATACCACTTCTGTCCTTTATTGGACCCATCTTTTCATGAAATGTTCCCTTGGTATCTCTAATCATCTTGAAGATATCTCTAGTCTTTCCCATTCTATTTCTTTGCATTTATGGCCGAAGAAGGCTGTCTTATCTCTCCTTGCTATTGTTTGGAACTCTGCATTCAAATGGGTGTATCTTTCCTTTTCTCCTTTGCTTTTCACTTTCCTTCTTTTCAAAGCTATTTGTAAGGCCTCCCCAGACAATCATTTTGCTTTTTTGCACTTCTTTTCCATGGGGATGGTCTTGATCCCTGTCTCCTGTACAATGTTATGAACCTCTGTCCATAGTTCATCAGGCACTCTGTCTATCAGATCTAGTCCCTCAAACCTATTTCTCACTTCCACTGTATAGTCATAAGGAATTCGATTTAGGTCATAACTTAATGATCTAGTGGTTTTCTCCACTTTCTTCAATTTCTATCTGAATTTGGCAATAAAGAGTTCATGATCTGAGCCACAGTCAGCTCCCGGTCTTGGTTTTGCTGACTGTACAGAGCTTCTCCATCTTTGTCTGCAAAGAATATAATCAATCTGATTTTGGTGTTGACCGTCTGGTGATGTCCATGTGTACAGTCTTCTCTTGTGTTGTTGGAAGAGAGTGTTTGCTATGACCAGTGCGTTCTCTTGGCAAAACTCTATTAGCCTTTGCCCTGCTTCGTTCTATACTCTAAGGCCAAATTTGCCTGTTACTCCAGGTGTTTCTTGACTTCCTACTTTTGTATTCCAGTCCCCTGTAATGAAAAGGACATCTTTTTTGGGTGTTAGTTCTAGAAGATCTTATAGGTCTTCATAGAACTGTTCAACGTCAGGTTATTCAGCATTACTGGTTGGGGCATAGACTTGGATTACCATGATATTGAATGGTTTGCCCCTTGGAAATGAACAGAGATCATTCTGTTGTGTTTGAGATTGCATCCAAGTACTGCATTTCAGACTCTTATTGACTATGATGGCTACTCCATATCTTCTAAGGGATTCCTGCCTGCAGTAGTAGATATAATGGTCATCTGAGTTAAATTCACCCATTCCAGTCCATTTGAGTTCGCTGATTCCTAGAATGTCGACATTCACTCTTGCCATCTCCTGTTTGACCACTTCCAATTTGCCTTGATTCATGGACCTGACGTTCCTATTCCTATGCAATATTGCTCTTTACAGCATCGAACCTTGCTTCTATCACCAGTCCCATCCACAACTGGGTATTGTTTTTGCTTTGGCTCCTTCCCTTCATTCTTCCTGGAGTTATTTCTTCACTGATCTCCAATAGCATAGTGGGCACCTATGGACCTGGGGAGTTCATCTTTCAGTGTCCTATCTTTTTCCCTTTTCATACTGTTCATGGGGTTCTCATTCAAGAATACTGAAGTGGTTTTCCATTCTCTTCTCCAGTGGACCACATTCTGTCAGACCTCTCCACCATGACCCGTCCACCTTGGTTGGCCCCACACGGATCATAATTATAATTCTTAATTATGTAATTATTCCATAATTATGATCATACACCATTATACATCTGTCCAAAATCATAAGATATGTAAAGAATCCCCCTGCCAGTGCAGGAGACATGGGTTTGATCCCTGGTCTGGGAAGATCCCACATACTGCAAAGTAACTAAGCTCATGCAATTGCAGTTACTGAGTTGCATGCCGCAACTACTGAAGCCCACACACATTAGAACCAATTCTCTGCAACAAGAGAAGCCACCACAATGAGAAGCTGATGCACTGCAATGAATTGTAGCCCATGCTTGCTCTAACTAGAGAAAAGCCTGTGCAACAGTGAAGACCCCGTACAGTCAAAAATAAATAAATAAAATTATTTATAATATTAATATTATATTAAAATATTAAATTAAATTATTATATATGTATCGAGTGAATTTTAATATAAACTATATACTTTGAGTGACTATGCTGTGTCAATGTATGTTTACTGGTCGTAACAAATAGCGGGGGATGTGGCTAATGGAGAAGGCCGTATATATATTTATGGGAAATTTCTGTTTTCTCTGTATTTTCTCTGAATCTAAACTTCTCTAAAAACATTATGTTAATACAAATAAGAAAATAATTGGAAAGTTTATCATAACTGTAATGAAGAAAATCTAAGGACTATTTTGGAAAATTTGTTTGAATAAAAGGATAAGGATTTTTCCCTTACTTATGATGATTAAAAGTGGGAATAACCTAAATATACAGGACAAGTCTATATAGGAGATGCCATTGAGTGATATCACTGACTCCATGGACATGAATTTGAGCAAACTGTGGGAGGTTGAGCAGGACTGGGAAGCCTGGCGTGCTGCAGTCCATGGGGTTGCAAAGAGTTGGTTACGACTGAGTGACTCAAAAACAACAGAAGAAGTTTATATAATATTTTTGTATAATACTTTGTGATGTATGAAAGACTTTTAAAAGCTATTAAATGACAAAATATAAAAATATATGCATAAATGTATCCACACAGAAAACCTTCAAAATGTTTGCCAGCATGTTTTTAGTAATTATTGCTGAGTGTTTATCTCTTTTATAAATTTCTGTATTATTCAGCTGTTTAAATAAATTTATATCATTGTTTCTATATAATTAAAATGTAGTCTAAGTAACCTTCTAATATTTTTAAAATTCAACTATTTTAAAAGTTTGAAACAAAGGATCACTTCCTCTGTTACACTTTATCACAACAGCCTACTTCAAGATAGAATAATCTTTAATCTTTACTATTTACATTGCTTCATGTATATCTAAGCAACATAACTATTATTTTTCCTACAAATTTTAATCCCAGATGTTTTGAAATAACATCCAAGTGAGTACAAATTTAACAGTTTTATGTTTATGCAGTTTCTTCCCTAAATCTTCTCAGTATTACAGAAAATTGCTATTTTGTTGAATCAATATTTAAACTTTATATAATTAGGGTTATTCACTACTTTAAGGCACAAAGCCTTATTATTTGTGTGTGTGTGTGTGTGTGTGTGTGTGTGTGTGTGTATATACATATATATAAAGACACATTTAGTTTCCCCTAAAATTAAAAATCTATTCTTAAAGTGTATTTTCTATGTACCTCTGATTAATTTAGCCCAATATGCTGATATTTAGAATAGCAGAACCAACTTTAATATTTTCCATCACATTAGGCTATCTTTCACTTTTATTTCCTCACTTCTCTTCCTTCTTCTCCCTCTTTCTACCTCCTTCTCCTTCCTCTTTCCCCCCACTCCTACCCTCTTTTCTTTCTTTCTCCCTCCCTTCCCTCCTTCCTTCTTCTATCTCTCTCTCTTTCATTCTCTCTTTCATCCTTTCCTTTTTCTGATACAATACAGGTGTTCAGTCTTTCTGTTCCAGTCTGACTTCACTACCCTCCAGGCTAGCTGGAACTCATGGAAACCTCCTGTGTAAGTGTGTGAGTCACTCAGTTGTGTCTGACTCTTTGCAACCCCATGGACTATAGATGGCCAGGCTCCTCCTTTCATGGAATTTCCCAGGCAAGAATACTGGGTTGGCTTGCCATTTCTTACTCCAGGAGATCTTCCCGACCCAGGGATCAAACCTGGGTCTCCTGCATTGGAGGCAGATTCTTATCCTCTGAGCCACCAGGGAAGGCCTGGAAAGTTCTTATTATGGTGCCTCTTAAAGAGCATTCCTTCAGGTCCCTCATGCTTTCTGAATTACATAACTTCTTATTCTTTGGATTGCACTTTTAGTTTATTGAAATTCATTCTCTGCTGTTTTGCTGAGACAAAGCTATAGGAGGTATACGTTGAAAAGTCTGATGCAACTCAGATTATTACCTCTTTTAAACTTGTGCTACCTGTTATTCCCTTTATTTTTTGTTTGTAAGAGGAGATTGGGAGTCTCATCATTCACTATAGAGGATGCCTCTGTTTTCAGAATGAGGACTAACTTGCTGTTCTTTGTGCTCTAGAGAAACAAACAGCCTTTCTCTTGTTTGAGTACACAATGGATAATCACCTGTTTGCACATAATGGGGAGGGAAAATTTGTGATGTTAATGGTCTCTAAAATCTATTCCATTTTCAGTCTTTTGCAAAAAGAAATGCTCTGCCTCCTCAGTCTTGGAGACAATATGGATTGGCTACTTCTTTTCATCATCCTCCTGCTTCAGCTCTCACCGTGAATTAGTTCTGAACAGAAATTAGATGTATGTGGTTTAGAAGGCAGGAGTGAGGCCGATGCCATTTTTCTGATTCTTTTTAGCAATTTCTTCTGATATGCAAGTTCGTGGAAAAGGAGTTTAGCTATCTCCTGCTATTTTTCTGTCATGCAGTGATATCATTTCATGATATTCTAAAGAATGAAATCCAATGGAAAAGAAAACATAAGTTTATAAATGGGATGAACTGGAACACTGTTTTAAAAGATGAGTTGCTATGTGAAGAATTAAATAGTGAGCAAAAATTCTGAGACAGCAAGTACAAGAGGGGAATTTATCGTCACCTTTCTCTGGTTAGGGGCTTCCTTGGTAGCTCAGTTGGTAAAGAATCTGCCTGCAATTCAGGAGACCCCGGTTTGATTCCTGGGAGGGAAGATAACCCTGCAGAAGGGATAGGCTACCCACTCCAGTATTCTTGGGCTTCCCCTGTGGCTCAGCTGGTAAAGAATCTGCCTTCAATGCAGGAGACCTGAGTTTGTTTCCTGGGTTGGGAAGATGCCCTGGAGAAGGGAAAGGCTACCCACTCCAGTATTCTTGCCTGGAGAATTCAATGACACATGTAAGAATTAAAGATTTTAAAATTTAATAAAAAAAATAAATAAATAAATAAATTAAAAAAAAAAAAAAAAAAAAGAATTCAATGGACAGAGGAGCCTGGCAGGCAAAAGTCCATAGGGTTGCAAAGCTGGACATGACTGATCACACACATTTTTTTCTAAAAGCTAACATCATACTTAAGAAAATAAGGCTTTAGAGACATCCATCAAAGTTTTGAGACTTCTTTCTTAACCATGAATTACAGTCAGGAATACATTTCTCTAGCAGTAAAGATGACTCTAGGAACATGGATGCCTGAGTGAGTGTATTGAATTTTCTTTCATTCTGCTTTCAAATAACAGCGGTCCCAGTTTAACAGTTGCATAGGTGTTTTTAAACAATTCATCTCTCTCTCCCTTTAATTACACATGCACTCTCTCCAGTCCCCATACTTGTAAAAATGTAGTTTGCAATTTGACAGGATGATATTATAGTATTTAGCAATATGTGAATTGGTTTAAAAGTAACCAGAGTTGAAGCATACATCAATCACCACAAGTGCAAACTCAGGTCACTAAAGCTGTCAATTTCAATCAGCTCTGTAATTAAATACATCACCAATATGGATTTTGTGTAAGAATGTCACTTGTTCTTCAGATGTCTGCTATGAGGACAAATCACACTTCAGTGTCTCTGCACAGGCATGCTAAATATAGTATTTTTAAAAGCAGAACATCTTCATCCATCTTTCTCTGATTTGTTAAGTAGAAATCCATTTACTAATGTGTAGTCTAAAAGCTTTGTTTTTAAATATATATTTGAACTGCTTTCTCTTTAATTAAAATATTGCAAATCTCAGTTGGCATTTTAAACTCATCTTTCACACCTTTAGTGGCATTTGTTATGAAATAAATAGATAATGAATAATAATCATCTTTTAAGAAGCTGAACAATTTGTAATTATGGATAATTTGTAATAAGAGATTCTTTATTACGTGTTCAAAAAGCAGAAGATGCTTTAGGTTGTGAAGAAATATATTATTCATTTTGATTTTGGCATGAGAATAAAACTATTTCACATTTAGGAATATTTTAACTTTTTTTGAAAAACAGCTATAAAGTGTCATCTTCTTCTATAACACTTACCACTACGTAGGAAAAAAAATTACAACAAAGCCATTTTACCAAATATATATTGCCTGCCATTTGATTTAATCTTCAAGTAAGCTCCAGGAAGCAGGTCCCTGGACAGTTAATCTTTAGTTTTGTAGCCCATGCACATTTTCAATAAGGTTACTAGGGAATTAGGCCCAGTGGGGAGAGGAAAAGCATATTGTCTTATTCCACAGGCAGCTGTTGTGAGCTCTGTTAGCAAATTATAATGTTCTTAATTATGAAATACTTTGTTAATAGAATCTGTATCATCATGTCTGCACTCATCAAAGAAAGTCATTGCAAATCTTTAGTATAAAGTTTCAAACAATTTTTTAAAAAATTATCTCGGCTAATAACAAATTCCATATAATGTTTCTTATCACACTTATCACCAAAAATCAAAGCTCAGTTATATAACTTGAAATATTAACTAAGAGAGATTATAGGATCTGAATAAAGATAATGATCAAAACAAAACACTTGAGGAAAGGTGTAATATAAATAAAGAGTGATAGGAACTGTTCATTTTCAATTGTGTTGCTGTCCTCATCAAAAATATACACACATTCTTTTTCAAGCATCTTTTCATTTGTTCCTACTTAAACAAAAACATCAAAAAACAACAAATCGTTTGATAAACAAAAATTGTGAATCATCTGGAAAAAAATCATAAAACTTTAATATCTTTCTGAGAGCCATCCAGGAAAAAAAAAAAAAAAACTAAACAGAGGAGCATAAAGCAAGGGGACATTAACCACAAGTTGCTGACTTGAAGATTTGGGGGATTTTTTTGTTTTTCTTTGTGGTCAGCAATAGCATGTAATAACTCAGGAGCAATTTTCAGTGAATTATTATACCTGCTCAATTTATTTTGGAACGATCTTTGTAAGTTAAGGCCCCATTTATATAAACCTACCAGTTACCTTCAGATAGACCATAAGCCGCATAAGAACACTCAGTCTAATTTGTTTTAGTTTCTCTGATCTTCATGTTTAGCCTCACCCACTGTTCCTGAAAGGCATAAATAGCAAAGAATCATCTTTTCCAGACCAAATACTAAATAAATAGGAGAAAATGTGAAATTGAGTTTTAAAAAATGAAACAGGTGAAGCTAATCAAGTTTGCCTTGACTTTCTTGGTGATATGTGACCAGCTGGTTCTGAGAAAGACTTTTTACCTCCTCTGAAACGACAATAGAGTCACTCCCTGCGTGCTCTTCTTAACTTTGTCTAAGTTCCCCGTTAAGTACTTCTCACATAACCCCAGCAGCTATTTCAATTATTTTGCCAGTTACCTCAGCCTTCTGTTCCCTATCTTTCAACATCCCATGCAGCAGTGCTTGTCTCCTACTTCAGAGAAAACCAAACAAATGAGTAAATAATAAAGGTCAATAGGCAGAACATTTCACTCCATGCCATCACCATCCACTATTCCTTTTCATTTTCATGGACAAATTGGCTTTTTCATGTATGAAAGTTAACCTTTCTACCATGGCTTGGGATTATCTTCTCTGCTATTCACGACAATTTCCCTCTGCTAATTACCTCCGTTCTCCTGCCTTCTAAATGTGTCCCTTCCTTTTAATGGATTCTTTCCCTTCTACATATGAATAATTTCAAGTTTTCTCCTTATTTAAAGTTACAATGCCCTCTTAACTCAGCATTGTTCTCTAACGAGTGAGAATTTTCTTCCTTCCCTAGTAAATGAAAGATAGTTCCAGATAGTATGCAGGCGTGCATGCTCGGTATCTTCAGCCGTGTCCAGTTCTTTGTGACCTTGTGAACTGTAGCCCACCAGGCTCCTCTGTCCAGGGGATTTCCCAGGCAAGAATACTGAAGTAGGTTGCCATGTCCTCCTCCAGGGGATCTTCCCAAACCAAGGATAGAACCCACATCTTCAGCATCTCCTACGTTGCAGGCAGGTTCTTTACCCACTGAGTCACCTGGGAAGCCCTCTGAATAGTATAAACATGCTCTCATATTTTTCATCTCCCATCCTTTCATCCACTGACTATCAAGAAACTTCTGTCACAATTCCCCTCTCACCAGACACTAATAAATTTCTTGTGGCTAAAGTCGATGGTCATGTTTATTTAATATATTGTTTTCACTCTGTGTTGTTTGACATTATTGACCTTTATCTGCTTTCTAGAAAGCAACTCTTCTTCCCTTGTAGTGAGACTTTTTCACTACTGACTATCTGTTGAAAAGAGGGGCCCTCAGCTTCAGTCTTATCCTCTCACACTCATGGGTACCAGGATCACTCCAAACTCTGTTTAATGACACTAGACAAACTTTGCTTCCAGTTCAGGATATATAATAAAATTATTCTGGATGCTATCTCCACACTCTCTCTCTAACTGGTCCCTCTCTATTTTTATCCTTTCCTGTCTTTGGGAAAGATTCTCTCTTCCCAGAGCAAATAATATGTATTGCTTACTGGAAAAAAACAAACAAAGGAACAAACTCGTTTTTTGTTTGTTTGTTTGTTTGCTTGCTTTTAAAGTTCCATGTTTCCATGACCGTTATAAACTGGTTAGTTTTGTAGGAAAATGATTAAAATACAAACAAAAATCAAACTATATTTTCTTAATAATCTTTGTTGCAAGTAAATGCATTTATTGTTAATAATATCAACAAAGATAATAAAACTGATGATATTATAAGGGAGAAAAAATAATTTTACCTTTATCTTTCAGAGGTCTTAACTGAGACCTCTGTAATAAAAGAGGAACAAGAGAAAACCAAACAGAATTTTATTAATATGCATGCTTCATATATACTTTCAAGACACCCAAGGAAAGATGAGTAATTCTTCCAAGGTGTCTTAGAGTTCAGGCTTAAATACTATTGAAACAGGGGAAAAAGAGGGAGGATGTAAATCTCTTAAGAGAGAGTAAGTGAATTTTAGGGAAGATAAATGGGCCCTTAGAAGAACAGATGGGACATGTGATAGTTTGTGACAAAATTTATCTGGGTGTGGTGTTAACTTCTAGTTTTCTCTACTGTAAATGGGTCAGCCTCCCCTGGTTAGTGAAACTCCCTGGGCTTATGACAGTTGAATTTCTTTTTGGAGGATCTGTCTTTAAGCAGATAAAGTTTAGAGAAAACTTTCCACCTCACCCCAACACTTGTTATTTTTCAAATGCATACAGCTCATAGTAATCAATAGACCAAAGTGATATAGAGTCATCCCTCTGTATCAACAGTGAACTGGTTCCAGGACCCCTAGCAGACACCAAGTCATGAACTCTCAAGTCTCTTATATAGGATGATGTAGTGTTTGCATTTAACCTATACACATTCTCCTTTATACTTTAAATCATCTCTAGATTACTTATGATAATTAATGCACTATAACTGCTATGTAAATATTTGCAAATACAATGTAAATGGTATGTAAATAGTTACTGGGTCATGGAAAATTCAAGTTTTGCTTTTCAGAAGTTTCTGGAATTTTTTCCCAAGTATTTTTCATTTGCATTTGGATGAATCTGCTTATGCAGAGCCTATGAATACAGAAGGCAAACTGTATTTTGGGCTGGCATATTCTGCTATCCTTCAAAATTGAAATCTGTTTAATTTTCTTGAGAATATGCACAAATATTTAATTAAAATTGAAACTCTAGTATAGGAATAAATTTTATAGTTAATATCTTTTAAAAGACAGGTATGACATGATTATTTATTTTTATTTTTAAAATCACTCATTTATTTTCTAGTCTCTTAAACTAATGTTTCTTTGTTTGGAAGAATCAACCATCTATATACCTTTGCAGTTGTATTCAATCATTGGTAAAATAACACCAAATAACAATAACTATTTGTCATTGAAAGAAGCTAATATATGGGAAAGTTAAATTTTACATTGTGTGTGTGCTAAGTCGCTTCAGTCATGTTTGACTCTTTATGACTCTTTGGACTATAGTCTGCCAGACTCCTATGTCCATGGGATTCTCCAGGCACAAGTTCTGGAGTGGATTGCCATGCCCTCCTCCAGGGTTTCCCAACCCAGGGATAGAAACCATGTCTCCAGTGTTTCCTGCGTTGGCAGGTATATTCTTTGTTACTAGCCCCACATGGGAAGCCCAAATTGTACATTACATAATGGAAATATACATAAATTAGGTCAAAGTTTCCAAATGCATTCTGTTAATAAATTTATTTGCAAAATGGAGTTCAATACAATAATATGCTGAATTTCTAGATTCTTTAAAAGAGAAAGCAACTTTATTTATTTTTCAGAATAAATCTATATTTGAGCCCCTAAATGCTGCTAAGAACAAGTAAAAATATCAGTCTCCTGAAAGCTTTGAAGAAATTAGAAATGAGAGTGGTATTACCAAAAGAGAATTAAAGTAAAATATTTAAAAATAATGAATAGTAAGCAATCTACTGTTGTTTATGAATTTTAAAGCTAATTTTAAAACTAATGAGGAAATGGGTTTTAAAATTTTACAGATACTTAGAAAAATACAGAAAAAAAAAGAAAATGCGCCAAAGTAGATAAGAGGATTTCAGGGACATTATTTTACCTATTTTGTGAACTTAAGCCACATTAAAGTATCATGCATCAATAATATAGAAATGTCTGTTTGAAAAGAAATAGTTTGCTTCTACAGGTCTATGTTCCCTGGTGAATTACTAGCTGGCTAGATGTGGATTAAAATGATCTAGTAGTCTACCGGGACAAGAAGAAGGCCCTGGGCAACCACTCACCTTACAATGTAAAACCCTTTCTTACAAAATTAAACACAGAATGAGTTGCATTGAACTCTGCTCACTTTTGCTTTGTTTCTTTTATCTTATCTCTTTGAAACTCAAGAAGCAATGTTATACGAAAGCAGTAAGGTTGATTTCATCTGTGATTTGAAGAATATCCATATTACAGATTATTAAATTAATAGCAATTTAACCTTGAAAGCACCTCTATCCGCTGAAAGAGCAACACTTCATCACCTGTTTTGATTCATTAATGTATCATTTAACTTGGTATGACACATGTTCAGCAGTTATAATTACATTATGGTCTTCCTATTACATCAGCTCTGCTCCAAGTTTCTGTCACCACAAGTCCAATTTTCAACATAGAGCAATCCACTGCACTCTTTCCTTATTAGTGTCATCTTTAATGTAGCAGAGAGGCTGAACCATTACTTGGCACTGAGAGTTTAACAGCAATTAACCCCTGCTCTATCCCCGGGGAGAAGTACATCAGCAACTTGCCAAAACACTGTAAACAAGCTGGCCAAGATCAATGTGCAACCACGCTGGCTGCAGAGCACCTAGTGTATTAATTTAGGACTGAAATATATGGAAAAAAGGAGGAAATGATCTGCATGAAATTAACCTGAGTCACTCCCCTACCCTAAACTGGATATATCTCTTCCCATGGATAGATATAGGACTTCAAAAAAAAAAAAAAAAAAAAGGAAAGAAAGTCTTGCTTACAATTAGCAGATATCCTACATGTTTATTTAGCTTTATTGCCACAAGAAAATAATTATTGAATTGATTATTTCACAGAATGGTTTCTGAGGATGGAAAATGAAATGCATAAACAGTGTATTCACGTATTTTAAAGGTCGAATTCAAAGAGCAAATGACAAAGCAAACTCACTTTCGAGATAGTCTTTGGTTGTTTTAACATACAAATGACTGGGAAGGGGAGTCATACACAATTATCTGTAAATTTCAACTTAAGAATTTCTTAGCATGATGAAGTATGTAGTTCTGAGTATGGATGGTGCAAACTCTAAAGAGTGCAGAGACAATGCCCAGAGAAGAATATATGGTCTGACATTTTCTAGACTCATTCTGCCATAATTTGTAACTGCAGACCCTCAGTACAAGGTCCTTTAATACTACACTATACTGAAACTGAGCAGAGCATAACATTGAGACTGTAAGTGTCTTCTGTAGATAGATATAAGAAATGTTAAAATATTTGGAGGGTGTACATGGACCTAGATCAAAGATTTAGCATGTTAATTTATTTCAATGCATTAAAAAAAAAAAAAAAAAAAGACTGTAGCTCTAAAGTGTCCAGTTATTTTCCTGTTGTTACCCGAGTCACTTTCACTTGCTTATACTATGCATTTTCACTTTACCTTGCCAAGATTGGCACCACACATCACAACTTTTAAAATGCTGAACGGTACCCTGAGTTTCACTTTGGACTGAAACAATCAACTCTTGAAGATACAAAATTCCTTTTGTACAAAAATACTAATTTATTCATTTGTCTGCATCACTTTTCTCTCCCATATTTCTTTGTAGAGATGGCAGTATAGAATAAGTGGAATTATACCACTTCCTTGATAAAAACTCTAATGATTTCCTACTACCTTTAGAATACATACATATACACACAGTACACTAGTAATTAACTAAACCCTGGGATTTCTTTGGAAGGAATGATGCTAAAGCTGAAATTCCAGTACTTTGGCCACCTCATGAGAAGAGTTGACTCATTGGAAAAGACTTTGATGCTGGGAGGGATTGGGGGCAGGAGGAGCAGGGGACAACTGAGGATGAGATGGCTGGATGGCATCACCAACTTGATGGACGTGAATCTGAGTAAACTCCGGGAGTTGGTGATGGACGTGGAGGCCTGGTGGGCTGCGATTCATGGGGTCGCAAAGAGCCGGACACGACTGAGTGACTGAACTGAACTGAACTGAAGCCCAAATTCTTCTACAAAATGTGAGACCCTACATGATTTGTCCTTTTCTCCTACTTTATCTCTTTCTAGGTAATATCTACTTCAACTCCTACTCTTCTGTCTGCTGTTCCCAATCTTCAGTCACAATAAACTATTTTTTCCTGAATAAGCTATGCTCTGTGCTCGTCTACCACCTCCATGGGCTTCACATATTCCCCCCCCCCTTTTTTTTTTATCTTCTTTCTGGCATACCTTTCTCTAAGCAAAATATTCCTGCTAAGTCACTTCAGTCGTGTCCGACTCTGTATGACCAGATAGACGGCAGCCCACCAGGCTCCGCCGTCCCTGGGATTCTCCAGGCAAGAACACTGGAGTGGGTTGCCATTTCCTTCTCCAGTGAAATATTCCTACATCTTATTATTTCATATGATTCACTCCTTTTTCTCACATTACTACTACTACTAAGTCGCTTCAGTTGTGTGTGACTCTATATGACTCCATAGATGGCAGCCCACCAGGCTCCGCCATCCCTGGGATTCTCCAGGTAAGAACACTGGAGTGGGTTACCATTTCCTTCTCCAATGCATGAGAGTGGAAAGTGAAAGTGAAGTTGCTCAGTCGTCTCCGACTCTCAGCGACCCGATGGACTGTAGCCCACCAGGCTCCTCTGTCCATGGGATTTTCCAGACAAGAGTACTGGAGTAGAGTGCCATTGCCTTCTCACATAGGCCCTTGGAAATACCACATACCTTCTGAACATCTTTCTACAGTCTCTAATTCTGTCTCTGACTGTCTGTCTCTCTATACATATATTTAGACATGTAAACACTCATATTTAGATACTGGACTTTCTTGGGGGCTCAGATGGTAAAGAATCTGCCTGCAATGCAAGATACCCAGGTTCTATCTCTGGGTTGGGATGATCCCCTGGAGAAAGGAATGGGTACCCACTCCAGTATTCCTGCCTGGAGAATTCCGTGCACAGAGAAACCTGGTGGGCTACAGTCCATGAGGTTGCAAAGAGCTGGACATGACTGATTGACTTTCACACATACTCATTTAGATATTAAATATTTATCTTCCTTTCCACACTATGTTAACTCTAGGAATCAAATAATTTTACTTTGTTCATAATGCCCGATGTTCCTATTATCTATTGTTACATGTTTTAAAAATCACAGTATCTCAAATTGTTAGCTATTTGCTTATTCTCTCCCTTTGGGTTCTGTATTGTTCACCACTGGTACCTAAGAAACCATTAAGAAATTAACAAATACTAAAAAAAATAATTTTGAATGAATGGTTGACTGAATTAATTTTTAGTATGAATAATGTAGATAGTACTTGCCACAAAAATAAAGTGATACTGTTTCTAACCTAGAGAGAATATGAATGGTCTTATAATTTGAATAGATATAGAAGTCACCATACTCTATAAATAGCCAAAGAAAAATGATTTCTCAAACTAGAGTACTATAATCATTTTCTTCAAAAGTACAATTTGGAAGTTGTTAAAAATTCTTGAATGAAAGAGTTATGTAGTATGGAAAATTAAATGAAATAAATGTATTTACAGGGAAATGTCCAAAGAACAGAAACATGTTAAAAGATATGGATTTATGATTATATTTATCTTAAATTCTGGTGTCAATAGATATTTTTATTATAACTTGTAAATGTGTATAAGGATTTAAAAGCTATTGAAACTGTTTTTAAATTATTTAAGAAATTTTCATCTGCTGCCAGTTTTGTTATTGATAATATATATATATATATATAAATATCCCCCATTCTCAAAATGCTGCACTGTGATTTTGTGATAGGACAATTGCCCTAAATCAAACCTGATATTCTGAGTTGATTTCAACTCATCAGCTTAAGGCCTTGCAACATTAAACTGCCTCTCATACGACTACTGCGGCCTGTGAAGTAACTAGTCCATTTTGTGGTCTTTTGACACACTGTTTTTATAATTTGCATCATTGGCTAACTAGTTGATATTTAAAATTCTTTGACGATTTCTCTGTGGTTTCATGCTTGATTTCTTTCCCAATATTTGTAAAAGAACAGTTCTGTATGTTTTCCTTGCTGTTGGAGTTCTCTGATCGTGTGTCTGCTTTCATGGTTGGTTTTGATATCCTGTCTCATCCTGTTGTCTGCTTAGTCGTCGTCAATCCAGAACACCCCCCCTCCCCACCCCCGAGGCTGTAGTTTACCCCTCCATCTCCCCTCCCCCGCCCCCCACGTGCTCTGGTCATGGCCGTGCTGTGGTCCATAGTATGTGTCCCCTTAGTCGGGTTTGTGCTTTGCCTTCATGTCTCATTAAATGGTGTTTTTTCCCCAAAGCAGTAAGTTGAATTGGTGTATCACTATGCAGTTACAGGAGAAGGCAATTGCAATCCACTCTAGTACTCTTGCCTGGAAAATCCTATGGATGGAGGAGCCTGGTAGGCTGCAGTCCATGGGGTCGCACAGAGTCGGACACAACTGAAGTGACTTAGCAGCAACCAGTATAAACTCTGTGACATTTTCCTAGTCAATACCCACATGCTTTTAGTAGACTCAGATCCTAGTAGACTTCTCAGGATAGTGGGTAAAAATCCTTCAGGATTTATTTAGTTTATATTGGAGAAGGCAATGGCACCCTACTCCAATACTCTTGCCTGGAAAATCTCACAGACGGAGGAGCCTGGAAGGCTGCAGTCCATGGGGTCACTGAGGGTCAGACACAACTGAGCGACTTCACTTTCACTTTTCACTTTCATGCATTGGAGAAGGAAATGGTAACCCACTCCAGTGTTCTTGCCTGGAGAATCCAAGGGACGGGGGATCCTGGTGGGCTGCTGTCTATGGGGTCACACAGAGTTGGACACGACTGAAGTGACTTAACAGCAGCAGCAGCAAGTATAGTTAGGAGACCCTCAGTGGACTTAGAGGTGGGGAAAGGGTAACCGAAGTCAGAATTTTCCAACCATTGGTAGGCAAAGAATGAAGCATCATTTTACCTCTGCAGCCTGCATTTTTCTCCTGCCCCTTCTGAATAATTCATTCAACAAATTTTTGTTGTATACTTCATAAAAACCAGGTACTATTCTAGAAATTGAAACAAATGTGCAAATCTGAAACTGCTGATCTCATAAACTTTATACAATAATTTCCCTACATTTAAATGAGTTCCAAGTCCAAACTGTTCATAAGTTCAATAAAGTTAGCATATGTACCCAACTAACACAATCGGCTATATAGTACTTCACTGTAATAGTTTTATAATACTTTTCACACAAACAGTATATTAAAAACAAAAATAAAGAAAACATTTTTAATCTTGCCAGATACTGTACAGTACTCAGTACAGTACCCGGAAAAGTCCAGTAGTCCAGTGGACAATAGCTGGCATACAGGGGCTGGCATCGAGTGAACAGGCATGAAGAGTTGGCTGGAGGAGGGACAGAAGGTGGAAGATTTTAGAGTTGAAGAGTCACCAGCAATAAATGGGGGACAAGCTGCATCATGTGTGATGGTGATGGAAAGCATATCCACATCTTAGAAAATTCACAACTCAAAGGTTTGTAATGTTGGGGATATATTGTACTTAAGTGACAGAAAACTCACAATAAAAAAATAAGGACAAAATATATATAGTCATTATGAAGATAGGTGCTAAGAAAGAAAAACAGAGCAGAGGGAAATACTGGAAGTTCTGTGAGGAAATAATTTTAAATTAATTAGTCAGCAAAACTATATTAGAAAGACATTTGAACTTGAGCCATTTAGGTAAGAGGTATCAGAACTTCAGCTGAGTTGAATAGAACCAAATTGTTAGGTATTGCTGCAGGAGATGCAGTTTCAGTCCCTGAGTAGGAAAGATCCCCTGGAGGAGGAAATGGCAATCCCTTCCAGCATGTTTGCCTGGAGAATCACATGTAGAGCCTGATGGGTTACAGTCCATGAGGTTGCAAAGAGTTAGACACAACACTCAGTGACTCAGCATGCATTGAAAATAACTGAATTAGCAACAAGCCTAAAAAAAAGTAAATATCAATCTTTTAAGCATTTATTGCAATAGTATAAGCAAGAGGTTAAAATCAGAGAAACCTCCTTCTCTCCTCATTTCATTTTCCCCCATGGACTGGCACACTCAGTTCAGTTCAGTCATTTAGTCATGTCCGACTCTTTGCGACCCCATTAATTGCAGCACTCCAGGCCTTCCTGTCCATCACCAACTCCCGGAGTTCACTCAGACTCGCGTCCATCGAGTCAGTGATGCCATCCAGCCGTCTCATCCTCTGTCGTCCCCTTCTTTTCCTACCCCCAATCCCTCCCAGCCTCAAAGTTTTTTCCAATGAGTCAATTCTTCGCATGAGGTAGCCAAAGTTCTGGAGTTTCAGCTTTAGCATCATTCCTTCCAAAGAAATCCCAGGGTTGATCTCCTTCAGAATGGACTGGTTGGATCTCTGTGCAGTCCAAGGGACTCTCAAGAGTCTTCTCCAACACCACAGTTCAAATGCATCAATTCTTTGGTGCTCAGCCTTCTGCACAGTCCAACTCTCACATCCATACATGACCACAGGAAAAACCATAGCCTTGACTAGACAGACCTCAGTCGGCAAGGTAACGTCTCTGCTTCTGAATATGCTATCTAGGTTGGTCATAACTTTTCTTCCAAGGAGTAAGTGTCTTTTAATTTCATGGCTGCAGTCACCATCTGCAGTGATTTTGGAGCCCCCCAAAATAAAGTCTGACACTGATTCCACTGTTTCCCCATCTATTTCCCATGAAGTGATGGGACCGGATGCCATGATTTTTGTTTTCTGAATGTTGAGCTTTAAGCCAACTTTTTCACTCTCCTCTTTCATTTTCATCAAGAGGCTTTTGAGTTCCTCTTCACTTTCTGCCATAAGGGTGGTGTCATCTGCATATCTGAGGTTATTGATATTTCTCCCGGCAATCTTGACTCCAGCTTGTGTTTCTTCCAGCCCAGCTTTTCTCATGATGTACTCTGCATATAAGTTAAATAAGCAGGGTGACAATATACAGCCTTGACATACTCCTTTTCCTGTTTGGAACCACAGGGTGACAATATACAGCCTTGACGTACTCCTTTTCCTATTTGGAACCAGTTTGTTGTTCCATGTCCAGTTCTAACTGTTGCTTCCTGACCTGCACACAGATTTCTCAAGAGGCAGGTTAGGTGGTCTGGCATTCCTATCTCTTGAAGAATTTTCCACAGTTTATTGTGATCCACACAGTCAAAGGCTTTGGCATAGTCAAGAAAGCAGAAATAGATGTTTTTCTGGAACTCTCTTGCTTTTTCCATGATCCAGTGGGTGTTGGCAATTTGATCTCTGGTTCCTCTGCCTTTTCTAAAACCAGCTTGAACAGCAGGAAGTTCATGGTTCACGTATTGCTGAAGCCTGACTTGGAGAATTTTGAGCATTACTTTACTAGCATGTGAGATGAGTGCAATTGTGTGGTAGTTTGAGCATTCTTTGGCATTGCCTTTCTTTGGGATTGGAATGAAAACTGACTTTTCCAGTCCTGTGGCCACTGCTGAGTTTTCCAAATTTGTTGGCATACTGAATGCAGCACTTTCTCAGCATCATCTTTCAGGATTTGAAATAGCTCTACTGGAATTCCATCACCTCCACTAGCTTTTTTCATAGTGATGCTTTCTAAGGCCCACTTGACTTCACATTCCAGGATGTCTGGCTCTAGATGAGTGATCACACCATCGTGATTATCCGGGTCGTGAAGATCTTTTTTGTACAGTTCTTCTGTGTATTCTTGCCACCTCTTCTTTAAGGGCCTAGAGCTGATAGATAGAGTGCCTGATGAACTATGGGATGAGGTTTGTGACATTGTACAGGAAACAGGGATCAAGACCATCCCCATGGAAAAGAAATGCAAAAAGGCAAAATGGCTGTCTGAGGAAGCCTTACAAATAGCTGTGAAAAGAAGAGAAGTGAAAAGCCAAGGAGAAAAGGAAAGATATAAGCATCTGAATGCAGAGTTCCAAAGAATAGTAAGAAGAGATAAGAAAGCCTTCTTCAGTGATCAATGCAAAGAAATAGAGGAAAACAAGAGAATGGGAAAGACTGGCACAGTGCACACATAGAAATTCTCTCAGTCTTGAAGGAGTTCCTCTGCCACCTCCCACCAAAGTCTCCTTCATTTTTATGAACTTGAGGATTGGAATAGGGATGGAAGGGCTAGGAGTGTAAAGGACCAATTATTAATTCACAATTGGAAAAAATGTTTTCAAGGTTCCTTTTTTCCCAATAAGGAGTTATGTGCAGAGGCACTTAAGGGTAATGATTTGAGGATCTCAAAGAGACCTAAGAATGAAGGTGGCTGTGTTAAGACCACAAATCTGAATAATGTCATGGCTGACCAGAGGGGCCAGAATCCTTTTGCACATGTATATATTATAGTTCTTTTATGCTATAATACAATTGCCTTTAGAGACTAATGCACTAGCCATGTGCAAACTCTGGTATGGGAAGGGCAGTGTTTCCCCATGACACCTGCCAGAAAAAGCCTTTGTAATTGCTATGGTCAGGCCTGAAAAAGCACACACAAGTTTTCTGGCCAGAAGCCAAACACCTCAATAGGAAGGAGGGGCCTGAAAGAGTGAGGAAACAGCAGGTGAGAAATCCCTGGGAGGGAATCATGGCTGGACTATCAGAAAACCAGCAAAGAGGTAAGAATAGGTGTTTAAAGTGAGCTATAAAGGAAGATGTTAGGTGATGAAGTAAAAAAACTGCCAAACTGGACATAGCTTGGAAAACCTTGGGAGAACTCTGGTTTTCTGGTTTTCACTCTGAGAGAGGTGGAAAATTACTGGATGATTTTGGTAAAAACAAAAAAAAAAACAGTGATCTAACTAAAAAAAAAAAAAATGTTGCTTTCTAGGGCTTTCCTGGTGGCTTAGATGGTAAAGAATCCACCTGCAATGTGAGAGACTTGGGTTCAACCCCTGATTTGCGAAGATCCCCTGGAGGAGGGCATGGCAACCCACTCCAGTATTCTTGCCTTGTGAATCTCCATGGACAGAGGAGCCTGGCGGGCTACAGTCCATGGGGTTGCAAAGGGTCAGACATGACTGAGTGACTAAGCACAGCACAGCACACACCACCTTCTAAGTTTAGAATAAAGTGTTAAAGGTGTTAGGTGGGAAACCACCCACCCTGGTCAGGCATATTATACCATAATAAATACTTGCATTAGTTATTTTACAACAGGAGATCCTAGTAAGGAACATAGAACTAACAAGCCACCATCAACTGGAAGAATTCAGGAAAGGTCAAAAGGAGATATTGTGTGTCCTACCACTTCCCAGAATCATCCTCAATGGAATCCCTCTTAGCTGACCAATGCATGTGCCACCAGGAAGGACCCTGAGTCAGAATAATTGGCCAGAGTCAACCCAGAAATTGATCCCATCACCATAAAACCTGAGACTTCAAGCCACATGGCAGAGCAGTCCTCCTGGGTTCCCTTAGCCTCCTACTCTCCACCTGGGTACCTCTTTGTAATAAAGTCTCTTGCTTTGTAGGCATGTGTGTCTCCTGGGACAATTCATTCCTTAGCATTAGACAAGAGGCTGCTTTTGAGCCCTGGAAGGTGTTCCCTTTCCTGAAACAAAGAAAGATGGAAGAGGCAGAGATACCAGTTAAAAAGCTCATGAAATGATCCAGGAAGATAAATGATGGAGGTTTGGACTGGGTTGATAGAGTAGAGATAATGAAAACTGATGGGATTCTTAATATTTGAAGATAGAACTGGAGAACTTTCTGATGGGTTAGATGTAAGAGAAAGAAAGAAGTCAAGCTTCTGCCAAGATATTTAGCCTAAGCAACTAAAAGAATGGGATTCCTAGTTATTGAAATGAGAAAGATTGTCAGAAAGCAGGGTAATGTGCTTTGGAGTGGAGGGAGGGGAGATTTTTGATATCTTGTAGATATTCTGCTGATTATCATGTGGTTAATGACAATGGCTATGTTGTTTTTGCTGTTGTTCAGTCACTAGGTCATGTCCAACTTTTTGTAACCCCATGGACTACAGCATGCCAGGCCTTCCTGTCCCTCATTTTCTCCCAGAGTTTGCCCAAGTTATGTCCATTAAATCAGTGATGCCATCCTTTCATCTCATCCTCTGCTGGCCCCTTCTTCTGCCTTCATTCTTTCCCAGCATCACGGTCTTTTCCAATGAGTTGGCTGTTCTCATCAGGTGGCCAAAGGATTGAAGCCTCAGCTTCAGTATCAGTCCTTCCAATGACAATGACTATAAGACGGCCTTAATATTTTTAGATCCAAAGATCATCCAGGGAAATGATTCAGGCTGAAGATCTAAATGTAGGCATTTTCAGCACATAATCGGAATTCAACATGACAAGATAAAAAAGATCATGGAGTATGTCAGTGTAGAGAGAACATGTGGAAAGATTAAGCCCAGAGGCACATCAGTATAAGAGATCCTGAAGATAAGCAGGAGACTGATAAGGATTAGAATGTTAAAAAGGGAAGGAAGTAATCCAGAAGAGTGAGGTGGTGTCTTAAATACCTGAAGAGGCAGCATTGCCAAGAAATGAAGGGTATCAGTTTGATTACATGCTGCTGAGAAGTTAGCTTTTAACTTCCCTGGACAAGAGCAATTTATGTTGGGAGGAAAGTCTTACTGAAATTTGTTCATCAGTATATTGGAAGAGAGGAATCAGAGTTTAGGCTACTTATTCAAGGAGCTTTGCTATTAATGTTTAGAAAGAAAAATAGAAAAGAAAGGAGTGGGTATTTAATCCTTTTCTTGTTTCTTGTAATGGGAGAAACTATAGCCCATTGGTGTGCCAATGGGGATGAGGAAGTAGGCAATAAAACACTAATGATTCAAAAAACTGAAGGCAGAATACCTAGAGAAATGCCCTTGGATAGGTAAAAGAGATGGATCTAGAACTCCAGTGGAGGGATTGTCCTTAGACTGGAGCATGAATAGTTCATCCAAACTGATGGAAGTCAAATATGAGGGCAGGGATACAAAGTGCATTGGGTACCTGAGATGGTAGAAACTCGTAGAAATTCTTTTCTGACAGCTGATGGCTTCTAGTTTCTGAGTGACCTGGAATGTAAGATTGTCAGGGCAAGTGAACAAGGAGGAGAAACTACTGAAGCTTTGAGAAAATAAAAGGAAATTTACAGAAGCCATTTCTGACTATCAATTGGACAAATGAAGCATGCCTGCTTGCTTGCTTCACTTCATCCATGTCCAACTCCTTGTGACCCTGTAGACTATAGCCCACTAGGCTCCTTTGTTCTCCAAGCAAGAATACTAGATGGCGTTACCATTTCCTTCTCCAGGGGATCTTCCCAACCCAAGGATTGAACCCATGTCTCTTGTGTCTTCTGCATTGACAAGCAGAGTCTTTACCACTAGACCCACCTGGGAAGCCCAAATGAAGAATAATATTATAGAAATGCCAATTAACAGTAATTGGTGACAAAATTTTAAGAGTAATGAATATTAAATGAAATAAGCAAGAATGGTTTACTTTTTTCTCTATCTGTAACCAATTGAGTGGCTCTAGACAAAAAATAAACTGAGAGTTGAATTTAAACGGTTAAATTTTTGCTCCATCAGTATGACAAAAAAAGAATATTTTTAGTGATCTGCTCCCCTAATCTACTATTTTAACTTAACTCCCTCACTCCTAAAATCTTTTAGAACATCGAGAGTTTAATGTCTTTTAGATAATCTGGCTTGGAAGAATGCAGATAAATTCCCTTGTGGATAAATTCAGATTATCTAATCTATTTAAAGCAACACCAGAGAACAAAACTCTTCTTTTTTGAAGACATCTTTTATTATTTGTTGTTGTTCAGTTGCTTAGTTGTGTCCAACTCTTTGCAACACCATGGAGTACAGCTTGCCAGGCTTCTCTGTCCTTCACTATCTCCCAGAGTTTGCTCAAACTCATGTCTATTGAGTCCATGATGCCATCCAACTATTTCATCCTCATCCTTTTCTAACTTAAAACATAATAGCTAAGAATGTTAGATAGTTTTCCCTTAAGACTTATACTAAGATATCAAGCCACTTCCTAACTTCCTACCTGAAACTGAATTTCAAATGTCCATCTTTCCAATTGTAACTTGTCAGACAAACCAATCTGAGGAGGGGAAAAATGTATTGTTGTTTTGATTTCACACATGTCTGTATATACACGACTACACACACCCAACTTGGCAGCAGAATAAAGTTCTGCCCAGTCTTTTAGCTATCTCCAAGTCATAAGCCATAGCTGCTAAGGGCTGTGGCTATTCCAAGTTAATTACCTGACAATGAGAACCTGAGGTTGGATCAAGTAGAGCATCAGTAGCATTGACCATCACTGACCCAGAGGAAGCCAAATTCAGGGGAGGAGGAATGAAAAAAGTAAACAGATGAAAATATTTTCTTTATTTTCTTATAGAGAAAACCATGTAAAGATTCATTTTAAAAAGGCAACCTAGATGTCCATCAGTAGATGAATGGGTAAGAAACCTGTGGTACATATACACAATGGAGTATTACTCAGCCATTAAAAAAGAATACATTTGAATCAGTTCTAATGAGGTGGATGAAACTGGAGCCAATTATACAGAGTGAAGTAAACCAGAAAGAAAAACACTAATACAGTATACTAACACGTATATAGAGAGTTTAGAAAGATGGTAGTGATAACCCTGTGTGTGAAACAGCAAAAGAGACACAGATGTATAGAACAGACTTTTGGATCCTGTGGGAGAGGGAGAGGGTGGGATGATTTGGGAGAATGGCATTGAAACATGTATACTATCATGTAAGAAATGAATTGCCAGTCTAGGTTCGATACAGGATACAGGATGCTTGGGGCTGGTGCACTGGGATGACCCAGAGAGATGATATGGGGAGGGAGGTGGGAGAGGGGTTCAGGACTGGGAACTCATGTACACCCGTGGTGGATTCATGTCAATGTATGGCAAAACCAATACAGTATTGTAAAGTAAAATAAAATATATATTTTTTTTAAAAAAGAAAGAAAATAAATAAAAAGTTTAGGGGCTTCCCTGGTGGTCCAGTAGTTAAGAATCTGCCTTGCAATGCAGCAGACACGGGTTTCATCCCTGATTTGTGAAGATTCCACCTGCTCTTGGGACATACATAGCCACAATTATTGGAGCCAGTGCACTGTTGAACCAGTGAGCTGTAATTAAGAGCAGCCTCCACTCATTGCATCTAGAGAAAGCCTGTTGCACAGCAAGGAAGACCCAGCTCAGCCAAAAATAAATAAGTAAATAATAATTTTTTTTAAATAATAATTCATTAAAATAAAAATTTGAGCCCATTATCCTTTATAAAATGTTTTTAATAGAAGGAAAGAGAAAACATCGATTGTATTTACTCTTTGCTTGGGCATGGTGTTCAGATATGAGTATGTGCCTGCTCAGTCATGTCCAACTCTTTCCAACCCTATGGACTGTAGTCCGCCAGGCTCCTCAGCCCATGGAATTTTCCAGGCAAGAATACTGGAATGGGTTTCCATGCCCTTCTCCAGGGGATCTTCCTGACCCAGGGATGGAACCCATATCTTTTGGGTCTCTGGCATTGGCAGGCAGATTCTTTACCACTAGCGCCACCTGGGAGAAAGCATCCATTGTATTTACTCTTTCCTTGAACATGATGTTCAGATACTGGCACATTTTCCTAGTAACGTAGTTTTCCTATGAGCCAAAGTCAAGACCAAATTCTCACTGGGCCAGTAAGTCATCCTTGGGCTTCCTCCACTACCATTTTATGGTAGATAAGAGAAGTACTTATATGCCCACATTAAGTAAACACATCTTTACTATTACAAGGAAAAGTAGGACAGAGAAATGTTAAATTACTATCAAGCTGCATTGAATTAACACTAGTACCTATTTCCTTAACTTCAATTTTAAAACTTAAATATATCATGTATATGCATATGCATGTGTTTATGTATTTAAAATAATTTTTTGGAGATGAAGCAAAAACAGAAAAATATCTTAGCTAAAATTTCCTTGAAGTATTTAGGAAAACAGGGGAGAGGTATTTATTTCAGCTTAGTAAATGATGAACAAACAAAAGCTGAACAAACACACAATGCTATATCATTGTCAAAGGACTCAACCTTTAATAATGGGTGATTTGAACCCTCGTTATTGGAAAAGAAACTTAAAAAAAGAGAATGTTGAAAATATTGACATATATAACACATTACACTGTTTAAATAAAAATCTTATTTTTAATTGGAAATTGGCACCTTGCCACTAACTAAACTTGACTTCAAAAGCAACAGCTGGGAAAGCATCTTTTTAGTTCTTAATTACTGTAGTATGTAAACCAGCTTCTTTTTCCTCTTCATAAGGCACTTGTCTAGCCTGAGGATGAGATCAAAGCACAAGATATGGAAAAAGAAATGATGACCTAGACTGTAAATATGAAATCTAGTAAAGTACCACTAGGAGCCTCAATAATAAACTTATACCAGATTCCTTTCATTATATAAAGTCAGATTGTTGAGAATCATGCTGAACAATTTGAGTGAAATTGAGGAAAACTTAGCTCAAGAATATCTTTTCCTCTAAAATGCTATTACAAAACTGGAAAAGCAAAATGATGTAATATGAGCTCAGTTTTCTTCTGACTACCAGGGTCCATAAAGCATGTGAAAGGTGGGAAAAAGCAAAAAGACACCTCTCTGCTGTTGAGCATTGGGACTGACTGCCTCTTACTCTTCTCAATCTTGTTTACTTGTGATTCTCATCTTCAATATTTCCTTCTACAATTTCTAAGGAACCCCATAAGAAATAATATAGGACAAAATGAGGTATTTGCTTCTCTGTTCCATGTAAGGTGAAGTAGTTTTGAGAGTCCTTTCTTTTCCAAAATGGGAACGGAGTTTCTAACTAAGGGAAAAAAAGGGGGGGGGATATGGTTTGCTTTATAAAAAGTTAAAGCGGGCTCTCCCTTAATGCTCTGCATGTTTGCAACACTTAGGGCTCACAGAACAACAACAACAACAACAACAAAAACTGGAAAATCAGAACTTTATATATATATTTTTTTCCTCTATTCCACCTGACCCAAATCAGGCACTTTTCAAAATGACTGCATTCTTATTAGTCAATTAACTAGCACTTTTAGTATATAATGATCTTACTTCAAGTTAAATAAAACCATCCTTTAAAATATATTTAAAAATCAATAGAATAATGTCTAAGGTGTTAATACTTTTTCTCCTTTATGAATAATCTTGACACTGGATATAACACAATGAAAGAAAAACCACTCTGGAAAATTCTAATATGAACATATATTAATTAAAACATTTGCAGTACAAATCCCAAGCATGCTGGCTGTGTTTAGAGAGGTATTGTCCTGAAATGTTTGTGCAGAAGGCTGGAAGGAAAGTTGTATGCATGAAGGCTAAGTCGCTTCAATCATGTCTGACTCACTGTAGCCTGTCAGGTTCCTCTGTCCACTGGTTTCTCCAGGCAAGAATACTGGAGTGGGTTGCTATGCCCTCCCCCAGGGGACCTTCCTGACCCAAGGATCAAACCCGCATTTCTGGTGTCTCCTGCATTGGCAGGCGGGTTCTTAACCATTAGTGCCACATGGGATGTTATATTGTGAGAAAGAGAAAAAAAGTTATCCATTTTTCCTTTAAAATCAAAGTACCAGGGTAGTCTTGCAAAGTCAAACTAACACCCAACTGCTTCTGATGTATCTGTAAGTCTTAGCATTGTTAAAAGGACTTAAAAAAAAAAAAAAACCTAAAAAACTAAAAAAAAAGAAAAAAAAAAGCACTTAGTGTAAGGAAGATGTGCTTTACTACTGACAATTTCCTAGTAAGTCCCAAGTACCCCCTGGTGGCTAGGACGGTAAGGCGTCTGTCTACAATGAGGGAAACCCCGGTTCAATCCCTGGATCGGGAAGATCCACTGGAGAAGGAAATGGCAATCCACTCCGGTACTACTGCCGGGAAAATCCCATGGACACAGGAGCCTGGTAGGCCACAGTCCACGGGGTTGCAAAGAGTCGGACATAACTCAGCGACTTTGCTTTTTCCTAGTAATTCAGTCATCTTACAGTAGGTCGGATATAAATTAGGTAGCCAGGATTTGGAAATATGGCAGAAGAACAGAGTTATAGGTTTCTAAAATGACCAAGATTTATTATAACTGCTAATCTGTAATATGACTCTGGTTTTTATTTGTTTGCTTGGTTTTTGTTTTCTTGTTTTTTGGAGATTTGTTTGTTTAGTTTTTATAGAAAGCATAGTAAAAGGGGAAATGCTAATTCTTATATAAATATACTGGCAAGTGTTATATGAAGAAACAAAAATAATTCAATCTAGTACATCCATTCATATAAAAAGTGTGGAGGCATGTAATGTAGTATGTTTGCCCTAATTCCTGTATAGCTTGATTAACTTGCATTGTGTTTCAGTGACACCATCTTTAGAATGGGGAATTCTGAACTGACAGCAGTATACATTCAGTTCATTTCTGACATATGTGCTTCTTCTCACTTAGATAGTACAATCTTTTCAATCCGATGGGGAATTCAGTGAACCCTAAGGACAAAACCCTTTGGAGATGTTATTGATAAAACATGTAGAAAAATATATTATTTTTTTCCTAATGAAATTTTCATAGCCTCAAACGTTCCTTTGAGTTACCTAGTTAGAAGTAACATAACCAGCGGTATCTGATTTTGTGTTATTGTTGTAGTTGTTTTATTTCACTTTTTTTATAAAATTTAATTTAATTTATTTTATTTTATTTTATTTTTTTATTCTTACATGTGTTCTCAAACATGAACCCCCCTCCCACTTAATCTACCACTGCCCTGTTGCTAACTCGTGTCTGACTCTTTTGTGACCCCAAGGACTGTAGCCAGCCAGGCTTCTCTGTCCATGGGATTACCCAGGCAAGAATACTGGAGTGGGTTGTCATTTCCTTCTCCATTTTACTTGATATTTGTTACATATTGATCTTATAATGGATTTATTTACAAGTAGTATAGTAAAGTGTGAACTGTGACTCTGGGTTCAGGGAGAATTCTATGTGAACTTGAAAATTATTCAAATTTGAATCCCTCTGCTGCTTTTACTAGCCAAAGGGCTTTAGGGAACTAACTTCATATATATACATGATATCATTAATACATCTGAGACATATTAATGACATCATAGAGTTACTGAAGTGCTAAATTAGATATGTGAAAATGATTTATCATATAATAGTTAAGCTTGTTATATGCTATTTCTCTTCCTTGCCCCAAACCTTTGTAGACATAAATAAGGTTATACATGTTGTCAATGATATTAGCAGCAATCCATGATACTTACACGTATTTAAATATCAGTACTGCATATTTAAAATGTTCCATTTTGTTTCTCGTACTTTCTTACTGCAAGCAGGTTAAAAAGTCATTCAATTATAGATGCTAAGGATTCATTGTTAAAGTATTCTTTCAAGAAAACTAATTAATATGAGTGCAAAAAAGCCGAAACACTAGTTACAAGATTTTTTTTAATCAAAATTTGCTTAGATGTTAAAATATCAGATAATTTAAAAATTGGGATTTTTTCCCCTTCTTATCTGAATGCCAGAACTACTTGATTCTGGAGAATTCTGCTAAATAATCATTCAAATAATTGCTAATCCAAACAGGGATGATCCAGGGGCTTATATGTTAAGTCGGCATTATAAAGCAAGAAGATATTATAGATAAGATCCTCCTAGAGGAATTGCTTTATACACCTACAGGTACCTGTTAAGTGTTTCTGTAAAGCAGTGCTTAAATATTACCATTTTTTTTACTTGAGGGAAAGTGAACATACTGGGAAAAGAAAAACATTTAGAAGATTCTGGTGTTTGTTTTCAAATTGTGTACACCCTTGAAAAACTAGAGGGGGACGCTTTCTGATCATCGTGCAAATATATAACCAATACCCTCTCCTAAGTAAGTCAGATGAGTAGGTAAATATAGAAGGCTGTGATGATGAGCGTTTGTATCCCTAACACATTCTTCCCCCAGGTTAACTTGCTAGGTTAATTCATCCCTAGATAGTCATTCTTAAACTTCCTTTAATTGGCAATTGAGAGGTATTTCAGCAGACAGGCGTGCTGCAGATACCCTAAAGACAACAAAAGGGGAAAAGTTAACAAGGGGTTCTGAGGCACTGCGACAAGGGTGACAAGGTTTGTTAAGCACGAATAAAGGGGACGAGCATTGCAGGAGGTATTATGGATTGGCAGCCTTTCAGAAAGGTCAGCAGCTTCCTTTTATAATTGCTTCCATTCATTTCAATACAGTTTGCAGAACACTGTAAGGCCAGAAGCTGTCTAAAGGCACACTTATAATTTCCCTTCCTTTGCAGTATCTCTTTCATTCAAAATAACTTTTCCTTTAGCATGCTTAAAAAAATCACATGTAAAGAAATTATATTTTTAAATTTGGGTTAAAATTCTTTTCTAAATCTCTAGTAAACTTTGTATGATTCATTTGAGAAAAATAGAAAATGACTTTTGCTTATGGTGAAAATTCACTTTTATTTTTTAAATGTCATTAAGTGCCTAAAACATTTTTGGTTCAGCAGGACAAACATTTTGTCTTTTGGAACATAAATTATTCCAAGTATTAGAGAGCAAGATTTCAAAATATATGTAATTACTCCCTCCCTCCCTCAATTTTCCTCTTCCCTCAATTTTTCTTTTCAAATTCTGCTTGATCTTTTTGTTGTTTTATCTTTTTTTATACTTAGCAAACTTAATCCAACTTGAGTTAACCTGTTTGAGCCATTGAGAACAATTTCCAATGCACATATTCTTCAAATTTCAAATACATTTGGGATGTTTCTTTGAGATATATTTTTCTAGTCTCATCATCCTAAATTAAGAATCAGTAGTTTCAAGAGGAGAGCCAAAAATCTGCATTTATAACAGCATCCCATTTTCCAGGTGATTTTGATGTAAAACTTTTTAAGACAATTACAGAAACAACATATAAAATCACAAAGTAACAAAAGAAAAAGTAGTTACAAAGGAACAACATTATTTGTCTTTCATAAATCCGTGAAGCCAAAGATGTTTAGGCATAAATATTATTTTAATTTGGGCAATTTTTTTCTGAGTCATTATGTTATCATTTGAGCAATCCTCCTCAAGACAGTTCGGTTCAGTCGCTCAGTTGTGTCCGACTCTTTGCGACCCCATGAATCGCAGCACGCCATGCCTCCCTGTCCATCACCAACTCCTGGAGTTCGCTCAAACTCATGTCCATTGAGTTGGTGATGCCATCCAGCCATCTCATTCTCTGTCGTCCCTTATCCTCCTGCCCTCAATCCCTCCCAGCATCAGGGTCTTTTCCAATGAGTCACCTCTTCACATGAGATGGCCAAAGTACTGAAGTTTCAGCTTCAGCATCAGTCCTTCCAATGTATACTCAGGACTGATCTCCTTCAGAATGGACTGGTTGGATCTCCTTGCAGTCCAAGGGACTCTTAAGAGTCTTCTCCAACACCACAGTTCAAAAGCATCAATTCTTCGACACTCAGCTTTCTTCACAGTCCAACTCTCACATCCATATATGAGCAATGGAAAAACCATAGCCTTGACTAGATGGATCTTTGTTTGCAAAGTAATGTCTCTGCTTTTGAATTGCTACCTAGCTTGTCATAACTTTCCTTCCAAGGAGTAAGTGTCTTTTAATTTCATGGGTGCAATCACCATCTGCAGTGATTTTGGAGCCCCAAAATATAAAGTCTGACACTGTCTCCATTGTTTCTCCATCTATTTCCCACGGCAACTGGCACCCATCATGGATGCTTAAAATAAATAAATACATGTGTATAGAAAGATGGTACTGATGAACCTATCTATTGGGCAACTATGGAGATGCAGACATAGAGAATAGAATTTTGCACACTATGGGAAAGAGAAGGTGAGATGATTTGAAAGAGTAGCATTAAAACACATACATTACCCTATGTAGACAGCCAGTGGGAATTTGCTCTGTGACAAAGAGAAGCAAGGCCCATGCTCTGCAATAATCTAGAGGGTGGGATTGGGAGGAAGATGAGAGAGAGGTTTAAGAGGGAGGAGATATATGTATACCTTTGGCTGATTCGTGTTGATGTACAGTAGAAACCATCATAATATTGTAAAGTAATTATCTTCCAATTAAAACTAAAATATAATTTTAAAAAACAAATAGATACATGCATATAGTTTTTAGATTTAAAAACAGACATATGGAATATAATAATATTTTCTTTAGTAGTTTTTGAAAAGTAGGAAAACATGAGTAGACAATATTTTTACAAATCTTATGTTTGTGAGTACTTCTGAGTAGTCTGAAGTGAAAGTTGCTCAGTTGTGTCCAACTCTTTGTGACCCTATGTAGCCTGCCAGGCTCCTCTGTTGATGGAATTCTCCAGGCAAGAAGACTGAAGTGGGCTGCCATTCCCTTCTCCAGGGTATCTTCCTGACCCAAGGATTGAACTTGGGTCTCCTGAGTTTCAGGCAGACCCTATACAGCCTGAGACAGCAGGGAAGCCCTGTGAGTAGTGTGCATTTTGCTTTATTTTTAATTTATAAAGTCCCCCCCCACTTTGGATCCAATTTCCCACTGGTTCTCTCTTCCTATTGCACCTGTTATCGCAACATAGCATATAAATTTCATATTTGTGTATTTGTATTTGAGTGGAATTTGCTGAGACTCATCCTCCCACAGCAAACTTATGTAGGTGGTCAGTTCTGCTGGAGGGAGAGAAGCACAGTCTTCCCCTTTTTCATTCACTATTCAGCCAGAAGTTGGACATGTGACTTCATCTCAGCCAATCAGAAACCCTGAAAAATTGGATCTTGTACTAGTGGCAGAGGGAACAACTGGAGGTCGGATTTCCAGCAGCAGCCTGGGTGTTGTGCAAACCATATGGCTTTGGCTGCATGCTCCTTGTGTGATTCCTTCTGTCTTTTGTGTTCTGCCAATTTTCCAACCTTGGTTTGTCAGATTTTTACTAATTTACTGAGTCTAAATTTACTTGCAATGATACTCTTATTGTTTAAAAATATTTTTCCCCCATCCTGATGCTTTTAACCAAGAACCCTAGATGAAGCCCTTTGTTTTATTGATTTTTTTCATTGACAAAGGCATATCTGATAATGAACACAGATTTGTGTAAAATTTAGGGATTATTCAGGATCATATCATCAATGATAGGCTATTAGTTCATCTCGACATTATACAGGAAATTTGAAAGAATGTAATTAGGAGCACATAAAAATAATTCAGTAAGAATTTCAGATGTACACACAGCTGTATCAGGGAAACATTCCCACTGATCTGGGCTCATGTGGATTTCTGTTTTACCATATTTTTTAAAAGTGGTTGGAAGTTAAGCAAAGTGAGAAGCCATAAATTATCTGGAACTCAACTGTGCAGATATGTTAGGGAATAAAACTTGAGAATGACTTGCTAAGATCAAATTTTAAAATTGTATGTAGAAAGCTTTCTAATGTAGCAGAAATAAGAATTGAGAAAAATTGAAGACATGTACATATCTACATAATTACTTTTAAAACATATGGGCTGTCATGTGTTGAGTGCTTTAGAAAGGAAACTAAAATCTAAACTCATGAATGAGAAACAGAAGATTTCAGCTTTAGCTAAAGTGTTCCCTTTTACTCAACACATATATCAAGGTGATACAGTGGAGCTAGAACTGGTGGGATAGCTAGTTAAAGTAAGTTATTATTTGTTTATTACAATTGAATAAGTAAGGAGACCCCCACACCCATTATAAAACCTTCATTTACTTATGTTTAGTATTATGTCATGGGAAATTTTTAATTTTATCAGATATTCACTTTGACTATTTTAGAAGGGTATGAGAAAAATAATATTAATACTAATGGCAGTTAAATAAGACTCCATCACAGTGAAAGGGGAACACCTCGATAGATATGGTAAAGAAAAGTCTTCCTATGAAAAAGTTTTAAATATTATTTAATGATTTATAAAACTGGTTGCATACATTTTTTGGTCTCTTGAATTCTTTGAAGAGAAGAGAACTTGCAAGAAATGTACTCACTACAATATGCTGAATATATGTCTGAATAAATAAATGTAACCATGAAATAGGAAAAAAAAAAGTACTTACTTCCTTGGGTATAATAGTAATGATTGTTGCATTCATAAAATATTTCTAAGCATTCCCCTTACCAGGCAATTGCTAACATTTTATTTCCTCACCCCCTTTGGAAATAGATGTGACCATATGATTCATTTTGGCCAATGAAATAGGAAAGAATGTCATTTCTGGATGGTAATTTTTGAAACCAGTGTACAAAAACTGCTTTCTAATTATTATTATTATTGTGAAAATTACAGATTAACATACTGAGATGAGCCTTATTCAACTCAAATTCTTCAGTGCTATAGTCAAGAGCAAAACCTCTAGCTTATCCACAGTAAATACATATAATGGACAAAAAATATGAAATGCAATTTTAGGTATTGTTATTGTGGCATAACCTAGCTATTCACACTGGGACATAGGATAACTGTGAGGATTAAGTAAAATAATCAAGGTGAAAATGCATTAGCAAATATCTGTTTTATCGACTATGCCAAAGCCTTTGACTGTGTGTATCAAAATAAACTGTGGGGAATTCTGAAACAGATGGGAATACCAGACCACCTGACCTGCTTCTTGAGAAATCTATATGCAGGTCAGGAAGCAACAGTTAGAAATGGACATGGAACAACAGACTGGTTCCAAATGGGAAAGGAAATACATCGAGGCTATTTATTGGCATCCTGCTTATTTAACTTATATACAGAGTGAAGTGAAGTGAAAGTCGTTCCTTCATGTCCGACTCTTTGCAACCTCATGGACTATACACATACGGTCCATGGAATTCTCCATGCCAGAATACTGGAGTGGGTAACCTTTCCCTTCTCCAGGAGATCGTCCCAACCCAGGGATCGAACCCAGGTCTCCTGCATTACAGACGGATTCTTTACCAGCTGAGCCACAAGGGAAGCCCAAGAATACTGGAGTGGGTAGCCTATCCCTTCTCCATCAGTTCTTCCTGACCCAGTAATTAAGAATGCTGGGCTGGATGAAGCAAAAACTGGAATCAAGATTTCCAGAAGAAATATCAATAACCTCAAGTATGCAGATGACATCACCCTTATGGCAGAAAGTGAAGAACTAAAGAGCCTCTTGATGAAAGTGAAAGAGGAGAGTGCAAAAGTTGGCTTAAAGCTCAACATTCAGAAAACTAAGATCATCAGAAAACTAAGATCATGGCATCGGGTCCCATCACTTCATGGCAAATAGATGGGGAAACAGTGGACACAGTAGTTGACTTTATTTTGGGGAACTCCAAAATCACTGCAGACGGTGATTACAGCCATGAAATTAAAAGATGCTGACTCCCTGGAAGGAAAGTTATGACCAACCTAGACAGCATATTAAAAAGCAGAGATATTACTTTGCCAACAAAGGTCCATCTAGTCAAGGTTATGGTTTTTCCAGTAGTCATGTATGGATGTGAGAGTTGAACTATAAAGAAAGCTGAGTGCCAAAGAATTGATGCTTTTGAACTGTGGTGTTGAAGACTCTTGAGAGTCCCCTGGACTGCAAGGAAATCCAATCCATCCATCCTAAAGGAGATCAGTCCTGGGTGTTCATTGGAAGAACTGATGTTGAAGCTGAAGCTCCAATACTTTGGTCACCTGATACGAAGAGTTGACTCATTTGAAAAGACGCTGATGCTGGGAAAGATTGAGGGCACGAAGGGAAGGGGACGACAGAGGATGAAATGTTTGGATGCCATCACCGAGTCAATGGACATGAGTTTGAGTAAACTCTGGAAGTTGGTGATGGACAAGGAGGCCTGGTGTGCTGTGGTCCATGGGGTCTAAAAGAGTCAGACACAACTAAGCGACTGAACTGAACTGAACAGAAAGCAATTAGCCGATAGTAAAGTTTTATATATATGCTAATTTGATTTTATTTCTATATTGAGTTTCTTAGCATTTGTGAACATAAACACATTTAATACTGAAAATGACCAATTTAATTTAGCAAAACTCACTTTGAAAGAAATCAAGAGACAGGCCATTATTAAAATATACTCTCAAGAGTACAACTAAAAATCTTGAAGAGTTTTGTGACAATTTGGATAACTGTTCTCCATCATTATTAGCATTCTATCATCAAAATTTGATATTGGAAAATTATTTTGAGTAACAACAAATGGGTGGGATGGGGGAACTGAGACTGAATATCTTCCATGGAATATTGAAATATCATAGAATATATCTACATGTTCTCATTTTTTTCAATAGTTTCAGCATAGTAGAAAGACCAAAATAATGATATTTTTCATACATTTACTTAAAATTTTTAGAGCAGATTTTTTCAAAGAAGCATAATTAAAATATCATAAATATTTACCAGTGTAACTTGTAATGTGTTCAAATAAGTCTTTGCATTGTCCATTATCCACACTCTCCTAAAAAGTCAGAAGTGACCATTCTTATTCATGTTTTCTTAATAAGATGTCACCATTCTTATTCATGTTTTCTTAAGATTCCCAGGTGGCACTAGCAGTAAAGAATCTGCCTGCCAATGTAGTCTTAAGAGACAAGGCTTCGAACCCTGGGTCGGGAAGATCCCATTCCAGGAGAATTGGACAGAGGAGTCTGGCAGGCTACTGTCCATGGGGTTGCAAAGAGCTCGACATGTCTGAACACAATCATGTTTTCTTATCAAGCTGAATACATTTTATAGAGATGTAAGTGGCTAAGTCAAAAGAAAGATCATAGAAAAAAAAAAAAGTAAAAAATCCAGAAATTATTTTTAAAATAGTATTCTCTGCGTGCATGTATTCCTTTAATACTATGAATGTTTGAGAAAGAAAATGTATAAAATTTATTTTAGTTATTTCAATTCTAGGTTTATAATTTAACACTGTTAATATACTTCTAAATTTAGTATTATATTAAAATCAACTCCTCTGCTCTCTCTATTCCTTTAAAATGCTACTTTAAGCTAATTCTCATTCAATCTAAATTTGAATGTGCACAAGAAATAGGGTGCTTATGGCACTCACCCATTTAGATGTCAGAAGAAGTTCTATATGTCCACTAAATTAAAACATCCTAATCATCCGCTGTCAAGCTTTGGAGAACTTGGCACTGTCTCATACTTCTGTTTATGACAGCTCAAAGAGGGCATGCTGTGAACTGCCTTTTTTTTTTTCCTGCTTAGGACCCAATTAAGAGTGACAAATGCAGGCATTTTAATATCCCAAATACAAATATGTGATATTAAGCATATATCTAGAGGTGAGGTCACTGACTTATTTGCCAATGTTCAACATTCTGAAATGGAAAAGTTAAGGTTTGTTTTGCCATCATTAATTCTCTAGCTCAAGACATCAAAATATTGCTTTGCCAAGTATGAATGGGTCCTAGAAAGTGTAATTGCCTAAAGGTGGCAAAAGTATGACTAATTCCTAGGAAGAAAAAAATAAACATAGAGAGAAATCTCTTTGAGAACATTACAGAAATAGAATAAATATTTAGTGGCCCAAGAAGGCAAAAATCCCTAAAAGGAGCAGACTTTTATTTGATGATTGTTGGAGAATTTTCTAGCACATACTTTTTTTTTTTTAAGACTTCTAGAAAACAATAGATTGAAAGAAATCTAAGAGGAAGACATAGCCTATTTCCTGCCACTTAGCAACCAACTCTTTCTTACTAAGAAGTCTAGTATTTTGTGACAGAGCAAACAAAAAGATAAGATGTGATCCTCAATTAGGAATTATGCTAAAAAATAACTGTAATAAACTGTGTACCCAAGCAATATTATGACAGATGGATGGGCTTCGTTAGTCAGGCCATAGTACTGTCATTGACCCGAACAATCCATCTTCTCACAAGTCTTCCTTGTGTTTCCAAGGAAATAATCTGCAACTTCAGACAGTTAAGAAAAATAAGAATAATAATTTGAAGAAGATCAAAACAATTCACATTGTCACATATTACGTATCTTAAATTTCATGATTGGTGAATTCAATAAGCAGTTATAACATTGTAATGATATATACGTGCCCCTTAAGCTGTTTTGTAAACTTGGATCCTTTATTTAGCATAAGCAAAGGCATTTTAGAGACGATCTAAACCCTCCAGTTTGAACATCCTGGATGTTTGGCATTGAAACTTGATATTCTCATTGCAGTATAAATTCTATAAAAATCATGGACTTCCCTCTAGCTGTAAAGATGGTAGTTCTCTTTCTTGCCACTAAGCCACTGAGAATACTGATTACTGAGTTTATTACAGTACTTACTTAAGTGCTATCTTTTCAGTCAGCTCTCTGTTATTCATGAGCTGATTATCTAGGTGGAGAATTACCAGTGTTCCTCCTTCTCTGTTTTCCTCTACTCCCTACCCATTGACTATTTCCGTGCTTGTTAGCATTTCCACTGGTAGGTGAGCAACAGAAAGAAGGGTTGTTGAAATGCCAATCAATCAGTTTTATTACTTGTTAGCAAGCCCTTATAAAGGTTTGGTAGAAGAGGGAAGCTGAATGTAGTTGTTAAAATTAGGTTTGGGGGATTATCTGCGGCTTTTATTTATTCATGTTCTTTCTCTTGTCTATTAGCATAATCTATGAGTATTGCATTTTACAATTATATCTTGAATAAAAATGTGCTTTTAGTAGACACAGCCACATTTTATTAATAAAGCTGTGTATAGTCTATGAAACACATTGGGAGCTTTCATTTATGTGGCATAAATATACATGTAAAATATTATGATTAAAAGTGACTACTTAAATAATGTTGGTAGTATTTAATAATTGATATTTACAACATGGAGAAAGAACTATCCAATGCAATATGCAATACTTAAAGTTTCCACCTGCAGGTTTCCATACTCTCTAGTTTCTAGTGCTTTACAAGCATTCAGATCAGTATAAATTTCAGTTTATAATATACCAAGAAGCTTTAAGCTTAAGGCACTAGTGATATCATCATGTCCCTTTTCCATAGATATTTCAACATAGTGGTTACTTACAGATGGTACAGTTCTGTGCCAATACCATTCTTTGAATCATCATTTGCCCCCTGACCCTCAATTGATAGACTTTCCATGCCTAGGTACTTTTAAAAATACCAGTGCACAATATAATGAAATATTTTATTTCATTGAGAAATAAACAACCTTCCATAGAAATACCTAAAGTTTGCCAAGTGCGTATTTTTCTTGTCTAAGAATCCAAACTTCTTGAATTACTACCTTGGCAATCTCTCATCCCATATCTAGTGATGCAGCAAAATAATCATTAGTGTAATCTTAATAGAGAAGGGAAAATATGAACCACTGTTTGCAGACAGCCTGAAATACTAATTCACATTAAATGTTAAGGATTTTTATCTTAAATGCTTTTTAAGGAAGTCAGTACACAATCTACTTTCTAGGGAGAGGAGCTTTGAACTTTTGAGTATGTGCAAGTACAAGTTGGGCTTCCCTAGTGGCTCAGAGGTAAAGAATTCACCTTCAATGCAAGAGCCACAGGAGACACATGTTCGATTCCTAGGTTGAGAAGATCCTCTGAAGAAGGAAATGGCAACCCCCTCCAGTATTCTTGCCTGGAGAGTCCCATGGACAGAGGAACCTGGCAGGTTACAGTCCATGGGGTCACAAGAGTTGGACGTGACTTAGCGACTAAACCACCACCAAGTGTAAGCTATTCACCCCATTTGAAATTACTTTGATGGCCTCTATAATGCTATTTTTCTGCATAATAGTTGTCACAGGACAAATACTTGTAAGAAATAGTTTGCCTGAGTCCTTGTGAGTCTCTTTTCACCTATAAGACAGCATACATTAAAATGAGGAATTGTTACCCAAACCAATTACAACTAAGACAACAGTCTGTCTTGACATTAACCACAATGTGAGTAGAAATTCAAATTTTAGTAATCATGTAGACATATTCTTGTCCAAAAAAATTCTGAGGTGGAGTCTAGAGTATTTGTAGGCCAGTTATATCAGGGACATAGATAAGATAAAGTGGATTCTCATGAATGAAGGAAAGGTTGTGAAGCCATATGGTGAGTGGTTTTCAATCCACTATATATCTCCATGTAATATTTCTCCCAATTTTGGCAAAGGCAGATGACATAGACACTAAAAAGAAAGCTACTTGGTTCTCTCTGAAATATACCAGAAAACCAACACCATGCCTGAAGCCCTACCAAAACCTACACCTATACTTTTTAGCATCAGGAAAAATATTTTAGGACCTCTCTTTATCCCAACATGGTGTATCTTGCAGAAAATTGTGCAGATTTTCCAGGAATTAAGGTAATGCTGGGGAAGTAATTCTTCTATCAAGCTATGAATCTGAGGGTTATGAGGAAAACAGAGTGTAGTTAACGGTGGACAAGGGGCTTCCCTGATAACTCAGTTGGTAAAGAATCTGCCTGCAATGCGAGAGACCTGGGCTTGATCCCTGGGTTGGGAAGAGCCCCTGGAGAAGGGAATGGCTACCCACCACAGTATTCTAGCCTGGAGAATTCAATGGACTGTATAGTCATGGGTTCACAAAGAATCAGACATGACTGAGCAACTTTCACAATGATGGACAAACTCTTCAAGGCCAAGATTGAAGAATTGCTCCCATTGTCTGACTGAAGCTTTCTTTCAAGACCCAGTTAATACACCTTTGACTTCCTTTTTTTCCTTAGATATAAACTTGTTAATTAACATGCAAGTATGAGTCCCTTGGACTGCAAGGAGATCCAACCAGTCCATTCTAAAGAGATCAGCTGTGGGTGTTCTTCGGAAGGGATGATGATGCTAAAGCTGAAACTCCAGTACTTTGCCCACCTCATGTGAAGAGCTGACTCACTGGAAAAGACTCTGATGCTGGGAGGGATTGGGGGCAGGAGGAGAAGGGGATGGCAGAGGATGAGATGCCTGGATGGCATCACCGACTTGATGGACGTGAGTCTGAGTGAACTCTGGGAGATGGTGATGGACAGGGAGGCCTGGCCTGCTGCGATTCATGGGGTCTCAAAGAGTCTGACACGACTGAGTGACTGAACTGAACTGAACTGATGCAAATATTTGAAAACTGCATTCAGAAAGGAAGATAAAATGAATTAAAAAAAATCCTTCAATTCCTGAATGTCTGCGAAAGTGGAACTTTCACATTAAGTAGATAATGGTAGGTAAAATGATTGGCATACGAGTTTTTAATTTTATGATTTTATTTTTTTAAATTTGGTTTTTACCTGGAGGAAAATTGTTTTACAATGTTGTGTTGATTTCTGTTCATGCTTCTACTCTTGGAGAATCTGGAGCTTAGTCAGGAGCTATTGAACTGCTTTCCCCTTTGGATTGCTTCGGGCACTGAGGTGAAGGCTGGGTGGCTATATAATTCTCAAGCTGAAGAACTACAGAGAAAAGGTCATCTTTACTATCCTCTGTTATTCTTATTTCAGTGACAAGTTTGGTGGTTTAGTCACTAAGTCGTGTCTACCTCTTGCAACCCAATGGACCCGCCAGGCTCTTCTGACCATGGGATTTTTCCAAGCAAGAATACTGGAGTGGATTGTAATTTCTTTCTCCAGGGGATCTTCCCGACCCAGGAATTGAACCTGGGTCTCCTCAATGGTCATGGGTTTGGGTGGACTTTGGGAGTTGGTGATGGACAGGGAGGCCTGGCCTGCTGCAGTTCGTGGGGTCGCAAAGAGTCAGACATGACTGAGTGACTGAACTGAACTGAACTGCATTGCAGGCAGATTCTTTAAACACTGAGCTATGAGGGAAGCCCATGACAAGTTTACTATCCTGCATGTTTGTCTATATGGCTTGGAAGGGATATAAGACACAAGCCACTGAAGAAAAATGTCTACTTTATTTGGCACATGCTGAACTTCCAAATTTTCCATATAAATTTCTGAAAGCTAGGGCTTATGTTGTCTGGTTTACTGCTTCATTCCCTGAGATAAAAGTGCTTGGCAAAAATTGTCTGTTAGGGATTTCCCTGGTGTATCTGCTGTTAATAATCGTCCTTTAATGCAAGAGACTCAGGTTAGATCCCTGGCCAGGGAACTAAGATCCCACTTGCCATGGGGCAACTAAGCTCTTGCGCCAGAATTACTGAGCCCACGCAGTGTAACTAGAGAAGCCCGCACAGGGCGACTAAGGATCCTGAATGCTGAAAAAAAGATTCTCTGTGCTAAGATTTGTGCCTTAGTATGCTCTAAGTCTCTTCAGTCTTGTCTGATTCTTTGTGACTATGGACTGATTCTATGGACTATAGCCCGCCAGCCTCCTCTGTCCATGGGATTCTCCAGGCAAGAATACTGGAGTGGAGTGTCCCTACTCCAGGGAATCTTCCTGATCCAGGGATCAAACCCATAGCTCTTATGTCTCCTGCATTGGCAGGTGGGTTCCTTACCACTAGCAGCCACTTGGAAAGCTCCAAGTAAGACTTGATATAGCCAAATAAATAAGCAAATTAATACTTAAAAACTTGTCTGTTAAAAAAAAAAAAAATCAGCCATGCTCAGGATAACAAAGAGTGTTAGATTACCCTAAAGCAAATTTCCATACCTCAAAGGTATGTTTTCCACTCCTGGAGCTTATTCAAACTTATGTCCATTGAGTTGGTGATGCAATCCAACCATTTCATCCTCTGTTGTCCCCTTCTCTTCCCACCTTCAGGTCCCGATATTATTTAACAAACAATACTATCATGATCTCAGTCTAGCTATGGAAATAGAAATGTTGATAAACATCTACAATATAAATCTTATTGTTAAAAATGCTTAGTATATGCTGATCACAATGGCAAAAGAGAAGCAGCAATTAATTTTGGTTTAAGGACTCATGAGAGGTTCTAAGTGAAAAACCTTTCCCTTAGGAATGCTCATGAGAGATCCTTAAGATTTTGTAAAGGCAATATAATTCAATTAGACAAACACTTATGAATGGCCATCATGTCTAAGATACTAAGGCACTGTGTAAGACATTTACTTGCAAAGTACAAAGATGGGAAAAACAATTATTATTTCCGTCAAACTGGCTGAGATATCATGGAAGAGACAGGCATGTACAAATCTCATTATGTGCTCAGTTGTTCAGTTGTGTCTGACTCTGTGACACCATGGACTATAGCCCGCCAGGCTCCTCTGTCCATGAGATTTCCGAGGCAAGAAAACTGGGGTTGGTTGCCATTCCCTTCTCCAGGGGATCTTCCTGATCCACAGATCAAATCTGTATCTCTGGGATCTCCTGTATTGGCAAGCAGATTCTTTACCACTAACCCATCTGGGAAGCCCTCAGGATGGATGAGAATTCCAGAAAAAGAGAAATGTGTGAGGAAAAACACAGAGCTATATAAATAAACAACTCGACTGAATAAGTGGAAAGGATGAGTGAGCCAACACCGCATGGAGGTTAGGGGCACGGGCTCAGGTGCTGACATAGACATGCACAAATCTCATTATAACCTGGTAATGGTTAGATGTCATGTGACAATAAAGAAGGAAGAATTGATTGTAACACAGAAGTTATGGGGGGGTTTCTTATGGAATATTCACTGTTCATTTATTCAGTCACTCATTTAACCATTTACGCCGTGGGTCCCTGACCTCTGGGATCTAATGCTTGATAATATGAGGTGGAGCTGATGTAATAAAAATAAAAAACACAATAAATGGGATGCACTTGAACTATGCTGAGACCTCTCCCCTGGTTCCAGTACATGGAAAAAATCTTTTCTAAGAAGCCAGTCCCTAGTGCAAACAGATTGGACACTGCTCATTTAGACAATGATATATAAACTAGTCACTGTTCTATATACTAAGGATACACTGAAGACCAATGCAGACAAAATGGAACTTACAAAATAGTGTGCAAAGTAATACAGCAAGCAGATTAATTAAGCAAATAAATTAGAAACTATCATAAACAGTAAAGCATACTATTCTGGTGACTGAATTTTGGCTTCAGAAAGACATGAAATTGAATGGCTAGAAAAAGTTTCTTTGAAGACATTTAGCTGTGTTCTGATTGACAAGAAGGAGTCAAGCGTTTCAATATCATACAAAAGAGTCTTCTGGGCAAAAGACACAACTTGTCAAAAGGCTTGAGAAAGTAAGGGCGGAGGCCAGTTTGGTTAGAGCTGAATGAAAGAAAAAAGGAGTGGTTCAAGAATAATATGAAGGGTAAGAAAACTCCAGGACACACAGGGCTTCCTCCAGTGCAATTTGGAGATTATTCCAAGTTCTACAGGAAGGCGTTGGAGAATTTTAAGTGAGTGCCTTGCAGGATCCCTTTTGCATCTGTGAGGTAAATGGAGTAATAGAGGAACAGGTTTACTGGTGGAATGGTTACTTCAGAGGTCCAGGATAAATGGGACAGTTTTTTTGTTTTTTGTTTTTTTTTTCAGGGTTTGCTGTGGGGGAAGAAGAAGAAATCAGTGTCATCATAGTAGAGGAAGAAAGTGGATAAAATCAGAATATTTTAGAATTGCTGAGTTGACTGGAGCACTGTGGTAGGTGAATGGAAGAGAGGGGTATTTAATCTGATCTATAAAGGCCTCACCAGATGATGACAGTGGTAAAGAATCCACCTGCCAATGTACAAGATACAAGAGATGCAAGTTTGATCCCTACTTTGGGAAGGTCTCTTGGAGTAGGAAATGGCAACCCAATCCAGTATTCTTCCCTGGAAAATCCCATGGACAGAGGAGCCTGGAGGTGTCAGTCCACGGGGTTGCAAAAGAGTCAGACTCGACTGAGCGCAAATGAACACACAATGCAGTAAAGGCTTCAACCAAGTAGAAAAGATTACCAGGAGAAGAAAAGTAATAGAGCATGTCAGCCTGGCTGGAAGAGACAGCTCCTTAGAAGCATGACCAAGGGTAACATACACAGGGTGAAGATATATAAACCTGCATATTATATAATTATTAAAAGTTCTGGCTTATATATATGAGGAAGGTATTGGACTGCTGTGAGTGGAGTGATCAGATGGGGAATATTATGAATGGGTTTGGTAATTGGGCCTTAAGTTTCTTTTGCATCTCAGCAAGACAGATTATTCCTTTTAAAAGGTTTGAAACACAATTTTTATATATAAAAAAATAGACATTGCAATATGGAGATTTAACAATGTTACAGCTTAGAAATTTCCAATCACCACCACTGATTTTGAATTTTAGATGTCTTATTTTTTATGCAGATGTTTCTCACTCAGGATGTAGGGTATTATTTAATTTATTGTCTTATTAATAAATGCATGTAAATTCAAACTGGGCTTCTTTGACAATCTAGAGGGGTGGGAGGCAGGAGGGAGTTTCATCAGGGAGGGAACATATATATACCTATGGCTGATTCATTTGATGTATGTCAGAAACCAACACAATATTGTAAAGCAATTATCATTCAATTAAAAATAAACAAATTTTAAAAATTATTTTTTTCTGCATTAGCTGAAAAAAATTTAAGAAAAACACCACCATTATTAAGATTTAAAAGTGCTTGTCTATGTTACAAATCACTTCATCAACTAAGAACTTAATTGGCTCATATAATTGGATGGCTGAGGAATAGCTTAATTCAGAAATAAAACAGCATCCCTAGGAGTCCCATAGAAGGTGCCAGCAAGGTGCATGTGACCCAAATCCTATTCTCACCCCATCACATATAGAGGGAAGAGATCTTTTAGGTGGCTTCTATAAAAATTATTAGTGACTGTCTCTCATTACCTCAGATAGGTCATTTGACTGCTCTTGATTTAACGACTGTGGCAAAGGTAATAGAATACTCTGATTGATTTGGGCTAAGTCACATGCTTATACCCTAGGGAAAGTGTGAAAATTCCACCTGAACATGTACTGAGAGTAGGGAAAAGTCATATTCCCCAAAATAGCATTACGCTCTTAACATATGAATGCTTCTGTGATAGTGAAACAGTAAATGGTCAACTCAACAGAATTTCCAAACTCTGAGAACGCACTGGGATACATTAGCTTGTTCTTCATAGGCGGTAGTGGTAGAGAAACCACCTGCCAATGCAGGAGATGTAAGAACTGCAGGTTCAATCCCTGGGTCGGGAAGATTCCCTGGAGGAGGGCATGGCAACCAACTCCAGTATTCTTGTCTGGAGAATCCCATGAACAGAGAAGTCTGGCAGGCTACGGTCTATCAGGTCACAGAGAGTTGGAGATGATTGAAGCAACTGAGCATGCACATTAATGTTCCTAGTAATCACTGCAGAGTATTTGATTTATTACTTGTGGTCTTTTGCCCTGGATACTCTTAAGATTCTTAGGAGTCCCTCACTACAAAGCTATTCAAGAAAATGAGATTTCTTTTGTTTATCCTGCATAAAAATTCAGTTCTAACTTTACTCTTTCTCTAACTTTGCCTTGAGGCTAAGGGTATGAGAGTGAGGTTGCTCATCGTCACATCTCCAAATGTTCTTCATGAATGTGTTTTGCTGAAGAAACAACCATCTCTCTGAAGATGATTATAACCACTTATTACATGAAGGTGACTGCTCCTAGTACTTTTTAAAATGCAAGTTAAAAACTTTTACTCCTTTTCCCCACTGTATATGCAAATAGGCTTAACAAAGTTTTAAACACTTTAAACAGTTTTGCTTCACTTCATTTTTTTCAGCTTATTTATTGTTTTTATTGAAGGATAACTCCTTTACAGAATTTTATTGTTTTCTGTCACACCTCAACATGAATCAACTATAGGTATACATATATCCCCATCCTTTTGAATCTCCTTCCCATCTCCCTCCCCGTCCCATCCCACTAGGTTGATACAGAACCCCTATTTGAGTTTCCTGAGCCATACAGCAAATTCCTGTTGGCTATCTATTTTACATATGGTAATGTAAGCTTCCATGTTACTCTTTCCATACATCTCACCCTCTCCTCCCCTCTCCCCATGTCCATAAATCTGTTCTCTATGTCTGTTTCTACACTGTTACCCTGTAAATAAATTCTTCAGTGCCATTTTTCTAGATTCCATATACATGCATTAGAATATGATATTTATCTTTCTCTTTCTAATTTACTTCATTCTGTATAGTAGGTTCTAGGTTCATCCACCTCATCAGAACTGACTCAAATGCATTCCTTTTTATGGCTGAATAATATTTCATTCTGAAGGAGATCAACCCTGGTATTTCTTTGGAAGGAATGATGCTAAAGCTGAAACTCCAGTACTTTGGCCACCACATGAGAAGAGTTGACTCATTGGAAAAGACTCTGATGTTGGGAGGGATTGGGGGCAGGAGGAGAAGGGGACGACCAAGGATGAGATGGCTGGATGGCATCACGGACTCAATGGACATGAGTATGAGTGAACTCCAGGAGTTGGTGATGGACAGGGAGGCCTGGCGGGCTGCGATTCATGGGGTCACAAAGAGTCGGACACGACTGAGCAACTGAACTGAACTGAATATTCCTTTGTATATATATAGCACAACTTCTTTATCCATTCATCTGTTGATGAACATCTAGGTTGCTTCCATGTTCTAGCTATTGAAAATAGTGCTACAATGAACAATGGGACACATGTGCCTTTTTCAATTTTGGTTTCCTCAGGGTATATGCTTCCCTGGTGGTGCAGAGGTTAGAGCGTCTGCCTGCAATGTGGGAGACCTGGGTTCGATCCCTGGGTCGGGAAGATCCCCTGGAGAAGGAAATGGCAACCCACTCCAGTATTCTTGCCTGGAGAATCCCATGGATGGAGGAGCTTGGTGGGCTACAGTCCACGGGTCGCAAAGAGTTGGACACGACTGAGCGACTTCACTTTTCACTTTCACTTTCAGGGTATATGCCTAGGCATGGGATTGCTGGGTCATATGGCGGTTTTATTCCTAGTTTTATAAGGAATCTCCATACCATCTTCCACAGTGGTTGTATCAATTTACATTCCCACCAACAGTGTGAGAGCATTCCCTTTTCTCTATACCGTCTCCAGCATTTACTGTATGTAGACTTTTTGATGATGGCCATTCTGACCAGTGTGAGGTGATATCTCATTGTAGTTCTCATTTGCATTTCTCTAATAATGACCAATGTTGAGCATCTTTTCATGTGTTCGTTAGCCATCTGTATGTCTTCTTTGGAGAAATGTCTGTTTAGGTCTTTTCCCACTTTTTGATTGGGTGGTTTGTTTTTCTGGTATTGAGTTGTATGAGCTGCTTGTATATTTTGGAAGTTAATCCTTTGTCAGTTGTTTCATTTGCTTTTATTTTCTCCCATTCTTAGGGCTGTCTTTTCACCTTTCTTATAGTTTCCTTTGCTGTGTAGAAGCTTTTAAGTTTTATCATGTCCCACTTGTTTCCTTTTGTTATTATTTCCATTACTCTAGGAGGTGGGTCATAGAAGATCTTACTTTGATTTATGTCATCAAGTGTTCTGCCTATGTTTTCCTCTAAGAGTTTTATAGTTTCTGGAATTCATTTTGAGTTTATCTTTGTTTATGTTATTAGGAAGTGTTCTAATTTCATTCTTTTATATGTAGCTGTCCAGTTTTCCCAGCACCATTTATTGAAGAAGATGTCTTTGCCCCATTGTATATTCTTGCCTCCTTTGTCAAAAATAAGGCACCCATATTGGCTTGTAGTTGTTTTTTTTTTTTTTTTTCTGTGTTGTCTTTGTCTGGTTTTGGTATCAGGGTGATGGTGGCTTCATAGAATAAGTTTGGAAGTGTTCTTCCTCTGCAATTTTCTGAAAGAGTTTTAGAAGGATAGGCATTAGCTCTTCTCTAAATCTTTGATAGAGTTCTCCTGTGAAGTCATCTGGTCCTGGGCTTTTGTTTTTTGGGAGATTTTTGATTACAGCTTCAATTTCAGTGCTTGAAATTATGTTGTTTATAATTTCTATTTCTTCCTGGTTCAGTCTTGGAAGATTGAACTTTTCTAAGAATCCATCCAATTCTTCCAGATTATCCATTTTATTGCTGTATAGTTGTTCATAATAGTCTCTTATAATCCTTTGTATTTCTGCATTGTCTGTTGTAACTTTTCCTTTTTCATTTCTAATTTTGTTGATTTGATTTTTCTCTCTTTTTTTCTTAATGAGTTTGCCTAAAGGTTTGTCAATTTTGTTTATCTTCTCAAAGAACCAGCTTTTAGTTTTATTAATCTTTACTATTGTTTCTTTCATTTCTTTTCAATTATTTCTGCTCTGATCTTTATGATTTTTTTCCTTCTTCTAATTTTGGGGGCTTTTTATTCTTCTTTTCGAGTTGTTTTATTGAAAAGTTAGGTTGTCTATTCAATGTTTTTCTTGTTTCTTGAGGTAGGATTATATTGCTATAAATTTCCCTTTTATAACTGCTTTTGCTGTATCCCATGGGTTTTGAGTTGTCATGTTTTCATTGTCATTTTTTTCTAGAATCTTTTTTTTTTTTTAATTTTCCTCTTGATTTCTTCAGTAACCTGAGGGTTATTCAGAAATGTTTTGTTTAATCCCATGTGTTTGTGTTTCTAACAGTTTTTTTTTTTCTTGTAATTGATATATAGTCTCATTGTGGTTGGAGAAGATGATTGATATGATTTCACTTTTCTTAAATTTACTGAGGTTTGATCTGTGAACCAAGATGTGGTCTAACCTGGAGAATGCTCCATGTACACTTGAGAAAAAGGTATATTCTTCTGCATTTGGATGAAATATCCTGAAGATGTCAATGAGATACATCTCATCTAATGTATCATTTAAGACTTGTGTTTCCTTATTAATTTTCTGTTTCGATGATCTGTCCATTGGTGTGAGTGGGTGTTAAAATCTCCTTCTATTATTGTGTTACTGTCAATTTCCCTTTTATGTCTATTAGTGTTTGTCTTATGTACTGAGGTGCTCCTATGCTGGGTGCATTTACAATAGTTGTGTCTTCCTTTTGGATTGATCCCTTGATCATTATGAAGTCACCTTCTTTATCTCTTGCAATATTATTTATTTTAAGGTTAATTTTGTCTGATATGAGGATTACTAGTTTGTTTTTTGTTTGTTTGTTTGTTTTTTTCTTCCCATTTTCATGGAATATATTTTTCCATCTTATCACTTTCAGTCTATATGTGTCTTTAGGTCGGAAGTGGGTTTCTTGTACACAGTATATATATGGGTCTTGATTTTGTATCCATTCAGTCTTTTGATCATCTTTACTATCATTATTGTGAATTATTTTTCATGTAGTTTGCCTTAGTTTAATTCAATTCAGTCACTCAGTCGTGTCCAACTCTTTCAATTCCATGGACTACAGGATGCCAGACTTTCATGTCTATCACAAACCCCTGGAGTTTACTCAAACTCATGTCCATCAAGCCAGTGATGCCATCCAAAAATCTGATCCTTTGTCGACCACTTCTCTTCCTGCCTTCAATATTTCCTAGCATCAGAGTCTTTCCCAATGAGTCAGTTCTTCACATCAGGTGGCCAAAATATTGGAGTTTCAGCATCAGTCCTTTCAATGAATATTCAGGACTGATTTCTTTTAGGATGGACTGGTTGGATCTCCTTGCAGTCCAAGGGATTCTCAAGAGTCTTCTCCAACACCACAGCTCAAAAGTGTTAATACTTAGGCACTCAGCTTTCTATATACTCCAACTCTCACATCCATACATGACTATTGGAAAAACCATAGCCTTGACTAGACGGACCTTTGTTGGCAAAGTAATGTCTCTGCCTTTTAATATGTTGTCTAGGTTGGTAATAACTTTCCTTCCAAGGAGTAAGTGTCTTTTTAATTTCATGGCTGCAATCACCATCTGCAGTTATTTTGGATCCCCCCAAAATAAAGTCTGTCACTGTTTCCATTGTTTCATCATCTATTTGCCATGAAGAGACGGAACTAGATGCCATGATCTTCATTTTTTGAATGTTGAGTTTTAAGCCAAATTTTTCACTCTCCTCTTTCACTTTCATCAAGAGATTCTTTAGTATTTTTTGCTTTCTGACATAAAGCTGGTGTTATCTGCATATCTGAAACTAGTGATATTTCTCCTGGAAATCTTGATTCTAGCTTGTGCTTCATCCAACCCAGCATGTCTCATGATGTTCTCTGCATATAAGTTAAATAAGCAGGGTGACAATATACAGCCTTGAAGTACTCCTTTCCCAGTTTGGAACCAGTCTGCTGTTCCATGTCTGGTTCTAACCGTTGCTTCTTGACCTGCATACAGATTTCTCAGGAGACAAGTCAGGTGGTCTGGTATTCCCCTCTCTTTAAGAATTTTCCACAGTCTGTTGTGATCCACACAGTCAAAGGCTTTGGCATAGTCAATAAAGCAGAAGTAGATGTTCTTCTGGAATTCTCTTGCTTTTTCAATGATCCGACAGATGTTGGCAATTTAATCTCTGGTTCCCTTCTATATCCAGCTTGAACATCTGGAAGTTCACAGTTCATGTACTGTTGAAACCTGGCTTGAAGAATTTTGAGCATTACTATGTTAGCAGTATTGCACAGGTATTTTGAACATTTTTGGCATTGCCTTTCTTTGGGATTGGAATGAAAACTGACCTTTTCCAGTCTTGTGGCCACTGCTGAGATTCCCAAATTTGACAGCATATTGAGTGCCTTTTTGCTTTTCTTTTTCTTAGGGATGGTCTTGATCACTGTCCCCTGTACAATGTCATGAACCTCCATCCATAATTCTTCAGGCACTCTGTCTATCAAATCTATTCCCTTGAATCTATTTCTCACATCCATTATATAATTATAAGGGGTTTGATTTAGGTCATAAAGTGACAATCCACTCCAGTATTCTTGCCTGGAAAATCCCATGAATGCGGGAGCCTGGCAGCCCATAGTTCATGGGGTCACAAAGAGTCAGACATGACTGAGTGACTTTGCTTTCTTTTCTTTCTTTCTATACCTGAATGGCCTAGTGGTTTTCCATAGTTTCTTCAATTTAAGTCTGAATTTGGCAATAAGGAGTTCATGATCTGAGCCACAGTCAGTTCCTGGTCTTGTTTTTGCTGACTGTATAGAGCTTCTCCATCTTTGGCTGTAAAATATATAATCAGTTTGATTTTGATATTGACCATCTGGTGATGTCCATGCGTAGAGTCTTCCCTTGTGTTGGAAGAGGGTGTTTGCTATGACCAATGCATTCTCTTGGCAAAATTCTATTAGCCTTTGACCTGCTTTGTTTTGTACCCCAAGGCCAAATTTGCCTGTTATTCCAGGTATTTCTTGACTTTCTACCTTTTCATTCCAGTCCCCTATAATGAAAAGGACATCTTTTTTAGGTTTTAGTTCTAGAACCTCTTGTAGATCTTCATAGAACCGTTCAAAATCAGTTTCTTCAGCATTACCCTTTGGAGCATAGATGTAGATTACTGTGATATTGAATTGTTTGCCTTGGAAATGAACAAAAATCATTCTGTCGTTTTTGAGATTGCATTAAAGTACTGCATTTTAGACTCTTTTGTTGACTATGATGGCTACTCCATTTCTTCTAAAGGGTTCTTGCCCACAGTAGTAGATATAATGGTCATCTGAGTTAAATTCACCCATTCCAGTCCATTTTAGTTCACTGATTCCAAAATGTCAATGTTCACTCTTGCTATCTCCTATTTGACCACTTCCAATTTGCCTTGATTCAAGGACCTAACGTCTAGCTTCTATGCAAAATTGTTCTTTCCAACATCAGGTGTCACATCCACAACTGGGTGTTGTTTTTGCATTGGCTTCATTCTTTCTAGAGTTATTTATGCACTGATATCCAGGAGCATATTGGGCACTTACCCATCTGGGGAGTTCATCTTTCAGTGTCATATCTTTTTATATTTCCTACTGTTCATGAGGTTCTCAAGGCAAGAATACTGAAGTGGCTTGCCATCCCCTTTTTCAGTGGACCACGTTTTGTCAGAACAAAACATGTAGTTTACCTATTGTTTGTTTGTTTATTTCAACTTCTGTGCTTCTAGTTTGTTCCTTCTTTCATGCAATATTTCTCTTTCCTCCTATGTTTGGTCCAATGGTTTCTGTAAGTTTTGTATAGGTTGAGATTTGTGATGAGCTTTTTGTTTGTTTGTTTGTTTTTCTTCTGATGAGCAAGGCTGAGTGAAGTGGTAATCCTGTCTGCTGATGATTTTGTTTGTAGTTTTCTTTTGTTTGTTGTTTAGATGAGGTGTCCTGCACAGGGTTCTACAGGTGGTTGGGTGATGCTGGATCTTGTATTTAAGTGGTTTCCTTTGTGTGATTTGGGTTTCCCTGGGGGCTCAGAGGTTAAAGCATCTGCCTGCAATGTGGGAGACCTGGGTTTGACCCCTGGTTTGGGAAGATCCCCTGGAGAAGGAAACGGCAACCCACTCCAGTATTCTTGCCTGGAAAATCCCATGGACACAGAAGCCTGGTGGGCTATACTCCATTGGGGTAGCAAAGAGTCAGACACAACTGAGCGACTTCACTTCACTTTGTATGCCTTCTCACTATTTGATACTCCTTAGGGTTAGCTATCTGGTAGTCTAGAGTCTTGGAGTCAGTGCTCCCACTCCAAAGGCCTAGGGCTTGATCTCTGGTCAGCAAAAAAAATTTCCACAAGTGCTTTGTTATGATGTTAAATGAAATTAAAATAAATACCCCAAAATGAGAAACCAAAGATGAATCCCAGACAAATGGCAATTACAAAATCAGGCAAATAATAATTAAAGTAGTGGAATATACACGTATACATATACCCCCATAAGCAAAGTAAAAAAAATCCAACAAAAATAAAGAACAGCAAATTGACCCAGCTAACAAATGACATCAAAAATTATATTTACCATTTAAGAACAAAACTAACTAAAGCACAAACTTGAAAAGAAAACAAAAGCAAGGTGTCAAGTGGGAAATAAAGGAATGAAAACAAAACTAACAAAGATACTGCAAGAAAAGAAAAGAAAAAATAGATATACAAAGTTAAATACAGGTAAATGAAGAAGATTCATACACATTAAAGAGTAACTGCAAGGGGAAAAGAAAGTAGGAAAGGCAAAAAAAAGGAATAATGTAGAAAAAATGTAACAGGTTAAAAAAATTAAAATTATAAAAAAGAGAAAAGAAGAAAAAGGAAAGAGGGAGAGAGAAAAAAGAAAAAATAAACGGGGGGGCGGGGAAACTCCAGAGAACTACAGAAGCACAACATAGAGGCAGAGTTTTATAACAACAATAAAAAGTGTGTGACTGAATATATACATATACATATATACCCATCAGTTCAGTTCAGTCTCTCAGTTGTGTCTGTCTCTTTGTGAACTCATGGGCTGCAGCATGCCAGGCTTCTCTGTCCATCACCAACTCCCAGACCTTAGTTAAACTCATGTCCATCGAGTCAGTGATGCCATCCAACCATCTCATCCTCTGACGTCCCTTTCTCTTCCTGCATTCAGTCTTTTCCAGCATCAGGGTCTTTTCCAATGAGTCAGTTCTTTGCATCAGGTGGCCAAAGTATTGGAGTTTCAGCTTCAGCATCAGTCTTTACAATGAATATTCACGACTGATTTCCTTTAAGATTGACTGGTTGGAACTCCTTGTTGTCCAAGGGACTCTCAAGAGTCTTCTCCAACACCACAGTTGAAAAGTATCAGTTCTTCAACACTCAGCTTTCTTTATAGTATAGCTCTCACATCCATACATGACTACTGGAAAAACCATAGCCTTGACTAGATGGAACTTTGTTGGCAAAAAATGTCTCTACTTTTTAATATGCTGTTTGGAGAAGGAAATGGCAACCCACTCCAGTGTTTTTGCCTGGAGAATCCCAGGGATGGGGAAGCCTGGTGGGCTGCTGTCTATGAAATTGCACAGAGTCGGACATGACTGAAGTGACTTAGCAGCAGCAGCAGGTTGGTCACAGCTTTTCTTCCAAGCAGCAAGTATCTTTTAATTTCATGGCTTCAGTCACCATCTACAGTGATTCTGCAGCCAAAAATAAATAAATAAAGTCTGTCACTGTTTCCACTGTTTCCTCATCTATTTGCCATGAAGTGATGGGACCGGATGCCATGATGTTCATTTTTGAATGTTGAGTTTTAAGCCAGCCTTTTTGCTCTCCTCTTTCACTTTCATCAAGAAGCTCTTTAGCTCTTCTTCGATTTCTGCCATAAGGGTGGTATCATCTATATATCTGAGGTTGTTGATATTTCTTCCAGCAATCTTGATTCCAGCTTGTGCTTCATCCAGCCCAGCATTTCTCATGATGTGCTCTGCATATAAGTTAAATAAGCAGGGTGACAATATAGAGCCTTGATGTACTCCTTTCCCAATTTGGAACTAGTCTGTTGTTCCATGTTGAGTACTAACTGTTGCTTCTTGACCTGCATCCAGATTTCTCACAAGGCATAAGCAGAATCACAACAGTCCAACAAAAATAAGGTACAAGAGATTGACTGAGCAAACAAAGGAAACGAAAATTTATATCTACCAGTATAAAACTAACGAAAACACAAACTGGAAAAAAAAAAAAAAAAACTAAAGCAAGATGCCAACTGGGGAATAAAGCAATGCAAATAAAACTAACAAGTATGTTGAGAGAAAAGGAAAGAAAGAAAAGAAGTAGATATGCAAAGTTAAATAGACATAGATGAAGAAGATTTATATACATTAACGTTTAACTGCAAGGGGAAACGAACAGAAGGAAAAACAAAGGAATAAATGTAGAAAAAATATGTTTAAAAATATAAAAATTAAAATTAAGAAAAGAAAAAAAAAAAAAAAAGGAAACTCCATAGAACTGTAAAAGCCCAACACAGAGGCAGAGGCTTATGACAACAATAAAAAATATGACCGAGGGGGAAACAAAAAAAGATAAAAAACTAATTAGATTTCATAGTGCCAATAATATTGACAACTACAATGCGGGTGGGGGGTGGGAGGGAAAAAAAAATCCAGAAGAATCTACAGAATTGTTCAGTTCAGTTCAGTTAAGTTGCTCAGTCGTGCCCAACTCTTTGCAACCCCATGAATCTCAGCATGCCAGGCCTCCCTGTCCATTACCATCTCCTGGAGTTCACTCAAACTCAAGTCCATCGAGTCAGTGCGGCCATTCAGCCATCTCATCCTCTGTTGTCCCCTTCTTCTCCTGCCCCCAATCCCTCCCAGCATCAGTGTCTTTTCCAATGAGTCAACTCTTCTCATGAGGTGGCCAAAGTACTGGAGTTTCAGCTTTAGCATCATTCCTTCCAAAGAACACCCAGAGCTGATGTCCTTTAGAATGGACTGGTTCAGTCATGTCTGACTCTGCGATCCCAAGAATCGCAGTGTGCCAGGCCTCCCTGTCCATCACCAACTCCCGGAGTTCACTCAGACTCATGTCCATTGAGTTGGTGATGCCATCCAGCCATCTCATCCTCTGTCGTCCCCTTCTCCTCCTGCCCCCAATCCTCCCAGCATCAGTATTTTCCAATGAGTCAACCCTTCCCATGAGGTGGCCAAAGTACTGGAGTTTCAGCTTTAGCCTCAATCCTTCCAATGAACACCCAGGGCTGATCTCCTTTAGAATGGACTGATTGGATCTCCTTACAGTCCAAGGGACTCTCAAGAGTCTTCTCCAATTCCACAGTTCAAAAGCATCAATTCTTTCGCACTCAGCTTTCTTCACAGTCCAACTCTCACATCCATACATGACCACTGGAAAAGCCACAGCCTTGACTAGACAGACCTTTGTTGACAAGGTAGTTAGAATAGGAAATAGGAATCCAAAATGGCAGTTGCTAAAAGACAAGGGAGTGAAAAGCCCACGAAAATAGAACAAAGGAAGGTCAAAGAAAGGTCTGAGGACCTGAATGAGGACCTCAGGTAGAACAAACAGCACTCCTGGCTAGCCCAGTTTACATAGGGCAGGCACGGGGAAGGGAAAAAAAAAAAAAAAAAGAGGAGTCTAATCACGTTCTCTCTCTCTCTCTCCCACGTGCTTTCATGCTCCCCCATTCTCTTCTCTTTGCGTCTTTGGGTCAGCATGCCCTCACACCTCAAGGATGGATTCTCTTGCTATTTTCTAAATAAAATAGAGCTGTAATACTGACTCGTCTAAGAGCTATAACACAGACTGTCCAAGACCCGAGAACTGTGACGCACTGAGGGCTTTAATGTCCGTCACTCCAAATCTTTGTTGTGATGAGACAGAATCGAGGAGCATACAGTCGCCTGACAGAACAAGTCAAAACATAAGAATAATAAATGTTTTTCTTGAGTCACTGCTGTCAGAGTCCTTTTCCTCGCTGAGAGCCACAGTCCACCTCACCTTCCTAGGATGCCCTCCAACACTGTGCTGATCTGTGGACCTGCTGTGGGGGCAGCTCAGATTCTAATCTGGTCCTACTCCTGTGTATTCTTGCCTCCAAGGTCCACAGCTATCAGAACTAGTGAATTTTCTTTTGTGGGAGTTCTCAAAGTCTTTTTATATATTCCTTAGACACAGAGTCTACCTAGTTGATCATGTGGATTTAATCTGAAGCTTGTAAAGCTGGTGGGAAGGTTTTGGGTTGAGGGAGTCAGTTCCTAGGCTGGTTTTTAAGAAGTCTGAATGTCCCCAAGGAGAGAGAGGTCTGGGGTTCTTGAGGAGGAGGAAAGGAAAATTATTTTTTTTCCCCTACATTCCTTAGTCTTAGTCACATGAAACTTTTTTTTTTTCCTTTTTCTTTAAGTCCTGAACTGATGATTACATAACAAGCAACTCAGTTTAAGCTGTACTAGGGATTGTATAGTTCATGGGGTCGCAAAGAGTTGGACAGGACTGAGCAACTTTCACTTTCAATTTCACTTTTCAGGGATTATATAACAACAATATATCCTGCTTGAGGACAGTTTCTCCTTCCTGAAGACCTTCTGACTAATCCTGATATCTTAGAATTTATGTTATGGGAATGGGTCTGTTAGGATCTTTCTATTGTTAAGTTCTAATCCTGTTATCCTAAAATGTAAATTCTGGGAGTGGGTCTGGTAAAATTTTCACAAACTTGAGACATTCTTTTGATTTATTGTTATAACTAATTAGGGGCTTCCCTGTGGCTCAGAGGTTAAAGTGTCTGCCTCCAATGTGGGAGACCCAGGTTTGATCCCTGGGTCGGGAAGATCCCCTGGAGAAGGAAATGGTAACCCACTCCAGTATTCTTGCTTGGAGAATCCCATGGGCTGAGATAATAACTAATTAAAAAGTATATAACTCCCTTGCTAACACTAATGAGGAGGGCATTCTCCGTACCCTTTCTGATGTCTGTCAGAAGATTTCTCTGTTGCTTTTCATACTTTAATAAAACTCTCTTACACAAAAGCTCTTGAGTGATCAAGACTGGTCCCTGGTCCTGAAGCTAAATCTTCTTTGGAGCTCATGAGTCCGACATTGTTCACTGTAAGTTATCAGGGTTTTCTTCCTTAGTCACACTGCCTCTGGGTTTCAGTTGTGGTTTTGTTTTCACCTGTGCACATGGGTCATCCACTGGGGTTTGCTCTTGCGGCTGCCCTGGAGGACTTGGGTTTGCCACTTTGAGGGCTAGATGTGGAGATGGAACAGCTGCTTGGGTTGCAGGGGTTCTGGAAGCACCAGGTACTCAGGGGAGTTTGTGGCTAGGGGAGCAGGAAATATAGTACTCTAGAAGGGTATGGCAACCAGTATTGGCTAATACACTCCAGTATTATTGCCTGGAGAATCCCCTGGCAGGCCACAGTCTACAAGGTTGCAAAGAGTTGGACATGACTCAAGCGACCCTGTACACGTAGATTTAAGACTTTTTTTTTTTTTTTTTTCACATGTGCAGCTCTTCCTCAGTGAGAGTTGAGCATGAAGGTGGTGTAGCTGCTTGGCTTTTGGGGACCCTGGTGGCACCAAGTGTGCAGGGATATGGACTGCCTCTGCCACTGGAGTTATGATCCTATCAGAGTCTTTTTACTAGCCTCTTGTAGCTGGTGATCAGAAGGCCTCTTTGGCCAGTCTTTCTCCATAACTCTGCTCGTTCAGGCACATAGAGTGCCTCCCCCCACCCCCCCGGCTGGGGTCCTACTCTGTAGTTCAGTGCATCAGGCATTTCATGGGCCAGCCTCTCCACTGTTCAGCTGCTGGCATGTGGGGAGAGAGGCTATGGTGATGGCTCCACTCCCTATGCATAATTCAGCAGTACTGCCTTGCTTTCATAATTGCCCAGGTTTCCTCTGCAAGCATTTTCCCACCTCTGTCTCCTCCCTCACATCCCCTCAATCCATCCCTCTGCAGTCAACAGCAGCCCTCACCCAGGGATTGCTCCACAATCCCTAAACTCCAGCTCCCAGTTGCTGCACCTGCCAGGGGACCTGCATCCCTGTCAGGGGTATATACGGCTGCAGCAAGGACTGTTTGATTCTCATTCCATTTAAGCTGCCACAGATCAGCTGTTTCACTCTCAGCTTTAAATGTTTCTCCTCTGACTCAAACAATTGCCCCAATGTGGGGACTGGACTCCTGCTTAAGTCCCCACACTCTCTGAGGGCAGGTCCAATCCTACTAACACTCCTGTTTGCCTCTCTACTTCCTTCATCCTACCGAGTTTTTCGAGGTTGTATATATTCTTTTCCACTGGTCAGGTACTCCTGTCCACTCTCAGCTAGTGTTCTCTTTGCTTCACTTCTTGTTAGATAATCCTTGAAGAAAAATAATACTTATTTTTAAAAAGAGATTTTATACTTGTCATATCTTTTTGAAATAGTCTCATTGAGCTATTGCTAAGTCACTTCAGTCGTGTCTGACTCTGTGACCCCATAAATGGCAGCCCACCAGGCTCCCCCATCCCTGGGATTCTCCAGGCAAGAACACTGGAATGTGTTGCCATTTCCATCTCCAGTGCATGAAAGTGAAAAGTGAAAGTGAAGTCGCTCAGTCGTGTCCGACTCTTAGTGACCCCATGGACTGCAGCCCACCAGGCTCCTCCATCCATGGGATTTTCCAGGCAAGAGTACTGGAGGGAGGTGCCATCGCCTTCTCCAATTGAGCTATTACATTCCCCAATTTGAGCTAAAAATATTATTTCAACATTATTAAAAAAGACAATACATGCAACTGGAAGAAGAAAACAAAACAAAACTACATACAATAAAACAATATATTCATTTCTACCTATATTTTAAACACATGGACATGGTCTCAAAGCGCTGCAAGACAGAGCTGCAAGATAACCCTAGAAATAGTTACTGGTTTAAAGTATATTTTACATTATACACTTTAATAGATAATGCCAAAATATGTTTTCTTTATGATTGCTACTGCTGCTAAGTCGCTTCAGTTGTGTCCGACTCTGTGCGACCCCATAGACGGCAGCCTCCCTGGCTCCTCTGTCCCTGGGATTCTCCAGGCAAGAACACTGGAGTGGATTGCCATTTCCTTCTCCAAAGCATGAAAGTGAAAAGTGAAAGGGAAGTCGCTCAGTCGTGTCCGACTCTTAGCGACCCCATCAACTGCAGCCTACCAGGCTCCTCCATCCATGGGATTTTCCAGGCAAGAGTACTGGAGTGGGGTGCCATTGCCTTCTCCGTTTCAGAGCAGCCAATGTGGATGAATGTAGGCTGGTTGAAAGGTAATCATGGTGAAGATGGGAGATGGTGTTAATTTGGACAGAGTTGGTGATGATAACGGTGCAGAGAAGTGAATGTAGTTTAGAGATGAATTGGCAGGACTTGGATATGAACACTTATAGGATTAAGAAAAATGTAACCCAACAGTTGAAGAGACCTCAACATTGTTAATCAGCTATGCCACAGTACAAAATAAAGAGATAAAATAAAATAAAATTTCTCATGGTAGCAAAAGAAAAAGAAAAGAAAAGAAAAAGAGCAAAATGTCAGAGACACATTTTAAAAACTGTTCTGGAGTCTGACACAGGTAGGTAGTCAATAACTTTAAATTTTCTTTTTCTCCCCCCTCCTCATTCCATCTTTTGTATGATATGTTTAGAATCAACCTAATTTTTGGATACATGTGCTTGCCTTATGCTTATATTTCACTTTTATATTTTATTGCTATTTTTATGCTAAGCATGTATATTGCAGTCAAAATATATCTCAAATGGAGAAATACCATATTACATCCCTTATATGTGGAATCTAAAAAGAAACAATTCAAATGAACTTACTTAAAAAATAGAAAGAGACTCACAGGTTTAGAAAATGAACTCATGGTTGCCCAAGGGGAAGAGATAGTTGAGTTTGGGAGCTTCAGTTCAGTTCAGTCGCTCAGTTGTGTCCCACTCTTTGTGACCCTATGAATTGTAGCATGCCAGGCCTCCCTGTCCATCACCAACTCCCGGAGTTCATTCAGACTCACATCCATCGAGTTGGTGATGCCATCCAGCCATCTCATCTTCTGTCGTCCCCTTCTCCTCCTGCCCTCAATCCCTCCCAGCATTAGAGTCTTTTCCAATGAGTCAACTCTTCGCATGAGGTGGCCAAAGTACTGGAGTTTCAGCTTTAGCCTCATCCTTCCAATGAACACCCAGGGCTGATCTCCTTCACAATACACTGGTTGGATCTCCTTGCAGTCCAAGGGACTCTCCAGAGTCTTCTTCAGCACCACAGTTTAAAAGCATCAATTGTTCGGCGATCAGCTTTCTTCACAGTCCAACTCTCACATCCATATATGACCACTGGAAAAAACATAGCCTTAACTAGACGGACCTTAGTCGGCAAAGTAGTGTCTCTGCTTTTGAATATATTATCTAGGTTGGTCATAACTTTTCTTCCAAGGTGTAAGTGTCTTTTAATTTCATGGCTACAATCACCATCTGCAGTGATTTTGGAGCCCCCAAAAATAAAGTCTGACACTGTTTCCACTGTTTCCCCATCCATTTCCCATGAAGTGATGGGACTGGATGCCATGATCTTCATTTTCTGATTGTTGAGCTTTAAGCCAACTTTTTCACTCTCCTCTTTCACTTTCATCAAGAGGCTTTTTAGCTCCTCTTCACTTTCTGCCATAAGGGTGGTGTCATCTGCATATCTGAGGTTACTGATATTTCTCCCGGCAATCTTGATCCCAGCTTGTGTTTCTTCCAGTCCAGCATTCCTCATGATGTACTCTGCATATAAGTTAAATAATCAGGGTGACAATATACAATCTTGACGTACTCCTTTTCCTATTTGGTACCAGTCTGTTGTTCCGTGTCCAGTTCTTCAGGGACACACTAATATATTCAAAATGGATAACCAATAAAGATCTATTGTATAGCACATGGAACTCAACTCAATGTCATATGCCAGCCTGGATGGTAGAGGGGTTTAGGGGAGAATGAATTCATGTATATGTATGCCTGAGTCCCTGTGTTTGTGTATTCTCAGTCGTGTCTGACTGTTTGCAACCCCATGGACTATAGTCCTCCCGGCTCCTCTGTCCATGGAATTTTCCAGGCAAGAATACTGGAGTGGGTTGCTATGCCACAGATCCAGGGATCGAACCTGGGTCTCCCACATTGTAAGCAGATTCTTCACTGTCTGTGCCACCAGGAATCTCACCAAGTCCCTATATCCAATGCAAAATAAAAAGTTTAAAGTTTGAGAGAAAAAAGAATATATCTCTAATTAAGATATCTCCTAATTATGTATTCTTGAGGCAGGAATCTCTTCAATTTGTTTGTCTGAAGCAGTCAAAAACAGAGTTTATTTTAGTTATATAAAACACTAGAAAATAAACACTAATAATCTAGGGAAAAAGAAAATAGATTGGTGGTTTCAGGTGAGGACAGCATGGAGAAACAAGATGTAGGATTACCAAGGTGCAGCAGGAAACTTTTGAGCATGATGGATGCGTTCCATCCATCCAACCATGAGGATGATGTTCACTGCCTTGATTGTGGTGATGGGGTCATGTGTGTATACTCATGTCAAAACTCATTGATTGTCCACTGGCAATTACTGAATGTCAATTAAGCCTCAGTAGACTGTGGAAAGAAAGACTATAAGAACGCAAGCCTACCACACCCCTGAGGTTCTAAAGGTAGAGCCGGTGGTAGCGGCCCGGTCATGCATACTCCCCTTATCCACGATCACCAATCAAACCCCCTTTTGGGGAAGTCAGCTGACTGCAGAAGCCGACAGTCTGTGGAAGCAGGCAAAAGCAAGAGAGTTCCATGAAAGAGGCTTCCATGTGAGGTGGCGTCTTTTCCGTTAGCACGGCCGGGCTGCCTGAGGCCTTCAGAACCCGGTGGCTTTTTTTATCCTCAGAGCACAGAGGCACGATGGAAGAACTCTAAGCAGGCAAGTGATTTAAGCTGGTGTTCCTTTTGAAACTGTGTTTTGACGTTGTGTGGAAAAGTGGACTCCCAGAGGGTGGCAAACAACCCGTGGAGAGGCAGTGGTAATTTTTCCTCTTTGGTCTCCACATTTCACGGTGAACGCTTGGAGGGAGGGGCCTGTTTTGTGCTTGTCAATAAAGTTCCTCTTTTCTACTTGCACCCCTGCCCCATGGTTATTGGGCAGTAAATTTTTGTTGAAGAAATTTCCTAATTTCTATTTAAAATTTAATATTTCCTAGTTTCTGAATAGCAGAAATCTTACCTTCTGAAATTATACTAACCTATGATAAATCCCAAGGTTTTTAGTAAATCCCTGTGGTATATGAAATGTAACAACTATAAAAAGAGTTGCCAAAGCAATATAAAATAAATAGTCTGTAATACTCAAATAATGCAATACATAGAAAATAATGATAAAGTAATAACAATAGAAATAATAATAAAGCAGTGAGTTATATGCACCACAGTTTTTTAAGAGCATCGAATGCATCCTCTCATCTAATTCTTTATGGGACCCTATGGGGAAGATATTATTAATATTGCCATTTTAGGTAGGAAAACCGTGGCATGATCAGAGGTTAAATAAATTGCAGGTAGTATCAGTGCTCCTAAGTGATAGCACTGGGATTTGAATCTATCTTTAAAATTCCAGAATTTGCACTCTTATGATGAATTTAAAATCATTTCAAAACTCACCACTCAATTCTGGTTTCATAATTTACTAGCTCTGTGATCTTGTGCCATTATCCCACATTAAGTTTCACTTAGAAACTATAAATGAGAAAATTCATAAAAAGCACTAAGAAAATGCTCACATGTTGTACATATGAGCTGTAAGTAAAATTTTTAAATTATGTTATTGTTGTTATTGCTCAAATCTGTTTATTCTCATGAAGACAAGACTATTTCTTACTGTCAATATTTTATGTTAATTTGCATTTCACTGGTATCAATACATTTGAAGTCAGGTAGTATTAAGAAATAAGTAATACTTAAAAATTACACAGTCTGTGAAACTTGGTTTGCAAATTTCAGGTCCACAAAATTCAGCATCAGAATAAGCAACTAAGTGTTAACTCCTAGTTTCCTGAAGAAATATATACAGATTTCCATTGTGGATACATATTTTGTTCATGTCCTACAAAAGGACTTGGATGCCTGAGAAAAAGGTGAAGTAGACTATATTTACATGCAGAACTAGTTTGATGATTATGAGGATCAAGTCGTTCAAAACCCAGTTTTGACAGAACTGAGATTGCTAAAGTAGTCTTCTTTAAGATGAGTATGGTTTGAGACCTTTAATATTCATCATTAATAAAAAAACTCCATGACATTTTTCAAAAGAACATTTGCCCAGGTCATTTGACCAGATGCCAAGTTAAATCATTAAGACATGGCCAAATGCCATTTCATATTTCTTTTTCCATTAATATCATAGATTTTTCAATTTAAAGGAACCTGAGATATAGGTTGTTTTTTTTTTTGAACATTGAATTTACAAGTGAATATCAAAATATCAGAAAGTGCCTTTCCCAAACCTAGAAATTCTGAGGTCTTTGAAAACTATTTTTTTGAGATGGGGATACAGTTGATAGAGGAAAGTGTTTCTGAGTTCTGAATAATTAAATTCCAGATTAACTTTTCCACTTAAAAATGTTTCCATTGAATAGGCCAGAAGCTGCTTTTCTTGTTGTTTGTTGTTGTGGTAGAGGTTCTCTTTTTTTTTTTTTTTTTTCCTCTCTTTTAAATGGTGAGGGATTGAAATAAAGTCCATTTTATAGGGTCAATCTGTTGATTTTTTCTCATGTTACAATTTCACAGAAACAAGTACAGTATGATTTTTTTTTAACTTATCCACACATTTTAATGACTTTTACCATTTTTCATCAATTAAAGGTAGGGTGAATCCTTTTCAATCTGTTTCAAAATATAACAAGAAGAGACATTGTGTCACAACACACATAGTTCACATCCATGCTTTGCTATCAAAACTTCTTGTTACTTCATTGTACTGTATCATTTGTTTGCTTGATGAAGAAAATAAGTCATGATGTACTTGAATGGTGCTTTGATATGATTTTTAAAAGGCTACTAAAATTAAGGAATAACTGGAGTAAGAAAATTAAAATAAAGATTGACCTTGACAGTATGCTATTAACTAGATTTGTTCTTTAGCTCGTAGTTTATGTATGTTAAATTAATATATCATTCTAACTATATTAGAAAGCTTGTTTATCATCCAGTAGCAAAATGTCTCCAAGTTAGTTTCATCCCATTCTATATTTTATTATTTTCAACATGCTGAATATTCAGTTGTACAGATTGCTGTTGTTCAGTCACTAAGTCTTGTCTGACTGTTTGTGACCCCACAGACTGAAACATGCCAGGCTTTCCTGCCCTTCACTATCTCCCGGAGTTTGCTCAAATCATGTCCATTGAGTCTGTGAGGCAGTAGAATCTCCTCTGTCACCCCTTCTCCTCCTGCCTTCCGTCTTTCCCAGGATCAGGGTCTTTTCCAGTGAGTCAGCTCATCACGTGGTCAAAGTGTTGGAGTGTCAGCTTCATCATCAGTCCATCCAATGAATTCAGGGTTGATTTCCTTTAAGATTGACTAGTTTCATCTCCTTGCTATTCAAGGGACTCTCAAGAGTCTTGTCCAGCACCAGAATTCAAAAGCATCAATTCTTTAGCACTCCAGCCTTAACAGTCCAAATCACACATCCATACATGACTAATAGAAAAACCATAGCTTTGATTAGATGGGCATTTGTCAGCAAAGTGATGTCTCTGCTTTTTAATATGCTGTCTAGGTTGGTCATAGCTTTTCTTCCAAGGAGCAAGCGTCTTTTAATTTCACGGCTGCAGTCACCATCCACAGTAATTTTGGAGCCCAAGGGGGAAAAAAAAAATCTGTCACTGTTTATACTTTTCCCCCATCTATTTGCCATGATATGATGGGACTGGATGCCATGATCTTAGTTTTTTGAATGTTGAGTTTTAATCCAGCTCTTTCACTCTACTCTTTCACCCTCACCAAGAAGCTCTTTAGTTCTTCTTCACTTTCTTCCATTAGACTGGTATGATCTGCATATCTGAGTTTATTGATATTTCTCCTGGCAGTCTTGAATCCAGCTTGTGAGTCATCCAGCCCAGCATTCAGTATGATGTACTCTGCATAGAAGATAAATAAGCAATGTGATAGTATAAAGCCATGATGTACTCTTGCCAATTTGGAACCAGTCCATTGTTCCATGTCCGATTCTAACAGTTGCTTCTTGACCTGCATACAGATTTCACAGGAGGCAAGTAAGATGGTCTGGTATTCCTATCTCTTTAAGAATTTTCCACAGATGTTGTGATCCACACCCAGGTGGCACTAGTGGTAAAGAATCCGCCTGCCAATTCAGGAGACACAGGAAATGTGGGTTCGATTCCTGGATCAGGAAGATCCCCTGGAGAAGGAAATGGCAACCCATTCCAGTATTCTAGCCTGGAGAATTCTGTGGATGGAGGTGGGCCACAGTCCATGGGGTCACAAAGCGTCAGACACGACTGAGCATGCACTCACCCTGCATGGCCCTGGAGCTTTTGCTAGTCCCTTAGGGAACTTAGGACACAGTCAAAGGCTTTAGCTTAGTCAAAGAAGCAGAAGTAGATATTTTTCTGGAATTTTGCTTTTTCTATGATCCAGCAGATGCTGGCAGTTTGATCTCTGGTTCCTCTGCCTTTTGTAAATACAGTTTGTACATCTGGAAGTTCTTGATTCAGAAACTGTTGAAGCCTAGCTTGAAAGATTTTGAGCACTACCTTGCTAGCATGTGAAATGAGCATAACTGTATGCTCATTTAGTTTGAACATTCCTTTGCATTGCCTTTTCAGGGGATTGGAAAGAAAACTGACCTTTTCCAGTCCTGTGATCACTGCTGTGTTTCCCTAATTTGCTGGCATATTGAGTGCAGCACTTAACATCATCATCTCTTGGGATCTGAAGTTGCTCAGCTGAAATTCCATCACCTCCACTATCTTTGTTCATAGTAATACTTTGGCACACTTGACTTCAGACACCAGGATGTCTGGCTCTAGATAAGTGACCACACCATCATGGTTATCTAGATCATTAAGACCTTTTTCATATAGTTCCTTTGTGTATTCTTGCCACCTCCTCTTAATATCTTCTGCTTCTGTTTGGTCCTTGCTGTTTTTATCCTTTGTTGTGCCTATCTTTGCATGAAATATTCCCTTGGTATCTCCAACTTTCTTGAAGAGATCTCTAGTCTTTCCCACTCTATTGTTTTCCTCTGTTTCTTTTCATTATTCACTTAAGAAAGCTCTCTTATCTTTCCTTGCTATTCTCTGAAACTCAACATTCAGTTGGATATATATTTCCTTACTTCCTTTACCTTTCACTTATCTTTTCTCAGCTACTTATAAGTCCTTCTCAGACAACCACTTTGCTTTCTTGCATTTCTTTTCCTTGGGGATGGTTTGGTCACCACCTCCTGTACAGTGTTACGGACCTCTGTCCATAGTTCTTCACACAGTCTGTCTACCAGATATAATCCCTTGAAATTGTTCATCACCTCCACTGTATAGGCATAAGGGATTTCTTTTAGGTCCTATCTGAATGGTTTAGTGGTTTTCCCTACTTTCTTCAATTTAAGTCTAATCTACTGTGCTGTCCTTGTAAATATTTATGTTTTAAAAATGTGATGTTTTTATTCAGCTACATGGAGTAGTGGTAAACTCTTACATATCCTAAGGACTCAGGTTATATTTTAATGCTTTGTGATTTCTTATCTCATCCACGAATGTGATCTTCCCTACATGAGGTTTCCTTAGAACTTTACATATATTTATTTGTTGTAGATTATTTTATAATAATGTAGTTATTTTTGAGTACTTCCTATATTAGGCATGACTGTAATGCAGTATTTCATTTAATGGTCTTATTGTTCCAAGAGAAGGTTTAATTTCTGGACTTATCAGATGCCAAAACTTATCCATTCAAAATACAGCATATGTTTGTTTGTGTGTGTGTAATACTAGGAATTTATGCTATGTTTAAACATTGAGAATTCAACTATTTTAAAGAAGAGTCTACTTTATTATTTGTAACTAAACACAGTCACATGGCTAGTAATCAAAGAATAAGAAACAAAATTCAGGGCTTTCCAATTAGGTCAATTGAATTTTTTACTTGGGAGGATTGAGGAAGACTTAAAAATGATGACAACAACCAGAGGACATAGAATTTAAGAATAAGAAAAGAAGAGAGGGGAATTTTCAGAAGAAATGGATAGTCTCAGTCAAGTTCAGGATCTGATTGTGTTGTGAGCCTATGTTAGAATTGTGATAATTCTTTTCTGTGGACTTAATGTAGCTGAAGTCTTGCCTTTTTAAGAACAACTTTCTGATTACTTGAAATAATGAAGATATAAGGGTTATAATTGATTTGTCTCTCATACTATTTGCATATATATATATATATATAGAGAGAGAGAGAGAGACAGAGAGAGACAGAGACAGAGAGAGACAGAGACAGAGACAGAGACAGAGACAGAGGGAGAGAGAGAGAAATATAACGCACATGTGTGTGAGATTATCAAAACCCTTCTCAACTTCTAGCAAATTTTTAGTGAACTAAAAATTACTTAATGGGTCAAAGCTTAATGAATCTTTCAAAAGCTTCTAATCACACTTCACCTGCAACAAAGTCATTAAAAGAATATGATTTCCTATATGTCAATAACCAAAATTTACTGTAAAATGGGTTTACTAATTGCTCAAAGTGTTTGTTGACTGCTTTATATAGCATGTGCTATTCATTGCTTTTTTTTTTTTTTGATTTAAAAAATTGCTTCTCCTTTCAAGGCATAAGGATGTGTAGTAGGAGTATATATGTTGTATATATATATATGTATAATTCTATAATAAAAATGAATTGCAAACACAGTATTGCATATTATTTAGTTCTCTACCAGAATAATAGCAATCTTAGTAGAAGAACCAAAAGATTCTTAATGTTACAAAGAAAGATAGTATGGGTAGAAACCAACACAATACTGTAAAGCAATTATCTTTCAGTTAAAAATAAAGTTAAAAAAGAAATATGATTGTAATCTATATGAAGAAGAGTGAGAAAATTCCAAAATCTATGTGAGTAACTACTCAAAGGTTTGGCTTCTTAGACTAAAACTAGCAATAGCATAAACCTTTTTGAAAGTATATCTGTGAGATTTGAGGTGTAAAAACCAGAGAATACTGTATCTGGGCAACTTAAGGGTTTTATTTTGGTAATTATAAAGCATAATTGAAAATAAATGTAACAAAACTTAAATCTTAATTTTCATTCACTCATTCTCTCAACAAATATCTTTAGAACCCTGGATATAATAATAATATTGAAAATATTCATAACTAGCATCTATTAAGCAGGAATGGTAGGAATTGATGTAGAGATTGTGAATAGTGTGAGGAAAAAGACAGTATCTACAATGAAAGGCATAACTAAATTTACTTTCCTCCATATATTATTTTTCCTTGTTATTAATGTTGTCTAGGAATTAAAGTGTTATGATTAACTGGATTTTCTGATTAAGAATCTTTTCATTGTTGAAAAATTTTGATGAAATATATTTGGCTTCCCCTCTTCCCCTTAATGTGTTTAGGATGAAAAGCAAAAAGAAACTCCCTTGACAGTAGACCCTATAACATATCAAGAAGAGATTCAGTAAGATTAAGATGGTGGAGTAGAAGGATATGTGCTCATCTTCTCTTGCCAGAACTCCAGAATTACAACTCACTGCTGAACTACCATTGACAGGAGAATGTTGGATCCCACCCAAAAAAGATATCCCACATCCAAGGGCAAAGGAGAAACCCCAGCAAGATGGTACAAGGGTCAAAATCACATTTAGAATCAAACCCCATACCTACCAGAGACACTTGGAGGACTCAGACAAAACCTTGTGCACAACAGGAGACCCCACAGAGACTGAGCCAGGTGTGACTTTGAGTGTTTGAGTGTCTCCTGCAGAGGTATGGGTCAGAAGTGGCCTGCTGTAGGGGCAGGGGCTCTGGGTGCAGCAGACCTGGGTGTGGCATAAGTCCTCTTGGAGGAGGTCATCATTAACCCCACCATAGAACCACCAGAACTTACACAGAACTGGGGAAACAGACTCTTGGAGGGCACAAACAAAATCTTGTGTGCCAAGACCGAGGAGAAAAGAGCAATGGCCCCACAAGAGACTGACTCAGACTTGCCTGTGAGTGTCCAGGAATCTTCAGAGGAGGCATTGATTGGTGGCCTGCTGCAGGGTCAGGGGCACTGAATGTGGCAGTGCATGAATGGGACCTTTCGAAGGACCATTATCTTCATTACCTCCACCATAGTTCTCTGGTCAAACAATAGGAAGGAACACAGCCTCACTCAGGAGAAAATTGGATTAAAGATTTACTGAGCATGGTCCTGCCCATCAAAACAAGACCCTGTTTTCCCCACAGTCTCTCCCATCAGGAACTTCCATAAACCTCTCATCCTTACCCCTCAGAGGGCAGACAGCATGAAAACCACAATCACAGAAAACTAATCAAACTGATCCCATGGCCCACATCCTTGTCAAACTCAAAGAAATTATAAGCCATGCCAAGATGGCCACCCAAGATGGACGGATCATGGTGGAGCGTTCTGACAAAACCTGATCCACTGTAGCAGGGAATGGCAAACCACTTCAGCATGCTTGCCTTGAGAATCCCAAGAACAGTACGAAAAGGCAAAAATATATGACACTGAAAGATGAACTCCCAGGTCAGTAGGTACCCAATATGCTTCTGGAGAACAGTGGAGAAATAACTCTAGAAAGAATAAAGGGACAAAGCCAAAGCAAAATCAATACCCAGTTGTGGATGTGACTGGTGATGGAAATAAAGTCCAATGCTGTAAAGAACAGTATTGCATAGAAACCTGGAATGTTGCCAGGAATCAAGGCAAATTGGAAGTAGTCAGACAGAAGATGGCAAGAGTGAACATCGACCTTTTAGGAATCAGTGAACTAAAATGTATGGGAAAGGGCGAATTTAACTCAAATGACCATTATATCTACTACTGTGGGTGAGAATCTCTTAGAAGAAGTAGAGTAGCCGTCATAGTAGAAGAAAGAGGGCAAAATGCAGTACTTGGATGCAATCTCAGAAATGACAAAATGTTCTCTGTTCATTTCCAAGGCAAACAATTCAATATCACAGTAATCCAAGTCTATGCCCCTACCAGTAATGCTGAAGAACCTGAAGTTGAACAGTTCTATGAATACCTACAGGATATTCTAGAACTAACCAAAAAAGATGTCTTTTTCATTATAGGGAATTGGAATGAAAAAGTAGGAAGTCAAGAAACACCTGGGGTAACAGGCAGATTTGGCCTGGGAGTACAATAAAGCAGGGAAAAGACTCATAGAGTTTTCCAAGAGAACGCACTAGTTATAGTGAACACCCTCTTCCAATAACACAAGGGAAGACTCTACACATGGACATCACCAGATGGTCAATACCAAAATCAGATTGATTATATTCTTTGCAGCCAAAGATGTAGAAGCTCTATACAGTCAGCAAAAATAAGACTGGGAGCTGACTGTGGCTCAGATCATAAACTCTTTATTGCCAAATTCAGACTTAAATTGAAGAAAGTAGAGAAAACCACTAGACCATTCAGATATGACCTAAACCAAATCCCTAATGATTATACAGTGGAAGTGAGAAATCGATTCATGGAATTAGATCTGATAGAGTGCCTGAAGAATTATGGACAGAGGTTCATGGCATTGTACAGGAGGCAGAGATCAAGACCATCCCCCCAAAAAAGGAGCTCAAAAAGTAAAGTGGTTGTTTGAGGAGGCCTTACAAGTAGCTGAGAAAAGAAGAGAAGCTAAAGGCAAAGGAGAAAAGGAAAAGTATACGCATTTGATGGAGAGTTCCAAAGAATAGCAAGGAGAGATAAGAAAACCATCCTCGGTGATCAATGCAAAGAAATAGAGGAAAACAACAGAATGGGAAAGACTAGAGATCTCTTCAAGAAAATAAGAGATACCAAGGGAACATTTCATGCAAACATGGGCACAATAAAGGATGGAAATGGTGTGGACCTAACAGAGGCAGAAGATACTAAGAAGAGGTGGCAAGAATACACACAAGAACTATACAGAAAAGATCTTAATGACCCAGATAATAACGATGGTATGATCACTCACCTAGAGCCAGACATCATGGAATGCGAAGTCAAGTGGACCTTAGGAAGCATCGCTACAAACAAAGCTAGTGGAGGTGATGGAATTCCAGTTGAGCTATTTCAAATCCTAAAAGGTGAGTCTGTGAAAGTGCTGCACTCAATATGCCAGCAAGTTTGGAAAACTCAGCAGTGGCCAAAGGACTGGAAAAGCCAGTTTTCATTACAGTCCCAAAGGCAATGCCAAAGAATCTTCAAACTACCACACAATTGCACTCATCTCACACTACCAAATTAATGCTCAAAATTCTCCAAGCCAGGCTTTAACAGTATGTGAACTTTCAGATGTTCAAGCCAGAGATCAAATTGCCAACATCTGTTGGATCATCAAAAAAGCAAGAGAATTCCAGAAAAATGTCTACTTCTGCTCTATTTACTATGCCAACACCTTTGACTGTGCGGATCACAACAGACTGGATGGGAATACCAGACCACCTGACCTGCCTCCTGAGAAATCTGTATGCAGGTCAGGAAGCAACAGTTAGAACTCAACTTGGAACAACAGACTGGTTCCATATTGGGAAAGGAGTATGTCAAGGTTGTATATTGTCACCCTGCTTATTTAACGTCTATGCAGAGTACATCATGCAAAATCTGGGTTGGATGAAGCACAAGCTGGAATCAAGATTGCTGAGAAAAATATCAATAACCTTAGATATGCAGATGGCACCATCTTTATGGCAGAAAGTGAAGAACTAAAGAGCCTTTTAATGAAAATGAGAGAGGAGAGTGAAAAAGTAGGCTTAAAACTCAACATTCAGAAAACTAACATCATGGCATCCAGTCCCATCACTTCATGGCAAATAGATGGGGAAATGATGGAAACAGTGACAGACTTCTTCTTTTTTTTTGGCTGCAAAATCAATGCAGATGGTGACTGTGGCCATGAAATTAAAAGTTGCTTGCTCTTTGGAAGAAAAGCTATGACCAACCTAGACAGCATATTAAAAAGCGGATACATTATTTTGCTGAGAAAGTCTGTCTAGTCAAGGCTATAGTTTTTCCAGTAGTCATGTATGGATGTGAGAATTGTACTATAAAGAAAGCTGAGTCCTCAAGCATTGATGCTTTTGAACTGTGGTATTAGAGAAGACTCTTGAGAGTCCCGTGGACTCCAAGGAGACCCAACCAGTCAGTGCTAAAGGAAATCAGTCCTGAATATTCATTGGAAGGATTGATGCTGAAACTCCAGCACTTTGACAACCTGATGCGAAGAACTGACTCATTGGAACAGACCATGATGCAGGGAAAGATTGAAGGCAGAAGGAGAATGGGACCCCAGAGGATGAGTTATTTGAATGGCATCACCAACTTGATGGATGTGAGTTTGAGGAATCCTTGGGAGTTGGTGATGTACAGGGAAGCCTGGTGTACTGAGTCCATGGAGTTACATGGATTTGATCAAGACAGTGACTGAACTGACTTACTGACTGAAGAGATTCTATTTTAATTTTAAGAAGATAGGTGCTACACTTGATGTTTAAAGGTAGTAGATTTTATATTCATGTTCTTCAGGAGTAAAAAAATCTGTTTTATCAAAATAGAATGCATTTACTGAGTTGACTTTCTATAATATTGCAGTTATCTCTTTAGTATAGCTTTTATGAAGTGATGTCATTTATTTAAAAATTTTATTTTAGTATAAATCTATTTGAGTTCTTGGTAAGCAGAGAGACGATTTTTATGAAGAGCAAAAAAGAATGTTAGATTTATTAATTTATGTATTTACTTTTATTAACAGTTAACTTACAATATTATAAAAAAAATTAGATTGTACTGTTTAATATTATAAAATATGTTATATTCACCATGCTTCATCATATATCCTCATAGCTTATTGATATATATATAAACTCTAAATCCTCCAATCCTATTTTGCCACTTCCTGCAGTCTTCTTCCCAGTGGTAACCACTAGTTTGTTCCCCATGTCTGTGGATCTCTTTTTGTGTTGTTATATTCATTTTTTAAAAAATATTTTAGATTCCACATGTGAGTACCAACATACAGTATTTATCATTCTCTGTTGATTTACTTAACTTGATATATCCTCCAGGTCCATTCATGTTGTTGTAAATGTCAAACTTTTATTCTTTTTATGGGTGATATTCCATTATATATGTGTGTGTGCGTGTGTTAGTTACTCATTCATGTCTGACTCTTTGCGGCCACGTGGACTGCAGCCCTCCAGGCTCCTCTCTCCATAAGATTCTCCAGGCAAGTATACTGGAGTGGGCTGCCATTCCATTCTCCAGGGCACCTTCCTGCCCCAGGGATTGAACCTGGGTCTCCGGCATTGCAGGCAGATTCTCTAACCATTTGAGCCTACAAGGATACCCCTGTGTGTATATGTGGGTATATATATATATGGATTCCCTGGTGGGTGTGTGTGTGTATATATATATATATATATATATATATATATATATATATATATATATATATATGGCTTCCTTGGTGTTTCAAATGGTAGAGAAACTGCTTGCAATGCAGAAGACCCAAGTTCAATCCCTGGGCCAGGAACATCCCCTGGAGAAGGGGATGGCAGCCCACTCCAGTATTCTTGCCTGGGGAATTCCATGTACAGAGGAGCCTAGCAGGCTACAGTGTGGTGTCAGACTCAGACTCAATTGAGTGACTAAAATCCCTTATGATTACACAGTGGAAGTGAGAAATAAATTTAAGGGCCTAGATCTGATAGATAGAGTGCCTGATGAACTATGGAATGAGGTTCATGACATTGTTCAGGAAACAAGGATCAAGACCATCCCCATGGAAAATAAATGCAAAAAAGCAAAATGGCTCTCTGGGGAAGCCTTACAAATAGCTGCGAAAAGAAGAGAGGCGAAAAGCAAAGAAGAAAAGGAAAGATATAAGCATCTGAATGAAGAGTTCCAAAGAATAGCAAGAAGAGATAAGAAAGCCTTCTTCAGCGATCAATGCAAAGAAGTGGAGGAAAAGAACAGAATGGGAAAGAGTAGAGATCTCTTCAAGAAAATTAGAGATACCAAGGGAAGCATTTCATGCAAAGATGAGCTCGATAAAGAACAGAAATGGTATGGACCTAACAGAAGCAGAAGATATTAAGAAGAGGGGGCAAGAATACACAGAAGAACTGTACAAAAAATATTTTCACGACTGAGATAATCACGATGGTGTGATCACTCATCTAGAGCCAGACATCCTGGATGTGAAGTCAAGTGGGCCTTAGAAAGCATCACTCAAACAAAGCTAGTGGAGGTGATGGAATTCCAGTAGAGCTATTTCAAATCCTGAAAGATGATGCTGAGAAAGTGCTGCACTCATTATGCCAGCAAATTTGGAAAACTCAGCAGTGGCCACAGGACTGGAAAAGGTCAGTTTTCATTCCACTCTCAAAGAAAGGCAATGGCAAAGAATGCTCAAACTACCACACAGTTGCACTCATCTCACATGCTAGTAAAGTCATGCTCAAAATTCTCCAAGCCAGGCTTCAGCAATGCGTGAACCATGAACTTCCTGATGTTCAAGCTGGTTTTAGAAAAGGCAGAGGAACCAGAGATCAAATTGCCAACATCTGCTGGATCATGGAAAAAGCAAGAGAGTTCCAGAAAAACATCTCTTTCTGCTTTATTGACTAAGCCAAAGCCTTTAACTGTGTGGATCACAATAAACTGTGGAAAATTCTGAAAGAGTTGGGAATACCAGATTACCTGACCTGCCTCTTGAGAAATCTGTGTGCAGGTCAGGAAGCAGCAGTTAGAACTGGACATGGAACAACAGACTGGTTCCAAATAGGAAAAGGAGGATGTCAAGGCTGTATATTGTCACCCTGCTTATTTAACTTCTATGCAGAGTACATCATGAGAAACACTGGACTGGAAGAAACACAAGCTGGAATCAAGATTGCTGGGAGAATATTAATAACCTTAGATATGCAGATGACACCACCCTTATGGCAGAAAGTGAAGAGGAACTAAAAAGCCTCTTGATGAAAGTGAAAGAGGAGGGTGAAAAAGTTGGCTTAAACCTCAACATTCAAAAAATGAAGATCATGGCATCCAGTTGCATCATTTCATGGGAAATAGATGGGGAAACAGTGGAAACAGTGTCAGACTTTATTTTGGGGGGCTCCAAAATCACTGCAGATGGTGACTGCAGCCATGAAATTAAAAGATGCTTACTCCTTGGAAGAAAAGTTATGACCAACCTAGATAGTATATTCAAAAGCAGAGACATTACTTTGCTGACTAAGGTCCGTCTAGTCAAGGGTATGGTTTTTCCTGTGATCATGTATGGATGTGAGAGTTGGACTGTGAAGAAGGCAGAGTGCAGAAGAATTGATGCATTTGAACTGTGGTGTTGGAAAAGACTCTTGAGAGTCCCTTGGACTGCAAGGAGACCCAACCAGTCCATGCTGAAGGAGATCAACCCTGGGATTTCTTTGGAAGTAATGATGCTAAAGCTGAAACTCCAGTACTTTGGCCACCTCATGCAAAGAGTTGATTCATGGGAAAAGACTCTGATGCTGGGAGGGATTGGGGGCAGGAGGAGAAGCGAACGACAGAGGATGAGATGGCTGGATGGCATCACTGACTCGATGGATGTGAGTCTGAGTGAACTCCGGGACTTGGTGATGGATAGGGAGGCCTGGCATGCTGCGATTCATGGAGTCGGGAAGAGTCGGACACGACTGAGCGACTGAACTGAACAGAACACTCATGTATACATATACACGCATGTATATATATATACAAGTATATATGTGTATTTATTTCATTCACTTGTTGATGGATATTTACTTTGCTTCTATATCTTGCCTATTGTAAATTATTTTCCAGTGAACATAGTGGTACATTTATCTTTTCAAATTAATTTTTTCATATTTTTTTTCAGTTATATAACCTGGAATGGAATTGCAGGATCACATAGTAGTTACTCATTTTTAATTTTTTAAGGAAACTTCATAGTGTTTTCCATAAGGGCTGCACCATTTTCAGTCTCACCACATCCTTGCCAGCATTTGTTATTTGTTGTTGGTTTGATGCTAACCATTCTACAGGTGTGAGGTGATACCTTGTGATTTTGATTTACATTTCTCTTGTGATTACTGATTTGGAGGATCTTTTCAGGTGCATATTGACCAACATTTGTAAAAATGTCTATTCACATCTTCTCATTTCTTAACTGGGTGGATTTTTTTTTTTTAATATATATATTGAGTTGTATGAGCTATTTGTGTATTTTAGATATTAACTCCTTGTAAGTTAATAACATTTGCAAGTATTTTCTCCCATTCATTAAGCTGTCTTCTTATTTTGGCTACAATTTCCTTTACTGTGCAAAAGCTTGTAAGTTTAGTTAGGTTCTATTTGATTAAATTTGCTTTTGATTTCTTTACCTGAAGAGACTAGTCCAAAATAATAAGTTGTACTAAGAGTTTTATGTTTTTTTGTCTTTTATTTAGATTTTTAATTCATTTATGAGTTATTTTTTATATGATGTGAGAAAATGTTCTAATTTCATTCTTTTACATGTAGCTGTCCAGTTCTCCCAGCATCACTTATTGAAGAGACTGTTTCCTTTTTTCTTTGTTGTCTATTTTTGTCTCCTTTGTCACGGGCTTCCCTGGTGGCTCAGATGTTAAATAATCTGCCTGCAATGTGGGAGATCTGGGTTTGATCCCTGGGTTGGGAAGATCCCCTGGAGAAGGAAATGGCAAGCCACTCCAGTATTCTTGCCTGGAGAATCCCATGGACAGAGGAGCCTGGTGGGCTACAGTCCACGGGGTCGCAAAGAGTAAGACAGGACTGAGCGACTTCACTTTCACTTTCACTTTGTCATGGATTAATTGACCATATGAGCATGAGTTTATTTCTGGGTTTTTTATTCTATTCAACTGATCTATGTACCTTTTTATATTCTAATATCATACTCTTTTGATGATAATAGTTTTATATTATAGTCTGAAATCAGGGAATGTGATACCTCTAGCTTTGTTCTTGTTTCCCTCAAGGTTGCTCTGATAATTCAAGGTCTTTTACATTTTCACATCTATTCCTTAACTTTTTATTGTATTTATAGCTGATTTTACAATTTTTGTCTTTTAATCTTTGTACCCGTTTAAGTGGTTGATCCATACTCTTTACTTTTGTGGTAGACTGTGGTTGATCCACAGTCTTTACATTTGCTATTTGGATTTTTCCTTTCTTACAAATTCTTATTTTTTTTTAGCCTTTTCTTTTCCTCTCAGAGAAGATCCTTTAACACTTCTTGTATGGTTAGTTTAGTATTGAACTAAACTAACTCTTATTTTTTGGTTTTCCAAGAAGTGCTTTATCTCTCCTTCAATTCTAAATGGTAAGCTTGCTGCATGGAGTATTTTACTGTGTAGGTTTTTCCCATTCAGCACTTTGACTATATCATGCTATTCCTTCTGGCCTGCAAAATTTATGCAGAAAAATTAGCTGGTGGTTCCATGAGAGTTCCCTTGTACATGAGTCTTTCTTTTTTCTTGCTGCATTTAAAATTCTATATTTTTAACTTTTGGCATCTTACTTATGAAATGTCTTGGTGTGGATCTCTTTGGGTACAGTTTGGGGCTCTTTCTTTCCTTCCAGTACATCAAAATCTGTTTTGTTTTTTTTTTTCAGCTTTTGGAATTTTTTTTTTTTTTTTTGGCTATAATCCATCACATATATTGTCTACCCCTTTGTCTCTCTTGTCTCCTAGAATTCCTATAATGCAGATGATGCTGTACTTCATGTTGTCAGAGAGGTCCCTTATACTATCCTCATGTTTAAAAATTCGTATTTCCTAAATACAGTTTTAAAAATTAGTAATGGAAATGGATGACTTCTGTTATTCAATTTTCTAAACTACTTTTACATTCTTCTGTATCATCTAGTCTGCTCTTAATTCTTTCTAGTGTGTTTTTCATTTCATTTATTGTATTCTTAACTTCTGATTAGCTCTTTTTTATATTTTCTAGTTCTGTGTTAAAATTCTCACTGTGTTCATCAGTTCTTTTCCCAAGTTCTGTAAGCCTTCTTATTACTCATGCTTTGAACTCTTTATATGATACATTATTTATCTTTGTTTAATTACTTTTTTTTTCAGCTTCTTTTCCTTGTTCTTACATTTGAAACAAATTCCTCTGTCTTCCCATTTTGCTTACCTTCTCTGTTTGGAATTTGGCGAAATAGTTACCTATCCTGGTCTTGAAAGGGCGTCCTTGTATGGAAGCATCTATATGCAGCCTCTGGGTGCCCAGTGGCTTTAGTGGAAGAGTTGGATCTGAAGTAAGCATGGGTTACATCTTCCCACCCTGCCCTCCCCCGGGTGTACTGATGGCTACCACACTGGTGAGGTGTGGGATGGAGATGAAGGGGCTGGAGCTAGAACCAAGTGCAAGCCTGGGCTTCTATGGTCACTGGCTTTCACCATACTCTCAGGGTTAGGCTTGGAGCCCACAATGATGGAGCAACAACACTGACATTCAGGTTCAAGCTGTTCTGTTGACTCTCAAGTGTGTGCTCTATCCCTTGGCATTTTCACCTTCACCCTAGTGGAAAGTAGTGCAGGATTGAGAGGGGCTGGAGTGGCACATGCGGTGAGGAATGGTGTGCTCTGGGATGGTCCCAGCATGCCAGTGGGAACCTCGGGCCATTTTTTATATACTGTCTTTGTTTCCTTTATGAAGTGGCTTCCCTCACTTCATTCTGAGGTGGGTCAGGGTCCACGTTGGCCCTGCTTCCTCCAAGTGCAGTTACCTCCTCTGCCAATAGCACCTTCACCCTGGTGAGGTGCAGCACTGGAGCAACAGAGGCTAGAGTGGTCTTCTGGTGAGGGCTGGGGTAGTCCTAGGGAACCAGCCAGAATCCCAGGGAATTTTCAGTCAGCTTCCTTCACTTTCTTCCTGGGAGTAAGCAAGTGTGTATGCATGTTCTTCCTGAGAGGAGTCTCAGTTTTGCACAGTCCTCTGTTAAGTCCCATTGGTCTTAAACCAGCTGAAAGGACCTGGAGTTGGGCCCTAGGACTGGAGTGCCCAATATTTGGCTCAAACTTCTCTCTCCTCAGGGAGGATTTTCAGGATATCTCTGTGATATCATTCTCTCCTTCTTTGTCCCCTGATAGGGGTACAGTCTTGAATTGATCACATCTCCTCCTATATTACCAAACTCCATGTGCATCTTTCTTTACATCCTTGTTGTAGAATAGCCTTTCTACCAGTCTCCGATTTGTTTTCAGCAAGAGTTTCTCTACATGTAGATGTATTTTTTATGTGTTTGTTGCAGGATGTTGAGTTCAGTGTCCTCCTGCTCTACCACCATGATCTCCCCTTTTAAGAGAAATATTTTCAAAAAATATTCTATGCATAGTAGTTTCATTTTGCATGCAAGTATGAAAATCACACAAATAGTTTTCTGTAGTCCATTTCACTATGTGATTCCTGGCCTACTCAAGTGAGATGGGTACATTCTTTTACATTTGTTTTTAACTTCCAATTAATTTGTAATAATGCATTGTTATACTCTTAGTACAGTGTTATAAAATATACTTTCCTATTAATTTAGTGATAATTGAAGAGTCTTAAACAAAAACTCCTGATTTTAGAGTGAAATATTAAATTTATCTTGATATTTTATGTTCTCTTTTTATGTCCTAGCATGGTGAATATTTCTGAAATTTCTTAAACTGATGCAATATTTCTATCCTATCCATTCAGTCAGTATTCTCTGGAAGCTCAGAAATGCAAGAAGAGGAGAGTATCACTGTAGAACAAAAAACAAAAATACAACTCATCTATGCAAAGTATATTAAATAAATAAATGGGGGCAGTTGTTACTAATGTTTTGACATAATTTTGATTTACTACATTAAAAAGTTTTCCTGGTAGAGGCGCAGATGGTAAATAATCTGCCTGAAATGTAGGAGACCCAGGTTCGATCCCTTAATCAGGAAGATCCCCTGGAGAAGGGAATGGCTACCCACTCCAGTATTCTTACCGTAAAGAATCAGAAGTTCTAAAAATGAGCAGTTCATATCCTCTCAACTTCACTGTGAGGAAACTGAACCAGAGTTTAATTAACTCAGCAAAAGTCTCATGACTAGAAGATAGCAAAGCAGAGAGAGCATGATTCCTTTCTTTGAGTATTCAAATGCTTTTTCCTCTAGATTATTGGTTTTTTTTCTTACAATAGGAACTACAGCCTCAGCAACTTAAAATGCAAGAGTGTTTTTTGTTGATTGCTAAAATGTTTATTTTGCTTCAGACTTGATGGAAGTAAAGGAAAGACTCCTCTTTTTTTCAGATCCATTTCAAAACACCCTTTCAGGTTTACACACAATGCAGAGTTCTAGAAATTATACTTTGTCATTAATCTAAATTTCAAATAGGAGTTGGTGGAAGTAAAAAAAAAAAAAGCAAGGGAAAATAAATACAGTTCTCTCTCTAATAGAATTGTCTTTGTAATCTCTAGTGTATTTGATATAACAAATTTATTATTTCTTTAGAAAGATGTGTTCAAGTGGAAAATGATCCTTCTTCAATGAAAACTTTTAAGAAACTTGATTGAGATTGAAGAAATAATTCTTTTCTATCAGAGAGAATTTTGTAACCTTATTAACTCCCTATTTTGTGACTAATCAAAGTCCACTGTACAATTTAAAAAATAAGAACCTATTCATTGCTTTGCTCATTTAGCACTATAACCAGCAGAAATTAAGCCTATCAATTATAAGCATATGAACAGCTTTTATTATCAAAGAGAATGACAGAATGGCTCTACTTTAATGAGTAATGGCTGAAGCCAACTGATACGTCATTCACAGATGACAGAACATTCTATTGTTGATGCTGTGTGTTTCAGCCTGGAAGTTATCGCTTCTAGATTTACTGTGCCCCTATTATAATGTAAAAGTACAAGTAAACCTGGAGCATTTAGCCAAATAACAACAAAAATGACCAGGAGATATCATTTTATTAACAGTCAAGCATGTGGCCTTAACCTTAGCAAGATTCTGTGTGATAGGAAATAAAACTCATATGACACCATGAAGACAGGAAGGAATAAAAACAAGCCTACAACTGTTACATATCTTTTTGTTCCTGTTTTCAAATAATGTGCTAATAGAAATTCACACTTCCAAAGATATAAACCAAGATACACTGCTGAATTGTTAAAGAACATCACTATTATATACTGTACATGGAAAAATAAAAAGCATAAGGAATGTTTACTTTTAGAAATTTACCAGTTACTTGGTATTCTCACAAAGTTTGCATGTTATAATTAAGATGAAAATTTTAGTGTTATTACTATCTTGTGACAGTTTTATAGCACCTGTCTTACTGATTTGGCGCAATTGAACTTAAATTGGCCAATTAAAGGTAGGTATCTTATGTTAAATTAAAAAAAAATTTTTTTCAGATTATTTCAGTCCAACTTTGGGCAGTCAGTTCAAATGCAACTCCCTGTCAGAGTAATTTGTAATTCTGTCACTTCTCATTTACTCCCTACTCCTTATTTAACCTGAGAGCATTGAGAGACATATCTCTGAGAATTCACCAATCTCGGACGTGTCCTAAGGCTCTTAACTATATTACCTTATATTCACAGCACAGTCGATATTGATAGTTCCATGTTGCTCTAAGAAAAATAGAGTCTTAGAAAGATTAACTATTTACTCTTTTACTGAATGCGTGACAGTCTCACAGACACTTCAAAGCTCTACGAGTAATATACTAATATATTAATTAATTTAACCCAGAATATCCTTTGATGTAAAATCTTATTATTTTTATTTTATATCTGAAGAAACAAAAGCATGGAGAGATTATATAACTTGCTTAAGACCACAGTGATATGTTTTAGTTGAACCAGTGTCAACAATAGTTACCAATGATTAATGCAGTTTGTCATTATCAATGATTAATGTAGTTCTCCAATGTCACTTTCAATAATTTTGTGAAATCTTACACTTTTTTCCAGGATTTGTAGTTTCACTTTACAATCATATACCATTGTGAGTATTGAGACCTGAATGTAATGGGGAAGACACTGGGCATTAGAAGTAGGTCTAGCTTCGTGATCTACAACTGGAAGGCCTTGTTTTGATGACCTCTGTGTCATCAATATACAACAAAGTCCATATAGTCAAAGCTATGGTTTTTCCAGTACTCATGTATGGAGGTGAAAGTTGGACCATAATGAAGGCTGAGCGCCAAAGAATTGATGCTTCCGAATTTTGGTATTGGAGAAGACTCTTGAGAGTCGCTTGGACTACAAGGAGATCCAACCAGTCAATCCTAAAGAAAATTAACCCTAAATATTCATTGGAAGGACAAGGACTGATGCTGAAGCTGAAGCTCCAATACTTTGGCCACATGATGCAAAGAGCTGACTCATTGGAGAAGACCCTGGTGCTGGGAAAGATTGAGGGCAAGAGGAGAAAGGGGTGAGAGATAAGATGAGATGGCATCATGGACTCAATGATCATGAGTTTGAGGAAACTGTGGGAGATAGTGAAAGACAGGGAAGCCTGACATGCTGTAACCCATGGGGTTGCAAAGAGTTGGACATGACTTAGCGAGTGAACAATAAATAAAATTGCAAATAGTCAAATTTTGAAATGATATGAAATAGCAAAACATTACACATATAATATGTCTTATAAATGGTAATATATAGAATGTCTGTGTGTTAGTTGCTTAGTCATATCCCACTCTTTGCGACCCCATAGACTGTAGCCCACCAGGCCCCTCTGTCAATGGAATTCTCCAGGCAAGAACACTGGAGTGGGTTTCCATTGCCTTCTCCAAAAGGAACTATAGAAAGAAAGAAAGTGAAGTCACTTAGTCGTGTCCTACTCTTTGTGATCCCATGGACTATAGCCTACTAGGCTCCCCTATCCATGGAATTCTCCAGGGAAGAGTACTGGAGTGGGTTGCCATTTCCTTCTCCAAATATATAGAATAGTTATGTATAATTTCTATATATCATAATTCATACATATATTTTCACTTTTTTGAACTAATAATTATTGAACACTTCTCTAGTTGCTGTGGCAATAGCAGTGACTCATAGACTGTATAAGAGTGTAGTTCAGTCGCTCAGTTGGCAAATTGGTAGTGTAGAATATGCCAATTTGTGATAAATCTGTGATGTCAGAAAATGTTGGATTAGTGCTCGCAGATGGGTTAGTATGTAAAGAACAATGTCTGGAAACAATTCTCTGACTTGAGCAGAGAACTGAATGGCATGTATGTATGAGAATAGAATATTCTGAATAAGAGCTTTCCAGAAAGAAAAAAAATAAAAAGGAGACAAAAGACCAAGTTAGAAAAAGACCTGGTCACTCTCAAAATGAGTTATTTCATTTTCATGTCAGAGTCATAGCCTGAGAACAGGTCATCCAAGAACCTGGTGAACATATAAGTGCTTTTGAACTTAACCCTGAGAAAAATAGAGAGCTACTGGAGGATTTTGTGCAGGTAAGTGTCTTGTTTTAAAATAGATTAGTTGCTCTGTGAAGAAAAAAAACTATATATACAAAAACACTGAGGCCTTTTTGGTCCTGTTTCCATATTCCAGGCAAAAGATGATAGCTGATCAGATGCCATTTGAGTTAGTTATGGAAATGACACTGTGGAAAGTGGTAGGATTCTAAATATATTTTGAGGGTAGAACTAACAGAATTGGTCAATAGGTTAGTTCTGAGATATGGAAGAAAGAGGAGGGGTGACTCTGGTTTTTGTCTTCAACCACTTAAAGAATGGAGTCACCTCTAAGGGACTTTGGGAGAAATAGATCATTTTGTTCAAAATGCCATATCATAGTGTACAAATTGGTCTACAGTGTTGAGTAGGTTGGATGTGGTAAAAAGATATACCAAACTTTTATTAATTATAGATTATTCAAATAGAAAATATAATACAGAAGGGGAAGATCTCAAACTGAATAAAACATTATTTTACCATGAAAAGGTACTACTGTTGTATGATAAATAATGGAGATAATTTTTGCAGTGCTGACTTTGCACAGCATTTCATAATTGGACATTAAGTGAAAAAAGCAAGATAAAAGTATGTGATAAACAGTATGAACCCAATTTAAGATATACCTGTCTGTGTGTGTTTGTATAAAACATCAAACTGTCTATTGGAGATTTTGATGCTAATGATTTTAATTTTCATACTTTTTTTCAGCATTTTCCAAGTTGTTGTTCAGTTGCTAAACTGTGTCTGACTCTTTGTGACCCCATGAACTGCAGCATGCCAGACTTCCCTGTCCTTCACTATCTCCCAGAGTTTGCTCAAACTCATGTCCTTGAGTCAGTGATGTTATCTAACCATCTCATCCTCTGTCGCCCCCTTCTCCCCTTGCCCTCAGTCTTTCCCAGTATCTGGGTCTTTTTCAATGAGTTGCCCCTTCGCATCAGTTGGCCAAAGTATATGAGCTTCAGTATCAGTCCTTCCAAGGTTTGATTTCCTTTAGGATTAACTGGTTTGATCTCCTTGCTGTCCAAGTGACTCTCAAGAGTTTTCCCCAGCACTACAATTCAAAAACATTGATCCTTCAGTGCTCAGCCTTCCTTACAGTCCAACTCTAACTGTTCTTGACTACTGGAAAAACCATAGCTTTTGACTGTGTGGATGTTTGTTGGCAAAGTGATGTCTCTGCTTTTTAATATGTTGTTTGTGTTTGTCATGCCTGAAGAGAAAAATATAAAGAGATAACAATTGGAAGTACTGAATATTGACATAGATTAATGTGCCTTAGTTTTAACTCAGAAAGTTACTTCCATCTACTACAGTCACCTTGTATGTTTGGTTAATATTTTATGGTAAATATATGACTCACTAAGCAGAGCACATGATGACTTCTTTCCTTTAATAAATGATCTCTATTATGTATTTCTTAGTCCTTATGAAGAGCCTCTATCTCCTAATCACCAATTCCTAACAAAGTATCAATATTACTTCCTAATACATCTGATACTTCAGGTATAAGAGCATTGTCCACTTGTGTTACATTTTAACAAAACAATCCATCAAAGAAAACTGTAAAGCATAGTGATAATAAGTTTATGTCATCTTCATATATTTTTATGTGTAAAAATAGTGCATTGTATATACATGATTTCTACATTTATTGAGATTGGTATTTCATGTTATTAATTAAGATACTCAGCTATTACAACTTCAAACACACCAAATGTTGAGAGGTTAAAATATTGTCTTGTTATGAATAAAGTTTAAGTGATTTATGTCTTTGTATGATAGAAAAAAACTAGAAAAACATAACAACTCAATAAAATTAAAAATTACAAAACCAAGTTTGGTATATATTATTAACTAAACTCAGTATTTTGAATTTTACAAGTCAGTCCTTAATGTCTGTTTTCCTGTTCTAGGATACTATGCAGGATACCATTTGTACTCTGAAAGAAAATCCTCTGATACTCCCCCCTTTTTTGGTATTTTCAGTATCTTTATAGTTTCTATTATTTTTAAAAAGTTACTATTTGGTGAAATAAACTACACAAACTAATGATTTCATCATATTTTCAGAAACTTTCCTGGCCCAAAATATCAATATGCAGATCTCTCAAAGTTAAATAACCATGGAAAAAAATAACACATTTGTTGGTGGCAATAGTAAATGTTTAAATTCATTTCCTTCTACTTCTTTATATGTATGACTGTGAATCGTAAATCAAGTAGGAATTATGTTCTGGAGTTTCTGGAATCATTAAATACATTTGTGTGTGTGTGTAGAATTTCCTCATTAGCTTATCCTTCAGTTCAGTTCAGTTCAGTCGCTCAGTCGTGACTCTTTGCAACCCCATGAATCGCAGCACTCCAGGCCTCCCTGTCCATCACCAACTCCTTGAGTTTACTCAAACTCATGTCCATCGAGTCGGTGATGCCATCCAGCCATCTCATCCTCGGTTGTCCCCTTCTCCTCCTGCCCCCAATCCCTCCCAGCATCAGGGTCTTTTCCAATGAGTCAACTTTTTGCATGAGGTGGCCAAAGTATTGTTTATCCTTAGTTGGCTGTAAAGAAGAAACTAATCCACTGAGGGCATGCTGTTTCTTCTGGTTGCTCCAATGTATATCATTTTCATGTTCGTTCTTTTGATTATATTTCTTCCACTATATTCTACAAGTAAAAGCTAGAGGTGAAAGTTTAATAAATGCTTAGCTACTCTTAAGGCTTCCCTAGTGGCTCAAGGTAAAGCGTCTGTCTGTAATTCAGGAGACGCGGGTTCGATCCCTGGGTTGGGAAGTTCCCCTGGGGAAGGAAATGGCAGCCCACTCCAATATTCTTGCCTGAAAAATCCCATGGATCACAGAGCTTGGTAGGTTACAGTCCATGGGGTCGCAAAGCGTGGAACATGACTGAGCGACTTCACTTTCACTTTAACTACTCTAAAAAATCTAATACATAATTTTCAGCGATGTTGGGCTTATTCTTTGCTAATTAAAAAAAAAAAAAAGGGAGGGGGGAGAGGAAGAGGAAATCAAGTTTTCTTTCCAATTCTTAAGATATTTTTTAGTAGCACTTAAGAACTAAAGGGGGAACAGTGATTGATAAGATAATTAAATGATTAAAAATTATCAGGCAAGAATGCAGATAAGTACAAATGAGCAAAGTGATCAAATACACTTGATCTTAAAAAATTACATTTTCAAATCACATAAATTACAATTCTTGGAGCATTATAGAAATCTGTGTTTTTTTGCCTATAATTTTTTTTCAGTTTTTTAAAAGCAATATCTGTGGTTCATCTCTTTATCCTTGTCTCCCACTAGTTAGTGTCATGATTTTTCAACAAGGAAGTTACTTCATCATCAATGTCATTTTTCTTATTTTGTATCTTATTTTGTATCTTATTTCATGGATCAAGAATTTAAAAATTATTAATTATTGACTTTCTTTTTTTTTTCATAGTCTTTTTGTGATTTTTACAAGCATCATGTAAAGCCAACCACATTAACAAGGGGCAGTGTGTAGTGTCATATATACTTGACTAAAAAGTAAAAATTCTCATAGATCATGGGCAGTAGGATAGTATTTCCAATCTAGGTGAACTTCAGGACTTTGCAGTTACAATAGGATACTCTGTGCTGTAGAGCCTTAGTGTCTAAATCATTGATATCAAATTAACATTTGAGGATGTAAGTCTTTCAGGTTGTTAAAGTATAATTTAGGAAATTGGTTTTCTAAATGCAACAATTTGGACATTAGCTAATAGAACTCAAAGTAATAGTAACTGTAAAACATGTGGCCAACCTTTAATAATGACATTAGTGCCTATGAATACCTTGAAATTTCTTCTACTTCTTCTTCTTCTTTTTTTTTTTTTTTCTCCTGTTCTTATTCAGATTACATTTCTACTTCACTTTCAGCTCATGGTTCTGGTTTTCTTATAAACAGTTGCTTGCTGCTTGTCGCTCTGCAATGTGACAGTTTGTGTTTTCTGGGTAGGGAGATTTACTTAAACACCTGCTGAAGAAATCCAGGCCCCACAACTATTACTGCCAATATTCCTGAGTGGACTGTCTCTAAACTTTACCAAAGGATGAGTTTGGATAATGATTTTGGGGTACAAGTGTGAAGAAACTCATCAAAATTTTTATATAATATCTGATTTGAGTTAGAGTGCAGAGTACTGTGGCCTTAACATCAACTTTAAAAACATGACTAAATATATTTTAGATGTTTTAATTATATTCACATTGATTATATCTACATTTCAAACTCTTCTAACATTAGGAAAAGATCTGAAAGAAATAAACTGGGTTTTGATTATTAGTGGAAACTATTAAATACTGAAGCATGTTTAATATGCAAAGATATAAATAAATGTTAACACTTATTAACATTTAACAAATCTGATACTCCTTTGAGATTTTCCTCAACAGGCAAAGAATTGATGATTATTCTAAATATCAAATAAGTAATGAATATTCACAGTTCAGTTCAGTCCCTCAGTCGTGTCTGACTCTTTGCAACCCCATAGACTGCAGCAGGCCAGGCCTCCCTGTCCATCACCAACTCTCCAAGTTTACTCAAACTCATGTCCATTGAGTCAGTGATGCCATCAAAACATCTCATTCTCTGTTGTACCCTTCTCCTCCCACCTTCAATCTTTTCCAGCATCAGGGTCTTTTCAAATGTGTCAGTTCTTTGCATCAGGTGGCCAAAATATTGGAGTTTCAGCTTCAGCATTAGTCCTTCCAGTGAAAATCCAGGACTGATTTCCTACAGGGCTTACAGTATTTTCCTAGATTTAGATACATTAATTAAATTCAGTAAGAATTTTTTTTGACTGAATACTTGAAGAAAAGCACTATTTTGTACCTTATAGAGGGATTTTTAAAGACATGCTGAAATAGAGTAGGAAATTCAGGTAGTCTGGAAGAAGGGTGAGCAGAGACACAGGGGAAGTTATTTTAAGAAGGAAAAAGACTAACTAAACAGGACCCAATCTCCCTATTTCAAATGTTCATCCATTTAATATAATAAATATCTTCTTGTTCAGGGATCAAAAATTCTGAACCTTAGAATTAAGTCTACTTTGCCACTGTCACCAATCTTGAGGTCTCTGGAAAAAATTAGCATATAGCACACATACAGAACAAATTTGCAACTTTCTTAGCATAAGATCTTTATTTCTGGCACAAGGATTATCTTGGACTAGCTTAGGCCAGAGGAAGAAATTCCCTTGCTCTGCGTTAGACATTGGGCCTAGAAGCCCACAGTAAGTGTTGATCAAAAGCTCTCCTTGGGCAGCTTCCAACTTACATTTTTATCTAAAATTTTGCCACCATTATCTTTCCTGACTCATAGTAAGAAATGAGAGTGCATGGGAGAAGACCCAAAGGAAAATGAAGAGGGAAAGAACTGAAAATTGTTTGAGAATGAACCTCAAGGTAAATGTGATCTGTCCTATTCAGGATTATTTTACACATAAGCCTTGTTCTCCCTGCACTTGCCCAGTTGACCAGTGAGGAAGACCTCTCCTAGAGACCAGATTTTCTAACAGGAGCAACACCCACAGCAAAGGGTCTGAAAAAGACTTTCTGTTCAGCTCATTATCTCCCTCCTCTTTGAATGAGGAATGAAAGAAATAATCCTGAAATTATTTTTTCAAGGAGTGGAATGTAAAGATACTGAAGCATGTTGAAGAGGAAAATGATGTATAATTCTCATTCTAAAAATATGGAAGAAAAGGGAAAGGGATAAATAAAGTTAGTCTGATCACTGAGAGATAAGTTTGAAAGCTTGTCTGTTTTTATGAGAATCTAAACAGGCAAACAAATAGGAAGACAAAGATGGGAAAGATAAGAAATGTCAAAAATTAAAGTCTTCTAAGAACAGGTACAGTTTGAATTACCCAGGTTTCAAGAAAGTAAAGAATTTAGGATGATGCTCAGATCTTTGGCTTTGATAGGGGAAATTACTGGGAAAATAAAATTAGATTACATATTCCCATGTGAAAGAAAAAGCTAAAAATGCATAGATCTCTCTCCCTAGCAACAGTTAATGTCTTATAGTGATTATTACTTCCTCAGGCTAAACGAATAAACAACAACAAAACCTAAAACCTGTTTTAACGTACTAATATCCCTGAATGAAGATATCAGCTGTAATTTAAATAAGAAAACGATTAGGTTGTGAACATATTGGGCCAATCTACTCATTTGCTGATCATCATCAGGCATTAGCTGGTTGCCATACAACTACATGTTCCAACTGGGAAGATTCTCTCATGCTAACCAAGGATTAGACTATTTGACATCTTTGGGGATCTTTTTATGTAACCTAAAGTCCTTGTGACAGCAGTAAATTTACCTGAAGATATCTAAAAATGTAAATTGTCATGTTATGTCAGTCATGTTTCACTCTTTGAGACCTCATGGAATGTAAGCTCACCAGGCTCCTCTGTCCATGGAGATTCTCCAGGCAAGAATACTGGAATGGTTTGCCATGCTCTCCTCCAGGGGATCTTCCCAATGCAGGGGTTGAACCCAGGTCTCCGTCATTGCAGGCAGATTCTTTACTGTCTGAGCCAGAAGGGAAGCCCATCCCCCTACCCCCCAGAAAAGTCAATTGAATGATTAAATTATTTTTAAAGTTGCCATGTTGCCATAGTTTTCTTGGATTTAAAGAATAGTCCTTAGTAGCTCAGAGGTTAAAGCGTCTGCCTCCAATGCGGGAGACTAGGGTTCGATCCCTGGGTTGGGAAGATCCCCTGGAGAAGGAAATGGTAACCCACTCCAGTATTCTTGCCTGGAGAATCCCATGGATGGAGAAGCCTGCTAGTCTATAGTCCACGGGGTCACAAAGAGTCAGACACGACTGAGTGACTTCACTTTCTTTCTTTCCAATTGGCTGTATGGTTTGCTAATTTTCCTTAATGAATAATTGTAAGATTTTTATGTTTATTCTTACAATTTGAAAATGAATAGTCAATGTATGTGGGCCATTTTTATTAATATATTTTCAGTTAATGTTGGATACACCATATTGAATTTTGAATTCCAAAGCTAAGGAAATGATATTTAAACAGAAATAAAATAAATATTTGGATAGCTTTGGACTATTCTTTTAGTTCAGTTACCTCAGTCACTAAGTCATGTCCAACTCTTTGCAACCCCATGGACTGCAGCCCACCAGGTTTTCCTGTCCTTCACCATCTCCTGGAATTTGCTCAAACTCATATTCATTGAGTTGGTGATGCCATTCAGCCATTTCATCCTCTTGTCATCCCTTTCTCCTCCTGCTTTCAATATTTCCCATTCTTTTAAAATACTTTAAATTCTTAAGGTTGGACTATTTTCTGCTATGTATTCTTTTCACCTGTCAAGTTGTAGTTTGTGGACAGTACAGCCTAGTTGATAAAAGTGAGGCACAAGAATAAAAAAGATTTGGGTTTGGGTATCTTGGATTTCTGCCATTTATAAGTTGTGTAGCACACAAATTGTGTATGGTATACATTTAGCAGCAAGAAACAAAACTGACTCAAAAAGTTTATCTGTAAATAAATTTATTATGTCATAACTAAGATAGTTGGTCTCCATAACACCCTGGTTCCAACATTCCCTTAGTTATCCCTTCCTCTCTTCCCAATAAATCCCTGTATTATGTAGAGATGTCCAGCAGCCCAGTGTTTTCTGTCAGTTCCAATAGTGTGCCTGTCCCTTAGGAACTGGTTCTTCAGTACATGAACCAAAAAGCACAGAGTTCCACTTAGTACTGAAGGCTATCTTGTAGTCTTAAAGCAGACAGCCTTAGAATGAAGCCAACGCTGGTCTATCTGTAGACCAGAAACAGAAAGACATTGAATCTATACATGTATCTATAACTGAATCCTTATGCTGTACGACTGAAACTAATACAACATTGTAAATTAACTATACTTTAATAAAAATTAATAAAGTAAAAAATACCTATAGAACTGCATGTCTACACATTGGTTTCTTCAGTTCAATTCAGTTCAGTTCAGTTCCGTCACTCAGTCGTGTCTGACTCTTTGCGACCCCATGAATCGCAGCATGCCAGGCCTCCCTATCCATCACCATCTCCTGGAGTTCACTCAGACTCACGTCCATCGAGTCCGTGATGCCATCCAGCCATCTCACCCTCGGTCGTCCCCTTCTCCTCCTGCCCCCAATCCCTCCCAGCATCAGAGTCTTTTCCAATGAGTCAACTCTTCGCATGAGGTGGCCAAAGTTTGGAGCTTCAGCTTTAGCATCATTCCTTCCAAAGAAATCCCAGGGTTGATGTCCTTCAGAATGGACTGGTAGGATCTCCTTGCAGTCCAAGGGACTCTCAAGAGTCTTCTTCAACACCACAGTTCAAAAGCATCAATTCTTCGGCGCTCAGCCTTCTTCATAGTCCAACTCTCACATCCATACATGACCACAGAAAAAAAACATAGCTTTGACTAGATGGACCTTAGTTGGCAAAGTAATGTCTCTGCTTTTGAATATACTATCTAGGTTGGTCATAACTTTTCTTCCAGGGAGTAAGTGTCTTTTAATGTCATGGCTGCAGTCACCATCTGCAGTGATTTTGGACTCCAGAAAAATAAAATCTGACACTGTTTCCACTGTTTCCCCATCTATTTCCCATGAAGTGATGGGACTGGATGCCATGATCTTCGTTTTCTGAATGTTGAGCTTTAAGCCAACTTTTTCGCTCTCCTCTTTCACTTTTATCAAAAGGCTTTTTAGCTCCTCTTCACTTTCTGCCATAAGGGTGGTGTCATCTGCATATCTGAGGTTATTGATATTTCTCCCGGCAATCTTGATTCCAGCTTCTGTTTCGTACAGTCCAGCGTTTCTCATGATATACACTGCATATAAGTTAAATAAGCAGGGTGACAATATACAACCTTGACTTACTTCTTTTCCTATTTGGAACCAGTCTGTTGTTCCATGTCCAATTCTAACTGTTGCTTCCTGACCTGCACATAGATTTCTCAAGAGGCAGGTCAGGTGGTCTGGTATTCCCATCTCTTTCAGAATTTTCCACAGTTTATTGTGATCCACACAGTCAAGGCTATGGCATAGTCAATAAAGCAGAAATAGATGTTTTTCTGGAACTCTCTTGCTTTTTCCATGATCCAGCAGATGTTGGCAATTTGTTTTTTTTTTTTTTTTTTGGTAAAGTAATGTCTCTGTTTTTTTTTTTTTTTTAATTTTAAAATCTTTAATTCTTACATGTGTTCCCAAACATGAACCCCCCTCCCCTCCCTCCCCATAACATCTCAGTGGGTCATCCCCATACACCAGCCCCAAGTAAGCTGTATCCTGCGTCAGACATGGACTGGCGATTCAATTCTTACATGATAGTATACATGATAGAATGCCATTCTCCACAATCATCCCACCCTCTCCCTCTCCCTCTGAGTCCAAAAGTCCGTTATACACAGCTGTGTCTTTTTTCCTGTCTTGCATACAGGGTTGTCATTGCCATCTTTCTAAATTCCATATATATGTGTTAGTATACTGTATTGGTGTTTTTCTTTCTGGCTTACTTCACTCTGTATAATCGGCTCCAGTTTCATCCATCTCATCAGAACTGATTCAAATGAATTCTTTTTAATGGCTGAGTAATACTCCATTGTGTATATGTACCACACCTTTCTTATCCATTCATCTGCTGATGGACATCTAGGTTGTTTCCATGTCCTGGCTACTATAAACAGTGCTGCGGTGAACATTGGGGTACATGTGTCTCTCTCAATTCTGGTTTCCTCGGTGTGTATGCCCAGCAGTGGGATCGCTGGGTCATAAGGTAGTTCTATTTGCAATTTTTAAAGGAATCTCCACACTGTTCTCCAAAGTGGCTGTACTAGTTTGCATTCCCACCAACAGTGTAGGAGGGTTACCTTTTCTCCACACCCTCTCCAGCATTTATTGCTTGCAGATTTTTGGATTGCAGCCATTTTGACTGGTGTGAAGTGGTACCTCATTGTGGTTTTGATTTGCATTTCTCTGATAATGAGTGATGTTGAGCATCTTTTCATGTGTTTGTTAGCCATCTGTACGTCTTCTTTGGAGAAATGTCTATTTAATTCTTTGGCCCATTTTTTGATTGGGTCATTTATTTTTCTGGAATTGAGCTGCATAAGTTGCTTGTATATTTTTGAGATTAGTTGTTTGTCAGTTGCTTCATTTGCTATTATTTTCTCCCATTCAGAAGGCTGTCTTTTCACCTTGCTTATAGTTTCCTTTGTTGTGCAGAAGCTTTTAATTTTGATTAGATCCCATTTGTTTATTTTTGCTTTTATTTCCAGAATTCTGGGAGGTGGATCATAGAGGATCCTGCTGTGATTTATGTCTGAGAGTGTTTTGCCTATGTTCTCCTCTAGGAGTTTTATAGTTTCTGGTCTTACATTTAGATCTTTAATCCATTTTGAGTTTATTTTTCTGTGCAGTGTTAGAAAGTGATCTAGTTTCATTCTTTTACAAGTGGTTGACCAGTTTTCCCAGCACCACTTGTTAAAGAGATTGTCTTTACTCCATTGAATATTCTTGCCTCCTTTGTCAAAGATAAGGTGTCCATATGTGTGTGGATTTATCTCTGGGCTTTCTATTTTGTTCCATTGATCTATATGTCTGTCTTTGTGCCAGTACCATACTGTTTTGATGACTGTGGCTTTGTAGTAGAGCCTGAAGTCAGGCAAGTTGATTCCTCCAGTTCCATTCTTCTTTCTCAAGATTGCTTTGGCAATTCGAGGTTTTTTGTATTTCCATACAAATCTTGAAATTGTTTGTTCTAGTTCTGTGAAAAATATGGCTGGTAGCTTGATAGGGATTGCATTGAATTTGTAGATTGATTTGGGTAGTATACTCATTTTCACTATATTGATTCTTCTGACCCATGAACATGGTATATTTCTCCATCTATTAGTGTCCTCTTTGATTCTTTCATCAGTGTTTTATAGTTTTCTATATATAGGTCTTTAGTTTCTTTGGGTAGATATATTCCTAAGTATTTTATTCTTTTTGTTGCAATGGTGAATGGAATTGTTTCCTTAATTTCTTTTTCTACTTTCTCATTATTAGTGTATAGGAATGCAAGGGATTTCTGTGTGTTGATTTTATATCCTGCAACTTTACTATATTCATTGATGAGCTCTAGTAATTTTCTGGTGGAGTCTTTAGGGTTTTCCATGTAGAGGATCATGTTGTCTGCAAACAGTGAGAGTGTTACTTCTTCTTTTCCAATTTGGATTCCTTTTATTTCTTTTTCTGCTCTGATTGCTGTGGCCAAAACTTCCAGAACTATGTTGAATAGTAGCGGTGAAAGTGGACACCCTTGTCTTGTTCCTGACTTTAGGGGAAATGCTTTCAATTTTTCACCATTGAGGATAATGTTTGCTGTGGGTTTGTCATATATAGCTTTTATTATGTTGAGGTATGTTCCTTCTATTCCTGCTTTCTGGAGAGTTTTTATCATAAATGGATGTTGAATTTTGTCAAAGGCCTTCTCTGCATCTATTGAGATAATCATATGGTTTTTATTTTTCAATTTGTTAATGTGGTGAATTACATGATTGATTTGCGGATATTGAAGAATCCTTGCATCCCTGGGATAAAGCCCACTTGGTCATGGTGTATGATCTTTTTAATGTGTTGTTGGATTCTGATTGCTAGAATTTTGTTGAGGATTTTTGCATCTATGTTCATCAGTGATATTGGCCTGTAGTTTTCTTTTTTTGTGACATCTTTGTCAGGTTTTGGTATTAGGGTGATGGTGGCCTCATAGAATGAGTTTGGAAGTTTACCTTCCTCTGCAATTTTCTGGAAGAGTTTGAGTAGGATAGGTGTTAGCTCTTCTCGAAATTTTTGGTAGAATTCAGCTGTGAAGCCGTCTGGACCTGGGCTTTTGTTTGCTGGAAGATTTCTGATTACGGTTTCAATTTCCGTGCTTGTGATGGGTCTGTTAAGATTTTCTATTTCTTCCTGGTTCAGTTTTGGAAAATTGTACTTTTCTAAGAATTTGTCCATTTCTTCCACATTGTCCATTTTATTGGCATACAACTGCTGATAGTAGTCTCTTATGATCCTTTGTATTTCTGTGTTGTCTGTTGTGATCTCTCCATTTTCATTTCTAATTTTATTGATTTGATTTTTCTCTCTTTGCTTCTTGATGAGTCTGGCTAGTGGTCTGTCAATTTTATTTATCCTTTCAAAGAACCAGCTTTGGGCTTTGTTGATTTTTGCTATGGTCTCTTTTGTTTCTTTAGCATTTATTTCTGCCCTAATTTTTAAGATTTCTTTCCTTCTACTAACTCTGGGGTTCTCCAATTCTTCCTTTTCTAGTTGCTTTAGTTGCAGAGTTAGGTTATTTATTTGACTTTTTTCTTGTTTCTTGAGGTATGCCTGTATTGCTATGAACTTTCCTCTCAGCACTGCTTTTATAGTGTCCCACAGGTTTTGGGTTGTTGTGTTTTCATTTTCATTAGTTTCTATGCATATTTTGATTTCTTTTTTGATTTCTTCTGTGATTTGTTGGTTATTCAGAAGTGTGTTGTTCAACCTCCATATGTTGGAATTTTTAGTAGTTTTTCTCCTGTAATTGAGATCTAATCTTAATGTATTATGGTCAGAAAAGATGCTTGGAATGATTTCGATTTTTTTGAATTTATCAAGTTTAGATTTATGGCCCAGGATGTGATCTATCCTGGAGAAGGTTCCATGAGCACTTGAAAAAAAGGTGAAATTCATTGTTTTGTGGTGAAATGTCCTATAGATATCAATTAGGTCTAACTGATCTAATGTATCATTTAAAGTTTGCGTTTCTTTGTTAATTTTCTGTTTAGTTGATCTGTCCATACGTGTGAGTGGGGTATTAAAGTCTCCCACTATTATTGTGTTATTGTTGATTTCCCCTTTCATACTCATTAGCATTTGTCTTACATATTGCGGTGCTCCTATATTGGGTGCATATATATTTATAATTGTTATATCTTCTTCTTGGATTGATCCTTTGATCATTATGTAGTGGCCTTCTTTGTCTCTTTTCACAGCCTTTGTTTTAAAGTCTATTTTATCGGATATGAGTATTGCCACTCCTGCTTTCTTTTGGTCTCTATTTGCGTGGTATATCTTTTTCCAGCCCTTCACTTTCAGTCTGTATGTGTCCCTTGTTTTGAGGTGGGTCTCTTGTAAGCAGCATATAGAGGGGTCTTGTTTTTGTATCCATTTGGCCAGTCTTTGCCTTTTGGTTGGGGCGTTCAACCCATTTACATTTAAGGTAATTATTGATAAGTATGATCCAGTTACCATTTACTTTATTGTTTTGGGTTCGGGTTTATACACCCTTTTCGTGTTTCCTGTCTAGAGAATATCCTTTAGAATTTGTTGGAGAGCTGGTTTGGTGGTGCTGAATTCTCTCAGCTTTTGCTTGTCTGTAAAGCTTTTGATTTCTCCTTCGTATTTGAATGAGATCCTTGCTGGGTACAGTAATCTGGGCTGTAGGTTATTGTCTTTCATCACTTTAAGTATGTCTTGCCATTCCCTCCTGGCCTGAAGAGTTTCTATTGAAAGATCAGCTGTTATCCTTATGGGAATCCCCTTGTGTGTTATTTGTTGTTTTTCCCTTGCTGCTTTTAATATTTGTTCTTTGTGTTTGATCTTTGTTAATTTGATTAATATGTGTCTTGGGGTGTTTCGCCTTGGGTTTATCCTATTTGGAACTCTCTGTGTTTCTTGGACTTGGGTGATTATTTCCTTCCCCATTTTAGGGAAGTTTTCAACTATTATCTCCTCAAGGATTTTCTCATGATCTTTCTTTCTGTCTTCTTCTTCTGGGACTCCTATAATTCGAATGTTGGAGCGTTTCATATTGTCCTGGAGGTCTCTGAGATTGTCCTCATTTCTTTTAATTCGTTTTTCTTGTTTCCTCTCTGATTCATTTATTTCTACCATTCTATCTTCTATTTCACTAATCCTATCTTCTGCCTCCGTTATTCTACTATTTGTTGCCTCCAGAGTGTTTCTGATCTCATTTATTGCATTATTCATTATGTTTTGACTCTTTTTTATTTCTTCTAGGTCCTTGTTAAACCTTTCTTGCATCTTCTCAATCCTTGTCTCTAGGCTATTTATCTGTGATTCTATTTTGATTTCAAGATTTTGGATCATTTTCACTATCAATATTCGGAATTCCTTCTCAGGTAGATTCCCTACTTCTTCCTCTTTTGTTTGGTTTGGTGGGCAACTCTCCTGTTCCTTTACCTGCTGAGTATTCCTCTGTCTTTTCATCTTGGTTATATTGCTGTGTTTGGGGTGGCCTTTTTATATTCTGGTAATTTGTGGAGTTCCCTTTATTATGGAGCTTCCTCACTGTGGGTGGGGTTCTATCAGTGGCTTGTCAAGGTTTCCTGGTTAGGGAGGCTTGTGTTGGAGTTCTGGTGGGTAGAGCTGGGTTTCTTCTCTCTGGAGTGCAGTGGAGTGACCAGCAATGGGTTATGAGACATCAAAGGTTTTGGAATAATTTTGAGCTGCCTGTATATTGAAGCTCAGGGGAGTGTTCCTGTGTTGCTGGAGAATTTGAGTGGTATGTCTTGTTTTGGAACTTGTTGGCCCTTGGGTGGAGCTTGGTTTCAGTGTAGGTATGAAGGCATTTGATGAGCTCCTATTGCTTAATGTTCCCTGAATTCAAGAGTTCTCTAATGTTTTCAGGCTTTGGATTTAAGCCTCCTGCTTCTGGTTTTCAGTTTTATTTTTACAGTAGCCTCTAGACTTCTCCATCTATACAGCACCGATGATAAAACATCTAGGTTAAAGATGAAAAGTTTCTCCGCATTGAGGGACACTCAAAGAGGTTCACTGAGTTACAAGGAGAAGAGAAGATGGAGGGGGTAGTTAGAGGTAACTGGAATCAGATGCGGTGAGATCAAAAGGGGAGAGAGCAAGCTAGCCAGTAGTCAGTTCCTAATGTGCACTCTATAGTCTGGACCGCTCAGAGGTATTTATGGAGTTATACGGGGAAGAGGAGAGGGAGGAAGTAGACAGAGGTGACTAGGAGGATAAGAGAGAGGAATGAGAAGGAGAGAGACAAATCCTGCCAGTAACCAGTTCCTTAGGTGTTCTCCACCGTCTGGAACACACAGAGATTCACAGAGTTGGATAGAGAAGAGATGGGGGAGAAAAGAGACAGAGGCCACCTGGTGGAGAAAAAGGTGAGTCCAAAGGAGAAGAGAGTGGTCAAGTCAGTAATCTCACTCTCAGGTAAACTTGGGTAGTGAAGTTTGGGTTTTTAAAAGTACAAAATTGACAACAAAAACCCTAAGAGCAAAGGTTAAAAATCTAGAGTAGAGGTTGGATTTTCAAAAATACAATATTAAAGAAAAGAAGCAGAAGGAAAAAGGAGGAAAGAAAGAAAAAAAAAAAAAAACAAGAATTATTAAAAAACAAACAAACAAAACAAAACAAAACAAAAAACCAAAAAACAAAAAACCAACAACCATCCAAAGGCTATATATTGTGTTTGCCTTAAAAAAAAAAAAAAAAAAAAAAAAAAACTTTTTTTTTTTTTTTTTAATAGTAATAGTAGGTTATAGTAATAAAAATTAGAGGAGAAATGACTTAACAAGTTTAAAAAAAGTTAGGAAAAAAAGAAAAAAATAAAAAAAAAAAAGGAATGATTTTAAAAATAGTAAAAATATATCTGGCCCTTCTCTGTTGTTTTGGGCCGTGTGGGATCACTTCCAAGGTGGTTCCCTCTGTTTAACTTCTTCCGTTTGCTGGTTTTTCAGGCTCACTAGTTCAGTCGCGCTGTGGGGAGGGGGGAGGGGGGATGCTGCAAACAAATAGCACTGTCGTGTGCACACAGTGTCTCCGCCCCGCTTGACCTGTCCCTTCTCGCGGCGCACAAACCGCTCTGGCTCTACGATGCTCAGCCGGGAACCGTCTGGGGCCGGCCCTAGGCTGAGTGCACTTCCCCGGTCCAAGCCGCTCAGATTCGGCGCTCAGGCAGCCCTCAGAGGCACAGATTCGGCTGGGACTGTGCTTTGTGCCCTTCCCAGGTCCGAGTAGCTCAGGAGTTTGGCGAGCGTGATCGCCGCGGCTTGTCACCTTTTCTGCCACTGCTGCTCAGCTTTCTGGGTGGACCGCTGGCGTCCCCCGTGGGGCAGATTGTGACTGTCCAGCACCCCCAGAAGTCTTAGCAAAGAAGCCTGCTTGCAGTTAGGTAAGTAAAGTCTCTCCGGGTCTGCAATTGCCCCTTTCCAGCCCTTATGGCTCTGGCTGCCTGTCCCCGGCGGGGGGTGGTCTGCAGCCGGCTTTTTCTGTTCCGTCCTTTGTTCTGTGCTCGGTCCAGGCGGTGTCTTATGTTCGAGTTTTTTGCGTGGTAGCTATCCCACAGTCTGGTTTGCTAGCCCAAGTTAGATCGTTCTGGTTGCACGTGGGGCGTTCCTGCCCGATTCTTACAAAGCACTGCAGCCCGTGCCTCCCGCGCGTCCCTGCCCTGCCCCCACTTCCCAATGGCGGATGCAGGCGTCTGTGCTGCTTTTCCGCTGGGGGAGTTACTGTTGGGCTTGTAATCTCTTGGTTTTAATTATTTCTTTATTTTTCCTTCCTGTTATGTTGCCCTCTGTGTTTCCAAGGCTCTCCACAGACTCAGCAGGGAGAGTGTTTCCTGGTGTTTGGAAACCTCTCTTCTTAAAATTCCCTTCCCGGGACGGGCTTCCCTTCCCGGGACGGGCTTCCCTTCCCGGGACGGAGCTCCCTCCCCACCTCCTTTGTCTCCTTTTTCGTCTTTTATATTTTTTCCTACCTGTTTTTGAAGACAATGGTCTGCTTTTCTGGTTGCCTGATGTCCTCTGCCAGCCTACAGAAGTTGTTTTGTGGAGTTTGCCCGGCGTTGAAATGTTCTTTTGAGGAATTTGTGAGGGAGAAAGTGGTCTTCCCGTCCTATTCCTCCGCCATTTTTCTGTCTCTCCAGATGTTGGCAATTTGATCTCTGGTTCCTCTGCCTTTTCTAAAACCAGCTTGAACATCAGGAAGTTCACGGTTCACGTATTGCTGAAACCTGGCTTGGAGAATTTTGAGCATGACTTTACTAGCGTGTGAGATGAGTGCAATCGTGCAGTAGTTTGAGCATTCTTTTGTGTTGCCTTCCTTTGGAGCTCCAATAACAAATGACCACAAATCGAGGGTCTTAGAATTTTATTTGTCCACAGTTCTGGAAGCTGTAAGATTGATATCAGGGTATTGGCATATCTACATTTTCTTTGAAGGCTCTAGGGAAGAATTCTTCCTTGCATCTTAGCTTCTGGTGGTTGCTGGTAATCTTTGCCTTTGCTTCACTTGAAGCTTCTATCAGTACAATCTCTGGCTGTTTTTCGGTGGCCTTCTCCCAAGTGATTGTGTCTGTGTTGTTCAAATTTTCCTCTTCTAATAAGGGCATAAATCATATTGGATTTAGCACTCTCCTCACTGCCCTCCAGTATGATCCCATCTTGATTTGATTATATCTGCAGAGACATTTTCCCATGTAACTTTGTACTCACAGGTTCCTAGTGAATTCATAGTGTCCTGGTGGACATGAAATTTGATAAGACACTACTGACCTTAGTACAACATGTAAATTTTGGTTTTTACCCCAACTCTGCCTTCATCTTATTTGCCTATCTTAATTTTTGCCACAATTCATTCTTCAGTTTGAAATTTTCTGTAACACTGAAACATGGATCTTTGTAAAATGTAATAAACTATTTTTTTTTATTTTAAAGTTTTTAAGGTGCAAAAGTAGGGATAAAAATGTTTAAAATGTCAGTTATCTTTCAGTCTGCTCTCAGATTCTTCCAAAACATTGATGATACATCTTACTTTTTTTGATAGTATGGCATGTATATTTGCGTGCATGTATTTTTTAGTATTTTGATCTTTCCATAGATATCTATGAGAAAGTGGAGTTGGAATATACTGAGAACAGTTAGCTATACAACCAGCATTATTTTAAACTAGAAATTTGACCTCCCCTCCCCCCCGCCCCACTGCCAAGGTGTGAAAAGTTTAAGATCCAATTATGATGAGCCTTAGAAAGAAAGAGTAATACTTACACCAAACTGTTACAAGCAGAAATGATAGAGATTACTTGAAAAGCCAAAGATGAAATTCTTTCCAGATATTTATCTTCAACATATCTGTCCCTGAATAAAATGTCAGTTTCAGAGAACTGGATCAGGATAGGAAGGTAGAGGTTAACTCTAGTAGCTATAACTTTGAGCTGGTAATTTAATTTTTCTAAGTTTTAATGTTCCTAACTGTAAATTTGGAAAAAAATATTTACCTTACAAGTAAGCTTTTGCTTAAATCATCAAATATATTCTCCAGATTTGGTAGTACCCAGTGCATAAAGGCACCCCACTCCAGTACTCTTGCCTGGAAAATCCCATTGGATGGAGGAGCCTGGTAGGCTGCAGTCATGGGATCTCGAAGAGTCAGACACGACTGAGCGACTTCACTTTCACTTTTCACTTTCATGCATTGGAGAAGGAAATGGCAACCCACTCCAGTGTTCTTGCCTGGAGAACCCCAGGGATGAGGGAGCCTGGTGGGCTGCCATCTATGGGGTCGCACAGAGTTGGACACAACTGAAGTGACTTAGCAGCAGCAGCATCAGCAGCAGCAGCAGCAGCAGCAGCAGCATCAGCAGCAGTGTGTAAATGCCATTTCAAATTGAGCCACGCACCCTGGCTCCTACAGACCTGTAAGTCCTCAGTATTATTTCAACTCAAAGAGAAGAAATAGGTGGTATAGCATTTTTTAAACATTTTGAGAAGAATTTTGTATGTTAAATATGTTTACATATATGTACATGCACACAATGTACAGCTTAAAACAATATTAACAGTAACTTTTAAACTTGCTTTGAGCTTCTCCAAAATTGTGTTTCCTACCCAAAAGTAATTAATATTCTTGCTTTTATGTTAATCATTCTTTGCTTTCTTTATATTATTCCACATATGTGAATTATTTTTCAAGTTTTTTGTTTTTTAATTTTATGTGAGTGGAATAATACTAAATAGATTGTTGACTGGCTTGTTTTACTTATTCAACATAGCTTTAAAAAAAATCTATGTTGACTCATATAGCTATAGTTGATTCATTTTCACTATTATATAGTTTCCAATTGTACATTTTTATTCTTATATCCACTAGACATTTTTTGCTTATCTTTTTGCTTTTCCTTTTCCTTTTTAAGTCTTTTCCTTTTCCTTTGTAAGTCTTTTTGATTACTAAGAGATTTTAGAATTTTTTTCCTTTTTTCTAAAATTATTTTGCTGTTTCAAAACAGTGATTTTTTGAATATCCTTCAGGATGTTTCTTGATACAGTGCATATACATATGCAACTGTTTCTCTAGGGAGAACTCCTATAAGTGAAATTTCTGTGTCTCTGGGTATACACATATTCACATTTACTAAGTAATGAGACACTGTTGAAAAGCGATTTTGCCAATGTACAGTCACATAAAAATGTAAGTTCATATACCTCTCCCTATGTGGTCTCATATATTTGGCAGCACTTGTCATTTCCCAGTTCTATTTTGGTCCATTTGATGAATATTAAGTTAAATGTAACTCCTTTTCTATATTTTTCTGATTAATAATACAGTTGATATATTTTCATTTGTTTAGCATTCAAACTAGGTCTTTTATGAAATGCTTTTTCTGGTTGTTTTTTGAAGATTTTTTTTGGAAGTGTGAGTCCCTTATTCATCTGAATTGATTTTATAGATATTCTGAACACCAAGCCAATCTTTTAATGTTATATTCTTTACTAGTACTGTTTCTCTTTTAGTGTTTTTTTTTTTTTCTCTTTACTATGTTTATAGCATCTTCTGATGAAGATAAATGCATAATGTTAGAAATACTTTATTTTGTGACTAAGGTGTTTGTGTTTATGCGTTAGTTTATAATTCTACCTTCATCATCAGGCTTCTCAATTGCCATAATAATTTTTAAAAATTATTTTTCATGTTTAAAAGATTTATCCATCAATTGTGTATGTTAGAAGGAAAGGATTCAGTTTTTTTAACATCTTATATGGGTAATTGTCAAAACATCGTTTATTGAGTAGTACATATTTTAAGTCCTGTTTCACTTTCACATATTAAGCTTTCATATATGTAAACTATCTCTAGAATTTCTGTACTTTTCAGTGCTTATTATGTTACCCCTGCATTGTTCCCTTCTACTTTAATTGCAGGTGCTTTATAGCAAATCTAAATATGTCAGTTATGGTATATATTCCTGCTTTAATCTATTTTTTTTTCTTTTTTATTATTATTTTTTTAATTTTCAATCTATTTTCTTGAGATGTGTACTGATTCTCCTTGGACCTTGAGTGAGTGAAGTTGCTCAATCATGTCTGACTCTTTGCGACCCCATGGACTGTAGCCTACCAGGCTTCTCCATTCATGGGATTTTCCAGGCAAGGGTACTGGAGTGGTTTACTATTTCCTTCTCCAGGGGATCTTCCCAACCCAGGAATCGAACCCGGGTTTCCTGCGTTGCAGGCAGACGCGTTACCCTCTGAGCCACCAAGGAAGCAAAATTAACTTGGAAAGATTCCTGGAAAATTTAGAATTATTATAATAACAGCATTGAAATTTATAAATCAATTTATGAAAAATTGAAGTCTTTAATCTGTAGGATTCTTTATCTTTCTGTCATGGATATATTTATCTATAGTATTTAGGCCTTTATTAAGAATTTTCTAATTAAGCATTCTTACATGTATTTTAAAGTAACATTTTAATTTCATATTTTATTTTTAAATTCTATTTGCTTCACTCTGTATAATAGGCTCCAGTTTCATCCACCTCATTAGAACTGATTCAAATGTATTATTTTTAATGGCTGAGTAATACTCCATTGTGTATATGTACCACAGCTTTCTTATCCATTCATCTGCTGATGGACATCTAGGTTGCTTCCATGTCCTGGCTATTATAAACAGTGCTGCAATGAACATTAAGGGGGGATGATTTGGGAGAATGGTATTGAAACATGTATAACATCATATATGAAACGAATAGCGAGTCCAGGTTCAATGCATGATACTGGATGCTTGAGGCTGGTGCACTGAGATGACCCAGAGGGTTGGTATGGGGAGGGAGGAGGGACGGGGGTTCAGAATGGGGAACACGTGTATACCTGTGGTGGATTCATGTTGATGTATGGCAAAACCAATACAATATTGTAAAGTAATTAGCCTGCAATTAAAATAAATAAATTTATATTAAAAAAGTAAGTGAACAAATATATAAATAAATTCTTCCTGAACCAAGTCATTAGATAATCATTGAAGCAGTCACCAATAAAGAATTCTAAGCTTTAAAAAAAAAAAAAAATTCTACTTGAATTTTACAGAAAGTAATAGATTAATATCTTGATATTAATCTTCCACTAAAGCTAATACTAATTACTTTTTAAATTTTCTAGTAGAAAGTTAAAACTCCTAGAAAAGTTGACCTTAAGACTATGCTTTTCTAAAGCAACTATACTGCAATAAAAAAGATTAGTTTAAAAAAAGATTATACCTTAACTTTAAAAATACAGAACCAATGTAAAAATGGATATATGAGAAGATCTCTGTAGTTACAAAATTTTCTGTTGAAGTTACTGTCCATTGTATGCATCAGTTCCAACTCATAGGTTCAGTTCTCCCAGAGTTCTGAGCTTATGGTTGGTCTCTCCTGGCGATTTCATGTATCTTCTTTTGATAGATAGTTGTGTAACCCTCATATTACACTTTACCTTGGCTTCCAGGAAGTTTAGAGCTACTTGACTCATTTAACAATAGCCTGCCTTGGCTCAAACAAAAAAAGATTATGCTTTTCTAGTCTTTATGTCTGTCTTTTACTATCTTATTCAAGCATCACAATATTATTATTATTGCTCATGCTAAAATACTGAAGGAAGGAAAATATTAAAGGTAAATGAATAAAAATATTTAAAAATTTGTTACATTAAAATTGTTTTGTTACTCATGAAACGACCCTACAGAGACAAAACAACTAATCAGAACCTGAGAGAAACTAATTGCAGTTAACATAATCATTCAGCTCAGTTCAGTTCAGCCACTCAGTCATATCCGACTCTTTGCGACCCCATAGACTGCAGCACGCCAGGCGTCTTTGTCCACCATCAGCTCCCAGAGCTTACTCAAACTCATGTCCATCAAGTCAGTGATGCCATCCAACCATCTCATCCTCTGTCGTCTCCTTCTCCTCCCACCTTCAATCTTTCCCAGCATCAGTGTCTTTTCAAATGAGTCAGTTCTTCACATTAGGTGGCCAAAGTATTGGAGTTTCAGCTTCAGCATCAGTCTTTCCAATGAATATTCAGGACTGATTTCCTTTAGGATGGACTGGTTGGATCTCCTTGTAGTTCAAGGAACTCTAAAGAGGCTTCTCCAACACCACAGTTCAAAAGCATCAGTTATTCAGCACTCGGCTTTCTTTATAGTCCAATTCTTACATCCACACATGACTACTGGAAAAATCATAGCTTTGACTAGATGGACATTTGCCAGCAAAGTAATATCTCTGCTTTTTAATATGCTATCTTTGTTGGTCATAGCTTTTCTTCCAAGAAAAAAGAGTCTTTTAATTTCATGGCTGCAGTCACCATCTGCAGTGATTTTTAACATAATCGTAAAATATTAAATATGTAGAGCATAAAATGTTCCTTCAAATCAATAAGATGAACAACCTAAATTAAAATGGGAAATAGATGTTTGGAGAAATTTGCAGAAAGCATTTCAAGGAAGTGGAAATAGGAATAACCAATCATCATATGAAACTTTATCAAGATTAGAGAAATGTCAGTTAAGACCACAGGAATACATCTGCAGGACTGACAGAGATTTTAGAAGTTTGTTGACTTCAGTGTTGGTAAGAATATGGGGGCGTGGGGGGATAACTTTTACAGACTGCTGGTGGAAATAAAGGATAATATTGACAAACCTAGTTATGGAGCATTTCTCTAAACCAAGTCAGACAAGTTGAACTATACAAATAAAAGACAGAGATTCCAGAAATGTTTGACTTAAAAGCATGACTCCAGTCCTTCCTAGGCGTTAGATTCTATTATATTTTTAACCAATCAATATTCAATTATTCAATCAATCTTCATTTCCTATTATATTATTTAAAATAGATGTCATTTCATTTTTTAATTCCTTAGGTAGTTATCTATAAGAATGTTTATTTCTTAAATATAAAATATGTGGGTCCTGAAAACAAGGCTCAAAATGAATTTTGCCTCAATTCTTTAGACTACATATGGAATAGAGACTTTGGGTGGTCTCATTGCATAGCTTGTAATTAAAATACAAGACTGTGTGGTATTTAAAGCAGGTGTGAGCTCAAACTGTTAATTACACTATAAATTCATGCTTTTGCACCTGAAGAGGATTCATTTGTATGCACATTTTCGAGCATATTACAAAAGAATTACCAACATATGCTATATATTCTGTGCTATTAAGTCACAGAACAGGCAACAGCAATTCACCAATCTAAGTGTGGTGCAGGTGTTAAGTAGCATCACAGATGTGATATGACTGAGAAAATACTGTAATTCAGTACAGCAGGTAGAGTTATTTCCTAGAAACTTTCTTCCAAACTGTCCTAAAGCATAAGATCACACAAGTGAAGATATAATAAAGATTGCATTAAAGGGAGACAAATTAAAAGATAAAGAGCAGGAAATCCACTTCCATACGGTTGGAAGTTACATTTTTCTTTTGAGGTCTTGAACTATAGCTTGAACTTTGATAGAAGTTTGATAAACCTGTTTATCACCAGGAAAGCAATCATTTCTCCAGGGATCTTGATATTAGATGTTTAGATGTTTACACCTATCTGTTACATCAAAACTCTACTCCAGTAAAAGGTAATGAACCCGGGAAATCATTAGATGGAGAATGTTAAATTCACTCTAGTTTTTTTAATACAGTACTTTTTAGTAGGTTGAAATGCAGTGAAACTAGACTTACAAAAAGTTAAAAATTCAAATGATTTTGAATCCTTTAAGATGTTTAGGCTTTAAAAGCTAAGATAAGATTTTTCTTTAGAGATAAGATTTTGCCCTTTTAAAATTTCATCAGGTCTTAGGCAATGACCTATTAAGACCCCTAACTCTTTGCAGAAATTTTAGGGCAGATTCCTGTGGATTGGTGTTAATCTCTATGATGTTACTTCAAGAATTGCCTTGGGCAAGGGAAACAAATGTTGACTACCCAACTTAGAGCTGATTTGATAAAAAAATGATAGCATAGTGTCACCTTTGCAGTTTACTGCAGGAAGACAGTTTGTTGACCAGCGTCAACAGTAAGCTTAATTATTAAATAATGAAAAATATAGGTAAATGTAATTAGATATTAAAGATAGCAAAGAGTAAGGTAAAACTAATATGAAATAGTCTATGGTAAGTAAATTTCATGATAAAGTATTCATAATCTCGTTAATAAGTTTCTGATGGTAAAGTCAAATTGGTTAGGTTATAGTTCCAGATATTAGTCAGATATTATTCTCTCTACAGTTGTCTCTTGGATGAGATTGACGTTTATATCAGTTGACTTTGAGTACAGCAGACTGATCTCATAATGTGGGTGAGCCTTATCTAGACAATTGATGGCTTTAGTAAAATGAAAACTGAGCTCCCTTGAGGAGGATGGAATTCTGCCAACAATGGCCTTCCTATTTGATCCACAACTTTGGGTCTTCTCTGGGACTCTAGCCCATGGACCCACACTGTACATTTTGATTTGTCAACCTTCATAATTGCATGAGCCAATTCATTAAATTAAATCTTTCTTTAGATATACATTGTCTGTTTCTTCAAAAAACCCTAATATACAGTGTCTGTCCAAAGCAACCAAACTGATATAACGTGGGTGTTATTAGCCCATGCAAGGTTATTATAAGACAAAATAAGCATAAATATATATGATATATGTAAGTCATGTATGGACGTGAAAGTTGGACTATAAAGAAAGCTGAGTGCTGAAGAATTGATGCTTTTGAACTGTGGTGTTGGAGAAGACTCTTGAGAGTCCCTTGGACTGCAAGAAGATCCAACCAGTCCATTTTAAAGGAAATCAGTCCTGCATATTCATTGGAAGGACTGATGCTGGAGCTGAAACTCCAATACTTTGGCCACCTGATGTGAAGAACTGACTCATTTGAAAAGACACTGATGCTGGCAGAGATTGGAGGCAGGAGGAGAAGGGGAAAACAGAGGATGAGATAGTTGGATGGCATCACTGACTCAATGAACATGAGTTTGAGCAAGCTCCAAGCGTTGGTGATGGACAAGGAAGCCTGGCGTGCTGCAGTCCATGGGGCCACAGAGACAGTTGCAACTGAACAACTGAACCGAACTGAACAATGATATTTATAAAGTGTAGAGTCAGAAATTTGATATGATCAGAATTCTAGGATTCTGTTAATAGCAGCAGCAAGTACCAGATATTGACCAAATAACAGTTTTGTGTCAAATTGCATTATAAGGGCTTTGGTGGCTGTAACAGCATTATACAGTTTCTTTCTTCACTTCAAATTGAGAATGGAGAATGAACATAGAGGAAAGTATTAGAAACCTTTGATTTGGTTTGGAAGAAATAGATATATGTACCAGGTAGTGTCCTTTAGGAGAAAAAAACAGCATGATTGGATGAGTCCAGAGGCTTCATCAAACAGTGTGAAGCTGAACTGATTTTTAACAAATGTATGAGAGTTACATAGAAGAAAGGGAGAAGGTATTCTCCTTTAGGAGAATGTTATAGTCAGAGTTATAGAGATGGAAACAATATGTAAACATTAGTAGAAATACTAATTTTTCTGCAGTAGAGACTGACTCGGGGACTAAACATAAATTCAGATTGATAGAGCAAAGACCTTCAGAAAAGGCCTAAATGCCAGGCAGAATATTCTGATATTAATAGCATTCTGGGGACCTACAAATGATCTTAAGCAGTGAACACACCTTGACATTTCCACTAGTAGAGACTGAGGCTTACTATTGAGAGAACATATTAGATCACTGTACAACCATAATTCTCAGCAAGTTCTTACTTATCTTGAACTGAAATTTGTCTTCCTTTAATTTCCACACTTGGCCTTACTTATGTAGGAAAAAGAATTATCAGGAAAAGAAGAATTATCAGGAAATCCTAGAAACTTTGCATTGAGAAAACCCTTAAATCTGGTTAACCACTCAGTTGATTTTTATAAATTCACAGGACACATGGTCATGTATCACGTTTGAGTAACTCCTGTGATATCAACCAGCTCTTCAAGCATCTGTATTTATCTTTAGACAGCTGTGGCAACTAAATGAAAAGTTTGCCTAATACTTTATTTAATCAATATATAGGTCTCAGTTTTAGACCTTTGAGTAGCACAGTCAATTTAAATAGGTCTAATTTCTGCTCCAAATGGAAACCTTTTAAGTAGTTGAAAATGGCATGTTCCCCTCGGAAACTGAGGATAGGAAGATTCAGTTCTTTCAGTTTTCCCTGATGTTATGGTTGAGTCCCTTCAATATTGTGCCCTTTCTCCTCTGGACGTGTCATAGTGTGTCTACATCATTCCAACAGTGGGATTCTCAGAGTGAACTTTGAGCATGGTCTAATAATGTATTATTGTTTTCTTGTTTATAATTTATATTTCTTTTGAAAGTGAAAGTACAAGTAGCTCAGTTGTGTCTGACTCTTTGTGACCCCATGGACTGACTATACAGTCCATAGAATTCTCTGGGCCAGAATGCTGGAGTGGGTAGCCTTTCCCTTCTCCAGGGGATCTTCCCCACCCAGGGATCAAACCCAGGTCTCCCACAGTGCAGGCGGATTCTTTACCAGCTGACCCACAAGGGAAGCCCAGATTTGTGAAGGTGGGTCTTAATTAGCATGGTTAATGCTTTATCCCTGCCACACTTCACCATATTTATTTGTGTCCTGTAAGACATAAGTTTTCCCTCATATTCCTATGCTATATTTTAGATTGAAATGATACATCCTAGCAATTTAAATTGGGTATCTGAGTTTATTTTCCTGTGTTTAACTGGTAGAAATTCACATAGTATTATTCCAACTTCTTTCATTATTTCCGTGAAGAAAACAAAGTCTCAGGAAAAAATTTATTGGACTAAGCTAATGCAGCTAACTTCTTATGGAGCTAACAGAGTAAGTCCAACCTCATAATTGATTTCTGTAATTATTTTCACTTTTTTCCACTTAATGAACGTGAAGAATATGTCGTTTTTCTCTTATCAAAACAGTTTCTTGTTGCCTAGATTTTTTTCACCCATTGCTTGTTTATTCTATCCCTGTTTTGGTTTCAGCTGTGAATTTAACAATTAAATCTCTTCTGTTTACAAGTCACTGAAGAATTTTATGGTGTGGCAGGTCCAATGAAACTGCATACACTTAACTTTTAGAAAAGGCAAGGGCTTTCTTTCAAATGTGAAGAAAATAAAGATTCAGAGAGGGATTAAGATACAAAACTGCAACATAGGTCCTTTTTTTTTTTCCATGCATTATTTGAAGTTTTATTTGCCTGACTATAGTAATCCTTTTCTCCATTCAGAAAGTGCTAATTATTGGTTTGTTCTCAGTGTCTATAGATGTCCTTTTCCAGATAATCATATAGACAGAATCATGCAGAATTTAGCTTTTTGTGTCTGATTTCTCTCATTTAATATAGTACAATTCAAAGTTATCTATTTTTGCCTGTATCAGTAGTTTCTTCCATTTTATCCCATTGTATGGATGTGTTACAATTAGTTTATATATTTATCAGCTTTGCACTGGTTGTTTCTAGTTTATGGTTCTTATAACGCTATGAACATTCCCATGTAGGTCATTAAATGAATGTCTGTTTTCAGTCATCTTAGTAAAGATAATTAAATATACATGTTTATAAGAAACCACCAAACTATGTTCCATAGTGGGTGTATTAATTTGCTAGAGTTGCCGTAATAGTATCACAAATTGAGTTAAACAACAGCAAATGTATTGTCTCAACAGTTCTAGAGGCTGCAAGTCTGAAATCAGAATGTCACCAGGATTGGTTCTTTCTGAGGGCTGTGAGTCATCCTCTCCCCATTTCTTTTCATGTTATTTTCCCTATAATCTTATCTAATTTTTTTTTTATTTTTGTAAATACAACAGTTATATTGGATTAGATCTTGCCCTAATAACTTCACCTTAACTTACATCTGCAATAATTTTTTCTAATAAAAGTTACATCATTTAGCCTGTAACAGTGGTTGTGCTGTTTAGCATTCTCTAAGCAATATGTAATTTCTAGGTATTCATTCCATCAACACTTGATATTGTCAGTCTTTTGGGAGACAGTTGTATTTTCCTAATACTAATACTTTAAAACCCATTTCATGTGTATTTTTGCCATCTATATACTTTCCTTGATTCACCTAAAACAAATAGACTGTCAGTTATTTCTCTAAATCAGACTAATTGGGATAAGCAAAGAATTGTAATTCAGGGTCTGCAGCCATGGCAAGCTGTGTGCATGTCCCGAGCAAAAATGGAGAGAACTCTTTCATAGAGGGGAAAAGGAGAAAGCAAAGTAAAAGAGGCCATTAGTCTTGCAAAACAGCCCTGGAAATGACCAGCCTGTGAAAACAGTGTGTTAATCTCTTTTTTCTTGCAGCCATTCACAGGTGGGCAGAGTCAGATTATCTTTCTGTGAGCTGAACAAAGGCATTTTAACGATTGGACAGAGGGGCAAGGTCCTCTTAGGCAGGCTATTAAGTATGATTATAATAACAAAAGCAATGAGAAGCAAATCAAAGAAACAGTTTCAAAATGGAGTCAGAATTGGTTCCCTGCAACAACTCCAAGAGTCTGTTCCCTGGAGTTAGTTGGCGTAACAGTTGAGTGTCAGTACATGATAGGGGCCTTTCTAGTGAGGTTAAAGAGAGTCCGTTTGGGAGTGGAGAGAGTCCTTTTCCAGTAGACAAAATCTCCAAGTTTCAAGATGTGATGCTCAAGGACTGTCTCCCAAGAGCACATTGTGAAAATACTACTCTACCAAAACATGGCTGTTTTTTAATAGAAACCATGAGGTTTTTGCAATATTTGCATTGTCAGTTGTGGGTCCAAAGAGTCAGGAGCCATGCGTGTTGGGCATCCTGTGACTTTCTCAAAGGGTAACAGTTAATGCGTTCTAAAAGGTGTGGTTCTAAGATTTAGAAGGACCAATTGCTGTGCTTTTGGCCAATGTATTAGAAAGGACTCTACAAATTTTGCCAGTTAACTGCTAGTAATGTCTTTAGCTCATTTGAATAAACCAAAGGATTGGGAGTGATAAGTGCAATGAAAGTGTTATAAAACCAGCCAAATACTGCAGTCTTATCAAAGTACCTAACCAGTAAAATGGGCTCCCTGATCACTATTACATTCAAGAAGAGATCCTCAGGTAGGGATAATCTTTTCTAAAAAGACTTTAGCCACAGAAGAGGCAGTAGCCTGTCTGAAAGGGAAGACTGAAGTATAATGTGAAAACCTACGGACGGTGCCTAAAACATACTTAAGTCCATTCGTTGGAGGAAGCTGTATAAAATCCATTTGCCTGACCTCAAATTGTCCAATGGGCATTTAAAAATGTCTGAGAGGAGTATGAACAAGCTTCCCTGGCTTGTACTTCAGACAAATGGGACAAATGAAGCAGGCAGTTTGTTCAGCCTTGTAAATGTTTCCCAGCTAATATTGATTCATGAAGGCCATCCTTTTGTCAGTAGATCAGTGGTTTGGTGCAGGTACAGTGGTTACCAGTGGGAATTTTAGAGTCTCCAGTAGGACTAGGTTGTTACTTGGTCCAAACCAGAGTTTTCTCTTTATATCAAACTAACAACTGTTAAATTTCCAATCTTATTTTATTTTTTCTTTTATGAAGTCAATTGTTGGGCTTCTCTAGCCATTTTTTCTAAGTTATCATTAGAGGAAATATCCCTTTAGACCATGACAGAGGTTTGGCTGCTGTTGGTTCCTTTGAGGGCAGCAATTTCTGCAGAAATGCCAGCAAAGTGATTTCCCTAGTTTCTAGAGTGTCAAATTTAGAATGTCCTAGAATCTTAATAACAGCTAAAGTGGCAGGCAAATGTATTGCATCCAGCAATTGCTGAACATAGGGGCCATTTTTACTTTCATTTCCACTGGAAGTAAAGAAATCACGTTGCTTCCACAAAATTCCAAAAGCATGAGCTACTCCAGAAGCCTATCTGCTATTAGTAAAAATATTGGCAGTTTGCCCTTGGCTGAAGTACAAACCTGTGTAAGCACATATAAGTAGCCATAGGTAAAGACCCTGCCTCAACAACATCAAAAGGAGTTGCAGTAGCATATCAGTACAATATTTATCATTGTCACCTTTTAAATAAGAACCATCAGTGAGCCATGAGAATTCAGCATTATCCAAAGGAGTTTCCTGTAGATTATCTTGAGTCGGATCTATACATGTTAAACAACCATCAAGGGCTTCCTTGGTGATGAAGGGTCTCTGAAGAGTAGCAGGGTCAAGGTTATTACCACATAAAAAGAGATTTGTGAGGAACAGTTAACAAAATGACTTTATAGGAGGTGAAATAGTGACTGAGAAATCATGTGCTGAGAATTGGGGAGGGCTTCTATTGCATGAGGTATCACAAAAATGGTTAAATGGGATATCACAGAATTATTTTCTTGGTTTAAACTACATAGTAATTGCAAGCAATAGAAAATGTCTACTCTCAGCAGTCAAAAGCATGAAAGGAGATTCAGTTTATATGCTGTATTGATGTCACTCAAAAACTCACCTTCATTGTCCAATTCTCTGTTGACACAACCAGCTCTGAAGACCACTACAAGCCAAATCGTGACCTTTGCCTCCAGACCCATGTTTGAGTAGATACTGTTTTCTCTTCTCACCGTCTGTCAGAAATCTCTTTGATTTTTTAAATATAACTTTTCTAGTTAAACCTTATTTCTCACAGATAATGAAATAATTACTAAAGATAAGTGACTCTACAAACTTTCTCCTTTAATGTGCAGTGAGAGATAGGGAAGGTAGTAATATGGTATTTATGGAAAAGCCTTGGGGGTAGGAGAAAGGGAGATGTGATTGCATCCAGATACCTTTTTCCCCATAATAAATTGTATTTCTGTATAGATATTTACAGACAGGTGATAAACAGATGATAGATAGATGATAGCTAGATAGCTAATCTCTGCTACATTTAGCAGTGTTAGCCCAAGTATGAGTACTCAAAAGATAAAAGTCTTGCTACAAATGTAATGTCAGTGGGAATAAACAGTGTTTTTATTGAAACATAGTGGGTTGGTAACCTGTATAGTTACATAGTAGATCCATGTCCCATATTTTATGCCATAGGGTCAGGAGGCCCTGATTTAGTTTATTTGTACCCAGATTTTAAGATCGTCTTAAAAGTAATATTATGGTAGTTTTATTAACATCCTTTTTATTATATAAAATTGTATATAACTTCAATAATTTTTTAGTGCAAAAATAGCTGTACAGCATCTTTATCTTTGATCATTTTTCTATCTAGTTGTTAGTTTCAATACAATTCTGTTCTACTCAAGTACTTAAAATTAGCACATTAAAGTTATTCTACTTCTTTTCTGATATTGTATTATATTTGAGGGAAAATTTCTTCATGATGCAGTTCATACAAAATCAATGAAATTATATCCATACCACCTCAGGACAGAAGTCTTTATGTCAGAAAATTTATTTTTTAAGCTTTCATTCCACTATCATTGAATTAGATTGATATTTAATAATATGGATATCGTTAAACATAATCCTTGGTTCTTACTGAAATTTAGGTTTTGATTCATAATCAGAAAACACCACTCTTGTGGTCTGTAGCATGTATGTTATTTCAAGGGAATGTGAGTTTTGTCAATAAAGCATAAAATATTTTACCTTATTTGTCCTTTATAATAAACATAATTTTTTGTCAGTTGTCTTCATATTCACCTTAAGATTGATAAGGACATTTCTAATTCACTGGGCATAGTATTTTACCACATAAAATCCGCAGTTTAATATAAGTATTAAGTGTAGGTTTCATTATATTTGTGAAGAGTTATAAATGTCTGAAGCACTTGTTAAATTTTATAGTTGCTCTTGTTTAAAACAATCCTTTTGGTTGGGGGGTTTGTGCCTAGATATTACCACCATTCATATCTAATTTCACACAGACATGCATATTAGCTTCTGCATAAAGATACAAAAAGCCTCATTTTGTCACCTCTTTAAAAAATGTTGTAACTTATTCTGCAATTACTATATTTAACTGTGGGTTTTAAATGGAAGCATTCCTATAAATGTGAAATATAAATTTGATAGTATCTAAGGTAATTTAAAATTTCTTTACCACAAATAAAAAATCAAGCCTACAGATTAGAGCTACATATTAACTACTTATACGTTTTTGGTTTGTAAAATTGTATACTATGCTAGTATTATGTTCTTTTACAATACTGAGCATAGTCTTCTCCAGAAAACTGAACATCAGAGGAATTAGTTCATTCTCTTACCTGCTTCTGTATAAGGGGTCCGTAATTAACAGATGATCATATTTATTCTCTATTGTTTTCCCACAGTACTTGACCATCTTTTTTTTCTTGTGATGAGAGACTTTTAAAATCTTCTCTCTCAGTAATTTTCAAATATGCAGTACAATATTATTGATTATAGTCACCATGCTTTATATTAAATCCTCATAACTTATTTATTAACATGCCTCTAAGAGTAATACAATTTAGGATGCTAAGACATTATAAAATTGAGGGAAGTTTCTTAGCAATGATGAAAGCAGTGAATATGTATATAATTTCATATCATTTTCTAAACTTTTTATTTCACTTAATGTCTAAATCAACCTTGTGAAGTAAGGATTATGAAATTTAATATTTACTATTTGTATTTGCTCAATGATTTCTAATTGCTTTCTCAGAAGATATTGTAGGACTTTTACTTGTGCCTATGATGAAGTCACTCTTAGAAGAACAACATTGTTATCAAAGACATCAAGAAAAGCTGCTGAATAAAAGATATTTGGAGAACAGCTAAAACAGCTGAAGGAACTAATACTTAAGCAATCAGCATTACAAAAGAGGTGGAATAGACAGTGCAGATGAGGTCAGTTAACTTCCAGGGGAAAGGCACTAGTGAACACACCATGTGCTGGGCTCTCAAGTGAAAAAAATGTGAAACTATGCTCTGGAAGTTAACGGGTGCAGGGGGGCTGAGAGGAGCTACTCCACGTCCAGGTCAGGAGGGGTGGCCATGAGGAGATACACCTCATCCAAGGTAAGGAGCAGCGGCTGCAAGAGATACCCCACGTCCAACGTAAGAGAAACCCAAGTAAGATGGTAGGTGTTGTGAGAGGGCATCAGAGGACAGACACACTGAAACTAGAATCATAGAAAACTAGTCAATCTGATCACATGGATCACAGCCTTGTCTAACTCAATGAAACTAAGCCATGCCCTGAGGGGCCATCCAAGATGGGCAGGTCATGGTGGAGAGGTCTGACAGAATGTGGTCCACTGGAGAAGGGAATGGCAAACCACTTCAGTATTCTTGCCGTGAGAACCCCATGAAGAGTGTGAAAAGGCAAAATGATAGGATACTGAAAGAGGAACTCCTCAGGTCGGTAAGTGCCCAATACGGTACTGGAGATCAGTGGAGAAATAACTTCAGAAAGAATCAAGAGATGGAGCCAAAGCAAAAACAACACTCTGTTGTGGATGTGACTGTTGATAGAAGCAAGGTCTGATGCTGTAAAAAGCAATATTGCATCAGTTCAGTTCAGTCGCTCAGTCATGTCCGAATCATTGCGACCCCATGAATCGCAGCATGCCAGGCCTCCCTGTCCATCACTATCTCCTGGAGTTCACTCAGACTCACATCCATCGAGTCCGTAATGTCATCCAGCCATCTCATCCTCGGTTGTCCCCTTCTCCTCCTGCCCTCAATCCCTCCCAGCATCAGATCTCTTTCAATGAGTCAATGCTACTCATGAGGTGGCCAAAATACTGGAGTTTCAGCTTTAGCATCATTCCTTCCAAAGAAATCCCAGGGCTGATCTTCTTCAGAATGGACTGGTTCGATCTCCTTGCAGTCCAAGGGAACTCAAGAGTCTTCTCCAACACCACAGTTCAAAAGCATCAATTCTTCGGTGCTCAGCCTTCTTCACTGTCCAACTCTCACATCCAAACATGACCACTGGAAAAACCGTAGCCTTGACTAGACGGACCATAGTCGGCAAAGTAATGTCTCTGCTTTTGAATATATTATCTAGGTTGGTCATAACTTTTCTTCCAAGGAGTAAACGTCTTTTAATTTCATGGCTACAGTCACCGTCTGCAGTGATTTTGGAGCCCCAAAAAATGAAGTCTGACACTGTTTCCACTGTTTCCCCATCTATTTCCCATGAAGTGACGGGACCAGATGCCACGATCTTCGTTTTCTGAATGTTGAGCTTTAAGACAACTATTTCACTCTCCTCCTTCACTTTCATCAAGAGGATTTTTCACTCTTCTTCGCTTTCTGCCATAAGGGTGGTGTCATCTGCATATCTGAGGTTATTGAGATTTTTCCTGGTAATCTTGATTCCAGCTTGTGTTTCTTCCAGTCCAGCGTTTCTCATGATGTACTCTGCATAGAAGTTAAATAAGCAGGGTGACAATATATAGCCTTGATATACTCCTTTTCCTATTTGGAACCAATCTGTTGTTCCATGTCCAGTTCTAACTGTTGCTTCCTGGCCTGCATACAGATTTCTCAAGAGGCAGGTTAGGTGGTCTGGTATTCCCATCTCTTTCAGAATTTTCCACAGTTTATTGTGATCCACACAGTCAAAGGCTTTGGCATAGTCAATAAAGCAGAAATAGATGTTTTTCTGGAACTCTCTTGCTTTTTCCATGATCCAGCGGATGTTGGCAATTTGATCTCTGGTTCCTATGCCTTTTGTAAAACAAGCTTGAACATCAGGGAGTTCACAGATCACGGTATTGCTGAAGCCTGGCTTGGAGAATTTTGAGCATGACTTTACTAGCATGTGAGATGAGTGCAATTGTGTGGTAGTTTGAGCATTCTTTGGCATTGCCTTTCTTTGGAATTGGAATGAAAACGGACCTTTTCCTGTCCTGTGGCCACTGCTGAGTTTTCCAAATTTGCTGTCATATTGAGTGCAGCACTGTCACATCATCATCTTTCAGCACTGGAAACAGCTCAACTGGAATTCCATCACCTCCACTAGCTTTCTTCATAGTGATGTTTTCTAAGGCCCACTTGACTTCACATTCCAAGATGTCTGGCTCTAGATTAGTGATCACCTCGTCATGATTATCTGGGTCATGAAGATCTTTTTTGTACAGTTCTTCCATGTATTCTTGCCACTTCTTTCTTAATATCTTCTGCTTCTGTTAGGTCCATACCATTTCTGTCCTTTATTGAGCCCGTCTTTGCATGAAATGTTCCCTAGGTAACTCTAATTTTCTTGAAGAGATCTCTAGTCTTTCCCATTCTGTTGTTTTCCTCTGTTTCTTCGCATTGATCACTGAGGAAGGCTTTCTTATCTCTTCTTGCTATTCTTTGGTAATCTGCACTCAGATGCCTATATTTTTCCTTTCCTCCTTTCCTTTTCACCTCTCTTCTTTTCACAGCTATTTGTAAGGCCTCCCCAGACAGCCATTTGGTTTTTTGCATTTCTTTTCCATGAGGTAGGAACCTGGAATATTAGGTCCATGAATCAAGGCAAATTGGAAGTGTTCAAACAGGAGATGGCAAGAGTGAACATCAACATTCTAGGAATCAGCGAACTAAAATGGAATGGAATGGGTGAATTTAACTCAGATCACCATGATATCTACTACTTGGGCAGGAATCCCGTAGAAGAAATGGAGTAGCCATCATGGTCAACAAAAGAGTCTGAAACAAAAGTACTTGGATGCAATCTCAAAAATGACAGAACGATCTCTGTTCGTTTCAAGGCAAACCATTCAATATCACAGTAATCCAAGTCTATGCTCCTACCAGTAATGCTGAAGAACCTGAGGTTGAATGGTTCCATGAAGACCTACAAGACCTTTTAGAACTAACACCCAAAAAAGATGTCCTTTTCATTATAGGGGACTGGAATGCAAAAGTAGGAAGTCAAGAAACACCTAGGTTAACAGGCAAATTTGGCCTTGGAATATGGAATGAACCAGGGCAACGGCTAATAGAGTTTTGCCAAGAGAACACACTGGTCATAGAAAACACCCTCTTCCAACAACACAAGAGGAGACTCTACACATGGACATCACCAGATGGTCAACACTGAAATACAGTCAGCAAAAACAAGATTGGGAGCTGACTGTGGCTCAGATCATGAACTCCTTATTGCCCAATTGAAACTTAAATTGAAGAAAGTAGGGAAAACCACTAGACCATTCAGGTATGGCATGATTCAAATCCCTTATGATTATACAGTGGAAGTGAGAAATAGATTTAAGGGACTAGATCTGATAGATAGAGTGCCTGATGTACTATGGGCGGAGGTTTATGACATTGTACAGGAGACAGGGATGAAGACCATCCCCATGGAAAAGAAATGCAAAAAAGCAAAGTGGCTGTCTGGGGAGGCCTTACAAATAGCTGTAAAAAGAAGAGAAGTGAAAAGCAAAGGAGAAAAGGAAAGATATAAGCATATAAATGCAGAGTTCCAAAGAATAGCAAGGAGAGATTTAATATAAAAAAGCCTTCCTCAGTGATCAATGCAAAGAAATAGAGGAAAACAACAGAATGGGAAAAACTAGAGATCTCTACAAGAAAATCAGAGATACCAAGGAAACATTTCATGCACAGATGGGCTCAATAAAGGAGAAAAATGGTATGGACCTAACAGAAGCAGAAGATATTAAGAAGAGGTAGCAAGAATACACAGAACTGTACAAAAATGATCTTCACGACCCAGATAATAATGATGGTGTTATCACTCACCTAGAGCCAGACATCCTGGAATGTGAAGTCAAGTGGGCCTTAGGAAGCATCACTATGAAGAAAGCTAGTGGAGGTGATGGAATTCCAGTTGAGCTGTTTCAAATGCTGAAAGATGATGCGGTGAAAGTGCTGCATGCAATATGCCAGCAAATTTGGAAAACTCAGCAGTGGCCACAGGACAGGAAACAGTCAGTTTTCATTCCAATCCCAAAGAAAGGCAATGCCAAAGAATGCACAAAATACTCAACAATTGCACTCATCTCACACGCTAGTAAAGTCATGCTCAAAATTCTCCAAGCCAGGCTTCAGCAATACGTGAACTGTGAACTTCCAGATGTTCAAGCTGGTTTTAGAAAAGGCAGAGGAACCAGAGATCAAATTGCCAACATCCACTGGATCATCAAAAAAGCAAGAGAGTTCCAGAAAAATATCTATTTCTGCCTTATTGACTATGTCAAAGCTTTTGACTGTGTGGATCACGATAAACTGTGGAAAATTCTGAAAGAGATGGGAATACCAGACTACCTGACCTGACTCTTGAGAAACCTATATGCAGGTCAGGAAGCAACACTTCAAATTGGGCATAGAACAACATATTGCTTCTAAATAGGAAAGGAGTACATCAAGGCTGTATATTGTCATCCTGCTTATTTAACTTATATGCAGAGCACATCATGAGAAACACTGGGCTAGAAGAAGCACAAGCTGGAATCAAGATTACAGTTAGCCGGGAGAAATCTCAATAACCTCAGATATGCAGATGACACCACCTTTATGGCAGAAAGTGAAAAGGAGCTAAAAAGCCTCTTAATGAAAGTGAAAGAGAAGAATGAAAATGTTGGCTCAAAGCTCAACATTCAGAAAATGACGATCATGGCTTCCGGTCCCATCACTTCCTGGGAAATAGATGGGGAAACAGTGGAAAGTGTGCCTGATTTTATTTTCTTGGACTCCAAAATCACTGCAGATGGTGACTGCAGCCATGAAATTTAGACGTTTACTGCTTGGAAGGAAAGTTATGACCAACCTAAGTAGCATATTGAAAAACAGAGACATTACTTTGCCAACAAATATCTGTCTAGTCAAGGCTACGGTTTTTCCTGTGGCCACGTATGGGTGTGAGAGCTGGACTGTGAAGAAAGCTGAGTGCTGAAGAATTATGCTCTTGAACTATGGTGTTGGAGAAGATTCTTGAGAGTCCCTTGGACTACAAGGAGATCCAACCAGTCCATTCTAAAGGAGATCAGTCCTGGGTGTTCATTGGAAGGAATGATGCTGAAGCTGAAACTCCAGTACTTTGGGCACCTCATGCGAGGAGTTGACTCATTGGAAAAGACTCTGATGCTTGGAGGCATTGGGGGCAGCAGGAGAAGGGGATGACAGAGGATGAGATGGCTGGATGGCATCACCAACTTGATGGACGTGAGTTTAAGTGAACTCTGGGAGTTGGTGATGGACAAGGAGGCCTGGCATGCTGCAATTCATGGGTTGCAAAGAGTCAGACACAACTGAGTGACTGAACTGAATTGAACTGATGCTCTGGAACCAAAGGTAAATCTAGCTCCTTTTCAAGACTACCCCTGACTTGAATAAAGTGATGAGTCCAACTCAGTCCGACTGGAATAATAAAGGATAAACATTAATTGGAGGAAGATTGCTTCATCTTTCATACAAAATGCTCTACATTGAGTAAATATATAATCAGTTCATGAGATCATGTCATAAGAAAGCTAAGAAATAGCCAAACTAGGTATTACCGTTAGCAGGCAAGAGCTCTCAAGTGACTATAAGTAATATATTAAAAATAAGGATTAAGAATGAAATATGAAGGCATTCTTCAGAGATTTAGTATATAATGTAAAAGATTAAGTGCAATTTAAGAACTGAAAATAATAATTGATAATCAACAAATGGGTTTAAACAGCCCAAGTGGAAGCCGAAGTAGCATGTAGGGCAAAGGATGATAGCTAACATAACAATAAATGGAATCATAAAGGAGAGAAGAAAGTAGGAAGGAGGTAATATTTGAAATGATACTGACTAAAAATTTTAGTTTTAACAAACATTAACCCACAGATTCTGAAAGCTGTGAGAACCCTAATAATTATAAAAAGAACATCTCAGCATATACTAGTTTAAACTGCTAGAAACCAAAGACAAAAATCTCAAAAGAAGTCGCAGACTATGTAACATTTTCAAATGAACAAAATGATTGACAACTAATATTCAAGCAAACTTGATGAGAACTAGGAGACGGTGGAAGGATGTGTTTAAAGCACTAGCTGAAAACAGCAGCCAAGCTAGACTTCTATTCTATTTGGCGGGGAGAGGGGGGCAGAATTCTTCAAACTGAAGCTAAAATGAAGAGGTTTATAAACCACAAAAACTAAGGGTTAGTCATCAGGAAACATGATAAAATAACTTGTTGTTTTAAAATATTGAAAAATAGATTTTTTTAAAAAAATTAATGAAAATACCATCATTAGGTTACAGTGATCCAACAGTGTACTGTAACCTACCAAAATTTTATGTCAAAAAAGTCAGTTTTTAGTTATTCATCAGGAATTAAGACTATTACAAGCATATGTGTGTAAAGAGCTGTGCATCTCTTTTTGTATATGATTTTTAACATATTTGAAAGATATCATCTATTCATCACAAAAATTCTGTGCTCAGTCTCTTACCTTTTATATTTCCAAAGTGAAACATTTGCCTCCCTTTTCTACTAAAATTCATACTTAGTTTTCAATGGCAAGCCTTAATGATTATATTTTTTGCTAAGTTGAGTAATCTTTTTTTATTTTAAATATATTTTCAATTGCTGCTTCATTTCTGATAACTACCAAATTATCTGAACTACAGATGCATTTCTAATTGCTTTTTGAAAATTTCTATTGAGAGCCTGGAACATTAGACATTCTGAGAATGAACAACAGATATTTATATTTAATATACTCCAAATCAAATGCAATTTTCAGCCAAAGTTACTCAAAATATCTTGGTCATGAGAGTCAATCCACCCAATTATGGTAGCAAGAAATTTTAGTAATAGTTCATTATTCTCTTTTTTCTCATTTATTAAGCACAGGATATTGTCAATTTTACTATTGAAGTATTTCTTAAAATACTTTACTTCTCTTTTTCTATTGAACCTCCTTTATAAATCTCATGCATTTGCAGAATTTATTTACAGTATTTTTAAGTTGTTTATAATATCTGTCCTTTGCCATTGCCAATTTGATTTCACCTTCCTTGAGAATAGTGACTATGCTTTGTCTTTTTATTTACCCCTTGCTCATAGTAAATATTTCAATGACTAAATAGAGTCCCTGAGCAAAAAAACTAAATTATACTGATTAAATATGCAGTGTGGCCTATATTATGAATAAGAAAAAAGCAAATATTCTATTTTGAGGTGAAGATATTCAGATTCTCAAATATAGTCCCTGTAGACATTACTGTTCTGTCTTCAGTTGTTGTTATATCTTAAAATATCTTTCACCACTAAAACATAAAATTTTTAAACACTGCAATAAATTTTTGACAGGAAATTAACTTAGTTTTGTAAATTATATTTTTTCAAAAATGGTTAATGATATTATATCCTTAAAGCTATTTTATATAAATAAATTGTTAGACCAACTTTCTGTGTCATGATCCATTTACTTTCAACAAAGTTTTATTAAAGAGTAACACATCTTAGACATGGTATGCATTAAATTACTGTCACTTTTATTTTTTATTTTTGGAAGTACAATTAAATTTTAATAAGTGGCTCAGAGGTTAAAGCATCTGCCTCCAATGCGGGAGACTTGGGTTCGATCCCTGGGTTGGGAAGATCCCCTGGAGAAGGAAATGGCAACCCACTCCAGTATTCTTGCCTGGAGAATCCCATGGACAGAGGAGCTTGGTGGGCTGCAGTCCACGGGGTCATAAAGAGTCGGACATGACTGAGTGACTTTACTTACTTACTTTATTATACTTAATTTGTCTCCAGTTCACATCCATATCCACATCCTGGTCAAAATATTTTTATAAACATCTTCAGCATTTGCATATTTGAAAATTCCTGCTCTTACTAAGCTTAAATATGTTATATGTAGGGATATAGATCAAAATAGTGGAATAGGAGGACATGGACCTCACCTGAAACCATGAACAGATAAAAAAATACATCTACATATGGAACAGTTCTCACTGAAAACTATCCAGAAACTTGCATAAAGACAACTATACAACTCAGGCTGTAAGAACGACCTATACAGAATTGAGTAGGAAGAAAAGAAACAGTCAAGACCTGTGTTCCTGGGAGGGACTCAAGGGAAAGGAGATAACATAGATGGAGATATGTCCTGGGCAGTGGGTGACTCCAGTCACATATCCAGTCCCAGGGTCCAATAGAGGAAATATGAACCCGCTTTGCTGTTTAGAGGGCTGTGGGCCTAACAGAAGGACTGTGGGGAGTCTGGACTCTGCACGTGAGGAGTGTGCACATGCTGCTTGAAGTACTGCCTGGTTTCCTGCAACCACCCTGGGACATGCCCCCAACCTAAGCCCAGTGAAAGCTCCAGCCCTGCTTACATCACATGGAAGCTCCCCACTGATGCAAAGACTGCTGCAACCAAGGAAGTAACTTCACCATGAGATGCAGGGGTGACTCAGACTCAAAGCAGCATCTGAGGGAACAGGGGCAGACATTACTGGCCATTACACAGTTAGCATGTTAGAAGTGGTCCTGATCCCTCATGGCAGTGGGCCCACCACAGCCCACACCCCTCCACATTTACAAAGAGCCCACAGGGGCCCCACTTGCCCAGTGGCAAAGCTGTACACTAGGGCAAAGGTGGCAGAGGCTGCAGAGAATGATTGACTGTGAAGGACAGAGAAGATCCAGACCTGAATCTGTACTGAAGCAAGATGTGGGCAGCCATTACTGGCAATTGCACAGCCAGTGTCTCAAAAGCAGACTGGAACCTCTGTTGGTGGGCAAAATGCTGCAGCTTGCACCCTGTTACAAGCCAAGAGCCTCCACAGGCCCTTCATGCTCCAGTATGGCTCCCTTCTGGGACAAGAGTGCCAGTGCTGGGAAAGAGGAGAACACACACTTAAAGGGAACAGAGACAGACTGGACCCTGCCCTCAAAACCCTTAGGATCTGATTCCACCCCTGGTAGGGCACAAATGGCTACTGAGCAGAAGGGAAGCACTGCCCTCACACCTAGCTGAGACTGTAGTCTTTCCATCTTCAGCCCCACCATCTACCAAGGTGACAGCTGCTTTGAGGAAAGATGTAACTTGTGTTCACACTGAAAGCAGCTCTTTCACCCTAGGCACTGGACACACGCAAATTGTATGGGGATGCCCCCACGTAAGGACAACTGTGCAAGGTTGCAACAGGTAACTATCTCAATGGAGTTCACAGAGAGAAAATTAAGCAGAAAGAAAATAGAGAAACTGATCCCAACTGGAAGAGTAAGAGAAAGTCCCTGAAAAATAAGGAAACAAAAATAAACAATTTGCTAGATAAAGAATTCAAGAATGCTAAATGAATTAGGGAAAAGACTAGATAAGCACAGTGAGAATTTTAACAGGAGTTAGGAATTCTAAAAAAGCACCTAAAAAGTAAGAATCGAAGAACTCAATGACTGAAACAGGGAAACAAACAATAGAATGAACAACAAATAAGTGATGCAAGAAATGTGTAAGTGATCTGAAATATAGAATAATGGAAACCAATCACAACAGCAAAAAGAAAATCAAATGAAAAAAGGATAACAGTTGAGATCTCTGGGATAACATCAAGTGTACCAACATTCACATTATAGGGACCCAGAAAGAGAAGAAAAGAAAAAGAAGTTGAAAGTGCATTTGATGAAGTTATGGCTAAAAACTTCCCAAACCTCAAGATCTAGTTGTTCATACAACTTAACGCCAACAACTAAACTAACCAGATTAAAAAATGGCTGGAAGCGCCAAACAGATATTTATCCAAAGAAGACATACAGATAACTAATGGCACATGCATAGATGCCCAACATTGCTAATCATTCAGTTCAGGTCAGCTCAGTCGCTCAGTCGTGTCCGACTCTGCGACCCCATGAATCGCAGCATGCCAGGCCTCCCTGTCCATCACCAACTCCTGGAGTTTACCCAAACTCATGTCCAGCGAGTCAGTCATGCCATCCAGCCATCTCATCCTCGGTCGTCCCCTTCTCCTCCCGCCCCCAATGCCTCCCAGCACCAGACTCTCTTTCAATGAGTCAACTCTTCGCATGAGGTGGCCAAAGTACTGGAGTTGCAGCTTTAGCATCATTCCTTCCAAAGAAATCCCAGGGCTGATCTCCTTCAGAATGGACTGGTTGGATCTCCTTGCAGTGCAAGGGACTCTCAAGAGTCTTCTCCAACACCACAGTTCAAAAGCATCAATTCTTCAGTGCTCAGCCTTCTTCACAGTCCAACTCTCACATCCATGCATGACCACAGAAAAAACCACAGCCTTGACTAGACGGACCTTAGTCGACAAAGTAATGTTTCTGCTTTTCAATATGCTATCTAGGCTGGTCATAACTTTTCTTCCAAGGAGTAAGCATCTTTTAATATCATGGCTACAGTCACCATCCACAGTGATTTTGGAGCCCCCCAAAATAAAGTCTGACACTGTTTCCACTGTTTCCCCATCTATTTCCCATGAAGTGATGGGACCGAATGCCATGATATTCGTTTTCTGAATGTTGAGCTTTAAGCCAACTTTTTGCACTCTCCTCTTTCAGTTTCATCAAGAGGCTTTTTAGTTCCTCTTCACTTTCTGCCATAAGGGTGGTGTCATCTGCATATCTGAGGTTATTGAGATTTCTCCCGGCAATCTTGATTCCAACTTGTGTTTCTTCCAGCCCAGCATTTCTCATGATGTACTCTGCATATAAGTTAAATAAGCAAGATGACAATATACAGCCTTGATGTATTCCTTTTCCTATTTGGAACCAGTCTGTTGTTCCATGTTCAGCTCTAACTCTTGCTTCCTGAGCTGCATACAGATTTCTCAAGAGGCAGGTCAGGTGGTCTGGTATTCCCATCTCTTTCAGAGGAATTCAAATCAAAATCATAGTGAGATATCACCTCACACCTAAATGACTGTCATCAAAAGGTCTACAAATAACAAATGTTGGTGAGGATGTGGAGAAAAGGGAACCCTTGTAAACTGTTGGGAGGAATGTAAATTGGCACATTCACTGTGGAAAACAGTGTAGAATTTCCTCAGTAAACTGAAAATTTAATTTCCATATATTCCAGCATTTTCATTCTTCAGTATATTTTTGAAAAAGACCAAAACACTAATTTGAAGAGATACATGCAACCCAATGTTCATAGCTGAACTGTATGTTATAGCCAATATGTGGAAGCAACCAGAATGCCCATCAACAAGTGAGTGGATAACACACACAAAGTAATATTACTCAACCATGAAAAGAATGAAATTCCACCTTTTCCAACCATGTGGATGGACCTAGAGAGTATTATACTTAGTGAAATATGTCACGCAGAGAAAGGCACATAATTTATGTCATCATTTATATATGAAATCTAAAAAAATAAAATAGGCAATTTTATGTAACAAAACAAATATACACTCACAAACATAGAAAACTAACAGGTGTCAATAGGGAGAAAATGGTGGAAGGGACAAGATATGGGACTAAGAGATACCAAGTACTGTGTATAAAATAGAAAAGGGACAAGGATCATTGTACAGCACAGTGAAATACAGATATTTTGTAATAATTTTAAATGGACTATAATGTATAAAATACTGAATTATTGTGCTGTATGCCTCAAACATGTAATACTATAATATTGTAAATCAACTGTACTTCAATTAAAAAAAAAAAAAAAGATTAGGGAACTCCTTGTGCAAAGGAGACTTTGGCAAGGCCAGTGCAGTCACAGTCAGTTCTCTTCAGCTGCTCTGATTTGAGACCTTGATAGCTGATTCAAGAATGATTCAAACTACTGAAACTCATATGTCATGAATATAATTTATTTATTTTAAATAAGGTATGTAGCTCACTGCTACCACAACATGGTTAAATACAAATGAGATGTGAGATCAAACACAAGGTATATTTCTCTTTTTTATTTTCAATTTTATAAATAAACCTGGATTCCTCAAAGAAAGGCAAACATTCTAACTACTTGCTCACTTTCAACTGTAGTTTCTAAAAGAACACTATGAGTTTGTGTATAATATGTAGTGGATAATTCAGTTAGCCTCCATAGAAAAAGTGACAGCACACAGTCAACTCTATTGATGGGTATACTCTGTAGGAAATCACAGAGGAGATTTAAACTTTGAAGCTTGTTTTAAAAACCTACTGTGTTTACAGCTTGGATAACAGCTCTGTCATTTTATTAATGATGAGTGACCATTTGTCATCACACATAAAAAAATGTGACATGTTAGTGGTAAGCAAACATGAGACAAAGCAAATGTAAATACTTGTAATTTTAAGAGATAATTAAAGCTCTTGAGATAGCAATTATAAAAAGCCAGCATGACAGGGTGAATGTATGTTGACAGAAAATATTCATATTAATAGATACATAAAATCTTATCTTACCATATATTTCTATCACTTTTTGAAGGTCACATGTATTTATGAACTGTGCATAAATGTTAAGACTTCTCCCATCTTATTCCAAGCAACACATTGTTAATACTTTTACATAATAGAAGCTATTTGCAATTTGAATGCATTTTATGTAGGATTTAAAAAAAAAAAAAAAAAAAACTTATGGTATGTTGTTTTCTCTTTGACCTCAACAAGACATCGCAAAAGTGTTAATAACTAAAATATATAGAAGAAAGTTAGCTAAAATCACTTGAAAGCTTCCCTAATTTTTGCCTGTGAAATTTCCTCTTGCAAATAATGACCTTCAAAATTTTATAAAGTTTTAGGAAAGCTCTATTTCAGGAAATCAAAGGAAAGAAAAGCACTGTCAGAAATATCTAAATAACTGGAATAAGCCACTTAACAGGACTGGTAACAAAGATGACACAGGATGATATGTGAGACCTCAGCTAACCCTAGAGAAAATACGTAAATCTATTTTAACATCGACTTACATTTTGGGATTTCTTTATAGGAGTTCTTACCCATAGATACTTCCTTTCTACCCTAATCTGACATGTTGCTTTCTATGTCTTGATGTTTAAGTTTTAATTCAAAATCAAAGTCACAACCTTACAAACACATAGAATAAAAGTAAAGTAGTGAAATGACAAGAATTGAGATTAAAAATTCTAGTAAAAACGCTGACCACTTGGGCAGTTTGCTTGGCCAATGTTTTCAGCAGGAGGTGAGCAACAGATATGGTCAAGAGGGTTGCATACTCACATTGTAGGACAACCAACTTTTCTTATTTGTTTTCCCTTAATGATTTATCTTTTATGTTGCAAGGAATAAAAGGGTACATTCTACAGTAGTATCCTAACTTAATCCTTGATAACAAATAATGCCAAATAATTTTTATTTCATTGATTTTTCAAGATGATATCAGGTGCTGTTGCTTTAAAATAAAACATAATTACATATAGATAGAAGGATAGGTAGAGAGATGATGATAGATAACCTGCTCATTTGTACATTTCTCTATTCATCTAGCTATTTTATTTTGTTTTGCTCTTTCTGAAACACACACACACACACACACACACATATTCCCCACATGTATACCTGGAAAGGAATAAATATTGACGACCAGAAATCCATTGCAATTGCACAGTGTGTGGAACTTCTTAAACATATATATCCTTACTCAGGCATCACCCCATAAACAATTCATCACCATATCTGGGATAGGTCTTGGTTATCTGAATATCTAAGATTCTTTTTATTCTAACTTCCATTTTATTAAGGATGACACTGTACATGTTTTGACTATACACTACAATATCACTATTTGCAGGGAAGTAAGTGCCAGCATCCACTGGATCATGGAAAAACCAAAAGAGTTCCAGAAAAGCATCTATTTCTGCTTTATTTACTATGCCAAAGACTTTGACTGTGTGAATCACAATAAACTGTGGAAAATTCTCAAAGAGATGGGAATACCAGACCACCTGACCTGCCTCTTGAGAACCCTATATGCAGGTCAGGAAGGAACAGTTCAAACCGGACATAGAACAACAGACTGGTTCTAAATAGGAAAAGGAGTACATTAAGGCTGTATATTGTCACCCTGCTTATTTAACTTCTATGCAGAGTACATAATGAGAAACAGTGGGCTGGAAGAAACACAAGCTGGAATCAAGATTGCTGGGAGAAATATCAATAACCTCAGATATGTAAATGACACCACCCTTATGGCAGAAAGTGAAGAGGAACTAAAAAGCCTCTTGATGAAACTGAAAGAGGAGAGTGCAACAAGTTGGCTTACAGCTCAACATCCAGAAAACCAAGATCATGGCATCTAGTCCCATCACTTCCTGAGAAATAAATGGGGAAACAGTGGAAACAGTGTCAGACTTTATTTTTGGGGGCTCCAAAATCACTGCAGGTGGTGATTGCAGCCATGAAATTAAAAGACACTTACTCTTTGGAAGGAAAGTTATGACCAACCTAAATAGCATATTGAAAAGCAGAGACATTACTTTGCCAACAAAGGTCCATCTAGTCAAGGCTATGGTTTTTCCAGTGGTCAAGTATGGATGTGAGAGTTGGACTGTGAAGACAGCTGAGCGCCGAAGAATTGATGCTTTTGAACTGTGGTGTTGGAGCAGACTCTTGAGGGTCCCTTGGACTGCAAGATCCAACCAGTCCATTCTAAAGGAGATCACTCCTTGGTGTTCATTGGAAGGACTGATGCTAAAGCTGAAACTCCAATACTTTGGCCACCTCATGCAAGGAGTTGACTCATTGGAAAGGACTGCTGGGAGGGATTGAGAGGCAGGAGGAGAAGGGAACCACAGAGGATGAGATAGCTGGATGGCATCACCAACTCGATAGACATGTGTATGAGTAAACTCCGGGAGTTGGTGATGGACAGGGAGGCCTGGTGTGCTGCGATTCATGGGGTCGCAAAAAGTCTGACACGGCTGAGCAACTGAACTGAATTGAATACTTTACAAAAGGGTGACTATAAGAATTCCTTTCAAGTTCATATCTTCAAGTGATTTCTTTTTTATTCAACTGGGCAAAAAATCTTGATTTACAGAGAATTAAAAAAACATATGCTGTGGAAAAAGTTACACTTTAGTTTTTGTGTGATAGTGTATCCAATTTTGACTCTACCACTGACTGCATTCTAATTGAATTTTAATTTGTCAGATCATGTCACTTCTCTGCTCAAAACTTCTAAATGGCTTCATATTCTCTGACTCCCTTTTTGACAAGCCACACTCCCTATGCTCATTATAGGGGGTGCTCTCTCACTCCTATTTGTGAAACATGCCAAATATGTTCCTGCCTTAGGTTCTTTGCTCTAGTTTTGTGTATCTATTATCCTATTTAATATTTTATCCTGCCCTCCCACTTCTAGATCCTCCCAAAAGCTGATAGTCCACCAACTTCGTATATTCTGTATAATTTACTTATTTAATAACAATGTCCATTATCTATGTCTCCATATTAAAATTCAGTTCAGTTCAGTCGTTCAGTCGTGTCTGACTCTTTGCAACCACATGAATCGCAGCACGCCAGGCCTCCCTGTCCATCACCATCTCCCGGAGTTCACTCAGATTCACGTTCATCGAGTCAGTGATACCTTCCAGCCATCTCATCCTCGGTCGTCCCCTTCTCCTCCCGCCCCCAATGCCTCCCAGCATGAGTCTTTTCCAATGAGTCAACTCTTCACATGAGGTGGCCAAAGTACTGGAGCTTCAGCCTTAGCATCATTCCCTCCAAAGAAATCCCAGGGCTGATCTCCTTCAGAATGGACTGGTTGGATCTCCTCGCAGTCCAAGGGACTCTCAAGAGGCTTCTCCAACACCACAGTTCAAAAGCATCAATTCTTTGGTGCTCAGCCTTCTTTACAGTCCAACTCTTACATCCATACATGACCACTGGAAAAACCATAGCCTTGACTAGATGGACCTTAGTTGGCAAAGTATTGTCTCTGCTTTTGAATATACTGTCTAGGTTGGTCATAACTTTTCTTCCAAGGAGTAAGCATCTTTTAATTTCATGGCTTCAGTTACCATCCGCAGTGATTTTGGAGCCCCCCAAAATAAAGTCTGACACTGTTTCCACTGTTTCCCCATTTATTTCCCAGGAAGTGATGGGACCGGATGCCATGATCTTCGTTTTCTGAGTGTTAAGCTTTAACCAACTTTTTCACTCTCCTCTTTCACTTTCATCAAGAGGCTTTTTAGTTCCTCTTCACTTTCTGCCATAAGGGTGGTGTCATCTGCATATCTGAGGTTATTGATATTTCTCCCGGCAATCTTGATTCCAGCTTGTGTTTCGTCCAGTCCAGCGTTTCTCATGATGTACTCTGCATATAAGTTAAATAAGCAGGGTGACAATATATAGCCTTGACGTACCCCTTTTCCTATTTGGAACCAGTCTGTTGTTCCATGTCCAGTTCTAACTGTTGCTTCCTGACCTGCATACAGATTTCTCAAGAGGCAGGTTAGGTGGTCTGGTATTCCCATCTCTTTCAGAATTTTCCACAGTTTATTGTGATCCACACAGTCAAAGGCTTTGGCATAGTCAATACTAATATTAAGTCCAACTAAATTATAAGTATTTTTGGTTAGTGTTGTTCATGTGTATGTCAAAGGCCTAGAGTAATTCAAGGCACTCAGAATAAGTTACACTAACTTTTCAATGAATTTAGAATAAATGAATATGATTTCTTTTAATATTTTAAAGTGAAAGGACCTTTCACAATTGTACAGAGGTTTGCAACAATTGCTTTCTATGGTATACTTTTCCTCATTAGGTCCTAAGAGCCCTACTCCATCACATTGTAGTATTATTACATTACATTACATTACATTGTATTAATACAATACACCCCACCTTCAGAGATTATCATGAAGTTGACTGTACCAGTATTATGTAATACTGGTACAAATTTGGAATGACTTGTCTCCATGATATCTTTCCTAAAACTATCCATAATCAACTGATATATATCTGTTTGTTTAAGTCAGATACTTGAAAAATTCTAATAGTTAAGAATCAACTTCAGAATAAGAAGAACTTGATCAAGAACACATACAGAAGTAATCACATTTCTGTTCTTAGAAATCTCTCAATGTAAATAATGTCAGAGTAAGAAAATTGCAAGAACATGATTTTACGTGAACTCTGTTTTCGCAGTCACCAGATGATGACTCAAATTCAAATAATACGGAACCTCTAATTTGTTTATAAAATTTGACAGATAAAGAAAGAAATACAGTCATGGGATAGAAAACAGTATATAATTATTGCTTTATTGCCATGTGCCTCAGAATGATTAATGAAGTTACGGAGGAAAGCCGAAAGAGTATCATACCTGGATTCCTCAGCTACCTGCTTTATTTGTATATCTTTTTAACACCAGGATCTGGCATCTATGTGGAAAAGAGAGGACAGGGCATGCTTTCCAGGAAATAATTCAAGAATGAACTATACTCGGTGGTATAACCAAATGTGACATTTGAGGTAAGTCTGAGTGTCCTGCTGCTGCTGCTGCTAAGTCACTTCAGTCATGTCCGACTCTGTGCGATCCCATAGATGGAAGCCCACCAGGCTCCCCCATCCCTGGGATTCTCCAGGCAAGAACACTGGAGTGGGTTGCCATGTCCTTCTCCAATGCAGGAAAGTGAAAAGTGAAAGTGAAGTCGTTCAGTCGTGTCAGACTCTTAGTGACCCCATGGACTGCAGCCTACCAGGCTCCTCCATACATGGGATTTTCCAGGCAAGAGTACTGGAGTGCAGTGCCATTGCCTTCTCCTACTAAAACCCTAATGTGGAATTATCAGAAAAGAAAGATGAAAGTGGTATATGTTAAAAGGGGAGATACAAGAACCCAAAGTGGGAAAACTGGGCACTGTCTTTCAGACTCGTCTCTTTCAAAAGTGGTAACCTCTCAGTTGTTTTCACCTGTGGTCATTTGCAAAATCTAGTCTTCAGTTTTGTATGGACACCAAACCAAAAGAATAGAATTATTCCCCTGCTTTTAGCCTAAATGCAATTGTTTAAAGCTCAGTAAGAATGCCACACAACGTGTGTAATTAATGCAAATCAGGATATATACACTTTATAGAAAATGAAACATATGAAAAGACAAAGTACTTCCTTCCTCTGAAAAGCTAATCATCTTTGACCAGACGCTATATTAAGATAAACAAGAAATAATCACAGAAAAACTGTAAAGGAAAACTTATTACTAAAAATTATAAATTTACATTAAAACCATCATGTAAAAGAAAATATTCAATGCAGTGAATTATTATGCATGAAATCTTGGATTCTTGACAGTCTATTTTTGGCAAAAATTTAACTGCTTTTCTGTAATTTTTTCTAAGCCTACACAGGTGATACAAAGGACAAAACAACCTTAATGGGAAAGAAAAAGGAAATTTTTATAAAATGAGCACATGAAGTAAGGCCTTTAGAGGATACATGTTATAAGCATTGCAATGTGAAAAGTACTATATTGCTCTTTACAGGAGTGAAAAATCACTTACCGCCCACCATGTCATTTTGAATACAGAATCACACTTTGCCTTGTTCTTTTTGACTCAAAAATAATTATCTCCTGCGTTTGTTACAGTAATAATCATAATTTGCTCATATAGTATACTTTTCTCCTAAGAGTTTAAGCACATTAGAGCAAACTATTCCACTTGTCTTCATAAGAACTCTACACAGTTGAGGTATAGAGATAAATGGCCATAGAAGATGAATAAAGGAAAATGTTTTAACCTGGAAAGTTGGATTCTTACTCCTCTTGGTTGTCTAAGCCACAGAAATGTAGTCCTCATCATGAATATAGACTGTAAATTCTCCCAAGATTCTGAATATTTTTTCCTTGATCTCTGCAGTAAATAGTGAACATTTTTATTGCTTGAAACATTGGCCTGACTTAAATTGAGATATATTGTCAAATTTTCTCTCTAATGATATATTACAGAGAGAAAATACATTTTTCCAAAGGACTTCTGGCATGCCCAGTAGCAATATCCTCACTTAATAAATACAGTCTCACTTAATATGTGTACATTTCATATACAATAGGTTTCATATATTAATTGTAACCAAGAATGAAGAGATATACCACACTAATGATTTAAGGGGATTTTGCATTTAAAGAATTCCAAGGAATCCATACAGGCATGCTCATTCGTACCCTACTCTTCACTCCATGGACTGTAGCCCCCCAGTCTCCTCCATGGGATTTTCCTGGCAAGAATATTGGAGTGGGTTGCCATTTCCTCCTCCAGGGGATATTCGGACCCAGGGATTGAACCCTTGTCTCCTGTGGCTCCCGCATTGCAGGTGGATTCTTTACTGCTGAGCCACCAGGGAAGCCCAAGATCATTTATCTGCTAAGTCGCTTCAGTCATGTCTGACTCTGTGCGACCCCATAGATGGCAGCCCACCAGGCTCCCCCATCCCTGGGATTCTCCAGGCAAGAACACTGGAGTGGGTTGCCATTTCCTTCTCCAATGCATGAAAGTAAAAAGTGAAAGTGAAGTCACTCAGTCGTGTCCAACTCTGTGCAACCCCATAGACAGCAGCCCACCAGGCTCCTCCGTCCATGGGATTTTTCAGGCAAGAGTACTGGAGTGGGATCCCATTGCCTTCTCCGAAGATCACTTATAGGCAATGCCAAATCTTTTCTAGAACTAGCTAATAAAAATGATCAGTATTTGTCCTTCTAAAAGAAAATTTAAAAATTATTCTTGTTGACTCTAAAATGTGCTTCATTCATCCTGAAGCATGAATAATTAAACCAAATTTTCTAGAGTTTGAAATAGAGTTAATTTTAGTCACAGTTCTAAACTTTGGGGAATATGTTCAAATATGGGAAAATCCAAGATTGAATATGTGTGTGTGTGCCTGCTCAGTCGTGTCCGACTCTTTCTCATCCCGTGGACTGTAGCATGCCAGGCTCCTCTGCCCATGGAATTTTCCAAGCAAGGATATTGGAGTGGGTTGCCATTTCCTTCTCCAAGGGATCATCCCAACCCAGGGACTGAAAGCATGGCTCTTGCATATGCTACATTAGCATGTGGATTCTTTACCACTAGTGCCATCTGTTACTGCTAAATTCTCTTATTTTGTTTCATATTGTGAAAAATAGTAAATCTTATTTTCTTCCTATGAAATAGGAGTATTTTAGTCACCTAGTGAGTAATATGAAAGAATTTTGGAAATGGGTGTTTGAAATGTCATTTATAGCCAGTAAAGTTTCTTTTTTATTTTTTTTTAAACTGTTTTCTAGCCAGTGTATTATTTGGACTGTAACTTTTGTATCATCATCATTAAGATCCATACAAGTGATTTTAGAAATATCAGTAATATTCTCTCTACATGTGTATTTCTAATCCTAACTTCATAAAGACATAAATGTAAAAAGTAAGGTTAGTTCTCCACTGGCAAAATGCAATGTACTGTTTTGCAAAATGTACTGCACTGTTTGCATATTTGACACTGTTACAGCTCTCTTACAAAATGGCATTCATTACACCCATGCTGCCAACTCTTGTCAATTCCATTTGATGGTGAAAACAAACCCAAGGTTTATTGTGATGATATGAAATTGGGCATAACCATATTCCAAATTGCCAAGAAAAAAAAAAAAAAGAAAGAAAGAAAGAAAGCAGTTGGAGGTTATAGGACTCTATTCCTTCCCATTTTGTTTTGTTTTGTTTTTGGTAAAATCAACTAACTCTTTACTGACTGCATTTAGATTTGACTACCTTATTTGCCCTTGGTCCCATTCTTTTATTTTCTATCTGACTGTATTTTCTACTGAATTGTCGATATTGGCAACCTCTTTCCGATTCCATATGGTAATAGGTAAATGTACAAATGAATGGATAGATACATGAGTAGATAGGTACATAGATAGATAGATAAATAGATAGATGGATGAATCCCTTTAGGGCACATGGGGAGCAGAAGGTACAGTGGAGAGAGAGACAGAGAGAGTAGAGGGAGGTAGGGAGAAAGGAGGGCCAAATTTTAACCCAAAAAACCATAATAGACCAATGTATTGTTATTCCCATTTTATAAAGTAGGAAGCTGTAACTCATAGGGATTAAGCACATTGCCCCACATCACACACTGATAAGCAGTGGAGTCTTGTCCATGTGCAGATCTGGAAAGGATGAAGACTGATAGGAGGATTAATGTTTAGATTGTTGCCCAGACAAAATATGGAGAATGATCACTAAGCGCACATGGACTGAAGATCAAATGCTTATTTCCCACACATTTTTAAGTCATAGAAAAGTAAAATGTCAGAGAAAGAGAATTTCAAAACGAATTTAGTGAACAATATAGGCAACATGTACCTTTCAAAACTTGAAGACTGATAGTTTTTGTGACCAGATTTTTAAAAACTTTGTATGTTCTGTTTCACTTAATTTGTAATATTGTTCATCTGCCACCTAATCATACTGACTAGAAGGAAATTGTGGCTTTTTAGTAGTTTGTGCTTTCAGCATTGAGAAATTCTGTTTTAGATTTTTATTATCACTTTTCTCATTTTGAATCCAATTTATGAGAACTTCTCTCTTAACTGTTAATTTAAACAGTCTGTGATCATACAGACTGAGCTTCCCTGAAACTGGGAGTTCTTCCATTGTGATAACATTCTGTTTCCTATTCACTGCATGACGGTGGGTTAAGAACAGTTATAAACGGAGAGTTTCAGACTGTCACATAGGATGTAGCATTCTAGATTTCTGAATGAGAACATGAACTATATGAAGTATTATAGTTATTTCTGTTCTACACCATGAAATTAGACATCTACCCAAGTAAAGCTGTCATCCATCTCTATGTTTCGCAAGTACTGAGACTTGATGAAATTGACCTCATATTATAGGAAGTACAAAGAAAACCACTTCTCAGGTGACATCGTAGCTTTGATGTTCTTAAGCATTTATTTTTAACTTTGTTATAAAATAGCAAATGTTATGCCTCTATTATATACTTCCCTGGTGGCTCAGATGGTAAAGCGCCTGCCTACAATGTGGGAGACCTGGGTTCGATCCCTGAGTAGGCAAGATCCTCTGGAGAAGGAAATGGCAACCCACTCCAGTACTCTTGCTTAGGAAATCCCATGAATGGAGGAGCGTGGTAGGCTACAGTCCATGGGATCGCAGAGTCGGACATGACTGAGCTACTTCACTTTCACTTTTCATGCCTCTATTATTTGCTTTATATACATTCAGCTTTATATGTTAGAGTTGTAAGCTAGATAAAATTTTTATATTTCAAGATGACATCTTCCATGATAATAGATTAACCTTTGGGTTTTATATACTGCAGGCAGATATAAGTCCAAATTTAATAAGCAAATTTACATCAGGGTGTTTTCCAATGTGTCAGCTGTTTGCATCAGATGGCCAAAGTATTGGCATAAACTCTGGGAGATGGTAAAGGACAGGGAAACCTGGGATGCTGCAGTCCATGGGGTCGTGAGGAAGTGGACACGACTTGGTGACTGACTGAAGAACAACAGAAATGTCTCAGTAATACCAGGGATCTTTTGTATGGAGTTATCTTCTACATAATCACTCTTTTAGGATGGTAAACACATTATCAAACTACCAACAACTTATAAAATTATTTATGCCACAAAGATAAAATTAGGTAACAGTCTCAAGTGGTCAATTCTGTGAATTAAACATTATAATAAATAGCCATTATTTTATTATTAATATTTCTATGTTTTTAATATACAACATGAAGATGTAAAAGCTTATCATTAAAAACTAAAGTTAAAACCAAAGAGAAATTTAAAATTTTGATTCTGTAAAAATTTCTGTTTCCAAAGATTCAAGGTCCAGCAAAGTTTTATATGTAAATCTATGTAAAAGAAGCAGAACAAAAATATTAAAAAATAACATTACAGCAGCTAAGTCAAAGTTTTCATTTAACTCTTGGCTTTATAAGTCTGTGTTGTGTTTACAGACAAAGCTTTCTGGCAAATGACAGGAACACTAAATTGTAAATACTGGTAGTTTTTTGTAGAAGGTCTTATTATTGACCAACTATATAAAAAGTTTATGTGCTCATCACATCATGGCACAGATGAAGATCAACATTTCAAAGAGCCAGAGCCATTGTTCTCCAAAGTCACCCTGTTCAGACCATCATCCAAGCAAGAGAAATAAAACAGATTAAGGGGTTCAGCAATTTTCAACATCAGAGTCCATTCCAAAGATGATGTCTGCTCTAACAAAGATCTGGATGTCATTTTAGCCAGTGCATCAATTGTGCTCAAAGAGCCACAATGCTACCCTCGGCTGTGGCTATGAGATAAGAATTCTGGTTAATAAGAACAGTTCTAGGACAGGCACAAATGAGATTACAGGACAGAGACCCAAGTTGTGCCAAAACACAGGCTGACGTTTTTGTCTTTAGCTGTCACAGATGGGATGGCTTAAAACATGCATACCACATCATCTTTTAAAAAGAAAATTGTGTGAGGGGGTCAGAAAAAAATGGTTTTCAAGGACAGGATGTGATAAAATGACAGAGAATTTCAACTTAGAGGGAAAAAATAAAAGAACCAAACCTTTACAACACTGGCACATTACTGTTGAGGATTTTGGCAGGACATATTTACAGCAGATTTCATGTAGGGGACAGAATCCAAAAACTACTCCTCCTCTAATTATAAACTGAATTCTCCCCTCTTTGAAACAAAAATAGAGGAAGAAACAGAAATAGCTTCATTTTTGGATTATATGGAAATTTGCAAGGAATGAGCCCAGTAGGATGGATTACCAACTGGAAAATTTGGAAGGAAAGTAGAGTCTGGGATTTCAGGCTTCAAGCTGGTGGACTTGGAATTTGTCACAGAGGTTAGTTTTGTCTCCAAAGAGGAGACATCCATCCTGTACAAGAGTACCCCCTGTTGGTTGGTTGGCCAGTGAACATTGGCCATGCCTGCTGTGGCAGCTGCTCATTTAAACTTCTACCCTGAAATTTGCTGAAAGGACAACCAGAAAGGTTGGAAAGAAAGGGAGGAGAAGAGGAACAGGGAGAATACTATGTGAAGAGGTAAGTTTGGGATGAGAATTTTCTTTAATTCCATTCTTAAGATTGAAAAACAAAGGCAATTAGAGAAATGGGACAACACCATGACTGAATTTTATCCAAAGACATTGTCATTGTCTGTGCCAATATGTAGCTACCTATGGCTTTTTTAAAAACCATAGTAGTACCTCTGAATTATTACAGTGTGAGCCAAACCCTCATCCTTCTCCAAAACACTTTGGCCAGGTAATTCAGAGATCATAGAATGTATTTGATTTCTAAAAGAACATAATATTATTTCTCTGAATGGTGCAAATCAGTTCCAGAAACTTCCTCATTCTTCTCAAAATTTAATCAATGCTAGGAATAAGATGAAAATTAACAAAATTCTGAGGTTAGTACCGCGAGGCTCTTCTGTCCATGGCATTCTCCAGGCAAGAATACTGGAGTGGGTTGCCATTCCCTTCTCCACTGGATCTTCTCAACCAAGGGATTAAACCTGGGCTCCCTGCATTGCAGGAAGATTCTTTACCATCTGGGTCACCAAGGAAGCCTGAAGATAAGTACAGCTATCGATGCAAAAGTGAAGTGAAGGCGCTCAGTCGTGTCTGATTCTTTCCACCCCATGGACTTAGAATGCTGGAATGCGGGAGATCCGGGTTGGATCCCTGGGTCGGGAAGATCCCCTGGAGAAGGAAAATGGCAACCCACTCCAGTACTCTTGACTGGAGAATCCCATGGAGGGAGGAGCCTGGTAGGCTACAATCCTTGGGGTCACAAAGAGTTGGACACGACTGAGAGACTTCAGGCTTCTCTGTCCATGGGATTTTCCAGGCAAGAATACTGGAGTGGTTTTCCATTTCCTTCTCCAGGAGATCCCGACCCAGGGATTGTAGGCAGACGCTTTACTGTCTGAGTCACCAGGGAAGTCCATTGATGCAAAAAGGAGACCTGAAAGGAACAAAACTCTATGTTGCTGCGATCTAGCCCTCCTATTTTTTCCAGTTCAGTTCAGTTGCTCAGTTGTGTTTGACTGTTTGTGATCCCAAGGACTGCAGCATGCCAGGCTTCCCTGTCCATCACCAACTCCCAGAGCTTGCTCAAACTCTTGTCCATCGAGTCGGTGATGCCATCCAACCATCTCATCCTCTGTTGTCCCCTTCTTCTTCTTTCTTCAGTCTTTCCCAGCATCAGGGTCTTTTCCAGTGTGTCAGCTTTCCTTCCAATGAATATTCAGGACTGGAAGATTTCCTTTAGGATTGATCTCCTTGCAGTCCAAAGGATTCAAGAAGTCTTTAGTTTTTAGCAATAACATACAATTGTATTAAAAATAATTCTATCAGAAGAAATGTACACAGCACTGTGCTGAGTTGGAGTATTAGCAAAAGCTAGGAAAGTCTGAGTCAGGTTTGTTGTAATCTTTAGAGCAAGGATACATTGGGGTTCTAAAAGGTTAATGAACCACTTGTGGGAGACCTTTCCTTCACATTTTAACTCTGTTTTATTCCTGATAGAACCATTAACTTCTACACTAACCTTTCTACTTGTTACCATTACACACATTCTACCCACTAAAGCTTTTTATTGATTTTTGCCAGTGAAGTTTTATAAAATGTAGCTTTAAATACATGGTTTCTGCAATTGTGTTAGCATCAGCCAGTGTTTGTGAAGACAGAGATTAATTCTCTGGTTTTAATTTTGTTATATATTGTCATTCAAATACTCTTTTGTCATGATTGCTTTCCCAAGAAACCTTCTCAAAAGCATTCACATTGGTAGTTTTTACATTGTATGGAAAATATAATTTTATTTAATTTCTTAATTTTAAATGCTGTCTTTATCCTAGGTATGCTAGAAGGTATGTCAATTTCCAGTTGTTCAGTGTATGTTTTCCAATGTTTTCAATTACTGTGTGTGTGTCTTTTGGAATAAGAGATTAAGAACAAGAGATTAAAAAAAAAAACATATAAGTAGATATACAAATAGTTATACCATGTGGATTTTTATTTAAAAGCTTACATAATTTGCTGAAATGAATGCATGATATTCTCAAGCAAAAATATTCAAGACTAAATTTAGCTCTGGGAAAATCATATAAAAGGTACAAATTCAGCATGCCTGAAATAATTCTATGAAGAAGTTAGCCCTGCAATTTTAATATGAGTTCCCTACTTTGTTTTTGAGGGGTTCAAAATGGCTTTATTATTTTTTTTATTTTAATATCATCTTCTAAAATCAATATCATTTTAAAAATCCTTTCAGCCTGTTATTTGTTTAGTTTGAAGATATTATCTTCTAATTTAGAAGAGTGACACATAAAAATAGCTGGTAAGAAGAAAAATAAATATTAATCCACATATATTATCTCACCTCTGAGATGAAATTAGAATATGGTTATATCACTGACTATCTCCTCCCTATATTGTAAATCTAAAGGTTAGGAAATACCCTGACTTCTTTTAAAATTTAAAATCCTTCCTCAGAGCTTCAGTACTTTATTTTAAGATCCCAAATACTGAAACAGTTGCTTGATGATCCAATTGATGTTAAATCAATCATGGTAATTAATAGAAATGATCAAAAAAGGCTTGGTTCACTTTTAGTAGTGAAGGAGTTCAAAGCAAGTCTCCTCAAAATGTGTCTCTTTGGCATGCAGGCTCATTTGGGCTGGAGATAATCAAGACCCATCTGATTGAAGAAAAACTTTTACCTGTCTGTTGACTGCCTGAAAGAATTTATATAGAAGGCCTGGACCAGGAAGAGAGCTATCACCAGAGATAACTGCAGAGACTATGAGCTAGGTGTGCTAAGCCATGAAGGAGCTCAGCTGGGCCTGGAGATCAAAGTCTTTTCTGTGTCCTGTTGCTTCTGCGTGTCTGGCAAATCTTTGTTTACCAAAACACTTGTTCTTACCATCTTCCTGTGGCTTATCTTTCTTCCCTTTAAAGTCGCATAACCCTTCCCACTTTCCTTAGCTGAGAATAGCATCATATAAGTCTCAATTACCTGAATTCTTGTGGGTCTTATATTCTTATGGGACCCTTGTATGCACATAATTAAATTTGGTTTTCTATTAAGCTGTCCTATGTTAATTTAATTATTAGACTAGCCAAAGACCAAAGAAGTAGGGAAGAAAACATTTTCCTTCCTATAGTAGCAAATGTGTAGACTTTTTGGAGTTCTTATATGCATTAAATAAATAACAAAATACATGTTTTTTTTAATTTTGTAAAAATAACTAAAGGCTATTTTTGCCCTACCTTTCAGCCAGGCATTCTGGCGGAAATGCATAATTTAAAAAAAAAAAAAAAACATAATAATGTATCTATAGTCAACAAAATATCTTGAACTAACTAAAGACCAAGTACATGAGAAAATACTTACGATTTTGGAAGTTGTTCTTACTAATATAACCCTATGAGTATGTGCTAAGTCACTTCAGCCTTGTCCAACTCTTTGCAACCACATAGACTACAGCCCACCAGGGTCCTCTGTCCGTGAGATTCTCCAGGCAAGAATACTGGAGTGAGTTACCATGTCCTCCAACCTGTGTCTCTTATGTCTAACCTGCATTGGTGGGTGGATTCTTTACCACTGGTGCCAGCTGGGAAGCTCCTAATCTAACCCTATAAAGGGATACGAATGGATATAGTCTGAGACACTAACATCATGGAAGCGTTAACTCATTTTCTTGAAAGGAATCCATTTTCATCATAGGACATCAGGTTTTAAATGATCAATTTGGCTTTAATTCTGGGTTATTTGATAATATACAGCAGCTGGACATTGCTAATTATTAGATGTCATCTCTCTCAGAGAGCTAGCAGTAAAATTTTAACAGCTTTGAAACATAAAATTATAACTCTGATCAGTTCATTTAATGTCAGGCCACTGATCAAGAGATCAGAATCACCTAGTATCATGACAGACATCTTAAGTTGTAGAGGAAGATAAAAGGCCAGTTGATAAAGTGCACTTTGGGTAGAAAATGCAGGAAGTGGGTGGGTGACCGGTAGTAGGAGGTCCACTGGAGAGAGCATGAATGTCAAAGTGGTGTTATTGTGTATCTTTATTTTGAAAAGATGAATGATCTGGAATGTGTATTGTACTTGATATCATCTTCCTTCCAATTCTAAGGATATGAATAACACCCCTACAGAAGATCATAAAGAAATTATTGTCCTTAGGAGAAAGCCAAAATTTAGGTAAAACAAGGTAGAAGAAAATTTCAGAGAAGTAGTTGACACCTGTGGTCTCTTTTGATTGCAGAGTACTCCTTGAAAATATTTGGGTGGAAGGGAAGAAAAGGAAATTAGCAAAGTCACAGGTAGATTTCCAGAGCTTTGAGTGACCTTGTGCAGTAAGGCCTGACTATTTTAAACCCTTGAACTTACCCAAAGTACTTTAGATGCTATCTGAAGGGGAGTCTATTTGTTAGAATGTGTGGACATAATTGCCATTTTATTTTTAAAATTTATTCATTTATTAATTGGAGGATGATAGCTTTACAGAATTTTGTTGTTTTTGTCAAACCTCAACATGAATCAGCCACAGGTATACATATGTCCCCTCCCTCTTGAACCTCCCTCCCATCTGCCTCCCCATCCCACCCCTCTAGGTTGATACAGAGCCCCTGTTTGAGTTCTCTGAGACATACAGCAAATTCCCCATTGGCTATCTATTTTACATATGGTAATGCAAGTTTCCATGCTACTCTCTCCATATATCTCACTCTCTCTTCCCCTCTCCCCGTGTCCATAAGTCTGTTCTCTATATTTGTTTCTCCACTGCTGCCCTGCAAAGAAAGTCTTTGGTACCGTCTTTCTAGATTCCATATATAATTGCCATTTTCTTAATCCACACATGTCCACACAGGTAGATTCCATATATAATCTTTCTAGATTCTGACATAATTGCCCATTTCTTAATCCACACATGTCATCAGCGGCAGAGGAAGAGTCTGTGACTGTCAGAATAGAGCTATCAGACATGAGGGTATGGATCATCCTGTGCTGAGGGTAGGTATTCCTGATACCTGTGCTGTCTTCCCAAGCACAGTATTTAATCTCTTTATACTGGGACTCTCCTTCGTTAGGGGTTCCACGTCACTGCCTTCATGTCTTGACATGACATAAAGGATCTGACGTCACTATGTGGTGATATGTGCTTAATAGTGGTTTGCTGGAAGCCAGTTGCGGCATTGCTTGCATTGCTGTTAAGTTTGAAAATCCACTTTCTTAATAAACAGATCAGCTCCTTGACTCTAGGGCATCTTTTTGCTACACATGACCAGGTCATAGCTAAGATGACTCTAGCTAGAGCCTCCAAGCACTCAAAGGAACTCTACATGAGACCATGCATTAGTACCATGAAATATTGAATGCCCTTACAAGGATCCTATCATTTTATTAAAATTTAACCTGTAATTGATAGAAAAAAAAATATGCAGTTGCCTTTGGAAAGGGGAAAATATGTTTATACTATTAGTCTTTTATCCCAGCTTTATGCTAAGCACTGGAGGGGAAAAAGCAGGAAAAATGTGTCCCTTCAAAGAGCCTACTGTCTAGTTGAGATGGCAGATAATTTTATTACAATATTATACCCTCATAGCTCAGTCAGTAAAGAATCTGCCTGCGATGCAGGAGATCCAGGTTCAATCCCTGGGTTAGGAAGATCCCCTGGAGAAGTAAATGGCAACCCACTCTAGTATACTTGCCTGGAGAATCCCCATGGACAGAGGAGCCTAGCAGGCTTCAGTCCATGGGGTTGCAAGAGTTGGACACAACATAGTGACTAAACACCACCATGTGATAGTGGTTGGTGCAGAGTATAGGAAGATCACATAGAAGATCACATAGTCTATAGTTCACGGGGTTGCAAAGAGTCAGACATGACTGAGCGACTTCATTTCACTTCACTCATAGGAAGATCACATAGAAAGTAGACTTATTTCCATTTTAAGGAAGTCAAGAAAAGCTTGCAAGCTGCGTGCCAAAGAACTGATGCTTTTAAACTGTAATGTTGGAGAAGACTCTTGAGAATCCCTTGGACTGCACGAAGATCAAACCAGTCCATCCTAAAGGAAATCAGTCCCGAATACTCATTAGAAGGACAGATGCTGAAGCTGAAGCTGAAGCTGAAGCTGCAATAGTTTGGCAACTCGATGTGATGAACTGACTCATTGGAAAAGAGCGTGATGCTGGGAAAGATTGAAAGCAGGAGGAGAAGGGGACAACAGAGGATGAGATGGTTTGATGGCATCACCGACTCGATGGACATGAGTTTGAACAAGCTCTAGGAGTTGGTGATGGACAGAGAGGCCTGGCGTGCTGCAGTCCATGTGGTCTCAAAGAATCGGACACAACTGAGCAACTGAATTGAACTGAACTAAAACATGAAGCCCCATCCACCAAGACTGTGGAAACAATCTCAGTTAGGACCATGGCCTTGGTTCACGAATACAACATTTTCCAGGGTTTTTTCTATGTTCCATGAGGATTTATGTGGTAGCAAAATACTGTTGGGAGTGGAGGTAGGAAGGCGTTTTAATCTTCTAGTTCGTATTTCTGATTGAGAAAATCTGCAATATTATATATCAAAAAAATTAATCCAGTCAAAAATAATATATCACATTTGGAAAGAAATCTCTCATGACTTTTTTGTCTGATACTTTAGAAAGTAGTTGCTTTCTAAATTTCTTGCTTTGGGAATGGCATTTTCTCACTTAACAGTAACATGATACTAAGTGATATAGATTATACCAGTTTATTTTATGTTCAAAATTGTCTGTCTCCCTCCATCTATATACTGGAAATTTGCATTTAGGATTATCATTATTACTATCAGTGGTAGCAGTAGCAGTGGAAGTGAAAGTAATGAAAAACTAGTTGATATTCTTGAATCTCATTCATTTGGTATGTTGCCTATATTGTCTCGCTAACATGTCAGACTTTCTGTCACCTCCTGGCTTGCCAACGCTGATTCTTAAACTTAAGAGACTGTCGTCTCATTTTGCCCAACTAATGCCTACTCATCCTTCATGTTTCAGAGTGGATACTTGACAGCAGTTAAATGAAGTTTCATCTTCATTTTATGTTCAGTAAAGTACTCTGTTCAGGGAAAGTGTTCAACAAAATTTGTGTAAATAACTAAATAGATAAGCTTATATAATCTCTAAGAAATTCTAAAAACTACTTGGCATTGTATTTTAGAATATAATTTATACAAGAGATAATATTAAATGTTTGACATTGGGTAAGTAATTGTATTTGTAAGACCTCCTCAGACAGCCATTTTGCTTTTTTACATTTCTTTTCCATGGGGATGGTCTTGATCCCTGTCTCCTGTACAATATCACGAACCTCCATCCATAGTTCATCAGGCATTCTATCTATCAGATCTAGTTCCTTAAATCTATTTCTCACCTCTACTGTATAATCATAAGAGATTGTATTTAGGTCATACCTGAATGGTCTAGTGGTTTTCCTACTTTCTTCAATTTCAGTCTGAATTTGGCAACATTCAGCAGCCGGTCTTGTTTTTGCTAACTGTATAGAGCTTCTCCATCTTTGGCTGCAAAGAATATAATCAATCTGATTTTGGTGTTGACCATCTGGTGATGTCCATGTGTAGATTTTTCTCTTGTGTTGTTGGAAGAGGGTGTTTGCTATGACCAGTGCATTTTCTTGGCACAACTCTATTAGCCTTTGCCCTGCTGTAAAAAGCTGTGAAAAGAAGAGAAGCAAAAAGCAAAGGAGAAAAGCCGTTATAAGCAGCTGAATATAGAGTTCCAAAGAATGGCAAGGAGAGATAAGAAAGGCTTCTTCAGCAATCAATGCAAAGAAATAGAGGAAAACAACAGAACAGGAAAGACCTAGAGATCTCTTTAAGAAAATTAGAGATACCAAGGGAACATTTCATGCAAAGTTGGGCTCGATAAATGACATAAAGGGTATGGACCTAACAGAAGCAGAAGATATTAAGAAGAGATGACAAGAATACACAGAAGAACTGTACAGTAAAGATCTTCACAACCCAGATAATAATGATGGTGTGATCACTCACCTAGAGCCAGACATCCTGGAACATGAAGTCAAGTGGGCCTTAGAAAGCATCACTAGGAACAAAGCTGGTGGAGGTGATGAAATTCCAGTTGAGCTATTTCAAATCCCAAAAGATGATGCTGTGAAAATGCTGCACTCAAAATGTCAGAACATTTGAAAAACAGCACTGGCTACAGGACTGGAAAAGGTCAGTTTTCATTCCAATCCCAAAGAAAGGCAATGCAAAAGAATGCTCAAACTACCACACAATTGCACTCATCTCACATGCTAGTAAAGTAATGCTCAAAATTCTCCAAGCCAGGCTGCAGCAATATGTGAACCGTGAACTTCCAGATGTTCAAGCTAATTTTAGAAAAGGCAGAGGAACCAGAGATCAAATTGCCAACATCTGCTGGATCATGGAAAAACCAACAGAGTTCCAGAAAAACATCTCTTTCTGCTTTATTGACTATGCCAAAGACTTTGACTTTGTGGATCACAATAAACTTCCCATCAAAGAGATGGGAATACCAGACCACCTGACCTGCCTCTTGAGAAACCTATATGCAGGTCAGGAAGCAACAGTTCGAACTGGACATAGAAAAACAGACTGATTCCAAATAGGAAAAAGAGTACGTCAAGGCTATATATTGTCACCCTGCTTATTTAACTTCTATGCAGAGTACATCATGAGAAACAGTGGGCTGGAAGAAGCACAAGCTGGAATCAAGATTGCCGGGAGAAATATCAGTAACTTCAGAGATGCAGATGACATCACCCTTATGGCAGAAAGTGAAGAGGAACTAAAGAGCCTCTTGATGAAAGTGAAAGAGGAAAGTGAAAAGGTTGGCCTAAAGCTCAACATTCAGAAAACTAAGACCAGGGCATCTGGTCCCAACACTTCATGGGAAATAGATGGGGAAACAGTGGAAACAGTGTCAGACTTTATTTTGGGGGCTCCAAATTCACTGCAGATGGTGATTCAAGCCATGAAATGAAAAGACGCTTACTCCTTGGAAGGAAAGTTATGACCAACCTAGAAAGCATATTCAAAAGCAGAGATATTTTTTGCCAACAAAGGTCCGTCTAGTGAAGGCTATAGTTTTTCCAATGGTCATGTATGGATGTGAAAGTTGGACTGTGAAGAAAGCTGAATGCCGAAGAATTGATGCTTTTGAACTGTGGTGTTGGAGAAGACTCTTGAGAGTGCCTTGGACTGCAAGGAGATCCAACCAGTCCATTCTAAAGGGGATCAGTCCTAGATGTTCATTGGAAGGACTGATGCTAAAGCTGAAACTCCAATACTTTGGCCACCTCACACGAAGTGTTGACTCATTGGAAAGGACTCTGATGCTGGGAGGGATTGGGGGTAGGAGGAGAAGGGGACGACAGAGGATGAGATGACTGGATGGCATCACCAACTCGATGGATATGAGTTTGAGTGAAGTCTGGGAGTTGGTGATGGACAGAGAGGCCTGGCATGCTGCGATTCATGGGGTCACAAAGAGTCAGACACAACTGAGCTTCTGAACTGAACTGAAGTAATTGTAAAATAAAACATGATATTGGTGACTGCTATGGCCATCTAATTCTAGATAACTTAAATTTAGAAATACAGGAAAATTGTGTCTTAGTTTTTAAATGTATGCCATGCAAGGAAAAAACGTAGTTTGAGGAATAGCTCTCACAAACACATCTAATTCTATAACAGGCCATAAACTATGTTTCTGTCTTTCTTCATTTTAGCTATGTGAAGTCCTGAAAACAAATATGTTTCTTAGACTCACCTTCTCCTGAAGATTATTTGTCAGATCATTGCCCTTAACTTTTGACAACCCAACGAAGTCGTGAAAATAAAACTGATTCACATGCCCAAGGCCTAAAAGAAATTATAGGTCTAGTGGTAATCATGTAGTGTATTAAAAAGGCACATCAATCCCTTTATTGGTTTTCATGACAAGCTATGTCCAAGACCAAAATCTGAGAATGTTTGCTAGAAGATGAATCATACTTGTCTTTTCTTTAGTAAAGATAATAAAGTTGGTAGGGATGAATAAAATGGATAAGATAATTTTAGAGATTGTACACACATTTATTACAATTTTTACTAGATAAAGCTTTTCGTAGATCAAATGAACTTGAAAGTGTTTGCAAAGCAGCTTGGAAACTTTCTCTGGGCACATGTTATAATGCCCCCAAAGTAAAATTCTGTTCTCTGCTGAGAAAGAAACAGCAGTATCTAAGGTCTTTCACATTGTCCAGAGAAATTGTAATGTCTAACTATAATCCAATAGTATTCAAATCTACTTAAATAGAATTTGAGGGATAACAGGAAGAGTGGATCAGTAAAAAACTGATAGGTATTGATGAGCTACACAGTTTCCATCTTCCAAGCATTAACAGTCTTGAGGAAAATACTAAGCCAAAAAAAAAAAAAAACACCCAAAACCACAGGAACCTGAAAGAAGACATAGATACTGTTAAGTGAAATTATGAAAAATGTCATGCAAAATGTCACTTAATTCCCATTTTTATCTAGAAATTTATTGCAACGTAGAAAATTAATTTTAGGGTGGTATAGAGTCGAACTTTTTTGATGTTTATAAAATAAGAGGAAGGAGTTACAAAATATATATGAGACCTTTAGAATAATTGAAAATTAGATCATTGTCCATATCAATAAAGAATTTTTTTAAAAAATGAAAGCAACGGAATAGAGGCTAAATTGAATTTTCTGAATACATTCTTCAAAATTTTCCATGAGTTGCTAGCAGTTTTGAAAGTACTTTTAGTGTACTTAAAGTACATTGCCTTTTCATAAGAAATCATCTGTATGCTAGTAATTGTCGATGAGAGTTCTGCTCTACAATCCTTGCCATCTTGAACATATTCTAAGTAAAATATCTTGAAGAAATACATTATTGTCATTTCATAAAACCATTCTGCTTTGGTCTATACAGGAAAATGACTGAACTGAGCAAATGTTTAACATAGCTGTGACCCCAAATTCCCATGATTGAAATCTGTAGTCTTTTTCCAGACAAGGTTGTGCTTATTGGAGGCTCTCATTGTGATAATTATTCAATTTTTTCTGCTCACTGCGTTCAGATGGATAGTCAAAATTATTCCAGTAATGTTTCTGTTAATGAGTGTCTTTATTTAAGGTATCATAATGGAGATATTGAGTGGAGATATTTTCTTGGTAATATAATACTAAATAAATATCCATTTGAGGAAAAGCATAGCCAAGAAACTTTGCTGCATCATTTTCCATCAGCCTTTGCCCACCTTAGAGCAGGGCTATGTAGAATTGGTTTTGACATTTTACATCAAACTTCATCTTAATTTGAATGGCCAAAAGAACTTTGTATTATTCTTTATTTTTATTTCTCACAATACGATTGAAAATTTCTTCTCCAATCAATTTCAAGTAGTATCTTATATGTAAATCTGAAACATGGGGAAAACAAATTTTATTGGTAAAAGGATAAATTAAATGTAAAGAGAAAATGAACATAGCTAACAAAATGTAAACAGAGGGGGAATATGGAAAAATCGGCTTATATGTCTTTGAGTCCAGTTTCCAAATATCTCCTTCTAAACCAATGCTATATGTAAAAGTTATTTACTTAAAAAAGAAAAAAATGACAAGTACAGGATGTATGAAGACCTGAATTAATAGAAAGTTACACAAATGAGTACCAACCGGTTTAGTTTTCCACAAGTTTAACCTATCATCCCATAGGGTTACGTGACTAAAAATATCAAGTAGCAGTCTAAACTTACAGCTGTAGAGGGAAGTGAGATCTGAATTAGTAGACTTCCGACTAGAAGAGGCCATGGGAAATGGGAAAGAGGCACAATGGGAAATAAATGACATGCCTTTTAATTTATTTTACTGTACGTAGTTGGATCAGATGAATGTCATAGACATAAACCCCTAACTCTATCTGTGGCAAACTGTCAGCAGTGTTTCTCCATATGGCCTCAGTTTTAGGTCAGGTGGAAATTTGGATCCAACACGCTATGGCTTGATTCTCAAAGTCACCAATTGTGTTAAGTCTCTAATAACTTCAGTCTGAGAGTAGAACCTCAAAGATCAAAGTTCTATTAGGTACTATAGGGAGTTAGAAGGAAAGGACTATTAGATATCCCCATTGAGTTAAGCCCTTCATGCACTGAATGTGTAAGATTTAGTCAATGGTAGAAATCTCAAAAAGATATAATCTTATCAGTAGCTTTTACCTAGAACTAACTCATCTGCTTAGAAAAGTTAGGCCTTACAGGGACTCACAAAAGTTTATCATGTACAGTTCATTTAAAGACCTTGAAACAAAAATACAGATATCAGTCATTGCATTCTCATTCCTGTGTGTGTGCTCAGTCGTTCAGTTGTGTCTGACTCTTTGCAGACCCTTTGGACTGTAGCCCACCAGACTCCTCTGTCCATGGGATTATCCACTTTGCTTTATGTACATTCCAATCTGAGTAGGGCCACAGGAATAGATCCCAGTGGTGCTAGAATGGGTGTTCCAATAATGTTGTAGCAATAATACAACCTACTTAGCTAAAAGAAAGACATTATCCACTCAAGAAATCAGAGCATACTGGCTCCCTGAAAACTTACAGTTCACTGTTTTGTAAGGACAATCTCCAGCACTGGTGATTTCCTACTTTACGCAGCAACAATGGCATCAGTGGTTGGAGCATACTCTTCACTTTGAAATCCGCATTGAATTGGATCCCCAACCCTTAAAGGAAAATGATTTATGCATGAATTCTTTAAGAACCTGGAGATGAACTTTTTAATTGGAAAGCTTCTGTGAGGAGTAAAGTATGAGGCTAAGAAGACTGTCAGTGGGCAATCAGAAGAGGTATACTCACCAGCTTAACAATAAAGCCTCTCTCAGTTCAGTTCAGTTCAGTCACTCAGTCGTGTCTGACTCTTTGTGACCCCATGAATCGCAGTATGCCAGGCCTCCCTGTCCATCACCAACTCCCAGAGTTCACTCAGATGCACATCCATCGAGTCAGTGATGTCATCCAGCCATCTCATCCTCTGTCGTCCCTTTCTCCTCCTGCCTCCAATCCCTCCTAGCATCAGAATATTTTCCAACGAGTCAACTCTACACATGAGGTGGCCAAAGTATTGGAGTTTCAGCTTCAGCATCATTCCCTCCAAAGAAATTCCAGGGCTGATCTCCTTCAGAATGGACTGGTTGGATCTCTTTGCAGTCCAAGGGACTCTCAAGAGTCTTCTCCAACACCACAGTTCAAAAGCATCAATTCTTCGGTGCTCAGCTTTCTTCACAGTCCAATTCTCACATCCATACATGACTACTGGAAAAACCATAGCCTTCACTAGACAGACTTTTGTTGGCAAAGTAATGTCTCTGCTTTTCAATATGCTATCTAGGTTGGTCATAACTTTCCTTACAAGGAATAAGCGTATTTTAATTTCATGGCTTCAGCCACCATCTGCAGTGATTTTGGAGCCCAAATAATAAAGTCTGACACTGTTTCCACTGTTTCCCCATCTATTTCCAATGAAGTGATGGGACCAGATGCCATGATCTTCATTTTCTGAATGTTGAGCTTTCAGTCAACTTTTTTACTTTCCTCTTTCACTTTCATCAAGAGGCTTTTTAGTTCCTCTTGACTTTCTACTGTACTTGAATTCACCATAGTTTGCCACAGATATGAAATCTCAGCATCCCTAAGCCACCATTCTGTTAAGGCCTGAGACAGCTGGCATGCCTGAACTCTGATTTGGGCTAGATATTTGTAACCAGCTTGGTGTGCAACTTCAGACTATGGATATGCATGGGATACATTGGAATAGTGACCCAAAACTGTTTAGAGGTTGAAACTGAGTCCAAGAAGGGAAAAAACAGTAACAGCCAAGCTTCTAATCCTATGGAGACCAGACTTAAAGTAATATGACAAAAGTCAAAGAACTTTAAGAGGAGAGAAAAGGGTGGGCAGTGAAGAGAAAGAACATAGAACAGAGAAGCATAGAAATTTATAAAAGTGCTAGCAAGTTCAGTTCAGTTCAGTCGCTCAGTCGTATCCGACTCTTTGTGACCCCATGAATCACAGCACGCCAGGCCTCCCTGTTCATCACCATCTCCCGGAGTTCACTCAGACTCACGTCCATCGAGTCCGTGATGCCATCCAGCCATCTCATCCTCGGTCGTGCCCTTCTCCACCTGCCGCCAATCCCTCCCAGCATCAGAGTCTTTTCCAATGAGTCAACTCTTCGCATGAGGTGGCCAAAGTACTGGAGTTTCAGCTTTAGCATCATTCCTTCCAAAGAAATCCCAGGGCTGATCTCCTTCAGAATGGACTGGTTGGATCTCCTTGCAGTCCAAGGGACTTTCAAGAGTCTTCTCCAACACCACAGTTCAAAAGCATCAATTCTTCAGCGCTCAGCCTTCTTCACAGTCCAACTCTCACATCCATACATGACCACAGGAAAAACCATAGCCTTTACTAGATGGACCTTAGTCAGCAAAGTAATGTCTCTGCTTTTGAATATACTATCTAGGTTGGTCATAACTTTCCTTACAAGGAATAAGTGTCTTTTAATTTCATGGCTCGAATCACCATCTGCGGTGATTTTGGAGCCCAAAAAATAAAGTCTGACACTGTTTCCACTGTTTCCCCATCTATTTCCCATGAAGTGATGGGACCAGCAGAAAAAGATCAAAAGACAAGCACTTTAGCTTACTGAGACTAATGGGCTAGAAGGTTTGAAATTAATAACTACCATAATATAAGAAGAAATGTAAAAATAGATTTACTTAAATTACAGGATACCTGTGGAAATTTAAGGAAGCAAATTAGGACAAATGGCTTCAAATAATCTAAGAGCTAACAAGATATGGAAAATGTGTCATGATTGCTTTAAGAGACAGAGTTTGTCCCATTGGTTAAAAGATCAGAGACTTCTCAGACCATTCTTTGGAAGGATCAATTTTCCTCATTTTGCAGTGCATTCTCCACTCTTAGAATTGTTCACACAGAGCCAGGAGGTTGCCTTACAGCTTTTCATAGACTTATAAAAGGTTTTGATTTTACTTCTAACCACAAGCCATATGTTCTATAAAGTTCTAAAAATATTCAGTGGTATACAAAAAGGGCCAAATTAATATGACAGTCACCTCTTCTAAATCCCTAGAGCATAGGATTTATACAGGTCTTTTTGTAAAGGGCCATGTCTAACATCATGATGAGTAGATAGTTTATAATTATTTATTAGACAGAGACTGATACTGGCTATTTTTTTTAAAGGCTGTGCTTTATATTAATATTTTTTCTACTTTTACAGGTATTGCAAAGAAAATAACAATGATATGATTGATTTGAGTTTAGCACTCAATACAATATCCATCTTAGCTTAACACTCAATGCAATATCTAAGATTTAAATAGAAGTCCCAATCAAAATCTCTTTCTGTAATTAGTACCTATAAGACATGTCTAATAAATTAGATATTTTAAAATTACAAAATGTAAGAAACTTAAGAGCTTCTTGATGAAAGTGAAAGAGGAGAGTGAAAAAACTGGCTTAAAATTCAACATTCAAAAAATAAAGATCATAACATCCAGCCCCATCACTTCATGGCATCCGGTCCCATCACTTCATGGCAAATAGATGGGGAAACAGTGGAAACAGACTTTATTTTCTTGGCTCCCAAAATCACTGCAGGTGGTAACTGCAGCTATGAAATTAAAAGATGCTTGCTCCTTGGAAGAAAAGCTGTGACCAACCTAGACAGCATATTAAAAAGCAGACACATTACATTGCCAACAAATGCCCATTTAGGCAAAGCTATGATTTTTCCAGTAGTTATGTATGGATGTGAGAGTTGGACTATAAAGAAAGCTGAGCACCAAATAATTGATACTTTTGAACTATGGTGTTGGAGAAGACTCTTGAGACTCCCTTGGACTGCAAGGAGATCCAACAAGTCCATCTTAAAGGAAATCAGTCCTGAATATTCATTGGAAGGACTGATGAAGCTAAAGCTCCAATACTTTGGCCACCTAATGTGAAAAACTGACTCCTTGGAAAAGATCCTGATCCTGGGAAAGATTCAAGGTGGGAGGAAAAGGGGATGATAGAGAATGAGATGGTTGGATGGCATCACTGACTCGATAGAAATGAAATTTGAGCAAGCTCTGGGAGTTGGTGATGGACAGGAAGGCCTGGTGTACTGCAGTCCATGGGGTTGCAAAGAGGTGGACACGACTGAACAACTGAGCTGAACTGATTCTGCATTTATGATTCACTTTTATAAGGATATTTAAAGTGGTAGAAAAAGACAAAATTATTTTATATTGATTTCTGCATGTATTCATTTTAAACTCCCAAGTTTAAATAGATAACTAAATCAGGTTGTGTCAATTTTAAATACTTTTATTATCAAATACTGAATCTTTTTCTCCACAGATTTCATTTCCACTCTTTTAAAATTCAAATACTTCCAACAATTTCATCTGTATTTCCTCTTTTCAATTATTTTCTTAAAAATTATTTGTAGGTTTTTGAAAATTCAGTTGCATTTTGTTTACCCACACATTGCACTAAAATTTAACTTTGAAAAAAAATTACCTTTGCAGAAATATTGTTACTGAAAGAAATACGGAAGGAATTAGTTATTAGTTTATAGTTTCTTAAACATTGTGGGAGGTTATTTGCTGCTGTAGAGCAGTAATAACACATCCATGGACATACACACACAGACATACACATTTTAACACAGAAAACTTATGTTGGGTGGCTCACAGGGAGATAACAAAATAACTTTAATTTGGTAAATTAGTCAAGTGGGTGGCATTATCAGTGAATATTGTCAAATTGCAATGCATAGGACTTTTAAAATCACACTTTCATTTTGTTTTAAAGGAAATTTTTTTCCCCTCTTAATTTGTAAACCCAAAGTCTCCTTGAAAAATAAAACTCTGTACTTGACATTTTCAGATTCCCCTTATCCCATTTCCATTAAAGGCAAGTCTGACTTTGGGAGCACTAAGAATTTTAGAGAATTGAATTCCAGAGAGAAACTCCTACTGGAATAAAGTCTGCCTATCCAGGAACACAAAGGACAGCTTTTTCTCACCCCTTCTAATGAAGAGCAAGAATAATGTCCCCTCTTGGGGTCCGCAGTAATCCTCTCATGGAACATTCATTTGCAGAAGCTGCTGAGTTAACTCCGAAGTCCCCCTTTCCCATAGCAAGTTGTCTATGAAGACAGTAAATTCAAGGGTTCATGATAATGGTGTCTCCCAAGATGCCAAGTAAAACATAGCAAGTTCTCACACCCCATTTCAAACTCTCCTATGGATTGTTGATGACAAGATGTGTGTATCTCGAAGAGGTCACCTCCAAGAAGTTTCTACAATGCAGCTAATACACAGACTAGATAACTGGCAATAAAGGCATTTTTCTGAGACTCCTTACTGGTACAATTAAAGTAGTAGTTGTCATTGTATATTGCAGTAGAATTAAGGATCTAAGACCCTACATTAAATGTAAAGGCTAATAAATGAAATTATTCATCTAAGTTCTTTAAGGAAAAGATACCTAGCTTTCCATTTTACTTCCCACATTTTGGAATAGGGACTTTCATAAAAAAAGGAAGCACAGAAGGAAGTAAGAAAGGGGAAAGTGAAAAAAAAAAATTAAGAGAGGGGATATGGAAGGGGAGAAAGAAGGAAGGATTGAATGAATAAAGGAGTAAACAAGAAATTTTACATTACAGCTAGCTCATAAGTCAAAGGAGTTACAAAAATGTTTTGTGCTCATATGCAATAGGCTTTTACTTTTTGGTGATTTGATAATATTCCTGAATTTTCTCCTAATAAATGTTTTATGGGACTAAAATACAAAGCAGGATCCACTATATGAAAAGAAATTGAACTGAAGCCATCTCTATTGTTGGCTGTGAAGGGTTTCTTTGTGGGTTTTTTCAGTTTGTTTTTTTCCTCTTACTGAGTACTTTGTCATCAGCAGGAGGTCAATTTATGGTCTCTTTAAAATGGATAAATCCAACCGTTTATCTTTCTTTTCTGCTATATTTTTTAAACCTGCCTAAGAATAGTGAGAACAAACTTAATATACGGACTTCAAGAATGATTTTCTCTAAAGAGGATGCTTTATGCCCCGAAGTGGGTCTCTAACTGATACTCATTTTCTAGGGATTGGTTTGTGACTCTATGTAATGCTAGCTCTTTTAATAGCCACAGGAAGAATTAGTTAAAAATTGACTTTGAATGTAATTCATTTGCTACAAAGTGGTCTTTCACCCCCTGCTCTTCTCTTTCACTGACATCCACATTTTCCTTTCTAGTCCTTTGTTAAAAAATGAACTGCACAGCAAAAGCATGTGAGGAGAAGGATTTCTGCACACCATCAGGCACACTATGGTGTTCCCAGCACTGCGCTGTTAATGCATCACTCTTGTCCTGAGCTGGATGTAGAGGGAGAGATAGTTAAGAGGAACAGCTGGCTAAGGAGAGTCCCAGGGATGAGCACCCAGAGACCCTTACCTGGAAAGAAGAAAGCAACAGCTTTCATCATGTCTGGTCTCCTCTTGGCTCCCTGCACTCAGCTCCCAGGAAGCAGCTTGTGGCTGGACAGGCTACTAACTGCTGTGTCACTGAACACAAACCCAGCAGAGGTAAAACTGAAAGGAAAATGCTTTCCTTATTTATCTGCTCAAAGTTACATTAGTAATAGTTTGGGGTAGATAACCTTGCAGAGTGAAATTATAAGTACACAGTCAAATTGGGCAAAATTGGTTTAAGTCTAGTTGTTAGTCCCCACCCCTCTTCTAAATAGCCAAGTTTCACTTACTGTCTACCATGAACACCAAGAAAGGGAATCTTGCTATGACTTAATGAACGTTTAAATCAGTGTCGAGGTCCTTTAAGCTTCTCTTAAGTTAGAAATTAAAAGGTCTTTGTTACAAGTAAAGGGAAGAACAGGGGTGAAATCTTCTGAATCACTACAGTATTTTACTCGTAAACAAATACTTTCCTCTATATCTCCCATAAGCAAATTATTCTAATACAGAAGAAACTTAGCTTTGGTGAAGTAAGATACATTTTCAGCTCCTAATACAAATGCTTTACTATGCCTGTAGGAAGGAAAGATAATAATATCTACAAATAACTTCCTAGTTTAGAAAATTCTAGTAGTTCCATTAATAAAGCAGGATCTTCACAAACTTTTATAAGGACCCACCTTTGCCAATATCATCTGTATCGTATTCTTGATTACTAGCCCTTCATTAGTAGATATAATAAAGAATGAAAACAGTTCCACCATTCAGCAGTTTTTGTAAGAAAGAAAACTTTGTTAAAAAAAAAAAAATGCAGTTAAGAGATAGAGATTCAGGGTTTCCCCAGTGGCTCGTTGATAAAGAATCTACCTGCCAATGTAGGAGACATAAGTTCTGTCCCTAGCCCAGGAAGATTCTACACGCCTCCAGACTTAACTAACCCTGTGCACCACAACTACTGAGTCTCTGCTCTGAAGCATATGTTCTGCAACAAGAGAAGCCACTGCAGTAAGCCCATCCACTGCAACTAGAGAGTCATTTCTGCTTGCTACAACTAGAGAAAAAGCCAGCACACCAATGCTGACGCAGCACAGCTAAAGGGGGGGAAATAGATACAGATTAACTAAATACTGCATCTAACATTGATTTTCAATGAATATTCATTGTATTCACAAAGTAATTGAAAGTATAACTTCATGATAGTAAACTAAATATATTTTAAGCTTATTTTCTACTAGTGTCTTCTCAGGACAGTGTCATACAGTGGGGGAAAAAAAAAATCTTAAGCCAATTGAGTCTACTTCCTCCAAGTGGAACACTGGAGAGAAACTCACATTTTTATCCTGTTGTATAGAGGTATTTGTCAATGCATATTTTTGGCAGTGATTCAAAAATTTATGCAGAGAAAAAGTATTAATTTGTATAATACTCCTGTCTCCGAAATCATATCAGAGCCTTAAAAATTGCATAGTGAGTTAAACTCCAGTTATAAAGGATCTAAATCCCTTAAGAATAATGAATAGAAACAGAAAAGGAGAGTAATTTGAAGACTGAGTCACACAAAGTAGATCTCAAAGAGGGAGATGTTATTGGAGAAATAAAATTACAATATTTCTGACATTTGCTTTAATTAAATAAAACAAATGTATAAGTCTTCAGATAAATGCATTTTAATTTCTAGCTGTGATCAACTGAACACCATTATAATTACATCATGTGATGTTATTTTTCTGTATACAGAAGCTCAAATTCTGTTTATGATTGAATAAGGCAGAAGACCTTAGCATCACATTTGGTACAAAATAATCCCAAATATAACCCACTCCACTATCATGTACTTTTATTACTTGTATATCTCTTCACCTATCACAGAAATTCAAAATGGCAATGATTGTGTCAGTAAAGAAAACACACCTTCAAGTAAAAAAAGGAAAACAAACTCATAATCTTAAATTCCCTGTTAACAGATTAATCCAAATACCTGTGTATGGTTTTAGTTGTCTTCAGAAGCTTCTGGCCCATCCAATTTTTTCTGGACTTCTCTAATCAGTATTCCATTTTATTCATAACCAAAAAATCCTGTCAAAGCAAATTCAGCATCTTCTCAATGTATCCTTTTGGTTATTGTGGTAAGTCAAAGGTGCTATCTTTTAGGTATACAAAGGGTGTGTGGGTGTGTGTGTGTACAGAAAAGAGAGAAAGAGAGTCTGTTCTCTCAACTGGGTCCTACTACAGGGTCTAATTTTGAAGAAGAAAAAAAAATTGAAGTTCTATAGATCTTAAGGTTACAGAGTTCCAAAATGCTAAAACACCAGTGAATATTTAAAGTCCATGTATTGAAATGGAAGAGAGAGAGAAAGTAAGATCAGGTTTTAGTTATGGCCAGAATGTAGATGTTTACATTACTAAATGTGATTATAGCATAGAAGATACCCTTAAGCAAGATCTTTATTTCACCAGAAAAGGAGCAAAAAAACAACAAATAAATAGAACGTTGACTTAAATTTGTGGTGTATGTAAAGTACTTAACACTGGTCATAGCAAACGCCCTCTTCCAACAACCAAAAGAGAACACTCTACACATGGACATCACCAGATGGTCAATACTGAAATCAAATTGATTCTATTCTTTGCAGCCAAAGATGCAGAAGCTCTATACAGTCAGCACAAACAAGCCCAGGAGCTGACTAAGGCTCAGATTGTGAACTCTTTATTGCCAAATTCAGACTCAAATTGATGAAAGCAGGGAAAACCACTAGACCACTGAGGTGTGACCTAAATCAAATCCCTTAAGATTATACAGTGGAAGTGACCAAAAATAAGATCTGATAGAGTGCCTGAAGAATTATGGATGGAGGTTTGTGACATTGTATAAGACTCAGTGATCAAGACCATCCCCAAGAAAAAGAAAAGCAAAAAGGCAAAATGGTTGTCTGAGGAAGCCTTACTGTTAGCTGAGAAAAGAGAAGCAAAAGGCAAAGGAGAAAAGGAAAGGTATACCCATTTGAATGCAGAGTTCCAAAGAATAGCAAGAAGAGATAAGAAAGGCTTCTTCAGTGATCAACGCAAAGAAATAAAGAACAACAATAGAATGGGAAAGACTAGAGATCTCTTCAAGAAAATTAGAGATACCAAAGGAACATTTCATGCAAAGGTGAGCACAATGAAGGACAGAAATGGTATGGACCTAACAGAAGCAGAAGATATTAAGAAGAGGTGGCAAGAATACACAGGAGAACTATACAAAAAAGATCTTCATGACCCAGCTAACCTAGATGGTGTGATCACTCACCTAGAGCCAGACACCCTGAAGTGCAAAGTCAAGTGGGCCTTAGGAAGCATCGCTATGAACAAAGCTAGTGGAGGTGATGGAATTCCAGTTGAGCTATTTCATATCCTAAAAGATGTTGCTGTGAAAGTACTTACTCAATATGCCAGCAAATTTGGAAAACTCAGCAGTGGCCAAAGGACTGGAAAAGTTAGTTTTCATCCCAATCCCAAAGAAAGACAATGCCAAGGAATGCTCAAACTATGGCACAATTGCACTCATCTCACCTGCTAGTAAAGTAATGCTCAAAATTCTCCAAGCCAGGCTTCAACAGTACGTGTATGGTGAACTTCCAGATATTCAAACTGGTTTTAGAAAAGGCAGAGGAACTGGAGATCAAATTGGCAACATCTGTTGGATCATTGAAAAAGCAAAAGAATTCCAGAAACCTCTACTTCTGCTTTATTGATTATGTCAAAGCCTTTGGTGTGCTGCGGTTCATGGGGTCACAAAGAGTTGGACACAACTGAGCGACTGAATTGAAATGAACTGAACTGAACTCATGCTAGAGTATAATGATGAACACAAATGACTGGCTTTAGTACTTGGCTGACATGACTAATAGAAGCAGAGCTACTTATTGCATACTTCAGTGTTGTTTGTGAAAATGTAAAGTAAAGTATTATAATGCAATGTTTGTGATAATGTAAGTAGCATAAATATAGGAAAAAGTTATTTTATGCCAAAAGGGAAAATGAAGAGTAATGACTAAAAGTTATGAGAAGATATATATTTTTTAACCTAGGAAATATATATAATGGAATAGGGATTTCAGTATTTCAAAATGGAAAAAGGGTTCCACTTTTCAACCATGATGAAGTAATGATACTAAATGGCTATCCAGTCATAATCAGCCCTAAAACTGGATAATTTTTATGAAACAGCCATTTCTATTCATTTGAGTGCTAAGTTGCTTCAGTCATGTCTGACTCTTTGTGGTCTGTGGCTTGCCAGTCTCCTTTGTCCGTAGGATTCTCCAGGCAAGAATACTCGAGCGGGTTGCCATCTCTTCCTCCAGGGGATTTTCCTGACCCAAGGATCAAACCCACGCCTCTGGCGTCTACTTCACTGACAGGAAGGTTCTTTACTACTAGCTCTGCTACCCATTCATTTAAGAGTAGGCAGCTTACAATTGTGACTCTGTAGGGAGGAAAGAACCAAAAACCAGATGAACCCTCTTAATGCCTTAGCTTTCTGAATGGAATTAATTACTGGACCCCGGCACAATGAGAAGTGGCGTAAGCATGGCTTCATAATCTTGCTGAATTGAATACACAGAAATTGGAGATTAGCAAGGCTTAGAGACCTGGTATTTGGAAGGCAGAGTACTGACAAAGAGAAAGCTACTCAGAGAAAGAGCTCCAAAGGTCTGCAAGTGTCTCCCCTATTCCTTGGCTGAATGCTAAATTAAGCATGCACAGAATGGCTCCACAAGGACAGACAAAAAAAAAACTATTAAGGAAATACAACTACCTTAGAGCCATAAGATGGAACACTTTCAGAATACTATAGGACTGGAAAAGTGGTGAATTTAACCAGATTGGAGGAACCTCATGGAACATAAGTGGCATTTGTAGAAATGCCCAAAGGGCCATACATTAGGAGTGAAACTAAAGTAATCATAGTGTAGAATTTCTCTCGACCTTACCAGTGGTTGTTTTAATCATTTTAGAATGACTACATGAATAGTTCTTTAAGAGGATAAAACAATACTGAACATATGTGCACCTACTATGTGGGGTCATTATACATAAATCTGAGGAAAAAATACTTAAATCTACAATTTTGACTGAATTATTTCACTTTTTCTCTCTCAGAGTCTGGTAAACTAATCACAGAGAAAACAAGCAAAGAAATTTGTATAAGATTATCAACCCAAATGTTCTAACTTATATTAATAAAGCTTTATACCCAGCAACAGTGGGATACACATTTTTCACGTGTGCATGGAACACTGGCTAGGAGAGTTCATATACTGGACCATAAAACAAGTTGCAATAAAATTAAAAGAAATGAAATATTCTAAATTATTAACTCTTCACAAGAGAATTAAATTAGAAATCAATGAAAAAATATCTTAGAAAAGCCATAAATATTAGAAGCTGAACAAAATACTTCTAAATAACCTGTGTATCAAAGAAATAACAGGAGAAATTAAAACATACTTTGAACTTAATGATATTGAATATTGTGCATTAAAATTTGTGGATGTAGCCCAAACAGTGCTTATAGGAAACTTAATATGCCTCAGTGATGAAACTGAGAAAAGAATAATATGAAATTGTATGGTCTAAATTTTTACATTAGTTTGAAAAGAACAAATTAAATTTACATTTAGCAAAAGAGAGGAAAATAAATATAACATTAGAAATCAATAAAATAGCAGGAAAAATTTGGGAAAAATCAATGAAATGAAAAGCCCTTTCCTTGAAAGAATCACTAAAATTAATAAAAATCTAGCTATACTGGTGAAAGGAAAAGTAGGAAAAGACCCACAAATTACCAATGACAAAATTGAAAAGTAGGACATCACAAGAGAAACTATGTGTTGAAATGATAAGAAGAAACTATTGTGAAAAGTTAAGCAAATTCAACAACTTAGATAAAATGGACACATTTCTTGAAACACACAAATTAACTAAAATTACATAAGAAATAGCTTGTTTTAACTAAATGATTTGTAACAGTAACTTAAAATATTACCACCAAGAAAGAAAAAAAAAAAAAAATCCAGGACAAAATTCCTTTCCTAGTCAATTCTGTTAATTTTTTAAAAATAAAAACATTACAATTCTTACATAAACATTTTCATAACATACAATGTTAGGGATATTTTCAAATTACATTGAATGTATTACAAGAAAACCGTGAATATGTATTACAATAAAAATGTTAATATTCCTCATTAACACTGGTAAATCTTAACAATATATTAGCAGTTTCATCCAGCATTCATTAGAAGGAACGTAAATTATAACCAAGTCAGCCTTGTCATAAGAATTTAAGGTTATTTTCATATTTGAAAATCAGTCAGTATAATTCACTAAACTAATGCACTTATACTTAACATCATATTAGAGATTCTAATGAGTGCAGTTTAAAGGGGAAAAATATTAAATAGTATAGAATATACCATGATATAGATAAAATGATATACAATAAATACAACTATCTTTATTTGCACGTGGTATAACTGTGTACATCGGTTCAGTTCAGTTGCTCAGTCACGTCCAACTCTTTGCCATCCAATGGATTGCAGCATGCCAAGCTTCCCTGTCCATCACCAACTCCTGGAGCCTAGTCAAACTCATGTCCATGGTGTAGGTGATGCCATCCAACCATCTCATCCTCTGTCGTCCCCTTCTCCTCCTGCCCTCAATCTTTCCCAGCATCAGGGTCTTTCCCAATGAGTCAGTTTTTCACATCATGTGGCCAAAGTATTGGAGTTTCACCATCAGTCCTTCCAGTGAATATTCAAGACTGATTTCCTTTAGGATAGACTGGTTGGATCTCCTTGCAGTCCAAGGGACTCTCAAGAGTCTTCTCCAACACCACACTTCAAAAGCATCAATTTTTCGGCACTCAGCTCTCTTTATAGTCCAGCTCTCACATGCATACATGATTACTGGAAAAACCATAGCCTTGATTAGACAGACCTCTGTTGGCAAAGTAATGTCTCTGCTTTTTAACATGCTGTCTAGGTTGGTCATAACTTTCCTTCCAAGGAGTGTCTTTTAATTTCATGGCTGCAATCACCATCTGCAGTGATTTTGGAGCTCAAAAAAATAAATTCAGCCACTTTTTCCACTGTTTCCCCATCTATTTGCCATGAAGTGATGGGACTATATGCCATGATCTTAGTTTTCTGAATGTTGAGCTTTAAGCCAACTTTTTCATTGTCTTTCACTTTCTTCAAGAAGCTCTTTAGTTCGTCTACACTTCTGCCATAAAGGTGGTGTCATCTGCTTATCTGAGATTATTGATATTTCTTCCAGCAATCTTGATTCCAGCCTGTGCTTTATCCAGCCCAGAGTTTCTCATGATGTACCCTGCATGTAAGTTAAATAAGCAGGGTGAGAATATACAGCCTTGATGTACTTCTTTCCCTATTTGGAACTAGTCTGTTGTTCCATGTCCAGTTCTATCTGTTGCTTCCTAACCTGCATACAGATTTCTCAAGAGGTAGGTCAAGTGGTCAGGTATTCCCTTCTCTTTCAGAATTTTCCACAGTTTATTGAGAGCCACACAGTCAAAGGCTTTGACATCATCAATAAAGCAGAAATAGACTGTGTACATGTAAGAATGCTAAAATTTGCTAATAAAAGTAAGAAAATAGTGAAATTAGCAAGGTCAAATGAAACAAGAGCAGTATACACAAATACACTATATTTAAAAGCAAAATTATGTTAAAATGTAAAATCTTTACTAGACTATAAGGAACAGATCAAGATTGCTGGGAGAAATATCAATAACCTCAGATATGCAGATGACACCACCCTTATGGCAGAAAGTGAAGAGGAACTAAAAAGTCTCTTGATGAAAATGAAAGAGGAGAGTGAAAAAGTTGGCTTAATGATCAACATTCAGAAAACGAAGATCATGACATCTGGTCCCATCACTTCATGGGAAATAAATGGGGAAACAGTGGAAACAGTGTCAGAAAATCACTGCAGATGGTGATTGCAGCCATGACATTAAAAGACGCTTACTCCTTGGAATAAAAGTTATGACCAACCTAGATAGCATATTCAAAAGCAGAGACATTACTTTGCCAACAAAGGTCCATCTAGTTAAGGCTATGTTTTTTTCAGTAGTCATGTATGGATGTGAGAGTTGGACTGTGAAGACAGCTGAGCACCAAAGAATTGATGCTTTTGAACTGTGTTGTTGGAGAAGACTCTTGAGAGTCCCTTGGACTGCAAAGAGATCCAACCAGTCCATTCTAAAGGAGATCAGTCCTGGGTGTTTTTCGGAAGGAATGATGCTAAAGCTGAAATTCCAGTACTTTGGCCACCTCATGCAAAGAGTTGACTCATTGCAAAAGACTCTGATGCTGGGAGGGATTCGGGGCAGGAGGAGAAGGGGATGACAGAGGATGAGATGGCTGGATGGCATCACCAAGTCGATGGAGGTGAGTGTGAGTGAACTCTGGAAGTTGGTGGTGGACAGGGAGGCCTGGCGTGCTGCAATTCATGGGGTCGCAAAGAGTCGGACACGACTGAGTGACTGAAATGAACTGAACTGAAGTGAAGCAAGAGATATAAGCAAAAATATATGCAAGGTAACATTTTTAATAGAAAAGCCACAAAATGTTGCTGAGGGATATTAAAGAGAGACTAATGGTTGAAATTATATGTGATGACCATGCATACAAGAATCAAACTTTTAAAGGTATCAATTTACCCTTTGTCAATTTTTAGAGAACTATATACAGATATATATAGAGATCTATAGAAACCATAGATCTCTATAGGAACCAGAGATAAAATTGCCAACATCTGTTGGATCATCGAGAAAGCAAGAGAATTCCAGTAAAAATCTACTTCCTTTTCATTGATTTTGCTCAAACCTTTGACTCTGTGGATCACAACAAACTGTAGAAAATTTTTCAAGAGATGGTAATACCAGATCACCTGACCTGCCTCCTGAAATATCTGTATGCAGGTCAAGAAGCAACAGCTAGAACCAGACATGGAAAAACAGACTGGTTCCAAATTGGGAAAGGAGTACTTCAAGGCTGTATATTTCACTCTGTTTATTTAACTTATATGCAGAGCACATCATGTGAAATGCCAGACTGGATGAAGCACAAGCTGAAATCAAGATTGCCGGGAGAATATCAATAACGTCAGATACACACGTGATACTACCCTTTATGGCAGAAACCAAAGAGAAACTAAAGAGCCTCTTGATGAAAGTTAAAGAAGAGAGTGAAAAGGCTGGCTTTAAACTCAACATTCAAAAAATGAAGATCATGGCATCCAGTCCCATCATTTCATGGCAAATAGATGGGGAAACAGTGGAAACAGTGACAGACTTTATTTATTTGGGGGCTCCAAAATCACTGCAGATGGTGATTGCAGCCATGAAATTAAAAGATGCTTACTCCTTGGAAGAAAAGCTATGACCAATCTAGATAGCATATTAAAAAGCAGAGACATTACCTTGCTGACAATGGTCCATCTAGTCAAAACTATTGTTTTTCCATTAGTCATGTATGTATGTGAGAGCTGGACTATAAAGAAAGCTGAGCACCAAAGAATTTATGCATTTTAACTGTGGTGTTGAAGACTCTTGAGAGTTCTTTGGACTGCAGGAGATCAACCCAGTCAACCTTAAAGGACATCAGTCCTGAATATTCAATGGGTATATTCAATCAGTATCAACTGATACTGAAGTTAAAACTCTAAAACTTTGGCTACCTGATGAGAACTGACTCTTTGGAGAAGACCCTGATTCTGGGAAAGATTGAAAGCAGGATGAGAAGGGGATGATAGAGAATAAGATGGTTGGATGGCATCACCAACTCGATGGACATGAGTTTGAGCAAGCTCGAGGAGTTGATGGACAGGGAAGCCTGGTGGGCTGCAGTCCATGGGGTTGCAAAGAGTCGGACATGACAGAGTGAGTGAACTGAACTGGTACAAATTTAAGAATTAGTTTATTAATTTCTATATCAGAGATGCAGGAATTTGTTAGGGTTTCATTATCTCTATAGATCAGTTCAGTTCAGCTCAGTTGCTCAGTCTTGTCTAACTTTTGCGACCCTATGGACTGCAGCACACCAGGCCTCCCAGTCCTTCACCATCTCCCAGAGCTTACTCAAACTCATGTCCATCAGGTCGGTGATGCCATCCAACCATCTTATCCTCTGTCATCCCCTTCTCCTTCTGCGTTCAATCTTTTCCAGCATCGGGTTCTTTTCCAATGAGTCAGTTTATCGTATCAGGTGGCCAAAGTATTGGAGCTTCAGCTTCAACATCAGTCCTTCCAGTGAATATTCAGGACTCATTTTGTCTACGATTGAGTGGTTTGATATTGACAGTGCTCATAATCTAGACTCAATCTTGAAAGAGGGAGATATATGTGGAAGACATATTTTCTGAATTCAATATTTAATATAAAGCTGTGGTAATGAAGACAATGTGGTTTTCAGATAGGATATATAGAGTTCAATAAAATGGGATAGAATAGTGTCCTGATAGAGTCATCCACAGATATACCCTATCATTTTCTACAAAAGAGCAAAGGAAATTCAGTAGGAAAAGAAAATCTTTCAACAAATGGAATGTTATGAATATCATACTGAAAATATAATAAAATTTTATCATTCATAAAAATTAACTCAAAATGAATGATAGCTCTAAATATGAGAGCTAAAAATATAAAAACCCAGGAAAAAATCTAAGAGAAAATTTATGCAACTTTTGGGTATAAAAAAAATGTCTTGGCCTGAAAGGAAGGAATCACAAAAGAGAAAGAATTGATTAGTTTGACTCTTTAAAAATAAAACATTTATCAAAAATTACTATAAATGAAATAAAGACGATTCATAGATTAAGAGAAAATATTACCTGTGCTTATATCTGTCAGAGATCTTGTATTCATAGTGTCCAAAGAAATATTATACTTAAATAATAAGAAATCGAATCTCTTTATATGAAATCAAGCAATGAACATTTGAATAAATGCTTCATGAAAGAAGTTATATAAATAGCCAGTAAACATGTGACAAGGAGCTTAATATAATAGGTGGTTAAGGAAAGGTACATTAAAACTACAATATGTTACTACTACACACATACTAGAATAGGTAAACTTGGAAAGACTGACTTTACCAGCTTTTGGTGAGACTTAAACAAGTGGCACTCAGCTGGTGGAATGTGACAAGGTATCACACTCAATCTTGACCACCTTTTCCTTCCATATTCCCTTTCATATTTGCCTATATTCAGAAAACGAAGATCATGGCATCTGGTCCCCTCACTTCATGGGAAATAGATGGGGAAACAGTGTCAGACTTTATTTTTGGGGGCTCCAAAATCACTGCAGATGGTGACTGCAGCCATGAAATTAAAAGATGCTTACTCCTTGGAAGAAAAGTTATGACCAACCTAGATAGCATATTGAAAAGCAGAGACATTACTTTGCCAACAAAGGTCCGTCTAGTCAAGGCTATGGTTTTTCCAGTGGTCAAATATGGATGTGAGAGTTGGACTGTGAAGAAGGCTGAGCGTCGAAGAATTGATGCTTTTGAACTGTGGTGTTGAAGAAGTCTCTTGAGAGTCCCTTGGACTGCAAGGAGATCCAACCAGTCCATTCTGAAGGAGATCAGCCCTGGGATTTCTTTAGAAGGAATGATGCTAAAGCTGAAACTCCAGTACTTTGGCCACCTCATGCGAGGAGTTGACTCATTGGAAAAGACTCTGTTGCTGGGAGGGATTGGGGGCAGGAGGAGAAGAGGACGAGAGAGGATGAGATGGCTGGATGGCATTACCGATTCAATGGACATGAGTCTGAGTGAACTCCGGGAGTTGGTGATGGACAGGGAGGCCTGGCATGCTACGATGCATGCGGTCACAGAGAGTCGGACACAACTGAGTGACTGAACTGAACTGAACTGATAACAGAAATAGATAACTGAGAGTTTATGTTTGAATACATCAGTATATGGGGGCTATAGTCATGGGAATAAGTCAAACAAATTAAGTATCTTAAGATATTCAGTAACTTTCTGCCTCCTCTCCTTCTGATTGTATTTTTTATTTACAGAAATTACGATCCAGACTCTGTGAAAGAAATGTCAAGTTTAAAAAGTTATTAACACAGAAGTTTACCAAGTATGGTCTGGGTGTCACACAGATGCCAAAAGGAAAATTTCTATATGGAAAAGATGACCTAGCTGGACTGAGGTGAGTCAGAACTCATGATATATCTATCTTTTCTCATAACAACCACATGTCAGAAACACCTGATTCAATCCCCCAGTCTCAAGGCAGTGACAATCTCAAAGTGATAGCCTGAAAGCAATTTCTTCTTCTTCTTTTTTTTTTTTTTTTTTTTTTGTCCTTGATTGAAGCCTATTTCAAATGGTACAGATTCTAGGTTGGTTATTTTTTTGTCTCAACATTTTAAACATTTTTTACTACTTTCTTACTTGCAGTTTTTGAGGAAAAGTAGGATGTAATACTGGAGAAGGCAATGGCACCCCACTCCAGTACTCTTGCCTGGAAAATCCCATGGACGGAGGAGCCTGGTAGACTATAGTCCATGGGGTCGCTAAGAGTCGGACACAGCTGAACGACTTCACTTTGACTTTCCACTTTCATGCATTGGAGAAGGAAATGGCAACTCACTCCAGTATTCTTGCCTAGAGAATCCCAGGGATGGGAGATCCAGTGGGCTGCCATCTATGGGGCTGCACAGAGTTGGACATGACTGAAGTGACTTAGCAGCAGCAGCAGCAGGATGTAACACTCTTTATTTTTGCTTCTCTATAAATAAGATATCTTTTCCCTTGATCTTTCAGGATTTTTTTCTTTATATTTTATTTTCTATAGTTTAAATATAACATGCCTAGATGTAAATTTTTAAAAATATAGTTATCTTGCTTGCTGTACTTTGAACTTCCAAGGTCTGTGCTGACATTAATTTATTTCAAATATTTTCTTCCGTTTTTTCTTTCTCTTTCTGGTATCCCAATTATGCATATGTTATACCTTTTGCAGTTATACCACAGTCCTTGGATATTCTGTGTGTGTGTGTGTGTGTGTGTGTGTGTGTGTGTGTGTGTGTGTGTGTTTTAAGTTATCATTCTCTGCTTTGGGGTTTTTTTCAGGGTTCTACGTGTTGTAGCTTAGATTTTTTTTTTTTTTTTCCCCATCAGCTCTGTCTAGTCCATTATAGGCATTCTTCTTTTCTGTTACAGTAGTTTTGATCCCTAACATTTCTTTCTTGGATTTTTTTTTTAAGATTTCCATCTCTCTGGTTACATTTCCCATTTATTCTTGCATGCTGTCTACTCTATATGTTAGAGCCCTTAGCAAATTAATTATAGTTATTTTAAACTTCCAACCTGATAATTTCAACATCATTGCCATCTTTGATTCAGATACTTACTCTGTCTCTTCAAATTGTATTTTTTGCCTTTTAATTTTTGTTTGAGCACCAGACATGGTGAACTTGGTAAAATGAGCTATTGTAAATAAATGTTTATTAATGTGACGCTGAAGTGTAAGGGCAGTGGAGACATTTTCTAGTCCTTTATTTGATTAAATCTCAGTCTTTGGGTGAACCTATTTCTCTGCAGGTAAACTTCACACGTTGTTTCTCCCTTTTGTTTGTCTGTTTTCTTCTCTCTTTCAGTGGGACAAGATAGCTAAATCAGGTTGGAGTTGGGTTTTTCCCTTTCCCCATTTAGGTTCTGATAATACCCCAGCAAATTAGGCTCTGATTTACTAGTTCCCTCTTAGGGCAATCCTTGTTAAGATGAGCAGAATACTTTGAAGTATTTCAAATGGTTCCCCTCTCCTTGGAATGTGAAGTCAAGTGGGCCTTAGAAAGCATCACTCAAACAAAGCTAGTGGAAGTGATGGAATTCCAGTTGAGCTGTTTCAAATCCTGAAAAGATGATGCTGTGAAAGTGCTACACTCAATATGCCAGCAAATTTGGAAAACTCAGCAGTGGCCACAGGGCTGGAAAAGGTCAGTTTTCATTCCAATTCCAAAGAAAAGCAATGCCAAAGAAAGATCAAACTACTGCACAATTGCGCTCTCTGTCAGAAGCAGGAGAATATTCGTCTCCCGTATTTACCATGGAAACTTGGTTGAGCTCTTGGAGATAAATCTCACAATTCTGTGAAGCCCCTGTTATGACTAGATCTCTTTGGAGTTTTGGACTCAAAGTTGTCCACAGTGAGTCTTCAGTGATTTGTTGATTACAGTTCAGTTCCCCACAATGTTTAATAAATATTTAGATGATAGCTTCAGACAATGGCATTCAATGATGTAATACATTCATTTGATACAATAAACTAACAATTACTTGAATTTTGAAAGCAATATGATCCTAATTCTGCTATTGTTTGATCTTAAAATTTTTATTTCTGAAAAATGGACATAATAGTAATTTTGCAAGGAATGGTAAATATAATATTTATTTTTCTCACTCCAACAAACAATTCAGAGCAGGAATTAGTGACCACATGAGGATGCCAGAATGGGGTGCTGTCTTAAAATTATCTTTACATTGTTATTTCATTAATTTCAGAATCAAATTTTTTAAAAAATAATACAAGGAAAAATATATCAGAATTGGATGAAATATTTATGAAAGAAAATTAAACTGTCTGAAGTGGGACTGACTGGGTGTTAAATGTGTACATAATTACATTTGTACTTAAAATAGTATTAATCAAGTTTTATCTTTTAAAAGTAAAAAATAAATTTAAGAAAATATAAATTAATTTGGAAATTCCATTGCCTTCCAGTATTATTACAATTTTCATGGAGCTTGTTCTTTAAAAGGCCCATTGGAATAAAACTGTTTCACAACTTGTAAAATATCATTCAGCTTTGCTCTTTGGCTTGGGATTTTCCCATCACTTTTGAATTGTCTTTTTTGCTTGCCAAGATCATTTGGCTTTTGACAATAAGAATGGGTGATTCTCCTGGGTAAAATTCACACAGACCAAATGGCTTGACAATTTGAACTTACTCTGCCTTTCAACTTCTCCTCCACCTCTCTCTCTTATAAAATCCCCAGGGATGCACAAATTTCACCTTTACTATGTGAAGATGTATTTGGGGGAAAAGAGGAAAAAAGTGCCTTTTCACTTATAGTTGAACATGACTAAATTATACAGTGGAACTTAAGAAAAATGTAAAAATGAACTCTTAAGAGATAAATATTACTCTACTTTGTGTAGAAGAAAATTTATATGGCTACTACATAAAACTCCCTACTATTTATCTAAGATCATTTTAGCAACTTTAGGAGTTAGATTAGTTGTTGTTGACGCTGAGAAATTACTGTGAGAGGAAAATACAAATATTTTTTTATCATCACTTTGCTAGTATTTATTCCCTTTTTCATTAGAAGCATAACATAGTTGGGGTATCAAACTCAATATTTATTCCTAGCTCAAAATGAGTTGGAGAATATTTATTGCATGAGGTAAATAATGGACTAGCTGTCAAAGGATGATTTTGGACTTGAACCTAATATAGTGGCCTGCAAACTGAAAAAAAAAAAAGTGTGTTCATGTTATTTTTCATCATCATCATTATTATTATCCTCATCAGATGACCATTATTTAGTTCTTACTTTATCTGAGGTGCTGTTTTCAGTGCTGTGTATCTGTACTGTATTTAAACTTTATGTCATAGACTTCTATGTGTACCTATAATACCATCTTTTTCTTCTGGCTTTCCTTTATTACACAGTCCTTTGAGTGTCCTTATCTAAGTCCATGGCTTCCATAGACATTTAGATATGATGCATTGTGTAATTCTAGCCCAGACAGCATTTTTGAACTGGGAAATTTCTAGCAAATTACCTACTGAATATCTCCATCTGGATGATATATGGCCATCCCAGCTAAAAATATCCTCCTGCTCTCTGTATCTATTATCCTGGTCCCTGGACAGCACACATCGTCACTCAAAACAAGAATTCTATCATTTCATTCTACATACCTTTGTGTTTTTAAGTTTTAACATTAATTGCTCTTTAATTTCAATCAATTCAAAATAATACCATCTTTTTTGCTTATCCTTGAGTTTCCATCCACACTGCAGATGTTTTAAGCAAATACTTTTCCTTCTGTACCCTGGAAGCAGTATTTCCCAGGTGGTGCTAATGGTAAAAAAATAAAATAAAATAAAATCCCACTTGCTAATGCAAGAGACACAAGAGACAAAGGTTTAATCCCTGAGTAAGGAAGATCCCCTGGAATAGAAAATGGCAACCCTCTCCAATATTCTTGCCTGGAAAAGTCCATGGACAGAGAAGCCTGGCAGACTACAGTCTGTGGGATCACAAGCAGTCGGACACGACTTATTGACTAATTACTATCCTTCTGCACCCTGGTAGCAATATTATTTAGTTGGTAAGTGTGAAAATGCTGGATTCAAGTCACTCACAGTTCCAGGTTCCATTTTCATGCTGCCTAATATGTGACCTTGGACAAGTTTCTTAACCTCTATAAGAGGGGCATAGCAATCTTTATCAATCTGAGAAGATGTAGGAAAAATGAGAAAAAAAGTCAAAAAAATAAACTGATAGTGAATAAGAAATGTAAAAGGAGATGCTAAAATAAGTCCAATATATCAACAAATAAAGGTGGGAGACTAAATTTAGTTTTAAAAAGTCATAGATTATAAGATTATATTTTAAAATATTCTTGCTTACGAGAGACATGCCTGGAACAGAATGAAACATAAAGGGATATAGAAACTACACCATGAAATATCAACAGTAGAATTACTGATGTATCCTCATAAATACCATTAAATCATGAATGAAATTTAAAATTTTTGTCTCTCTTTGTTTTCTATATCAGTCAGAAATTTCTGTGTGAATTTATAGATACTCAGTTGAAAATGTCTTAAAACACAGAACATATTGATTTATGTAACAGGAAAGTTCAGTCAAGGATTTGGCTTAGCCGTAGCTGTACTCAGAGGCTTAAATGCTGGGGTTGTACTCTCCATCTTTTAGATCCAGTTTTCTCTTCATGTTGTTTTAATGCAGCAGATAGATTATCTCCACATGGCAGGAAAGATATCCACTGTCAGCCCCATTCATAACCTGCCAGCTTACTAATTCTAGCAGGTAAAACAGAAAAGACACTTTTCTCTTCCCGTGCCCAAATAGCAATCCTGGAAAACACTCTATTTGGACTTGCCAGTGGTAAGTCTATGGATTATTCCTGACTGGGACACATGCCCAACTGACTGTGAGTGAGATGAGGCACTGTGATTGACAGAACCACTTGGATCAGGTATATTTTGTAGGATGGAGTACTGAGTAAAAAAAAATGTTTATACTATACCTTTTTTTTATTGACTGTGGTTATACTAAGACAGTAAGTGGCAAAACCAGTATGTGCACCTGTAAAAAGGATCTGGGGAGCGCTGTGTTTAAAATAGTCTACAGGTCTATGGGACAAAAGAATACTCCTGTGGCTTATATAGCACTAACCCAATTCACAGTGAATTATTAGATAAAAATGTTAGTTTATTTAGCTTATTATTTCTGTAAGATTTTTATTTAGGATCCTGTGACAATAGTAAACAGATGAGCTCTAGCTTATGATTATCTTCTCCTTAGATTAATAACTAAAATTCATTTGGAAATTAAAAGAAAATGTAAGTGAATTGAACTTTAAATTATTATTATTTATTATTATTATTATTATTATTTGGTTGTAGGCATTAGTCTTTAACAGAAGGATCTAAAGGGTGCCTATAGATTACAATAAAATATAGCAGTGAAAGGAAGAAAGGTTAACAAAAGGGTAAAGTTGAAGTCATATAGCATGGAGCATGAAAGTTTATACTAATCTGTCCTATCTAAATAAAAAGCTTTTCTGGAATAAGAGTCCCAGAGTAGAAATCAATTAAAGGATGGCTGGAAAATTCTCAACTATATGGAGATTAAATTTGAAGATACTGAACAACCAATGAATCAAAGAAGACATAAACAGGAAAAATTAAATGATATGTTGAGGCAAATTAAAATGGTAATATAATAACAAAAACTTAGGGTACAGCAAAAGCAGTTCTAAGTGGGAAGTTTATGGTAATAAATGCCTACATTAAGGAAAAAAGAATAAAAATAGTCTAGCTAGATACCTCAAAAAACTAGAAAAATAAAGAACAAAATTAGCCCAAAGTTAGCAGAAGGAAAGAAATAAAAGGATTAGAGTAAAATTTAAAAAAAAAAAAAATAGAGATTTAAGAGACAATAGAAAAAAAAAATCAATGTAACTAATGGGTGTTTTTTTCTTGTTTAATATATAGATACCATTAGCTACACTCAACAAGGAAAAAGAGGACTAAAATAAAATAGTAAATAAAAGAAGGGATATTACAACTGATATTGCAGAAATACAAATGATGACAAGAGATTATTAGGAAAAATTATGGGCATCCCTGGTGGCTCAGATGGTAAGGAATCTGCCTGCAATACAGGAGACCTGCATTCAATTATACACCAATTTAGATAACCTAGAGGAAAGGATAAATTCCTAGAAATATATATTCTTTCAAGACTGAATTATGGAAAATCCCATGGACGGAGGAACCTGGTGGGCTGCAGTCCATGGGGTCACTAAGAGCCGGACACGACTGAGCGATTTCACTTTCACTTCTCACTTTCATGCATTGGAGAAGGAAATGGCAACCCACTCCAGTGTTCTTGCCTGGAGAATTCCAGGGACGGCAGAGCCTGGTGGGCTACCGTCTATGGGGTCGCACAGAGTCGGACACGACTGAAGCAACTTAGCGGAGGCAGCAGCAGCAGCAGCAGCAGCAGCAGCAGCAGCAGCAGCAGCAGCAAATCTGAACATAGCAATAAATATTGGGTTGACCAAAAAATTTATTTGGTTAATGAATATGTTGTTTAATAAAGTGCTTGGTGAAAATGAAAAATGTCTTTTATTTTTACTTAAAAACTGAATGAACTTTTTGGCCTACCCAGTATATATGGAGGCTAAATCGTATCAAAAGCTTCTTAACAAAGTAAGGCCCAGGACCAGATGACTTCACGAATGAATTCTACAAAGTATTTAATCAGGAGTTACTATCTTTCCTTCTCAAACTGTTCCAAATGTATAAGAGGAGGGCACACTACTAAACTAATTTATGAGGCCAGCATCACCTGATACCAAAAGCAGATAGGGAGATACAAGAACAATGTAGACTAGTATTCCTGACAGATATAGATGCAAAAATTCTCAACAAAATATTAGTAAACTGAAATCAGCAAAAAAAGATCATACACCATGTTTCATTGGAATTTATTCCAGGGATGCAAGGAGATGCTTCAATATCCAGAAGTTAATCGTTGTGATACATCACATTAGCTAAATGAAGGATAAAAATTATAATTATTTTAATAAATGCAGAAAAAAATTTGAGAAAATTCAAATTTTATTTATGATTAAAACCTCTCAGCCAACTGAGAATAGAGGTAATGTCCTAACCATAATAACTGCTGTTTTGAAAAAAAAAAAAAAAAAAAAGATTCCTCTCAAAGTATTACTGCTCATTGACAGTGTACCTGGTCACCCAAGAGCTTGGATGGAAATGTACAAAGAGATTCATGTTGTTTTCATACTTGCTAACACAGCATCCATTCTGCAGCACATGGCTTAAAGAGTAAATTTAACTATCAAATCTTATTATTTAAGAAAAACCTTTTATAAGGCTATTGTTGCCATAGGTGGTATTTTGTCTGATGGATCTGGGCAAAGTCAATTGAAAGCTTCTGGAAAGGATCCACCATTCTCTATGCCATTAAGTAGACATTTCATATTCATGAGAAGATGTCAAAATATCAACACTTACAGGAGTTTGGAAGAAGGTGATTTCAACCTCATGGAAGATTTTGAGAGGTTTCAGTGGAGGAAATAACTCCAGATGTGGTAGAAATAGCAAAAGAACTAGAATTAAAAGTAGAAGCTGAAGATGTGACTTTTTAATTTTGAACACATAAAGAGGATATGATGTTTATGTGTAATGGAATTTTATTCATCCATGAGAAAGAAGGAAATGCCATTTGCTAAAACATGGATGGATCTTGAGGCCATTATGCTAAGTGGATATAGCCAGACAGAGAAAGACAAATACTATGCGATCCCATAGTAAAATCTAGAGAAAAAGTCAAGTCTGTAGAAACAGATATTTTAAAAATGTTTGGCAGAGGCTGGGAAGTAGGGGATATAGGGGGATATAGTGATTAGAAAATACATATAAATATTCAGAATAAGGTCTCAGGATTGAATGTAAAACATGATAGTTATATTTGATAACACTGATATGTATAATTAAAATTTACTAACATAATAGAATTTAAATATTCCACCAATAAGAGATATTTTTAATATATGTAAGGATATATGTAAGGAGATTGATGGATGTGGGGAAAAAATAATGTAAATACTTTTAAGATTCTAAAAGCATATTAACATCCTTAGAAGAACAACATGTTTTAATCTTTCTTAAAAGTCTTTGTGCAATTGTTATGCTAATTACTTACTATTTTTGTTATTTTTATAAAGCAAGTCATTAGGAAGTAATAGAAATTTCCAAATGAAGTGGAAATTAAATGGTATTAACTTCTAAGTGATTTTTTATTTGAGACTTTTCATTCATTTTAATGAGTCCTAATGCACAGATTCTGCCTATAACCTTTGCAACTGAATCAGTGATTCTCAACCTATGTTCTCAAGAACACTGTAGTTTGTGAGAGGTATAATGAAGTTCTGTCACACACAAGTTCAATGATAAAACATTTCTGGGAAATGGCACAATATAAAGAAATTGCAGTGTATATTAAATTAAGCCACAACCATAAAAATCCCAATGATAAAGGAAGTCTCACATAAAACAAAACCAAAAAACAGTAACCTGGACATGTGCTTCTGGTCAAGATTGAATAACAGGCACTGTACTACCCCTACCACGTTTAAAAGCAAAATAAAAAGAAAAAAATCCTAGAAAAGTAGATAAATAGTATTTTTTAAAAATTTCTTCACAGATATTGAACAACAGACAGCACAGAGCTGGAGTTCTGAAAGAAAAAAAAAAAAAAAAGCGAAGTACAACCTACCTCCCTTTTCCAGGCTTTATTTCTGGAGCACTATCCAGAACAAAGCTCAGGGAAAGTCCAAGCACAATAAAGGCTTGCTGATATAAGGAGGGCTAAGCTGGTTAGAATTTGTAGGCCAGTGTTCTTGCCTAGAGAATCCCAGGGACAGGGGAGCCTGGTGGGCTGCTGTCTATGGGGTCGCACAGAGTCAGACACAACTGACGCGACTTAGCAGCAGCAGCAGCAGCTCAGATGATAAAGTGTTTGCCTGCAATGCCGGAGACCCGGGTTCAGTCCCTGGGTCAGGAAGATCTCTTGGAGAAGGAAATGGCAACCCACTCCAGTATTCTTGCCTGGAAAATCCCATGGACAGAGGAGTCTGGTAGGCTACTGTCCATGGGGTCACAAAGTGTTGGACACGACTGAATGACTTCAGTATACCATAAATGGTGGTTACATGGAAGGGAAATGGGGATGACCCACTGAGATGTTATGGGGAGGGAGGTGGGAGGGGGGTTCATGTTTGGGAATGCATGTAAGAATTAAAGATTTTAAAATTAAAAAAAATAAAGAATAAAATAAAGTGACTCAGTTAATCTCTGGGATGAATATTAAACTGAACATTAAAAGGCTGATACTCTATGAAGCCATACAAAGAAAATCATGACTAAAAACCTATAAGGGAACTACAACCTAAACTAATATCTGAACTCCCATGCTTGCACCCACTAAAACATGTTTCAGATCCCACAGTTTCAATGACATTTATCAAACAGGCAGGAAACTCAATGGACACCTTTGAGAAGCCATGCCTTAGAACAAAGATTAAACTATAGGAGATATAAGACTACTCTAGATGTGTATTAACAAAGCTTAAAATCAAGTTTCAAAAAGATCAAAGTGATTTGCTAGTAAATTAACATCTTGCCAGAGCAAAACCAACTATTAAAGGAAGACAGTAGGATCAACGATATTCAGGATGCCCAGTATTCAATCAATAATTACTAAATAGGCAAAAAGCTGAAAACATGGCCTATAATAGGGAAAAAAGTTGGTCAGTAAAACAGAGTCAGAAGTTACAGGTAGGACTGAATTATGAGACAAGGACTTAAAAGAACTACTGTAAATATATATGACATAACACAGTAATAAGAAAAACAGAAACCATAAAGAGTCAGATGAAACAACATATTTCAGTATTCTGACACGGATTGACTTAGCTGGGGATTAGGTTTTCCCAAAGAAGACATCCTGAACTTGAAAAAAAATGGCATAAAAACTATCAAAACTAGATTACATGAAGTTCAAAATACACTGAATAAAACATAGCAAGTATATCACAAAACCAAGTGATTTAACAGAACACCAATAGAGAAGATGAAATGGAATACTAAAGATATTCAAGTAATTAAAAAGAAAAAAATATTAAAAGACAAAAACAAGAACAAAGTAGATGGGTCAAATGGAAAAAAAAATAGCAAGATGTAGACTGAAATACAATATCAATAATTACATTAGATATAAACAGACTAAAATTACTAACCCCCAAAGAGAATTATCAAACTTCATTTTTTTAAAAAAACAGTTATACACTGTGCACCAAAAAGTACTTTAAAACTGAAGACACATTCAGCAATAAAAAGGAGCAGTCCATTTGCACAATGAAACAACTTGGATGAGACTGAAATATTTTTAATGAGCGTGTCCAAACACAATTTGTGACATATATATTTTCATTGATATAAAATTCTAGCATAGACCCCTTCCCCCCCCAAAAAAAAAAAAAAACAGATAAAGTAATTGGCTCTGGTAGGCAAGAAGAATAGAATTTACTACAAAGGAGCATGAGGAAACTTTGCCATGATGGAAATTTATATCTTAATTGGGGTGGTGATTATATCAGCTATATTAATGTAAATACACACACACACATATAGATATACTTAAAAAGAGTATGTATTATTTTCTGTAAATGGTAACTCGATACAGTTCATGAACAAAAAAAATAATAATTAACATCTGGAAAGTAGTCTATACAAAGAAATCTAAATTTAAATATAGAATTTTCTTTCCACTTTATCAAAACTGATAAGTTGAAAACCAAGTTGTTTCTATAGTCATTTGTGGCAATTGATCTAATATCCAGTTTGTTGAAGTCTGAAGTAATAAGGGTTTAAAATTGTTTTAATGAAACCAGAACAAATAGATTATATCCAAGGTATGTCTACTAGTCAGTTCTATACTCTCAAGTCAGTTCAGTCACACAGTCGTGTCCAACTTTTTGCGACCCCATGGACTGCAGCACAATAGGCTTCCCTGTCCATCACCAACTCCCGGAGCTTGCTCAAACTCATGTCCATCGGGGCGGTGATGCCATCCAACCATCTCATCCTCTGTCATCCCTTTTTCTTCCTGCCTTCAATCTTTCCAAGCATCAGGGTCTTTCCTGTTGAGTTAGTTCTTCATATCAGGTGGCCAACGTATTGGAGCTTTAGCTTCAGCATGTCTTTCCAATGAATATTCAGGACTAGTACCCTTTAGGATGGACTGGTTGGATCTCCTTGCAGTCCAAGGGATTCTCAAGAGTCTTCTCCCACACCACAGTTCAAAAGCATCAATTTTGTGGCACTCAGTTGTCTTTGTGGTCCAACTCTCACATCCATACATGACTATGGGAAAAACAATAGCTTTGACTAGACGGACCTTTGCCAGCAAAGTAATGTCTCTGCTTTTTAATAGGCTGTCTAGATTTGTCATAGTTTTTCATCCAAGGAGTGAATGCCTTTTTTTTTTTAAAGATTTTATTTTATTTTATTTTATTTTACTTATTTTACTTTACAATACTGTATTGGTTTTGCCATACTTTGACATGAATCCGCCACAAGTGTACATGAGTTCCCAATCCTGAACCCCCCTCCCACCTCCCACTCCATATCATCTCTCCGTGCACCAGCCCCAAGCATCCTGTATCCTGTATTGAACCTAGACTGGCGATTCATTTCTTACATGATAGTATACATGTTTCAATGCCATTGGTCCCAAACATTCCACTCTGTTCCTCTCCCACAGAGTCCATAAGTCCGTTCTATACATCTGTGTCTCTTTTGCTGTCTCACATACAGGGTTATCATTACCATCTTTATAAATTCCATATATATATATATGTTAGTATACTGTATTGGTGTTTTTCTTTCTGGCTTACTTCACTCTGTATAATTGGCTCCAATTTCATCCACCTCATTAGAATGGATTCAAATGTATTCTTTTTAATGGCTGAATAATATTCCATTGTGTAATGTACCACAGCTTTCTTATCCATTTGTCTGCTGATGGACATCTAGGTTACTTCCATGCCGTGGCTATTATAAACAGTGCTGTGATGAACATTGGAGTACATGTGTCTCTTTCAATTCTGTTTTCCTCAGTGTGTATGCCCAGCAGTGAGATTGCTGGGTCATAAGGCAGTACAATTTCCAGTTTTTTAAGGAATCTCCAAATGTTCTCCATAGTGGCTGTAGTAGTTTGCATTCCCACCAACAGCGTAAGAGCATTCCTTTTTCTCCACACCCTCTCCAGAATTTATTGCTTGTAGACTTTTGGATCGCAGCCATTCTGACTGGTGTGAAATGGTATCTCTTTGTGGTCTTGATTTGCATTTCTCTGATAATGAGTGAAGAGCATCTTTTCGTGTGTTTGTTAGCCATCTGTATGTCTTCTTTGGAGAAATGTCTGTTTAGTTCTTTGGCCCATTTTTTGATTGGGTCATTTATTTTTCTGGAATTGAGCTGCATAAGTTGCTTGTATATTTTTGAGATTAGTTGTTTGTCAGTTGCTTCATTTGCTATTATTTTCTCCCATTCAGAAGGCTGTCTTTTCACCTTGCTTATATTTTCCTTTGTTGTGCAGAAGCTTTTAATTTTAATTAGATCCCATTTGTTTATTTTTGCTTTTATTTCCAGAATTCTGGGAGGTGGATCATAGAGGATCCTGCTGTGATGTATGTCGGAGAGTGTTTTGCTTATGTTCTCCTCTAGGAGTTTTATAGTTTCTGGTCTTACGTTTAGATCTTTAATCCATTTTGAGTTTATATTTGTATATAGTGTTAGAAAGTGTTCTAGTTTCATTCTTTGACAAGGGTTGACCAGTTTTCCCAGCACCACTTGTTAAAGAGATTGTCTTTACTCCATTGTATATTCTTGCCTCCTTTGTCAAAGACAAGGTGTCCATAGGTATGTGGATTTATCTCTGGGCTTTCATTTTGTTCCATTGATCTATATTTCTGTCTTTGTGCCAGTACCATACTGTCTTGATGACTGGCTCTGTAGTAGAGCCTGAAGTCAGGCAGGTTGATTTCTCCAGTTCCATTCTTCTTTCTCAAGATTGCTTTGGCTATTCGAGGTTTTTTGTATTTCCATAAAAATTGTGAAATTATTTGTTCTAGCTCTGTGAAAAATACCGCTGGTAGCTTGATAGGGATTGCATTGAATCTGTAGATTGCTTTGGGTAGTATACTCATTTTCACTATATTGATTCTTCCAATCCATGAACATGGTATATTTCTCCATCTATTTGTGTCTTCTTTGATTTCTTTCATTAGTATTTTATAGTTTTCTATATATAGGTCTTTAGCTTCTTTAGGTAGATATATTCCTAAGTATTTTATTGTTTTCGTTGCAATGGTAAATGAAATTGTTTCCTTAATTTCTTTTTTTCTACTTTCTCTTTATTAGTGTATAAGAATGTAAGGGATTTCTGTGTGTTGATTTTATATCCTGCAACTTTACTATATTCATTGATTAGCTCTAGTAATTTTCTGGTGGAGTCTTTAGGGTTTTCTATGTAGAGGATCATGTCATCTGCAAACAGTGAGAGTTTTACATTTTCTTTTCCAATTTGGATTCATTTTATTACTTTTTCTGCTCTGATTGCTGTGGCCAAAATTTCCAGAACTAAGTTGAATAATAGCAGTGAAAGTGGGCACCCTTGTCTTGTTCCTGACTTTAGGGGAAGTGCTTTCAATTTTTCTCCATTGAGGATAATGTTTGCTGTGGGCTTGTCATATATAGCTTTTATTATGTTGAGGTATGTTCCTTCTATTCCTGCTTTCTGGAGAGTTTTTATCATAAATGGATGTTGAATTTTATCAAAGGCTTTCTCTGCATCTATTGAGATAATCATATGGCTTTTATTTTTCAATTTGTTAATGTGGTAAATTACATTGATTGATTTCCAGATTTTGAAGAATCCTTGCATCCCTGGGATAAAGCCCACTTGGTCATGGTGTATGATCTTTTTAATGTGTTGATGAATTCTGATTGCTAGAATTTTGTTAAGGATTTTTGCATCTATGTTCATCAATGATATTGGCCTGTAGTTTTCTTATTTTGTGACATCTTTGTCAGGTTTTGGTATTAGGGTGATGGTGGCCTCACAGAATGAGTTTGGAAGTTTACCTTCCTCTGCAATTTTCTGGAAGAGTTTGAGTAGGATAGGTGTTAGCTCTTCTTGAAATTTTTGGTAGAATTCAGCTGTGAAGCCGTCTGGACCTGGGCTTTTGTTTCCTGGAAGATTTCTGATTACAGTTTCAATTTCCATGCTTGTGATGGGTCTGTTAAGATTTTCTATTTCTTCCTGGTTCAGTTTTGGAAAGTTGTACTTTTCTAAGAATTTGTCCATTTCTTCCACGTTGTCCATTTTATTGGCATATAATTGCTGGTAGTAGTCTCTTATGATCAAGCTAGTTTCTGTGTTGTCTGTTGTGATCTTTCCATTTTCATTTCTAATTTTATTGATTTTTTTTCTCCCTTTGTTTCTTGATGAGTCTGGCTAATGGTTTGTCAATTTTATTTATCCTTTCAAAGAACCAGCTTTTGGCTTTGTTGATTTTTGCTATGGTCTCTTTTGTTTCTTTTGCATTTATTTCTGCCCTAATTTTTAAGATTTCTTTCCTTCTACTAACCCTGAGGTTCTCCATTTCTTCCTTTTCTAGTTGTTTTAGTTCTAAGAGTTAGGTTATTTATTTGACTTTTTTCTTGTTTCTTGAGGTACGCCTGTACTGCTATGAACTTTCCCTTTAGCACTGCTTTTACAGTGTCCCACAGGTTTGGGGTTGTTGTGTTTTAATTTTTGTTTGTTTCTATGCATATTTTGATTTCTTTTTTGATTTCTTCTGTGATTTGTTGGTTATTCAGAAGCGTGTTGTTCAGCCTCCATATGTTGGAATTTTTAATAGTTTTTCTCCTGTAATTGAGATCTAATCTTAATGCATTATGGTCAGAAAAGATGCTTGGAATGATTTTAACTTTTTTGAATTTATCAAGGCTAGATTTATGGCCCAGGATGTGATCTATCCTGGAGAAGTTTCCATGAGCACTTGAAAAAAAGGTGAAATTCATTGTTTTGGGGTGAAATGTCCTATAGATATCAATTAGGTCTAACTGGTCTATTGTATCATTTAAAGTTTGCATTTCTTTGTTAATTTTCTGTTTAGTTGATCTATCCATAGGTGTGAGTGGGGTATTAAAGTCTCCCACTATTATTGTGTTATTGTTAATTTCCCCTTTCAGACTTGTTAGCATTTGTCTTACATATTGCAGTGCTCCTATGTTGGTTGAATATATATTTATAATTGTTATATCTTCTTCTTGTATTGATCCTTTGATCATTATGTAGTGGCCTTCTTTGTCTCTTTTAACAGCCTTTGTTTTAAAGTCTGTTTTATCTGATATGAGTATTGTTTCTCCTGCTTTCTTCTGGTCTCTATTTGCGTGGAATATCTTTTTCCAGCCCTTCACTTTCAGTCTGTATGTGTCCCTTGTTTCGAGGTGGGCCTCTTGTAGACAACATATATAGGGTCTTGTTTTTGTACCCATTCAGCCAGTCTTTGTCTTTTGGTTGGAGCATTCAACCCATTTATGTTTAAGGTAATTATTGATAAGTATGATCCCGTTGCCATTTATTTACTTTATTGTTTTGGGTTTGGGTTTATACACCCTTTTTGTGTTTCCTGTCTAGAGAATATCCTTTAGCATTTGTTGGAGAGCTGGTTTGGTGGTGCTGAATTCTCTCAGCTTTTGCTTGTCTGTAAAGCTTTTGATTTCTCCTTCAAATTTGAATGAGATCCTTGCTGGGTACAGTAATCTGGGCTGTAGGTTATTTTATTTCATCACTTTAAGTATGTCCTGCCATTCCCTCCTGGCCTGAAGAGTTTCTATTGTAAGATCAGCTATTATCTTTATGGAAATCCCCTTGTGTGTTATTTGTTGTTTTTCCCTTGCTGCTTTTAATATTTGTTCTTTGTGTTTGATCTTTGTTAATTTGATTAATATGTGTCTTGGGGTGTTTCACCTTGGGTTTATCCTGTTTGGGACTCTCTGGGTTTCTTGGACTTGAGTGATTATTTCCTTCCCCATTTTAGGGAAGTTTTCAACTATTATCTCCTCAAATATTTTCTCATGGTCTTTCTTTTGGTCTTCTTCTTCTGGGACTCCTATCATTTGAATGTTGGAGCATTTCATATTGTCCTGGAGGTCTCTGAGATTGTCTTCATTTCTTTTAATTCGTATTTCTTGTGTCCTCTCTGATTCATTTATTTCTACCATTCTATCTTCTATTTCACTAATTCTATCTTCTGCCTCCGTTATTCTACTATTTGTTGCCTCCAGAGTGTTTCTGATCTCATTTATTGCATTATTCATTATATATATTGACTTTTTATTTCTTCTAGGTCCTTGTTAAACCTTTCTTGCATCTTCTCAGTCTTTGTCTCCAGGCTATTTATCTGTGATTCTATTTTGATTTTAAGGTTTTGGATCATTTTCACTATCAATATTCGGAATTCTTTCTCAGGTAGATTCCCTATCTTTTCCTCTTTTGTTTGGTTTGGTGGGCATTTCTCCTGTTCCTTTACCTGCTGGGTATTCCTCTGTCTCTTCACCTTGGTTATATTGCTGTGTTTGGGGTGGCCTTTCTGTATTCTGGCAGTTTGTGGAGTTCTCTTTATTATGGAGTTTTCTCGCTGTGGGTGGGGTTGTATCAGTGGCTTGTGAAGGTTTCTTGGTTAGGGAAGCTTGTGGAGGAGTTCTGGTGGGTGGAGCTGGATTTGTTCTCTCTGGAGTGCAATGAAGTATCCAGTCATGTGTTATGAGATGTCAACGGTTTTGGAGTAACTTGACCTGCCTGTATATTGAAGCTCAGGGGTGTGTTCCTGTGTTGCTGGAGGATTGGTGTGGTATGTCTTTCTCTGGAACTTGTTGGCCCTTGGGTGGTGCTTGGTTTCAGTGTAGGTATAGAGGCATTTGATGAGCTCCTATCGATTACTGTTCCCTGGAGTCAGGAGTTCTCTGATGGTCTCAGGATTTGGACTTATGCCTCCTGCTTCTGGTTTTCAGTTTTATTTTACAGCTGTATCAAGACTTCTCTATCTATGCAGCACTGATGATAAAACATCTAGGTTAAAGATGAAAAGTTTCTCCACATTGAGGGACACCCAGAGAGGTTCACAGAGTTACATGGAGAAGAGAAGAAGGAGGGGAGAGCTGGAGGTGACTGGAATGAGATGAGGTGGGATCAAAAGAGGAGAGAGCAAGCTACCCAGTAATCACTTCGTTATGTGTGTTCCACAGTCTGGACTACTCCGAGATTTTCACAGAGTTATACCGAGAAGAGGAGAGGGAGGAAGGAGATAGAGGTGGCCAGGAGGATAAAAGAGGGAAATGAAAAGGAGAGAGACAGATCCAGCCAGTAACCAGTTCCCTAAGTGTTCTCCACTGTCTGGAAAACAAAGAGATTCACAGAGTTGGGTAGAGAAGAGAAGGGGGAGGGAGGAGACAGAGGCAGCCTGGTGGAGAATAAGGAGAGTCCAAAGGAGGAGACAGCAGTCAAGCAAATAATCTCGCTCTCAAGTAAAAATGGGTACTGAAGAATGGGTTTTTAAAGGTACAAAATTGATAACAAATACCAAAAGCAAAGATTAAAAATCTAGAGAAGATGTTGGATTTTCAAAAATACAATATTAAAGAAAAGAAGAAGAAGAAAAAATCAAAGTCACAAGAATTATTAAAAAAAAACAACAAACACAAAAAATATATATATGGCGTTTGCTTTAATGATAGGGTCTTTTTTTTTTTTTTTTGAAAAGTAATAGTAGGTTATAAAAATAAAAATTAAAGGAGCAATAGAGGACTTAAAAACTTAAAAATGTTAAAAAAAAGGAAGAAAAAGAAAAGAAAAACAACAACAACAACAAAAAGAATGATCGCAAAAATAGTAAAGATATATCTGAGACTTTCTCTGGTGTTGTTGTGGGCAGTGTGGGGCCAGTTCATTTTCGGATAGTTCCTTGGTCCGGCTTATATTTTTCAAGATCTATAGGCCCCATCCTATGTAGTCGGTACTAACGACAGGGTTTTAATTTGCTGCACCTGTCACTTCCAAGGTGGTTCCCTCTGTTTTAGCTTCTTCTGTTTCCTGGTCTCTTCAGTGTCTGATTTCTGCCCTGACACAAGTGGGGTGGTGGTGGACAATTTTTTTAGGCTCACTTGTTCAGTCGTGCTGTGGGGAGGGAGGGATGCTGCAAACAAATAACATTGGTATGTGCTCGCAGTGTCTCAGCTACTCTGGGCCTGCCCCCGCTCAGGGTGCACACCGCTCAGGCTCTAGGTTGCTCCACCAGGAATGGTTTGAGGCCTGCCCTGGGCTGCATGCACCTCTCCAGTCTAAGCTGCTCAGGCTTAGGCACTCAGGTAGTCCTCAGAGGCGCAAACTCGGTTGGGCCTGCGTTTTGTGCCCTTCCCAGGTTCGAGTAGCTTAGGTGTTTGGTGAGTGCAGTCGTTTTGACTTATCGCCTTTCCCGTCCCTGCTGCTTGGTTTTCTGGGAGTACGACTGGCACCGCTTCTCTGGTGGATGGTGACTGCCCAGAACCCCAAGAAGTCCTAGTTAGCAAAGAAGCTTGCTTGCAGTTTGGTAGTTAATGTCTCTCCGGGGCTGCAATTGCCTTCTTCTGGGCCTTCTGGCTCTGTCTGCCTGTTACTGGAGAGGGATGGTCTGCAGCTGGCTAATTCTGTTCTGTCCTTTGTTTTGTGCACGCGCCTGGTGGTGTCTTATGTTAGAGTTTTTTGCGTGGTAGTTATCCCACAGTCTGGTTTGCTAGCCCAAGTTAGTTCGCTCTGGTTACTCTTGGGGCATTCCGGCAAGATTTTTAAAAAGCACTGCAGCCTACGCCTCCCTGGCCAACCCCGCTTGCTAGTGGCGGATGCAGGCGGATGTGCTGCTTCTCCGCTGGGGGAGTTATCGCTGGGCTCATAATCTGTTGGTTTTAATTATGTATTTATTTCTTCTCCTTGTTAGGTTGCCCTCTTTGCTTCCAAGGCTTGCCACAGATTCAGTAGCAAGAGTGTTTCCTGCTGTCTGGAAATTTCTCTCTTTTTAAAACTCCCTTCCTGGGACGGAGCTCCCTCCCTACCTCTTTTGTCTCTTTTTCCATCTTTTATATTTTTTCCTACCTGTTTTTGAAGACAATGATCTGCTTTTCTGGGTGCCTGATGTCCTCTGCCAGCATTCAGAAGTTGTTTTGTGGAATTTACTCAGCCCTGAAATGTTCTTTTGATGAATTTGTGAGGGAGACAGTGGTCTCCCTGTCCTATTCCTCTGCCATCTTAGGACCACCCCCCACAAATGTCTTTTAATCATGGCTGTAGTCACCATCTGTAGTGATTTTGGAGCCCCCCAAAATAGTCTCTCAGTGTTTCCATTGTTCCCCTATATATTTGCCATGAAGTGATGGGACCAGATGCCATGATCTTGGTTTTTTGAATGTTTAGTTTTAAGCCAGCTTTTTCAGTCTCTTCTTTCAATTTCATCAGGAGGTTCTACTGTTCTTCTTGACTTTCTGCCATAAGGGTGGTGTCATCTGCACATCTGAGGATATTGATATTTCTCCTGGCAATCTTGATTACAGCTTGTGCTACGCCCAGCCTGACATTTCACATGATGCACTCGGCATATAAGTTAAATAAGCAGGGTGACAGTATACAGCTTTGATGTACTTCTTTCCTGATTTGGAACCAGTCAGTTGTTCCATGTCCAGTTCTAACCATTGATTTTTGATCTGCATACAGATTTCTTAGGAGGCAGGTCAGGTGGTCTGGTATTCCCATCTCTTAAGAATTTTCCACAGTCTTTTGTGATTCACACAGTCAAAGGCTTTGGAGAAGTCAGTGAAGAGAAAGTAGATATTTTTCTGGAATTCTCTTGCTTTTTCAATGATCCAGCAAATGTTGGCAATTTGATTTCTGGTTCCTCTGCCTTTTCTAAATCCAGCTTGGACATCTAGAAGTTCAGTTCACATACTGTTTAAGCCTCACTTGGAGAATTTTGAGAATTACTTTGCTAGCGTGTGAAATGAGTGCAGGTATGCAGTAGTTTGAACAATCTTTGGCATTGCTTTTCTTTGGGATTGGAATGAGAACTGACCTTTTCCAGTCCTGTGGCCACTGTTGAGTTTTCCAAATTTGTTGGCATATGGAGTGCAGCACTTTCACAGCATCATCTTTTAGGATTTGAAATAGCTCAACTGGAATTCCATCACCTCCACTAGATTTGTTCATAGATGCTTCCTAAGGGTTACTTGATTTCGCATTCCAGGATGTCTGGCTCCATGTGAGTGATCACGCCATCATGATTATCTGGGTAATCAGGGCTTTTTTGTATAGTTCTTCTGTGTATTCTGGCCACTTCTTCTTTATATCTTCTGCCACTGTTCAGTTCAGTTCAGTTGCTCAGCCCTGTCCAACTCTTTGCGACCCCATGAATTGCAGCACCCCAGGCCGCCCTGTTCATCACCAACTCCCGGAGTTCACTCAGACTCAAGTCCATCTAGTCCGTGATGCTATCCATCCATCTCATCCTTGGTCGTCCCCTTCTCCTCCTGCCCCCAATCCCTCCCAGCATCAGGGTCTTTTCCAATGAGTCAACTCTTCACATGAGGTGGCCAAAGTACTGGAGTTTCAGCTTTATCATCATTCTTTCCAAAGAAATCCCAGGGTTGATCTCCTTCACAATAGACTGGTTGGATCTCCTTGAAGTCCAAGGGACTCTCAAGCGTCTTCTCCAACACCACAGTTCAAAAGAATCAATTCTTCGACGCTCTGCCTTCTTCACAGTCCAACTCTCACATCCATACATGACCACAGGAAAAACCATAGCCTTGACTAGACAGACCCTGGTTGGCAAAGTAATGTCTCTGCTTTTGAATATACTATCTAGGTTGGTCATAACTTTTCTTCCAAGGAGTAAGCATCTTTTAATTTCATGGCTGCAGTCACCATCTGCAGTGATTTTGGAGCCCCAAAAAATAAAGTCTGACACTGTTTTCCTATCTATTTCCCATGAAGTGATGGGACCAGATGCCATGATCTTCATTTTCTGAATGTTGAGCTATAAGCCAACTTTTTTGCTCTCCAATTTCACTTTCATCAAGAGGCTTTTTAGTTCCTCTTCACTTTCTGCCATAAGGATGGTGTCATCTGCATATCTGAGATTATTGATATTTCTCCCAACAATCTTGATTCCAGCTTGTTTTTCTTCCAGTCCAGCATTTCTCATGATATACTCTGCATATTAGTTAAATTAGCAGGGTGACAATATAAAGCCTCGATGTACTCCTTTTCCTATTTGGAACCAGTCTGTTGTTCCATGTCCAGTTCTAACTGTTGCTTCCTGACCTGCATACAGATTTCTCAAGAGGCAGGTCAGGTGGTCTGGGATTCCCATCTCTTTCAGAATTTTCCACAGTTTATGGTGATCCACACAGTCAAAGGCTTTGGCATAGTCAATAAAGCAGAAATAGATGTTTTTCTGGAACTCTCTTGCTTTTTCCATGATCCAACAGATGTTGGCAATTTGATCTCTGGTTCCTCTGCCCTTTCTAAAACCAGCTTGAACATCAGGGAGTTCATGGTTCACGTATTGCTGAAGTCTGGCTTGGAGAATTTTGAGCATTACTTTACTAGCATATGAGATGAGTGCATTGTGTGGTAGTTTGAGCATTTTTTGGTGTTGCCTTTCATTGGGATTAGAATGAAAACTGACCTTTTCCAGTCCTTTGGCCACTGCTAGTTGTCCAAATGTTCTGGCATATTGAGTGCACCACTTTCACAGCATCATCTTTCAGGATTTGAAACAGCTCAACTGGAATTCCATCACCTCCACTAGCTTTGTTCATAGTGATGCTTTCTAAGGCCCACTTGACTTCACATTCCAGGATGTCTGACTCTAGATTAGTGATCACACCATCATGATTATCTGGATCATGAAGATCTTTTTTTACACTTCTTCTGTGTATTCTTGCCACCTCTTCTTAATATCTTCTGCTTCTGTTAGGTCCACACCATTTCTGTCCTTATTAAGCCCATCTTTGCATGAAATGTTCCCTTGATATCTCTAATTTTCTTGAAGAGATCTCTAGTTTTTCCCATTCTGTTCTTTTCCTCCATTTCTTTGCATTGATCGCTGAAGAAGGCTTTCTTATCTCTTCTTGCTATTCTTTGGAACTCTGCTTTCAGATGCTTATATCTTCCCTTTTCTCCTTTGCTTCTCACCTCTCTTCTTTTCACAGCTATTTGTAAGGCCTCCCCAGACAGCCATTTTGCATTTTTCCATTTCTTTTCCATGGGAATGGTCTTGATCCCTGTCTCCTGTACAATGTCACGAACCTCATTTCATAGTTCATCAGGCACTCCTATTTATCAGATCTAGGCCCTTAAATCTATTTCTCACTTCCACTGTATAACCATAAGGACTTTGATTTAGGTCATACCTGAATGGTCTAGCGGTTTTTCCTACTTTCTTCAATTTGAGTCTGAATTTGGTAATAAGGAGTTCATGATCTGAGCCACAGTCAGTTCCTGGTCTTGTTTTTGTTGCTTGTATAGAGCTTCTCCATCATTGGCTTCACAGAATATAATCAGTCTGATTTCGGTGTTGACCATCTGGTGATTTCCATGTGTAGTCTTCTCTTATGTTTTTGGAAGAGGGTGTTTGCTATGACCAGTGCATCTTCTTGGCAAAACTCTACTAGTCTTTGCCCTGCTTCATTCCACATTCCAAGGCCATATTTGCCTGTTATTCCAGATATTTCTTGTCTTCCTACTTTTGCATTCCAGTCTCCTATAATGAAAAGGACATCTTTTTTGGGTGTTAGTTCTAAAAGGTCTTGTATGTCTTCATGAAACCGTTCAACTTCAGCTTCTTCAGTGTTACTGGTCGGGGCATAGAGTTGGATAACTGTGATGTTGAATGGTTTGCCTTGGAAACGAACAGAGATCATTCTGCCATTTTTTGAGATTGCACCCAAATGTTGTGCCCATCTGTGCATGAAATGTTCCCTTGGTATCTGTAATTTTCTTGAAGAGCTATCTAGTCTTTCCCATTCTACTGTTTTCCTCTATATCTTTGCATTGATCGCTGAGGAGTACTTTCTTATCTCTCCTTGCTATTCTTTGGAACTCTACATTCAGATGGATATACCCTTCCTTTTCTCTTTTGCTTTTTGCTTCTCTTCTTTTCTCAGCTATTTGTAAGGTCTCCTCAGCTAACCGTTTTGCCTTTTTTGTGTTTCTTTTTCTTGGGGAAAAAAAAATTACTTTTTTCTGTATAGTCTACATGCTTGATAATATATGTTTTCACTTCTGAATAATGGCCAGTAAACATCTGTATGGCTCTCTGATTTCTCTGTAACATTGCTTTCCATAAATAGTGAAACATAATGCTTTATGAATTGAATAAATTTGTTTATTCTGAAGTAAATTTTACTTCAGTTTATGTTCATGAAAGGCAATGAGCTTCAAGTAAGAGAGGTGATATAAAGGCTAAACTTCTGAACTTCCAAGGTCCTCTTCCCCGAGACATGTTTTTTTATAAAATGTCAAATAAGGTATCTTATTTTTTAGCCTCTCACCTCAAATTACAAAATTATACCTGATAACTATTGTCATATTTACATCAGCACATGTGTTACTTCATGGGGAGGAGAAGAGTTAAAATTAATAAACGTGATTTAAAGATGGCTGATGTTTTCCCAGACAGAATCAATTTTAAGCCTTAGAAAGTAAAATCCTAAAAGACAAGAGATAATCAACTTTTTGTAAGATATTTTAAATCTCATTATACAAATGAACATTTTTTAATAAGTAAAAAAGAGATAATATAAACCTATGAGTTAGGAAATGATCTAGAAGTTAGTATTTATTATTTAAAGTTCAGATTAAATTAATAATAAAGCCTGTACCTATCTTTTTAAAAATCTATACTTAGTGTTAATTATTAAGTCATGTCCGACTCTGAAACCCTATGGACTGTAGCCCACCAGGCTCCTCTGTCCATGGCATTCTCCAGACAAGGTTACTGGAAGGGGTTGCCATTCCCTTCTCCAGAGAATCTTCCTAACCCAGGTCTCGTGCATTCCAGGCATATTCTTTACTGTTTGTGTCACCAGGGAAGGTCTTAAAAAATCTATAAGCATGACAAATATGGGATACAATGACTGAATTATCTGAGAGTTGGGTATGGGGAAAGACAGAACCACAATTTATAAATGTACTAATTCATATACTAATAACTAAACACATTATAATTAGAGTCAGTGGAGACCTAAAGAAACAATCTTTTTATGATCTAGAGCAGCACTTGACAGCTTGAGTATATATGAACTCACATTTCTTTTTGTAAATATAATAGGTTTGGAAAACATGCTAACCAATCCATGTATATGTTGTCTACAGTTACTTTCACATTACAAGCAGAGTTAATATGATTGCAACACAGATCTTACAGCCTGCAAAACCTAAAATGTTTAAAAGCTGGCCCATTAAGAACTTTGAAAACCTAGAAAATAAAATATAGATCTGAAAAGAGACACATTTCCAGCAGTGATACTGTTGTTTACTCAGTAGTCAGTTGTGTCTCACTCTTTGCAACCCCATGGACTATAGACTGCCAGGCTCTTCTGTCCATGGAAGTTTCTAGGCAAGAATACTAGGGCAGGTTGCCATTTCCTACTTCAGTGATACTGTTAGATGTTGCATTAAAAGCTGTGGTAGCTTTTTAAGGTTGAATCAGACTGGTGTTTAATCCATATGTTGGTATGAGCAGGAGATCTTCTTTGGTGGTGATGGAAATGTGGCAGGAGGAAAAAAGAGAGAAAGAAGAGAGTGAGGTTGATTTATTTACAAAAATTGGCCCTCTGATTGTGAAAGTTGACAAGTCCAATATCCACAGGGTAGGCTGGCAGACTGGAAAGCAGGAAAAGTTGATGTTTCAGTTGAGTCCAAAGGCAGTTTGTGGCAGAATTCCTCTTCCTAGGAGGGAGGTTAGTCTTTTTTACATTAAGGCTTGTAACTCAATCAATGGCTCTCCACTCAGCCTTCCAAAGTTAATACTTTCATCACCTGGGTAGAGTGGGGAGCAGTAGAAAGAGGTTGTTAAGTTATTCATTCCCCTAATCCATCCTTGGAGAATAAAACTGATTTTGAATAGATTGAATTCCTGAATATTTCTTTAAACCCACTAGGTGCTTCAGATATTCAGACAAAGTCAAGAACCAGAAGGTTCATTTCAGTTCAGTTCCATCGCTCAGTCGTGTCCGACTCTTTGCAACCCCATGAATCACAGCACGCCAGGCCTCCCTGTCCATCACCATCTCCTGGAGTTCACTCAGACTCACGTCCATCGAGTCAGTGATGCCATCCAGCCATCTCATCCTCAGTCGTCCCCTTCTCCTCCTGCCCCCAATCCCTCCCACCATCAGGGTCCTTTCCAATGAGTCAACTATTCGCATGAGGTGGCCAAAGTACTGGAGTTGCAGCTTTAGCATCATTCTTTCCAAAGAAATCCCAGGGTTGATCTCCTTCACAATGGACTGGTTGGATCTCCTTGAAGTCCAAGGGACTCTCAAGAGACTTCCCCAACACCACAGATCAAAAGCACCAATTCTTCGGGGCTCAGCTTTCTTCACAGTCCAACTCTCACATCCATACATGACCACAGGAAAAACCATAGCCTTGACTAGATGGACCTTAGTGGGCAAAGTAATGTCTCTGCTTTTGAATATACTATCTAGGTTGGTCATAACTTTTCTTCCAGGGAGTAAGCGTCTTTCAATTTCATGGCTGCAGTCACCATCTGCAGTGATTTTGGAGTCCCCGAAAATAAAGTCTGACACTGTTTCTACTGTTGCCTCATCTATTTCCCATGAAGTGATGAGATCAGATGCCATGATCTTCGTTTTCTGAATGTTGAGCTTTAAGCCAACTTTTTCACTCTCCTCTTTCACTTTCATCAAGAGGCTTTTTAGCTCCTTTTCACTTTCTGCCATAAGGGTGGTGTCATCTGCATATCTGAGGTTATTGACATTTCTCCCAGAAATCTTGATTCCAGCTTGTGTTTCTTCCAGTACAGCGTTTCTCATGATGTACTCTGCATAGAAGTTAAATAAGCAGGGTGACAATATACAGCCTTGACGTACTCCTTTTCCTATTTGGAACCAGTCTGTTGTTCCATGTCCAGTTCTAACTGTTGCTTCCTGACCTGCATACAGATTTCTTAAGAGGCAGGTCAGGTGGTCTGGGATTCCCATCTCTTTCAGAATTTTCCACAGTTTATTGTGATCCACACAGTCAAAGGCTTTGGCACAGTCAATAAAGCAGAAATAGATGTTTTTCTGGAACTCTCTTGCTTTTTCCATGATCCAGCAGATGTTGACAATTTGATCTCTGGTTCCTCTGCCGTTTCTAAAACCAGCTTGAACATCAGGGAGTTCATGGTTCACGTATTGCTGAAGCCTGGCTTGGAGAATTTTGAGCATTACTTTACTAGCATGAGAGATGAGTGCAATTGTGCGGTAGTTTGAGCATTCTTTGGCATTGCCTTTCTTTGGGATTGGAATGAAAACTGACTTTTTCCAGTCCTGTGGCCACTGCTGAGTTTTCCAAATTTGCTGGCATACTGAGTGCATTGCTTTCACAGCATCATCTTTCAGGATTTGAAACAGCTCGACTGGAATTCCATCACCTCCACTAGCTTTGTTCATAGTGATGCTTTCTAAGGCCGCTTAACTTCACATTCCAAGATGTCTGGCTCTAGATTAGTGATCATCATCATGATTATCTGGGCCGTGAAGATCTTTTTTTGTACAGTTCTTCTGTGTATTCTTGCCACCTCTTTTTAATATCTTCTCCTTCTGTTAGGTCCATACCATTTCTGTCCTTTATCGAGCCCATCTTTGCATGAAATGTTCCCTTGGTATCTCTAATTTTCTTGAAGAGATGTCTAGTCTTTCCCATTCTGTTTTTTTCTCTATTTCTTTGCATTGATCACTGAAGAAGGCTTTCTTATCTCTTCTTGCTATTCTTTGGAACTCTGCTTTCAGATGCTTATATCTTTCCTTTTCTCTAAGCAAAGCTTTATGACAATATATTATATAGCCTCTGTATTGTTACAATGCGTTTTGATAACAGGTTTAAGGTGGATTTTGTTTCGTTCAGAATTTACCAAACGTATTTTACCAGTGAATCTTTATTCTTACATGATCTGTTAACCAATGTTTCTTGAAGTAGGTTGAAATCAGCTGCTCTAAACCAATACTCTCATGCACCAAGGAGAAGAATGAAAGGTCAAGGCAATTAAGTCATGGCCCAAGTGACACATCTTAACAGCAGAGTCAAATCTAAAACTTGGGTCCTCCATTTTCTGTCTGATGCTCTTTTCCTTCTTCTTTATGAAATAACTTAATATTCATTCTGCCTGACTCTCCATTCAAGTTTCTCCTATGTCTAGATTGCTGAAATCAGAATCATTGTAAATTTAGTTGGGGAATTCTTCATTGCCATGGTGGGTACACTTTACTTCAAATGTACTGTGACAGGAAATAATTTATCTTTCATTACCTTTTCCTTTAAAACACTACTTTAGGAGCCTGCAAGTCAGTTTCCTAGTCAGTGTTGACTTCTGAGGCTCTGACAGAATGACAGTCCTAAACCGGCTAATCAAAGGGTGTAAATGATGTAGAGGTGACAGCCACTATTCTATTAGTGTTCCCATCAGGAATCTAAGAAGCTCTATCTATGATTTTTGGAAACGTGCTATAAGAACTAAGGTAATTTTTCATGATTTTAAAATAGGGCATATTATTGTTGTTCAGTTGCTAAATCGTGTCTGACTCTTTGTGACCCCGTGAACTACAGCACACCAGGCTTCCCTGTCCTTCATTACCTCCATCTCCCAGAGTTTGTTCAAATGCATGTCTATTGAATCAGTGATGCCATCCAACCATCTCATCTTCTGTCATCCCCTTCTCCTCCTGCCCTCAATATTTCTCAGTATCAGGGTCTTTTATAATGAGTTGCCAAATTACTGGGGCTTAGGAAGAAGAGCAAATTATGATACTTTGTGGCCTAAATGTTCTCTCCACTGCCACTCGAAGATAACAGTTCTCTTCTGAGGTTTGTTGGCAAGATGGATCCTGTGACTCTTTGTAGAGTATTGGGCTTCCCTGGTGGCTCAGTGGGTAAAGAATCTGCCTGCCATGCAAGAGAACTAAATACAATCCCTGGGTTGGGAAGATGCCCTGAAGAGGGGGAATGGCACCCCATTCCAGTATTCTTGCCTGGAGAATCCCATGGACAGAGGAGCCTGGAAGGCCACAGTCCATGGGATCACAAAGAGTTGAACTTGACTGAGTGACTTTAACTTCACTTGTAGAATATTTGAAATAAGTTCCATGCAACATTCATATTTCCAAAGTTTACAAACACATTTCTTACAATAGAAATGATGTGATACAAGTTTATTACTAAATTAGTTATTCCTCTCATTGTACTCAATATGCTTTCTTGAATGAAAGAGAAAGGGGTAGATTTTCTAGGTCAGTATATTGGAGTTTATTTATAATTCTCTATATGTGTAGCCAATAAAAAATGGAGAACTGCCACACATAGGAGGTTCTGACAAGTTTTTTTTTAATGTGAGGGTACACTATTCTCCATCTACTTACTTGTGAAATTTCATATACTCACACATTCCAACACACATCAGGCACCCCCCACACATGGAGCCACATACACAGTTCTAAAACTATACATTGCCATCAGGCTCTCCACATCTCTGAAGTACTTCACTGTAGCTTTAAAATTCCGCAACAAATATATATACCTTCTCTAAGATATAGGTGTTTTAGATTCCAAATAAATCTACTAAAGAATTGAGATGATCAAAAATCAAGCCAGGATAAAATAAGTACAATTTCTTTTCAGAGTAGAGCAGGCATAATATGTAGTCTAAGATATGTACACTGCAGTATTTGCAGAAATATTCAAAGGTCCCTCAATGACCTCCATACTTATGGAGTGCATCAAACATCTGCTACGTCAGGAGTAATATGTTTCACTGTATTTTCACAAAGTAGCAAAGAGTTCCAGAGCACCTCCAAAAGAAAAAGGATTGAAAGCTGATCTCTAAATTCTGGTTTGGGACCAAGGTTGTTGGTTTAGAAAATGTTTTTTTTTTTTTTTTCCTATTAAAAAGTTTTAATTTAATACAAATTAAAAATTATATATTCTTTATATTTATATATTTTCTTTAACATTAACCTTAAATGATGGGAAATTAGTACTTCTCCCACATGGTTTTCTAGATCATAATGAGAATTCACACACCTTATATGTGAAGTTCATTTCTTGCTTTTCTAGAGAGCTTCATCCTTTATGTTATTGAAACCAGGAGCATTGTGCCTCCCATATGAAAATCAACCAATGCTTGCATAAATGTTAGTCTCAATCAGCTTGGTCTGATAATAGTATTTTTCTTGTCATACGGTTTAACTTTTTACTATAGCACAGATTCACTCCAACTTGGAAGGCATCCAGTGTTCAGATGGCTAAAGTGAAAAAAAAAAATACTGAAGAGATTACTTGCACCTACAGGTTACACCTACACATTAAACTTACAGCACAGCCAGCTTGGATGAAATTAGAGAGAAAACTGCCCAAGCATGTCAAATGCTTAAGCTATAAGACCCTGGGTGAAATGAAACAAAAGAAGGAATCCAGGGGTGCTTTAGCATAATCAAGCTGGCTCATGCCACTGATAGCTCGGTTGGGCTTGAGCACTCACTGCTGTGAGAAAACTTGTAATTGTATTCCAGACCCATAGTCACCAATAGACATGTGGGGTATGTCTGTGTGTCTGTATTTTAAACCTCCCTGCTAAGAACGAAAAGAAAGGGAACAATAAATACTGCAGAAAGTAACATGTTTCTCATTCTTTTTTTTTTTTTTTTTTTTTTTTTTTTTTTACCGATGTGTAAAATCTTAAATATCTCTTTGTCCCCTGCTCCTTCAACTTTACTTTTGACACTCACATAAGTCTGGTTGGTGCCTATCACATTAACACCCTTTTATTCAGTCTGAAAGTCTATTAGATTACATATTTCAAAAAGGCTCTAGAATGTAGTAATACTATACATGAAATGTCTTATTTTTTATGCAGTAGACTTATTGAGAATGGACACTTTTTTTTCTTTTTTTTTTTACTCTATTTTACTTTACAATACTGTATTGGTTTTGCCATACATCAACATGAATCCACCACGGGTGTACACGTTTTCCCAATCCTGAACCCCCCTCCCACCTCTCTCCCCATACCATCTCTCTGGGTTATCCCAGTGCACCAGCCCCAAGCATCCTGTATCCTGCATTGAACCTAGACTGGTGATTCGTTTCTTACATGATATTATACTAGCTTCAATGCCATTCTCCCAAATCATCCCACCCTCTCCCTCTCCCACAGAGCCCAAAAGACTGTTCTATACATCTGTGTCTCTTTTGATGTCTCACATACAGGGTTATCATTACCATCTTTCTAAATTCTATATATATATATGTGTTAGTATACTGTATTGGTGAAGCTGTGGTACATATACACAATGCAGTATTACTCAGCCGTTAAAAAGAATACATTTGAATCAGTTCTAATGAGGTCGATGAAACTGGAGCCGATTATACAGAATGAAGTAAGCCAAAAAGAAAAACACTTTTTAAATTAATGCTTAGTGTCTTCATTTCAGAACTTCTTAGGTGGGACTAGTGGTAAAGAACCCACCTGCCAAAGCAGCAGACATAAGAGACGGGGATTCAATCCCTGGGTTGGGAAGATCCCCTGGAGGAGGCATGGCAACCCACTCCAGTATCCATGGAGAATTCCATGGATAAAGGAGCCTGTTGCAAAGAGTCAGACATGACTGAGCGACTTAGCACACACGCACATGTCTTTATTTCTGGGCAGAGGTGCTCTGCAGTAATCCAAAACACTGGATTTAAGCCCAGGTATTAAGAAAGTTAATTCCAATCCCCCCAAAAAACAATGCCAACGAATGTTCGAACTACCCCACAATTGCACTCATCTCACATCTTAACAAAGTAATGCTCAAAATTGTTTAGGCCAGGCTTCAACAGTACATGAACTGAGAACTTCCAGATGTTCAAGCTGGATTTAGAAAAGGCAAAGGAACCAGAGATCAAATTGCCAACATCCACTGGATCATCAAAATAACAAGAGAGTTCCAGAAAAATATCTACTTCTGCTTTATTGACTATGCCAAAGCCTTTGACTGTGTTCAGTTCAGTTCAGTCGCTCAGTTGTGTCCGACTCTTTGCTACCCCATGAATCGCAGCACGCCAGGCCTCCCTGTCCATCACCAACTCCCGGAGTTCACTCAGACTCACGTCCATCGAGTCAGTGATGCCATCCAGCCATCTCACCCTCTGTCGTCCCCTTCTCCTGCCCCCAATCCCTCCCAGCATCAAAGTCTTTTCCAATGAGTCAACTCTTTGCATGAGGTGTCCAAAGTACTGGAGTTTCAGCTTTAGCATCATTCCTTCCAAAGTGTGGATCACCACAAACTGTGGAAAATTCTTCAAGAGATGGGAGTATAGGACCACCTTACCTGCCTTCTGAGAAATCTGTATGCATGTCGAGAAGCAACATAACAGAAATTAGAACTGGACATGGAACAAGAGACTGGTTCCAAATCAAGAAAGGAATACGTCAAGGCTGTATATTATCACCCTGCTTATTTAACTTATATGCAGAGTACATCGTGTGACTAGTCAAGTTGGATGAAGCACAAGCTGGAATCAAGATTGTTGGGAGAAATATCAATAACCTCAGATATGCAGATGACACCACCCTTATGGCAGAAAGTGAAGAAGAATTAAAGAGCCTTTGGTTGAAAGTGAAAAAGGAGAGTGAAAAAGTTGGCTTAAAACTCAACATTCAAAAAATGAAGATCATGGCATCTGGTCCCATCACTTTATGGCAAATAGATGGGGAGACAATGGAAACAATGACAGACTTTAATTTCTTGGGCTCCCAAATCACTGCAGATGGTTACTGCAGCCATGAAATTAAAAGACGCTTGTTCCTTGGAAGAAAAGCTGTGACCAACCTAGAGAGCATTTTAGAAAGCAGAGACATTACCTTGCTCACAAAAGTCCATCTAGTCAAAGCTATAGTTTTTCCGGTAATCATGTGCAGATGTGAGAGTAGAACTGTAAGGAAAGCTGAGTGCTGAAGAATTGACACTTTTGAACTGTGGTGTTGGAGAAGACTCTTCAGAGTCTTTCGACAGCAAGGAGATCCAACCAGTCAATCCTAAAGGAAATCAGTCCTGAATATTCATTGGAAGGACTGATGCTGAAACTCCAATACTTTGGCCACTTAATGTGAAGAGCTGACTCATTTGACAAGACCCTGATGCTGGGAAAGATTGAGGGCAAGAGCGGAAGGGGAGGATGGAGGAGGAGATGGTTGTATGGCATCACTGACTTGATGGACATGAGTTTGACCAAGCACCAGGAGTTGGTGATGAGCAGGGAAGCCTTGCGTGCTGCAGTCCATGGCTTTGCAAAGAGTCAGACACAGCTGAGTGACTGAACTGACTGATTAAGAAAATGACCCTCTACTTTGTTTCCCTACACCAATATGCTCCCATTTTAATGGTTTCTCAATCCATTGCCATCTGCTGATTTAACCATTTTTATAAAACTGACTTAAAGTGAAGTGTGGCTCAGAAGAGGAGATTTTGATGGTATGTTTTGGAAATAAAAATCTACTCATAGGATCTAATACCCGTTGACATATTATGTATCTTACTTACCAGATAAACTTACATTTATTATAGTGATAGCAGTTAGAACTAGGGAGGTAAAAGGGGCAAAAAGTTATACACTGCAAGAAAGGGAGGTAAAAATTATTTGAGTTCTTAATTATCTTAATTTCTGAAATTAAACACATAGACACCCACGATACCAGTCTACAAGAACAAACGAGTTCCACATCAAATATTCTGGCAGAATATTGCCAAGCTATCTGGCCTACTTCAAGCCAGGTTATACCAAAACAATATGTCCTTTGTTTAACGCTGTGACGGATGGTTATCGAAACAACTAGAGTCAGCTGTGCTATATATTAATCACTCTCACAGAGTTATGATTAAATGAATGCTAGTCTATTATTTTCCAGTGCTATTCACAGACATGGCATAGTCCCATAAACATTCCTCTGTTTTGACCTTTTGCCCAAAGTCTGATATCTGATCATTATGGGATTAGTATAATTCCTAGCGTGCTTGGCATTATTCTGCTCCTTTTCAATTAGCGTAACTACCCATGACACTTTGTATGAAAACTTCCATACTGGAAAAGTAAATATAATATAAACAGTAAAAATTACTTGGATAATGATGTCACATCTCTGGAAGTAGATGTCAGTATTGAAGTTTTATTACTAGGCAGATGTGATTGTTAAATTCTGACTGTAGGTTAAGCAGTTGGGAGGAGTTGAGCATATTTAAATTTTTAATGCATCGATTTGCATATTGGTCAATGCTGAATACTTCATGGAGTTGTGAATTTGAAAAAATGCATGCCAACCTTGAAAAATATTACTGCTGGCACACAGTGAGAACTTAATTAATATAAACATTTTAAAATTCATTGTTATCATGACACTATTATAATTAATCAGACTTACTTATTAAAGAACTATTTAATTGGTTTATTTATTCCCTGCCATATAATCTATTTAATACATATAAAATACCTAGGATATGTAAATAATATATTATGTACTAATATAGTAATATATGTAGCTTCTCAATTTTCTCTCCCTTTAAAAGCTGCAGTCTCAAGAATTCTTCTTAAAGGTTGTGCATTAGGTTGAATGAACTAACACTTAAGTTATTTCAAACTCTTATGCATGTCTAATTAATTATTATATTTCAGTTGGGTCTACTAATATTTTTTCAAATAACTGATTTAATGTTTTAATTTTTGAACTTAAAAATGATTAGGAAATGCTTTAAGTTAGATTTAAAATGTTTCATATACATACAGATGCCCAAACCCAAAGCAGTATAGCCTATATAGCAAGCAACTGAAATTGACAATGGATATACCTGGTTCTAATAACTCCATCACTTAGCAACTGGTGGTTTTGGAAAGAAAGATTGTATCTGTCTGTGTCCCCTTCTGTAAAGTAGGTATAATACTAGTCCCAGCCTCATAGTGTTTCTTAAAGATTACTTAGCATAGCCTGGCTGATTTTAACTGTTCCATACGTATTACTAATTATTGTTGCTATCATGATGTATGTGATACATTAATCTATCTGAAGCTACACAAAAACAACAAAAGGCATTTAAAAGTTTGATATAATAAATTTGTAGGCATGTCCCTGGTGGTCCAGTGGTGAAGACTTTGCCTTCCAGGGCATGGGGTGCATGTTCAGTCTCTGGTTGGGGAGCTAGGATCCCACGTGCCTCATGGACAAAATACCAAAAAACATAAAACATAAGCAATATTGTGACAAGACTTAATAAAGACTATAAACATGGTCCACATCAAAAAAATCTTTAAAAAACTAAACTTGTAAAAACTATATTTAAAATTATATTTAAATCAACTAAAATATTTCCTATCTATAAACTCAGAAATATGTTATACTTAGATCTTCTTTTAACTTTATATTATTTATTTTTGTGTATTTTAATTTTTATTGACATATAGTTAATTTGTTATATGTATTATGGATCAGGTGTATAGCACAGCAGTTTAGTTTCATATAAAAATATATATATATATATATATATATATATATACAAACATTTATTTTAGATTTTTTTTGATTATAGATTATTACACAATATTGAATATATTTCCCTGTGTCATACAGTAGGTCCTTATTGGTTACCTATTTCATATGTAGTAGTATGTATATTTTAATCCCAGCCTTCTAATTTATCCCTCCTCCCACTCCACTTTTGTAACCACAAGTTTGGTTTCTGTGTCTGTGACTGTCTTTCTTTTTTGGAAGTAAATTCATTTTTGTCTCTTTTTTCCTTTTAGATTTCACATACATGCAATATCTTATGATATTTTTCTTTCTCTGTCTGGCTTTCCTCACTTAGTGTAATAACCTCTAGGTCCATCCATGTTGCTGCAAATGGCATTATTTCATTCTTTTTATGGCTAAGTAATACTCCATCATCATCCCAAAATGTAATATCACATCTTCTTTACCCATTCATCCTCCCATGAATATTTAGGTTGCTTGCATTCATTGGCTATTGTAGATGTTGTTTTCCAGTCACTCAGTCATGTCTGACTATTTGAGACCCCATGGACTGCAGCATGCCAGGCTTCTCTGTCCTTCACATCTCCTGGAGCTTGCTAAAACTCATGTCCATTTAATCAGCGATGCCATCCAACCATCTCGCCCTCTGTCATCCCTTTCTGCTCCTGCCTTCAATCTTTCCCAGCATCAGGGTCTTTTCTAATGAGTCAGCTCTCCACATCATTTGGCCTAAGTATTGGAGCTTCAGCATCAGTCCTTCTAATGAATATTCAGGATTAATTTCCTTTAGGATTGACTGATTTGATCTCCTTGCAGTCTACGGGACTCTCAAGAGCCTTCAATACCACTGTTGTAGATAGTGCTATAGTGAACACTGGGATGCATGTATGTTCTTGAATTATGGTTTTCCAGATATATGCCCAGGAGTTAGATTGAAGAATTATACGGTAGCTCTAATTTTGTTTTAAGTAACCTCTATGGAGTAGGAAATGGCAACCCACTCCAATGTTCTTGTCTGGAGAATTCCATGGACAGAGGAGCCTGGGGGCGACAGTCCACGGGGTCACAGAGTTGAACACGACTGAGCACCAGCACCACCATACTGTTTTCCATAGTAGCCTCACCAATTTCTATTCCTACCAATAGCGTGTAAGAGGCTTCCTCTTTCCCTCCATACCCTGTCCAGCATTAATTTGTAGACTTTTTGATGAAAATCATTTTGGTGTGAGATGATAATGCCATTGTATTTTTGATCTGCATTTCTCTGACAATTAGTGAAATTGAGCATCTTTTCATGTGCCTTTGGACATCTGTATATCTTCTTCAGAGAAAGCTCTATTTAGATCTTCTGTCCAAGTTTTGATTGGGTTATGTTTTGACATTGAGCTGTATGAGCTGTCTGTATAGAAATTAATCCCATGTTGGTTGTATTGTTTGGAAATATTTTCTCCCATTCTGCAGGTCATCTTTTTGTTTTGTTTGTGGTTTCTTTTACTGTGCCAAAGCTTTTTAAGTTTAATTAGCTCTCATTTGTTTATTTTCGCTTTTGTTTCCATTACTTTAGGGGAGAGATCAAAAAAGATATTGCTACCATTTATGTCAAAGAGTGTCTTGCCTATGTTTGTTTTCCTCTAGGAATTTTATGGTATCTGGTTTTACATTTAAGTCTTTAATCCATTTTAAGTTTTTAGAAAATTTTAAACATTTAGAAAATGTTCTAATTTCATTTTTTTACATGTAGCTGTCCTGTTTTCCCAGCACCATTTGTTGAAGAGACTGTCTTTTCTGTTGTATAGTCTTGCCTCCTTTGTTGTAGTTAATTGGTCATAGATGAATGGGTTTATTTCTAGACTTCCTGTCTGTTCCATTGAGCTATATGTCCATTTTTGTGTCAGTGGCATGCTGTTTTGATGAGGTAGCCTTATAGTATAGTCTGAACTCAAGGAACCTGATTCTTCCAGCTTCATTTTTTTGGTTTGTTTATTTTTCTAAAGATTGCTTTAGCCATTCAGCTCTTTTGTGTATTTTAAATTTTATAGTATACTTTTAATATACCAGTACATTAACTTTTTCCTTTATAGTTTTAATTATGTCCTTTGGACAGTTGGGCAGTTTTATTTTCTTAATCTGACAAGCTAAGCATCAATAAAATATCTCATCAGGTCTTCAGTTATTATAAAAACTTGTTTTCCACTTCTTTGTTTTTCTCTTTAGCATTTATTGGCATTTGAAGTTTCTTTTTTTCTTAGTTATTTGTCTCCTCCAACAAAAGATAAACTGTATAATAAAAGAGAAATGTTTTGTTCACTGTGTTCCTAGAAGTTAGACTATTGCCTGGCACCTAGTACATTAAATAATTATTTGTAGGATGAATGAATGAATGAGATAATCATATATAATAGAGTTAGAGTTAATAGAAAAAGGACTAAATGAAAAAAGAAAGAATTTTTATCCAACTATATTATTCCTCAGTCATGTTTTTATGTTTACTTTTGAGTAGTAGATTCATATTTTCTTTAAATAAATTTTAAAAATAAGTTCATCAAAATTTTATTGTAAGAATATCTCATATGCATTTAAAAGAGAAAAATATTCATAATACCATCTGTACCACCATCTAGAGATAATGATAGCTAAAAACACTTACTGTATTCTTTCTTAGTGCCTAGCTAATAATACTTTCTGCACTCTTTCTTAGTGCTTACTCCAGTGCTAAACACATCATTAACCTCTTTTAAATACCATAAAACTATAAGGTAGGATTATTATCAGTTTGTAAAAACTGGGATAAAATAAGGTAAGTTACCTTCCAAAGACATATAGTTGAAGTGTCAGAGTTAGATTCCAAACCTAGAATATCTTCAAATCTTAACCCTATACTATATTGTTAAAGCATTTTTGTCTGTTTTATTTACATGCAGACTAGTCCATGCATTTAAGTTGGATGGTTTTTGGTTTCTTGTGGTTCAGACTGTAAAGTGTCTGCCTACTATGCAGGAGACCCAGGTTTAATCCATGGGTCAAGAAGATCTCCTTGAGAAGGAAATGACAACCCACTCCAGTATTCTTGCTTGGAAAATCCCATGGATGGAGGAGCCTGGTAGGCTACAGTTCATGGGTTGCAAAGAGTTGGACACAACTGAGTGACTTCACTTTCATTACTTTTAAAACAATTCTGCATTTCAGACTCTTTTGTTGACTATGAAGGCTACTCCATTTCTTCTAAGGGATTCCTGCCCACAGTAATAGATATAATGGTCATCTGAGTTAAATTCTCACATTCCAGTCCATCTTAGTTTGCTGATTCCTAGAATGTCACTATTCACTCTTGTCATCTCCTGTTTGACCACTTCCAATTTGCCTTGATTCATAGACCTGACATTCCAGGTTGCTATGCAATATTGCTCTTTACAGCATTGAACCTTGCTTCTATCACGAGTCCCATCCACAACTGGGTGCTGTTGTTTCTTTGGCTCCATCCCTTCATTTTTTTTGGAGTTATTTCTCCACTGATCTCCAATAGCATATTAGGCACCTACCAACCTGGGGAGTTCATCTTTCAGTGTCCTATCTTTTTGCCTTTTCATACTGTTCACGGGGTTCTCAAGGCAAGAATACTGAAGTGGTTTGCCATTCCTGTCTCCAGTGAACCACATTCTGTCAGACCTCTCCACCATGACCCATCCATCCTGAGTGGGCCCACACGGCATGGCTTAGTTTCATTGAGTTAGACAAAGCTGTGGTCCATGTGATCAGATTGGCCTGTAGTCTGTTATTGTGGTTTCAGTCTGTCTGCCCTCTGATGCCCTCTCTCAGTGCCTTCCATTTGGGTTTCTCTTACCTTGAATGTGGTGTATCTCTTCAACACAAGCTGGAATCAAGATTGCTGGGAGAAATATCAATAACCTCAGATATGCAGATGACACACCTTTATGGCATAAAGTGAAGAGGAACTAAAAATCCTCTGGATGAAAATGAAAGAGGAGAGTGAAAAGATTGGCTTAACGCTCAGCATTCAGAAAACGAAGATCATAGCATCTGGTCCCATCACTTCATGGCAAATAGATGGGGAAACAGTGGTTGACTTTAATTTTTTGGGCTCCAAAATCACTGCAGATGGTGACTGCAGCCATGAAATTAAAAGACGCTTACTCCTTGGAAGGAAAGTTATGACCAACCTAGACAGCATATTAAAAAGCAGAGATATTACTTTGTCAACAAAGTTCTGTCTAGTCAAGGCTATGGTTTTTTCAGTTGTCATGTAATGGATGTGAGAGTTGGACTAGAAAGAAAGCTGAGCACTGATGAATTGCTGCTTTTGAACTGTGGTGTTGGAGAAGACTCTTGAGAGTCCCCTGGACTGCAAGGAGATCCAACCAGTCCATTCTAAAGGAGATCAGCCCTGGGATTTCTTTGGAAGGACTGATGTTGAATCTGAAACTCCAATACTTTGGCCACCTGATGTGAAGAGCTGACTCATTGGAAAAGACCCTGATGCTGGGAGGGATTGAGGGCAGGAGGAGAAGGGGACGACAGAGGGTGAGATGATTGAATGGCATCACCGACTCCATGGACAAGAGTTTGAGCAAGCTCTGGGAGGTGGTGATGGACAAGGAGGCTTGATGTGCTGCGGTTCATGAGGTTTCTAAGAGCCGGACACTACTGAGTGACTGAACTGACTGATGACAATTCTGAGCTTTCCCTCATGCATTACATGTTCTTCAAAATGTTATTTTTAAGTTGATGAGTAATATTTATGTAACAGTTCTCCTCTCTGATGTATATTTAGATTATTTCTCTTTTCAGTCTTGTGGAGAGGCACTGATTAAATTATGATAGCATGATTGAAGCAAGACTGTTCTGTATAGTATAAGTTTATGAATGATTTTAAAAACTTAATTTTTTGCCAAAGTTTTGCAAAATGAAATAGTTTTTTACTCCTAAAAACATCATTTATAATACTTATTTTTAAACCCTCTAATTATCTTTTGGCATTAGCATTTTCTTTATATTCCATTCTGGAGGTCTCAGTATTTTAACTTTTATGTTTAACATGATTTTTACAACTTTAATTATTGTTTCATTCTTTGTGAATTGCCTGTTTGTGTCCTTTCTTCAGTTTTCCTTTCATAGTTGTTGTTTTCAGCTTCGTTTATAACTTAAGATTTCTTCAATCATATAGATTTAAAACTTTAATTCCAGCTTTATTTTTATTTGTCTATTTGATGAGATACAGAGATTCAGCTTTTGAGCAGTTTGATTTATCATTTTTTTTTCTTATACTATCTATTACATAATTTCTATGCTTAAAATTCTTCGCTAGGACAAAATCAGTTCTTCTCCTTTACTCATGTCGATTTATTTATTCAAAAATATGAGATCTATGTTAGTACAGATATACAATTATTGTCTCTAATCAACTGTCATATCACCATGCATTGATTTATTTATATTTCTATTCCCTAAAGAATGTTGAATCTTCTTTATCTGTACAGTTTTATATATGTGGTTTTCTGCTTCTGAACTATTTTCTCCTTTTGATCTTTATGCCAATCCCTTATAATTAATATCTTCTTATTATTATAGTTTTGTATGATTTATTATCTAGTGGAGAATGTCTTTTATTTTTACTCTTTTTTCAAAATGCTAATGGCTGGCCTTATTAAGTTAATTTTCCAGATGTGCTCTAGAATTATTTTGCTAAGACCCAAATAATCTTACTAAGATTTTAATCAGAATTGTATGCAATATATACTATAATCAAGAAAAATGGACACCTTTAAAATATTCAGAATCCTTTTGTGCTTCTTCAGGAAGATTATATAGTTTTGTTTATATTGTTTTTGATATTTTAAAAGGTTGGACCTGTGTATGTTATACTGAAATATATTTTGGAGACCCAAGCTGAATCAAACTTAAGCTCATAAACAAATCAAAATTAAACTCATAAGTTCTCTTAACCATGGATGCTACATCATAACTATGGCACCCAGGATCCAATTATGTATCAGTTTATTTATACGGTTAATCACATATAAGCACCCTAGCCTCTCCACTTATCCTCACCCACCCCCCCAACACACAAACACATGCACACTCATACAGCCATTAGTTTAGATCCAAATCTATAAGCTAGTAATCATTTTAATTTTATCACTTTTTTCTAGCTACAATGGAAACAGGTATAGTTTAATTTTTAAACAATAATTAATAGATGTGAGTTTTGTCGTGCCAAAGTGACATAGGCTATAGAATGTAGTGGGTGGTGGTTTGAATCTTACTCTTGTTTTCACATTGGTGCCCTTGAACAAGTTACTTAAAATCTGTAACTCAATTTTACTCATCAGAAAATGTAGAAAAATAATAAAACTTAATTTATAAGATTATGGTAAGGATTGACTGATGTAATATTTGTAAAGGTATTTAGAACGGAGTCAGGAGTGTAGTTAATTGTTCAATGCAGGTTGCTTATTATGTGGGCCTTTAGAGAAATAGAAGAGGATACAAAGACTATAATATCTTTCTTTTAAATCACAGTTCTAAAGGCTAAACTAAGTAAATATGCAAATAGCTATCAAAATGGTAAGCAGTATGAAGCATCCTTTTGCAAAGAGTTATTTTAAGAACATAGCATATAATTCTAATAACGTGAAAAGATAACAAAATTTTGCTCTGAGAAGTATTTCTATCTCTCTTTCTATTTGATTAGGTCTTACCTATTTGGTTTAAGGTGGGGAGAACCTTCAATCGTTAAAGATACATAGGCAATGAAAAGCTTGTAGCCATCAGAAGTTTATGACTCAAAGTAGCCATATACATAATTTTCCAGGTTTTGTTCTTATTTTATATAAGGAGGAGAGAAATCTTGGAATAAGATCTTGGAACTTTCTGGATCTGTACCCTATTATGGAAAACAATTAAATTTAAATTTTAAAATGCCTATTTAAATACACATACATATGTATTTGCAAGTGCATTTGCACAATTGTATTGATAAAATATATACATATTAAACATATGTTTATGAAACATAAACATAAGTACCATTCAAAATAGAAAATGAACACTGTTTTTAGATGACTTTTAAATCATCCTTCATAGTATTATTAATAACTCAGAAAAACATTCACTTAGTATGAGGGACATTGTTAATGATAGAGAATTCAAATGCATATTTCCAATAGTCTGTGATATTCCTAAAATAATTCAATAATTTTTTTAAAATTTGATCAGATCATTTTTTTCTTCTTACTTTTTGTCACAATGTGGGTGTCAGGGAACTCTTGTTCGAAGTAAAGACATGTCAATTTTATTTTCTTACTGTTCCCTTGTGCTAAAATATTTAGTATTACCTTATTTCTGTGCTTTGTCTTGCTAAAGATTTTCCCGAGGCATGTTTGTATTTTGTGAATTTTTTCTATTTAAAAAATCACGTGCTATAACCTACAGATTTAAATTGAGACAAACAAATTATGATCAGTTAAAATATGTTAAAAGTGAACTGAAGAATTAGAGCCCGCAGATAATCTCTGCCCCCAAGGAAGAGGTATGCTCATATGCTCGTCCTTCCCTCCTATATTCTATGATACATCTAACATTCTAGCCAGCTGAAGTTACCAGTGCCTGTCCTTATGTTAAAAATTAGGAGTGTAGTAAAAAAAAAAAAAAAAATTAGGAGTGTAAAAATGTTTTTCTTATTTATTAATTAAAAATAAGTTTCAGCTACACATAGAAAGGTTCATATTCCCTAACCAAATCCTAATAAAGCATTTCATATCCCACAATGATTAAAAAAAAAAAAAAAAAAGAAAGAAAAGAAAAAAAAAAATGTCTATTTTAGGGCATTCCCCAGAATGTTAAAGTTGTGAAGTTCCATAATTTGCATTCAGATTTAGAAATTAAGAAACCAGAGCCACTGCGCAATATACCTCCCCTTGCAGGCAGCGTGTCTGATAGCGCAGGGAACGTGTGACAGATGGAAACAGAGAATCTCCCCTTCTGCCCTTCTTCCAAGAGCTTTTCTCACCTCCAACTCTTCATCTCCATTAAAACGTATTCAAACATAATTAGTGTAACATTAAAATGGAGGAAATTTTGTAATTGCCAGTTGTTCTGTAGCCATGGTTACATCAAAGATTTATAGCAAGTAACTCGAGGCTGGGCACGAACAAGCAGTTAGCAGGAACAGCAGTAAGAAAATGTTTGTGTGCACGCGCAGGTGTGCTGATGTGAATGTTTGCCAAAAAAAAGAAAGAAAAGAGAAAGAACGAAAGAGAATATTCGGTGACATTTAAGGTGCTAATATCTGGAAGTCAACCTTTAATTTGACAGCTTTTAGTGCTAGTTAATTTCATTCATCCAGGCGAGGTGTAGGAAATTTGCAGCACCTTTAAATTATCACGTTTTTCCACACTGCCTCAGGCCTATACGGAATACCTGAACCATACATTTTTTTTTTTACCCTTTTTTAAAATTTTTTTTCAGGTCAGTTGAAGTAAAACTTTCATTCCCTTTCTCAGACAATTAATCTTTAGCTAATTGAAGCAGGGATGCTGCAGGACGGGTTTCACTGGGGCCTGTAAATCTCATTTAGCAAAGTGAATTCAAGGCACACGCTGCACCTAATGATGTGACAGGTGGACTGCACCGCAAGACAGCAGACTCGGAAAAGTTGATTCTCATTAGACCCGCAGAGTCCTGCAGTCAGTTTTCTGATGGCTGAAGAACACTAATCGCATCTGTTTGCTACTGGGGTGGGGTTGAGGGGGGCGGGGGAGGCAGGGAAGTTGCAGGGTGGCGGGTGGAGGAAGGGAAGAAAAGAGGAAGGGGCAAAACGCTCTTCTCTTCTTTCAGGAGTTAATATCCTTGACTCCTGCCCAAAAACCCAGCAGGTCTACCTCCCACCAAGCGATCAGCCTCCGTTCTGCTGACTCCAGCAGGGCGCACCCTTTTCCTAATTAACTAAAATGGCTATGGAAAGCAAAGGAGGCCTTGTGTTGGGTGAACCAATTATTTTGAAGGGTATTAAGTCATCAGATTTACTTTTATCTTGATTGCATTGTGGAAATCGTGCATAATTAATGGTGGGAGCTTATTAGGAAAATGATTAGGCAAATTACACAGGTGTCGGATGCATTTTTTATGATAAATTTGCTAGAACAATCCTGCAATTCCATCTGTTCAGCTCACATCAGAATGTCACTCTGAAGAAATTAATGGTGCAGAGTTATACAAAGTTACTGGAGGCTTTGGTTGCAGATTTAGGTAAGATACATGTAAATATGTAAATATAGATATATAATAAGTAGCAATTTAATAATGTTTTTGATGTTACAGTTCAATAAATTTCTTATTTAATCTTGAGAGTAAATGATAGTCAGATTGGAACAAAGAAGAATAAATGTAAACCTCATCTAATCAGTATGATATATATGTAAATAAAAATAATCACTAGTTATAGTTCTTTGTTTTGCATGGTGATTGCAGATGGGCCGCCAGCTCAGTAGTGTAGGAATCTTGTGTTTTGGCCCCAGACCTTGAATCTTACCTGCAACCATTTTCACTTTCAATTTCCTTTCAGTTTTAAATAGAATCACCTTGAGTCACACTTTATCAGAAGCCTTGCATAAGTAGTAGTATATCTAGTACATATTTACCAATTATTCACTCTCTGAGGAGTCATCTTCCTTCTTGACTTTGGAAGTCAAGAAGAATTACTAGAAGTTTTCATTCCACTTGGCCATTTGCTAGCTGAGATCAGGCTCATTCTTATCAGTTCATATATGATCCGGAAATGCTCATGTCTTAATATTTTCTAAATTCGTGATACTATAAACTGATGTAAACCTCTGATCTGAACTACAAGTTCTAGTAATACTTAGAGATAGCATTGTATATCAAGAAAGGCAATATAGTGTCTCTTTTAAAAATGCCAGATCTAGTTTTGTTATTTCATAATAAAAAAGTGGTTCATTTTTGTGTAGCATTCAAAATACATAAATCAATAAAATCAAGACATCAGAAATTGCTTATAAGTTAATTACTTATTAGTAGTATGGCTCTAAAATGGGCCTCCCAGGTGGCACTAGTGGTAAAGAACCTTCCTGCCAGTGTAGGAGACATAGAGATACAGATTCGATCCCTAGGTCAGGAAGATCCCTTGTTGCAGGGCATGGCAACCCACTCAAGTATTCTTGCCTGGAAGAATCCCCATGGACAGAGAATCCTGGTAGGCTACAGTCCATGGGGTTGCAAAGAGTCATACATGACTGAATGACTGAGCACAATCTGCTTTAGCCAAAGGACAAGTCGGTTCATGGGTAAATGACTTTTTTTTTTTTTACTTTATTTTATGCTGGCATTTATTTCAGAAGTCATAAACCAGTGTACAACATCATTTTCTTACTTGCATCCCTTATACCCATGCACATGAAAATGCACACATGTTTGCTCTCTTACCACAGGAAACACAGAAAAGATACTCTCTGGTAACAGCTAGAAAGAGCTGTGTTGAGTGTGCTTATGATCTTGCTACTCAGAATGTACGCTGGGACCACCAGCACTGACATCTTGTTAGAAATGCAGATTCTTAGGGTAAATCCTAGACCTCCTGAATCAAATCTACATGTTAGCAATATTACTGGGTGATTTGTTGTGTTTAGTGTTTGAGAAGCCACAGCATTAAAAGACACATCTATCATAGACTCCAGGTGTTTATGAAGTAATAAATAAAAATGCTAAAACACTAATAGATGTAACAGTTCAATATATATACAGTGAAAAATTTAAATCCAAACTTTGATCAGCAGCAAACAGATACTGAGAATTTTCTGTATTAACCATAGGACCCTCTTTTCATACATGAGAGTGACCTTTCTCTCTCCCGTTTCTGTAGGGTGTTGACCAGCATAAAGGGAGAAAAGTGAGAGCATGCGTAGTGGAACCAAGGAGGACAGGCTCATGACATGAGTATTATCTATGCTCACTTTGGAGCAAAGTTCATGATAATTCCTTAAAAAGACAAAGATTGGAAGTTAATACCCTATTCCTATACCTGTGTGTGCACATAATACAATATATCCACAGTGGGTCACACACACACACAAAATTGATAATACTCAAGTGAGTATTTTTTAATACTGGTAATTTTTTCTCACTATGGATTCTGCCATTTTCAAATAATTCTTAATTTTCTTTCTAAATTTTCCAATAAAAAATAATTCTTGCCAATGATACTAGGAGAATTAAACTATGGTACCAGATAGAACTAAACTATGATACCAGATAGAACTAAACTATCTACAATAAATTTACAAGCTGAAGGGAAACCGGACAGAACAGTGCCCAGGCGAGTTAATTCCAGTCCAAGCATGTTCCAAAGTCATAGCCTTGGGTCAGGGCTACCAATCAAAGGAAAAATGGAAGATTTGGCAAGCATGTGAATAATTTGGACACCAGGTGCAGTCTTTTCTCAATTAACCAAATATCTAAGGCAAATATTTGCTTTTATCCTCTCAGAACGCATAGGAAAATGTGGCTAGAAGAATTCAGCTTAAAAATAATATTATACTTAATTTGATTAAATAAATTTAAGAATTTATAAATTAATAAATCTCAGAATTCAAAACTGTAAGCAGAAGATTATTCTTTATACATAAGAATCAGATAAGTTCTTAGACATCATTCATATCCTTCTCAATATTAAATTTGTCTTGATTTCCTGAAAAATGTAACTTTAAGTAGAATAGGAGAGGTGGGCAAACTTTTATAGAACTTTTTGTTTTTTCAGATATGTGTAAGGAATTTTGATTATCCTATTGTCTTGATATAATCAATGTATAGTACAAAACTAAAATTTCTTTGTAATTTTCCAAATACTTTCCAGTATAATGCTAAGCATTTTATTACTAGTACATATTTCCCTAACCATATTTTGAGTCCAGTTTGTTTATATTACTCAATACTCATTATGCCAATAATAATCATAATTAATTTTGAGGCTCCTAAATTTTCAAAGGTTTGTTGCAAGACTTTAAAATATGTAGTAAATGTTTATAAAGTAAAGCATAGTAATTCACTGATTTTTTAAAATATGGCAGAATGAATCAGATACTTAAACATAATATAAATGTGAACTTATTCCCAACCATTTTCTTTTCCTGCCATCAAGATAATTTTTAAAAAATCAAATATTCTTCCTAATATAACTGTAATAAGTCACCAAAAAATTCTGATTTTGTCTTCACTTCAGAGAGCTCAACTGTATAGTTCCATCACCAAGGAGAACTGCACAAACACATACAAAAAATGGAGTGTGGAAAGTCTTATTTCTCTTTTACTGAGATTTCAGTGATTATATAACTGTTAATAACTAATTCATTTAATTGTAGCAGTGAGGAGCAATAAAATACAATCTCTAAAGTGATTGGGTTCTAAATAATCAGTATCTTTATAAGCAGCAATACAGTATACTAACACATATATATGGAATTTAGAAAGATGGTAATGATAACCCTGTATGTGAGACAGCAAAAGAGACACAGATGTACAGAACAATCTTTTGGACTCTGTGGGAGAGGGAGAGGGTGGGATCATCTGGGAGAATGGCATTGAAACATGTATAATATCATATAAGAAACGAATCGCCAGTCTAGGTTCGATGCAGCATACAGGATGCTTGGGGCTGGTGCACTGGGATGACCCAGAGAGATGGTATGGGGAGGGAGGAGGGAGAGGGGTTCAGGATTGGGAACACGTGTACACCCGTGGCGGATTCATGTTGATGTATGGCAAAACCAATACAGTAATGTAAAGTAAAATAAAGTAAAAAAAAAAAAAAAGAACCACAAAACCAAAAAGTGATCATCATAGGCTATATAACCAATGAGTACCACATTAAAGATTGCCAAATCTTTAAAAGATACACCTAGTACTTCACAGAATTGTATGTTCTAGGTCAACTTTATGAAAACCTCAAAGATTGAGCCATATTAAATTGTTACAAAAGCAAAGACAGCATGTACCAGGAAGTAAGAATTTTCTAAAGATATGTTGGTAAAATGACCTTCTCTATAACAAAAAGGATAACCAAGAGTTCACTAGGTATTAACATTTTAAAAGGTATCTGCTGCTAGAACAATAGATCCCAGATTGTCAGAATTGTTCTGGTTATTCATTTTGAGTGTTGTAATACTTCTAGGAACCTATCGTTTATTCACTCCTGTAAGACAGCTCCATTCTGTTAGACTCAGTTTTTAGTAACTTAGATATCAAACAATGTATCTTCTAAGATGCATTTAGAGACCTGAATACAAAAAATAGAATAGCATCAAGACAGTGGTCATCTGAAGCACTCAAAGAGAAGCCACATAAAAGGAATAATTTCATTGGAAGGAAGAGAACTGATTCTGTGGAAGAAAAAAAGTTGTTAATTAACTCTGAGGTTAAAAAGTCCTATATTTTTGTATGTATAAAAAATGAGATAAAAGACTTTTGTGTTGAGCATTGTTGATGAGTCTCTAATAATGTCTTGACTTATGTCAAGTCAGTCTATGAGCCCATGGACTGTAATCCACCAGGCTCTTCTTACCATGGGATTTCTCAGAAAGGAATGCTGGAGTGGGTTGCCATTTCCTTCTCCAGGGGATCTTTCAGATCAAAACCGAGTCTCCTGCATTGCAGGTGGATTGCTGAGCCACCAGGGAAGAAGCCCTTTGTGTTGAGCATAGATAGTGCATATGTTTTAAATGTTATTTTCCAAGGCTGTCAATTGTTATCTTCCATTGACTGTAGGACCTTGGATAAGTTTAAGTCATAATTCTTCATCTATAGAATGGGGACTTTAGTCTTGTATTCTGTAGTTATTTTGAGCATTGAATACACGCTATGTGCTTAGTTGCTCGATAGTGTCTGACTCTTTGTGACCCCATGGACTGAAGTCTGCCAGGCTCCTCTGTCCATGGGGATCCTCCAGGTGAGAATACTGGAGTGGGTTGCCATTCTCTCCTCAAAATAATACATGTAAAACACTTTCATGCCACCACCAGCATGAAAATGATGATTCATTGATTATGTTAGAGCTAAGGAGAAATGAGGACACTAAACTAGCAGTCATATTTTATTAGTGTAATTTCATCTTTATCATGACTGCCCCAAAGTTCAGGAAAAACAAGTTAGGGCTAATTCTCTGAAGTTTTTTCTGTCCTTTGTTTATTTCTCTCTTGGTCTTCAGCATCAATATTAATGACATTAAGTGCTGGAATTGAGTTGTGCCTCCCATAATTCTGAAAGATAAATGACATGTGGGATTATTTTAGCATTTGGCAACTATGTGATAAAAGAAATTACCTTTTGTCTTTGTAGTAGGAAAGATTCATGACTAGATGTAGAAACCAGTGTTCATTGACAGCTCTTGTATTACTGGACTAACTTGAAAGCAATAATAAAATGTTAACAACAACAACAATAGCAACAACAACAACAACAACAAAACAACCTTAAATTTAGGAAGGAGGAGAAGAGAAGGCAACAATTTGAGGAAGCTCCAGTAAGGGATTTCAGTTACCATTAGGATATGCTCCAAAAATAAAGGCCCCAGGGAACTTAGATTAATCCATCATTTATCTTACCCATGAGGGGAATCTGCAAATGACTTCATTGATCCACAGCTGTGTTCAGTACCTTACACAACAGTGGATCAGGCAGAAATAAGATGGTGTAGGCAAAGGCACATGAATAGAAAAGATTGAGCTGGAATTAGCTTCTCAGATTCTTTGCTGGTGTGTCTTGACAGCTTCCACCTGTTTGGTTTTAAACTTGAAGGAAATTTCTTCTGTAATTATTACCCATAGTATGTTGTTCAAGGCTGGGGCAATTCCTTTCATTCTACCTTGGTCCCATAAAAGAGATTCCTACAGACTTATGCTATCAAATCATTTTCTAGTCACTGGTCTGCAAGGTTTAAATAATTCAGTGGCTACTTTTGTAACTGAGAAGGATCCCATGTGCCTTGAGGTGGGGGCAGGTGAACAGGACTTCCCCCATATCCTCTGCTTTAGCTCCTCTCTGAAGCTCCTAGATAATAGTACTTGGTGCTCATTTCCTGAGTCCTTTCACAGATGTCAACAAACCTCCCTCACTTCAACAAATGGAGGATGTTAACTACTTGATGACCATAAGGCCACAGACTCATGCCTCTGGAGCCTAAGGACCTATAATGTTAACCCTTGTGACACCACCTTTGCTACTTCACTATCAGCCAGTTGTGAATTGTGCACAAACTGATTACAGATCCTTTGACAGCCTCCTCCCTCACCTAGCTTTTGAAAGTGCTCTGCTGAAACCCTTTGATGAGTTTGGGGTTTTTAAGGAGAAAGCCACCAGTCTCCTTGCATGGGCCTGAAATAAACCTTTCTCTTCTCCAAATTCCGACCTTTCAGTTTGTTTGACCTCAGTGTGCATCAGACACAAGAACTTGAGTTAACACTTTGAATAGAATTTACAGTAGTCCATAAAATAAAATAATAATAATGACTTAAAAAAGTAACTCAGCTCAGAGAGAACAATTGGAATAGGGTAATAGTCTGTGTGAGTAAATTTCAGGGAGGGCATAGTTAGCTCAGATTCATGTCCCATGAAATTCAAAACATCTCCTGGGCTTCCCTGGTGGCTCAGATGGTAAAGAATTTGCCTGAAATGCAGGAGGCCCATGTTCTTCCCTGGGTGGGGAAGATACCTTGGAGAAGGGAATGGCTACCCACTCCAATATTCCTACCTGGAGAATTCCATGGACAGAGAAGCCTGGTGGGCTACAGTCCATGGGATTACAAAGAGTTGGACACAACTGAGCAACTAACACTTTCACTTTCTGGATACTATCTTAGTTCTCTCACTATTTGGAAAGGAGACATATTGGCATTATGTTCAGTTCATGGCAAAAGTAGTGTGTATTACAGGAGAGACACACAATTGTTACAAACCCTTGGCAATACTATCATCTCACCCACGTGTGGGTTTGTTTCTCCCAGAACAATTCCGCTGGTATACATTTACAGATAGCACCGGAAAGCATTACTGAAGCACTATGTTGATGTTTTTCAAAAATGAATTCAGTTTTGGTTCTGGAATGGTAACACTAAAAATCAGCCAAATAAAAGAGTTGCTTAATTCCCTATACTATTTATTCAGGACAGTTCAGTTCAGTTCAGTCACTCAGTCATGTCTGACTCTTTGTGACACCATGAATTGCAGCACACCAGGCCTCCCTGTCCATCATCAACTCCTGGAGTTCACCCAAACTCATGTCCAATGAGTCAGTGATGCCATCCAGCCATCTCATCCTCTGTCCTCCCCTTCTTCTCCTGCCCTCAATCCCTCCCAGCATCAGAGTCTTTTCCAATGAGTCAACTCTTCACATGAAGTGGCCAAAGTATTGGAGTTTCAGCTTTAGCATCAGTCCTTCCAATGAACACCCAGGACTGATCTCCTTTAGAATGGACTGGTTGGATCTCCTTGCAATCCAAGGGACTCTCAAGAGTCTTCCCCAACACCACAGTTTAAAAGCATCAATTGTTCAGTGGTCAGTTTTCTTCACAGTCCAACTCTCACATCCATACATGACTACTGGAAAAACCATAGCCTTGACTAGACAGAACTTTGTTGGCAAAGTAATATCTCTGCCTTTTAATATGCTTTCTAGATTGGTCATAACTTTCCTTCCAAGGAGTAAGCATCTTTATTCAGGCCAACTTTATATTAAAAAGCAGTCTGGTTTTCCAGTAAACAATCCTGGAAAATAAGGCAAAATTTTGATTCTGTCAGCAACTGAATTTTTCCTCTCTCCCCAAACAAGTTTCCTATTTACATATTAATCAATGCAGTTTTAAATTTCTGTTCTTGATTATAAAAGGATTGGGACATAACTCAGATATTGACTAGACTTGGGCTTGTCTCACCACCAGATATCAGTTGGTTGCCCAGGGTGAAATTTCACCTGTTTGCTAATTGTGTGTAACTTGCATTGGTATAACATTTCTTCCTTTTATTAGTTAACAGATTGTCTTTGTCTCCTGAGCCAACTTGTTTAAAATACTTTCTTGCTATGGAGAAGGCAATGGCACCCCACTCCAGTACTCTTGCCTGGAAAATCCCATGGATAGACTGAGCGACTTCACTTTCACTTTTCACTTTCATGCATAGGAAGAGGAAATGGCAACCCTCTCCAGTGTTCTTGTCTGGAGAATCCCAGGGACAGGGGAGCCTGGTGGGCTGCCATCTATGGGGTCGCACAGAGTCGGACACAACTGAAGTGACTTAGCATAGCATGAGAAATGAGAGTTGAGTTATGTGCAGAGTAAAAGAAAAGCTACATGTTTATAATTTGAGCATCCTTATAAAGTATTAGCCACTCAGTTGTGTCCAATTCTTTGTGACCCCGTGGGCTGTAGCCCACCAGGCTCCTCTGTCTGTGGAATTCTCCAGGGAGAGAATACTGGAGTGCTTTAAAATGTATGTTCAAATTGGGATAGAAAAGTTACTTTGTGAGTTTAGCAGGGAGACAGTTATTGAACAAACAGCATGATAGTGAGTTTAGTAAGAAAGGTGAAGCTTTTGAAACAAGATTTAGGAATAGAGGGGAAAAGGGACATCAAACTACCCTGAGGAGGAAATGAATATAAATTAGGAAAGGCAGAGATCCAAAAAGAAAGAAAGAAAGAAAGAAAGAAAGAGATGAAAAAGCAAGAACAGATGCTGAATCTGAACAGTATGCAAGTTCTGACATACTGGGAAAAGGCGATGGTGATAATTCACTGGCTGTAGTGCAAACCACATTTTGTCACTCCACACCATTAAAAGCTTGTTATGTGTATGTGCTTTGTATGAGAGAGTTGAGTGAAATTAAAATAAAAGCCTGAGTTACACGTCTGCATAGGCGTAAATAAGACAAGAATCATTTAAAGTGAGGTAAGGGAGACTGGCAGATTCACAGAAAAATAGGAGACCTTAAGGACATAGATTGGTAGGTTTTTAAGAGAGACATGGCCCTCTCAGAAGATACTGAACAGAGACATCCAGCCAATTTAATTTATTTCAGAGTATGAGAGGATGACTACTGATTCCTGGTTACCTAATTTATAAAATGAATATATTTTCTATGTATAAATGACTATGTGAAGCTTTTGGAGTGCTATACCCATAGGTATACCCAAGTTCTTCATACCATAGTTCTTCAAAATGAGACCCAAAGGCAGCAGAAAGGCTCATAGTCTTTTTTTATTCTATTTTATATAAGGAGTGAGTTGAAACATGCACTAAATATATAGTATGTATAAAAGTCAAGATTACTTCCATGCACATGACGGAAAGCAAACATAGCAGGAGAAAAACAAAAACAAGTGTATTAGCTTCTTTATCTGATAAATTAAAAACCTTTAAGATCTAATAGTTCAAATAATGTCATCAGGTTACTTACTGTTTCATCTGTCATCGAATGAGGCTTTTCAGTCTGTTGGCTTGGTTTTAAGACGGACTCTCTCCATGTTGTGGTGTTGATAGCTGCTTACTGCTCTAGCTATCTCACGGAGAAAAAAGTTTCATTCTTGAAACGTCAGCAAAAATACCATTGCTCAGTTTGGGTTATGTGTCCACTCTTAATCCTATCAGTGTATCTAAGCAACACTCATAAAAGAATTTGAAAAAGTGCATAGGTTCAAGAGTGCAAGAATAAACTCCTTTTAAATTAGTAGAATCTAGGTATTTCCCAGTGGTCCAGTAATTAAAACTCCACATTCCCAATGCAGGGGGCACAGGTTGAATCACTGGTTGGGTAACTGGAACTAAGACCGTGAATGCTGCATGGCCAAAAAGATTAGTAGAGTCTAGCTCGTTTATACTTATGCAGATATGAATTTTGTAGTAACTACCCTCTAGTCTAAAAACCAGAAAGAGGCCTAAACTCAAATGCCATAAAGAGTTTTAACTTTTTTTGTTTACAAATTGTTTCATTCACATGGACTTGGTCAGTTCCTCTTTTACTGTTGATAATTTTCCCAATGATTCTGTTTTTGAAAAAGATATTAATAATAAATGAGGAAAAAACTTTTTTTTTAAACTCTCGACAAGCATATGTATAACTCTTGATTTCTGTTTTTTTTTTTTTAATTTACAACAATTTTCTGTTGTTTTGTTTTGAGATTGTTGTGTTGTTTTGCTTTGATTGTGATATAGTTGATTTGCAGCATTATATTATTTTCAGGTGTATATCACGGTGATTCAGTATTTTGCAGATTATAATCCATTATAAATTAGTACAAGATAATGGCTATAATTCTCTGTGCTAAACAGTATATCCTTGTTACTTAGATATGTTATACATCATATAGACATGGAATGTTGATTCCCTAACCCTAATTTCTCCTTCCTCCTTTCCTTTCCTTTTTGGTAACCACAAGTTTGTTTTCCATGTTTGTGAGTCTGTTTCTGTTTCTGTAAATTAATTTGTATTATTTTTCAGATTCCACATCTAAATGATATTGTAGTGATATAACTGATATTTCTGTCTGAGATTTAACCAAGCACAGTATTTTCTACATCTGCCTACACTTCTACAAATGGCAATGTTTCATTCTTTGTGGCTAAGTAATGTTCTAGTCTCAGAGAAGGCAATGGCAACCCACTCCAGTACTCTTGCCTGGAGAATCCCATGGACAGAGGAGCCTGGTAGGCTGCAGTCCACGGGGTCGTGAAGAGTCAGACACGACTGAAGCGATTTAGCAGCAGCAGCAGCAGCAGCAATGTTCTAGTCTATATATGTGACATCTTCTTTGTCCATTCTTCTGTTGATGGACAGCAACTTGGGTTGCTTCCATGTACTGGCTATTGTGGGGTGTGTATATCTTTTTAAATTACCCTTTTTGTTTTTCCTGATATATACCAGCAGTGGAACTGCTGGATCATATGGTAATTCATTTTTAAGTTTTTTGACTACTATTTTTCATAGTGGCTGCAGCAACTTGCATTCAAACCAACAGTATACAAGGGTTTCCTTTTCTCCACCTCCTCTCCAACATTTTTAATTATAGACTTTTTGATGATATCCGCTTTGAAAGTTATGAGGTGATATCCTATTGTGAATTTGACTTGCATTTCTCTAATAATTGTTAAACATGTTTTTTAAAATTGAGGTATAGTTGATTTGCAATGTTGTATTAGTTTCAGGTGTATAACAGTGATTTAACTGTGTGTGTGGTGGCAGGATGGGGGTGGGGGACTTCCCAGGTGGCTCAGTAGTAAAGAATCCACTTCCCAAGCAGGAAAGGCAGGAGATGCAGCTTCCATCCCTGGGTTGAGAAAATACTCCGAAGAAGGAAATGGCAACTCACTTCAATATTCTTGCCTGGGAAATCCCATGGACAGAGGAGCTTGGTGGCCTGCAATCCATGGGGTCGTAGGGTGTCAGACACAACTGAGCAACTAACACATTCACTTTTCATATATATAAGGTATATATCTATTAATCCCAAATTCCCAATTCATCTCCCTTCCCCCATCTTTCCCTTTTGGCAGCTTAAGTTATTTTTTGTGTTTGTGAGTCTGTTTTTGTTTTGTAAACAAGTTCATTTTTATCATTTTTTTCACATTCTACATAGAAGTGCTATCATATGACATTTGTCTTTGTCTGATCTAGTATGCTAAGCTCTAGGTTCATCCATATTGCTTCAGATGGCATTATTTCATTCTTTTTTATGGCTGAACAATGTTCCATTGTGTGTGGGGTGCGTGTGTGTGTACCCCATCTTCTTCATCCATTCATCTATTGGTAGGCATTTAGTAGCATTTTTTCATGTGCCTGTTATCATCTCTATGTCGTCTGTGGAAAAAAAAAAAAGGTTTATTCAGGTTTTTCTGTCCATTGTTTGATTGAGTTGTTTGATTTTCTGGTATTAAGTTGTAAGGAGCTATTTGTGTATTTTGGATATCAACCTCTTATTGGTCATATCGTATTTTCTCTTATTCTGCGGGCTGTCATTTTGTTCTGTAGATGGTTTTCTTTGCTGTGCAAAGCTTTTTAATTTTTGCTTTTATTTATTTTGGCCTAGGAGACAGATTCAAAAAAATATTGCTCTGATTTATGTCAAAGTGAGTTCTACCTGTGTTCTCTTCTGGGACTTTTATCCTTTCTGGTGTCATACTTAGATTTTTAAGCCATATCGAGTTTTTTTATATAAAAATTGTGTAAGGAAACGTTCTAATCTCATTATTTCACATTCTATCCAGTTTTGCCAGCACCAGTTATTGAAGAAGCTGTCTTTTCCTCACTGTACACTCTTCCCTTCTTTGCCATGGATTGAGCATAGGTGTGTTGTTTCATTTCTGAACTATCTACTCTGTTTCATTTATCTATGTGTCTGTTTTTGTGCCAAGACCATGCTGTTTCATTACTTTGTAATCTTAAATCTGGGATGGTTATTCCTTAAACTTTGTTCTTTTTCCTCAAAATTGCTTTGGCAATTCAGAATCTTATTGTTCCATATGAGTTTTAGGATTATTTATTCTACTTCTGTGGAAAATGTCCTTGGTATTTTTATAGGGATTGCATTAAATCTGTAGATTCCTTTGGGTAGTAAAGACTTTTAAACAATATTAATCCTTCCAATTCAAGAACATTTCTTTGTCCTGTTGTCTTCATATAATCACCTTTCATAACACAAAGGAAAATTTTCATGGACAATATATAGAATGTTATTACCAAATTAGCTTTCTAATATTTTACAAAGATAATACTTTAAAATTTTTTAACTGTTCACATAAACTTTCGAGATCTTTGTTTTATCATGATGTTATAAAAATGTACAGTTAATATCTGGATTGTCTTGGCTAAATTTATTAAAACAAGTAACTAGCAAAGAGATAATTTTTTTCCTATTAGTGGAAAAATCTTGAAAGTCTTTTCTCCCCCTTTTCCTCCTCAAGTTTAATGTGTAGAATACTAACATTTTTAAACCATAAATGGGTAAATGAAATATGTTACAATATAGGAAACCAAAGTTATAAAGTGCAAATAGTAAATACATACATATATGTGTGTGTGTGTGTGTGTGTGTGTGTGTGTGTATATATATATGTATATATATGGGAAGAGATGAGATAAGGAATAAGGGGTGAATTCTATTCACATATCCATGACAGGGAAACAACTGCAATTATAGTTTATATAGTATTTTACTAACTCTAGTTCAAAGAACTGCCTTACTTTGACAAAAAATATGGAAACTTGGTAAAAGCACACAAAATAATGCATTAAAAAATTTGAAGTCTATAGATTGAAGTTTTCAATATTTATTTGCAAGGTATGTTACCCATTCAGTCATAATCATGAGTTTATGTCAGAAATTCACTGGAAGTCATATTCACCCTATGATTCTTTACAGAAATATGAAAAAAGTTAATTTAAACTTATTTTCCACATTTATTTGGAGGTTAACAGCATAAGGAAAAGATAGTGTTTAGTAAGAAGTTGTTAAGGAACAGTCAATATGTCCATCTTCAGATATTTGAAGGATTCATGTGTCAAACAGATTAACCTAATTGCTATGACTAAAAAATACAGAATTGCAAGAAATCAATGGAAAGATTTGAGACTTTTGACTTAGATAAACAGAAGAAATTTCCAGCAGTCAGAGCTATTCAAAAACAGAATGCAAAGACTTAGGCAATAGTGAATTCCTTGTCATGGAATTGTGCATGACAAAACAATGGTTCAGAATATCATAGAGAGGAGTCGAGGCTGTGAATTGAGGAGTGGGATATATGATTGAAATCAATGTTCTTCAAATCTGCTGATTCCCAGATACTCTTAAGTCTTTTACCAAGAATCTGATATAGATACTTTTTGATTGTCAGTGACAGATGCTTACCCAAATCACTTAAAATAAATGATAAATAATTTATGAAATTATAATGGGAACTCATGGCTTTAAAATAAAATTCTAATTTACATGTAGACTCCCAGGAACATTATAGATATCTTAATTGACAAGGATTTTTTTTTTTTTTTCATTTTGGAGTAGGAGGGGGAAGGTTTTAATACATTATCCATTCAGACAGCTAACAATTCAGGCAGCGGTCGATTCATCCATAAATATAGATGAAGTAGGAGATACATCCCAGGTCTTTTGCTAAGAGTATGTTTTGGTGATCTTGATAGACATGGCCTCTGCCTTCATGCAGCTCTCATTTTAGGGGGAGCCTAGAACAAAAGCAATTTAACAGATAAATTAATTTAAAATCGGGAGGAAGTTAGGTATATTGTCTGCTCTTTCTAAAGAGCAGAGCAGACATGTATCTTAAATATTGAAATTTGATGTGTTAACTTTGTGAGAAAAGGGCAAAAGGTATTTCAACTGTGTAAAGGCTGGCAAAAGGCTTGGAGGCAGTTAAGAGCTGACCAAATTGAAGATACAAAAAACAACCTTTATGACTGAAGTCAGAGAAAAGAGAATGCATGAAATACAAATGTGGAAAGAGGCAGATGTCAGATTATGTATATATATGATTATGTATATATTGTGTTTACATTTCATTTTATATAAGAAACTATTTAAATAATTTTTAAGTCAGGGGAAGAAATGTGATTTGAAATAAAAAAAAAAAGACTTCAGAGGTGGATGAGTAAGGAATGCATTGGATGAACATGAGAAATAGGGACTTCCCTGGTAGTCCAGTGGCTAAGGCTTTGCACTCCTAATGCAGAGGATCTGAGTGCGACCCCTGGTTAGGGAGCTAGATCCCACATGCCACAACTCTTAAGATTTTGCATGTTGCTCTGAAGACCCCACGTGCTGCAATTGAAAGATCCGGTGTGGCACAACTAAGACCGGACACAGCCAAATAAATAAATAAAAGAAAAGTGAGAAGGAAGAAAAGCAAGGAGACAAGATGGAGAAAATAAACAGATTTCAGGTATAATTTCAATTGAAATTGATACAATATGCAGATAAATTTAAGAATTATATTCTAGGCAATGCTGAAAACATAAAATGGCTTTGGAAAACTCTACTTAATAATAAGTGCAGAACCTTCTTTTCAGCAGTAGCAGCCCACCTATTACTTAAAGTTTGTTAACACTGATAACTCAGCTGGTAAAGAATCCACCTGCAGTGCAGTAGACCCTGGTTTGATTCCTGGGTTGGGAAGAACCACTGGAGAAGGGGTAGGCTACCCACTCCAGTATTCTTGGACTTCCCTTGTGTCTCAGCTGGTAAAGAGTCTGCCTGCAATGCAGAAGACCTGGGTTTGATCCTTGGATTGGGAAGGTCCCCTGGAGAAGGGAAGGGCTATCCACTCCAGTATTCTGGTCTGGAGAATTCCATGGGGGTCACAAAGAGCTGGACACGACTGAGAGACTTTCACTTTCAAATAAGAGCCAAGAAGACTCACAGCATTTCCCTCAAATAAGGAGTAATACTGTCCTGACACAAAAATGTAAATATATAAATAAATATATGTGAGATAATGAATGTGCTAATTAACTAGATGGAAAGAATCCTTTCACAATGTATGCATATATCAAATCAACATGATGTACACTTTAAATATGTAACAATTTATTTGTCAATTGTACATCAATAATGCTGAAAAAATTAATGCGTCTTTGAACTGAAGCAGTCGCTAATTTGCTTAAATTTTTGTAACCTTTTATGTCCTGGCTACCAAACTGTGTGGCAAATAAGTTAACAGTAAAAATTGTTTAATATAATAACCTACATCTGAAGAGCATCATAGCACCATGGTTTCTTGTTCATTCTCTTTGTGATATTACACATTTGTTCAATAGGTATTATTGTTCTCATTACAAATATGAAGTAACTGAGCGTCACAAAGTTTAGGTGACTTGTCTAAGGTTACAAAACAAACAAACAAACAAAAGCAACAGTCTTGGTACTCAAAACTAGATTCTCTGCTTCTTATACATGAACTTATTCCCACATACAACTTGTCCCCCTCAATGCAAATTGGATCTGTCATGCTTTATCTAATGCTTAAATATGAATTTGTGTAGAGTCACTGTATTCAGTATTTGCTTGTAATACAGAGCTAGTAGAAATAGTCACAAAGCAAGAGGGAATTTAGCCTCTTTCGTCAAATCTTGGCCTTTCTGTTTAGACTGCAAATTAGTACTGATTGTGATAGAGGTTTCCATAGTGTAAGCACTGATCTCTCCTAAACTGAACTTACACTATCAACATTTAAAACTGAAAGGTGTTAGACAACAGTAACTTGGGTCACTGTTGTTATCAAGAATTTATGCAGCACTTTATATTTGGAAAGAAGTCAATGAAATGTAGACAGATTTATGTGCTGCTTAAATGGACAAATCTGTCCTGGAATCTTAGTACATGAGCTTCATAATACAGTTTTCATTCTTTTTGGTTTATGACAGATACAGTATTTATAACATAGCACACAGTTTAAAATACAGAGAACATTTACCTGTACAGAGCCAGACAAAACACCATGTTTTTCTTTCTTTTTTTTTTTTTTTTAAATCAGCTTTATCATTAACTCTGCCAGAGCATCAGTAAAGATGTAAGAGATCCAATTTATTCCTTGGTCCCCAGGTATTGAGGAGAAAAACAAAATAAAACCATAGCAGACTTACCTTCATTGAAATAATTTAGAATAGTTTGATGGTTATGTTCTTTGAAGTCAAGCCATATGCAGGTTTCAATTTGTGTGTCTGCCCCAAAATAATTCTGTGACTTTAGATACATATCACTTAACTTTTCTGTTCCTTTGTTTTATCAACAGTTTTGAATGGATCAAAAAAAAAGACATTACCCAGTATTTTTGGCCAGCAGCCTCTAATCTATCATTAATTAAAGTTATTATTCCAGATATTCTACTCGCTTTTCTGTCCTCCCTTGTGACTATGATGTGTCTGTGTGTTAGTCACTCAGTTGTGTCCAACTCTTTGTGACCCCATGGACTGTAGGCCTCCAGGTTCCTCTGTCGGTGGAATTCTCCAGGCAAGAATACTGGAGTGGGTTGCGATTTCCTTCTCCCGAGGCTCTTCCTGGCCCAGGGATTGAACCCAGGTCTCCCACACTACAGGCAGATTCTTTACCATCTGAGCCACCAGGGAAGCTCAGATGGTAAAGTGCCTATGATGCAAGCACCTAACCTGTAATTAGCCAATCACTGAAGTCATCTCAGATACTGATTCAGAAACTAGTGATGCAAAACAACAACAACAACAACAACAACAACAACAACTGGGGGATCCTACAGGAGCAGCAACAGCTATATTTATTTTCCCAGGGGAAGATATTGGCACTGTCAGTAGCAACATCCACTCTAAAATACCTCTGTATTAAAATGTACATGTGGGCATCTGGGATACAGAGGGAGGAAATGACATCATCCTGAACCAATTGTGCTATGATTTTGAGTTTTCTGCAGGTTTTTTTTTTTACTCTTTCCAATGATACTTACACTGAAACCATAATCACAGAAAACTAGCCAATCTGATCACACAGACCACAGCCTTGTCTAACTCAATGAAACTAAGCCATGCCATATGGGGCCCCCAAAGATGATGGGTCACGGTGGAGGGGTCTGACAGAATGTGGTCCAATGGAGAAGGGAATGGCAAACCACTTCAGTATTCTTGCCTTGAGAACCCAGTAAACAGTATGAAAAGGCAAAGTGATAGGATACTTAAAGAGGAACCTCCCAGTCAGTAAGTGCCCAATATGCTACTGGAGATCAGTGGAGAAATAACTTCAGAAAGAATGAAGGGTGGAGCTAAAGCAAAAACAACACCTAGTTGGGGATGGGACTGGTGATAGAAGCAAGGTTCAATGCTGTAAACAGCAATATTACATAGAAACCTGGAATGCTAGGTCCAAGAATCAAGGCAAATGGGAAGTGGTCAAACAGGAGATGGCAAGAGTGAACGTCAATATTCTAAGAATCAGCGAACTAAAATGGACTGGAATGGATGAATTTAACTCAGATGACCATTATATCTACTACCGTGGGCAGGAATCCCTCAAAAGAAACAGAGTAGCCATCATGGTCAACAAAAGAGTCCAAAATGCAGTACTTGAATGCAATCTCAAAAACGACAGAATGACCTCTGTTCATTTCCTAGGCAAACCATTCAATATCATGGTAATCCAAGCCTATGGTCCAACCAGTAATGCTGAAGAAGTTGAACTTGAATGGATCTATGAACACCTACAAGACTTTTTAGAACTAACACCTCAAAAAGATGCCCTTTGCATTATAGGGGACTGGAAGTTATAGGAAGGATTTGCTTATAGGAAGTCAAGAAACACCTGGAGTAACAGGCAAATTTGGCCTTGGAGTATGGAATGAAGCAGGGCAAAGGCTAATAGAGTTTTGCCAAGAGAACACACTGGTTATAGCAAACATCCTCTTCCAACAACACAAGAGAAGAATCTACACATGGACATCACCAGATGGTCAACACCAAAATCAGATTAATTATATTCTCTGCAGCCAAAGATGGAGAAACTCTATACAGTCAACAAAAACAAGACCGGGAGCTGATTGTGGCTCAGATCATGAACTCCTTATTGCCAAATTTAGACTTAAATTGAAGAAAGTAGGGAAAACTGCTAGACCATTCAGGTATGATCTAAATCATATCCCTTATGATTATACAGTGGAAGTGAGAAATAGATTTAAGGGACTAGATCTGATAGACGGAGTGTCTGATGAACTATGGACGGAGGTTCGTGATATTGTACAGGATACAGGGATCAAGACCATACCCAAGAAAAAGAAATGCAAAAAACCAAAATGGCTGTCTGAGGAGGCCTTATAAATAGCTGTGAAAAGAAAGAAGTGAAAACCAAGGAGAAAAGGAAAGATATACGCATCTGAATTCAGAGATCCAAAGAACAGCAAGGAGAGATAAGAAAGCCTTCCTTAGCAATCAATGCAAAGAAATACAGGAAAACAACAGAATGGGAAAGACTAGAGATCTCTTCAAGAAAATTAGATACCAAGGGAACATTTCATGCAAAGATGGGCTTAATAAAAGACAGAAATTGTATGGACCTAACAGAAGCAGAAGATATTAAGAAGAGGTGACAAGAAAACACAGAACTGTACAAAAAAGATCTCTATGACCCAGATAATCACAATGGTGTGATCACTCACCTAGAGCCAGACATCCTGGAATGTGAAGTCAAGTGTCCTTAGAAAGCATCACTACGAACAAAGCTAGTGGAGGTGATGGAATTCCAGTTGAGCTATTTCAAATCCTGGAAGATGATGCTGTGAAAGTGCTGCACTCAATATGCAAGCAAATTTGGAAAACTCAGCGGTGGCCACAGGACTGGAAAATGTCAATTTTCATTCCAATCCCAAAGAAAGGCAATGCCAAAGAATGCTCAAACTACTGCACAATTGCACTCGTCTCACATGCTAGTAAAGTAATGCTCAAAATTCTCCAAGCCAGGCTTCAGCAATACATGAACCATGAACTTCCAGATGTTCAAGATGGTTTTCGAAAAGGCAGAGGAACCAGAGATCAAATTTTCAGCATCTGCTGGATCATCGAAAAAGCAAGAGAGTTTCAGATAAACATCTTTTCTGCTTTATTGACTATGCCAAAGCCTTTGATTTTGTGGATCACAATAAACTGTGGAAAATTCTTCAAGAGATGGGAATATCAGACCACCTGACCTGCCTCTTGAGAAACCTGTATGCAGGTCAGGAAGCAACAGTTAGAACTGTACATGGAACAACAGACTGTTTCTAGATAGGAGAAGGAGTACGTTAAGGCTGTATATTGTCACCCTGCTTATTTAACTTATATGTAGAGTACATCATGAGAAACGCTGGGCTGGAAGAAGCACAAGCTGGTATAAAGACTGCAAGAAAGTGAAGACTGGGAGAAAGTGAAGAGGAACTAAAGAGTCTCTTGATGCAAGTGAAAGAGGAGAGTGAAAAAATGGCCTAAACTCAACATTCAGAAAACTAAGATCATGGCATCTGGTCTCATCACTTAATGGGAAATAGATGGGGAAACAGTGGAAACAGTGCCAAACTTTATTTTGGGGGGCTCCAAAATCACTGCAGATGGTATTTGCAGCCATGAAATTAAAAGACGCTTGCTCCTTGGAAGGATAGTTATGACCAACCTAGATAGCATATTCAAAAGCAGAGACATTACTTTGCCAACTAAGGTCCATCTAGTCAAGGCTATGGTTTTTCCAATGGTCATGTATGGATGTGAGAGTTGGATTTTGAAGAAGGCTGAGTGCCGAAGAATTGATGCTTTTGAACTGTGGTTTTGGAGAAGACTCTTGAGAGTTCCTTGGACTGCAGGAGATCCAACCAGTCCATTCTAAAAATCAGTCCTTGGTGTTCATTAGAAAGACTGATTCTGAAGCTGAAACTCTAATACTTTGGCCATCTAAAGAGAAGAGTTGACTCTTTGGAAAAGACCTTGATGCTGGGCGGGATTAGGGACAGGAGGAGAAGGGGCAACAGGATAAGATGGGTGGATAGCATCATCAAGTCAATGAGCATGAGTTTGAGTGAACTCTGAGAGTTGGTGAGGGACAGGGAGGCCTAATGTGCTGTGATTCATGGGGTCACAAAGAGTTGGATATGACTGAGCAACTGAACGAACGAACTAACTAACTGATGATACTCAGGGTTTTCCATACCTTTACATTTATAAATAAAGTTTCCTACTAGGTAAGTTATCTTATATATTATACCAATGAACTTTGACTTTAAAATAAAAATAGTGACTGGAGCACCTGACAATTTTCAGTCTCAGCTTTGGTATTTATGAAAAATTTTCTTACATACTCTTTTACTTAGCCATCAGAGTAACATAGTGATGATTAGACACTTATAGCTGAAGTAGCTGGTGGTCAGAAAGGTCACCTGATTTTCCCAAGATTACATTTGGAAACTGGCAAAATCTCAAATGTAAACAGGAAAGTCATTTAATTTCCTGATGCTGTATCTGATATTTATTATTAAACCATAACTTTTCAGAGTTGGCATTCATGCAGATTCTGGTCGATTGGTACAGAACAATAATGCATCTTTGAATGGTAAGATGTGACTTATCAGAAAACCCCATTTGTGCCAATCATCCAATTGCCCTAAAATAATTACACTCATTATGGTTACTGTCACAAAACTCATTATGGTTATTATAAAGTTTGCATAAAGCAGATATATTTACTAGTTTCTGTCAGTCTTCAATTTCCTAGCATGTCTAATAAAGCAAAAATAAAAAGTATGATTTCTGGTTTTAAAAAGGCAGAGAAACAGCATTTAAACATAAAAATCCTATTTTTAATCTAAAATATTACAAATTTATCTGAAAGTTCACTGATTCTTATACTATACAAATATATGAATGTGAACACATATCTGCTTAGGTGCTCAGTCATGTCCATCTCTTTGTGACCACGTGGACTCTAGCCTGCCAGGCTCCTCTTTGTCCATGGAATTCTCCAAGCAAGAATACTGGAATGGGTTGTCATGTCCTCCCCCAGAAACACATACCTAGAAGTACTCATATTTATGATCTCCGAGAAATTCCCAATATTTCATTCAAGATATATTATACTACAAATACACTGTGTGCTTAGTTGCTCAATAATGTTTGAATCTTTGCGACCCCATGGATTGTAGCCCACCAGGCTCCTCTGTCCACAGGATTCTCCAGGCAAGAATACTGGAATGGGTTGCCATACCCTCTTCCAGGGGATCTTCCCAACCCAGGGATCAAACCCAGGACTCCCATATTACAGACAGATTCTTACCATCTGAGCCACCAGGGAAGTCCCACAAATACACTACTTAATTATATTTTGCAGAAATTACAAAAATTTATTTTAACTGCCAGGAAATAACTTGCTGAGAGTTCAAATTGTTACAACAATTTTGGGTTATGACATGAACTCATAACATTGGACATATGTGAACCTTGTAACTAGAAATCGCCCTGCTGCGTATACCTAGAAAAACTTTTGCACCTGTCCCACCAAGAGTTATATACAAGCATGTAAAAGTGTTAGTCTTTCAGTCATGTCCAACTCTTTGTGATCTCATGGACTATAATAGCCCTCCAGGCTCTTCTGTCCATGGGAGTCCCCATGCAAGAATATTGGAGTGGGTTGTCATTTCTTTCTCCAGGGAATCTTCCCTACCCAGGAATAGAACCCAGGTCCTGTGTATTTCTGGCAGATTATTCACTGTCTGAGCCACCAGGGAAACATATACAGGAATATAAGAATATTAGTTGTGACACTATTTATAATAAACTATTAGAAATAAGCCAAATGTCAATTAGAAAGAGAATGGATAAATGATGGTTATTGTTCAGTTGCTCAGTCACGTCCAACTCTTTGCAACCCCATGGACTGCAGCATCCCAGGCTTCCCTGTCCATCACCAATTCCTGGAGCTTTCTCAAAGTCATGGCCATTGAGTCGGTAATGCCATCCAACCATCTCATCCTCTTGCTGTTCACTTCTCCTCCTGCCCTCAATCTTTCCCAGCATCAGGGCTTTTTCGAATGAGTCAGTTATTTGACCCAGGTGGCCAGAGTATTGGAGTTTCATCATCCACTGAATATTCAGGATTGATTTCCTTTAGGATTGAAGTGAAGTGAAGTGAATTGAAGTCGTCGGTCAGTCATGTCCGACTCTTTGTGACCCCGTGGACTGTAGCCCACGAGGCTCCTCCGTCCATGGGATTCTCCAGGCAAGAATACTGGGGTGGGTTGCCATTTCCTTCTCCAGGGGATCTTCCCGACCCAGGGATCAAACTCACTTCTCCTGAATTGCAGGCAGACGCTTTAACCTCTGAGCCAACAGGGAATAAACTCAGTTAGGATTGGCTGGCTTGATTTCCTTGTAGTCCAAGGACTCTCAAGAGTCTTCTCCAACACCACAGTTCAAAAGCATCAACTCTTCAGCACTTAGCCTTCTTTAGGGTCCAATTATGGATGTGACTACTGGAAAAGTAGTCATGTGACTGACTACTGGAAAAACCATAGCTTTGACTAGACAGACTTCTGTTGGCAAAGTAATGTCTCTGCTTTTTAATATGCTATCTAGGTTGGTCATAGCTTTTCTTCCAAGGAGCAAGCATCTTTAAATTTCATGGCTGCAGTCATCATCTGCAGTGATTTTAGAGCCCCTCAAAATAAACTCTGTCACTGTTTCCATTGTTTCCTCATCTATTTGCCATGAAGTGATGAGACCAGATGCCACGATCTTAGTTTTTTGAATGTTGAGTTTTAAGCCAGCTTTTCACTCTCCTCTTTCACCCTCATCAAGAGACTTTTTAGTTCCTCTTTGCTTTCTGCCATAAGGGTGGTGTCACCTGCATATCTGAGGTTGTTGATATTTCTCCTGGCAATCTTGATTCTGGCTTGTGTGTCATCAGCCTGACATTTTGCCTGATACACTCTGTATATAAGTTAAATAAATAGGGTGACAAAATACAGCCTTGACGTACTCCTTTTCCCATTTAAAACCAGTCCATTATTCCATGTCGGGTTCTAACTGTTGCTTCTTGACCGGCATACAGATTTGTCAGGAGGCAGGTAAGGTGGTCTGGTATTCTTATCTTTTTAAGAATTTTTAAAATATTAAAAAAGAATAAACTATAGCTGAAAACAACAACATGGTTGAAGCTCAAATATATAATACTAAACAGAAAACAGTATGTCAGAAAATAAATCACACTTTATGATTTTATTTATCATAGTTGAAAACAAGACAAAACTAATAATACTTTTTAAGGTTGCATGTAAATGTAGTGTAATGAAATTCAAGGTATAAATTTTATCCCTAGAAAAGCTAAAAGTGTGAAGAGAGCCTTTAAAAGGTATTGGTGGGGAGATTAGATGAGTGACTATTTTACTATATTATCTGCTCTATAGCAATGTAAAGTATAATTATGACACAATTCTTAGTATAGTATCTTTTAAATATGACTCTATGTGTTTAGGACCTGTTCATAATTTTAAATGTTTGTTGAAAGAGCTCATAGGACTCAAAATGTTTATACTCATTGAACAACTTTAATATGGTGAAGGGTACAGTACAGCAAGAGTAGGAGAAGAATATCCATTAAAAGTGTCTAGAGACTCTAGTGCAGAGTTCTGTGTCCTATTTCCACTGGCCAAGTTGTGCATTGTGTGTGGGTCTCAAACTGCTACTCCCTTACCTCAGTACCACAAAGCCCAACCTCAGCTTGCGGTTGCGATCTCTTAGAGGGAACTGGTTACAGAGACAAATTCTAACTCTTTGACCTTTGCTAACCATTAAAATTACACCTCAAGGCCTGCTGCTACCCCACCCCCACTCTGCTTTCATGACAGATTTCACCAATCCCATATACAAATCATACAGTCAATCATTATTAAGTAGTGCTAACAGACTAATACAACTCTTGGAAGAACAAAAAATCTGTGGTTATAGAACATTGCTTTTTTCAATGAACAGATTCCATAGATTGCCCAAGAATTGGTAGCTACAGATAAATGAATGAAGTCAATCCAGACCAGGTAAGATTAACCCATTCTATGTAGTGCATATCAGAGCATATGTTCACTACTGCTATGGGAGTGTTGACTATATGTCAAAATAAATTTAAATTTATATGAAAAATTCTTTACTGGCCTGTCTTTTTCCACACCCATCAAATCTTAATGGCTCAGCCACTTCACTCATTTTCTAAGCTTTGTCTAGTTGCTGATTTGGGGATTATCTCTATATTTCTGCTGCTGCTGCTAAGTCGTTTCAATCGTGTCTAACTCTGGGCGACCCCATAGATGACAGCCCACCGGGCTCCTTCATCTCTGGGATTCTCTAGGCAAGAACACTGGAGTGGATTGTCATTTCCTTCTTCAATGCATGAAAGTGAAAAGTGAAAGTGAAGTCACTCAGTCGTGTCCGACTCTTAGCGACCCCATGGACTGCAGCCTACCAGGCTCCTCCATCCATGGGATTTTCCAGGCAAGAGTACTGGAGTGGGTTGTCATTGCCTTCTCTATATTTCTAACCGATAGCAATATATGGAGTCTTGGCTCCATCAGCCATAAATCTGCTGCTTTGCTGTTAAAAAATTTAACAACTTTGTCTTATTTTGATAATGACTGCAATGAGTAATAACATTTGTTAAGCATGTTTCAAATTAAGCACTAAAGCTAAGCACCAAACATTTATTATTCAATACACACATGAAATAATGAGGAAATTGAGACTTAGAGAATTAAAATAACTTCCTCTAGGTTATATAACAAGCATAGCAGTTTAGAATGCTTTTAGCTGTAAGTATAAAAAACCTGATCACAATATATTAAATAAACTGAAGCTGATTCTTCTCTCACAATGAGAAGCAAATAGCCCTGGCCTAGTTTGCACAATAATGTCAGTACCAGATACTTCATGATACTTTGGGTTTTTTCTTTATGTTGGGTTGGGCAAAAGGTTTGTTCATTCTTTTTGCAAGGTGTCTCTAGTAGCTTAGTGGTTGTGATTTACAGAATGCAGTTCACTGGAGAAGGGAATGGCAAACCACTTCAGTATTCTGGCCTTGAGAACCCCATGAACAGTATGAAAAGGCAAAATAATAGGATACTGAAAGGGGAACCCCCCGGGTCAGTAGGTGCCCAATATGCTACTGGAGATCAGTGGAGAAATAACTCCAGAAAGAGTGAAGGGATGGAACCAAAGCAAAAACAACACCCAGTTGTGGATGTGACTGGTGATAGAAGCAAAGTCTGATGCTGTAAAGAGCAATATTGCATAGAAACCTGGAATGTTAGGTCCATGAATCAAGGCAAATGGGAAGTAGTCAAACAGGAGATGGCAAGAGTGAACGTTGCCATTCTAGGAAGCAGCAAAATAAAATGGACTGGAATGGATAAATTTAACTCAGATGACCATTACATCTACTACTCTGGGCAGGAATGCCTTAGAAGAAACGGAGTAGCCATCATGCTCAACAGAAGAGTCCAAAATGCAGTACTTGGATGCAATCTCAAAAATGACAGAATGATCTCTTTTCATTTTCTAGGCAAGCCATTCAATATCATGGTAATCCAAGCCTATGCCCCAACTAGTAACACTGAAGAAGCTGAAGTTGAATGCATCTATGAAGACCTACAAGACCTTTTAGAACTAACACCCCAAAAATATGTCCTTTGCATTATAGGGGACTAGAATGCAAAAGCAGGAACTCAAGAAACACCTGGAGTAACAGGCAAATTTGGCCTTGGAATATGGAATGAAGCAGGGCAAAGACTAATAGAGTTTTGCCAAGAGAACACACTGGTCATAGCAAACACCCTCTTCCAACAACACAAGAAAAGACTCTACACATGGACATCACCAGATGGTCAACACCGAAATCAGATTGATTATACCCTTTGCAGCCAAAGATGGAGAAGCTCTATACAGTCAGCAAAAACAAGACCGGGAGGTGACTGTGACTCAGATCAGGAACTCCTTATTGCCAAATTTAGACTTAAATTGAAGAAAGTAGGGAAAACCGCTAGACCATTCAGGTATGACCTAAATCAAATCCTTTATGATTATACAGTGGAAGTGAGAAATAAATTTAAGGAATCTGATAAAGAGTGCCTGATGAAGTATGGATGGAGGTTCGTGACATTGTACAGGAGACAGGGATCAAGACCATACCCATGGAAAAGAAATGCAAAAAAGCAAAATAGCTGTCTGAGGAGGCCATACATATAGCTGTGAAAGAAGAGAAGTGAAAAGCAAAGGAGAAAAGGAAAGGTATATGCATCTGAATGCAGAGTTCCAAAGAACAGCAAGGAGAGATGAGAAAGCCTTCCTCAGCAATCAATGCAAAGAAATAGAGGAAAACAACAGAATGGGAAAGAATAGAGATCTCCTCAAGAAAATTAGAGATACCAAGGGAACATTTCATGCAAAGATGGGCTTAATAAAGGACAGAAATTGTATGGACCTAACAGAAGCAGAAGATATTAAGAAGAGGTGACAAGAAAACACAGAAGAACTGTACAAAAAAGATCTTCACAACCCAGGTAATCACGATGGTGTGATCACTCATCTAGAGCCAGACATCCTGAAATGTGAAGTCAAGTGTCCTTAGAAAGCATCACTATCAACAAAGCTAGTGGAGGTGATGGAATTGCAGTTGAGCTATTTCAAATCCTGAAAGATGATGCTGTGAAAGCAATGCACTCAATATGCCACCAAATTTGGAAAACTCAGCAGTGGCCACAGAACTGGAAAAGGTCACTTTTCATTCCAATCCCAAAGAAAGGCAATGCCAAAGAATGTTCAAACTACTGCACAGTTGCACTTATCTCACATGCTAGTAAAGTAAAGCTCAAAATTCTCCAAGCCAGACTTCAGCAATACATGAATCATGAAATTCCAGATGTTCAACCTGGTTTTGGAAAAGGCAGAGGAACCAGAGATCAAATTGCCAACATCCACTGGATCATGGAAAAAGCAAGAGAGTTCCAGAAAAACATCTATTTCTGCTTTATTGACTATGCCAAAGCCTTTGACTGTGTGGATCACAATAAACTGTGGAAAATTCTGAAAGAGATGGGAATATCAGACCACCTGACCTGCCTCTTGAGAAACCTGTATACAGGTCAGGAAGCAGCAGTTAGAACTGGACATGGAACAACATACTTGTTCTAGATAGGAGAAGGAGTACATCAAGGCTGCATATTGTCACCCTGCTTATTTAACTTATACACAGAGTACATCATGAGAAATACTGGGCTAGAAGAAGCACAAGCTGGAATCAAGATTCCTGAGAGAAATATCAATAACCTCAGAGATGCAGATGAGACCACCCTTATGGCAGAAAGTGAAGAGGAGCTAAAAAGCCTCTTGATGCAAGTGAAAGAGGAGAGTGAAAAAGTTGGCTTAAAGCTGAACATTCAAAAAACTAAGATCATGGCATCTGGTCCCATCACTTCATGAGAAACAGATGGGTAAACAGTGGAAACAGTGTCAGACTTTACTTTGGGGGGCTCAAAAATCACTGCAGATGGTGACTGCACCCATGAAATTAAAAGATGCTTACTCCTTGGAAGGAAAGTTATGACCAACCTAGATAGCATATTGAAAACAGAGATACTACTTTACCAACATAGGTCTGTCTAGTCAAGGCTATGTTTTTTCCAGTGGTCATGTATGGATGTGAGAGCTGGACTGTGGACAAAGCTGAGTGCTGAAAAATTGATGCTTTTGAGCTGTGGTATTGGAGAAGACTCTTGAGAGTCCCTTGGACTTCAAGGAGATCCAACCAGTCTATCCTAAAAGCAATCATTCCTGGGTGTTCATTTGAAGGACTGATGCTGAAGCTGAAACTCCAATACTGGGCCCCTCATGGGAAGAGTTGACTCATTAGAAAAGCCCCTGATGCTGGCAAAGATTGAGGGCAGGAGGAGAAGGGGACAATAGAGGATGAAATGGCTGGATGGCATCACCAACTCGATGGACATGAGTTTGAGTGAATTCCACAGTTGTTGATGAACCAGGGAGGCCCACCATGCTGTGATTCATTGGGTCGCAAAAAGTCAGACACGACTGAGTGACTGAACTGAACTGAACTGAACTGAATTTCATTTGAAACAATTTTGTTAGATTGTGCTGTGGCAACTGTCATATCTAAGTGTATTTTTTAAAAAACCAAAATTGGCGAATATCTGTATATCCACTTTAATATTGAATGGAAGTAAAACGCAACCTTTTAGCACATTATGCTTTATTGTTTCAGAAAAGGTAAAATCACAACTGAAACTCAAAATAACCTTTGTACAGTCTATGGAGAGGGAACTGTGACAGATTGAATGTGTTAAAGTATTTGAGAAGTTTCGTGTTGGATATTTCTTGCTTGATGGTGTTCCATGGTCTGGCAAAGCAGTTGAAGTTGATAGTGATCAAGTCAAGACATTAACTGAGGACAATCAACATTATAATATGCAGAAGATATCCAACATATTCAAAATATCCAAACCAAACATTGAAAATCATTTGCACAGCTTATTTATGTTCATCACTCTGATGCTTGGGTTCCTCATAAGTTAAGCAAAAAAAAACAAAAACAAAAAACAAAAAAACACACCATTCTTGACTGTAATTCCACAGGTGATCATCTTGTTAAATATAATGAAAATTTTCCATTTTAATATGTGATACTGTGGAATGGAAGAGATCATGGGGCAAGCAAAATGAACTACTGCCAATGACATCAAAGGCCAATCTTAATCCAAAAAAAGTTGATGCTGTGCATATGGTGGGATTGTAAGGGAGTCCTCTATTATCAGCTCCTTCTGGAAACTAAATGATTAATTCCAAATACTGCTCCCAGTTAGGCCAACTGAAAGCTCCAGTACATGAAAAGCATCAGGAATTAGGCAACAGAAAATGCATAATCTTGCATTAAGGTGATGTAAGACTGCGTTTTTCTTTGATGACCAGCAAAGCTGTTTCAGGTTGGTTGGAAGTTCTGATTCATCTGCCATATTCACCAGACATTGCACCTTCAGATTTCCATTTACTTTCGTCTTTACAAAATTCTTGTAATGGCAAAATATTCAGTTCCCTGGAAGACTGGAAAAAGCACTTGGAAAAATTCTTTACTCCAAAAGGTAAAACATTTTAGGAAGATGAATTGTGAAGTTGCCTGAAAAATGGCAGAAGATAGTGGAACAAAATGGTGAATACATTGTTCAATAAAGTTCTTGATGAGAATGAGAAATGTGCCTTTTATTTTTACTTAAAAAAAAAAAGAACTTTTTGGCCAACCCAATAGTTGCAAGACAACTACTACAGTGATATGCATTATGTTTACATTTGGCCAGGAGTAAGGAAAAAAGGGCAATGTCAGCAGCAGCAAAAATGTCCATTTTATCAGAAAAGCAAAATTTTCCATAGAAGTTTCCAACAAATTCTACTTATGTCTCAGGCAGAAAAAACAGTGACACATGGACACACTCAACTGCAGAAAAGACTGAGAAAGGCAAGGAAGAAAGGCTTTGATACTGGGCATCAATCAGGTTAAACAAGACTATATATCTAGAAAGTAAGTGGCAGGGTCTGAAGTCAGAGATACCACGTTAAACACTCACCTCCATCATCTTCAAACTAAACTAACACCTTCCCTCCAGCTATCAGGTCTTGTTTTTGTTTGTTTTTATCTTGCATTTGAATCTTTATCTAGATCCTTTATCAAGAACACTAATTCTGAGAAACTTTTCTGGCATCCTTCATTCCTTCTGTTAATTGCTCCCTGGCACAGATAATGCATCTTACTGGGCTTTGATGATATTCTATTATTTGGTATTGCTTATGGACCAACTGTGGGGCTTCCTTGGTGGCTGAGATGGCAAAGAATCTGCCTGTGTTGCAGGAAACCCAGGTTCAATCCCTGGGTCAGGAAGATACCCCGGAGAAGGGAATGGCTACCCTTCTTTCTTGCCTGGACAATTCCATGGACTGAGCAGTGTGGTGGACTACAGTCCATGGGGTCCCAAAGAGTCAAACACAACTGAGCAATTGACACTGGCTTTCACCAACCAACTGTGCCCCAATCCATCCTTCCATTTCATCTGAATTTGGTTGTCAGTCCCTCTCATTAGTCTACTTATTGCTACCTGAATATGTAACCTGGCTTTAATCTCTTTAGTTGTTCCATTCAGTATTCCTGAGATGGCTTTTTCTTCTCCATCTGTAAAAGTCTGTCCACTGTTCCAACCATATCACACTTTCATTATTGAAAATGTCTTTGAATGATGCAGTCTACATGAATTTCTATCTTTTATGAGGCAAAGTGGAACTTACAGGTTACTATTCACTTGAAAAATAATAATGTCTTGACTTATGAAGTCTATTGATATATTTTATATTTATCAACTATATTGTTATTTAACTTATTTGAAAATATAAAATATACAGGATAGTACAAATCATTAAACATCAATCATTCCTATTGTAAGTATAAGGAATTAACTTTTACTCTTTAACTTTTACAAAAAAAAAAATTAACTTTTGCTGTGTGTTTTTTAATTGATTTTCCTGGTACATACTCTCTAAAACTCACTAGTGGTGCTTGCATATATATCTATCATTAAGAATAAATAAATGATGTATTTTATTCTTCAAGAATTAATAAAATATTTAAACGTTCACCTTTTTCAGTACTTCACTCCGATTCCATGTCCCATCTACTCTAAAAGATAATCTTTCACAATTTCTGTGCAATTTTTTTCATCTTATTTTTCATACATATATCCATCTATATCCATGCATGTTCTATTATACATATTTTGCACTAGAAATTACACAAATGGTATTCTTTATTTCAACTTGTATCTTTCAGAAAATATTTTAGAAATAAATATATGTGCATACACATAAATATATATGTAGTTATTACAATTAAATCTAATATATTCTGATTAGTTTCTGTAGAGCAATATTAATATGTCAATATTTACCCATTTTTATTCTATGGAAGAATAAGTAAGTTTCCAGTTTTTCACCATAGAGACAGCATTTAATCAGAACAGTAATATATTCAGTGTACCTGTGCAAAACATTCTTCACTTTGTATGAAAAAGCAGAGTTTCTGGATATTAGGAAATGAGCATTTTAATTTCACTAAATTAATGTCATGTTGCTATTCATATTACCCGTTTACTTCATTTGTACATGAATGTGTGAGGGTGCGCTTTTTACATCTTTGCCGATCTCAGAGATGTTAGATTTTTAGAACTTTTTCAGTGTGATGAGGAAAATATCATGTCATTGTTACATTAGTTGCTACGCTCCTGATTATCAGGGTTGTTGCTTTTCAAAAGTAATTGACATGAAACGTATGAGACTTCAAGTCATAACATAAAATTTCAAATATATCTATTGCTAAAAATTGTTATAATTGCTTCCAAACTTAAATGGTATGCTCAAAATAAAATGTTAAAGTTAAAAGTTCTTATGATCCCATACACATGCTTTCTAAAATCTAGTTTGTCTCTGTTCTTTTAGTATGTATGTATGTATGTAACTATAAAAAGTATATAATTTTATTATGTATATTTTTAAATTTCCATAATATGACTTTTCTAAAGCTTATTTCCTTAATTTTCTGCTTTCAAGATCTAAATACATGGAAATATTAGGCATTCAGTTTTTCTAGACATTATGGCACTATATAGACAGTAGGTCATTGTAGCATGCATGGTCATTATTATTAAATGGCAGAAAGTTATAAATTTTACCTTTTTGGGTGCTGGATATTTTTGTATGACAACAGATTTTCTTCATCTTTGTTCTAGAGCAAAGTTAAGTTATTTGAAAAACACAGTAATCTTTTTGAGGATGACTTTTAAGCTTTGTGAGGTGGGGCCAGACTAGCTACTAGTCTAGAGCAAACTTTTCCTCCATTACTGAGACAACATGCTTCTGAATACTCTACCCAATATCCCATCAATTATGTTTTCTTTTCCCACTCTGGTTATAAAGACCACAAACTCTACCCGACTTACTGTGAACCTCATAGATTGTTCCTCTAATACTTTTGGGTTGTTCGTTCCCCACTCTTGCCTAATTCCTTCACACACATGTGCTAATTTTGCACGCATGCATGCACAGTCATGTCGACTCTTTGTGACTCCATGGACTGTAGCCCACCAGGCTTCTCTGTCCATGAAATTTTGCAGTCAAAAATGTGCTGATCAGTACTGTGCAAAACACTCAGGAGAAATCCGCTGCAGATACCTAGAACATTCTCTTTTGCAGGCCTTTCCCCTCCATATTCTGATCTGCAAACCCTATCTGCAAACCCTATCTGCCTTGACTTCCTTGAATTTCCAAATTCTTGCACTACACTTGATTACCTCATATGGAAGGAGAGTAAATCCACACTGAGATACTAAATCTTAGCTTTTAGTGGAAGTGTAATTCATTTAATTTTTAATATTATCCTTACATTCCTGGGATAATCAAATGTGGCCACAGTATATTTTTTTCTATATTGTTGTATTCACTTTGTTAATTGTCTAGTGTTTTGCATCTTTATCCTAGTGTAACATTGTTTATAATATTTACCTTGTGTTTTTCTCTCTCAGTTTTGCTATCGGTGGTGTATCTCTCTCTTTCCAGTGTCTAAAGCAATTATTAGTTGAATTATCTCTTGCTTTAAGACTTACTAAAACTCACCTGTAAAAATATTTTTGATTGGTATATTTTAGATTCAAGAGATGTTTTATTATATATTTGGTTTTCTAAATTATTTTTACTTTATGTAGGTTTTCTATTTCTAATATAACATATACATACATTATCCAAATCATTCACATTTCTAAACATGTTGGCATAGATTATTCTATATTATTATAAAGTCTTGAACACATTTGTAATGATTTTCCTTATCTTTTAAAGTCTAACACAACTTGTTTATGCTTTTTCTCTCTATCTTAATAGAGGTCTTATTATCATAATTGTTAATAAAAATGGTTGAAACTATTTTTTTGTTTTATTTTCCTTTATTCTGTTTAACTCTTTTTCATATTTTAACTTTAATGCTCAATTTAAGTATATCCTTTTAGCTTTAAATTTATAAGGCTATGGATTTACCTCTAAATACCATTTTAGCTTTGCCCATAGTATGGATCATTGTGCCTTAATTGTAAAATATTGATTTCATAATTTTCATTGTGATTTCTACTTTTATCTATGAACTACTTAGAAGTGAAATTTTAGTATATAGCTGTTTTAAGCCGTCTTCTCTTTGTTACATTTCATTTAATTTTGTTAATAGCATATAAATTGAATGATTAAAGCTCAATGAAAATTGGTAAGATATTTTTATGACTTTTATATACTCAGTTTTTGCTAATGTTCATGAATGCTTGCAGAAAAAGGAGAAGTCTCTGTTGTCCACAGGAATCCACTTAAACATACTAAATCAAATTGTTGTCCAAATATTCTATATTCTAGAGAGCTGTTTATCTGTTTCATCTAAAACTTCTGGAAAATTTGTTAAACTTTTTATCATTGTAAAATGTTTTTTCTAATTCTGTATTTGTTTTTATATATTTCAAATATAAATTAATAGGTATCTGCAAGTTTTCTATTGAAATATTTTCTTTATAAATTTTATTAGCTTTACATTGTCTTTATCCACAATAATATGGCTATTCTTGCTGAAATTATATTTTGGAAAATATTAGTATTTTATTCTAATGTATATTTATTGCATATTTTTCTTTTTTTCTGTACCCTGATGTTTTAACTGTATTGCTTGTAACCACATATGATGGACTCTAGTTTTAATTTTAAAATCTATCTCATGTGCTTCAAATTTTAATAGACGAGTTTGATTCATTTAGAGTTATTATGATTGCTAATATATAAAGTCTATCTTGTTGTTTACCAATAATTTATTTTTCCTACATGTCTTCTATTGATTTGGTAGTGTTTATCCCCTCTTCTTTTCTGCCCTCTACTGCAGATTATATTAGAAGCTATAAATTGCATTTTAATCCATATAACCATGTAAATGGTTACCCTAACGATTTAATTTGTAAGTTTTATTGCACATTTCAAGTTTAAATATCTCTACTTTCTTAAAAAAAAACAATCTCAGATTATTGCTTCTTATTGTACTGGGAAAGCCTATCTTTAAAAAAGGACTCTACTTCTTTTCATTTGTTATAAACCAGATAGTAGTTGTTCATTTGCTAAATTGTGTCCAACTCTGCAATCCCATGGACTACAGCACACCAGGCTTTCCTGTTCTTCACTATCTCCCAGAGTTTTCTTAAATTCATGTCCATTGAATCAGTGATACTATCTAACCATCTCGTCTTCTGCTGCCCCCTTCTCCTCTTGCGTCAATCTTTACCCAAATCAGGATTTTTCCAGTGAGTTGGCTGATCACAACAGGTAGCCAAAGTATTGGAGTTTCGGCTTCAGCCATTAGTCCTTCTAATGAATATTAAGAGTTGATTTCCTTTCTAGTTGAGTGGTTTGATCTCCTTGCAGTCCCAGGGACCCTCAAGAGTCTTCTCCAGCACACTTTGAATGCGTCAATTCTTTGGCACTCAGCATTCTTGATACTCCAACTCTCACATTTGTACACGACTACTGGAAACAACATAGCTTTGACTATACGGATCTTTGTCGGCACATTCATGTCTCATCTGGAGAAGGAAATGGCAACCCACTCCAGTACTCTTGCCTGGAAAATCCCATGGACGGACGAGCCTGGTAGGCTGCAGTCCATAGGGTCGCTAGGAGTCGGACATGACTGAGCAACTTCACTTTGGCTTTTCACTTTCATGCATTGGAGAAGGAAATGGGCAACTCAGTCCAGTGTTCTTGCTTGGAGAATCCCAGGAACAGGGGAGCTTGGTGGGCTGCCATCTCTGGGGTCACATAGAGTCGGACACAGTAGCAGTAGCAGTAGCAGTAGCAGTAGCAGTAGCAGTAGCAGTAACAGCATGATCCATTATTAAAACCATTTTGTGTTTATTCTCTAGTCATCTCATCAAGTATTAAGGCTTTGATACTATCTATATACTGATGACTTCCCAAAGTATATCCTCAATCCCAAAGATCCTAAGCTCCATATTTATTTTTTCCAACCATTTCTTTGATGTATTTACCTATATTTCAAATAGCATAATGTGCCCCAATTTGAATTTCTATTTTTCTTCTTTTATATGATCCTCCTTTAATCTTCTTTAGCTCAGTAAATGGCAATGTTAACCTTCAGTTGCTAATATAAAAATCTTGAAATCATCCCTGACACCTCTTTCTCTCTTACTCTACATCAGACTTGTCAACAAATTCTGTTAAATCTGATTCAAACTATAGATGCAATCCTATCATAGAACCATCACTACTCTCATCCTGACTGATGCTATCAGATTGTTGCAATAGCTTTCTAACTCAGAGGTCAGCAAACTATTGCCTACAAGCCAGATTATAATTTGCATGTTTTGATATGGATTTTTTTTTATATTTTTATTCACTGATGTGTAGGCAATAGTCAAATATTCTGGATACTAATCCTTTATCTACTGTATTTCTTACAACTCTTGTTTCCTAAAATGTAACTTACTTTTTAATATTAATATTATAGTTTTTATACGTGATTTTTACATTTTTAAATTGCCAGCTAGCTAAATTTTAAACTTCCTGAGGGAATGGGTCTTGCTTACTACAACTTTAATATGCTACTATGCCTAAAACATCATGGGTGCTCAATCAACATTTGCTGACTGATTGATTCAAAATACTGTATTTCACTTGAGTTTCAATACACAGCTCACAGGTAACAAAGCAACAGAATTCACAGTCTATACTAGCACTGACCTATACCCCATCACCAGTCAGAAATGAGCTTTAGAGGATAAGCTGGTTTCTCATGTTCCACTGTGTCAGAACTTGGGTACACAGGCCAAGAAGTAGGAAGCAGCGTATAAATGCACAGAGGATTCCAGACAGAATCTTAAAGTAGTAAATGCACTTTCAAAAATGAAAAGGTTTACTTCAAGGTCCCAGTTCCTTACACTGTTAGAAATATTATTCAGGAAGTCTTTTAAAGAAGTTCTGTTCACACAGTATGCAATTTCATACACACAGGACAGTCAGGCTACCAGGGACTAGTTTTGTATTCTATAATTCATTTGCCACCTTCAACTGTTAGCTTATATGTATGTTTATGTAAGACTATATTTTACATTTATTACCAGATCAAATAATATATATGCAGCACCAAGAGAAAGTATTCCTACTGCCCCAGCAATAATATCATTCACTGTAAATTTAAAGAATAGGAGAAATGCCTGCCTAGCCAATGCATTTCTTTCTCTCTCTCTAAGAAGTAACTACACTGGAAGTTCACTAAGTTCATAAGCCCATAAATGAGTTATACAGATATAAGAAAAGTCAGGAGGGACAACTTCTGAACAAAATAAATCTGAAGGAAAAGGAGAGGAAAAAGTGTACAATGCTCCAAAAACTATGTATTAACATGAAGTTCACCTTGATTTTTATAAATAAGTTTCATTTGACTATTGCATCTGCAGATGTGGTTAGAAAAATTAAAAGTGGCTTTTGAACATCACTAAGTATACTGAAAAACTACCATATTACATAGAAACAGTAAATTTAAGAGACTACTCTGGAGGTGACAGACATAAGAAAAGTGCAAATTGACGTTAGGAAGAGAGGTACTTGAAAAGAAAGACAGAGAAAGAGGAACAGAGGTGTAGAGACAGAGGAGTTAGAGATAATCAGTTCTGAAATAAAAGCGAGACAGTAACAACCTGATACTGATCTATATACTGAAGGTATTATTACCAGTTATTTACTGCACTGTGAAGTATGCTATGCTGTGCTCAGTCATATTCAACTCTTTGCGACCCCATGAGCTGTAGCTCACCAGGGTCCTCGGTTCATGGCATTTTCCAGGCAAGAATACCAGAATGAGTTAAGTGAATCATTTTTCACATTTTTTTTTCAATTCTTTATTCCATCTGTTTATAAGGAGAAAGAGAAAATCATCTTAATTCTCATTGTTGAAAATAGTCTCTGAAAAGCATCATCAAAGCAATACAATTTTGTAGTTGGAGACTTTACTGATCCAAAGTAAAAGGGGAAAAGAAAAATGTAAGTACATATTTCAAAAATAATTTCATAAGATTTACCAAACAAATCTCACTATCTTATTAGCTATGTATTTTTCAAATATTTAACCTTGTTAGGCCCCATTGTCTTCACATTTAAAACTTTCACAATGATAATTCCTGCCACATATGATTGTTATAAAGATTAAATGTCATAATTTACATAGAATGAATACTATAGTTCTTCACGTACTTTAAATGCTATGCAAAAGTTAGCAATTTTGTTTATTCTTATAGTCAAAAAGGATAGAATTCATGCTCTAATAAAATTTCTTGAGTCTTCTAATTGCTCCCACAGTTATAGTTTCAGTATTTAACTATACACATAAAATTTATTTCAAAGTTTGTATTTTAATAATTACAAAAATAGGAGGGTTGTGAGTTGTTTTATTTTCAAACCAATAATCCTTAATATAAAACACAGTACGGTAATATAAATATATTATACCCTTTAGAAATAAATATGTCAGTAAACTGTACTCAATTAAAAAATATAAAAAAAATATTAACCAGTTACTTATTTCTCCAATAAAATGATACCTTACCTTGTTGAGAATTGCATGTGGTAACAATCATCCAAACAAGAAGCTAGCACAGGTCACCATGGAAACAGCTATGCAGAAATTGCCCAAGCCCACAAGGAATGGTCTGGGTGTTCTGGACTCTGTTTTTCTGGTAAGGGAACCTTAAAGACTGATCAGCACTAGCAAGTCTAAAGCCATGACCCAGAGACCAATAACATACACAGATGTGATCATAGAGTTCTTTTACATGAGAGGAAATTCATTGACATTTGTTCAGAAGAAGTTGTACCCTGATGTGATGAGGGAGAAGTGTAGTAACTTGGTTTCAGTGGACCATTCCATTCCTAAGCCAAACATAATTGTGCTAAAGCAAGGAAAAGAACCCTGGATCATTGTGAGGGAAGAAAAAAGAAGCTGGAGTATAGATTTGGATTCAAGGTGTAAAATAATCAGTGATAGAAAAATGTTTATATCTTGAAAACATTAATTTCTTTTTCTGCATCAGAGAACTCATACGGTGAGAAACCCTATAAAGATTAAAAATGTGGAAAGGCCTTTAGTTATGCTTCAAACCATGCTCAACATGGAAGAGTTCATACTGGAGGAGATAGCCAGAACTCTAAGATGATGTTAGTTGCACCACTGAAGGAGAAGTTCCTGGATGTTGAATTAAGGGAGCTGCCAAGCCGGATACTAATGTGGGATTTCATTCCTAAAGCACTGCTGGAGAACTTCAAAAAGGTTATTACAGGTATTACAACAGGTATTTTAACATAAAGGGATTAGCTGTTAAAGAACTCAATCTTTGGGTTAAATCAGTGGTCTCCAACAATTGTGGCACCAGGGACTGATTTCATGGAAGATAATTTTTACACAGAAATGGGTCACGGGATGGTTTAGCTCATTCCCTGCTTTGCAGCCCAGCTTCTCACAGGTCATGGACCAGTGCTGGTCTTTTTTTTTTTTTTTTTTTATACTCTGACAGCCTCTGTTTTTCAATTTGCACATTTAGTCAATCCACATTTGAAATAATTGCAAATATAGCTCATTAGTATCTACCATGTTTTCAAATTATTAATTTTTTTATTTTTAATTTCCCATCTTTTCTGCCTAATTTTCATGACATATTCTATTAATATATTAGTCCATCTTTTCTAATCTCTTAGCGTATCAAATATGTATGTGTGTGTGTTCATCACTCAGTCATGTCCAACTTTTTGTGACCCTCTGAACTATAGCCCTCCAGGCTTCACTGTCCATGAGATTTTCCAGGCAAGAACATGGGAGTGGGTTTCCATGTCCTTCTCCAGGGGAATATTCCCCACCCAGGGATCAAACCCGAGTCTCCTGCATTTCAGCAGATTGTTTATTATTTCAGCCACTGGGGAAGCTTACCAATTATACTTCTTTTAATTTTTTTAGCAGTTGCTTTAGAGTTTACAGCACACATTTAGAGCTAATATAAGTCTACTTTCAAATAATTCTGTACTGCTTCACAGATTGTATTGGTAACTGAACAGAATATTTGCAATTCTTTCTTCCTGTCCCATATACTATATTATACCTTTGTGTTATAATCTCTCAGTAATCACTCAATATCTTGTTGCTATAAATACCTTGAAGGAAAGGTTATGTGTTCTATCAATTAAGAATCAGAAAAAAATAGAAGATTTATTTTATATTCATTTCTACCGTTTCCAGTTTCTTCATTTCTTAATGCACACTTGAGCTTCTGACCTGTATCATTTGCCCTCTCTGAAGAACTTTTAACATTTCTTGCAGTGCCAGTCTACTGGTAACAAATTTCCTTAGCTTTTGTTTTTCTTACACAGTACTTCTTCACTAATTTTTTAAATTGGGGGAACAATGTACATTTTTTATACTGGCAAAAACATAAAATTCATCATCTTAATGGTTTTTAAATGTACTGTGGCTTCCTTGGTGGCTCAGATAGTAAAGAATCTGCCTACAATGTAGGAGACGTGGCTTCCATCCCTAGGTTGGGAAGATCCCCTGGAGAATGGAATGGCAACCCACTCCAGTATTCTTGCCTGGAGAATTCCATGGACAGAGGAGCCTGGCAGGCTACAGTCCATGGAATCGCAAAGTCAGACATGACTGAGCAACTAACACTAATTGAATAGTGTGAAGTATTTTTACATAATTATGAAACAGATCTCCAGAGTTTTTTTATCCTGCAAATCTGAAGCTTTACAGTCATTGAACAAGAGCTTTCTCCAACCTTGATTCCAGCCATTGTGAACCACCACTCTACTTTCTGACCCTATGATTTCAACTACTCTAGGTACCTCATATAAGTGGAATCATGTAGTATTTGTCTTTTTGTGACTGACTTACTTTATTTAGCATAAAGTCTTCATCCATGTTGTAATGTGTGACAGAGTTTTTCCCCTTTTAAACTCATGACTATATTCTACTGTATTCATATACATACTTTGTTTATCCATTCATACAATAATCAGTTCAGTTCAGTCGCTCAGTTGTAACTGACTCTTTGTGACCCCATGGACTGCAGCACACCAGGCTTGCCTGTCCATCACCAACTGCCAGAGTTACTCAAACTCATATCCATCAAGTCAGTGATGCTATCCAACCATCTCATCCTATGTTGTCTGCTTCTCCTGCCTTCAATCTCTCCCAACATCAGGATCTTTTTCAATGAGTCAGTTCTTTGCCATCAGGTGGTCAAAGTAACCGAAGTATTGGAGTTTCAGCTTCAGCATCAGTCCTCCCAGTGAATATTCAGGATTGATTTCATTTAGAATTGACTGGTTTGATCTGCTCGCAGTCCAAGGGACTCTCAAGAGTCTTCTCCAACACCACAGTTCAAAAGAATCTGTGCTTTGGCACTCAGCTTCCTTTATAGTCCAACCCTCGCATCCATACATTACTACTGGTAAACCATAGCTTTGACTAGATGGAACTTTATCAGCAAAATAATGTCTCTGCTTTTGAATATGCTGTCTAGGTTGGTCATAACTTTCCTTCCAAGGAGTAAGCGTCTTTTAATTTCATGGCTACAATCACCATCTGCAGTGATTTTGGAGCCCAGAAAAATAAAGTCAGCCATTGTTTCCGCTGTTTCCCCATCTATGTGCCATGAAGTGATGGGACCAGAGGCCATGATCTTAGTTTTCTGAATTGAACTTTAAGCCAACTTTTTCACTCTCCTCTTTCCAAGGAGTAAGCGTCTTTTAAATTCATGGCTGCAATCACCATCTGCAGTGATTTTGGAGCCCCCCAAAACAAAGTCAGTCACTTTCCATTGTTTCCCCATCTATTTGCCATGAAGTGATGGGGCCACATGCCATGATCTTAGTTTTTGAATATTGAGTTTTAAGCCAGCTTTTTCACTCTCCTCTTTCACTTTCATCAAGAGGCTCTTTAGTTCCTCTTTGCTTTCTCTCACTAATAGACATTTACAGTGCTTCCACCATTTGATTATTGTGAATACTGCTGCTGTGAACAAGGATCTATAAATATATCTTTAAGACTATGCTTTCAGCTCTCCGTACTTTCAGTTCTTTTGAATATATTTCCAGATGTAAGTTTGCTGGGTCACGTGGTAGTTTTAACTTTCTGAGGAAACTTCATACTGTTTTTCATAATGGTTGCATGATTTCACAATCTCCCCAATAATGCACAAATTTTCATATCCTTACCAATACTTCTTTTTTTTCCCATTGTAGATATACTAGTAGATGTGTCTCCTTTATTTGTGAAAGTTAATTTCACTGGCACAGAATTCTAGACTGTGACTTTTTTTTTCTTTCAATACATATTTCATTCCATTCTCTTTAGTTTCTGAATTCTTATAATTTGTAATTACAAGAAATATATAATTATTTTAATAGGTAATTCTTGTATTTGTTCCTCTATATGTAAGCTATTTTTTTCCCTCTAGCTATTTTCAAGATTATCTCTTTTTCTTTGGTTTTCTGCCATTGAGCATGATACTCCTACATGTAGACATTTTTCTTTATGGTATTCTCTGAACTTTCTGAACCTGTAGTTTTATGTCTGTCCCCAGTTTTGGAAATTTTTCATCGACTATTACTTCAATTATTTCTTCTTTGTTTTTTTTTATTTTCTCTTCAGTATTCCTATTACATGTACATCATGCCTTTTGTAATCATCTCACTGTTTTTGGATATTCCATTCCATTTTGCTCATTTTATTTTGTTCATTCTATTTTCTTTTCATTCAATTCAGGAAGTCTATTGACATATCCACTCACTGATTCCTTTGTCATATCCAACTTAAGCCAATAAACCCATCAGAGGCAATCTTCATTCAGTTACATTTTTCCCCCAGCATTTCCTTTTTTACTTATTATAATATTTTTCATTTTCTACTTACATCATCCATCTATTCTTACATGTTGTCTAATTTTTGCATTAATGCTTTAACTTATTATCAGAGCTATTTTAAATTTTGAATCTAGTAATTCTAAAATCACTCTTTTTTTTTTCTTTATATGTATGGCAAAACCAATACAATATTGTAAAGTAAAAAAAAAAAAAAACTAAAATAAAATCACTATCGTTCTTGTCTTGTTGCTTGCTTTATCACTTCAGATTTTGATTTTAGGATTTCTTATAATTTTTTGTTGAAAGCTGGTGACATGATACATCTGGTAATAGGAATATGTAAGTTTTCCTACACATTTCTGGTTCCAATATGTCATTTCCCAGTAAACTGAACTCGGTTATAATTCTGTCTTCACCTGCATCTCTAGCTTTTAAGAGGGAATTTTGTCCTGTGTCCTTGGTTCTCTGATAAAATTAAGGAAAATCAATGATTCTAAGTTTGTTCAACTTTTTTGCTTTTATAAAAGTAAGAATGATAATTTTAAAAGCTTTATATGTTAGAATTGACACTGGAAGTATCGTATTTTAAGACTGTTTTTATCCTTATGATTGAGACCTAAGACTGTTTTAATACATACATTCACTTCATACTCTTGATTCAAAAATATTTAGTATATAAAAATACAATTCAATCGTAATCCCATCCCTTTTAGCTGAGAAGCGCTCCTACCTACTCAGCTCCTTAGTATTTCCACTTCACTTCACTCAGAGCTAAGAGTATCTTTCCTGAGTTCTACCTGAATGTACACAGGTGCATACACACACACACACACACACACACACACTTTTTTCAAACAAATATTTAATCGTGACATGGATTAGTCTTTTATTTCAAGACACTGAACTCCATATAGAGAGCTAATCAGATGAGTGAAAATAATGGCATTAATTTATATTTTAGTATATAATACCTTTATTGTAATTGTTATTGGATACATTTATGCAAGATCTACTGCATGCAAGCCACCCTAGTAGATATTGTGATAATAAGGGTGGTTTGAGGAAAAGAAAACACACAATTCTGAAAATTGTACTAAAAATTAAAGAAAGCATAATATTAAAAGTCGGATAGCTAGTGGATATTTATGATTGTTCCAAGTTCACAGGAGGAAGGGATCACTATCTTTCGCAAGAAAAATGTCTTCACTTGGTTAGGACCTGAGGTTGAATAATTAGGGAATAAGAGACATATGATATGGGGAAGAAATTTTAAACCAAATAAATAGTAAATCATTTTTTGAAGCTAATCTATACTAAGCACTTGTGCCTGTTCTGTTCTAGGAAGTTTCCATGTGTTAACACATTTAATGATCAACAGTCCTATGAGATAAATACTCATTATCTACATTATAACTCTGAGGAGCCTGAGACTTACAGAGAGAAATAACAGACCCATGTTCGTGCAAGCTTTGAAGCAAAATAGTCTCTAGAGTCAGTGCTTTTAAATTCTGCTAAATCCCACAGGTGGGCATTTAGGGAGGGAAGAAACATGGAGATATATTTTGCAGGCTTCTGAATGCCAGGCTAAGTATTTTGAATATTTTTCTCCAAACAATAAAAAGTCAATGAAGACTCGACCAGAGGAATAGCTTGTACAAAGAGTGTTTTAAGATAATTAATTTAATAGCAGTGTATAGAATGGACTGAATTTGAAAAGATAAAAAGCAGGGTAATTATTGAGAAATCTGGCTCAATAGTTAAGAAGCAAAGGGGTGAATGCCAGTTTCATGGTAATAGCAAGAATTAACAAAATCAAAGGATAGACATTACAGTCATATTACTCTTAATTCTGTCAGAAGCACTATTATCACACAAAAAGAAAAAAAAATAGCTTTCTTAAGCCTTACATCTCAAACACAGAGGTCTTACTTCTTAGTCCAGCCAAATAAAAGATTTGTGTATATCACACTTAAAGGCAGGTGGAGAAAGTTCCAATTGCTATTCAGTGCATTTAGTAGTATTCAGCATTTCCTGAAAAGTGTTTTATAAAATAAAATTGTATAATGGTATACATTCAAAAAGTTGAAAAATAAAAATATTTGTGATGGGGTCAAAGTACATATGTTGATGTACCATATATTACATTCAGTGAAAGAACCATTCTCAAAGAGGTAAGCACGAAAAAAGTCTTTTAACTGAAGCAGCACAAATCAGGGGAAACTTATTAAAGCATAAGCACCTGAGAAAATGAAAGAATACAAAAATAAAAGCAAGATCTTAAAAAGAGATATTTTCAGTCAGAGAACAGAGCATTCAATATAATAATAAGAAAAGGCATCATAATAGAAAAGGGAGAAAGCATAAACACCTCCAGTACACACACAAAAATAATAATTGTTTTTAGAAACTAGGAGATGGGTTCCAATTTCCATAAGTTAATAAAAAGACACTTTACATGCAAAAGAGCCCTAGAAAAGATTAGAGACTGAATGACCTAAAATAATGCCTTAGAATTGCCCTGGTTTTTTTTTTTTTGTCAAAATCTCATATTATTCAATATAATCATATATACAAAAAAGTAATCTAGCAACAGATTAATTTCTGGGTGTCTGAATATAACAGAGAAGGACATGTGCAAATAAACCCAGCAGGTAGTTAATAGCCAGCTTCTCCAAAGGACTGATTGTCATCTTTATATGTGAAGAAAAAAATCAAGGTACTGCCTTTGGAAATATCTCTAACATATTTATACTGGCTATTTACCTTAGTAGTTAATGGACATCAATATTCTGGCACCAAAATCGAAGTACTAGAACAAGATTGAAATGAGTCAAAGGAAACATTTCACTTTGAGATAAATACCATGAAAATATAGCTGATTGCAGTTTCTTGGGCATAAATTGTCATGAGTACACACTTCATTAAAAATGAGCTTAATATAAAAAACTATTCTTGGTACTCCACTAATGTATCATTCTTCCCCCTTTCTATAGCATCTTAGCTTAGCTGATGAATTAAATGATAACAAAAATGATAGTGCAATAGAAATGGGGCCAAGAGCTGTTGGGATGGCTTAATGATCAGGATTAGAGTACCCAGTTTTCCTGGAGAAAAACCAAATCTAAATCCCAGTAGCAATTTCACCTTCTATTCTTTAAAGATAAATGAACTGTGTTGCAAATAACTCATTTTATGAACGTGCTTTAGGCAGGACTATGAACATATAACATTGTCTTAGGGAACATGGGGTAAAATGTTGATTCTAATTTGAAAAACTATTTTCAAAAGATACTTCAAAGTACAAAACATTTTTTTTTAAAAAGTAAAAATGCACTTTTTTTTACCATTGTTCTATCTTTTCATGAACTAATGATATAACCTCAGTTTAAAATATGGAAATTTATGATTCTATCAATGAATGATTGTTTTAAAATAAAATATCTAGTCTTAAACACTCCCTGCTAAAGTCTCATAGGCTTTCTGTGTTGTTGCTCTTAATTAGCTCAGCTCATCTGGCTGTCCACATGATTGCTGCTTATCACATGTCAAAGAAAAGCCCTAAACCCAAGTTTCCAGTACCCAAAGAAGTGTGAAAAATTGTACCATTTTGGACAAGTTACGTTAGCTCTCTGGACTATATTTTGACTGTATTTGATAATCTAAAGTAGCATGGCTGCTATATTGTCATGGTGCACATCAATATTTTCAGATTCCAAATTGACCAAAAAACTCAAGTGTGATGAACTGAGCATTTCATGGTATTCAAGCACTGTAATCTTACTAAGTATCACTAGGACAAAGTAATCCTTGATCAAGCTACTTTCAACTTGTATGAAAGTACAAGTTTTTGTATGCCAAAGTGCCTCGCAGTTTGTGGTACACAAAGTAAAGGTGCTTTCATAAGATTCTATCAAAGTCAAATTCAACTAATGTTGATTGAGCAAAATCTGTGTGCAAGGAACTATGCTAAGTCTCACGACATAATTTATTTAACTTAATCCCGTACAAATTCTTAAATGTCTTGTATTATCACTATTTCACTACTGCAAAAACTGATACTTATAGAATGAAATTTTGAACCCTGATCTTCTGGTCCACATAGTTAAAGAGACTATTGTGTGTGAGTGCATGCATGTATGTGTAGTACTTATGTACTTATGTATGCATCATTATTGAACACTTGTTATTGACTAGGCATGGTGTAGCATGTGCCTGCTCAGTCTTAACTCTTTGTGACCTCATAGACTATAGCCCACCAGGCTCCTCTGTACATGGAATTTTCCAGGTATTGTGTTAAGTGGGTTTTGTGTGTGTGTGTGTGCACATTGCGAGAGTGACATTATTTGATTATTAAAACAAAGAGATTTAATAACCTGCCCAAAGTAGCCAAGCTCTTAGGTGTCTAGGCTTTTTTAAAAAAAATCTATGAAATGGTTTTGCTTGTAAAATAATGTGTCCATTCTGTTTAGAGCTGGGCACAGCTGTTTATTGACTATAGCGGGGTTTATGAAGACCTTATCATTTTGCTCTTGTGATTCTTTCATATTGTTAAGTGTGGAGGGTGGGGCAAAGGAGCATACATATATTGTTGTCCTCCATTGTCTGATCTTTCAGCCAGCACCCAGAAGAAACAGTCTGCAGGAATAGGGCTCTGTTTAAATGCAGATTGTTTTCAGACCATCTTTTGGATGACCAGCCACACGTACATGCATGTTTTATTTCTTACAGATATACTCTCCAATTGCAGCTGTAATCTACCTTTAAATACCACATTTCCCCTTTGGCAAAAATACTTTCAGCTTTGAAAATTTAGCCATAGTTCCTCGAAACAAAAGTTATCAATATCCCTTGTGTTTTTAGTACCAACAATGAAAAGAGACAATTTCTTAAATAGAGAATTGACAAGTGACAGTGATTAATGACATTTTTGTTTATTGGTTTGGCTGTAGGCCAAATATGAAGCCCTGCTTCCCTAGACCCCATGTTGGTAAATTGCAGCAAAAAACAGGTGCAAAAACATTACACATAATGTAGTAGAAAAAGGCTTACTTCCAAGAAAGTCTACCCATATTAGTTTCTATATTTTGTACTTCCCTAAAGGAGAAATGTGGATCAAATTTGTTCCAAAACAGTTGCAAGCTCTCTATTTTCTTTTTTGATCTGCATATTGTTTCAAAAGTCAGTCAATATCAATGTAAAAGAATTACACGTTTCTAGTTTATAATTATTGTAAATTCTTATGGCTTTTGACTTTTGAATTCCTCTTTCAGGCTACTTTTATTCTTACTAGAAAATATACACAAATAGTTAAAATATTTATCAATTAGCGACTACATCTTTCTTTCTTTGTGTGCTATAGAAAATGATTTCTGTCCTTGAAAAACCTTCCATTCTGATTGGGAAAACTAAGCTTTCAGTGTAGGCCTCACTAGAGAGCAGCTTCAGGTCCATGAATATCCCACTTGCTTCAATTACACTATTTATTTCCCTTCCCACCATTGCAGTATTTATGCATCAAATGTTCTCATTAAAATTATTGACTTAGATGTCCCCATAGGAGGAAGAGAATAGGTACTCCCAGTCTACAGACACAAATAAAAAGAGGTAAAAGACAAGGAAAACATAGTGACTCATTTTTACTGAGGGAGGAATAAAGTGAAAACTTCTGATGACAAGAAAGCCCATAATATGCAAGTACTCAAACAGGTATATTGAATAAATAAAAATTATTTTGTAAGTCAAAATAGTCCAATAAAGGAAAAGGGAACAACCATAATTTTTAAATGCTTGTTTATTTTATTTGATGTTGGATATCCTGGGACCTTGAGTGGTCCTCAACATTTTCTAAAAATCATTCAAATACTCTAGCAATTTACATGAATTTATTCTGGCAACCTCTTTGGTTTTGGAAATTATTAGGGTATTTATCCCTATCAATTAAATGAATATTTCTCCAGGGGGACCAGAAGCTAGACTCAGGTTTGCAACCCTCCAGTGTATATGGATATTGTATGCAAGAAATAAAGTTGTATTAGCACTAACTTTAGTATGTTGACATACTAAAGTATGTTGACGAAATGTGGTCCAGTGGAGAAGGGAATGGCAAACCACTTCAGTATTCTGGCCTTGAGAACCCCATGAACAGTATGAAAAGGCAAAGTGATAGGATACTGAATGAGGAACTCCCCAGGTTGGTAGGTGCCCATTATGCTACTGGAGATCAGTGGAGAAATAACTCCAGAAAGAATGAAGGGATGGAGCCAAAGCAAAAACAATACCCAGTTGTGGATGTGACTGGTGATAAAAGCAAGATCCGATGCTGTAAAGAGCAATATTGCATAGGAACTTGGAATGTTAAGTCCATGAATCAAGGCAAATTGGAAGTGGTCAAACAGGAGATGGCAAGAGTAAGCGTCAACATTCTAGGAATCAGCGAACTAAAATGGACTGGAATGGGTGAATTTAACTCAGATGACTATTATATCTACTACTGTGGGCAGGAATCCCTCAGAAGAAATAGAGTAGCCATCATGGTCAAAAAAGAGTCCAAAATGCAGTACTTGGATGCAATCTCCAAAACGACAAAATGATCTCTGGTCATTTCCAAGACAAACCATTCATTATCAAAGTAATCCAAGTCTATGTCCCAAGCAGTAATGCTGAAGAAGCTGGAGTTTAACGGTTCTATGAAGACCTACAAGACCTTTTAGAACTAACACCCAAAAAAGATTTCCTTTTCATCATAGGGGACTGGAATGCAAAAGTAGGAAGTCAAGAAACACCTGGAGTAACAGGCACATTTGGCCTTGGAGTATGGAATGAAGCAAGGCAAAGACTAATAGAGTTTTGCCAAGAAAATGCACTGGTCATAGCAAACACCCTCTTCCAACAAACAAGAGAAGACTCTACACATGGACATCACCAGATGGTCAACACCAAAATCAGACTGATGATATTCTTTGCAGCCAAAGATTGAGAAGCTCTATACAGTCAACAAAAACAAGACCAGGAGCTGACTGTAGCTCAGATCATGAACTCCTTATTGCCAAATTCAGACTGGAATTGAAGAAAGTAAGGAAAACCACTAGACCATTCAGGTATGACCTAAATCAAATCCCTTATGATTATACAGTGGAAGTGAGAAATAGATTTAAGGGCCTAGATCTGATAGACAGAGTTCCTGATGAACTATGGAAGGAAGTTCATGACATTGTACAGGAGACAGGGAGCAAGACCATCCCCATGGAAAAGAAATGCAAAAAGCAAAATGGCTGTCTGGGCAGGCTTTACAAATAGCTATGAAAAGAAGAGAAGTGAAAAGCAAAGGAGAAAAGGAAAGATAAAAGCATTTGTATAAAGAGTTCCAAAGAATAGCAAGGAGAGATAAGAAAGTCTTCCTCAGCCATCAATGCAAAGAAATAGAGGAAAACAACAGAATGGGAAAGACTAGAGATCTCTTCAAGAAAATTAGAGATACCACGGGAACACTTCATGCAAAGACAGGCTCAATAAAGGACAGAAATTGTACGGACCTAACAGAAGCAGAAGATATTAAGAAGAGGTGGCAAGAATACACAGAAGAACTGTACAAAAAAGATCTTCATGACCCAGATAATCACGATGGTGTGATCACTCACCTAGAGCCAGACATCCTGGAATGTAAATTCAAGTGGGCCTTAGAAAGCATCACTATGAACAAAGCTAGTGGAGGTGATGGAATTCCAGTTGAGCTATTTCAAATCCTCGAAAGATGATGCTGTGAAAGTGCTGCACTCAATATGCCAGCAAATTTGGAAAACTCAGCAGTGGCCACAGGACTGGAAAAGTCAGTTTTTATTCCAATCCCAACGAAAGGCAATGCTAAAGAATGCTCAAACTACCACACAATTGCACTCATCTCACACGCTAGTAAAGTAATGCTCAAAATTCTCCAAGCAGGCTTCAGCAATATGTGAACCGTGAACTTCCAGATGTTCAAGCTGGTTTTAGAAAAAGCAGAGGAACCAGAGATCAAATTGCCAATATCCACTGGATCATCGAAAAGGCAATAGAGTTCTGGAAAAACATCTATTTCTGCTTTATTGACTATGCCAAAGCCTTTGACTGTGTGGATCACAATAAACTGTAGAAAATTCTGAAAGAGATCTGTATACCAGACCACTTGACCTGCCTCTTGAGAAACCTGTATGCAGGTCAGGAAGCAACAGTTAGAACTGGATATGGAACAACAGACTGGTTCCAAATAGGAAAAGGAGTACGTCAAGGCTGTATATGTCATCCTGTTTATTTAACATATATGCAGAGTACTTCATGAGAAACGCTGGACTGGAAGAAGCACAAGCTGGAATCAAGATTGCTGGGAGAAATATCAATAACCTCAGATATGCAGATGCCACCACCCTTATGGCAGAAAGTGAAGAGGAACTAAAGAGCCTCTTGATGAAAGTGAAAGAAGAAAAAGAAAAAGTTGGCTTAAAGCTCAACATTCAGAAAACGAAGATCATGGCATCTGGTCCCATCACTTCATGGCAAATAGATGGGGAAACAATGGAAACAGTGTCAGATTTTATTTTTTGGGGCTCCAAAATCACTGCAGATGTTTCTTGCAGCCATGAAGTTAAAAGATGTTTACTCCTTGGAAGGAGGGTTATGACCATTCTAGATAGCATATTCAAAAGCAGAGACATTACTTTGCTAACAAAGGTCCATCCAGTCAAGTCTATGGTTTTTCCAGTGGTCATGTATGGATGTGAGAGTTGGACTGTGAAGAAAGCTGAGCACCGAAGAATTGATGCTTTTCAAATGTGATGTTGGAGAAGACTCTTGAGAGTCCCTTGGACTGCAAGGAGATCCAACCAGTCCATTCTAAAGGAGATCAGTCCTGAGTGTTCTTTGGAAGGATTGATGCTAAAGCTGAAACTCCAGTACTTTGGCCACCTCATGCAAAGAGTTGACTCATTGGAAAAGACTCTGATGCTGGGAGGGATTGGGGGCAAGAGAAGGGGATGACAGAGGATGAGATGGCTGGATGGCATCACCGACTCAGTGGACGTGAATTTGAGTGAACTCCAGGAGTTGGTGATGGACAGGGAGGCCTTTCATGGGGTCCCATAGAATCAGACGACTGTGCGACTGAACTGAACTACTATGCTGAAACTGTGTTATGATTTTTAAAGTTATATTAGTAGTAACTTTCATATGTTGAAATTTTGTTACAATTTTTAGAGTCTTTTACTCTTAGGGTACTTGAACAGCATAGTACTGAAGCACACCCATAATCCATCACCAATTATTTAAAATGTAGTTCAGTCAAACATATCCAAATCATCAGTTCTCATGTCATTGTTAAAATCACCAAAATCACCTCACAATCAAATTTAAGCTGATTGTCTTCCTGCCTCAGGAAACTCAATTCTTTAGGGACATTTTTAAGGTTGGGAGCATTTTAAACTCCTTAGTGCAATGATTAATTGTCCAACAAAAAGATCAGTGATGCCTCTAATGAAATCACTCTGAATCTTGCCCATTCTCCACAGAGGGAATAAAAACGGAATAGAAATATTCTACAGGAGATATTGTTGTCGACCTTAGGGTAGCACATGGTATTGTCAATGATCTCAAGTGGACTAACGACATTTTTTAGAACTTCTCAAATTATGGTTTTAAGATCTTCTATTTAAAAAGAAAATGTTGTATTGCATATTGTGAGAAGATTTTGAGAAAAGCTAGATAAAGAAACTTCAAGTTAAAAAACCTATACCAGATAGCCTGTCTAAACCTAGTACTTAGGAGGAAAACTAGAAAATTGCAAATCATTCGTTGCTGAGGCAAGGTGGAATGCTTAAGTAAATGACTGAATAGATATTTTGCTCAGTGCAAACTGGGATTTCCAGCTGGCACAGTGGTAAAGAATCTTGCCAATACAGGAGATTAAAAAAAAAAAAAAATGTAGGTTTGATCCCTGGGTTGAGAAGATCCCCTGGAGAAGAAAATGGCAACCCATTTCAGTATTTGTGCCTGGAAAAATTCATGGAGAGAGGAGCCTAGTGGGCTACAGTCCATGGAGTCACAAAGAGTTGGACACGACTAGGCAGATGCATACATATTCAATGCAAAGTACTACAGAGAATGTCAAAAGGAATCAGATATTTTTCTGCCTTTGTGAAGCTTTATATTGAATTGTGGGAAAACAAGTAATATTTTACAAATGCTGATGGAATGAGTACCTTTAGAAATACAGAAACCAATGGCATTGAATACTTTTATTGAGAATTCTGAGATTCCCCCAAGTGGTAATGTGACAGGTTAAAGCTTTATTTTATTGGAACTGGTGCAAAGAAAATGGTTGGGTAAAATTTTAGATGATAATCCTGACTCATCATTTAATTAGTTACTCAGTGTAAGACAGAAAGGCCTGGCGTGGTGTGATTCATGGGCTTGCAGAGAGTCTGACATGACTGAGCGACTGGACTGAACTGAACTGAAAGCAGTAATGGAAATTTGATCACTAGCTTTCTTTTCTTAATGATATGAAATTGTATTGTTATTTATCTTGGGGCTTTTGGGAGGGATATTTTATTCATTCATTTATCTATTCATTCGTTCTTTCATTATCTGTCCATCACTAAATAAGCTTCTAATACTCAAAGTCCTGTTGGTAAAACTCTATGCTAGACAATTTGAGAGAGAAAAAAAAAGGATGCATAAGATAAAAGATCTATTCTCTGAGAGTTTACAACTCCGGTCCTGTTTGACTAAATAAATATAATAATAAACCCTAAGCAAAGATGCTGATTTGACAGCAAAGAAATCTGTGATGATGTATTAAACTGGGTCATTTCTGTAGCTGAACATTAGCTTAGAAATACCATTTAAATAGAGCATAATAAATGTTCAATTTCCTATGTCCCATCTTGTCCTAAGTGTTCCTATGAGACCACAAATGAGACCAAAATGGCCTGATCATCTCTATTCACCAGAAAGAGTGGTGACACTGAGTTTACATAATCACAGAAAAATGTTCATAAATCACCTTTTTTATACTGATCCTAGGTTTCAAATAGGCCTTCCAATCTGAAGTAGTGACAAAAAAGTAACACTTCAGTCTTGGAATGATTGATGCTTTTATGATGTCTTTATAAGACACATTTCAGTAAAATAGTTTTCTATATGTCTTCTTATCCTTTTCTCCTGTTATTCTGTCAGTTATCAGTTGGATACAAAACTTTAAATGTGTTCTCTGCCCTCACCTTTTTCCTTTTTTATACTTATACATACATACATGTATATACCTATATGTACAACATAAGTACCTTTTTAAGTATATAGATAAATAGATACATACAAGGTCACAAAGAGTCAGACACAACTGGGCACACACACACATACATATATAGATTGATAGATAATGTATCATTCAGTTTAGCATATTTTCTTGTTTTGAGTCTATGTTTTATATTATTGGAAGAAAGAAGGGGGGAGGGAGGAAATATATCTTTATCTTGTTCAGATTTGAAGCTCGACATTGTTAAAATTAATTTCAGATAACTGGGCTCCTAAGGAAAGACATACTTGGTTCTTTCCTAGTGTTCTTGTATATTGATACAATTTTTTGGAAACCAACATTCCAAACTGTGTTTGCCTTAGGTCTTTGTATTTTCTTCCTTCTTCCTATGTCTGTCTCTGGATAATACCACAGGTCAGCACACAAATCAAAAGATTTTAAGAAAAATTAGAGATAAAATTAAAACTTCTAAAATTGTTTTGCCCAAAATCTGGCAGGAGTTTGACAAGTGAAATGTTTAAATGACAACTGATTGGTTTCTTTTGGGTTTGCTTAATTTTAAGACAATATACAGCCTTGACACACCCCTTTTCCCATTTGGAACCAGTCTGTTCTTCCATGTTCAGTTCTAACTGTTCCTTCCTGACCTACATACAGGTTTCTGAAGAGGCAGGTCAGGTGGTCTGCTATTGCCATCTCTTCCAGATTTTCCACAGTTTATTGTAATCCACACAGTCAAAGGCTTTGGCATTGTCAATAAAGCAGAAATAGATGTTTTTCTGGAACTCTCTTGCTTTTTCGATGATCCAGAGGATGTTGGCAATTTAATCTCTCATTCCTCTGACTTTTCTAAAACCAGCTTGAACATCTGGAGGTTCATGGTTCACATATTGCTGAAGCCTGGCTTGGAGAATTTTGAGCATTACTTTACTAGCGTGTGAGATGAGTGCAATTGTGCGGTAGTTTGAGCATTCTTTGGTGTTGCCTTTCTTTGGAATTGGAATGAAAACTGAACTTTTCCAGTCCTGTGGCCACTGCTGAGTTTTCCAAATTTGCTGGCATATTGAGTGCAGCACTCTCACAGCATCATCTTTCAGGATTTGAAATAGCTCAAATGGAATTCCATCAATATTGTCACCCTGCTTATTTAACATATATGCAGAGTACATCATGAAAAATGCTTGGCTGGAAGAAGCACAAGCTGGAATCAAGATTGTGAGGAGGAATATCAATAACCTCAGATATGCAGATGACACCACCCTTATGGCAGAGAGTGAAGAGGAACTAAAGAGCCTCTTGATGAAAGTGAAAGAGGAGAAAGAGAAAGTTGGCTTAAAGCTCAATATTCAGAAAACGAAGATCATGGCATATGGTCCCATCATTTCATGGGAAATAGATGGGGAAACAGTGTCAGACTTTATTTTGGGGGGGCTCCAAAATCACTGCAGATGGTGATTGCAGCCATGAAATTAAAAGACGCTTACTCTTTGGAAGAAAAGTTATGACCAACCTAGATAGCATATTAAAAAACAAAGACATTACTTTGCCAACAAAGGTCCATCTAGTCAAGGCTATGACTTTACCAGTGGTCATGTGTGGATGTGAGAGTTGGACTGTGAAGCAAGCTGATCGCCAAATAATTGATGCTTTTGAACTGTGGCGTTGGAGAAGACTCTTGAGAGTCCCTTGGACTGTAAGGAAATCCAACCAGTCCATTCTAAAGGAGATCAGTCCTGGGTGTACATTGGAAGGACTGATGCTAAAGCTGAAACTCCAGTACTTTGGCCACTTCATGTGAAGAGTTGACTCATTGGAAAAGACCCTGATGCTGGGAGGGATTTGGGGCAAGAGAAGGGGATGACAGAAGGTGAGATGGCTGGATGGTATCACCGACTCAATGGACATGAATTTAAGTAATCTCCAGGAGTTGGTGATGGACAGGGAGGCCTGGTGTTCTGTGATTCATGGGGTCACAAAGAGTTAGACATGACTGAGTGACTGAACTGAACTGAATTTAACAGACAGCCCCAAACAAACACACCAAAACTGGCTCTTTTTAAACTATGATATGTCTTCATTCTCTCTTTTTAAAAATCAGATTTCCTGAAAAAACTGTCTCTACTCACACACCATCTCAGTTCAGTTCAGTTCAGTCACTCAGTCGTGTCTGACTCTTTGCGTCCCCATGAATTGCAGCACGCCAGGCCTCCCTGTCCATCACCATCTCCAGGTCACCCAAACCCACATCCATCGAGTCCATGATGCCATTCAGCCATCTCATCCTCTGTCGTCCCTTTCTCCTCCTGCCCCTAATCCCTCCCAGCATCAGGGTCTTTTCCAGTAAGTCAACTCTTCGCATGAGGTGGCCAAAGTACTGGAGTTTCAGCTTTAGCATCAGTCCTTCCAAAGAAATCCCAGGACTGATCTCCTTTAGAATGGACTGGTTGGATCTCCTTGCAGTCCAAGGGACTCTCAAGAGTCTTCTCCAACACCACAGTTCAAAAGCATCAATTCTTTGGCAATCAGCTTTCTTCATAGTCCAACTCTCACATCCATACATGACCACAGTAAAAACCATAGCCTTGACTAGACGGACCTTTGTTGGCAAAGTGATGTCTCTGCTTTTGAATATGCTGTCTAGGTTGGTCGTAACTTTTCTTCCAAGGGGTAAGCGTCTTTTAATTTCATGGCTGCAGTCACCATCTGCAGTGATTTGGAGCCCAAAAAAATAAAGTCTGACACTGTTTCCACTGTTTCCCCATCTATTTGCCATGAAGTGATGGGACCAGATGCCATGATCTTCGTTTCTGAATGTTGAGCTTTAAGCCAACTTTTTCACTCTCCTCTTTCACTTTCATCAAGAGGCTTTTTAGTTCCTCTTCACTTTCTGCCATAAGGGTGGCGGTCATCTGCATATCTGAGGTTATTGATATTTCTCCTTGCAATCTTGATTCCACTTGCCCACTGTTTCTCATGATGTACTCTGCATATAATTTAAATAAGCAGAGTGACAATATACAGCCCTGACGTACTCCTTTTCCCATTTGGAACCAGTCTGTTGTTCCATGTCCAGTTCTAACTATTGCTTCCTGACCTGCATATAGGTTTCTCAAGAGACAGGTCATGTGGTTTGGTATTCCCATTTCTTTTAGAATTTTCCACAGTTTATTGTGATTGACACACACCATCTCACTGATTCTCTAATGTTCTATTTACACCACTTTCTATGGAAATTCTTTTTTCAACAGCCATCTATAAGCTTTTCTTTTCTTTTTTTTTTTGTCAAATCTGATAGCCGCTGCTAAGTTCTCACCCTGTTTTACTCTCTGTTGCATTTTCCATTCTAGACCATCTTCTTTCTTTTTTTTTTCTCTTGTGCTACACCTAGACATGAAGGATCTTAGTTTCCTAGACAGGGGTTCAATCCACACCCCTGCAAAGTCTTAACTACTGGACAGCCGGGGAAGTCCCTAGACCACCTTCTAGGAATGCTCTTCCTTTGTGTCTTGGGGAAAAAAAATGCCACACCCCTCTTGTCTTCTGACCTCTCTGAGTGCTTAGAGTTCTCCTGCCAAGCAAGTCAGTCAGTAGGCCTTTCTCACACATACAGAGCTCCAGTCAGCCTTTAGTGTCTAAATCTTTAATATGATGAATGACTATGGGTTATAGGAAGTTTGAAGAAAGCCTCAATCTTGAAAAAGAGAACCTAAAAAATATTTAAAAGGGAAAAATAATGGATAATAATGAGATTTTTTTCAATGTACAGAACAGCTTTATGTACAGCAAAAATAAAAGGAACAACAAAAATTACTGTAAAGCTGTTTGTTCAGTGATTTTTCCAAACAGTCTTTTAGGTCTGTATCCTTTGCCACATGTGGTCATTGAAGTCTTTGCTTAGTCACTCAGTGATCAGTACTAATTGGACAGAAGTTTCCTGAAATGTCTGGAACCAATAAGTCCTTGAGCCTTCTTGAAGATATGCATGTTGGGGCACATTATCTACATTCAGCCATGCAGTTTACAGCTCTGCCTTAGCCTTCACTTCTTTCTTGTGCAGAACCCCAAGCTTTATACTACTGAGCTCTGGGAATTTATTTGATGGACCTTATCTCAATATATGTATCTGAGTATTTGTACTGAATATTACTATCTGCTCAGTTGGGCAGTAAGTTCCACTAGGGCAACATCCTTTGTTCACCACTGTATGCTCACCACTTATGCTGCTTTCTGTCATATTATATGTTAAACACATATTGAATAATTACATCTTTAACTTCTAGACATGGAGAACCCATCTAATTCCATGGCTTTATGTGCCCTACATACACCCACAATTTCAAACATCCTCCAGAGTTCCATATGCTGAGTTACTAACTGCCTTCTGAACATTTTTCACATAGAGGTTCACTAGGAACCCAAAGCCATGTGTCTTTTTCTCAGATGTGCTTTCTTCTTTTCCCTCTGCCAGTTGATCACATCACATCTGTTGAGGATAGAACTTAAGAACATTTTTACTCTTACTTTATTTTGACATTATGTATTAATATATGTTTGGAATAAGTTCTGTCTTCCTCTAACCAATTGTATTGTCATCAACATAGTCTCAAATATTTTGCTGGAGATGTTTTTCAAACACAAATTCTGAAGTAAACTTTGAAACAGTATCTAAATTCCTTGAAATGGAAATTTTAATTTGTCATCATTTGTCCTTCCAAGATTTTAAAAATCTTGACTCTTGTCTCCAATTCTACCTGACTCCCTTGCACATCTGTAATTCTTGGATTATTATGTCAGATTATTGTGTGATCCCTGCATATGTTTTTACCCCCTAAACCTAAGTAGCTATATATCTTTTTTTCATTTTAAAGTGGGATATAATTGACATGTAGAATTTAAATTTGTGTTCAATGTAGTGATTTGATAAAAGTACATATTATAATACAAACTACCATTGTAGCATTAGCTATTACTTCAATCAGGTCACATAATTATCATTTCTTTTAAATTCTGAGAACATTTAAGTTCTAATCTCTTAGCAGTTTCCATTGCTTAGCATTGCTGACTGTAATCATAATATTTTTTAGGAGAGCTCCAAAATGTATTTATCTTCTACCTTCAAGTTTGTAACCTCTGGCCAACATCTTTCCAATGACAACCCCCACCCCCACCCCTGCATCTACAAGCTGTTAATAATAATACTTTATAAGTTGGATTCATATATATTTATAATTATTATACCTTCTTGATGAGCTGATTTCTTTATGAGTATACAGTGATCTTTGTCTCAATATTATTTTTGGCTTAAAATCTATTTTGTCTAAGTATTACTACCAAAATTATCTTTTTGTTTCCATCTTTGTGGAATATTTTCAGTCCACCTCTTCCCCTTGAATTTATTTTTATCCTTAAACCTAGAGTGAATAAGAATTAAAGATTTTAAAATTTAAAAAAAAAGAAAGTATACAATGCTGTTAATGGTAAATAGCAATTCAGTTCTGAAAACAATAAAATATTCAGTATATTGAAAAAAATAAAAATAAAAAATAAAATAAAATAAAAATAAAGTGAATTCCTTGTAGGCAGCATATACTTGAGTCAAACTTTTTCTTAATACATTAATATGTGTCTTTTGACTAGAAACTCAATCATTTTACATTTCAAGTAATTATTAATAGATAAGTATTTACTCATGAAGTCTTGTTAATTGCGTCTTGGCTGTTTTGTTGTTCTGCTTTTCCTTTCTCTCTCTTGCTGCCTATCTTTGAAGATTAGTGATATTTTGATGGTGGTATGCCTTAATTCTCTTTTTATATTTTGTGACTCCTCTAGAGGTTTTTACTTTATAATTACCATGAGGCTTACATGAAACATCTTACTGATATGAGTCTATTGTACAGTGAGGGCAACTTAACTTCAATCACATATAAAAATCCTACTCTTTATTCCCCCACTTTTATGGTTTTTGTGTCACAATTAACTTCTGTTTATATTGTGTATTTTTTAACAAATACTAATAGCTATATTATTTTTAGTAGCCTTTTCCTTTCATTTTTATACTATGGGAAGAGGTTAATACATCATATTGCAAAATTAATTTCCAAATATGATTATGTATTTACTTTTACCAGTGTGTTATAAATTTTTATGTTTTTACATTACTAATTAGCATCTTTTCATTTCAGCTTGAAAAACTTTCAGCATTTGTTGTGAAGCAAGTCTAGTGGTGATGGACTTCCACACCTTTTGTTTGTCTTGAAAAGTCTTTAAATCTCTTAATTTCTGAAGGGTGATTTTGCCAGGTAGAGTATTATTGGCTGGCAGTATTCTTCTTTCATCCATTTAAATATATCATCTCTCTCTCCTGGCTCGTAAAGTGCCCTCTGACAAATCTACTAACAGCCTAATGGGGATTCCTTTATAGTTTATCATTTTTGTCTCTTGCTGCTTCTAAGATTCTTTCTTTGTCTTTTATTTTTTACCATTGCATTGGAAAAAAAAAATCATTTTGAGATGAAAAAAATGAAGTTATCTGCAAACTTCATGAACTTGGGTGTCCAAGACTTTCCCCAGTTTGCAACATTCTCAGTTATTATTTCTTTCAGTGTACTTTTAGCTTCCTTCTCCATCTCATCTTCTGGAATTCCAGTGATTCACATATTGGTTTTTTTGATTGTATCTTATAGATCATATAGGCTTTCTTGTTTTTTATTTGTTCTCCTGTGTTTGCATTATTTCAAATTTCTTATTCTCTAACTCACTGATTCTTTCTTCTGCATGGTCTATCCTGTTGTTGATGCTCTTCACTGCATTCTTGGTTTCACTCATTGAGTTCTTCAACTCCAAAATTTTTGTTTGGTTATTTTTTAATGATATCTATCTCTTTGCTAAATTCCTCATTTTGTCCATGTTATTTTCCTGATTTGTTGAATTGCCTTTCACTGTTTTCTTACAACTCCTTGAATTTTCTCAAAAAGCTTTTTGAATTCTTTATTGGGTAAGTCACAAATCTCTGTGTCGTTGGCTTTGGTTACCAGAGGAATATTGTGATTTTTGCATGTGCGGTGTCACTGGTCCTTAATTTTCCATGTTTCCTGAAGTTTTGTGTTGCTGTTTCTACATTTAAAACAACAGCCATTTCCTCCCATCTTTACTAGCTGCCTTCATAAGAGATACTCTTTTTATTTATTTATTTTTTGTTTCTGCTATTTATTCTGGGACTTCCTCTGGCCTTCTATGAATACACTTGTTCTACATTATTTCTCCTTCTGTGGCAAAATTCTTAAGCTTATGTGTTTTCTCTAGTTCTGAGAACTTAGCAGAGTTGCTGCTGGAAGCCTGTTTTCTTTCCCTGATGTTGGCGGTAAAGCTCAAGGTTGTGGTTTCTCTCTTACCTACATGCTGCCCCTGGACTGTTTCCTGTCTGTCTGAGCTTACTCTCCTCAGCACCCTTGGGATTATGCACCTAAAGGCTGGGGGAACATGTGGATTTTGCACCAGGGAATCAAGGATGCTGTGGGCCAATTAGAGGGATCTTTAGGTAAGGTTTCCCTGGCTGATTGTGAGTGTGTTTATTGCTGAAGTCCAGAACACAACAGGAACAACATCCCTTTAATGCCCTCTGATATCCTTATTGGCTTCTTTTCTGATGTTTTTCTTCCCCAAGTCATGGATGTCCTACATTAATATTCTGTGCACAGAAGGATAGAAATTAATTTCTTTAGCAGCATCCCATACAGCTGGAGGATTTTCCCCATTGGAGAGATCATGGGCCTCTTCTAGCTCTAAGTTGTAGCCCCTTGTCTCCAGGCTTGTTTTTTTTTTTTTTCTTCCTCCAAATAAGTGCTGAAACTTCTCAACTGGAGCTATTGACTTCTACAAAGGCTCTGTCATCTACGGGTACCTTCCCAATGAACTGTTTTGCAGGTGCTCACAAACCAGAGGCAAGAGAGTTAACAAGGCAAGAACGACTTAACAGGTTCCTGCCAGTTCTACAGTGTGATCCAAGTTCTGTCTGCCTGTTTTCCAATGCACAGATGGGTTAGATGCTTCATGGGTTGTTACTGTGCAATGCTGGATCCCACAACTCCAAAAGAGGCATTTTTGTATGTGGATAGTAGACAAATTTTTCTTGTTGGGTGGTAGGTAAAGCAAAAAGGAGAGACTTATACCACCATAATGCTGACATCATTTCTCATTACATTTCTGTTTTTAAATTGTGCCTTCTCTTGAAAGCCCATATCATGTGCTCGTGATTTATAAATTTGTAAACCCTCAAGACTAGTATCATCTCTCCTTGATTTTCTAAAACTAATTTTAAATAGTTAACAGCAATATAAAGGAGAAGGGGGCAGCAGAATATGAGATGGTTAGATAGCATTATCAACACAATGGACATGAATGTGAGCAAACTCTAGGACGTGGAGAACAGAGGAGCTTGGTGCGCTACAGACCATAGGGTCTGAAAGAATCAGACACAACTTAGCAACTGAACAACAACATGATGTTCTTCTGCTTAATGTGTGTGTGTGCTCGGTCACCTCAGTTGCATAGATTGATTCCCCATCTAAACTTTGCCATGAAGTTTAACAACCATTCTACTTAATGGACATGTACAAATATATTATGTTCTACCTGCAAAAGAACACAAGTAACACCATACTTAAAATATTATTGTTTAGCTTCTAAGTCATGTCCAACTCTTTTTGACCCCATGGCCTGTAGCTGGCCAAGCTCCTCTGTTCATGAGATTTCAGAGGTAAGAATACTGGATTGGGTTGCCATTTTTATCTCCAGGGGATCTTTGCAGCCTAGGAACTGAACCTGCATCTCCTGTAATGGCAGTTGGATTCTTTAGCACTGAGCCATCAGGGAAGCCCTACTTAAAACATAGTAGTCAATCAATATAGGCTTATAGTCCTAAAATTACCTAGTAAAAGCTGATGTGTTCCTCACATCTTGAGGACTCTTATTATTCATTCTCTATATAATAATAAATAGGTGAAAAACAAGGTACCTAGTTATTTGTCATTGCCCCAAAAAATAGAACATAAAAGAGCACTGTTTTCTCAAAACTTATATCATCAAAACTGCTATGTTATAGTCATATAGTGTGAACTAAACTGGTTCACCAGACTGTACTTGTTTCATTAATCATGAGTTTGTCATACATACACAAACATAGATAATTTGTTAAATTATATATATATACCTATCTTACAGATTTTATTGTGAACTTATTTTATTTATTGTTAAATTAATTTCATTATTAGATTTATAATGATAAAGAAATGCAGGTACATGATTAAACATTAAAATGGAACACAAGTTTATTTTTTCAACTCAGCAGTTTCCAGTGGTTATTTCCCAGAGACTTTCAATGTACTTGTAAACTTTCACAGGTTTATGATCACACACATGCACACACACACACACACACACGGATGTATATGTCTTTGTTTTCACATAACAGTAAAGATGTAATAAACACCAGCCACAGATTCTACATACGGTGTAACAGGAAGTGTTTTATTTTTTTGAGAGGTGAATCCTGAATAAACTGGCGACAAAAATGAACTGAAAATAAGGTATGTGATAGAAGAGATGTTGCTTTGATGCATTTGTGCATCTGAAGTAATTTGAATGTAGTTTTGACATCATTTTCTAAATGATGTATTTGTCACTTGAGATGAGAGAGGAATAGCATAAGATAAACCCAATAATGGCTTATTTTTGAGTAAAATCACTTGCTTTCCAAGGAAGCAAATGATTTTTCCAGTAGACTGCCATCATTTATGGAGCTTCTGTCTGTCTTCACATTGAATCCCAGAACAACATGGGAGCATTTCTTTGGAAGAGTGCATGAATAGTTGATGTGGAATAAAGTAATTAATGGGTAGAAATGGTAAAGTAAAAATAACTTACAAATTCAGATAAACCCTCCTGATGATTTTTCTTAGTCTATCGAGGGAATTGCATATAGAAAAAGAAACTGATATTTAAGTAGAATGAAAGGAAAGAGAAAGAAAAGTTTTGTAAATTAATTTCTAAAAAAAATTTCAAGCTATGTTTTTAATATATGTTCATTTAATGAAACGTCAGTTCTTGGAAGATCAGTCCTTTTTTATAATCTTAACAAAGTATATGTTTTCAGCCTGAGCAAAGTATCTGTTTTCAGCTAATATTAAACGATTGTTGATTGATAGAAGGTGCAATATCACTTAATTTATCTAACACTTGAGCCATGAGAGGGTCATTTTTATTAAGGCAATAAGGATCTCCCACTCCATTCAGGTTTTCCACTTGGTCTCTTTAGACCTATCTACTCCTCTTCTTTCTCTAACTTTTCTTAAAGAGGGAAAGTTTTCACTATATATTAATTTATTCTGTCTCTAGTGCATTCTGAATGTATCTTCTCCAAATCAGCTCCAAACAGAGAAATTCAGTGTCCTTTAATGGCAAAAATAATCCACCAGTATCCATTCTGCATAGCTTCTTCATTAAAAGAAAAGTGAAAGTGAAGTTTCTCAGTTGTGTCTGACTCTTTGTTGACCCCATGAAGCCTACTAGGCTGCTCCGTCCATGGGATTTTCCAGGCAAGAGTACCAGAATGGGTTGCCGTTTCCTTCTTCAGGGGCTCTTCCTGACCCAGGGATCGAACCCCGGTTTCCCATATTGCAGGCAGACGCTTTACCCTCTGAGCCACCAGGGAAGCCATACACTTCCCAAATTTTAACTGAGTCCATCCTTCTTTGCTGCTGTGTTTACTTTAGATTCAGTTTGATCAAATAAAATAGGAAAGTTCCATTAGGCAGTTTATTTATCATCATCTTTAAGACAGAACCTACTGTCTAAATTTTATCTTTTCACTTTTCCTTTACCATTTTCTAAAATTCAGAGGGGGAGCTACTAAGCTGCTTTGTCCAACCAAACCAGTAACATGAGCTCTTAAAATCAGAGATGAAAACACATGAGGAGGATGGAGAGTCACCCTGGCAAGTCATATTCCTAGATGACCTCTTGGACCAAGTCCTACCTTTCTTGGACTATTTCTGGTGAAAGAAAAAACTGCTAATTCATTTCAGCAACATTATTTTGGAGTTCTGTTGATACAATAGTTTAACCTACATACTAAATAAAATGCCAAAATGGCAATGGAAATATTATGCTACCATTAAAAAAATGAAAGAGCTTTGGCTCAGTGAATAGCTAAATATATATATATATATATATATATATATAAAACGGGAAAGCTATGAGCCTTGTTATGTCTTGGCTAAACATATTAAACTATCATATGAAATATCTTGGAAAGCAGATCACATGCCTTAAAGAGAATGTAATTCTGGGGCTTGGAGCTGAAAACAGAACATTATAGTGTTTTGAATGTTCCTTAATGCTTTTAGAAAGGCATTATAATAAGTAGATGAGTCCAGTCAAAAATTGACAAATTTGCAAGCAGAGAAGAATAGAATTATCTGGAGGCGATTTTATCTGCCTTTGGTCTCAGTTAGACAGTCTAGTAATTTTTAGTAGGCAGAGTTGGAAAAATCACTGCTTGTTTTATTCTAACACTAGAAAGTGATGCTCCAGACACTCTTCAAATAGCTCTTATTATGGTTTTTCAACTAGGAAAATAGAAGTTAGCCTAGTGGTAAAGATCAGATTAAGGGGAATATCTTATCCGGTTAGCCTATTTTTTTCTTTCAGTTATAACCATTAAAATGAGGGAGGAGATGGATGATCCTGGAATAGAAGTCAGTATGTCTTACAGGTTTAAGGAACTATATCCAAAATATAACTTTTATATAGTTGATAGTTGTTGTTTAGTCATTAAGTCATATTCTACTCTTTTGCAAACCCATGGACTGTAGCCTGCTAGGCTCCTCTGTCTATGGGATTTCCCAGGCAAGAATACTGGAGTGGGTTATTATTTCTTTCTCCAGGGTATCTTCCTGACCCAGAGATCAAACCCATTTTGCTTGCATTGGAAGGAGAATGCTTTACAACTGAACCATGAGTGAAGCCCATGGTTGATGGTACATGAAAGTTATTGAAACAAAATTACTTGAAGTCAAGTAAGTTTTTAAGAAAATTACATTGTCAAAGAATCATCTAGCCAAACTTCAAAACTTATATGGTTGCTGGAGTCCTAAAATTATTGCTAAACTTTCAAACCTGCACCAGCAGGGAGTGGGCTGCAAAAGCTGGATAGTTCTGTACTGCCCACTCCAATACACTCACAGAAGATAATGAACAAGGAAGACTGATCTAAAGGGCCTAGTCAGATTGGAAAGGACAACGGATCAAATTCTCTCTTTCCCCCAAAACAGAACCAGTGTCTAATAAAAAAAAAATAAAAAAAAAATAAAAAAAACTTAATCCACTACCAGGAGAGAGAACTGTACAGTTTCTATTCAGGGGGATTTCATCATTGATGTGGACTCATAACCCCCATATCTCCTGGGTTTTTTTTTTTTTTTCCCCTTTTATAAATGGAAAACTGATTTTGCATTCATCATGTACTACTCTTCCTTAATGAGACTCATTGCATGTGCAGAAAGAAGAGTGAGCATGGATGCCTTTAAGACCAGAGACCAGAGGATGGAAATTGCAAACCATCTTCCAGGATGCATTTCCCCACTTACCCTTTAAGTAATTACCTCTCCTCATTTATTTTCAGCTGAGAATGTATTTGCTCAACCTCACACTACATTTCCCAGTCTTCCCTGAAGCTAGGGTAGTCATGTGACTACATGTTTAACAGTGCAAGTTGAGTAGTGTCAACCTACCAAGTTAGATTCCTGAAAGAACTTTTAAAACAGAATCTCCTTACCTTCCCTGAAATATTATGGGGAAGAATAATATACTTTCATTTTATTTAAGCCACTATATTTTAAGAGAATCTTTGTTATAGCAGCTTAGTTTATACCTTAGCCTATATAATAATAGTGTAATATTACTAGGCTACATTTTCCTACTGCTTGTGTTTTGCCAAACCTTAGACACCTCTGTTTTAAAACTTATTTGATTTCATATTCTTGGTAATTCCATCACTATTCTGTTATGGCTACTTCCCCAAGCCTACTGTGATAGTTAGTTTTATGTGTGAACCTGGCTGGGCCACAGTACTTAGATATTACTGTGTCAAATATTAGTGTGGATGTTTCTATCATGGTATTGTTTTGGCTGAGACTAACATTTAAACTGGTGGATTTTGTAGAGCAGATTATCCTCCATAATGCGGGCAGGCTTCTTCCAGTAAGTTGAAAATATTACTAAACAAAGACCTCTTTTAAGCAATCAGGAATTCTTCCAACAGAATTCCCTTGGACCCTAACTGCAACTATTCTCAGAGTCTCCAACCTGCCCAGTTATCCCATTCGTCATTGGATTCATCAAGCCTCTGAAATCTTGTGAGCCAATTTAAAAATAAATTTCTCTCTCTCCAAACACACACACATCATCATCATCATCATCCTCAGACTTTAATACTGTTATAAAGTCACCATTCTGCTGTTGAAAGCATGTGTGTCAATTTTGGATTATTCTTTCATACTACAAATATCTACTGAAGACTTATTATCTACCAGATTCTAGTTTTGGAATGCGAAAGAGCCTGTCACTCATGGGGCTTACATTCTGGTGAAGATAGATCAGATCAGTTCATTTCAGTTCAGTCGCTCAGTTGTGCCTGACTTTGCGACACCATGGACTGCAGCACGCCAGGCTTCCCTGTCCATCACCAACTCCCAGAGCTTGCTCAAACTCAAGTCCATCAAGTTGGTGATACCATTCAACCATCTCATCTTCTGTCGTCCCTTTCTCCTCCTGCCTTCAGTTTTTCCCAGCATCAGGGTCTTTCCCAGAGTCAGTTCTTCACATCAGATGGCCAAAGTATCGGTGCTTCAGCCTCAGCATCAGCCCTTCCAATGATAATAAATAAATAAAAAACATGGTAAAAAAAAAGTGCTGTGAAAAAAAACAAAGCAGCAGAAACAGCTCAAGAACAACTAACAGGAAGTATTCTTTTGCAGAGTGTCTTGAGGGGATGGGGATCTCTTGACTCAAGAGCTGAGCTGTGTTATTGTAAAGTGAGGGAGTCAGCCATGAGGATACCTCATGAGGTCTAGACTGAGGAAATAGCTAGGGGAAAGTTCTCACAGCAAGAGGATGCTTGATGTGTTTGAGAAATTTTCTCGGAGTGTGATAAATAGAGTGGCCTGTGAGTATAGCCAGAAGGGGCTTTCTATTTTTCAGATTCTAAATTGGGAAAAAGGCAAATCTTAAGCTAAGGATAATAAAAATGCCTTAGATTCTCTGAAACTACTTTCTCTGAGTATACGTTTTGAAATTTCTAGATATGTTTGAGAGTTGGTCCAACTTTTCTAGTCAGGAAAAATTCCTATAAGTTTCTCCAAGTTAAGGATGAGATAAATGTTTTATAGCACATTTAGGTAGTTATGTGCAACTATTTTTTATGTTCCTTGTAAATTTCTAGAACTTAGGTGAACTAACCTAGTCTCTGCTGCACTTAGGAACTGGGAGAAGGCACGGGACCCGGGCACTAGCCAATGGCAGAGCTTCCCCTTGCCCCCAAGCCCAGGACATTGTGGCGGTGAAACCAGTCTTTGAAAGAACAGAGTGAGAAGCTTGAAGGCAGGTTTTCCTATCAACATGGAGATTCTCCTTAGTTTATATACAGTAAGGGTCTAGATTGTATCAATATTTTATTTAAATAGATAGCATGTTTTCTTACCATATATAGCCTTGTACTCAACCTTATGATTCTGGCCTTTAGCCTTAGACTGACTATTTAGTCCTTTGATGAGCAGGATTTATTAGTAGAAGTGAAAACTGTAGAATACAGCTTCACGCTGAAAAGGCTTTCCACTTTTATTAACTATTTAATAACAATTTCAGGAAGGGTAAGGCCTCCTTGCAAATGCTGTTCCTAAAATAAATGTAGCAATAGTCCAGCTTTTATCATAAAATAAAATCTAGATCCTTCCTGTTGGCAAGAAAAAGAGAACCTTATTGTTGACAGAGGATAGACCCAAAAGGCCAATCACCTTTCCTTCCTTTCAGGAAGCTGTGAAATGACAACACTCTGTGTCAGATGCCACATTCAAATTATGTTAATTCAAGGAGGTTTTACTTTAAAGCGGACTGTTTACAAAGGTGTATATTTAGGTGCGTGATCAAGTGGCCCTAAGCATAGCAACATTGTCTATCACCATCCAAGGCCCAAAGGGGCAAACAAAAGGAGAGACTATTAGAACCCAGAGAAACAGTCACATAGATTAAGAAACATTGAGTACAGCAAGCTTGAGTTTAAGGACAGGAATGCAACCTTGTAAAGAAGGAGATAAGGAAATGAATGTTTTTACTTCGTGCTCCTCACTTATTCTGATGCTACAGTGCAAGGATGTCCCTATGGCCAAACCCAACAGTAAACAGCAGTTGTGAGAGCCACACTGTAATCTGGGATAGTGAATAGGGCAGTGAGGGGTTGAAAATTAACCTGAAGGGAGAAATGAGAACTTGAAGGGAGAAATGAGAACTTAAAGGCACAATTTCCTTTCTCCACTTAGACAATGATTCTGTCCTAGGGTGATTTCAACAAGTGAAATTTATATAAATGTCAGAAAGGTAACTCTTCCTTTCTTCTTGTCCCTGGTACAGTATGCGAGAGACGGGCTCATGACTGCCCCTACTGCAGTATTCCGATGGATCGTAAGCTTTCTGTAAATAGATTACTTACTGTTCCCTGTGGAATAAGGATGAGGCAAAGATGAGCATGGATATTGGAAATTTGTTTTTCAAATAATTTTTTATTAATTAATTAATTAAAAAATTTTAAAGATTTTGGCTGTGCTGGGTTTGTGTTGCTGCACATGGACCTTCTCAAGTTGCAGCAAGTGGGGGCTACTCTCCACTTGCAGTGTGCAGGCGTCTCATTGTAGCGGCTTGTCTTGTTGCAGAGCATGGGCTCTAGGGCACACATGCCTCAGTAATTGTGACCACAGGCTTAGTTGCCACACAGCACATGGAATCTTCCTGGACCAGGGATCGAGCCCACGTCCCCTGCATTGGCAAATGCATTCCTACCACTGGACCACCAGGGAGGTCTCAGATACTTTTCTAACTCAAAGGAGTATTTTTTATCAGTGGGCCTGAAGAAAGAACTTGGGAAGAGAAGCATCTCCACTTACATATCCGACAAAGACTAACATTCAAAGTTAATAATTTCCTCAACATAAAATGTCTAGGCATGTTTACCACTCTCATAAGACCTAGATTCATTTGTCACTTTTCAAGAATACTACAGTTAATATTGGAAATATGTTCACTTCCTTCTTGGGATGAGAATTTAGAGCCTGAACTTAGACCATTCTTTATGGATTTGTAAAGTAAAGCCCTAAATGAAAAGATGAGTCTTTTCAGTTCTTTCTAAAGGTCACTGTGCTGCAGATCATGGTAACCTTTAATTTATGAGTCCCATGACACAAGAAACCCCTGTGTAATACAAACTGAGATTTTTTTTTTTTTGTCATCTAGTGTAGTCAATAAAGATCACTGTTCAAATATGCACATATTTAAAAAATCAAAGGAAGCATGTGTATGTTTTTGCATAATTCAGTAAAATTATTCTGAAAAATTTAATTTTTATTCTCATAAACAAAAATTAAATAAATTTTAAAAATTAAAAAACTGCTCAATAGATCTTGCATCAATGAAAATCTTAGGGTGGAAAAATTTGCTTCTGTTGAAAATCCCAGATGACAGTACCATGCTATATCATACATTTTAAAAATAATTCTCTTAGATACAGAGTATATTATGCAGTAGATTGTGTAATTGTATTTTAGTACCTTTAAGTACACTGACATGGCTTGACTTACACCATAAACCACAGATAGTGGTACAGTTGCTACACAATAAAAATATTAATATCAAGAAGAGTGTTCACTTGAAAACATTATCAAAAATAGTATGAATAAAACCTAAAATACTAAAAATAAAATCTCATACCTTACAGGGACTTCCCTGGTGATCCAGTGGTTAAGAATATGCCTTATAATGCAGAGTACTCAGGTTCAATCCCTGATCTGGGAACTAAGATCACACCTGTTGTGTGATGCACCTAAGCCTGCACCACAACTAGAGAGAAGCCCATGTGCTACAACAGCAACAAAAATTCTGCGTGTTGCAACTAAGACACAGGGCAGCCAAATAAATAAATATTTTTTAAATAGCATATAAAGACATCTGCAAGAAGTATGACATATAAAGAATCTGCCAATCAGAAGAATTTAGAAAATTTGTTGTTCTGTCGCTAAGTCATGTCTGACTCTTTGCAACCACATGGACTACAGCACACCAGTCTTCCTTGTCCTTCACTATCTCCCTGAGCCTGCTCAAACTCATGTCCACTGAGTCCGTGATGCCGTCCAACCATCTCATCCTCTGTTGCCCCCTTCAGTACTCAGGTTTAAAAATAATAAAGAATTAAAAAGAGTTTTAGAGCCAAAATTATACATCATATTTGTCAATAACTCCTTGTTTCCATATAATCATCATGATTTTTCTTTTTTTTTTTTTACTACAAAAATGGCCCAAGTCTTCTAGTAGCTTCGACTCTTTCCTATTTCTGAGAGATCAATTTCTGCATATCCACATATCATCTAGAATCATCTTTGTAACACATTTATTTGATCATGCTCCTTATCTTAATTTAAAATTTTTAATTACTTAACCATTATCTTTAGAAACAATAATTCCTTCCCTTCATGGGATTGTTCCTACAGACTATTCTAATTTTTTCCCCTGCCACTCTTTCTCCCAGCTAGCTTTGCTGTAGTAATATCAGCCTGATATACATTCATTGAACACCCCAGGCTTAGACTTATTCACTATCTTTGAAAAGCTCTTCCCTAGCAATGACATGAGTCACTCCCTAACTCAGTTCTGGTCTCTACTTAAATATGCCACTTTTTTCATCTGAAGACCTTTAGTGTATGCTCTTAAATCTTCTTTAAATTCTCTGTCTCCTTTATCTCATATAATTGGCTGCTTATTATTCCTTTTTACCCCCAATTATGTGAAATTTTATATAGTAATCCTCCATAAATGTGTGTCTAAAAGATACTCTCTAGTTCTCGATTTAAAATAAGAGCTGTACCCTCTTGCATGTGATCAATGAGAAAGTAAATTTTATCTTCTAAAGTAAATGAGATATTTATACTATGGGCAGAATTTTATGATGCCCTTTCAAGACTTGTTCCTTGTGTACACACCTTGTATAATCCCCTACCCCAAATGTGTGTGGGATGTGAAAATATGATAAAATATTGCTCCCAAGGTTAAATTGCTAATCAGTTGATTTTCAATTAATCAAAAAGGAGGTTATCTTGAATGGGTCTGACTTAAATTAATGAGTCCTTTTTAAAAAGTGAGGCTTTAGAGAAACATTCTGCTGGACTTCAAAATGAAGGGGACTGCCATACTGTGGCAAGGATGACCTTAACCTGTTACCATAACCAAATAAAGGCAATGCAAACAAACACACATACACACAAATCGAAACAATATAATTATTGAATACTGGCCTAACCAAATTTAACAGCATATTAAATCAACTCTAGAAATAGCCTACAATGCAGGAGACCCAGGTTTGATTCCTTGGTGGGGAAGATCCCCTGGAGAATGGAATGGCAACCCACTCTAGTATTCTTGCCTGGAGAATTCCATGGACAGAATCCTCCAGTCCATGGGATCACAAAGAGTCAGACACAACTGAGCAACTAACACTTTCACTTTTTTTCACATCACAAACAAGTGGGAAGTAATCCAAGAATGCAAAGTTTGTTCATTTGAAAAGAAGTTAATTATTTTACCTTTTTAACAGACTGAAAAAAAAAATCATCTCAATAGATTCAGAAAAAGCATTTGATAGAATTCAACATTCATTCATGATCAGAAAATTTCTATGCATACTTAGAAATAGAATAAAATGTTCTTATTCTGATAAAGGACATCAGGAATAAACTTATCAATAATATACTTACTAGTTAAAGACAGTGCTTTCTTTCTAAAATATAGAACAAGGGTAAGATAGCTGCACTCACTTTTTCTATTAACATTGTACTGCAGGGTCTAGCCAAAGAAATTTTAACTATGAATTTAACTTTGTAATAGATATAAAACTATTCAGGTTATCTAGGTTATTTCATGTGATTTTGGTAGTTTGCTTTTTAAAGAATTTGTCCATTATGTTTAAGACAAGAACAAAAACTACACAGATTGGAATAGAACAAATGAAACTATATTTGTATATGCCATGATTGTCTAAGTAGACACTTACAAAAGTGAAAAGCAATACTGGCATCAATAACCATGTTTACCAAGGTCATAGGAAACATGGTCAATATCAAAAATCAATTTCATTTCATCACAGTAGCAAGAAATAAATAAATTTGAAATTAAATATATATGCAAATATGTTTATATGTATAATTTATATTTGAATTAGAAAGCATAAAGTGCATAGGGATATATTTGTAAAATATGTCTAATATCTATATATTGGAAATTCAAATATTACTGGAAAAATTTTAAAAGATCTAAATAAATGGAAAGAATGCACCATGTTCAAGGACCAATAAGTTGTTAATTAATCAAACTGATTTACAGATTCAAAGTAAGCCTAATCAGAATTCTTATTTTTGTTTTTGATGTTGTTAATATTGAAAATGAGGAAATACAGAAAAGCTTTTACAGAACACATAGGTTGTATTGAAATAGAACTAAATTTACAAAGAAAAATGATTAAAACTGACAGAAATTATGTGGTAAAAAGCAGTCAACTTGAAAAATATTATATAGATAATAGTTGAGTAGAAAACCATTTTACAATTAGAAATAAAAATATGTCAATTACAAGTTATAAATAGGTGTAAATATATTGCCTTAAATAAAAGTAAAACAAAAATAAATTACATAGAGGTAAAACTGAGTTATAGATGAGAAATTAAATAAAAATACATCATCCTAATTTCTCTAAAGAGAATGATGAATACTAGTAGGATGAGTACAGTTTTAAAAATAGAACATTATACATATGTCATCAACTATAGCTATTCATGTATCCTCTGAAACAAAACACATACTGTGCAAATTTTAATTATGCAAAACACATAATTTGTGCAAATTATCGCAAACAGTAAGCAAAACAAATACAACATAACAAAAGTAGAAAAATAGCATAATGACAAGAAATATAACTTAAATATGACTACAGAACTCAAATGAAACATTTCTGTCATCAAAGGAAGCATTTTTAATCAAGTATTGATTATGTTAAGCTGCATTCGTATAGTGAAGTGTATTTAGAATCTCATTCACTTCTTTCGGGGAATTTATAAAAATGGATTTTTTTCTCATGTTCGGTGTTTACGAGGCTGGCAAAGTTGTAAGCTGTATGTGGGCTGGGACCAAGCATGTCTCCTCCAGTAGAGAACCTGGTGGTCAAATAAGCAATAAATATACACAATTTGCAAAAATGAACAAATGCAATCAAGTGAATAAAAGAATAGATTGAAGCAACCAAGGGGTTGAAAGAGCCAAGTAAATGTTAAAATAATATTAATAGCAAACAATCACATATAAGTTAAAACCAAAATGAAATATAGTTTTAGCTATTTGTGAATTGCTTTATAACATCCAGCACTTCTGGCTATATGCAAATAGACACTTTCTAACATTTCCAGTGGTCATGTATGGATGTGAGAGTTGGACTGTGAAGAAAGCTGAGCACCGAAGAATTGATGCTTTTGAACTGTGGTGTTGGAGAAGACTCTTGAGAGTCCTTGGACTGCAAGGAGATCCAACCAGTCCATTCTGAAGGAGATCAGCCCTGGGATTTCTTTGGAGGGAATGATGCTAAAGCTGAAACTCTAGTACTTTGGCCACCTCATGCGAACAGTTGATTCATTGGAAAAGACTCTGATGCTGGGAGAGATTGAGGGCAGGAGGAGAAGGGGACGACAGAGGATGAGATGGCTGGATGGCATCATGGACTCGATGGACATGAGTCTGAGTGAACTCCGGGAGTTGGTGATGGACAGGGAGGCCTGGCGTGCTGCAATTCATGGGGTCGCAAGTAGTCGGACACGACTGAGCTACTGAACTGAACTGAACTGAACTGAACATTACTGTGTTAGAATGAGTAATGACCATCAGAAAAATGTTCATAAAATAGAGAAATCAAACTTAAAATCTAAACAATAAAAGATTGGCTAAAATAGCAGGTATAACCCTTATGATGAAATAAAAATTCTATGAAAACTCTTTCACATAGTAAAAACCAAACTGTTTATATTGCTGAACATGTTTTCCAAAAGAAAAAGCATACACATGCACATGTATTGCAAAAATATTGTAAATATGTAAGGCAAGACGTTCAGAGTGCTTATATCTTAATGTCAGAACTCTGTGTATTTAGATATGTTCCATCATTTCTGTCGTGAACATATATATTATACTTTTAAGGATAAAATTTATAACAGAAAATTAAAAGCTTCATCCTGAACTGGCAAAACAAAAACTAGTAAAATATATAATTTCTATTATGACTCCTGGTTTCAAAAATAATGTTTCCAAGCATTTCCTTTCCAATTGGAGTGGCAGAATAGAACATTTCATACTTGAGCTGTGTTGGCATCTTGGTGTAACCAAAGGAACAGGAGTTTAACTCTTTCTTGTCCTCAATTCAAATATGGTACCACTACTCACCAGAGCCCAGCCTGGTCTCTTTGTCTCAGGGTGTCTTTATCCAGATAAACATTGGTGCTACATAACTCTCCACAAAAATAAACTCCCTTAAAAAAAAAAAAAAAGAATAACTCACTGTAAAGTTCCAAGTTTCAGTTTCCATATCTGAAATGTTGAAATGCCAACTCCAAAAGAATTTAACAAAATAATGCTCATAAGAATGCCCAGGACCCATTTATCTTGATGAATATATGTATACCGTACATGTATAAGTTGTAATTAACATAAACTTTCTATATGTAAATATAGACACAGATTGCATGCCCATAAAATGGAGAATTATAATCACATACTGACAAATGGAAGTGCATTATGGAAGCTGCATTTTTATAAAAAGAACTTTAGATGTGCTTGCAAATGATATAAAAGGCCAGTGTATTTTCTATCTTCAACAGGCAATTTTAAGGGGGAAAAAAAAAAATAAAACAGATGGGACTTAACAGAATTTGATTTATTAATAACACGGATTTTATTTTTGGTCCCAAACTAGTTTATTCTTTTAGGATGGGGAGAGATACACAAGAAAGACAGAAAGCCAAGATTTAAGGAAAGGCTCTGAAATAAAATATGCACACACAGACTTGAAACAATCTGGTTCTAGGGATAACAAAGTAACAGGTTTTTCTCTACATGGTTCCCCACCCCCAGCTAGGCTTGGAGTCCGTATGCAAACAAATGGGACATATTGCAGAGGTGATTCATACAGCTGGGGACACAACAGGCTGTCCCAGACAAAACCAGCAATTAACAACGGCCTATTTGTTCAACGTTGTCCTCTCTAAATTGTTTCTCCCTTTATGAGGAAAAGTGGCATGTTTGAATACATGACATCTTCTTCAAAGTTTCTACATTTGTGCATTACTAAATGCACCTCAAAATAACAACCAACTTTCCCCTTTTTTAAAATAGAAACCCAGGTTTTCATAAATATCCGTCTGCGCTTTCATCTACATATGTGCTGCTATCTTTCCATAAACTCAATCAGTTAATTTAGTCTGTATTGGTAAATGTAGAAAGGCTCTCAGATGGTTTAGAAGAAATAGAACAAAATTAATTTGGGGTGTTTTTTTTTTTTTCTCTCAAGTAAAGTGTCACAATCTGTGCATGCTATTTCTCTCATTGCTACTTTATGCAACATTCATATTCCCTTTCCTCCTTTATCCATCCCCTATTTAACATAAACAAGGAAAGAACTAAGTGGATATAATCATCTCTGCTGCTAAGTCGCTGTCCGACGGCAGCCCACCAGGCTCCCCCGTCCCTGGGATTCTCCAAGCAAGAACACTGGAGTGGGTTGCCATTTCCTTCTCCAATGCATGAAAGTGAAAAGTGAAAGTGAAGTCGTTCAGTCAATGACGACCCTGTATGCAAGACAGGAAAAAAGACACAGCTGTGTATAACGGACTTTTGGACTCAGAGGGAGAGGGAGAGGGTGGGATGATTTGGGAGAATGGCATTCTATCATGTATACTATCATGTAAGAATTGAATCGCCAGTCTATGTCTGACGCAGAATACAGCATGGTTGGGGCTGGTGCATGGGGATGACCCACAGAGATGTTATGGGGAGGGAGGTGGGAGGGGGGTTCATGTTTGGGAACACATAGTTCAAAAAAATTAAAAAAAAATCATCTCTAGATCCTTTATAAAACTTATCCAGTAGCTGAGATATTAATACTTGAATGACTGTTATTGGTTTGCATTTGAAATGTGACATCTAAGCAATATATCTTGTTATGCCCAGGAAAATTTCAGAGTTCCAAGCTCAGGTGGGCAAGGGAGAAATTTTCTGGCTATGCTATGTTTCAGCATTCTTGAATCTGGTGTCTGTCATGATCATCCTTCAAGAGGAAACTCCATTTTAGCACAGCTCCCATTAGACTCCAAAGATAGGTATTAAAGCAACCTTGTTTATAGACATGTGCTTGGTCTCCTTTCTAAAGAAATATATTTGACACAGAACGTATTTATTGTATTAAAACATGATTATTTGCTATTAAAAAAGCAATTAGATAAGTGTAAGTGTCAAAGCCACAATATAATTTTTTTCTTTCATATAGCACCAAGATAGTCTCCAAATTTTGAGGCTCCCTGAACTTTCTTCTCCAATAAGATGATACCTAGAATTTAAACATCTGTTTTTTTCAACCAGTGAAGTGTTATCAGAAGTATTTCAAGTAATTAGATATTTAAAATGCTTCAGTTTTCCTAGATTTGATTTATGTCTCCCTACTACATGTCTCCCTCGGTGGCACAGTGGTAAAGAATCTGCCTGCCAGTGCAGGAGACCTCAGAGATCCAGCTTTGATCTTTGGGTCTGGAAGGTCCCCTGGAACTGGAAATTGCAACCTCCTCCAGGATTCTTGCCAGAGAAATCCCATGGACAGAGGAGCCTACAGTCCATGGGGTCACAAAAGAAACCGCTGAGCACACACATGAGCAATTTATTCACATTTTTTAATGATGAACACTTTTCAAAATGAATGTCAGTTGCTCACTCACATTCTGTTTTCTCATACTAACACTCCCTATGGAACAAGGTCTTGTCTTCCCCTCTTTCCCACACATAAAATGCAATACTGAAACATTCTTGTAGTTTAATAAATTATCTACTGTATCGTAATTTATTTTAAAGTCTACAGTCACAACTCCTGATGTACATAAAATTTTTTTCACCATACTGAATTTAATTCATCTGGAACCTCCATTTCTGTTGGTGTATAGATAAACATCACCATCACTTCAGGTTTATAACCTAGTCACTTCCAATTTAATACAATTTCCTTGGGGAAGACACTCAACTTTTAAGGATTTCTCTACACACTCCTTTGTCTTTTACTTTTCATTAGATGGCATCTGAGTTTAGAAGAGACTTGAAAAATTAATGACTAGACATTGGAAATGATATATATATAAAAAAAAAGTAGGGGGAAAATGGCTATAGTGTTCCATGAGATTATCCAGGATTCAAATCTTTTTAAGTTTTTTTTTTTTTTCCTTCCTACTCTTTACAGGGTCAAAGTGTTCCAGTCCATAAGAAAGGAGAATGAGAGGAAGTGGAATGCATGCAATTTCCTACATAAACACATGACTTGAAAGTTGTCTACATTATTCTGCTTATATCTATTTTGCTGGAACTTATTATCCTGGACTGTACTAGCAGAAGAGAGCATATACGCTGAAAACTACAAGGTAGCAAAAGAAAAAATAATTTTCATAAAATGGGTGAAAATAGCATCCAGCAACAGCTGAACTAGAATTAATTCATCTTGAAGAATTAAGTAAAGCTCTTTAGAGGATATCTTATAAATGAACTGAATGTGTTACTTTTGGTTGATTTATTGAACTAATATTTATCAAATCTCATCCATGTTAGTAATGGAAAGTGAGCTAATACGAAGGACAACAATTCTAGTATCTTCTTTAATGATAATTACTAATTACTAAATGTATTATAATTTTATTACTTGATGGAAGTGGAAATCTGTTTGTTTGTTTGTTTGTTTTTGAGACAGTTTATAAGACATTGAGAGTCCCGTGATATAGACATATTACTTAGAATTTGATACACTTTCAAATTGGCTGAAAAATTGCATGGACAGTGGCAAACCACTGTTGAGAGGAAAATTTCTGTGACTTGAATGAGTTATCTGTTGGCTGTAAATAACATAAAGCATAGCTAACAGGTCTAGGGCAGGGGCTTAACAAATAATTATGGAAGAACCTGGCTCTATCCATCCTTCAATTCTGTCATTCTCTTTTTGTTGCATTTTTGTTTGTCTTTGTACTCTTGTCTCATAGTCTTGGAGTGGCTTCCATAGGGCAAGTGTAAAACAGTCATATTTGATATCAGGAATCAGGGTGGTAGCAAAAAGGATCTTTTGTCAAGTTTCTTATTTTTATCAGAAAAGGGAAAACTTACTCAGAAGCTCCCTAGAAGACCTAACTTTTTTTGCTTCCTTGACCAGAACTGAAAAAAAAAATAAATAAATAAAAGGAGATATTCCTACAATTAATTTAATAATGACTAGATTGACTGCCCTACAATGGAGTACACTGGCACTCTAATAAAATCAAGGTTTTTCGTTTCTTGGTGTTTTTGGCTGCACCTTGAGACACGTGGCATCTCAGTTCCCTGATCAGGGATCAAACCCACTTCCTTGCAGTGGAAGTGATGAGTCTTAACCTAGACCTGCAGCTGTGCTGTGCTGTGCTCAGGCGCTCAGTCATGTCAGACTCTTTGCAACCCCATGGGCTGAAGCCTGCCAGTCTCTTCTGTCTGTGGAGTTCTCTAGGCAAAAATACTGGGGTGGGTAGCCATTCCCTTCTCCTGGGGATCTTCTCACCTCAGGGCTCAAACCCTGGTCTCCCATATCGCAGGCAGATTCTTTACCGTCTGAATCACCAGGGAAGCCCAAGAATACTGGAATGGGTAGCCTATCCCTTCTCCATGGGATCTTCCCAACCCAGAAATTGAACTGGGGTCTCCTGCATTGAAGGTGGATTCTTTACCAGCTGAGCTACCAGGGAAGCCCTTCTTAATTTAAAGGTTATCCTAAATCTCTATTGCCCCCTCAGCCAATCACTTCACAAATGATCTCATTTCTCTCCTTAATAAACTGTATTCCTGTTCTATGGCCTCTTGCTTTCAGAATTATAAACATGATCTTGTCTCTTCTATAATAAAGTTAAATAAATCTCCCTTCATCCTAGTGATCAATTCTGGCTACCTGACAACTTTTTTCCTTCATGGCTGAGTATTTCTAAAGTATAAGTACCCCTCATTGCTTCTGCTCATGTACTTCCCTTTTGCTTTCTAACTCCAATCAGTCTGGCTTTTGCCTCCACCATTACAACTATTGCTAAAGTTCAACAGTGCTCAAAGGTCTTTGTATTTCAAATGCTATAGACATTTTCTATCATTGTAAAATCTGAATTATGTGTAGCATTCAACTCTGTTTACCACTATCTCTTATTGAAATTATAGCTTTCTTTGACTTCTGAGAAACTGAAATCGTTTACCTGAGATTGGGACTTGAATCCACATGGCCAGGACTCAAGTCCAGCCAAAACCCACAGTCTTACAACTGAGATTACAGACCTGGATTCAAGACCTACTGAAGTTCAGGTTCTTCATGTCTTTTCACAAAAAATTCAGAGAGAGGCAAAGTGATAGGTAAGAGGTGGATTTGTTAAGAGAAACACACACTCCACAGAGAGTGGGCTGTCGCTGAGGCCTCTGTGGGCTTGAAATGTGGTGTGGTTAGTTTTTATGGGCTGGACAATTTCATAGGTTAATGAGTGGAAGGATTATTCCAACTATTTTGGGGAAGGGGTATAGACTTCCAGGAATTAGGCCACTGCCCACTTTTTGATCTTTGATGATCAGCCTTGAAACCATCATGGTGCCTCTGGGTGTGTCATTGAGCTTGCTGATGTGCTGAAGTGAAAGTGTTAGTCATTCAGTTGTGTCCATCTCTTTGTGAACCCATGGACTATAACCCACCAGACTCCTCTGTCCATGGAATTCTCCAGGCAAGAATACTGGAGTGGGTTGCCATTCCCTTCTCCAGGGGATCTTCCTGACCCAGGGATGGAACCCATGCCTCCTGCATTGCAGGCTGATTCTCCAGGGAAGGATATCAAAATGCTAAAAATTCTCTGCATTAAGGAACATATGGAAATTCAAAGAAATGCCATATGCCACATCATATGTTATAAATAGAATGAGATTAACATTATTAAGACATTGTTACCCTCATCAATGGTTGTAAATTTTAAGTGAACAAAAGAATCACCAGGAAATAAATTACCAGGAATCCAGAAGACCAAACTGATAAAAAAATATCATATTTCCTTACATGAAGAAAAACTGAAAAAAAAAATTATTCAAAATGTTGCTAAATATGCAATCAAGCATAAAAATAAAATTAAATGAATTTTCAAGGGCAAGGAAAAAAGAGAAAACACAAACACCAACAAACTCAAAGTGTTTTAACGTGATTCATGGGTATTTCATTAAATCTGCAAGGCTAAAATCTAACACTGTTGTCTGGATAGATGTGGCCTCCTATCCCTACAAAGTCACCTGGATGAAGCTCAGATCCTTAAAAGTACTGCCCTAGGCATTAAATTATATACATAATATGCTGTCTACTGTCCTGGAGAAGTGTTAAAACTATGTTACATATCTAAGATAAAAGAATAGAAAGATCACCGTTAATAGAGTATCTTCCACGTGGCTCAGTGGTTCAATCAGACGAGAGTTTGATCCCTGAGTGGGGAAGATCTCATGGAAAAGGAAATGGCAATACACTCCAGTATTCTTGCCTGGAAAATCCTGTGGACAGAGGAGCCTGGGGGTGCTTTAGTCCATAGGGTCATAAAAGAGTGGAACATGACTTAGCAATAAAACTCTGCTCTGCTTTGCTAAGTCGCTTCAGTCATGTCCAACTCTGTGCGACCCCAGAGACGGCACCCCACCAGGCTGCCCCGTCCCTGGGATTCTCCAGGCAAAAACACTGGAGTGGGTTGCCATTTCCTTCTCCAGTGCATGAAAGTGAAAAGTGAAAGTGAAGTCGCTCAGTCGTGTCTGAGTCTTCACGACCCCATGGACTGTAGCCTACCAGGCTCCTCCGTCCATGGGATTTTCCAGGCAAGAGTGCTGGAGTGGGGTACCATTGCCTTCTCTGAGCGATTAAACTACAACAGGCTTATTGCATGCTCAAGCATGTAGTCTAAATACATACAGTATACATGATAATAGAGACACAATCTAGGAAATTAACATAAACTGTTTGAGAATATTGGAAATTCTAGATTCCTGAGAAAGCACATATCTTCCATCATGGTTTATATTGAAATTCCACAGAAGGTCTGCCAAGCTCACAAGAAAAAAATTTACAAACTTCAAAGAAAATAAACACCCTTAATACCAATCTGCTAAATATGATAGAAAAAATTTATTCCTTCAGCTCCCCATTAATTTGATGAGTATTTATCAGATGTCTACTATAAGTCAGAAGGTCTTTAAGGCATTGGATATATAGAAGTGAATAGACAATGATGAGGATATGGAAGATGAAAAAAGAAAAGATGAAGATGATGAGATCTTCAAGGATGAAGATATAGAAAAAGGAAAATAAACCATAGTTGAAAAAAAAAACAAAACACCAAGATTTAAAACCCAAAGCCATAAAAGAATAAAGTAAATACCTTACTTCCTAAAATTAAGGACTTAATGGACATGTGTTCACTGCAGGGGTAAACATACTAAAATAGAACAATACTGAAAAATATTAGCCTGTCTCCCCTTCATGGGTGTCATGCAAATTTGTGAATATTTCTGTAAAAATTTTAGCATCCTTCCTTAAGTCTGAGAAAGATGGCATTAAACAGATTTACAGACTATTCCCATTCATGAATATTGATGCAATAACTCTCAATAAGATATAATCAAATATAATTCAACAGCTAAATACAAATATTTTAATATAAACAGTTTAGGAATGCAAGGATAGTTCAGTGTTAGAAACTCTATTAATATAATTCACTATATTAACTTATTTAAGGAGACGACTGAGTGACTAAATAACAGCCACAACATGTTTGCACTTCTGTTGAAGTGCAAACATATGTACTGCAAAAAAAAAGTGTTCAAGCAATGCTATTCAAAGTAATCTTAAACTGCAAAACTAGCCAACTGCCTATCAACAGCTGAATGAATACATAAATCATGGTATATTCACAAAATAATTACATTCAACAATGAAGAAGAATGTGCTACAACTGTAGGCAACTATGGAGATGAATTTTTACAAATATAATGTTAAGTTAAAAAGCCAGTCACATTAGAGTACATAGTGTTTGATTCAATTCATTTAAATTACAAAAACAGGTGATGCTTAGCCGTGCTTTTAGAAATAAGAGTAGTGTTATCCTTGGTAAAAGGCAAGGACGGGAAGGGCTACTCAAGAGATTTCTGGCTATATCTTGGTCTGCATAGAGAAGTGCTGGTCATATTCTGTTTCTTGATTGAGGGCTGGTTACCTGGCGGCATTCAGATTGTGAAAATTCAGCACACTGTATAGTTTTGAAACATGTACTTCTGTTTGTGGATATTACTCTTAATATTTTTGAAAGTCCTCCAACTCTCTTTTTAAACACAGATTTCAGTGTTATATTTTTAGAGATTCTGATTTAGAAAATCTAGGATGAGGTTAGGGTGTGTGCTTGTGTGCTCAGTATGTCCAACTCTTTGCAATACCATGGACTATAGCCTGCGAGGCTCCTCTGTCCATGAAATTTTCCAGGCAAGGATACTGGAGTGGGTTGCCAATTCCTTCTCCAGATCTTTCCCCGACCAAGGATTGGAACCCATGTCTCCTGCATTGCAGATGATTTTTTTTTTTTTTTTTTTTTACCACTGGTGCCACCTGGGAAGCCTAACCCAAGATTAAGGTAGGTGTGTTTTAAGAAGCAGGTGGTCTTGGCACACTTGAGAATCACTGCTTTTGAGAACTATTAGCTAGTAAAAGTCTAATATTAGAGTCTGTCAAAGAACCAACAAAGAAAAAAAAAAAACAGTAACTTTTAAATGTGACAAAGGGGAAAAAACTATTGAATACAACTCAACCAACTCTACATTGTTGGCACATTTTGGAAACAAAAAGTGTAATTTAGTAAACAATGTGAAAAGCTCTTTCCACTTCTAGTACTAAAAAACATACCATTTTTTTGCAAGACTACCTTGGTCGTTCATGGCTTAGAGTGGTACATTGCTATGACAACGGAGCAACAAACATGGTAGCCTAGTCTAAGTGCCTAAATGGAGGTTAAATAGGATGGAGCATAGATCTAACTTCAATATTCGTCAGTCTTTCATGCCCAGGAATGACTCAGCTACTCTGATATCCCTGGGAACGCATTGCAACCCCCTCCAGTATTCTTGCCTGGAGAACCTCATGGACAGAGAAGCCTGGTGAGCTCGAGGGCATAGGGTTGCAAAAAGCCAGACATGACTGAATCAACTTAGCATGCTCTCTTGTACCTATTTTCTCTGATATTGTGGTCATTAAGAATTTGGCCAAGTAAACTGTGAGTTGAGCAAAACAAAGCTCTTCTGACATTAGCTACACTAAGCTGCCAGCAGCTCAGGGCTTCAGTTCAGTCACTCAGTCCTATGTTCGACTCTTTGTGACTCCATGGACTGCAGCATGCCAGGCTTCCCTGTCCATCACCAATTCCCAGAGTTTGCTCAAACTCATGTCCATCGAGTCCATGATGCCATCCAACCATTTCATCCTCTGTCATCCCCTTCTCTTCCTGCGTTCAGTCTTCCCCATCATCAGGGTCTTTTCCAATAAGTCAGTTCTTCACATCAAGTGGCCAAAAATTGGACCTTCAGCTTCAGCATCAATCCTTCCAATGAATATTCAAAACTGATTTCCTTTAGGTTTATCTGGTTTGATCTCCTTGCTGTCCAAGGGACTCTCAGGAGTTTTCTCCAACACCACAGTTCAAAAGCAGCAATTCTTTGGCACTCAGCTTTCTTTGTGGTCCAACTCATATCCATACATGACTACTGGAAAAACCATAGCTTTGACTAGATAGACCGTTGTTGGCAAAGTAATGTCTCTGCTTTTTAATATGCTGTCTAGGTTGGTCATAGCTTTTCTTCCAAGGAGCAAGCGTCTTTTAACGTCATGGCTGCAAGCAACATCTGCAGTGATTTTGGAGCGCCCAAAACTAAAGTCTGTTACTGTTTCCATTGTTTCCCCATTTATTTGCCATGAAGTGATGGAACCAGATGCCATGATCTTAGTTTTTTGAATGTTGAGTTTTAAGCTAGCTTTTTTACTCTTCTCTTTCAATTTTATCAAGAGTCTCTTTAGTTCCTCTTCATTTTCTGCCCTAAGAGTGGTGTCATCTGCATATCTCAGGTTACTGATATTTCTCCTGGCAATCTTGATTCCAGCTTGTGCTTCATCCAGCCCGGCATTTCGCATGATGTACTCTGCATGTAAGTTAAATAACCAGGGTGACAGTACACAGCTTTGACATACTCCTTACCCAGTTTGGAACCAGTCCATTGTTCCATATCCAGTTCTAACTGTTGCTTCTTGATGTACATACAGATTTCTCAGAAGGTAGGTCAGGTGGTCTGATAATCCCATCTCTTTAAGAATTTTGCACAATTTGTTATGATCCACACAGTCAATGGCTCTAGTGTAGTCAATGAAGCAGAAATAGATATTTTTCTAGAATTCTTTTGCTTTTTTATGTTGGGAATTTGATCTCTGGTTCTTCTTCCTTTTCTAAATCCAGCTTGAATATCTGGAAATTCTCGGTTGACATACTGTTGAAGCCTAGGTTGGAGAATTTTGATCATTACTTTGCTAACGTGTGAGGGCTTACTATCATGTTAAGTCAAACCTGAAGGCAGAGTTTTCTAACCAATAGGAGCAAGGCAAATACCCACTGTCCCTTCTGGATCTCAGAGGGTAGCATTATCTGACCAACTGAGCTACTCAGGGCCAGAGATGACTAAATCAGATCCTGCTTTATTTAAATGAACTCTCCAATGATAAGTAAACTATAAGAACAGCTTCATAAATATTCTACAAAACCAGTAATAAATATATATGACTGATGACTATTAAACACCAAAAGATATAATTTATTCCTACAGGTAAGAGGAAAACATCTGTACTTACTCACTTGACTTTAGATGCACAAAGTTATTCTTGTTCCAATTGTTTTCCTGACTTCTTTCCTCCTATATTCTCCATTATATAATATCCTGTATTTCTCCTATAATAGATGTTGAATTCACTGATTCACTAGTTCACAGTTTTCTGGTTTGTCTTTTGACCCAGTTTAAAACTAATGGATTTGTGTTTGCCACTTTTATATCCTCAGATATCTTCCCTGAATCATGTGATTTTTTTCCCCTCTGTGCTGTCACTTTGGTTTTGAAAGAAGTAAATCAATACTGTGCCTTAAAAAGCCCTGGCACTATTGTCGGTAAATATATTGCATTCAGTTACTTTCGCTCACTAAATGTTGCTTGATATAATACCAGAGCATCCTCTGCTGCACCAGGAAAAAAAAAAAAGATGCTATTTTGAGCTGTGAACCAAGGATTGATTTCTTTTAAGATATAATATATATTTTATGTATTGCATCTAACCTTGTTATTTGTCAGATTTCATAGAAAGCTCCATTCTCTCATTTGTGTGCAAGCTAGGCAGCCTTCTGCAGAGGTAAGGAGTTGTCTTTGTCTCTTCAGCTTATACTCTGGTAAATTCTACTTTCAATTATAAACAGAATATAGTCTGAATGCTTCATGCACATGGTCCAAAGCACAGCCTTGATAGTCAGAAAGGCTATGTGGAATCCTTACCGCATTTCAACCCCTGAGTCTTCATTTTCTCACCTATCATGTGGAAATTTAATAACAAACCATTTTGCTATATTGGCAATCAAATGAGAGGAGGTATACAAAAATACAAATTGTTAAGTGACGTGCAAACGCCAGTCAATCCTGCATTAGAAAAAGTTAAGCAAAGTTGTGTCTAAGAAAGAGGAAATCCACAAAGATGGAATTTATCTTAAAGGGATTATCAGTTGGATTGGCCGCAATCTTTGCACCTTTATCACAAAAGATGGCAGCTTCAGGAGAAAGCAAATCATCCTTGCTTTCTAGTGGCAAGTGGTAGATCTTGCCACTAGAAATCTATGCTTTTCAGCCCAGGAGGGTAAACCCCTTGTTTCTCAAGCCAACTTTTGTTCCTGATCACCACAAAGATTTTCTGAAACCTTCTACACACTATATATGTATCCTCCCTAAACTTCAAGACCTATATTTCTATCCTAGGTATTTCTTTTGTGCTCCAGAACCAAATATCCAACTGCTATTCAATATTGCCACTTGGCAATCATGCATATATTTGTCATAATTATTCTTTAGACATAACATGAAAGGACTGATGTCACCATGTTTTCCAAAAGATCAGGCCTCCTTCTATTCTACATTTCCCCTCTTACTAAATACATTGCCATTTACCCTACTACCTAATGTAAAACTCTGGGCTTCCCATGGGGCTCAGAGGTAAAGAATCCATCTGCCATTCAGGAGACACAGGAGACTCGGGTTCTGCACCTGGGTTTGGAAGATCCCCTGGGGAAAGCAACGGCAGCCCACTCCAGTATTCTTGCCAGGAAACTCCAGGGACAGAGGACCTGGCGGGCTCTGGTCCACGGTGTTGCAAAGAGTCGGACAGGACTGAAGCTACTGAGCACAGCACACACCTAAAGAAAAAGCTGAAGTCTTGCCCTTGCTTTATTCACTTTCCCCTTCTGCCACATTCAGTCATCTATTTTGTTTTATTAGTTTATCACTTTAATATCTCTTGAATCCAATCACTTTACTCCAGCTCCATCAGCATTAACCTTGTCCAAGCCACCATCCTGTCCGTTGTGGATTAAAATAGGTGCTTTTTAGCTGACGCCTATGCCTCTAGGCACAGTCTGTTTTCCACATTGCATGTAGAGTAATCTTTCTAATATAGGAGTCATTGTGTCAATCCTATAATAAAGAAATCTCTTCAATTGCTCTACTTTCCCCTTAGGATAATGTATACATTTCTTAAAAATGCATATTAGGGCCTTCAAGAACTGATTCTGCTTGCTTCTTATCTCTGGCTGCCCTTCCTAGAATTCTGTATCCTTTCCATAGCATTCATTTTAGTTCTTCATTAGGCCACATCCCCACCCATGGTTTTTAAGTCTTTTCAAGCTGCTACTTGTCTTACATAAATACCCCACTATTCTCATCTTGCCAATTCTTACTAATTTCTGGACAATCAGGTCCTTTCTTTCTGTCTTCCATATAGACTTTATTGTGTTTCTGTTTGAGTTGTCCTACAATCTAAACTCTTCAGTCTACTGTATTATCTGCTCTGCTTTTGTTTCAGTCTTTTTTGGAAGAAGACCATGTCTCTTTGCATTATTTCTGATATTGCTTCCCTGGTAGCTCAGGTGGTAAAGAATCTGCTTGCAATGCAGGAGACCCCAGTTTTATGCCTGAGTCGGAAAGATCCTCTGGAGCAAGGAATGGCTACCACTTCATTATTCTTGCCTGGAAAATTCTATGCATAGAGGAGCCTGGCCAGCTTCAGTCCATAGATGGGGTTGCAAAGAGTTGGACATGACTGAGTAACTAACACTTTCACTTTCTTTTGATGTTAAAGTACAGTTTTCTAAAACCTTTATTATTTCTAAATGAGAATACTTTCTCAGATTATACCCTCTAGTTTGCCTTTTGAGGGTATAAAGTTATATTTTTAAAGACTGTTGTTGAATCTTAATGAAGCAATTCCCTGAATTCCCAGGATCCCTCTCTGTGGGGTACCTCAAGGTCACTTTATGTGCAAAGGTAATACACCCAACATGAAAGCATATTTTGAGGTACCACTGCAAAAGTTTGAGCTTTGGAAATTTAAATTTGAGGATTATAATTAAAAAGGAAAATTGTGGAACTCTCAATTAACTAAACAACTCAAGGGTAGCAATTGAATGCCAGTAGTAAATACAATTACCTATCTGTATCTGAGGGAATCCACATTTGTTTCCTGAAATTTGGAACTTGTGGGTATAGAGGTCTGACTGTGCTGTACTGTTTTATATAAAGTACTTAAGCATCTGTACATTTTGGTATAGGATGAAATGTGAAGGGTGGTCCTGAAAACAATCCTCCCTAGATACTAAAGAAAAATTGTATCCTCTATTACAAAAAAAAAAAAAAGGTAATAAAGTCTACCTTTAATATGATTTTTGCAATGATAATATGAAGAATTTATATATACTCATGATTTTGAGTATTTTAAGTACATCTTTGTAAAAGTTGGTCAACCAAAAACAACAATTTTTTTTCTGAACTATTTTAGAAAAATCTCCCAAGGAAAGAGAGTAATATACTTCCTATGAAAAAAATAGAAGCCTTTAGCAAGCATTAGTGCCAGGGTGAAAAACAAAGTGTAAAATCAGAAATGAACAAACACTCTGACTTCACACTTTAATCTAAGTGATACAATAAAGCAAGCCATGTGACTGATGAAAAAAGAGACTAGACTTTTCCTTAAGTGACCCACTTTTCTGAATCACTCACATGTGACTTTTTAAAAGCATGGTGTTCTTGATATGTAAAACAAAGTTAACAACTCTGCTTTTATCTTTTTAAAATCTACAAAAGACACATTAATGCATTTTATAATTAAATATTTAAAACTCACCTTTTATTATATGTCTTGTATAAAATATATCCTAATATGGCTGCACCAGGATGTGATGGGAAGAATCTTATATCAGTGGTCAATCACTGAAATTCTGGAGTAAGACTTATGACTATGTAACCTTTGACAGGTCTTTTAGCTTCTAGTTTCTCTGTGGCACATTTTTCTTGGCTGTGAAGCAATGAGTGGGTTGGTCTATATGGTCTCCAAGATCCCTTTCAGCTCAAATTCTAATATGGAATAAAATTGAAAAGCAAATGTACTTCTCACTAAAATAATTACTTGATGATAATTACAATGATGATTGCTTCCTTTTGGTAAAAGGACATGCTCATTTTTGAATGCATAGACTGTTTTTTATTTACACAGTCTGCGTATAAAGCCATGTGATTTTTCTGAATAAGCATAAAAGCATTGACTCTTTTAAATTATTCTACTAACTCATCTCACACGCTAGTAAAATAATGCTCAAAATTCTCCAAGCCAGGAACATCTATTTCTGCTTTATTGACTATGCCAAAGCATTTGACTGTGTGGATCACAATAAACTGTGGAAATTCTGAAAGAGATAGGAATACCAGACCACCTGACCTGCCTCTTGAGAAACCTGTATGCAGGTCAGGAAGCAAGTTAGAACTGGACATGGAACAACAGACTGGTTCCAAATAGGAAAAGGAGTACGTCAAGGCTGTATATTGTCACCCTGCTTATTTAACTTCTATGCAGAGTACATCATGAAAAATGCTGGGCTGGATGAAGCACAAGGAATCAAGATTGCTTGGAGAAATATCAATAACCTCAGATATGCAGATGACACCACCCTTATGGCAGAAAGTGAAGAAGAACTAAAGAGCCTTTTGATGAAAGTGAAAGAGGAAAGTGAAAAAGTTGACTTAAAGCTCAACATTCAGAAAACGAAGATCATGGCATCTGGTCCCATCACTTCATGGGAAATAGATGGGGAAACAGTGGAAACAGTGTCAGACTTTATTTTTCTGGGCTCCAAAATTGCAGTAGATGGTGACTGCAGCCATGAAATTAAAAGATGCTTGCTCCTTGTAAGGAAAGTTATGACCTAGACAGTATATTAAAAAGCAGAGACATTACTTTGCCAACAAAGGTCTGTCTAGTCAAGGCTATGGTTTTTCCAGTAGTCATGTATGGATGTGAGAGTTGGACTATAAAGAAAGCTGAGTGCCAAAGACTTGATGCTTTTGAACTGTGGTGTTGGAGAAGACTCTTGAGAGTCCCTTGGACTGCAAGGAGATCCAATCAGTCCATCCTAAAGGAGATCAGTCCTGGGTGTTCATTAGAAGGACTGATGTTGAAGCTGAAACTCCAATACTTTGGCCACCTGATGTGAACTCATCACACACAATTTTCAGTTGACTCACTTGAAAAGTCCCTGATGCTTCGAAAGATTGAAGGTGGGAGAAGAGGGGATGACAGAGGATGAAATTGTTGGATGGCATCACTAACTCAATGGACATGAGTTTGGATATACTCCATGAGTTGGTGATAGACAGGGAGGCCTGACGTGCTGTGGTCCATGGGGTCACAAAGAGTCAGACACTACTGAGCAACTGAATTGAACTGAACTGAACTTCCATCCTAGGTCGCTCAGAAGTTACAGATTTCTACTGATGCTGAGATTCATCATTTTGAAACTCATAAAATTATCTTCTTAATTGAGAATATATATTTTTGAACTCACTTAATATATCATGCATTTATGCACTTGTCAAAGATCTCCCTAGAGCTAAATCTTAATCTTTTGACTGTGTTTTTGACTTCTCATTTTTAGCAACAATGAAAACTATTTCATAGCCAGAATTAAATATGACGATAGATAAAGCTGGAGAATGTGGCATTTTGTTTCTAAAATGTGTCCAGTATTCTTGCCTGGCAAATCCCATGGGCAGAGGAGCCTGGAAGGCTAGAGTCCATGGGGGTCACTAAAGAGTCAGACACAACTTAGCAACTGAACAACAACAAAATTATAACATACAGAGATGAATTTTCCTGTGTGGCTCATAAAATAGTAATTAAAACAAACCTCAAAAGAGTAATTCTAAATGTGGTTTGAAAATAGCATATTTAGAATAAATACATGAAGTCATAGAAAGAATACTTTAAATTTAAACATTTTTATGATTATTTAAGTTCAACTATGGTTTGTTTAAATATCAGTTCCATTACTTTACAAAAAGACATATTGAATATTTATAATAAATAAATGTGTTTAAAGGAGTATATATATGTACATTTATACATGCTTATGCACACACACACATAAAATATAACTTCCTAACCTTGGAATTCCAATGTATTCCTCTATCTTTTGCCTTAAATTAGCTTTATTTCCAATTTCCAAGATAAATAAATGATTAAAGGGAAACTTTATAATTTCAATATCAGAAGTATCTTTAAGCTTCATGTTGAAATGGGTGCTTAATGGAGACTTATTCCTGTGGCCCGAATATTGGAAGGCTCTTCACCTTCTTGTCAGTAGTGGGGGCAAGCTCTTCACAAGACTGAACTAAACTGCTCTTGAAGGTAAAGCCACATTTGGAAATATAGGCAAATATTACCATTTACCATGATATATTGTTTATTCCATAGATCTTTTATCACAGGACATGAATTGAGGGAACATATCTCTATTAAGTCATAATTTGTGTTACTTTTGACAACTATTATTTTCTGTGCAGATGTCTTCCCCCCAGTCATGTGAAAAATGACATTAAATTCTACCACTTCTACAAGGCGTGCACACTGGCTTGACAATAAAGATTGCTATCACTAACTCTACAAATTTTACTATATAAAAAAAGGGGGCTTTTAAATTTCTGAGAAATGTAAGAGAAAAATATTTTGAAAAATAAAAAGTATGGCTGAGTTATTTCCTAAATTCTCTCTTTTCATATGATTCTTTATATTCTTTTGTCCTTTATTCATTAATCTAGATTTATTTTGCATTCTACATTCTATCATGTGGTCATTTTTCACACAAAATACAAATTATTTAAAAATAGGTTTTGTTTATTATTTTTTAAAGAATGATTCATTAACACATTCCACTTGAAAGCTGGTTGAAGAAAAAATTGACGTTTTTTTTTTTTTTCTTTTTAATTTGGGCTTGCTTTTATACTCCTGTCAATCTTGAATCAATATCCTGTTATGAACTATCATAGGTCTGCAATCAGTTTCTGATGGAAATTTTAAAAATAGTTGTAGGTAAGTTGGTACTATGTGTCATATTGCCAACTCCAAGTTTATTCTTAAGCCTTTGACTGTGTAATCACAATAAACTGTGGAAAATTCTGAAAGAGATGGGGATACCTGCCTCTTGAGAAACCTATATGCAGGTCAGGAAGCAAGTTAGAACTGGACATGGAACAACAGACTGGTTCCAAATAGGAAAAGGAGTACGTCATGGCTGTATATTGTCACTCTGCTTATTTAATTTCTATGCAGAGTACATCATGAGAAACGCTGGGCTGGATGAAGCACAAGCTGGAATCAAGATTGTGGGGAGAAATATCAACAACCTCAGATATGCAGATGACACCACACTTATGGCAGAAAGTGAAGGGGAACTAAAAAGCCTCTTGATGAAAGTGAAAGAGGAGGGTGAAAAAGTTGGCTTAAAGCTCAACATTCAGAAAATGAAGACCATGGCATCCAGTCCCATCACTTCACGGGAAATAGATGGAGAAACAGTGGAAACAGTGTCAGACTTTATTTTTAGGGGCTCCAAAATCATGGCAGATGGTGATTGCAGCCATGAAATTAAAAGACACTTACTCCTTGGAAGGAGGGTTATGACCAATCTAGATAGCATATTGAAAAACAGAGATATTACTTTGGCAACAAAGGTCTGTCTAGTCAAGGCTATGGTTTTTTCCAGTAGTCATATATGGATATGAGAGTTGGACTGTGAAGAAAGCTGAGCGCCAAAGAACTGATGCTTTTGAACTGTGGTGTTGGAGAAGACTCTTGAGAGTCCCTTGGACTGGAAGGAGATACAACCAGTCCATTCCGAAGGAGATCAACCCTGGTATTTCTTTGGAAGGAATGATGCTAAAGCTGAAACTCCAGTCCTTTGGCCACCTCATGCGAAGAGTTGACTCATTGGAAAAGACTCTGATGCTGGGAGGGATTGGGGGCAGGAGGAGAAGGGGACCACAGAGGATGAGATGGCTGGATGGCATCACCAACTCAATGGACATGAGTTTGAGTAGACTCCAGGAGTTGGTGATGGACGGGGAGGCCTGGCATGCTGCGATTCATGGGGTCGCAAAGAGTCAGACCCGACTGAGCCACTGAACAGAACTGAACTGAACTGAAGGTAGCAAAGTCTTATAATGATCATTTTTAGGACACAAGTTCCGTCACAAAATTCCTAAAGTTCATAATGTCCATGAGTCTAAAGGATCCAGGATGAGCCGTGTACAATGCCATTCAGAGAACAAATGAAAAGTGCTTTTCCAACATGAGCTCCATCTTCACTGGAAAGTTTTTTCCATGTGTATTTAAAGCAGGTTTATAAGCAGGTTATGTATGTATTTCTTCTAATTATTCCATCAACTAATGCAAGATACTGTTCTTAGTCCATGAAAGTGTAAGTTAATGGAAGAATCATTCTGTGCCTTATAAACTCAATGGTCTTCCTTGGCCAACTCCCTCCCCCAACGCAAAGACATGGAAAGGAGACTCCAGATCCCAGAATCTATCTTTCCATGTGTGCTTTAGCTCCCTATGATTCATCCTTCATGTACACTAAACTGTAAGCCTTTGTACAGGCTCCACCTTGCTTCCCTGGTAGATCAATGGGTAAAGCGTCTGTCTACAATGCGGAAGACCCAGGTTTGACCACTGGGTCGGGAAGATCCCTTGGAGAAGGAAATGGCACCCCACTCCAGTACTCTTGCCTGGAAAATCGCATGGACTGAGAAGCCTGGTCCATGGGGTTGCAAAGAGTCCGACATGACTGAGCGACTTTCCTTTCCTTTCCTTTCCACCTTGACTAATCCCACTGTCTAGATAAATTTTTATACAATTGTACAATCTCAACATTATTTGGCTAGAAAGTCTTCCCTGGTTGACCATCTAAGACCAAGTACAGTGATAACTCTTTATGCTCCCACATCTCCTTCCGCTATTCTTCACCATAGCATTCACCAAGTACGTTATAGTCTCTCATTTCCAGGTGTGAGTCAGATCCACATTTTAGTTACTGCTGTATCTGCAATTCACTTTATACCTTGGTACATACTTGGTGCTTCATAAATGGCCTCTTGAAGGAATTCTCAGTAAAACTCTTTTGCCAATCAGTTTTACCCTGAGAGTAGTATCTAATCATACATAGCTTTCCAACCTCATGTTGATCCTTGATTATAGTTACTCTGACAACAGGTCAGAAATCAACATTGAAAATAAGTCTCTAAAATCGCAAACTTGTTCATGACCCTACAGTCTTCAATAACCCCTCCTTCATGTCAACTCAACTCATGTTGCATCAAAATACAAACCTTTTGGCCCTGAGATAAAACTTTAGTGACCCTAAAGTTTGGGAACTTGCCTTTCATGCTTCTCAGCCTGAATTTATCAGTTACCATTCAGACTTGCCCACTCTGAAGTACTCTTTGAAACAAAGAAGTAGGATTTAACTCTTGCTTTAAAACTTGATTTTGCCTAGGTTTGCCTTAGCCTTTGTGGACAGGAATTTTACAATATTAATATTTGGTGTGGCTTTGTGTTCATGACACACATCACAACAGCATTGCTCTTCTAATTTTACTTTCCATTTCTGTAGTATAACGTTCTTCTTATCATAATACTTCCTTAATAATACAAGGATTAAAAAATTTAACATGCCTAAAGTAGATATTTCATTTTAATCTTATTCAATTATTAATATTTCAATAAGCAACATTTAATTACTATGAATGTGTGTAAACATACAATATGCATAATTTCTCAGTTCAGTGTTTTGATTTTCTTATAAAATAAAATGGCAATCTACAAATTGTCCATATTTTTGTGGTAATCCATGCCCTTGTTTCCACATATTTACCATTAAAATGAAAGTCATTATGCTTAAGTACATATGAATGACTGAGAGCAGACTCCTCCCACCATACCTCTGCAAATTAGCTTGTAAAAGAAAGAGAAGAGTCTCAAATGTTTACCACTTAGCTTATAGCATTACGCATTAATAAATATTAAATCCACTACCTCACTTTATCCTTTGCTGTATGCTATTATTTCACCAGTGGTATCAAATGTGAAAATATTTGGGTTTACATTTAACCTAAGAGTATTAAACGGATATTAAGCACAAGCACATGAAATACATTTGATAAAAATATACTAAATACATTTATTCCATAATTTAAGGATAGATGAATAGAGAAGAGCTTACTCACTTATTTTAAATTTCTGAAAAAAATAAAAAAGAACAACTACAACTCACTAAAAATGAAACTTCAAGTGTTATTCTACTTACATTATTCTGAGAAAAACATTCTCAATTCGGATTCTAACATATTTTTTTCCCATAAAAATAGTCATTGTTGGAAGTGGGAGGGGAAGGGACAGTTAGGGAGTTTGAGACTGACAAGTACACATGACTTTATTTAAAACAGATAACCAACAAGGACCTCTGGTACAGTACAGGGCACCCTACTCAATGTATAGTACAGGGAGCTCTACTCAATGTTGTGTGGCAGCCTGGATGGGAGGAGAATTGGAGGGAGAAGTGATATAGTGTATGTGTCACTGAGTTGCTCTGCTGGGCACCTGAAACTATCACAATATTGTTAATTGGCTATACTCCACTAAAACATCAAAAGTTTTTTTTTTTAAAAAAGTCATGCTTGAGAGCAACAATGAATATACAAGGAAATAAGGAAAAGAGAAGAGAAAATGTTTAGTAGTAGAAAAAAAAGAAAAGTAAAAGAAAGGTAAAATATCAAGGATTATCTGAATGTAACAACTACAATGGTCTCTTCTTATCCTTGGGGAAATGTGCCAAGATGTCCAGTAGACACAGGAAGCTAATCCATAATGCTTCATTTTTCCCTATGGGTACATACATATGATAAAGTTTAATTTATAAATTAGACACAAAGATTAACAGCAATAACTATAATAGTAAAATATAAACAATAGTAACAAAAATAGAACAATTATTATAATACACTGTAATAAAACTTATGTGAATATGGTCCTTTTATGTCCCTCTCTGTCTCTCAGAATGTCTTACTGTAAAATGTAATGCCTTTTCCATTTCAACCATTTATCATGCAACATGGCCATACTTTTTGCAATTTGTGATATGATGGTAAAACTAATGTAGATTTATTTTTCCTCCTATTAATACATAATTTCATGAATTGAAGATTCATTCTTATGGTAGATCTTAGCAACCTTAGCATATATTTTTTCTTATTAAGTTGAAAACTTTCACTTTTTCGCTTAAAGTAGGCACTTCACAGCTTTTGAAGTATCTGAATTGACAGCATCACTATTCTTATGCTTCAGGGTCATTATTAAGTAAAATAAAGGTTACTTGAACACAAGCACTACAATACTGCAATAGCCAATCTGATAACCCAGACAGCTACTAAATGACTAAAGGGTATGATGTACTGGGCAGAGGCATGGTTCACCTTCAGGGGAAGGATGGAGCAGGATGGCAAAAGATATCTTCATGCTGCTCAGAACAGGTCTCAATTTAAAACTTATGAGTTGCTTATTTCTGGAACTTTCCATTTAATATCAACCACAGTTAACATGGATAACTGAAATTACAAAAAGAGAAGCCAGTGATAAGAGAGGACTACTGTAGAACTTTTTTGTGAAGTTGCTTGAGTCTGCATTAGTCAAAAAATATTAAAGGTAGAGTATCTGTAACCAGAACACATTTAAAACCTAAAGACACTATGAGTTCCCTAAGGAACATTTACATGGTGTTCACAGAGCCCCTGAAGTTCAAGAAGCCACCAGTATCTTGGTTTAAAGCCTCCTATGAGACTCTGAAGGACTTGTTGACTGTACTGTGGGCCTTGAGCGGTGGCAGTCTGCTGCTGATCCATTTCTGTTAACACCTTTTCAAGGTCTTCCGGCTGAGCTGCCCTCTTGGCTGCCTGAGGAAAATGGTGGCTGGAGCAATGGAGAGACCACTTTCTGCTGAGACTGATGGAGTGTCCCAGTCTAACACCAAGGAACCCGGGAGACAGTAGGCCCTTCAAAAAACAACTTGGTATTGTTGTTATTGTTGTTGTTTAGTCACTAAGTTCTGTCCAACTCTTTGCAACCCTATGGACTGTAGCCTACCATTCTCCTCTGTCCATAGGATTCTCCAGGCATGAATACTGCAGTGGGTTGCCATTTCCTACTTCAGGAGATCTTCTGAAACCAGGGATCAAACCCACACCTTCTGCTTTGACAAGTGGATTCTTTAGCACTGAGCCACCAGAGAAGACCTCAGAAGACAACTAAATAACCCTTATATCTTCAGACAAAATATTTTCTGTTTCTCTAGTTAAAAAATTATTATATTACTTAAATATTAATATAGTTAAGTAGCATATCTGGGCATCTTGTGTGGACTGATCTAAAGGAAACTGATTTATAGAGATTAAGAAGGCTTCTGGAAAAGCATTTAAGTATGACTTCTAATGGAGTTTGGACATGTATAGACATGCTTTGCAGACAGTGGAGTGCTCTGACAGAAACCTATTTGCAAAGGAAGCTATCCTCCAAGGAAAGAATGTTTCCCTATAAAAAAGCAGGAGTTGCTGTGCTGAATTTGAATAGGTAGAAAAGAAACTTTCAACTATTGGAAAGAACTGGAACCCTGAGAAAAATGGAGTTGCTATTATTTGAATCTGTCCTCAGCTTTCATATCATGTCTTGGTTCTAGGTTGAAGTACAAATATAATTTTGAAATCTTCAAGGGTCAGATTTGTTCCTGATAACAAATTGTTATGACTAATGGGGACTGTAGAGTAGTAGCAAAGAAAGACAGTTCCTCCTGGTCCTGGCAGGAAGGTGATGGCCAAGGTCTGGCACCACAGTGTGAATACCAAAGAAGCAGACTTCCTAAGCACATGGGGGATTTTCTCTGGAAATTCTAAGAAATGCTTACAGGAGCAGAGGAGATCTACACACACACAAAGGTAACTTGAGCCAATATAATCAATAGTATGATATTTCCTAAAATAAAAACAGGATTGTTTCTCCTTCTATAAGATCTCTAGGAGCATCAGTTCCCTAATAAGATATTGACTTTAAAATATTATTGAAGTGACATCAGCAAAATGGCAGAATAGGCGTTTTTCTGTCACCATCATCCCACTTACCATCAAATTTTGACATTTATACATAGAAGAGGGTAATTTGGGGGGAGCCCAGGAGTATGCAGAGATGTTCCAGCATACCACTAGAACAAAAATTCTGAGAACGCATTGAAGAGGAGTAAGAAGAAAAGTTTCAATTTACCTGTGTCATCCTTCCCCCAAGGCAGCACAATTCAGTGCCAAGACAGACTCTCTCAGCCCATGACTTCTTCCACAGGGAAAAGAAGAATGTAGTGACTGAGTGCCGGGTTTCCCTCGCTGTATAGGTTGCAGGCTGAGAGGTTCAATATTTTCTCACCTCACTCAGAATACTCAGGTGATTGGCACAGTTAAATGCTTGAGAGAGGCTGAGAGCAGAGAAGTGAATATTTCAGACATAAGGATTTGGAACTCAACAAAGGGCCATTGATTTTAGTACTTGTCTCATGAACTCCATCAGGGAACCTGCCCACAAGCCAATTGGGATGCTGCCTGCAGACCTCTGGTTTGTGGACGCCTCAAAGCTCTGACAATCTCACCCCCACTTTGATCCTCTTCCCATGCACATCCCCCACCAATGGCAAGTGTGAGCCTTTGCAGATGACTTTGCAGGATTGAGAGATGGCATACAAATTAGAATATTTCAGGACACTACCACAGGGAAAACAAACGAGATTTTCAACACCCAGCCATGCTTTGCAAAATTATGAGAAGGCAAACAATCTTAAGAATTTCCCCCTTAAAGGAACAAAAGGTGTGGAGTCTGTACATCCAATGGAAAAAAAAAAAAAATCTGAGATCCTCATAATCCCTAGCCATGACTCTGATGGGTAAAGGTGTTACTTTAGTGAAGCCAGTCAGTAAAGACTGGAGAAAGTATCTTCTTCTTTGTGAAGAAAGCAAAGCAAGACTTCAAGGAAACCAAAAAATCAAGAAAGCATGACACTGCGCTGTGCTTAGTCACTCAGTTGTATCTGACTCTTTGTGACCCCATGGACTGTAGCCTGCCAGGCTCCTCTGTCCAGGCAAGAATACTGGAGTGGGTTGCCATGGCCTCCTCCAGGGGATCTTCCCACCCCAGGGATCGAACCCAGGTCTCCTGCATTGCAGGCAGATTCTTTACCAGCTGGGCCACACAACTTAAAGGCATGTAACCGTAAACTTCTCACAGGTGGCCAACTATAAGTAGTTATTAATATTTATTTTTAAATTTACTGCATATATATAATGTTTCAAGCATCTATGTGTATCAACTTTACCTTTGCCACTACAGGTTGAGATATGTTATTATTGTCCACATGATGTAGATGAGAAAACTGAGGCATGAGTAACATTGACCCATCCTTAGAAATGGAGGATATGTAATTAGAATCCAGGTGGTCTAATTCCAAGGATCACATGCTTAATCTCTAATTTCTGGCTAAATTTCAAACCCTTCCACAAACATTATGTCAGCTTCCCTACTTTTTCCGTGGAAATACTATTTGACTTCTGTTATTAACCAGCATCTTCTTTAGAGAAGGTAATTGGAAGATATTCAAAGATTCTCAACAAGGCAGAGAAAAAAGTACTGTTCCTAATGGGATTCTCCTCTTCATATTTCATATAACACTTTGAAAAAATTAATTGCTTTAATGAAGGGTTACGCAAGGAGGTATGTTTGTTTTTTTTCATCCCTTCCTCATCATTTAACTTTACATTTTTAGAAAAAGAAACTACATTTGATCTTTCCTTCACAGGAAAAAAAAATTCTCTTGCATTATTGATACAGAAATAGTTCCTATACTATCAACAGTTGTGAAGTACTTTAAACCAAATAGTTTCATGGGTGGGCAATTCTCTCCTCCCCCAAGTCTGTAAACTTTCAGAAACAGGAAGAAATTGCAATGTTTTCTTGTTAGACTCCATAAAGGTTACTTTAGTAAGTAACTTAGAAGTTACAGACACATATTACTGTTGAGGGAAAAGTAATTTGTTATAATCATTTTTAATTATAGTTATTTTTAATTATCTGTGCTGTATGTGTAAACATTAAAAATACAAACAGAGCTGCTATAGCACAGATGGTTGGTGCTTGTTACCCAGGCTGTCAAGCATCATTTGAACACCGCTGCCTCCTTTTCTCTAATTGTGAGGAAAAGCAATAAAGTTGCTTCTTGGAAACAATTTTCACTTTTGAGAAAACTGGCTGTTACTAAAGATGGGAGAACCAAATTATGGAAAATTTTGTCATCCTTTCTCTCTCCCTCAGCAATACCCTTAAACTCCTCTCACTTGAGGCCCTTTTCACTTTTGTTTTGGGTTTACTCAGTAGTCAACACAGACATACCCATGTTTGATTTTGCTCTAACTCATCAATCAACTAATCAGCAAACTGGCATGATTAAAACAAAACAAAACAAAAATCCCCTTCTGAAACTTGAGTATGTGCATTCAAATAACAATATGAAATGTGCAGATGGCATCAGTGTTCCAAATATCTGGTTTTATGAACATCTACACACAAAAACCAAAGTAAAACTAAATGATATCCCAAGATTTTGACCCTAGTAGTTCTTGAGTATCAACATATGATTAAAGAAATTAGCTCCATTTTTTTTTCTCTCAGCTCTTAATATGAGAACTGTTTTTTCTGCCACCTGGTGGCCAGCTCTGAAGTGGGTCAAACTCCAGTTTGAATACCCCTCACATAGAAGATGAATTTGCTCTGTGAGCTTAGAGCCAAAAGTCAAAGGCTACATCATAATCCAAATGTTCAATCTCTCAGATCAATACAAAGAAAAAAAAAAAAAAAAACTCCTCTTGGCTTAGCATGACATTGGTCAATACTTATATTTCCATTTATTTTTTTAACTGTTGTTCAGTACTTAATGTTGTCTATATAGGCATGCTGGACTGCAGCCATAGTAAAAAGAAAAACAATTTTGATAATCAGTTTTACACAGAAAGAATATTACCTCCAAACATGGAATTATAACCAGAAGAATAATTAAGATTCCTAGGCAAAGGATTTCACCCATAAAGATGAATATGGGTATAAAATATTTATATATTTGTAAGGTCCAGTGGCAGGGCAGTCCCTATCAGCTTTTATGGTAATGAACGAGACAATGGCTGTCTATACTGACCCACCAGCTTTACTACCTGACAACCTGTGAAGATAGGAAAGACCTGCAAAATAAGGTAAAAAAAATAAGCATAACATTTATTTCCTATTTTTTTGTATTTCTATTAGTATACATCTTAAGTCATTTACAGTATTCATTGTCATTTTATAGTACTCATCTGTAAAAATAAACACAAAACACAGTTTATGAATATGTAGGTGATCTGTTCTCATATCCAGATACATGAGATAAGTTAATGATATAGAAAACATGTACTCAGAAGTTGAGGAAGAAAATTCTAACTTTGGGAAAAAAAAAGTTACATTCTTTTAACCCTCACACAATTGTTAATGATGGGTATTGAAATAATTAAGAACCAAAATTTAATTCATCACTGAGGGTACCAGATGTGCAGGCCCAGAGTACCTATCTGTTTCTATCACAGAAACAAGTTACAAAGACTACTCTTGCTGTTTCATGCCAATATTATATTTAATGATAAAATTGCCCTTATTAAAGTCACAGTACTTTGCTGAGAATATGGAGTTATGAGTCAAGAGTATTGTCTCCTTAATTTTGGGAATGTGATGAATAGTACAGGCAAGATTAAACCCTGGTTATTTTGAATACATCCCATAATGAATGTTGTTTCATCGCTAAGTCTTATCTGACTCTTTTGCAAGCTCATGGACTGTGGCCTGCCAGGCTCCTCTATCCATGGATTTCCCAGCAAGAATACCAGAGTGGCTTGCCATTTTCTTTTCCAGGGGATCTTCCTGACCCAGGGATTGAACCCACATCTCACCAATCTCCTGCATTGGCAGGAGGATTCTTTATCACTGAGTCATCTGGAATGTTAGAAGTGAACAATTTCACATTCATTATCTAAGTTAGTGTCTATCACATGAGTTGGACTTTTGAAGTCTGTACTATAAAACCTGATTTTAATTGTATGGACAAGTAATTCAATTACATGCTCAGTGTTTAGCCTTGTAAACATAGTGAGCCCAGCAGCTGTATTCTTTAGAAAACAAAGGGCCTGACAGGCAGTCTTTGGGCTTCTCAGCTATAGTCATTTACAAACAACCTACACGGAATACATAATTTTTTTTTTATTTTTATTTTTACTTTATTTTACTTTACAATACTGTATTGGTTTTGCCATACATTGACATGAATCTACCACATAATTTTAAAATAATAATATTTAAGAGCATCACTGGGCTAGGTAATAAAAGAAGTAGAAAAGAGAACTGAGTGGAAAGCAGGAATCCAGAAAACTGAAGCCAGTTTTGCCTTTAAAGACAGGTGGAATCCAGTGATACCCAGCTTCCAAAGCAAAGATTAGAGGCATCCCTTCACACAGGTGTGGTCCAAGACCACAGACACTGCAAATAGAAAGGTAGAAAATAAAAGGGTGAGTTTTCCCCACTGAAGGATACAACAGGGAAACTTTCTAGTCCTGACTTTGGAGCCAACAGGAGGAAAAGAAAAACCTCCACTAGTGGTGTTGGAGAAGACTCTTGAGAGTCCCTTGGACTGTGAGGAGATGCAACTAGTCCACCCTAAAGGAAATCAGTCCTAAGTATTCGTTGGAAGCACTGATGTTGAAGCTGAAACCCCAGTACTTCAGCCACCTGATGTGAAGAACTGACTCATTTGAAAAAACCCTGATGCTGGGAAAAATTGAAGGCGGGAGGAGAAGCGGATGACAGAGGATGAGATGGAAGGCCTGGTGTGCTGTAGTCCATGGGGTCACAGAGAGTTGGACATGACTGAACGCAGATCATGACATCTGGTCTCATCATTTCATGGAAAAGAGATGGAGAAACAGTGGAAATAGTGTCAGATTTCATTTTTTGGATTCCAAAATCACTGCAGATGGTGACTGTGGCCATGAAATTAAAAAGACGCTTACTGGAAGGAAAGTTATGAGCAACCTAGATAGCATATTGAAAAGCAGAAACATTACTTTGTCAACAATGGTCTGTCTAGTCAAGGCTATCGTTTTTCCAGTGATCATGTATGGATGTGAGAGTTGGACTGTGAAGAAAGATGAGCGCCGAAGAATTGATGCTTTTGAACTGTGGTGTTGAAGAAGACTCTTGAGAGTCCCTTGGATTGCAAGGAGATCCAACCAGTCCATTCTGAAGGAGATCAGCCCTTGGATTTCTTTGGAAGGAATGATGATAAAGCTGAAACTCCAGTACTTTGGCCACCTCATGCAACAAACTGACTCATTGGAAAAGACTCTGATGCTGGGAGAGATTGGGGGCAGGAGGAGAAGGGGACGACAGAGGATGAGATGGCTGGATGACATCACCGGCTCAATGGACATGAGTCTGAGTGAACTCCGGGAGTTGGTGATGGATAGGGAGGCCTGGCATGCTGCGATTCATGGGGTCACAAAGAGTCAGATATGACTGAGTGACTGAACTGACTAACTGACTAACTGAGTGACTGAACTGAACTGAACTGAAAAAGTCCATGTGATTCTTCAGGCAAGAATGCTGGAGTGGGTTGCCATTTCCTTCTCTGAAAAAGACACCACCAGATGCCAACTCTCACAAGATGGTCTAACACCAATTCAGACTTTTTTTTTCTGATTTCAGAAATCCCATAAGTCCCATGCTTATCAGTCTTCCTTCAGGATCCAGAGTGTTCTCAGTTCCTAGTAGAAGTGATGCAGCTCTTCATGAGAGAAACTCACATTTCACTCAAATTAGAGCCCCCAAATTCTCAAAAAATAAAGTGGCAGACATGACAGCTCACATTCAAAAATAAAATATACAAGACAACACAACGTCATGAGCGAGATCCTGCTGAAATGCAAAAGCCATAATCAAACACACACACACAAAAAAACCTTCCAAATAATCAGATACAGAACAATAGATATGTTTACTACATATAAAAATGACTAAATATAATAAATTCTAATAGCACTATTTTTTTTCTCATGTTTCTCATGTTTACTCATTTATCCTGAGTTCTTGGAATCACCAAGTCAGTACTTGTTCATATGGCTCTCCTTGTCCTTGAAGTCTATTGAGATACAACTTTTTTGATCTATTTTCCTCAGCTAGTCCCAATCATTTCCCTGATGTAGGAAAACCTGAATTTTCTTTCATCAGCAAGCCTCTCATTACAAAATCACCCCATACCATCTTTGACCTGCCTTTTGGGCGAGAAGGTCAAATGGCTTTATCATTAAATAGTAGCCTTGACTTCTTCAGATACACTCACTATAGACACTGCCTTCACAACTTTGTTTGAAGGTGAACTGTGAGTCGGTCAGTCATGTCCAACTCTTTGAGACCCATTGGACTGTAAGCCCACCGGGCTCCTCTGTACATGGAATTCTCCAGGCATGAATACTGGAGTGAGTAGTCATTCCTTTCTCCAGGGGATCTTCCTGACTCAGGGAACAAACCTGGGTTCCCTGCATTGCAGGAAGGTTCTTTACTGTCTGAGCTACCACGGACGCCCCACATCTTTGCTTGAACCTAACCAAATCCTAATCCAAGATCCACCATTTATTAGTATGTCTGGTCAGTCTCATGACTTTCACTATTATCTATTTGCTCAGTTCAGTTCAGTTTAGTCGCTCAGTCATGTCTGACTCTTTTCGACCCAGTGAATCGCAGCACGCCAGGCCTCCCTGTCCATGACCAACTCCCGGAGTCTACTCAAACTCATGTCCATCTCATCCTCTGTCATCCTCTTCTCCTGCCTCCAATCCCTCCCAGCATCAGAGTCTTTTCCAATGAGTCAACTCTTCGCATGAGGTGGCCAAAGTACTGAAGTTTCACCTTTAGCATCAATCCTTCCAATGAACACCCAGAACTGATCTCCTTTAGGAAGGACTGGTTGGACCTCCTTGTAGTCCAAGGGACTCTCAAGAGTCTCCTCCAACACCACAATTCAAAAGCATCAATTCTTTGGTGCTCAGCTTTCTTCACAGTCCAACTTTCACATCCATACATGACTACTGGAAAAACCATAGCCTTGATTAGATGGACCTTTGTTGGCAATGTAATGTCTCTGCTTTTCAATATGCTATCTAGGTTGGTCATAACCCTCCTTCCAAGGAGTAAGCATCTTTTAATTTCATGGCTGCAGTCACCATCTGCAGTGATTTTGGAGCCCAGAAAAATAAAGTCTGACACTGTTTCCACTGTTTTCCCATCTATTTCTCATGAAGTGATGGGACCAGATGCCATGGTCTTAGTTTTTTGAATGTTGAGCTTTAAGCCAACTTTTTCACTCTTCTCTTTCACTGTCATCAAGAGGCTTTTTAGCCCCTCTTCACTTTCTGCCATAAGGGTGGTATCATCTGCATATCTGAGGTTATTGATATTTCTCCCGGCAGTCTTGATTCCAGCTTCTGCTTCTTCCTGCTGCTGCTGCTGCTAAGTCAGTTCAGTCATGTCTGACTCTGTGCAACCCCAGAGACGGCAGCCTACCAGGCTACCCTGTCTCTGGGATTCTCCAGGCAAGAACACTGGAGTGGGTTGCCATTTCCTTCTGTGCTTCTTCCTAGCCACTCTCAAACTTAAATTTCCTGCCTAGAATTCTCTCCTAAATGGTACACTCATATATTTAATCACCTACCTAATTATCTCCAAATGGATGCCTGATAAATGTTTTAATATTTAAGTATCCAAACTTTAACTGATATTCCTTCTAAAACTGCTTCTCCTCAAGCTTCCTCAGTACACTGGATGCTGGATGATACATCCATCCTTCAGTGGCTCAGCTCAGCACCTTCCACTGAAAAGTCATGTTTGAATCTTTCTCTCGTACCTCACACCCAATTTTCAGGAATTCAATTGACTATTGCTTCCAATTATCTTCAAAACATGATTAGTTTTTCTCTCAATATCCACTATACAGACTGATTATGAAGCTATTTGCCTCACCTTACTTTTAGTAGTTCATTTTTCCAGTAGGAAGTTCTGTTCTCAATCCCGGATTGAGAATTTGAACTTGAAGAGTTTAATTTTACCTGTCTTCTTCTGCAACAAGAGTAGCTATTGCACATATATGGAGTTTCTGGCTGGAATTTTGATCAGTTAGAAATGCTGCAGTCCCTCATCTGTTTATGATATAAACTTTGCCTTATGTGTCATGAGCAATTCCCTTGGGTTCCAATGACTATGGCACTTTAGGCACCAGATAGCGGGCCACTGCTTAAACATCAAATGTCAGCCCTACAGTCAGGTCAAGACACTGTCTCCATATTGCTTGGTCTGACTTCTACCCAATCCCACCTCACTTTCAACCACTTGAATATTTGGTGAAGGCACTTTCACAATTCAAATCTAAGTCTTATAGCCACTGAAGGCCAGAGGAAAGAAGGTAGTCCTGGAATTCATGCAGTAGCTTAATTGCCATAGAGAGATGGCCTTTCTCTCTTTATCTTCCAGTGTACACATGTAGGCCTTCATCTTTATTACTGTGGTCTGGAGGCTGTCAAGGGAGCGCTTCTTCTCCAAACATCATGGCTCCATTTCAGGCATCCAGAAGAAAAGAGGAACACAAGGAACAGGACATTTATCAGCAAAGTGAAAATTCAGAAATCCTCATCTTGTGTCTATTTAGAGCTGTGCCATATATCTTATCCCAATTGCAAAGAAGTTTCGAATGGGAGTATTTTTAACAGTTTAGCTTTCTGAACATAATAAAGATTCTCTTAAGGGAAAAGGAGCAATGTATAATGTGTAAACAGCTTTGGCCATGTTTAGCAAAGAACACTGGGCCTAATTCATAATCTGAAAAAAAAAAAAAAGGTCATGCAAGTTGAAAGGTTGAAAGAATACTAAGCAGTAGGTTAAAAATATGTCCTCCTTTTCCTACAAGGCTCATTTACCTATAAAATTGCAAAGATAATTGTTCATTGGCTCATTCTTCCTTAGGGTCAACTCTACATTGGACCAATTTGTTCACTATTTTTAAAGTAAGCACTTGGTCAGCTTGCTTCCAGTTTCAATGCCTGGAAGATTAAGGAGCTCTGTTCCAGTCATTTTTTCCAATTCTTTTACTACTTTTCTGTCTCAGTTGGCTCCTTTTCATGGTTCACAAGTTGAATAGTACAAATGGCCTACATTTATTGGTCTAAGAATAGTTTTAAGCTTAAGAATATGGCTCATTATAGTATAAGGAATATTAGTTAGATATGCTATTCCTAAGAAAACAGTTCACTTTTATGCAGGATTCCTCTCACTTGCCTACTGCCAAAAAGCTTGTAGCCAAACTTAGCATCTGCTCTGATGAAGTTTATAGGACTTCAACAATACATTTTGGGGGGTCTTTCTTGACTCCATTTTTCTAAGATACATATAGTTGATGCTGTCTTATCATATTATTTATACATCTTCATAAGCCTGGTCTCCTTCCAAAAAGGTAGAATGAAAATAAACTATAATATTCCTGAGTAAATAAAGTGTTGCATAGGCCAAATATTTTATGCATGTAGTGCATTGAGTTATGAATCCTGAAAGCACACAAAAGAGTTAGAACACGTGTCACTATTGGTAAGAATCTTAAGTATATATGCATATTCTCCTTTCTCATGTGAAACAGTGAAGTCCATCTTGCAAATATGTAATGATTAGTGAAGTTTAAGTGTAAAGTAAGAGTATATATCTGCTAAGAGGTGACAAATGAGAAAAGAGGCTTTGAAAACATATGATTACTGTTGGAGGAAAAAATGAAATATTGTTGAAAGAAGCAGGAGCCCTAAAGAAAAAGAGAATAAAAGAGGTGAAGTGCACAGACATGGAAGTGAACATGTCATATGGAGAGTCATAAGATTACATGACTATGTTAAAGGTCCATAAAGATGTTTAATATCAGGCTGATAAGAGCAGAATTTAAAAGGAGAAGGTAGAGAGACTTCCATTGGATTCAGCAAGAAACTAGGAACCACCTCATTCTGGAACAGGAAAGAGATGTGGTGAAACAGTGTTTCAGGAAGATTAATTTTGTAAGTACTATGAAGAATGGATTGGCATGAAACTGAATTGAGAGAGAAGAGCTAGGAGTCTGTTGAAACAATCCATGTGTGTAGTTATGAGGGCCAGGACAAAAATGGTAACTGCTGAAATGGAAACAAGTGAAAAAAATGAAGAGCCATTATATGAAGCATCAGCAGTCTCCAACTTTAAAGAGAATCCAGCTGAGAACTGGAGGTTAAACTGTCTGTATGGCAGCATTAACCATGCTTATAATAGTGCATATGTCATTATCTACTTCTATAGATAGAGGGGTTGACAAATAATGGACCCCATGTCTACAATTCCTACCAGCTCTAAAATAGTCTCCCAGTTGCTATTATTTGTGCTCTGATGATTTCATGAAAATGGTTATTTCTTGATTCTAATTACATTGGTAGTTTCAGAAATAAATCACAAGTCTTATCAACCCTGAAACTGGTCTTGCATTTGGCCTCTTTTTTACAAAGTGTTCAAGCTTATACCATAAACTGATGATAAGCCTAAACGCATCTAAGGTATCATGTCACTCTCCTGCAAAATCATAGCGATAGCTATTTTAAAATATTACCGGCTATTCATATTTCAAATCTTCAAAAGCAACATATTTCCTAGGCCTTATGAAGATGGCTGACTGTTTGCCAAAATTCATGCTTTTCTCTCATCCTGGAAACTGAACTCGAATACCTTTCACCTTTGTTCACAAATGTAACTGAGTTCTTACCAATGAACTATCAATAGGATTGATGTTCACCACTTCCAGGTCTTATCTGTGTAACTATTCATATCCATTCTTCCATTCTAAAAATTTCATAGAATTTGTTCAATGAATTTCAATTCCAAGTGGCCTTGTGAAACACAGGTCAAAGTTGTTAAGACTTCAGTCAGTCTGGATCCCTGAAGAGTTATACAAATTTTTCCCCCAAGGCAGATTTGTTACAATCTTAGACTCCTATGTGAATGAAACATAAACTTTTCCTTGTACTTAAACCATTATACATTTTGTCTAATTAGTTGGCCCACACTAACACACTAGATATCAAGTTTTCTCTTGAAAATGCTAGTTGACAAAAATCACATCATGGCTGTGATGTAGTCCTCTGAGATGACAGATTGAGCATCATATTTAAACCAAAATTGGAAATATTTTACAAAAATATTCATCTAATCTTCCAAACTTTGTGGATCCTTCCTATGACCCTGGAGCTGGGCTGTTTTTGTGTGATGTGTGCATGGAATGTCTTAGGAGCTGTATTTAGTGGCTGTTTACAATTTTCCAAACCACATGCAAAAGAAGCAAGTAAAAAATCTAAAGAAAGATGTAGGAATAAGCTGAATAGTTTATCAAGCTAAGCATGCTTAAATGGTAGATGATGGATTGATACTGAAAGATGGAGGAACAGATTGGAACATTTATGGGTTCCAAAATTGTATGTTAAAAAGAGAACCAATTATTAATAGTTATTACTTGATATCTATGTCCTTCCTTTTTACTATTTTATAAATGTTTTTGATGTAGATGTATATAAATTGCATGAGTTTTAACTTATGGGGCTTCCCTGGTGGCTCAGAGGTTAAAAGAGTCTTCCTGGAATGCAGGAGACCCGGGTTCAATCGCTGGGTCGGGAAGATCCCTTACGATTTAAGTATACTCTTTTGTCCACTTCAGTCAGTTTTAGCCCTAGAGTTAATGATGCTTTTGACTATTATTGCTATAGATATATAAATAAAAAATTACAGAATACAAATGCCGTGTCTGCTTCTCTTGCTGTATATACATATACATATATATATATATACATAATCACAAATATAATTAGTAATATTTGTGTCAAATTTGTTGAATTAGCTTTTTTCATTTTTGCATAGGATTCTATGAATATACCATAATTTACTCATTTTTGTATTGATTAATGTTAATATTTAGTTTATTTTTAGTTTGGGGCTCTTCTAAATAATGCAGCTAAAAAAATTATGCTGCATGTATTTGGGTGTACATTTGCCTATATCACTGTTAACACAGTGCTGTTTTAGCTGCATCCCACACATCTTATGCAGAAGGCAATGGCACCCCACTCCAGTACTCTTGCCTGGAAAATCCCATGGACAGAGGAGCCTGGTAGGCTGCGGTATATGGGGTCGCTAAGAGTCGGACACGACTGAGCGACTTCACTTTCACTTTTCACTTTCATGCATTGGAGAAGGAAATGGCAACCCGCTCCAGTGTTCTTGCCTGGAGAATCCCAGGGACATAGGAGCCTGGTGGGCTGCCGTCTCTGGGGTCACACAGAGTCGGACACAACTGAAGTGACTTAGCAGCAGCAGCAGGAACACACATTTTAATGTACTATAATTTTGTTTTCATTCAGTTTAAAATATTTTCTGCTTTTCTTTTGATTTCTTTTGTAACATTTCTTACTTGAAATATTTGAAAAGTATCTACCTATTAGTTTGCTATTGATTTCTGGATTAATACAGTTGTGGTAAGTTTCTGCATTATTTTAGTTCTTTGAAATTTATTCATATTTGTCTTATAGCATTTCTGAGCTTATTGAGTACACATCCATTAAGTGAATTTTAGTATATTTTTGATACCTTCTATACATTCTTTAAATTCATATTTAGATAAATATAGATAATTGATGTACACTTTTGGTTAGTTCTTGCATGGTATATTTTTTCGATTCTTTAATTCTAACTTTTCTGTGTCTTTATATTGATGATTGGCCATTTTTTAAAGAGAAAATATTATGTTCCTTTTTTTCTCTTATGTCTTACAACTGCTGTCTCTATTTGGATAACTGAGTTTATTTGAATTAGAATTATTTCCATTTAATCTGTTGAAATATCAGTTTCCTCAGAGATATATACATAATTTCAGATATGTAGATGACACTATCCTTGTGGCAGAAAGCAAAGAGGAGCTAAAGAGCCTCTTGATGAAGGTGAAAGAGGAGAGTGAAAAAGCTGGCTTAAAACTCAACATACAGAAAACTAAGATCATGGCATCTGGTCCCATCACTTCATGGCAAATAAATGGGGAAACAATGGAAGCATCAATGGAATTTATTTTCTTGGACTCCAAAATCACTGCAGATGGTGACTGCAGCCATGGAATTAAAAGATGCTTGCTCCTTGGAAGAAAAGCTATGACATACCTAGACAGCATATGAAAAAGCAGAGACATTACTTTGTCAACAAAGGTCCACATAGTCAAAGCCATGGTTTCCAGTAGTCATATACGGATGTGAGAGCTGGACCTCACATAAAGAAGGCTGAGCACCGAAGAAGTGATGCTTTTGAACTGTGGTGAAGACTCTTGAGAGTCCCTTGGACTGCGTGGAGGTCAAACTAGTCAATTCTAAAGGAAATCAGTCCTGAGTATTCATTAGGACTGATGTTGAAGGTGAAGCTCCAATACTTTGGCCACATGATGCAAAGAGATGACTCATCAGAAAAGACCCTGATACTAGGAAATATTGAAGGCAGGAGGAGATGGGGACAACATAGGATGAGATGGTTGAATGGCATCACCAACTCAGTGGACATGAGTTTAAGCAAGCTCTTAAAGAGATGGTGAAGGAAGGGAAGCCTAGAGTGCTGCAGTTCATGGGGTCGCAAAGAGTCACCACAACTGAGCGGCTGAACAACAATCTCTTGAATAATATACGTAGTTTTAAATCTACTGAATACTTTAGCATTTTTTTAGGTTGGGCCTAAGGGCAACTAACTATGTGAAGGTCAGTCCATCATGTCTGACTCTTTGTGACCCCATGGACTATACAGTCCATGGAATTCTCCAGGCCAGAATACTAGAGTGGGTAGGTGGCCTTTCCCTTCTCCAGGGGATATTCCCAAGCCTGGAATCAAACCCAGGTCTGCCACATTGCAGGCAGATTCTTTACTAGCTGAGCCACAAGGGAAGCCCAAGAATACTGGAGTGGATAGCTTATCCCGTCTCCAGCAGATCTTCCTGACCCAGGAATCGAACTGGGGTCTCCTGCATTGCAGGCGAATTCTCTACCAACTGAGCTATGTTGGACCTGAGGGCAACTAACTCTATCTGTGCCAATTTCATTTGCAAATAACATTTTTCACCTTTTTTTTTGAAGATCATACCTCCAAAATGGACTTGTGTTGGCAGTTGTTTTGCCAGTATGTTAAAAGTTTTATTTTCACTGGTTTTCTTTTTCTTGAAAAATCTAGTCTCTGTCATATTTGCTGCTTCTCTAAATCATTGTGCATCTCTTTCTCTGTTTCCTTTGATATATTTCTTCCTGGGGTTAGCAGTCAGTTTACTATGTCATGTCTATTGGTATATCTCTTTGTATTCATCATATTGATATCTTTGATCAGTTTGAAAATTTTAGTCAATTTCCATTGAAATATTGTTTCTTCTCCCCATTTTACTGTCTTTCCCAATAGGACTGAAATTCCATGATACATTCAATAATGTTATGTCCCATTCATCATTTATCTTCTTTTCAGTATTTTCCAATTTTTTTCCACCTTTTATTTTCCTGGATGTTTTAATTGATTCATTTCCCATTCCAATAAACATTGTTTTTCTGTATCAAATCTGTTAAGTCTGCTTACTACATTTTAAAGTTTATTTTTACAAATGAAAAAGATACAATTTTGAATTGTCTTTATCTGATTAGCAGACATCTGGTCTTGTCTGAAAACTTTTGACATGAACCAAACATGCTCATGAACACTTTGATGAAGGCTAGATTTCAAGGATGTTTTCATGGGCCAAATGTATTCTGGACATTTTGGACAAGATGAAATGTCTTGCAAAGCCTGTGTCTACATTGTATAGATTCAAGATTCTGACGAGATTCTTTTTATTTTAATTTATTCTCTTAAATACTTAAATCATAATGATTTGTAAAACCAGTATCTGATTTACCTGTCTTTTGCTTTTCTTTTTTTAAAATTATAATTGATTTACAATGTTGTGTTAGTTTCAAGTATACAGCAAAGTGATTGAATTATACATGCATATGTATCTACTTATTTTCAGATACCTTTCCTTTACAGCTTATTACAAAACATTAAGTATAGCTCCCTGTGCTATACAGTAAGTCCTTATTGGTTATCTGTTTTACGTATAGTAGTGTATATTTGTTAATCCCAAACTCCTAATTAATTCCACCCTCCATCCCTTTCCATTTTGGTAGCCATGAGTTTGTTTTCTATGTCTGTGGGTCTATCTTTGTTTTGTGTATAAGTTCATTTGTATCATCTCTTTTTTTGGACTCCATATATAAGCACTGTCTGGAGAAAGGAATGGCAATCCACTCCAGTATTCTTGCCTGGGGAATCCCATGGACAGAGGAGACTGGTGGGCTACAGTCTATGGCGTTGCAAAGAGTCAGACATGACTGAGCACACATGAGCATAAGTACTTATCCTATGATATTTGTCTTTCTTTGTTTGACTTCAGTCGCTCAGTCGTGTCCGACTCTTTGTGACCCCATAAATCGCAGCAACGCCAGGCCTCCCTGTCCATCACCAACTCCCAGAGCTCACTCAGACTCACATCCATCGAGTCCGTGATGCCATCCAGCCATCTCATCCTCGGTCGTCCCCTTCTCCTCCTGCCCCCGATCCCTCCCAGCATCAAAGTCTTCTCTAATGAGTCAACTCTTCCCATGAGGTGGCCAAAGTACTGGAGTTTCAGCTTTAGCATCATTCTTTCCAAAGAAGTCCCAGGGTTGATCTCCTTCAGAATGGACTGGTTGGATCTCCTTGCAGTCCAAGGGACTCTCAAGAGTCTTCTCCAACACCACAGTTCAAAAGCATCAATTCTTTGGTGCTCAGCCTTCTTCACAGTCCAACTCTCACATCCATACATGACCACTGGAAAAAACCATAGCCTTGACTAGACGGACCTTAGTCAACAAAGTAATGTCTCTGCTTTTGAATATGCTATCTAGGTTGGTCATAACTTTTCTTCCAAGGAGTAACCATCTTTTAGTTTCATGGCTGCAATCACGATCTGCAGTGATTTTGGAGCCCAAAAAAATAACGTCTGACACTGTTTCTACTGTTTCTCTGTCTATTTCCCATGAAGTGATGGGACCGGATGCCATGATCTTCATTTTCTGAATGTTGAGCTTTAAGCCAACTTTTTCACTCTCCTCTTTTACTTTCATCAAGAGGCTTTTTAGTTCTTCTTCACTTTCTGCCATAAGGATGGTGTCATCTGCATATCTGAGGTTATTGATATTTTTCCGGGCAATCTTGATTCCAGCTTGTGTTTCTTCCAGTCCATCGTTTCTCATGATGTACTCTGCATAGAAGTTAAATAAGCAGGGTGACAATATACAGCCTTGATGTACTCCTTTTCCTATTTGGAACCAGTCTGTTGTTCTTTGACTCATCTACCCATGTTGCTGTGAATGGCATTTTCTTTCTTTTTTTCAGTTCTCTAGTTTTTCCTTTATTTTATTTTATCCTGTTTCTTGTCAAATATTTGTTAAATATTAATCCCTTTGTATAAAAATTATAAAGCTAAATATGTTATTTTATTCCCCGACAAATGATTGATTTATCTTGGACATTATGAGCTTCCCTGATAGCTCAGTTGGTAAAGAATCTGCCTGCAATGCAGGAGACTGCAGTTTGATTCCTGGGAAGATCCACTGGAAATGGGATAGGTTATGCACTCCAGTATTCTTGAGTTTCCCTTGTGGCTCAGCTGGTAAAGAATCTGCCTGCAATGCAGGAGACCTGGGTTCAATCCCTGTGTTGGGAAGATCCCCTGGAGAAGGGAAAGGCTACCCACTCCAGTATTCTGGCCTGGAGAATTCCATGGACTAGTCCATGGAGTCACAAAGAGTCAGACACGACTGAGCAACTTTCACTTTCACTTTCTCTGGACCTTATAAAACAAACAGAGCATTTTGAAATAATTGAGAGTGATCTGTCTCAAATTTGTTCTAATTTTTAGGCACAGTCTTTCTACTTCCTCAACTAGAAGGGTGTACTAGGGCTACAACACCTTGAAAAATCTCAAGTGGACTGAATGATATAAGACCTGTCTTTTTTCTTGGCTTCCCTTTGATCCTCAGTAGTCAAGCCCAGAAGATTGCCCCAATGAGCCTCTTGAGCAGTGACCTAAGTGGACCTCCTGGGAAGTCTCTTTCAACACTGGGGGAGGTGGATGTCCACCTTGGGATCCTTTTTCCCCGCTGGAGAAACCACAGGCCCAGGGTTGTCTTCTTGGTGTCAGGCACTGTGTCAGCCTTGTGGAGTAATGCTGTCAAATAGTGGCATCTCCTCTTACCCTCAATGAGTATCTGTAGTCCAGGGAGGTAGGTACTTCAGGCTCACTCCCAGATTCTGGAATTTTCACAGTGATATCTTGTCTATGGATACTTGCTAGTTAGTCTTCTTCTGACAGGAACTAAATTCAGGAATAACCTATTCACCATCTTGATAACATCACTTTGAAATTGGCATGTAGTTTAACACTTATTATCTTACATTTTATGAAAGATGCCAAATCACTATATATTCTCTGATGTTACTTCTCAATTGTGTCAGAATTCAGGAAGGAAAAAGATATGTTATTCACTCTTTATTAGCTGCATCCCCAAACTTCAACCAAGGGGAATTAATTTATCTGCACCTCAACATCCTCATGCATAAACTAAAATTTATTGCCAAGTGTCAAATACTATATCATGTTTTCTACATATTTTGACTAATGTAATCCTTTATAGCCTCCTATGAGGAAAATAAAGCATTAAAAAATCTGAATAACTCACCTAAAGTTACATGGATAGTAAGTAGAAAAGCTGGCATTTGGATCCAAGTTGTCTAGTTCTAGATCCTTAATTCTTAACCAAGATAACACTATCTCACGTGGTTATCAAAAAGATTAAATAAAATAATTCATACAAAGCATTTAACACAGTACCCAGTGCATGAGATGTTTAATAAATGATATGATATTTATATTTGTTATCAGTACTTTTACAAGCTGAGTTAATCAGAAGATCCTCATGTATAAAGAAAAGACAAAATATTTTGGAGAAAGAGTAATCTAAATCTAAATTGCAACTTTGCAATTAATTACATGGTAATTTTCAATAAATTACTTAAACTTTCTGTGTCTTGGTTTTCTTTGCTGTAAAATGAGTAATAATATAAATATTGTAAGATTTTTATAAAGATACTCATTCATTTAGCAAAGTTTGCAAACTTCTATTAAGTGTACAATTCCAGGCACTGAGAATATAGCATAAATTAACTCTATAATATAGAGTGAAACAGACAAAAATCTGTTTATCAACCATAAGGATGATAATGTATGACAAACAATAAGCACTCAGGTTTGAATTGTAAAAGTTAAAATTTTGAACTTTTCTTTTTAAATTAAATCTCTTATTCTGTTGAAATTTAGCAGAAAAATGTCAGTCTACAAGCATAATGTAGTCTTTTTTGATCTGACCTTAAATTCTGTAATATAGCTTTCAGACAAGGAAATAGTACTGTATATAATCATTAATTTGACTTACTGATTTCTTTCTTCTCCACTTTCTTTTCTGAAGTATTTTTAGTTCCTGTTCTATATTTAGTAATATTTGTAAACCCACTGAATAATCATTTAAATTCCTCTCTCAGTTAGCTATCCAACAGAAATCTCTGTTGAGCTATGACTCGATATAAGAACTTCTGTGATGGGTGCGATGATATTGAATGTTTTCTACCAAGTACTTGACATGAAGCTTGCTCTTCCTGTCTGGTAAGTTCTCATAGCTGCTTGCATAATTCTTATTCTCACTGATAAACATGCTTTGAATTGTGTAACTTTAACTTGACAATACACCTGCCTCATTAGCATAATAACTAGCACATTTCATAATTAAAATGCTAATTCCAGCAAAGATGTATTTTATGATATAGTTTATGGGTACTCAACTGGAATTCCAGTGGAGCTATTTCAAATCTTAAAAGATGATGCTGTGAAAGTGCTATACTCAATACGCCAGCAAATTTGGAAAACTCCACAGTGGCCACAGGACCGGAAAATGTCAGTTTTCATTCCAATTCCAAAGAAAGGCAATACCAAGGAATGCTCAAACTACTGCACAATTGCACTCATCTTGCATGCTAGCAAAGTAATGCTTAAAATTCTCCAAGCCAGGCTTCAACAGTACGTGAATCATGAACTTCCAGATGTTCAAGCTGGATTTAGAAAAGGCAGAGGAACCAGAGATCAAATTGCCAGCATCCACTGGATCATCAAAAAAGAGAGAGATTTCCAGAAAAAACATCTATTTCTGCTTTATTGACTATGCCAAAGCCTTTGACTGTGTGGATCACAGTAAACTGTGGAAAATTCTAAAAGAGATGGGAACACAAGACCACCACCCACCATGCCTCCTGAGAAATCTGTATGCAGGTCAAGAAGGAACAGTTAGAACTGGACATGGAACAACAGACTGGTTCCAAATAGGAAAAGGAGTACGTCAAGGCTGTATATTGTCACTCTGCTTATTTAACTTATATGCAGAGTACATCATGAGAAACGCTGGACTGGAAGAAACACAAGCTGGAATCAAGATTGTTGGGAGAAATATCAATAACCTCAGGTATGCAGGTGACACCATCCTTATGGTAGAAAACAAAGAGGAGCTAAAGAGCTTCTTGATGAAGGTGAAAGAGGAGAGTGAAAAAGCTGGCTTAAAACTCAACACACAGAAAACTAAGATCATGGCATCTGGTCCCATCACTTCATGGCAAATAAATGGGGAAACAATGGAAACAGCAATGGAATTTATTTTCTTGGACTCCAAAATCACTGCAGATGGTGACTGCAGCCATGGAATTAAAAGATGCTTGCTCCTTGGAAGAAAAGCTATGACATACCTAGACAGCATATGAAAAAGCAGAGACATTACTTTGTCAACGAAGGTCCACATAGTCAAAGCCATGGTTTTTCCAGTAGTCATATATGGATGTGAGAGCTGGACCTCACATAAAGAAGGCTGAGCACCAAAGAATTGATGCTTTTGAACTGTGGTGAAGACTCTTGAGAGTCCCTTGGACTGCATGGAGATCAAACTAGTCAATTCTAAAGGAAATCAGTCCTGAGTATTCATTAGGACTGATGTTGAAGGTGAAGCTCCAATACTTTGGCCACATGATGTGAAGAGCTGACTCATCAGAAAAGACCCTGATACTAGGAAATATTGAAGGCAGGAGGAGAAGGGGACAGCAGACGATGAGATGGTTGGATGGCATCATTAACTCAATGAACAGGAGTTTGAGTAAACTCTGGGAATTGGTGACATACAGGGAAGCCTGGCATGCTGAAGTCCATGGTGTTGCAAAGAGTCGGACATGACTGAGCAACTGAACTGAACTGAAAAGTATAAACCTTTTCCTTCCAGTATGCTTCAAATTCTGTTCTTTAATATTACAGACTCCAGTGGTTATGCACATTTTTAAAAATCATGAAATTATTTGATCTTAAAAATGATTTTAGGAAGTCCTCTAATATCACCCACACTTGAAGCTCCTTGCAAGATCCCCTGGGAAATAATGGGAATCCAAGACATGATTTTTAGCTCAGTGTCATGTCCTCCATGCATTATACTGTCTTCCTTGGGGATATCTATCTCTTTTCTTCGCTTTTTTCTCATCTCTATTCTCACTTTTTTTTCTTTCTTTGTTTTTTTTTATATAACCTTAATTCTAGTTTCTAGCTCTCCAGTACTTTTCTGTTCTCCTCTGGGTTGCTCTCGTCATCAGTTACATTTATTCACAGTTCTGTTTGTTGTGTGACAAATAAATTGCAAGATTACCAAGAAGCAAATTTGTTCCATGCATACGAATTACCAAAGTGGCATAACAGCTTTATCAGTTCAGTTCAGTTCAGTTCAGTCGCTCAGTCGTGTCCTACTCTTTTCGACCCCATGAATCGCAGCACACTAAGCCTCCCTGTTCATCACCAGCTCCTGGAATTCAGTCAAACTCACATCCATGGAGTCGGTGATGTCATCCAGCCATCTCATCCTTTGCCGTCCCCTTCTCCTCCTGCCCCCAATCCCTCCCAGCATCAGAGTCTTTTCCAGTGAGTCAACTCTTCGCACGAGATGGCCAAAGTAACGGAGTTTCAGCTTTAGTATCATTCCTTCCAAAGAACACCCAGGGCTGATCTCCTTTACAATGGACAGGTTGGATCTCCTTGCAATCCAAGGGACTCTCAAGAGTCTTCTCCAACACCACAGTTCAAAAGCATCATTCTTCAGCACTCAGCTTTCTTCACAGTCCAACTCTCACATCCATACATGACTACTGGAAAAACCATAGCCTTGACTAGATGGACCTTTGTTGGCAAAGTAATGTCTCTACTTTTCAATATTCTATTTAGATTGGTCATAACCCTCCTTTCAAGGAGTAAGTGTCTTTTAATTTCATGGCTGCAATCACCATCTGCCGTGATTTTGGAGCCCCCAAAATAAAGTCTGACACTGTTTCCACTCTTTCTCCATCTATAGAAAGTTAAAAATCAAAGCAAATAGATTAGCTACTTACAAAAGTAGCTAGAAAATAAATAAATCATAAGTGAACTAAAGGTATAAGAAAACATCTCATAGACAAAGAAATAAAAAATATAGAAACAGTTGTCATCTATCAAAGTGTCAACCACTTTGAAAATGTTCTTTAAATATTTTTGTAACATTCTCAAGTTGCTCTTACTGCAGAAAATTTATCTCAGATAATTCTGCAGTATATTACTTAATATTAAATATAACTACTTGTCGGAGCTGGGAATCCAATTTTGGTCTCTCTTTTTCCAAAAATCCATGTTAATTTTACCTTATCATCCTTTCCATGGTAGCCACTGATTATTTCCATAGAGGGAACTATGGTGAGGTTGGTTATTTGGCTCATTATAATGCCTAAAATATTTTCAATGAAAGAGAAGAGAGTAGAATCATATCAAGTTAATCATTATTTTCATTTTGGTACATTGGCTTCTACCTAATTGGCCAGTGGTTAGAATTGATTGGCAGGTGTGCTAAAACTCATTAAGTCAACTCTTGTTAAAAAGGAAATAATTGCTATCTAAATATGGTATCAAGCTAAAGGATTCTCAGGTATGTTACAATTTACTCAGTCTCCAAGGATGGAGTCAACTTTGCATATGAAAGCATTCACAAAATATTATAGCATGTGTCCCATGACAGAAATTTCCAGTCATTAGGCTCTGGCACACTCTATGTGAGTACTGATTCTAAGATGTACAACAAATAATGCATTGATAATGTGAATCCTGATGATTGCATGTGATTTGTCAAAAGCAACAGATTGGGGAAGATTAAAGATTATGCCTGTTAACAGTCACCTGCTTTCATTTGTACTAGTTAGGGTCTCTTGTGTTTCTACAAATGTTATGAGCACAGACACTGGCTGTCCTTGTTCTTGACTATTCTCTCTCAAGTGTAATTGTATAGTGAACAACTATGGAAGATTGCATTCCCCTCTGGGGCAACAGGCAGACATATTTGCTGTCTAGTATAAAAAGTGCAGGTTCCCTAAAAACAGGGCTTCTCTCTTTAACCTTATTTATGGGTGCATATATTATCTGGCTGTCTTCATGTTGCCCTGTAGGAATTCGGGTTCAGGGAATCAGTGTGAAAATGTGGTTGTCTGGCTATTGTTATTACTACGAGTAGGAAGTTGTCCTCTGAAATTTGACCCTTGAGATTTGCATGTTTTGCTAACATCTGTGAAACCTTGGCAGGCTAACATGTCAGCTTGCAAGTAGAATAGAAACTTGCCACCTCACAGTTATGGACAGTAAACAGAAAACTTGCTCCTAAACATATTTCTAGAAAGTAATAACAAGCAGATGCCAGAAGAAGAAGATTGGAAGAGGGTAAGTTTAAAATCTTTTTGTACGGTTGCTTAGATTCAGAGTGTGACTCTGGACTTATTTCAGTGCACCTGTTCTAAAACTTAACATAAAAGTGATACATTGTTTAACATGCTGTTATTTGTATTTCAGACTTCTTTTTGTTTACTATTTTAAAGCCAAATTTCTTTGTTTTTAAATGTTCCTTTAATAGGTTTCATTTTATCAATTTTTTAATGGTACCAATCTACAAAAGACTATAGTGCATGTCCAGTAGAAAAGACAGTAAAAATTCAGATTTGTTATCAAAATCAGATGTGAATCAATACTATAGTTTAAAAAGCTGAACAAATTAAACTTCTTGTTTGAAAATATTATCATTATTTTATATCTCTTAATTTAGGTCAATTTCAGTGTATTTGTATTCATTACTTTTTTCTCAGCTGTTTTAAAAAGCATTGATTTATTTATAGTAATGCATCATTACATGTTCAATTTTCAGTGGAAATATCTTGGTAAATTAGATATATAATAGAATATATTTGGCCTATTAAATACTTACAATAAATATTAAAATTTGCATAAAACTAACATTAACATAAAGCAAAAGTAAATAATCTGATCATCTGGAATTTCAGACTGTGAAGCAACAAATGTGTTTTCTCTGTTTTGATTATTAACCTGTGATGTTAGTTAATTTGTGGTGGACTGTCCTTATGTACTCTGCAAATAAATTTAAGTTAGTTGTCTACAGTAAACTTGACCCTTTCCCAGAGAAAAAGCTTGTTACATTATAAGTTCCAGATTTAAATAGTCAATACCAAGATCAGCAGGTTGTTTCAACCCAAAATTATCTCTCCTCATGCTGACATTTGAAATCTCAATGTACTTACTTGGAACATTTAATCATCTCCCTAACTCCAGACTCTGCAGTATTTCTGTAGAAAGTTCTATGTTGCAAACTACATCGCATAAAACATTAGTGAGTGTGAGAAAGTGTGAATATCACTTTCATAGATTTCTTCACAGTCTTTCTTTGGTGCCTGCTACTAAACCCACTTAATCAGCACCCTGATAAATGGTGCATCCACTTAATTGGAATAATTGCCAAGGAGAAGAATCAGTCTAGTTCATTTCAATGACTCCGAACAATGGATAAATTGCACACAGAGTCCATTTAAATAGCACCCCTGATGTTGTCTGTAGGCCTAAAACAGGTGTGAATTGGTATTTGCCAGCACGAACTTCCCACTGTGTAACCTTTTTTTGGTATCATGCTGCTTTCCTGTTCTACTACAGCTGCTAAATTAGGTTATCTTACTTCGGATGAGAAAGTTAAACTCCTTGAAGCTCTAATTCCTCAGTAACATCATCATGTGAGCAATACACCAAAAATAAAACCAAGAAGTCAGTATTTTGAGAAAAGTAATTGAGTAATTAGATCTTGAAAGAGAAACAGACACACAATCAACATCTTCTTTTTTTTTTTTTTTTTTTTTTTTTTTAAAGCTCAAAGCACTACATACCACAATAATTCTCAAGCTTCTATTAAGAACAAAACACCAGGGCACTTACATTTCAATATGTAATGTAAATTTTTTTAGAAGCTTGGTAGAGTTTTTCAGAAGAGGAGCTAGGTGGCAAAATATCTCTTTCTGATTTCTGGTTTGTATGTTGTGTATATGGATATGACCTTCTCATAATCAAGAGGAATGATTAATTAACACTTTTTTTTTTCAGAATCTGTGTTAATTAAGCACAGTCTACTATATTTTTTCCAATTTCTTTTAAAACTAAGTCCATATGTAAAGTGTCTCTGTCTTCCTACATGTTTGTTTGTTTATCTTGTGAAAATGTTTGCTGAAATCTGTTCCTGAAAGAGGTTGAGCCTGGAGAGCTAAAAGTAGGAGGGAGGAGAATTGGGGTTCCCCCAGAGTCACTGCTGTATTTTCTTACTGTAAACTTTGGCACCCTTCAATGTGATGGACTTTGTAAAACTATCCAAAGGAAATGTAGGTGGTGGTGGTTTAGTCGCTAAGTCATGTCTGTCTCTTGTGAGCCCATGGACCCCGCCAAGCTCCTCTCTCCATGGGATTTTCCAGGCAAGAATACTGGAGTGGATTGCCATTTCCTTCTCCAGAGGATCTTTCCAACCAGGAATCAAACCCCGGTCTCTTGCATTGCAGGCAGATTCTTTACCAACTGAGCTATGAGGGAAGGAAATGTAGGTGACATGCTAAACATCATTACACACAAAGTCGTCATTTTATGGGTGAGGGATTTTAAATCCTAGACAGACTTCAGTTTGTTTCAAGTTCTTTCACCTGGTTAGTGGTGGAGTAACGCTTCTTGGGTCCTTTTCCAAGAACGTTTGTGTTCTACTCTCCTCCATATGGTTTCCCAGGTGGCCCTAGTGGTAAAGAATCTGCTTGCAATGCAGAAGACCTGAATTGGATCCCTGGGTCCAGAAGATTCCCTGGAGAAGGGAATGACAACCCACTCCAGTGTTCTTGCCTGGGACATCCCATGGACCAAGGAGGCTGATGGAGCCACAATGAGTTGGACATGACTGAGTGACTAACACTTTAGTTCACTTCAGTACTCTATTACTTAACAGGCTTTGTATAACATCTCATTTAATCTTCACTAAAATCTTAGGAAAATGTATTATTGACACCATTATGTAGATGAGAAAAATAATATTCAATGTGCTAAAATAATAAGTGACAAAGACCAAGTTTCAGATCTGTCTGACACCATAGTCCAAATGTTTTTCTCCATCCCATCCCAGCTCCCACATGAGCTGCTAAAAAGGGTCCTGGAATTAAATCAGTACCTGCTTCAAATCTTTGCTAACTGTAGGAAAATAGTTCAGTTTAGTTCAGTTCAGTTCAGTCGCTCAGTCGTGTCCTACTCTTTGTGACCCCATGAACCGCAGTATGCTAGGCCTCCCTGTCCATCACCAACTCCCAGAGTTCACCCAAACCCATGTCCATTGTGTCGCTGATACCATCCAACCATCTCATCCTCTGTTGTCCCCTTCTCCTCCTGCCCTCAATCTTCCCCAGCATCAGTGTCTTTTCAAATGAGTCAGCTCTCTGCATCAGGTAGCCAAAGTATTGGAGTTTCAGCTTCTACATCAGTCCTTCCAATGAACACTTAGGACTGATCTCCTTTAGAATGGACTGGTTGGATCTCCTTGCAGTCCAAGGGACTCTCAAGAGTCTTCTCCAACACCAAAGTTCAAAAGTATCAATTCTTCAGTGCTCAGCTTTCTTTATAGTCCAACTTTCACATCCATACATGACTACTGGAAAAAACCATAGCCTTGAGTAGATGAACCTATGTTGACAAAGTAATATCTCTGCTTTTTAATATGCTATCTAGGTTGGTCATAACTTTCCTTCCAAGGAGCAAGTGTCTTTTAATTTCATGGCTGCAATCACCATCCACAGTGATTTGGAGCCCAGGAAAATAAAGTCAGCCACTGTTTCCACTGTTTCCCCATCTATTTGCCACGAAGTGATGGGACCAGATGCCATGATCTTAGTTTTCTGAATGTTGAGTTTAAGCCAACTTTCTCACTCTCCTCTTTCACTTTCATCAAGAGGCTCTTTAGTTCTTCTTCACTTTCTCCCGTAAGGGTGGTGTCATCTGCATATCTGAGGTTATTGCTATTTCTCCCGGCAATCTTGATTCCAGCTTGTGCTTCTTCCAACCCAGCATTTCTTATGATGTACTCTGCATATAAGTTAAATAAGCAGAATGACAATATACAGCCTTGATGTACCCCTTTTCCTATTTGGAACCAGTCTGTTGTTCCATGTCCACTTCTAACCATTGCTTCCTGACCTGCATAAAGGTTTCTCAAAAGGCAGATCAGGTGGTCTGGTATTCCCATCTCTTTCAGAATTTTCCACAGTTTATTGTGATCCACACAGTCAAAGGCTTTGGCATAGTCAATAAAGCAGAAATAGATGTTTTTCCAGAACTCTCTGGCCTTTTTGATGATCCAGCAGATGCTGGCAATTTGATCTCTGGTTCCTCTGCCTTTTCTAAATCCAACTTGAACATCTGGAAGTTCATGGTTCACATATTGCTGAAGCCTGGCTTGGAGAATTTTGAGCATTACTTTATTAGCATGTGAGATGAGTGCAACTGTGTGGTGTTTTGAGCATTCTTTGGCATTACCTTTCTTTGGGATTGGAATGAAAACTGACCTTTTCCATTCCTGTGGCCACTGCTGAGTTTTCCAAATTTGCTGACATACTGAGTATGTTATAGCCACATGTTCCAGGAAACAAACTCAGTCAGAAAGACAATGTCGATAGTGGAGTGCAGTTTATTACACCGGTGGGCCCAAGGCAAAGTCTCCTCTTAGCCAAGGACCCCAACCAGCATTTGTGAAAATCTTTTATACCCCATGTGTACGTGTCCAAACCCACCACCCCAATTTCCTTGAGAGTTGGATAAAACAAAGGAAGGGTAAGTACAATCACAATAGCCCCATCATTCAAGTGTTAGGTGTTCAAACTGTTAATAATCAATAAGTCTACAGTTACACTCCGATAGATACAGAAAGAATTTATGACCTGTCCGGAGGCAGAGGTGATTAGAGTATGTTTTCTCTTAGGCTATGAGTAACCTGGATGTGATCTTCAAGATTCCCCTGTCCAGAGGGAGTCGTATCCTTTTATTGTAGTTTCCATAGACACCAAGCACAGAGTCCAGAGTCCATTGGAGAGGTGACCAAGCGTGATCAGCGTGAACAGGCCTAAAATGGAGTCCAGACTCTATGAATTCCTTCTTCAAGTGCAGCACTTTCACAGCATCATCTTTTAGAATTTGAAATAGCTCAACTGGAATTCCATCACCTCCACTAGCTTTATTCATAGTGATGCTTCCTAAGGTCCACCTGACTTCACATTCCAGGATTTCTGGCTCTAGGTGAGTGGGAGTAATCACACCTTCGTGATTATCTGAGTTATGAAGATCTTTTTTGTAAAGTGCTTCTGTGTATTATTGCCACCTCTTCTTAATATTTTCTGCTTCTGTTAGGTCCATAACATTTCTGTCCTTTATTGAGCCCATCTTTGCATGAAATGTTCCCTTGGTATCTCTAATTTTCTTGAAGAGACCTCTAGTCTTTCCCATTATATTGTTTTCCTCTATTTCTTTGCATTGATCACTGAAGAAGGCTTTCTTATCTCTCCTTGTTATTTTTTGGAAGTCTGCGTTCAAATGGGTGTATCTTTCCTTTTCTCCTTTGCTTTTCTCTTCTCTTCTTTTCATAGCTATTTGTAAGGCTTCCTCAGGCAGCCATTTTGCTTTTTTGCATTTCTTTTTCATGGGGATGGTCTTGCTTCCTGCCTCCTGTACAATGTCATGAACCTCTGTTCATAACTCATCAGGCACTCTGTCTATCAGATCTAGTCCCTTAAATCTATTTCTCACTTCCACTGTATAATCATAAGAGATTTGATTTAGGTCATATCTGAATGGTCTAGTGGTTTTCTCTAGAAAACCTGGTTCTGAGTCTGTATTTGGTTTGTCTCAGAATCCTCCCAGGTGTGCATGCATATCTCTTAGCCAAGATGGATTCTACCAAAGAGGCATATGGGTAGCTGCATCACTTACTATGAGGTGATGCTCCCTCTCTTTTGACCTCCAAGGGGCCTTTCTGCACATGTCTAGTTAGGGAGGTCTTCACTTTGAGACTGAGCGACTTCACTTTCACTTTCACTTTGAGAATGAGAAATATGTGGTTTCTTATCTCTTATCTGGGCAAAGCCCAGCCTCCTCACTCAATTGTCCTATTTTCACCTTAAGAGTATTTGTTCCATAGAGAGTGAACTCCAACTATTTGCCTTGCGGGGGTGGGGGGGCGGGTATCCATCTCCTACCTCAGATAGAGAGCTATAGGGTAAGAACCTGAGAATCAGGGCCCATTCAGCACTTCTCATCAACACTTTGAATGCAAATATGCAAACAGTATTGCAGGTTTTAATCTTACTGAACTGAACAAATATTTAATGAGTATTTTATTACACATGCCATCTCCAGCTCTAAATTTATATCTGTGGAACACATTCCAAGACATTGCACTTTATCTATTTCAAATATTGACAGAAAGGGACTCTGTATTGCCCTACAACATTTTAATTCTGATTATTTAATTGTATATTATACTTTTGCTTCTCAAAAAAAAATGTATCTTTAGCCTTTAAAAATGGAAATGAAAATCAAAATGTATTAAAATGAAAGGGATTTTTTTAAAACAATATCTAATAGGAAAAAAGACACAGCTGTGTATAACGGACTTTTGGACTCAGAGAGAGAGGGAGAGGGCGGGATGATTTGGGAGAATGGCATTCTATCATGTATACTATCATGTAAGAATTGAATCGCCAGTCTATGTCTGACGCAGGATACAGCATGATTGGGGCTGGTGCATGGGGATCACCCACAGAGATGTTATGGGGAGGGAGGTGGGAGGGGGTTTCATGTTTGGGAACACATGTAAGAATTAAAGATTTTAAAATTTAATAAAAAATAAAAAATAAAAATAAAAATAAAAAATTAAAAAAAAAATAAATAAAATAAAATAAAATGAAAGGGATTTTTTTAAAACAATATCTAATGTAATGGTATAATTTTGAACAGATGGCAAATCTTAACTTTTATTTTTGCAACACACAAATTGTTAACACTTGACCTGGTATGTTCTCTTTGGATAATGATTGTAACATGATAAAGTGAAGAAAAAACAACTAAAACTGCTATCCTGTTAGCAACTAAGATTAATTTGATATAGCAAAGCATTGCTAAATAACCTGGAAAAATATGATGTATTTGGTATATCTATTTTAGGAATATAAACTAGTCATTACAAAGAATAGTGACAAGCAGGTATGTTGCAAATTTCAGATTAATTAAAATGCTATTTAACAAGCCCTTATTAGAATACAAACCTGTTTCATGACTGCTGTCACAAGCTGAATTTCAGTTTTGTTTGCTGGATTTCCTATCCATTTAAGGCTTTCTATTCCCCCATCCCAGCCTCCATTCCTTTGCATCCAAGCGAACCCAAGCACAGCAACATTAGCCTTATGAAAGAGAACAATGAGGTGAAGAAAAAAAGACTAAAGAAATAAGTCTAATTACTCTAGTTTCATAGAATAAGCTTTTAAGGCTAAGTTCACACTAGGGCAATTACCCACATAATTGCTGTAGTTTGAAGCTGGTTTGAAAAGATGTTTTCAGCAATGTGAGAGGAAAACATGCAAATTCAGTGGGTTGGTTTGATCTCTATTGCCCTTTTTATTAAAGAAAACCCCTTGAAGTATTGAGATGACATTCCTTGAACGTACTCCCAATGTACCACAAAGCCTTTCCAGATAGGCAGCAAGTCTGTATGGAACCTCAGCAGGATCCATGTACTAACCTTACTCTAATGACTGATCAGTGAATAGGGGGAAAAAAAAAAGTCTCTAAAAATACATAGCTTCCATTTGTAACTATACATAGCTACAAATATAGCTTCTATACATAGCTTCCATATGTAGCTGAATCTGGCAACATAAAAGGTAATGGACACTTCTTTTTCTGAAAACCCAATTTACTCTGTTTAAGAGTATTCTCCAAAGTTATGTCCTAATACAGCTGGTTAGTTTGATAACCTAAGCCCGTTAAACTGCAAGGTCTAGGAATCTGAATTAGAACTGATTGATAAAATATTCAGTGGGATGCATTTCTCAAATAATGTCTGATGTAGAGGTGGGAATAAAGGAAGGAAGAAAGGAAAGGAAGAAGGGAAGAAGGAGAGAGGAAGGGATGAAAGGAAAGGAAGGAGGGAGAGAGAGAAGGAGAGAAATGGGGTAGAAAGTAGAGGTGAAGTTGAAGCAAAAACTAAAATTGGTGAGGGCAGTGAGTGCTGACTGATGTGAGGTCCATGTCTTTGGCGGAGCACATGCCATTGTGGGTTGGTAGCTCTTTCAGGAACTACTTGATATGAAGATAGAGACATATAAAGAGAATTATTCAAAGCAAAGGCAGATTTTAAGGCTAAAGGACTTGAATCATCAAAGTCAACCTCGTCATTGTGATAAGAAGAAATCTAAATTTTAGAGAACTGTCAGTGTCACATGAAGAATTAATATTACAGCCTGTTCTCAAATCTAGGTCTCTGACTGCCAGTCTGTCTAGTAACAGTTTACAGATGGGAAAAGCAAATGGAAATCTGCCCAGGTTAGTTTATTGGTTAGGAAAAAAAAGCAGAGATACCTTTTAACTGCAGTCTAACAGGCAAATTTGGCCTTGGAGTATGGAATGAAACAGGGCAAAGGCTAATAGAGTTTTGCCAAGGAAATGCACTGGTCATTGCAAACACCCTCTTCCAGCAACACAAAAGAAGACTCTACAAGTGGACATCACCAGATGGTCAACATCGAAATCAGATTGATTATATTCTTTTCAGCTAATGATGGAGAAGCTCTATACAGTCAGCAAAAAAAATAAAAAAATAAAAAAGACCAGGAGCTGATTGTGGCTCAGATCAGGAAATCCTTATTGCCAAATTCAGACTGGAATTGAAGAAAGTAGGGAAAACCAGTAGACCATTCAGCTATGACCTAAATTAAATCTTTTATGATTGTACAATGGAAGTGAGAAATAGAGTTAAGGGCCTAGATCTGACAGATAGACTGCCTGATGAACTATGGATGGAGGTTCGTGACATTGTACAGGAGGCAGGGAGCAAGACCATTCCCATGAAAAAGAAATGCAAAAAAACAAAATGGTTGTCTGGGGAGGCCTTACAAATAGCTTTTGAAAAGAAGAGAGGTGAAAAGCCAAGGAGAAAAGGAAAGATATAAGCATCTGAATGCAGAGTTCCAAAGAATAGCAAGGAGAGATAAGAAAGCCTTCCACAGTGATCAATGAAAAGAAATAGAGGAAAACAATGCAATAGGAAAGACTAGAGATCTCTCCAAGAAAATTAGAGATACCAAGGGAAAATTTCATGTGAAGATGGGCTTGATAAAGGACAGAAATTGTATGGACCTAACGGAAGAGGAAGATATTAAGAACAGGTGGCAAGAATACAAAGAAAAACTGTACAAAAAAGAGCTTCACAACCCAGATAATCACAATGGTGTGATCACTCACCTAGAGCCAGACATCCTGGAATGTGAAGTCAAGTGGGCCTTAGGAAGCATCACTACGAACAAAGCTAGTGGAGGTGACGGAATTCCAGTTGAGCTATTTCAAATCCTGAAAGATGATGCTGTGAAAGTGTTACACTCAATATGTCAGCAGATTTGGAAAACTCAGCACTGGCCACAGGACTGAAAAAGATCAGTTTCCTTTCTGATCCCAAAGAAAGGCAATGCCAAAGAATGCTCAAACTACCGCACAATTGCACGCATCTCACATGCTAGTGAAGTGATGCTCGAAATTCTGCAAGCTAGGCTTCAACAGTACATGAACTGTGAACTTCCAGATGTACAAGCTGGATTTATTTATTTATTTATTTATTTTAATTTTAATTTTTACTTTATTTTACTTTACAATACTGTGTTGGTTTTGCCATACATTGAGATGAATCCGCCACAGGTGTACATGAGTTCCCAATCCTGAAACCCCCTCCCACCTCCCACCCCATATCATCTCTCTGGATCATCCCCGTACACCAGCCCCAAACATCCTGTATCCTGTATCGAACATAGACTGACGATTCGTTTCTTACATGATAGTATACATGTTTTGAGGAAACCAGAATTGAAAGAGACACATGTATCCCAATGTTCATTGCAGCCCTGTTTATAATAACCAGGACATGGAAACAAACTAGATGTCCATCAGCAGATGAATGGATAAGAAAGCTGTGGTAGAAGCTGGTTTTAGAAAAGGCAGAGGAACCAGAGATCAAATTGCCAACATCCACTGGATCATGGAAAAAGCAAGAGAGTTCCAGAAAAACATCTATTTCTGCTTTATTGACTATGCCAAAGCCTTTGACTGTGTGGATCACAATTCTTCAAGAGATGGGAATACCGCACCACCTGACCTGCCTCTTGAGAAACCTGTATGCAGGTCAGGAAGCAACAGTTAGAACTGGACAAGAAACAACAGACTGGTTCCACACAGGAAAAGGAGTATGTCAAGGTTGTATATTGTCACTCAGCCTATTTAAGTTATATGCAGAATACATCATGAGAAACACTGGGCTGGAAGAAGCACAAGGCGGAATCAAGATTGCCAGGAAATATCAATAACCTCAGATATGCAGATGACACCAACCATATGGCAGAAAGTGAAGAGGAACTAAAAAGCCTCTTGATGAAAGTAAAAGAGGAGAGTGAAAAAGTTGGCTTAAAGCTCAACATTCAGAAAACGAAGATCATGGCATCTGGTCCCATCAGTTCATAGGAAATAGATGGGTAAACAGTGGAAACAGAGTCAGACTTCATTTTTTGGGGCTCCAGAACCACTGCAGATGGTGATTGCAGCCATGAAATTAAAAGGCGCTTACTCCTTGGAAGAAAAGTTATGACCAACCAGCATATTCAAAAGCAGAGACATTACTTTGCCGACTAAGGTCCATCTAGTCAAGGCTATGGTTTTTCCAGTAGTCACGTATGGATGTGAGAGTTGGACTGTGAAGAAGGCTGAGCGCTGAAGAATTAATGCTTTTGAACTGTGGTGTTGGAGAAGACTCTTGAGAGCTCCTTGGACTGCAAGGAGATCCAACCAGTCCATTCTGAAGGAGATCAGCCCTTGGATTTCTTTGGAAGAAATGATGCTGAAGATGAAACTCCAGGACTTTGGCCACCTCATGCGAAGAGGTGACTCATTGGAAAGGACTTTGATGCTGGTAGGGATTGGGGGCAGGAGAAGAAGGGGACGACTGAGGATGAGATGGCTGGATGGCATCAAGGACTTGATGGACGTGAGTCTGAGTGAACTCCGGGAGATGGTGATGAACAGGGAGGCCTGGTGTGCTGTGATTCATGGGGTCGCAAAGAGTCGGACACGACTGAGTGACTGAACTGAACTGAACCATAAAATATACACAAATCTATTTTAAAAAGTTAAAATTTATCAAAATGCATTCACCCAAACACCTAGAGTCAAACATCCTGGAATGTGAAGTCAAGTGGGCCTTACGAAGCATCACTACGAACAAAGCTAGTGGAGGTGATGGAATTCCAGGTGAGCTATTTCAAATCCTAAAAGACGATGCTGTGATAGTGTGGCACTCAATATGTCAGCATATTTGGAAAACTCAGCAGCGGCCACAGGAATGGAAAAGGTCAGTTTTCATTCCAATCCCAAAGAAATGCAATGCCAAAGAATGTGCAAACTACCGCACTATTGCACTCATCTAACACAGTAGTAAATTAATGTTCAAAATTCTCCAAGCCAGGCTTCAGAAATAAGTGAATTTCCAGATGTTCAAGCTGGTTTTGGAAAAGTCAGAGGAACCAGATATAAAATTACCAACATCTGCTGAGTCATCAAAAAAGCAAGAGAGTTCCAGAAAAACATCTATTTCTGCTTTATTGACAATGCCAAAGCCTTTGACCATGTGGATGAAAACAAATTGTGGAAAATTCTTCAAGAGATGAGAACACCAGACCACCTGACCTGCCTCTTGAGAAACCTGTATGCAGGTTGGGAAGTAACAACTAGAACTGGACAAGGAAAAACAGACTGGTTCCAAATAGAAAAAGGAGTATGTCAAGGCTGTATATTGTCACTCTGCTTGTTTAACTTATATGCAGAGTTCAGTTCAGTCGCTCAGTCATGTCCGACTCTTTGCGACCCCATGAATTGCAGCACACCAGGCCTCCCTGTTCATCACCAACTCCCAGAGTTCACTGAGACTCACGTCCATCGATTCAGTGGTGCCATCCAGAGTACATCATGAGAAATGTTGGGCTGGATGAAGCACAAGCTGGAATCAAGACTGCCAGGAGGAATATCAATAACCTCAGATATGCAGATGACACCACCCTCATACCAGAAAGTGAGAAAGAACTAAAGAGCCTCTTGATGAAACTGAAAGAGGAGAGTGAAAAAGTTGGCTTAAAGCTCAACATTCAGAAAACTAAGATAATGGCATCTGGTCCCATCACTTCATGGCAAATAGATGGGGAAACAGGGGGAACAGTAACAGACTTTATTTTTCTGGGCTCTAAAATCACTGCATATGGTGATTGCAGCCATGAAATTAACCAACCTAGACAGCATATTGAAAAGCAGAGACATTACTTTGTCAACAAAGGTCTGTCTAGTCAAGGCTATGGTTTTACCAGTGGTCATGTGTGGGTGTGAGAGTTGGACTATAAAAAAAGCTGAGTGCCGAACCATTGATACTTTTGAACTGTGGTGTAGGAGAAGACTCTTTAGAGTCCCGTGGACTGCAAGAATATCCAACCAGTCCATCCAAAAGATCAGTCCTGGGTGTTCATTGGAAGGACTGATGTTGAAGCTGAAACTGCAATACTATGGCCACCTGATGCACAAAGCTGATTCATTTGAAAAGACCCTGATTCTGGGAAAGATTGAGGACAGGAGAAGAAGGGGACAACAGGGGATGAAATGGTTGGATGGCATCGCCAACTCAATGGACATGGGTTTGGGGGGATTTCAGGAGTTGGTGATGGACAGGGAGGCCAGGCGTGCTGCGGTTCATGGGGTCGAAAACTGTCTGACACAAATGAGCAACGAACTGAAACATTTAAAGATCACACATGGTGCAATCAATTAAACTGGACTCACACAAAGCAATCCTATGTTGCTTCTTTTTATCAGCCTATGAATTATTATATCTGTAAAATGTGAATTTCTTTTTAACAATATCCTTTTATTTTTCGAATCTAGTGTTCAGTTAAGTTCAGTCACTCAGTCCTGTACAACTCTTTGTGACCCCATGAACCACAGCACGCCAGGCCTCCCTGTCCATCACCAACATCCAGAGTTTACTCAAACTCATGTCAATCGATTCAGCAGTGCCATCCAGCCATCTCATCTTCTATTGTCCCCTTCTCCTCCTGCCCCCAACCCCTCCCAGCATCAGAGTCTTTCCAATGAGTCAACTCTTTGCATGAGGTGGCCAAAGTATTGGAGATTCAGCCTCAGCATCAGTCCTTCCAGGACTGATCTCCTTTAGGATGGACTGGTTGGGTCTCCTTGCAGTCCAAGGGACTCTCAAGAGTCTTCTCCAACCCCACAGCTCAAAAGCACCAATTCTTCGGTGCTCAGCTTTCTTCACAGTCCAACTCTCACATCCATACATGACCATTGAAAAAGCCATAACCTTGACTAGACAGACCTTTGTTGGCAAAGTAATGTCTCTACTTTTCAATTTGCTGTCTAGGTGGGTCATAACTTTCCTTCCAGAGAGTAAGTGTCTTTTAATTTCATGGCTACAATCCCCATCTGCAGTGATTTTGGAGCCCCAAAAATGAAGTCTGACACTGTTTCCACTGTTTCCCCATCTATTTGCCATGAAGTGATGTGACCAGATGCCATGATCTTCGTTTTCTGAATGTTGAGCTTTAAGCCAACTTTTTCACTCTCCTCTTTCACTTTCATCAAGAGGCTTTTTAGCTCCTCTTCACTTTCTGCCATAAGGGTGGTGTCATCTGCATATATGAGGTTGTTGATATTTCTCCCGACATTCTTGATTCCACCTTGTGCTTCTTCCAGCTCAGCATTTCTCATGATATATTCTGCATATAAGTTAAATAAGCAGGGTGACAATATACAGCCTTGACCTTCTTCTTTTCCTATTTGGAAACAGTCTGTTGTTCCATGTCCAGTTCTAACTGTTGCTTCCTGACCTGCATACAGATTTCTCAAAAGGCAGATCAGGGGGTCTGATATTCCCATCTCTTTCAGAATTTTCCACAGTTTATTGTGATCCACACAGTCAAAGGTTTTGGCAAAGTCAATAAGGCAGAAATAGGTGTTTTTCTGGAACTCTCTTGCTTTTTGATGATCCAGGGGATGTTTGCAATTTGATCTCTGATTCTTCTGCCTTTTCTAAAACCAGCTTGAACATCTGGAAGTTCACGGTTCACGTATTGCTGAAGCCTGGCTTGAGTATTTTGAGCATTAGTTTGCTAGAGTGTGAGATGAGTGTAATTGTGCAGTAGTTTGAGCATTCTTTGGCATTGCCTTTCTTTGGGATTGGAATGAAAACTGACCTTTTCCATTCCTGTGGCCACTGCTGAGTTTTCCAAATTTACCTGCATATTGAGTGCAGCACTTTCAAGCAACATCTTTCAGGATTTGAAATAGCTCAAATGCAATTCCATCACCTCCACTAGCCTTGTTTGTACTGATGCTTTCTAAGGCCCACTTGACTTCACATTCCAGGATGTCTGGCTCTAAGTGAGTGATCACACCATCATGATTATCTTGGTCGTGGAGATCTTTTTGCACAGTTCTTTGTATTCTTGCCACCTCTTCTTAATATCTTCTGCTTCCGTTAACTCCATACAATTTCTGTCATTTATCGAGCCTGTCTTTGCATGAAAAGTTCCTTTGGTATGTCTAATTTTCTTGGAGAGATCTCTAGTATTTCCCATTCTGTTTTTTTCCTCTATTTCCTTGCATTGATCACTGAGGAAGCTTTCTTATCTCTCCCTGCTATTCTTTGGAACTTTGCATTCAGATGCTTATATCTTTCCTTTTTCCTTTGCTTTTCACTTCTCTTTTTTTCACAGCTATTTGTAAGCCCTGCCCAGACAGCCATTTTGCTTTTTTGCATGTCTTTTCCATGAGGATGGTCTTGATCCCTGTCTCCTGTACAATGTCATGAACCTCCATCCATAGTTCATCAAGCAGTCTATCTATCTGATCTAGGCCCTTAAATCTATTTCTCACTTCCATTGTATAATCATAAGGGATTTAATTTAGGTCATACCTGAATGGTCTAGTGGGTTTCCCTACGTTCTTCTATCTAAGTCTGAATTTGGCAATAAGGAGTTCCTGATCTGAGCCACAGTCAGCTCCTGGTCTTGTTTTTGCTGACTGTATAGAGCTTCTGCATCTTTGGCTGCAAAGAATATAATCAGTCTGATTTCGGTGTTTTCCATCTGGTGATGTCCATGTGTAGAGTCTTACTTTGTGTTGTTGGAAGAGGGTGTTTGCTATGACGAGTACGTTCTCTTGGCAAAACCCTATTAGCATTTGCCCTGCTTCATTCCGTACTCCTAAAACAAATTTGCCTGTTAATCCAGGTCTTTCTTGACCTCCTACTTTTCCATTCCAGTCCCCTATAATGAAAAGGACATCTTTTTTTGGGTGTTTGTTCTAAAAGGTCTTGTAGGTCTTCATAGAACCATTCAGCTTCAGCTTCTTCAACAGTACTGGTTGGGGCATAGACTTGGATTTACTGTGATATTGAATGGTTTGCATCGGAAACGAACAGAGATCATTCTGTCTTTTTTGAGATTGCATCCAAGTACTGCATTTCAGACTCTTTTGTTCACCAGGATGGCTACTCCATTTCTTTTAAGGAATTTTTGCCCACAGTAGTAGATATACTAGTCATCTGAGTTAAATTCACCCATTCCAGTGCATTAGTTCGCTGATTCCTAGAATCTCAGCGTTCACTCTTGCCATCTCCTGTTTGACCACTTCCAATTTGCCTTGATTCATGGACCTAACATTTCAGGTACTTATGCAATAGTGCTGTTTACAGCATTGGACCTTGCTTCTGTCACCAGTCACATCTACAACTGGGTATTGTTTTTGCTTTGGATCCATCCTTCCATTCTTTCTGGAATTATTTCTCCACTGATCTGCAGTAGCATATTGGGCACCTACCAACCTGGGGAGTTCCTCTTTCAGTATCCTATCATTTTGCCTTTTCATACTGTGTGTGTTAGTAATACTTAAAACATGTACGATGTTTTGTGTCATGTAAGTCAATCTAGATGCAGGTACTGACAGACAATTCATCATTGTGTAAATTGTATAAACTTAGATTATTGATAAACACAGTACAGTAATGTAAATGTATTTTCTCTTTCTTATGATTTTTTAAATAACATTTTGTGTACTCTCTGACCTACTTTGTATTAAGAATATAGTATTTAATATGCATAATATAAAAATATGAGTTAAATGAATGTTCATGGTATTGATAAGACTTCTGATCTATGGTAGACTATTTTAGTAGCTAAGTTTTGAGGGGATTCAAAAGCTATAGGTGCATTGTTAATTATGCAGGTTGTTGGGTGCTCCTAACCTTTGCATTATCCAAGGTTCAACTGTATTACTATTCACCTGATGGTAGCAACATGCTCACTTTGGCTAAAGATGATATTATTGTATTTCACTTTGGAAGGCAGAAAAGAAGGGATAGAGGGAAAAGAAGTGAAAGAAAATGATTATGTTATAGATACAAGAATGAATATAATATTTCCTATATTGTTTAAAGTATGTCATTATTTTAAAGTGTTTCGCATAAACTCCCTTCTCATGATATTCACATATTAAAAGTATAGAGAAGACTATGTTGCAGTAATTGTGTAATTATATTCACAGTATGTTGGATAATCCACAAGTGTTCTAAGGAAAACTGAAGAGCAGTCTAGACTCACTTAGCAAGAGCCTAGGCCTTTATTTATATGGTATAAGTATTCATACCGTACCTGCTTTAAGCTACCAGTTTGACATTACTGAACGTGGAGTTAGGAAGTGATGTACGATGCCATTACACAGTATACCCACAACAGAGACAAAAGTCAATAACCTTAAGAGCACAGATAATAATAAAATGTAGAAAAATATGTAGAAAGTGTTGAGTTTTGAAGATTTGTAATTACCTTTGTTTTTAATATATTTATGATCTTATATAATTAAATTTTTTATTATGATTGATTTTAACAACCAGCTCACAAAATTTCTGAAAACTTACCAATAGGCTCTTGCTAACGCTTAGCTGGTTCCTATATGTATTGGGCTTCCCAGATGTTACTACCTAGGAATCCACCTGCTAATACAGGAGACATGAAACTCAGGTTTAATCTCTGGGTTGAGAAGATACTCTGGAGGAGGGAAGGGCAACCGACTCCAGTAATCTTGCCTGGAGAGTCACATGGACAGACAAGCCTGGCAGGCTACAGTCCATGGCGTCACAAAGAGTCAGACACAACTGCAGCAACTTAGCATGAACACACAAATATACACATACAACATTGTGCTAATGTAATAACGTGGTCCATATTTATTGCTTCAATTTGTCTGAGATGTTATATCAAATATCATCTTTTATTAGCATTTTGATACATTTGCTAACAAGGTTTGCAATGGCTTGGGCACATTAATTCATCAGAAATTTTTTTTCAAGTTGATGTGGACAGCTAGAGGATACAGACTACTTTTTTACTGTATATATAGCACTATTTTGGTCATCCTTCAGTTATTCTCAAACATTGCCTTTTCCACTTGCAATCTACTTAAACCTTAGACATAAAGGAATTACCCACTCTGGAAAGGTAAGTTACCCTACAGAGAGAAACTTCTTCCTTTTGAAGTTTCCGATTGTGCCCAGCTGAGCTAAATGTTCTGTGAACTGTTCAAGCATATAGTTATGATAAAAGAGCAATAGTCATTAAGGTCATTGCACTTGAGGCTTCCATTTGAACTTCTTTTGGGTTCAAGGCACACAAAAATCTTTTGTTTTACTTACTTTCTTCCTCAGCCCAGAGGCAATGTAAGAGAGGATGAGAAAGAAAACCCCTCCTCCCTAGATTTTGAAAACTTAAAATTCTAGTGATAGAAAAGGACCACAGTTTGAAACATAAGAGGTCAAAGTAGCCTACTAGAGACACAGCGAATATATAACTTCTTATGGGAATCTCCCAGGCGTGAGATTATTCTGAGATTTCAATCTTATAGTTAAATAGTAATATATCAAAAAGATGGTGAAAATAGTTGCTTTATAAAATGTTCAGGAGTCGGTCATTTAACTCTCGCAAAGTGTCAGTAGCTTTATTCACAAGCCTTATACTTAGTAAGCCTGAAATATGAATATTTAAGAAAACATCCTTCAAAAACAAACAAACTTCCTTTGAGTTTAATTTGGAATGAAACATTAAGTGAGTCATTTTCACAAAGCAATCGTTTGCTTATTTCTAAACCTTGATAGAAAAATACAGGTTGATACACAGAAGCATCTTGACAGAAATAACAATTTGGTAGTCAGATTCATGCATCTGCCACCAAAGAGCTACTTTGTGTAAAGCCCCAGGGGATATATAAGAAATTTGCCAGAGATTCTGAGTTGAATCACAGCTTCAAGTTTCCTGGACCCTAGGCAATAAACATCAATAAGCCACTGTTAACACCACTGTTTTGGCTGTATCCACTGCTCTGGCTTGTATCTTGGCCCCATCTCTGATTTCAGAGAAGCCTAGACACTCCTGTGCAAGTTTTAACTCAACTTTCACTGATAGTGTTTTGCCTCAACTGTTGGCATCTTAGCTTTCTACATCCCCCTCTTCTCATCTATACATGAATAACTTAGAAGTGTAGGAGAACAAGTGGGATTACTTTCAGCCAATAGTGAATCCAAATTGATGGATAATAGCTCTTCATCCATTCTTTTGGGTTGGCCATTTTGAAGATATTCTATACTCTTCTTAGCATGGTCTCAAGGCTTCAGTTGGCCACACTTGTCATATCCATGAAAGTTCACCTGCCTTTCTCTCTTCTGATGTTTACCCTTGCTCTTTGAAGTTACCATCCACATTCAGGTTTCCCCCAATGTCTAAAAGTAGAGCATCCCTACAATACTTGTAAGCCAAAATAACATAGACCATACACACAATTTCCCTAGGACACATCTTGCTAAGGGACGAACAACATAAATGGAAATAAAGCACAGATGCTCACTGATACAGCTCAAAGCTCTGGCAGCTTGATGCTGAGTGTGGTTCCTGGGAAGGAGCCTGGAGGTACCAGTTTCACTGTTAAGGGATGTGAACTCCATCTTCAACACGCTCTGTGCAAAATAAATTCTAAATGCTGTATTTGCCTTTTACCTTTCTTCATGAAAGCAAAAATCCCCTTAGTGAAAATAGGTATTCATATGTCTTTCGTAAAAGAGATGTGGACTTTTGAACTTTTGTTTTACCTTAGTGTTTAAGCTGCTAACACTAAGTGGGTATAGATAGAAGTGTGTATAGATACAATTGAAAATAAGTCAGACTGAGCTTTCAGGGAAGACCTTAAGCTAAAAACAGGGCCTTCCTAATGGCTCAGAAGGTAAAGAATCTGCCTGAAATGTGGGAGACCCAGGTTTGATCCCTGGATCAGGAAGAACCCTTGGAGACGGGAATGGCTACAGGAAATAGTATTCTATTTCCTCCAGTATTCTTGCATAGAGAATCCCATGAACAGAGGGGCCTGGGTGGGATACAGTCCTTGGGGTTGCAAAGAGTTGGACACAACTGAGCAACTAACACTAAGGTATAATGATCAAATCATCATCACGTAAGTATTTGTTACACCAGGTTTATCTCTAAGGAAATTCATTTTTTTCTATACTCTCTTCTCCTGAAGGGCCATACAAAAATATTCCATAAGTCATTACTATGCATCATTTCTCTTTCTTCACTAACTGCATAGACTTTAGCTACCACTATGCTGTCCTAAATCTATCCACTCATTTCTCCATGTAGGCAGCCATCTCAATTTGTTCTATTAAATATGCACTTCATCTTTCAGAGCTTTTTATGACGCTGTCTCTATCCAAGTTTTCTAAGTCTGTGTCCCTGGCCCTAGAAACCTTCTTTGTGAAGGCAGAATATAAATAAAGTAGTAGAACAATTGGAGAGAAAACTAGACCACAAGTACTGACACAAGAATATTTTTACAGTTACTCTCTGAGCACAATGCCCCTTTCATTATTTCAAACACAAAGGAGAAATTCTAGCAGTAGCAATATTATAAATCTTGTAAAATGTGCTCAGTCATTTACTCAGGAGACTAAAATGACTTCAGAGACAGAACTGAGACACAGTATAACTGTTGTTGTTTAGCCACTAAGTCGTGTTTGACTCTTTGCAACCCCATGGACTGTAGCCCATCAGGCTCCTCTGTCCATGGGATTTCCCAGGCAAGAATACTGAGGTAGGTTGCCATTTCTTTCCCCAGGGTGTCTTCCTAACCCAGGGATTGAACCTGTATCTCCTGCACGGGCAGATGGATTCATAACTACTGAGCCCCCAGGGAAGCTACAAATTATTGTTACTGGTAAGCCATTTGATTTTCTATAGAAGCACTGACAGAATTAATTTTTTAATGACCTATGAGTATGTTCTCTCTTGTTGATTCTTTCTTTACACACATGTGTTCGTTCTTTTGGAAGAAATATTGTACATATCCCTACAATCTACTGAAACATTGCAATTCTTTACAATTATTTTCCTTTTCCACTTTTACGGTATTGAGTAGTTAAGTAAATATTCTTTGTGCCACATTCAAAACCCAAGAAAGTAGACAGGAATATACATTTTCAATATTGTAAACTATCTCTTTGTGCAGATAGATTGTGTTTCAACAGGAATTCCTAGAAAGATCCTTATTAAATGCTTATATACAAACATCTAAATATGTGAACAGACTAAACTCTTTAATTTTGGAAAATTCCATTGTTTATACCTTAAAATCTATAAGGATAAGAGATGAAATTTTTAGTTCATAAGGAAGAAATCTAAAACATTGACAGTTATGCACAGTATGTTCATGGCTAGAGATTATGCACTATTTCCTGTAGACTTAATGGCTGTAAGTCTCACATGTATACTCACATGCACACATATATTTTACTTTCATACTTATTTTTCAATAGGCAATCAGAAAAGAAAAATAAAAAAAACAAAACAAAACAAAAAAGTTTATCTTCAACTCATAATTAAAGCATTTACTAAAGAAATACTTCAATATCTTCTCATTACTTCATTAAGGAATTAACAAATCATGATGATAAAAATGTTAATAAAGATAAGATGAATATATTCTAAAATTTTTTTCTATATATATGCTGTTCATATTTTGATGTTTGTGTGTGCTTTTCTTGGTTATACAAGTCAGTATTTTCTTATACTGAATTGTGATGAACATTTATTGCTAAAGAAACCATCATTTTTTTTAACCTTGATCTAAGACAGAAGTCTTATAAAAGGGAGAGGAACCAGAGATCAAATTGCCAATATCTGCTGGATCATTGAAAAAGCAAGAAGGCTCTAGAAACACATCTATTTCTGCTTTATTGACTATGCCAAAGCCTTTGAGTATGTGGATTGTAATAAATGTGGAAAATTCTGAAAGAACTGGGAATACCAGACGACCTGACCTGTCTCTTGAGAAACCTCCATGCAGGTCAGGAAGCAAGTTAGAAAAGGACATAGAACAACAGACTGGTTCCAAATAGGAAAAGGAATATGTCAAGTCTGTATATTGTCACCCTGCTTATTTAACTTATATGCAGAGTACATCATGAGAAACGCTGGACTGGAAGAAGCACAAGCTGGAATCAAGATTGTGGGGAGAAATATCAATAACATCAGATATGCAGATGACACCACCTTTATGGCAGAAAGTGAAAAAGAACTAAAAAGCCTCTTGATGAAACTGAAAGAGGAGAGTGAAAAAGTTGGCTTAAAGCTCAACATTCACAGAACTAAGATCATGGCATCTGGTCCCATCACTTCCTGGGAAATAGGTGGGGAAACAGTGGAAACAGTGGCTGACTTTATTTTTCTGTGCTCCAAAATCACTGCAGATGGTGACTGCAGCCATGAAATTAAAAGATGATTACTCCTTGCAAGGAAAGTTATGACCAACCTAGACAGCATATTGAAAAGCAGAGACATTACTTTTTCCACAAATGTCCGTCTAGTCAAGGCTATGGTTTTTCCAGTGGTCATGTATGGATGTGAGTGTTGAACTATAAAGAAAGCTGGGCACAAAGATTGATGCTTTTGAACTGTGGTGTTGGAGAAGAGTCTTGAGAGTCTCCTGGACTACAAGGAGATGCAACCAGTCCAACCTAAAGGAGATCAGTCCTAAGTGTTCATTGGTAAGACTGATGTTGAAGCTGAAATTTTAATATTTTGGCCACCTGATGCAAAAAGCTGACTCATTTGAAAAGACCCTGATGCTGGGAAAGATTGAGGGCAGGAGGAAAAGGGGACGACAGAGGATGAGATGGTTAGATGGCATCACCGACTCAATGGGCATGGGTTTAGGTGGACTCCAGGAGTTGGTGATAGACAGGGAGGCCTGGTGTGCTGCGGTTCATGGAGTCACAAAGAGTCAGACACAACTGAGTGTCTGAACGGAACTGAATTGAAGACAGAAGTCAATTTTCCCCCAAAAGGAGCAATCCAAGATGTATCCCACCATCTTGGCATATGTGGAAAATATTAACAACAAAGGGAGAGATGAGAAAAAAATCAGAGTAAGATGGGACATGTAAGAGCAAATTTAACTCAGCAGTGGCCACAGGACTGGAAAAGGTCAGTTTTCATTCCAATTCCAAAGAAAGGCAATGCAAAAGAATGCTCAAACTACCACACAATTGCACTCATCTCACATGCTAGTAAAGTAATGCTCAAAATTCTCCAAGCCAGGCTGCAGCAATATGTGAACCATGAACTTGCTGATGTTCAAGCTGGTTTTAGAAAAGGCAGAGGAACCAGAGATCAAATTGCCAACATCTGCTGGATCATGGAAAAAGCAAGAGAGTTCCAGAAAAACATCTATTTCTGCTTTATTGACTATGTCAAAGCCTTTGACTGTGTGGATCACAATAAACTGTGGAAAATTCTGAAAGAGATGGGAATACCAGACCACCTAACCTGCCTCTTGAGAAATCTGTATGCAGGTCAGGAAGCAATGGTTAGAAGTGGGCATGGAACAACAGACGGGTTCCAGATAGGAAAAGGTGTACGTCAAGGCTGTATATTGTCACCCTGCTTATTTCTTAGATGCAGAGTACATCATGAGAAACACTGGACTGGGAAAAACACAAGCTGGAATCAAGATTGCCGGGAGAAATACCAATAACCTCAGATATGCAGATGACACCACCCTTATGGCAGAAAGTGAAGAGGAACTAAAAAGCCTCTTGATGAAAATGAAAGAGGAGAGTGAAAAAGTTGGCTTAAAGCTCAACATTCAGAAAACGAAGATCATGGCATCCGGTCCCGTCACTTCATGGGAAATAGATGGGGAGACAGTATGCCCGACCCTCAGTGACCCCATGGACTGTAGCCTTCCAGGCTCCTCCATCCATGGGATTTTCCAGGCAAGAGTACTGGAGTGGGGTGCCATTGCCTTCTCCAGAAACAGGGTCAGACTTTTTTTTTTTTTTTTGGGGGGGGGGCTCCAAAATCACTGCAGGTGGTGATTGCAGCCATGAAATTAGAAGACGCCTACTCCTTGGAAGAAAAGTTATGACCAACCTAGATAGTATATTCAAAAGCAGAGACATTACTTTGCCGACTAAGGTCCGTCTAGTCAAGGCTATGGTTTTTCCAGTAGTCATGTATGGATGTGAGTGTTGGACTGTGAAGAAGGCTGAGCACCGAAGAATTGATGCTTTTAAACTGTGGTGTTGCCGCACATAAAAATAAACTCAAAATGGATTAAAGATCTAAATGTAAGACCAGAAACTATAAAACTCCTAGAGGAGAACATAGGCAAAACACTCTCAGACATAAATCACAGCAGGATCCTCTATGATCCACCTCCCAGAATTCTGGAATTAAAAGCAAAAATAAACAAATGGGATCTAATTAAAATTAAAAGCTTCTGCACAACAAAGGAAAATATAAGCAAGGTGAAAAGACAGCCTTCTGAATGGGAGAAAATAATAGCAAATGAAGCAACTGACAAACAACTAATCTCAAAAATATACAAGCAACTTATGCAGCTCAATTCCAGAAAAATAACGACCCAATCAAAAAAATGGACCAAAGAACTAAATAGACATTTCTCCAAAGAAGACATATGGATGGCTAACAAACACATGAAAAGATGCTCAACATCACTCATTATTAGAGAAATGCAAATCAAAACCACAATGAGGTACCACTTCACACCAGTCAGAATGGCTGCGATCCAAAAATCTGCAAGCAATAAATGCTGGAGAGGGTGTGGAGAAAAGGGAACCCTCCTACACTGTTGGTGGGAATGCAAACTAGTACAGCCACTATGGAGAACAGTGTGGAGATTCCTTAAAAAATTGCAAATAGAACTACCTTATGACCCAGCAATCCCACTGTTGGGCATACACACCGAGGAAACCAGAATTGAAAGAGACACATGTACCCCAATGTTCATCACAGCACTGTTTATAATAGCCAGGACATGGAAACAACCTAGATGTCCATCAGCAGATGAATGGATAAGAAAGCTGTGGTACATATACACAATGGAGTATTACTCAGCCGTTAAAAAGAATTCATTTGAATCAGTTCTGATGAGATGGATGAAACTGGAGCCGATTATACAGAGTGAAGTAAGCCAGAAAGAAAAACACCAATACAGTATACTGACACATAAATATGGAATTTAGAAAAATGGTAATGATGACACTGTATGCGAGACAGCAAGAGACACAGATATATAGAACGGACTTTTGGACTCTGAGGGAGAGGGAGAGGGTGGGATGATTTGGGAGAATGGCATTCTATCATGTATACTATCATGTAAGAATTGAATCGCCAGTCTATGTCTGACGCAGGATACAGCATGCTTGGGGCTGGTGCATGGGGATGACCCATAGAGATGTTATGGGGAGGGAGGCGGGAGGGGGGTTCATGTTTGGGAACACATGTAAGAATTAAAGATTTTAAAATTAAAAAAAAATAAAAAAAATAAACTGTGGTGTTGGAGAAGACTCTTGAGAGTCCCTTGGACTGTGAGGAGATCTAACACGTCCATTCTGAAGGAGATCAACCCTGGGATTTCTTTGGAAGGAATGATGCTAAAGCTGGAACTCCAGTACTTTGGCCACCTCATGTGAAGAGGTGACTCATTGGAAAGGACTTTGATGCTGGTAGGGATTGGGGGCAGGAGGAGAAGGGGACAACAGAGGATGAGATGGCTTGATGGCATCACGGACTTAATGGACGTGAGTCTGAGTGAACTCTGGGAGATGGTAATGGACAGGGAGGCCTGGTGTGCTGCAATTCACGGGGTCCCAAAGAGTCAGACACGACTGAGCGACTGAACTGAACTGAACTGAACTGAACTATGTAAGAGTGTTATAGATAGTAATGTTCAAAGGTTAATCAGGACTCATATGAAGTTTGAATGTTGAGAAGTGGTAAAACAGATAACAAAAATTTATCTAATCTGAACAATTATCTTTTATAACAAAAGAGGATTGGTGGAAATGAGAAGAGGTATTTAGGAAAGAGAAAGAGAGAGACACTCAGGCTGAATAGAAATGGACAATTAATTTTGAAATCCATGAGCAGGTTCTATTGGCTGTGTTTTCATATCTAATCACTTTAATCCCACCAGTTTATCTTTCCAAAAATATTGCAAGGGCCTTTTAACTGGTCTCACTGATTTATCACTCATGCCATCAAGGTCTTTTATCTTCATTATGGCCACAGGATATTATTTAAAATAGATATATTCAGTCAGTTCTGTTTAGTCACTCAGTCATGTCTGACTCTTTGTGACTCCATGGACTGCAGCATGTCAGGCCTGTCCATCACCAACTCATGGAGTTTACTGAAACTCGTTTCCATTGAGTCAGTGATGCCATCCAACCATCTCATCCTCTGTCATCCCCTCCTCCTCCTGCCTTCAATCTTTCCCAGCATCAGGGTTTATTTACAATGAGTCAGTTCTTTGCATGAGGTAGCCAAAGTATTGGAGTTTCAGCTTCAGCATCAGTCTTTCCAATAAATATACAGGACTGATTTCCTTTAGGATTGACTGGTTGGATCTCCTTGCAGTCTAAGGGACTCTCAAGAGTCTTCTCCAACACCACAGTTCAAAAGCATCAATTCTTTGACTTCCTTTATAGTCCAACTCTTACATCTATACATGACTACTGGAAAAATCATAGCCTTGAGTAGACGGACTTTTGTTGGCCAAGTAATGTCTCTGCTTTTTAATATGGTGTCTAGGTTGGTCATAATTTTTCTTCCAAGGAATAAGCGTCTTTTAATTTCATGGCTGCAGTCACCATCTGCAGTGACTTTGGAGCCCCCAAAAGTAAAGTCAGCCCCTGTTTCTACTGTTTCTCCATCTGTTTGCCATGAAGTGATGGGACTGGATGCCATGATCTTTGTTTTCTGAAATTACATTAATGTTTCGTTTTTCTGCTTTCCCCTCCACCTTATCACTTTCTTAATAAATCACTTGCACATGAATCCACAACTCAGGGGAAACCAACTTAAGACTGTCCTCTTTGATTACACTGCTCCTAACACACTAGTGTCCATTCTTTTTTCCTGAACCTGCCAACATGTCTCAATGTCAGGACCTTGGAGATATTTTTCTTTCTGCCTGAAATGAATGTCGGGGACTAGTAGGTACTTTTCTTTCAGCCTGGAATACTATTTTCCCATATGTCGACATGTCTTTGCTCTGTTAGTTTCTTTGTGTCTTTGCTCAAATATCACCTAATCAAGGAAGTCTCCCATCACCATCCTGTATCCTCATCCCCGCCCAGTACATATCTTCTTTCCCTTTACTTCCTATTCTCCACAGCATTCATCTTCTTTGGACACCCCATGTATTTAGTTATTTTTGCTAACTGATTATATCCCACACTAGGATATAAGGTCCCATGTGGAGTACCAGCTTTCTGTCTCCTTTCCCCAGCTGTGGTCTTTTATGTTCATTATGGCCACAGGAACTTATTTAAAATTTATATATTAGTTAAAGTAAAAATTCGCCTGAGGCAAGCTTAGATGGGGTCTTTATGGAATATGCTGTATGACAGTTTATGGAATCAAAACTTCTGATAATATTAATAAATAATATAGGCATACCCTGCCTGGATGCTGCCAACAAGTTAAACACATTTACTGAAGACAAAATATATGAAGTAGACTGTGGTGACCCAAGGATGAAAGAGCAGATAAAACCACGGAGAGTCTTGGAATGCAGGAAGAGAAAACCAGACTCATCGTCTTTCCTTTCCTCATGTTGTAACTATTAACGGATTTCAGGTCCACCTGAACAGTATAACCTGTCTCCCCTCTTACCCCATAGGGAGAAAGTATTTACCTTACTCTTTCTTCCTTTACCCCACCCAGTATATGTACCTCATCCAATTCAGCAAATGACCTACAAGACCGCTATCCCACTCCTGTACCCTGGGTATAAAAGTGGACTAAGGACCTCTTTCAAGGTCGGCTCTCCCTTGAGCTGGCCCGCTGTTCTAACAGTTTCTACCACTCTAATAAATTTTATTTCCCTCTCATTCTGTCTCATGTCTAGAAATTCTTTTCCATCCCATGCACGCACCACAACATAAACGTCCTCTCACGGAGTTTTGTGCAGTTAGAGAATAAAAAGATACGTGATATAAATAACCTTCAAATGAAATTCTTATGCAACAAATGAAAGACAGTAACAACTTTCCTAATAGTTTTACAGGAATGAGCAAGCTTGAAAGGGAATGAGCTGCAAAGATAATGCTGAAGTGGTAAACGCATTAATAAATTAAACGAGAAAGAGAATCAAAGCATGAAGTCAAGAGTGAGTTTTAAAGGTAACTTGATCAGAACATCAGGAAAGGCAGTCAGAGACAGGAGGCTGCTAGAGAAATGTCTGAAGCCAGACTGCAGCTCTGTACATATTATCCTCTCCCTCTTTTTTTTTTTTTTTTGTTCTGAAGAGACAGACGCCCTCTGTTACCAGTTTGGCTGGCTCTTAGGGTCAGAAATGTGTAGTTAGTTGAGTCAAGTCCTTTCTGGATGACACATAGTGAGATGGAGTCAGGTTGTCTGTCCATTATTATCCACAATGTGAGCACCGAAGCTTTAATCTGAACAAGGAGCTTATGACTGAAAGTATATCACTATATTGGCGTATTCTATTGAATTTCTGATAATGTTCTAAAGCCAGTTGAGAAAGAGAGAGAAAATGCCACTGGGTACAAATTGTGGCATCAATTCCCTGCCAGACTGATCAATTGGATTTATATATTACCTCCAGCTATATACTTAAAATCTATAATTTTACTTTCTCTTCAATTCACAGCCCACAGCTTAAATAATTGCAGACTCAAATGATTTTTAAAAGGATTGAACAGCATTAAAAAATGCTTGAACATTGTTGTTTTAATCACTCTTAATTTTTTTCTTATTTAACTCAATAGATTCATCTTCTCTTTCTTTCTCTCTCTTCTTCTTCCTTACTCAGTCTCTCTTTAATTCTCCTAAGGATAAATATTCTGCAAAGCTCCCATGTTCATCCTTCAAATGATTTGGAACTATCCTAATCAATGAAGTATATATAGACTTTTAGGTCCATTAGACTGGGCCATCAAAAAATATCCGAAATTCTGATTTACAATCCTCTGTCCTTAGTCTTAACTATCACTCTCTTACAAGATTTTAAAATCCATTCATTAGACATCAATGTTGTATAAAGAGAATTAAAAATACATCTACTCAAAAGTCTTCTAGCAGAATACATAATACAGAAGCCTTTTATGCATGAAATCTTTGTAACAAAATTGAAAACTCAGACAATAACCCCAAACATAATGCCACTTGAAGGACATTTATCAAAAAATTTTAAGAAATTAAAAAATAAACAATATGAAGACTAATTTATCTCACAATTTTGCTCTACATCTTAGATATTAAGAAAAATTATTTAGTATTTCATTAGAACACTTTATAGAGTGAACAGTTTCAAGTTGCTTCAAATGCTGAGTTTTGGTGAAAGTGAAGTTGCTCAGTCATGTCCAACTCTTTGTGACCCCATGGACTATAACCTACGAGGCTCCTCTGTCCATGGAATTTTCCAGGGAAGAGTACTGGAGTGGGTTGCCATATCCTTCTCCAGGGGATCTTCCCAACCCAGGGATAGAACCTAGGTCTCCTGCATGGTAGGCAGACGCATTACCATCTGAGCCACCAGGGAAGCCATAATTTCAATGTATGTTTTTTTGAATTATAATGTACTATTTTTACTTAATATTTATACTTTGCTAGGCAATATGCTGAGCTATTAGCATACATTAATTTAATTTGTTTTCATATACATCCAGTAAGTTAGGAGTAATTATCTCCATTTTACATATCTAGAAACATAGACTTGAAACAAGTAAAATAGATTTATAGTTGATGCGGGAAGCTGAACTAACATGGAAGACTCTCCTGTCCAATAAACATTTAGAAATATCGGATAAATGCAGACAAAGCTACTAAAATCAGCAACCAACCACAAAAGAAAGTTACACCCACAATTTCCAGAAACAGAACTCAAAATCTCAATAATACAGGGACTTAAAGTCAGATGGCTCAATGGAGTTTCAGAGCCTTATATAGATCTTAGAGGTTTATTCTAAATCTGTAATGGAGAAGAAACACATTAAATAAATGGTCTAAAAATGGAAATCAAAAGATAAACATTATTAGACTGAGTAAAATTTAAGACCCAATCATACTCTATAAGAATCTTAGTTTGACTATGAAAGACATGTTACATATAAAAAATGGAAAATATTCTATTATGAAAACCTTACTTTTAAGAAACAAGAATTGACTGTATTGTTTAATATCAGTATCAAAATAACATCAAAATATACTTCAAGGAAAAAAAATATCCTTGGGGGTAAGGAGGGACATTTCATAATTATAAAAGGATAATGCTTTACAAGGTGTAACAGTTCTAAATGTGTATGTATCCAACAGCTAAGCTTCAAGAAAAAGCAAAAACAAACAACAGTTAAAGGTGAAGTAGAGAAATCCACAATTGGAGTTAGAGATTTGAAACACTTCTCTCACAGGAATTAATGTAAAAAGTGAAAGAAAATCAGTAAGTTTATAGAAAACCTGAACAACAGTATCACATAACTTGATCCAATTGATGTATAAAGAATACTACACTCCAAAGCAGTGGAAAACAGATTTTTTCCATTTGCAAAGGAAATATTTAGTAAAATAGATAATATACCAGCTATAAAATGTCTCTTTCAAACAATTTAGAAACATTGAAACAATATAGAATATATTCACTGACTATTACACAGTTAAATGAGAAAGCAATAACAAAATATGTGGAAAATCACAGATTTATGGAAGTTCCACAACACACTTATAAATAATCTATGGTGTCAGAAAAAAAAAAAAAAAAAAAACACAGGAGTAAACAGAAAATAGTTTGCACTGAATGATAAAAGACAGCAAAGACAAAATTGTAGGGTGCAATGAAACCAGAGATTAAGGGAAATTCACAAATATACTTGGGTAAGTAAGAAAATAAAAAAGCTGTAAAAATCAATGGATTTTCAACTCTACTCAATAATCTGTAATGCTACATATGGGGAAAGAATCAAAAATATAGAGTGGATATATGTATATATATGACAGAATCACTCTGCTAACAACTGAATCTAACATATTGTAAATCAACTACATGCCAATATTTTTTTTTTAAATCAATGGACTTTTTACCAAATAGTTAAAGAATAAATAATGCCAATTCTATACAAACACACAAGCAGATGAGGATATTTCCTGACCTGACTCCAAAATCAAAGATACTAAATTAAAAAAAAAAAAAATCCTATGTACCAATATCCTTCATGAGCCTAGATGCAAAATATGCCTAACAAATATTAGCAAACTGAATTCATTATATAAAAGGCTACATATTATAAATAAATAGACTATTATTCCATAAATACATGGGTTGTACTGCATTGAAAATTCAATATTCCCTTACGGAATGCCACCCGACATATGTACTAACCAGGCTGGCCTGGAGTTGTTGTTCAGTTCGGTTCAGCTCAGTCACTCAGTCGTGTCCGACTCTTTGCAACCCCATGAATTGCAAAACGCCAGGCCTCCCTGTCCATCACCAACTCCTGGAGTTCACTCAAACTCATGTCCATAGAGTCGATGATGTCATCTAGCCATCTCATCCTCCGTCGACCCCTTCTCCTCCTGCCCCCAATTCCTCCCAGCATCAGAGTCTTTTCCAATGAGTCATCTCTTCGCATGAGGTAACCAAAGTATTGAAGTTTCAGCTTAAGCATCCGTCCTTCCAAAGAACACCCAGGACTGATCTTTAGAGTTGACTGGTTGAATCTTCCTGGAGTCCAAGGGACTCTCAAGAGTCTTCTCCAACACCACAGTTCAAAAGCAGCAATTCTTCAGTGCTCAGCTTTCTTTACAGTCCAACTCTCACATCCATACATGACTACTGGAAAAACCATAGCCTTGACTAGATGAACCTTTGCTGGCAATGTAATGTCTCTGCTTTTCAATATGCTATCTAGGTGGGGTCCTTTAATATAATGGCTGCAGTCAACAACTGCAGTGATTTTGGAGCCCCAAAAAATAAAGTCTGACACTGTTTCCACTGTTTTCCCATCTATTTTCCATGAAGTGATGGGACCAGATGCCATGATCTTCGTTTTCTGAATGTTGAGCTTTAAGCCAGCTTTTTCACTCTCTTCTTTCACTTTCATCAAGAGGCTTTTTATTTCCTCTTCACTTTCTGCCATAAAGGTAGTGTCATCTGCATATCTGAGGTTATTGATATTTCTCCCGGAAATCTTGATTCCAGCTTGTGCTTCTTCCAGTCCAGCGTTTCTCATGATGTACTCTGCATAGAAGTTGAATAAGCAGGGTGACAATATACAGCCTTGACCTTCTTCTTTTCCTATTTGGAACCAGTCTGTTGTTCCATGTCATGTCCAGTTCTAACTGTTGCTTCCTGACCTGCATACAGGTTTCTCAAGAGGCAGGTCACCATATTTTGATTTTAGTATTAAGAGAGTGTGTAGTGCTGGCCACTTATTATTATTATTTTTTTTTCTGATACTGGTAATTCACATTTTCTTTGTTTTAGTCTTGAACAGTCTATATAGAGGCTTACAAATTTTATTGATTTTTTCCCAAAACATCCACATTTAGATTCATTGATTTCCTCTATCTTAAAAACTTTCTAGCTCATTTAATTTTACTCCTTATTATTTTCTTTTCTCTTCTTAATTTGCACTTAGTTTCTTTCTCTTCTAAGTTCTTCAGAAGACTTTTCAATAATTGATTTTAATTATTTTTCATTTAAGGCCATGCTGTGCCTTCTTGACATTCTTTTGCTATGTCTCTAAAATTCCTATGTGTTATATTTTTGTTATTATTCAGTTCACATATTGTTAAATCTTCATATTTCGTTTTTAGTCATTGGATTATTTAGAAGTATCTTGCTGAGATTCCAAATATTTGGAGCTTTATGGTTATGTTATTGTTATTTATTTCTAGCTTAATTCCAGTGTTTCTGTTAGTTGCCTTTATATTAGATCCCAATTTCATGGCTGCTTTGTGCAGGTTATTAATCTGAAAAGAAATTCTTGAATGAAAATCAGGAGGGATTTTTTTTGTTTTTTGGTCTCACTGTGTGGCTGGCAGGATCTTAAGTTTCCCCAACTAATAATTGAACCAGTGTGTCTCTTGCACTGGAGGCATGGAGTCTTAACCACTGGACCACAAGGCAAGTCCCTCAGGAGGGACATTTTTAAAGAAAATATTTGTCTAGAAAATAAAAACCAAAAATCAAAATATGAAAAGTTTCTAATCTGATAATACTAATGGAAAGTTATTCATTTGTCTTTCACATTGCAAACTTCAGGCCACCAATCCAAATATACAAAATAATAAAAAGTTATATTGAGCTTTGGTATCTGTTTTGAAGATACTATGAATTTATTATGGGAAATTTTCTAGAAATTAATGGAAAAGGTTGGAGGAGTCAAAATAGACTTAAAAGTTAGAAAATATCTCTTCCTCTTCTGTTATATTCCTTGTGACTGCTTCTATACCAAGTACTGTTGTAGTGTTGTTTGAAACACACATAGTGGTAAATAGGAATGACATACTCTAGTGTAAATGTTATTTCTAGTTAAGTTTCACTTTATTAACATTAGTAATACACACAACATATGGGCTTCCCAGGTGGTTCAGTGGTAAAGAAGCCCCTTGCCAATGCAGAAGACTTTGGTTTATTCCCTGGATCGGAAAGATCCCTTGGAGAAGGAAATGGCAATCCACTCCAGTGTTCTTGCCTGGGAATTTCCCACCAACAAAGGAACTTGCGGGGTCATAGTCCTTTTGGTAGCAGTTAGACACGATTTAATTTAGCGACTAAACAACAACAACAACAACAACAACACACACACACACACACACACACACACACACACACACACCCCTACAGCAGATCATAGAAAAACTTTTCTGGCTTTTGTGTTCTCTAGCATCTGCAACCAAGTGAAATTGTTTGTCAAAATCTTTAAAAAAAGGAAAAAAAGCAGAATGACTATGCTTCATTTGTTTGATTTTTCACTGTCTGTACTCGATTACTGATTCCACTGGATATGTTTACGTAGTTTAAGTCACATTAAATTCTTTAGAGCCATTATGTATTACAATTTGAATAGTATCTTCTTGAGCCACAAAACAGTTTAAATTTCTGCCATTGTCAAATTGTGGTTAGTTTTACATTTCTCTTTTCTCTCTTAGTAAGTAAAGAATGATGAATTTGCCTTATTGCAAAAGTTTTGATGAGTTAAGGAATTTTCAGATGTGAGGAAGGGTTTTAATAAAAAATTCACATCTTACTTTCTATTTGACTATAAAGATATAAGATACACTGGATTTTATGTTTCATAAAAATAAGTTTTTAAAAAGATTTGTTACTATTAATGACATTTCCTCTTTTACATGAAACACCAAATTGTATTCATCGATAGTCATCATGAGGTCAATGGTCTCAACTGGGAAGGATTTTGCCCTCCCAGAGATATCTGAAGATATTTTGGTTGTAACCACCAGGAAAATGCTACTGGCCTCTAGTGGTTAGAGGCCAGGGATACTGCTAATAAACATCCTATAATGTACAGGATAGCTCTCTAAAACAGTTATTGGCCCAACTAGCCAAGAGTCCTAAGGCTGAGAAACACTTCATTAGGTCAATTCCAGTTATTATTATTTCCAAGCCAAATAATACAATGATTAAAAAATTATTTGTGTTAAACATTCCTCCTGTTACATGTGGATTAATAGAATTATAGAAAACTAAATTATTTTCCCAGTTTTAATTAGAAGTTATTACAGAATTGATAAAATTATATATGTAACATTAAAATCAATCAATATTTCAGGGGCTTCTTGGATAGCTCAGTTGTAAAAGAATCCACATGCAATGCAGGAGACCCTGGTTCCATTCTTGGGTTGGGAAGATCCCCTGGAGAAGGGTAGGCTGCCCACTCCAGTATTCTTGGGTTCCCTTGTGGCTAAGCTGGTAAAAAAAAAATCCTCCTGCAATGTGATAGACCTTGGTTTGATTCCTCAGTTGGGAAAATGCGCTGGAGAAGGGAACAGCTACCTACTCCAGTATTCTGGCCTGGAAAATTCCATGGACTAGGAGTCTCCAAGAATCGGACACGACAGAGAGACTTTCACATCACAAGAAATTGATATTTTCCTTTATCGAGAAGATACAAAAATATGGAATTTACAATGACAACTTAATAATCTGGTTTAACAAATTTATAGACACAATTCTCAGTAAGGGAATTTTGATAATATTATAAAAAATGAGGTGTTATTTTATATACTCAGAATTTTTTTATAACTGATTATGAACCTGCTTCTCTTTTTTTTTTCTTATAGCAAAAATCATTCAGTTATAGGAGGTTGAAGTATTTCATTATCTTCTAAAAAAAACTCCAAAAAATAGGACATTTGCTGTATAAAATATAAAAAAATAATATCAAAAGGATAAATGGTTCATTACAGGCCTGGCACATTCCTCCATGACAGACTACTACACAATCATTAGAAATTTATAAATTTATCTTATTTTTTAGAAATTTTAGATCTCCCTCTCCTCCATTTTCCTTTATTTCTCTAATGTCCATATTTTCACATACATTTTTGAAACCTGTAAATTTTATACCTGAATCCATCAATAAGGCTCTTGGTAACTGTCAAAATTAACAAATTTTGATTTTGATTTCCTGAATTGAATATGAAAATATTTAGTGAGTATGAGTGGGTAGACAATTGCATTCACTAATCCAGAAACTTGATGACAGAATTTTTATTTTATTTTATTACTTATTTATTTATTTTTATTTTACTTTACAATACTGTGTTGGTTTTGCCATACATTGAAATGAATCCACCACGGGTGTACATGAGTTCCCAATCCTGAACCCCTTCCCACCTCTCTTCCCATATCATCTCTCTGGGTCATCCCAGTTCACCAGCCCCAAGCATCCTGTATCCTGTATCAAACCTAGATTGCCAATTCGTTTCTTCAGTTCAGTTCAGTTCAGTTCAGTTGCTCAGTCGTGTCCAACTCTTTGGGACCCCATGAATCGCAGCACGCCAGGCCTCCCTGTCCATCACCATCTCCCGGAGTTCACTCATGATAGTATACATGTTTCAATGCTATTTTCCCAAATCAACCCACCCTCTCCCTCACCCACAGAGTCCAAAAGTCTGTTCTATACATCTGTGTCTCTTTTGCTGTCTCACATACAGGGTTATCATTACCATCTTTCTAAATTCCATATATATGTGTTAGTATATTGTATTGGTGTTTTTATTTCTGGCTTACTTCACTCTGTATAATAGGCTCCAGTTTCATCCACCTCATTAGAAAGGATTCAAATGTATTCTTTTTAATGGCTGAGTAATACTCCATTGTGTATGTGTACCACAGCTTTCTTATCCATTCATCTGCTGATGGACATCTAGGTTGCTTCCATGTCCTGGCTATTATAAACAGTGCTGCGATGAACATTGGGGTACACGTGTCTCTTTCAATTCTGGTTTCCTCGGTGTGTATGCCCAGCAGTGGGATTTTTGGTTCATAAGGCAGTATAATTTCCAGTTTTTAAAGGAATCTCCACAATGTTCTCCATAGTGGCTGAACTAGTTTGCATTCCCACCAACAGTGTAAGAGGCTTCCTTTTTCTCCACACCCTCTCCAGCATTTATTGCTTGTAGACTTTTGGATCGCAGCCATTCTGACTGGTGTGAAATGGTATCTCTTTGCGGTCTTGATTTGCATTTCTCTGATAATGAGTGATGTTGGGCAACTTTTCATGTGTTTGTTAGCCATCTATATGTCTTCTTTGGAGAATTTTTAAATATACAAATTTTAAGTAGAGTTTTATTTTTCTTTAACTTGGTGACTTACTTTGGTTAAGACAGTTGACTTGCTTAACTGCTTTCCCCCTGGCAATTTAAACAATTATATCAGTTGTCTTCTAAACCTGAGTGTATAGTATGAAAGATTCTGAAGACCGTGACACTTTAGCAATTATACAGTATAGCACATTCTTTAGAATTTACTTTATTTAATTACAGGCTTTCAGATTCAGTCAATATTAAACCATATAATCACAAGAATAACATCAAATTTATTATCCAAAGAAGAATAAAAATAATAGCTTAATATAAATTCTTGAAAAGCATTAATTCAGAATGTTTTTCCAAAAATATATTCTATTCAAATATCATAGCCAGAATTAATCCAAGGAATTGTATATCTTACATTGATTTTGCCAGAGGATGATTTGTAGTGAGCATAATTTTTGGTTTAAAGTGTTTAAACATTATTTTAGTGTCTGAAATGTTTTCCCAGATAACTCATATTCAACAATAGTTTATAAATCTTTATAGAAATTTCAGTATTTTACTATGCCACAGAAGTTCACTTGAATTTCAAACTAATTTGGTTTGAGAGAGATGAACCCCTATGTACATATATTCTATTTGATACAACAAATACAAATAATAAATGTATATAACTTGTTTCCATAGTCAAATTAATCTAAAATTCACTGGGGGAAAAAAAAACTGTGAAAAAATAAGAATGATGGTTTCATATGTACTTCAAAGTGAAAGTGAAGACCCATTTGTAGAAATCTGCATGAACCAATAGGCAAATAAGCTTCTTTCTGCATTGAAAGTCCCTAATAACTATAAAAAGAGATGGGCACTAGAGTGAATCATTTTACTAAAAACAAAAGCTAGCAATTTAAACCTTTCATAGTTAATCCATGTAGCAAGGAAGGTTCATGCTTTGGGAGGGCCCATCTGGCCTCTCCACAAATGGGAAGGTTTATACATATGGGCCAAAACATATGCATAGCTAGCTGAACCAACCCCTGCAACTAAACAGTAATTAGCATGGGGCAGATTTTTTTATGGTTGCTAACACACTAGCAAGTCCTTCCTGACCTACATCCAAATGGACATATGATTACATAAAATGGGTAGTTTCTTTCTCAAGCATTTATTTGTGTGCAAAAATTGGGATTTGTTTAACTGCCGCCAACTAAAGAACTGAGACCCATATGTTACCCCATAAACTTACCGGTTAGCAATTTGTTATAAGCAAGATGCAAATATTATGGTAAGCATTCAGAACATTTATTCAATGAACCTTATGTTGTAAATGGAAACAACAGTATGTCAGAAAATTTTGTAATCACAATTTCACCACTGGTCTCATTTTATATGTAATTCAGTGTTTCCAAAATTCTATCATATTCAATTAGAGACATCAAGGCCAGCAGAGTTTCTAACAAAAATAAAGTAATACAAGATTCAGTTTTGGAGAGGGGAAGAAATAGTGAACATCCACGAGAGCTTGAGCAGACTGTACAATTGGTTAATTTTAAGTAGGTCACAGTAGACTTATTAGATGTGTCAAACAGAATAGACTATTGAATATTTGGTTTAATATGATTTGGGTCTGAATGGGATTTGATAAGTATAGGGGAGCTTTAGATCACAAACAGGCTAGAAAACTTTAGAAATTAACATGAAATTAAGGGTTTAATACACTCATGTTGATATAAGTGGGGCTTCCGTGTTGATATAAGAATCAGTCAGTCAGTTCAGTCGCTCAGTCCAGGCCTCCCTGTCCATCACCAACTCACGGAGTTCACTCAAACTCATGTCCATTGAGTCGGTGATGCCATCCAGCCATTTCAAATTCTGTCGTTCCCTTCTCCTCCTGCCCCCAATCCCTCCCAGCATCAGCTAATTTAAATAGTAGTTAACAAAATAGTAAGTGTTATTTTAATCTAACTTTATTCTAGATGTAAATATATGGAAAAATTAGTATTTTTTAAGAGATTTAAATTTTGTCAACTCAAACCACAGATTTATAATAAAAATCAGAAGTTGTGTAATCTAATAGAAATTTTAAAAAAAAGTCTATGATAAATTTGAAGGGCTAATTTCTAGTTTTACTAATTTCTCTATCCCTAGAAGGCAATGGCACCCCACTCCAGTACTCTTGCCTGGAAAATCCCATGGATGGAGGAGCCTGGTGGGCTGCAGTCCATGGGGTCGCTGAGGGTCGGACACGACTGAGCGACTTCACTTTATCGATAGTCAAGAAGGATGATTTTCACTCAAATTTGACATGTGAAAAATGGAAAAAATATAGTAAACTTTGACTATGTCACTGGAATATGCATAACACATTTTAAATGTTTGTATAAACATTAATGTGAGTAATCTTAATGTAGGTCAGTTTTTTCAGGAATTTTTAGACATTAACAAAGAAGTATTGACAAATATTTTTCTCTTTATCTTTTAGGATTTAATTGCATAAATTAAGGTTATTTTGGAGAAGGAAATGGCAAACCACTCCAGTATTCTTGCCTGGAGAATCCTGTGGACGGTGGGGCCTGGAGGGCTGCTGTCCATAGGGTCTCATAGAGTCGGACATGACTGAAGAGACTTAGCATCAAGGTTCTTTTATTTGGAAGTGTTAGAAAACCTAATTGTTAATAACCTAAAAATTAAATTTACTAGCTCATATAACTTCAGGAACAGTTCTGACTTCAAGTATGGCTTAATCCAAAAATCTCAAAAATACCATAAGATATTTGTTTCTTTGTTTGTTTTCATCTGAATCTTTTAGCTTTGTTTTCTTTATATTGGCTCTATTATTGAACTGACTCCCTACACAGAGGTGAGAGGATTTTTGGAAGTCCCAGAGTACACATCTCCACACTTCCAAATCCAGAGGAAGAGCTTCTCTTACTCATAAGTCCCCAAATATGTCACTTTTTATCAACATAAACTTTTATCATCCCTGGATAAAAGGGATGGCATTCTTTGTCTGTTATTCATTTTTGTATTTTGTGATTCAAGAATAGTCCCTGGCACATATAAATCACTCAATTAATAATTTTTCAATGAGTATGTAAGTAAATCCTCTGCAAACTACATGACTGAGAATAAAGACAGATGGTTTCCCAAGAGAAAATTTTGGTTCTATTATTAGAACAAGAAGAGATCAGCAGATGCTATATGTCCAATCTAGTATTTCCAACATGGATATGTCAAAATCTGTGTGTGCCTTGGTGATCTTTGAAAAAAACTTATGCTTCTGAAACTTAATTTATTGTTGCTATAGTGGTTCCTGGTAATGTCTCCTGAAGAAGATTATTCATTCAGTATTTTAAGATAATAATTCAAACACTAAGTGTTAAAATATATTAAACAAAAAGCAGGACTATTTATGCTAAAGTGCTAAAAACTGAAAATGACTTTAGTTCATTCTTCTAGAAGCATTACATTACACTTCCATCCTATACATTTATAGTAATGTATAGTCCAATCAAAACATGGTTGGAATCCTTAGCTCTTAGATTACTATTTCAGCAATCTTCATGTTCCTTCCTAACAGCATTCTGTGAAACTCATTCATGAAAATATTGTCCTAGCAATGGTCTGATCAAGGTAACTTGAATGACATGGTACTCCACCCAAGAATAGAATTCATGAATCAGTCCCTGTTACTAATATAGAAGGCCCTCTTTACTGTTATATCAAATAGGCGGTGGTGAGCGTTTTGCATAAATTTAGCTCCTTAAGTTAGCTCTGTAGACTGCTGCAATGAAACCTGTGTAGAGTTATAGTGACACTTTTAAAATGGATAACCAAGGCTTTGAACCTGATCAAGGAAATTTTATTTATTTTATTTTTTATTGTTTCTCTTGGAAAATGATTGTAGATACTAAAAATCTGTAAGCATATATATCCGTTTCCCACCTAGAATAAGTTGTCCTATATACTTCTGCAATTTCAAGAAAAATATATATCTTTGCAAGAGCATTTATGTAATGTTTTTACATTTAATAAGAAAAACTCTTAGAATATATGGACATATAGAAAATGCTTAATAATTGTCAACTATGTAATCTTTAGTATTACTCTGTGACAAATATTCTTTCTAGAGAGAAGACTATAACTGTTTTAAACTGAGAAAATACTCAATACAAATCTACCGGCCCAAAATACTTAATATATTTCACCAAAAAGAGAATTTTTCACCTTCCACACGAAGGAGTAGATATCAATCAATAAATATTTTTGGATCTCCATCAACATGACTATCTGTCCAGTAATCTGGAAAGTCAAGACTGTATTTTTAACATTCTCTCAACTTCTCACAATCACATAAAAACATCACATCACTCCTCTACTATAACTATCATCACTATTGCCCACACACTGGTTTTATTATTTCTAATCTTTACTTTTACTGTAGTATAGTTGGTTTACAATGTTGTATTAGTTTCTGCTGTACAACAAAGTGAATCAGCTATATGTATTACATATGTGCCCTCTTTTTTTTTTTTTTTTTGGATTTCCTTTCCATTTAGGTCACCACAGAGCACTACAGTAGGTTCTCATTAGCTATTATTCCATACATAGCATCAATAGTGTATAAATGTCAATCCTGACCTCCCAATTATTCCCACCCCCTTCTCCCCTTGATGTCATACACTTGTTCTCTACATCACTACACTTTTTTAAAAAGAAAAAAACTTGTACTCGTCTGTGAAGTGGCCCATAGGTTCATAAGTATTGTCATGCTTCTATGCTCATAAACTCAGTTTAGAGACCTTAAATATTGTAAAATACTAAGAAATTAGCAGACTTCAGTAATGAAGATGATGTTGATAAAAAGGAAGAAAGGACATGAAAGAGGAGGAAGAGAGGGGAAAAAAGTAGAAAAAGAAAAGGAGGAAGGCAAGGAAGGAAGAAAGAAAGGCAGAAAGAGAGAGAGAGGAAGGAAGAGAGGAAGAAGGAAAAAGAATATTGGGTTGGCCAAAAAGTTTGTTTGAGTTTTTTCCATTACATCATATGGCAAAACCCAAAGGAATTTTTGGCCAACCCAATATTACTAAATGATATAATGTGCTGCAGAGAAGAAGGATGGGGATTTCCCTTCAGAAATCTGGTGACTTAAAAAGTGTCCTCTTATTATAACTAAAGAATACCTCAGCTGTGTCATTTCCTATATGTAAAAGAACAGTTGTAAAAGCTTTTTATTTCTATTTATTGGCTTTTTGAATAGTGAATATTAACACTAATTATTGCGATTACCTCTGACTATGGCTGCCTATCTCAAACTTTGCTGAGATCAGTGCTGGTTTTAAATTGAACCATTATAAACAGAGCTGCGATGAACATTGGGGTACATGTGCCTCTTTCAATTCTGGTTTCCTCGGTGTGTATGCCCAGCAGTGGGATTGCTGGGTCATAAGGTAGTTCTATTTGCAATTTTTTAAGGAATCTCCACACTGTTCTCCATAGTGGCTGTACTAGTTTGCATTCCCACCAACAGTGTAGGAGGGTTCCCTTTTCTCCACACCCTCTCCAGCATTTATTGCTTGCAGATTTTTGGATCGCAGCCATTCTGACTGGTGTGAAGTGGTACCTCATTGTGGTTTTGATTTGCATTTCTCTGATAATGAGTGATGTTGAGCATCTTTTCATGTGTTTGTTAGCCATCCGTATGTCTTCTTTGGAGAAATGTCTATTTAGTTCTTTGGTCCATTTTTTTGATTGGGTCGTTATTTTTCTGGAATTGAGCTGCATAAGTTGCTTGTATATTTTTGAGATTAGTTGTTTGTCAGTTGCTTCATTTGCTATTATTTTCTCCCATTCAGAATGCTGTCTTTTCACCTTACTTATATTTTCCTTTGTTGTGCAGAAGCTTTTAATTTTAATTAGATCCCATTTGTTTATTTTTGCTTTTATTTCCAGAATTCTGGGAGGTGGATCATAGAGGATCCTGCTGTGATTTATGTCTGAGAGTGTTTCGCCTATGTTCTCCTCTAGGAGTTTTATAGTTTCTGGTCTTACATTTAGATCTTTAATCCATAAACAACCTAGATGTCCATCAGCAGATGAATGGATAAGAAAGCTGTGGTACATGTACACAATGGAGTATTACTCAGCCGTTAAAAAGAATTCATTTGAATCAGTTCTGATGAGATGGATGAAACTGGAGCCAATTATACAGAGTGAAGTAAGCCAGAAAGAAAAACACCAATACAGTATACTAACACATATATATGGAATTTAGAAAGATAGCAATGACGACCCTGTATGCAAGACAGGAAAAAAGACACAGTGGTGTATAACAGACTTTTGGACTCAGAGGGAGAGGGAGAGGGTGGGATGATTTGGGAGAATGGCATTCTATCATGTAAGAATTGAATCGCCAGTCTATGTCTGACGCAGGATACAGCATGCTTGGGGCTGGTGCATGGGGATGACCCACAGAGATGTTATGGGGAGGGAGGTGGGAGGGGGGTTCATATTTGGGAACACATGTAGGAATTAAAGATTTTAAAATTAAATAAAATAAATAAATAAAAAAAAATAAATTGAACCATTGCTTCCTAGAGGTGCTTCCTGCCAATAGTATCTCTTTTACTGTTTGCCCAAAATACAAACCTGTGTTTCCCAAGTGGTACTAATGGTAAGGAAAATATCTGCCAATGCAGGAGATGTCAGGTGACATGGGTTTGATCACTGGGTTAGGACGACCCCCTGCAGGAGGGCATGGCAACCCAGTCCAGTATTCTTGCTTGGAGAACTCCTAGGAAAGAGAAACTTGGCAGGCTATCATCCACAGGGTCACAAAGAGTTCAGTCATTTCATGACTGAAATTTAGCATACACTCACTAACCATAACATGGTCAGCAAACCACTCAACGGAAATATATTTAAACTCATACGTGTGATCTGGATTAAAAAATATTATACAGTTAAAAATCAAGGATGAAGTAGTATAAAATGGTTTGAAAGGGTAAAAAGTACAAACTTCCAGTTATAAAATAAATTATGGGGGTACAACTGGAATGTGAAGTCAAGTGGGCCTTAGAAAGCATCACTATGAACTAAGCTAGTGGAGGTAATGGAATTCCAGTTGAGCTATTTCAAATCCTGAAAGATGATGCTGCGAAAGTGCTGCACTCAATATGCTGGCAAATTTGGAAAACTCAGCAGTGGCCACAGGAATGGAAAAGGTCAGTTTTCATTCCAATCCCAATGAAAGGCAATGCAAAAGAATGCTCAAACTACTGCACAGTTCCTCTCATCTCATATGCTAGTAAAGTAATGCTCAAAATTCTCCAAGCCAGGCTTCAGCAATACGTGAACCATGAACTTCCAGATGTTCAAGCTGGTTTTAGAAAAGGCAGAGGAACCAGAGATCAAATTGCCAACATCTGCTGGATCATGGAAAAAGCAAGAGGGTTCCAGAAAAACATCTATTTCTGCCTTACTGACTATGCCAAAACCTTTGACTGTGTGGATCACAATAAACTGTGGAAAATTCTAAAAGAGATGGGAATACCAGACCACCTGACCTGCCTCTTGAGAAACCTGTATGCAGGTCAGGAAGCAACAGTTAGAACTGGACATGGAACAGACTGGTTTCAAATAGGAAAAGGAGGACGTAAAATCTGTATATTGTCACCCTGCTTATTTAACTTATATGCAGAGTACATCATGAGAAACGCTGAATTGGAAGAAGCACAAGCTGGAATCAAGATTACTGGAAGAAATATCAATAACCTCAGATATGCAGAAGACACCACCCTTATGGCAGAAAGTGAAGAGGAACTAAAAAGCCTCTTGATGAAAGTGAAAGAAGACAGTGAAAAAGTTGGCTTAAAGCTCAACATTCAGAAGAAAATCATGGCATCTGGTCCCATTACTTTATGGAAAATACATGGGGAAACAGTGGAAACACTGTCAGACTTTATTTTGGGGGGCTCCAAAATCACTGCAGATAGTGACTGCAGCCATGAAATTAAAAGACACTTACTCCTTGGAAGGAGGGTTATAACCAATCTAAATAGCATATTGAAAAGCAGAGACATTACGTTGCCAACAAAGGTCCGTCTAGTCAAGGCTATGGTTTTTCCAGTGGTCATGTATGGATGTGAGAGTTGGACTGTGAAGAAAGCTGAGTGCCGAAGAATTGATGCTTTTGAACTGTGGTGTTGGAGAAGACTCTTGAGAGTCCCTTGGACTGCAAGGAGATCCAATCAGTCCATTCTAAAGGAGATCAGTCCTGGGTGTTCTTTGGAAGGAATGATGGTAAAGCTAAAATTCCAGTACTTTGCCACCTCATGTGAAGAGTTGACTCATTGGAAAAGACTCTGATGCTGGGAGGGGTTGGGGGAAGGAGGAAAAGGGGACAACAGAGGATGAGATGGCTGGATGGCATCACCGACTCAATGGACGTTAGTTTGGGTGAACTCCGGGAGTTGGTGATGGACTGGGAGGCCTGGCGTGCTGCAATTCATGGGGTCACAGAGTCGGACATGATTGAGCTCCTGAACTGAACTGAACTGAACTGAACTGAACATATATTTGTGACTATAGCTTCTAATACCATATTTTTTATCTGAAAGTTGCTAAAACAGTAGATCTTAAAAGTTCTCATCACAAGAATAAATATTTTTGTAACTATGTGTAGTGATAGATGTTAGCTACACTAATGGTGATGATCATTTCATGAGGTATGCAAATTTTGAACTGTAATACACACAAAATTAGTATGATATGTCAGTTATCTGGCTGGCATAATTGCTTAGGCATGCCCAACTATTTGTGACCCCATGACTGCAGCACACCAGGCTCCTCTGTTCATGGGATTTTCCAGGTAAGAATACTGATGTGAGTTGCCATTTCTTCCTCCAGGGAATCTTCCTGACTCACGGATCAAACCCGCATCTCCTGTGTCTCTTGCATTGGCAAGCAGATTATTTACCACTGAGCCACTTAGGAAGCCACATGTCAATTATATCTCAATTCAAAATTTAACTATTTTATCATAAAATAATTTCTCTCCAAAGCCAAAACAGAACTAAAAAAGTAAGGATTTAAAGTTTTCAGACAGATTTCATTCTTTCTTCAGCACATATTATTTCTTAGCAGGGAAAATATTCGTGATGTGATTCAGGAAAGTACTATAAAAAAGGGCATTGGGATTTGGCAGAAATAAGTTTTTCAGGTTGTACTGTACTCAGAACATTTGTTGTTGTTGTACAACTAAGTTTTCAGAAATCCAGAGTATCCTTCCTTACCTCATAGGAACCTTCTTCTGCAAAGTAGGAGAGAATGTTTGTATTTAAAATAATTCACATAAGAAAGAATAGGTTCGACTTTCAGTTTCCTATTTTCTTGTATTTTTGCAATAGTAATTAGGAACATAGATAGACATAAGGAAGAATTAGAAAAGTGTCTGTTAGCAACACAGTTAGGTAGAGCTAGGAAGTCTCAGGTAAAAGTGCTAAAAATTCAAATCAGGAAAGCAAAGAACTTGTGCAAATTTGTACAGTTAGCATTATTCCCAGTGATTCCAGAAAGTGGGCTAGTATAGAAGGCAGAAACTTGAGCTGTGTTTTAAAATATGAAAAACAAGACAATGAAAGGAAGATGTTACCTGGCTAAGAACAGCATGAAGTCAGGAACTCTATCTTAGTTACTTCTGATTAAAGAATACCTATAAATTGTATTCAATTTGATGCAAGTATTTGTCCCTAAGTATATATTTATAATCTGTATATCATTTATATCAGAACATGGGTTTCCTTTTTCATTTTCTTCCCTCTCACTCACTAGAGTGTTGAAGTGTTAGTCACTCAGTCATGTCTGACTCTGCGAGATCCCATGGATTGTGGATCCCAGGCTCCTCTATCCATGGAATTCTCCAGGTAAGAATACTGGAGTGGGGTGCCATTCCCTTCTCCAAAGGATCTTTCTGACCCAGGGAAATCTGCATTGCAAGCAGATTCTTTAGCATCTGAGCCACCAGGAAAGCCCTTCTCACTCACTATATTATAATATTTTTCTCTAATGTATAATATTTTAGTAATATTAATTACTCATCACCTTCCTCTAACCGTCATCACCTCTCCACCAAAACTATGCTCAATAGCATGAAAATAATATAATATGACTATATCTGATTAATAATTTAATATTTTATTTTGAAATTAATTTTTTTTTAAATTTCCTTCCCATTTAGGTCACCACAGAGCACTGAGTAGAATTCCCTGATCTATACAGTAGGTTCTCATTAGTTACCTATTTTATTTAGAGTCCAGAATCATTTAAGCTCCATTTACTAACTTTTTCAGAGGCCAGTCTCCTCTGCTTGTCCTGTCCTCTGCTATTCCTTCTCAATCTCCTTTGCAATTTCTTTTACTCCTACCTAACTATGAAATATTAAGATTACTCAGGGATTTTTCTAGGCCTACTTCTCATTTCATCTGGCCCACCATAGTCCTAGGCAATTTTTGTCACTCCCAGATTTCAATGACTGTCTTTATAAGAAAAGTCTGAAATTTGTATGGCTACATCAGACCTCTCTTTCAAGCCATAAACTTGCACATCTATCTGTTTACTAATCATTTTAAAATGGTGAATCACAAATTCAATCTCAAACATAATTCATCATATCACCCACATTTTTTGCCACAAAGTATTCCTTCTTCTATTTTCCTTATGTCAGTAAATAAAATGACACCCACTTGTATAATTCATACAAAAAGATAGCTGCAAAATCTTACTTGATGCCTATAGCAGACACTGTCAACTCTCTACTCAGATCCCCTCAAATTGCTTTTATGACATTTTTTGTATGTCCTTTCCCAGGATCCCTGTGCTTTTGCATCAACAACCCATACCTTCAACTCTTCATTAGAGAACCTTCCTTGGGGGTACTAAAACCATTTGGCCTGATGTACAGAAATCCAGAGTTACCTACAAGTAACCCTGGGTTTGAAGCCACTGACTGATGATACAGAAATATATTTTGACTAGGTTTGGTTGGCCTACTTCTATGCCTCTCTAATTCCCCCAAGTGACTATGTTGATTTAGTGCACACATAAACGTGTGTGCAATGCCCTTCCTGCTAGACTCTGAGTTCATGAGAGCAGGAGATGAGTGTTTTCTTTCATTTTTTCATCCCTGTAGGCTCAGCAATTGGTGTAATGCCTGACACATACTAGGCACTTTTTAAATACTGGTTGAATGAATGAGTTAAGAATTCCTTTAACTACTGACTGTTTTCCTGAGAGATACCACAGTTGGGTTGGCACAACCAAGATGGATAATCACATTCCTTAGTTGGCAGAATCAGGTGACTCTGCACAGGTGGGGACTTGTGTACATGTAAACAAATATCTGCATCCATAAGATATGCTGCATACGATTTTATGTACAAATAAATTGAAGAATTCTAGACAGATTGTTTATAAAATACCAAATGGTACTAAGTATTGTCTTGTACAATTTAAAAAAGATAATACTAAATTTGAAGCACTTAAAAGTATGTGATTACATATGGCACTTCTTCCCATGTGTCTTTACAATCTTTCTGGAACAAAAAACAACAAAACCTTAATTCAGATCACACTTTTTTTTTTTTTTTAAATCTTATAACTCCCTACAACATTCCAGAGCCCATGAACACAAGTGCTATGTCATGGGATCCTTATGTGGTGAGGTGGTCTCCATGCTCAAATTCTGATTGGTGGGTTAGGAGCAATCTCTCATTCCTCCATCACCAGAACATTTCCCTCTTCCCAATCACTTACTCCCTGGCCCCATCTCAACCCTTCACAGCCACAATAGGCCTGGTCCCTCTATATCATGGGCTTCCCTGCTGGCTCAGATGGTAAAGAATCTGCCTGCAATGTGGGAGACCTGGGTTCAATCCCTGGATTTGAAAGAACCAGAGAAGGTCATGGCGACCCACTCCAGTATTTTTGCCTGGAGAATCCCCATGGACAGAGGAGCCTGGCAGACTACAGTCCATGGGGTCGCAAAGAGTCAGAAATGACGGAGCGACTAAGCACTCTATTCTCTGGGCTTCCCTGCTTGCTCAGACAGTAAAGAATCTGCCTAAAATGCAGGAGACCTGGGTTTGATCCTTGGGTCAGGAAGATCCCCTGGAGAAGGGAATAGCCACGCACTCCAGTATTCTTGCCTGGATAATCACATGACCAGAAGAGCCTGTCAGGCTATAAGTCCATGGAGTCACAAGGAATCAGACTCAACTAACACTTTCACTTTCTTCTATTTTCTAGTTGCTGCCTACACCCCTGGTCCAATTCCTTTATAAGCATTCAACATTTTTTAAAACTGCTGCTGTGTGTACACTCAGCTGCTCAGTCATGTCTGATTCATTGCAAATCTATGGACTGTAGCCCACTAGGCTCCTCTGTCAGTGGGATTTTCCAGGCAAGAATACTGTAGGAGGTTGCCATTTAATTCTCCAGGGGATCTTCCAGAGCCAGAAATCGAACCCATGTCTCTTGAGTCTTCTGCATTGGCAGGAGGATTCTTTACTACTTAGCATAGCCTGGGAAGCCCTAAACCACTTATGCTATTTATTAATCAATTGATACATTTTATTCATTTCTGTTTGGGGGGTACACTCAACAAATATTTATAGATAAACAGTTGTGAATGAAGGCAGTAAACTATCCACACATGTTGGATGGCATAAGTCGTGTCCTGGTCATTCTCATGGGTTCTGGGCCCTTGTCTGGCCTGTGATGTCCCAAGACGCCTGCCCTTCCGGACTGTACACTCCAGGCCCTCTTGTTGACTGGCTGCCCATGTTCCAGCAGTAAATGGGTAGACAGGAAGTGAGAGAGCAAGACAGTATCCCTGGGTCCCTGCACAGCTCCTCACTGAGATCAGATGACGCCTCTTACCCACTCCTTCTAGGCCCAATGGTGGGAACTGCTTTCCCATTGCTAGTCAGTTATTTTATTTCTATTTAATTTTTCTCCCTTTCTTGTTGTTGTTGTTGTTTAGTCTCTAAGTCATGCCTGACTCTTTGTGCCTCCACAGACTGTAGCCCACCATGCTCCTCTGTCCATAGGATTTCCCAGGCAAGAATACTGGAGCGGGTGCCCATTCCCTTCTTCAGGGGATCTTCCTGACCCAAGGATCAAACCCACGTCTCCTGCTGGCAGGTAGATTTACCACTGAGCCACGTGGGAAGCCACTCCCTCCTGTTACACTGCTTCTTTCCATCCAGTTATGATGCCTTCTTCATAAACTAGCATCAGAAAGCCAAAAGCCAGATAAAAGAAGTCTTCTGTCTTTACTGTGTTTTGTCAAGTATTTCATCCTCCTATACTTGGTGCCTCCTTTTGGTCCTGATTTTTATTTTTCTGATATTTCTTTATTATTGGAAGAAAGGAAAGAGGTATTGCAGTTGGAAAAGATAGATAGAGGAGAGAGCATAAAAGCAAAATAAGGATTTATTTCATGTCATTGTAAGGCTTCTGACCTTGTCATCTTTGGCACATACTTGTCCCCCATATGCAATTCATCTATAGACCCTGGGTTTTCTTTTTAATTAAATTTTTTTTATATAATTAAAAATTACTTTTCACTTACAATTATTATAAAATACTAGCCCTACACCCTATGTGTAACAATACACCCTCGAGTCTATCTTATACCCAGTAGTTTATACCACCCACTGTCCCATGTCTTCAGTGCCCCTCCTCCCTCCCCACTGGTAACCACTATTTTGTTCTCATATGGAGATATATGAGACACAGATACACTGGAGTCTGCTTCTTTTTTTTTTTTTTTTTGCTATATTCATTAATTTGTTGTATCTTTTAGATTCCACTTATAAGTGGTATCTCACAGTATTTGACTTTGACTTATTTCAATTAGCATAATCCCCTCCCAGTCTATATATGTTTCTGCAAGCAGCAAAACTTTTTTTTAATGGCTGAATAGTATTCCATTCCATATATATAGACACATCTTCTTTATCCACTCATCTTTTGATGTACACTTTTTTGCTTTCATATCTTGGCAATTGCAAATAATGCTGCTGTGAACATTGGGCTGCATGTATCTCTTCAAATTGATGTTTTTTTTTTTTTTTTTTCCCCCAGATATATATCCAGGAGTGAAATTGCAGGATCATATGGTAGTTCTATTTTTACTTTTTTGTGAAACCTCCACACTGTTTTCCATAATGGCTGCAGCAATTTACATCCCCGCCAACAGTGTTCAAGTGTTCCCTTTTCTCCATGTCTTCACCAACATTTGTTATTTGTGTTCTTTTTGATCTCATTGTGGTTTTGATTTTCATTTCCCTGATGATTAACGATGTTGAGCACCTTTTGATGCATTTATTGGCCACCTGCATTTCCTCTTCGGAAAAAATATCAGTTCATGTCTTCTGCCCATTTACTAGTCAAGTTGTCTGTTAGTTGAGCTATTTGTTTGTTTTGATGTTGAGTTGCATGAGCTGTTATATGTGCTGGATATTAACCCCTTATTGGTAATATCATTTGCAAATATTCACTCCCATTCAGTATATTGTCTTCAGTTTGTCAATGGTTTCTTTTGCTGTGCAAAAGATTTTAAGCTTATTTAGGTCCCATTTGTTTATTTCTACTTTTATTTACTTTAGGAGACAGATCCACAAAAATATTTTTGAGATTTATGTTAAAGTGCCTTCGACTTATGTTTTCCTCTAGGAGTTTCAGAGTATCTAGTCTTATATTTAGGTCTTTAATCCATTTTGAGTTTATTTTTGTATATGGTGTTAGAGAACGTACTAATATTATTCTTCTACATGTAGCTGTCCAGTTTTACCAATGTCACTTGTTGAAGAGGCCTTGTTGATTTTACCTCTGAAATATCTTTCAAGTGCATCTCTGTTTTTTCCATTTCAACCATCTTCACCATAATTCAGTTTTTCCACAATTACCATCTGTTAACTTGCACCCATTCTTGCATCCAGTGTATGCCCCACACAGTAGATAGAATGACCAAAAAGGATCTTTAAGGCACATGCTAAACTCTATTTTTTTGGTTGTTGTTGCTTGTTTAGTAACTAAGTTGTGTCTGACTCTTTTGCAACCCCATGGACTATAACTTGCCAGGCTGCTCTGTCCCTGGGATTTCCCAGGCAAGAATACTGGAGTGGGTTGCCATATTCTTCTTCAGGAGAATCTTCCCGACCCAAGATTAGAAACTTCTACTCCTGCTTGGCAGGCTGATTCTTTATTACTGAGCCACTGAGGAAGCCTGCCAAAACCTGTATGAAATAATGATGATCATCATCACCATTGTTAAAATTTGTTGAGTACTTCTTATGCACCAGGCACTATTCTTTAAAATTTTTTGGTAAAGTGAGCCCTTAATTATAAGGGCTTCTATCATCCATTTTTGCCATGCTCTAAGGGGCAAGTCATTCTTGTGACTTGCTCATACTATTTTCTGTATCTTTGTGGGAAACACGTGCACACAGACACACACACACACGCACACACACACACATCAATTTATCTTAGGTGTTAGAATTATAGGTGTAATCACGATTTAATATGAAACATGATTTGGGACTTATAGTTTCTTGGTTTCTGAAAAAAATGATTTTCTAGGTTGAATTATAAAGTCCTTTTGTTAAATTTTATGTTAGAACCTATAGCTTGGAAAACTCTCCACTGTTTCTCTCCAATGTTTGTTATCTTCATTTTCTCACTTTTCCAAGTGTCCAGAACATTACACTCCACTTTCTATGATTAATCTTATGTTGACTTGCATTTTGAGGAGGAGTGTATTTTTTTTTTCTTTTTACATTTTTGACCCCCACAATCATTTTTAATTTAGCTAAACTCACAACTTTCTACCACTTATACAGATTTCAAAAAATAGAATATTAGATTATAAAACTATGATTCATCAACTATATTAGATGTCTTTCTCAGTTTTATTTTTGTAGTCATAAAGTCTACAAAGAAGTAATACTTTTCTACAATCCTTCTTTCAAATACATTTAACATCTTAGCAGCTTCCTGAAAATATATTCATTGTTTTTAAGATTGTTTCTTTGATTCCACACCAAACTTATGTTTATCACATGATTGCTCACCCAATTATACAACAAAATAAAAAGCATCATCAAATAGTTTAATAGGAATATAGGAAAATGTAGTCTGGTTCATCAAATGATGCAGAAAATAATGTGACAACAGAAAAATCTGATAGCAAGATATTAGTTATACTAGAATCTGCATCCCCACACTTGAGAAAAAAAAGAGATATAAAGAGAATAGGAGTGAATAGATACAGTAAGATCACTAAGTTAAAAAAAAATATCATGGCAACATAATATAAAATATTTATGCCTAAATATTCAATGTGACAGATTCTAAGTTATGTGAGTGAAAGACTACACCTTATTCAAATTGGTATTGATTATCACCTAGCCTAACTCAGTGCTTATATTATTTTCCATATTATGTTAAATAAATACTTAGATAATAAAAAGAAACCAAAGTTCACTATCTTCCCTAAAAAAGAAAACAATAAGATGCCTTTGAATGTACATGTATGTATGTATACAAAATTTGTGCTAATTTTCTCTTTCTGAACTGCTTTTGTCTAAAGATTTCTTTCACTAAATCGTTTTTTAATATTTATCATTTCAACTCTATGGTCATAATTGAATTTTTCAAACCTCTTTATACGTAGCTGAATCCTTCAAAGTCTCCTAAATTATTTTCTTACATTAACAGAGATATTTAGTGATGCTGTTTCCTGTTTAATTGGAAGCACATGTTTTGTGAAAAATGGGCTCAGTCATCTTTACTTTTTCTCTTCTTTTGTGGAGCCAAGCAAACCCGTAAAAAGGCAAGTCAATTAGGTCTCCTTAAGGGAAGGCAAAATATGAGAAGGAAAGACAACCGAGGACTCTGAGCATCTGGACTGGCCCAGGCCAACAGTGATAGGCCTTCAAGAAGCACAGCAAACGAACTGACATTATGTCCACAGGTTATCATTATCCTCTTTTTTGTTTTTTTTTTTAAGCCCGATCGATCCCTCCCCACTACAATGATGCTTCCGGGCATCTCTCACTGCTGGGGAGTAATTGACCATAGGGTATCATTAAAGATGGTAGGTAAAAAGGAAGAGGGGGAGCTTGGGCAAGGTGTGGGGGAGGGGGGAGGGTGACGAAACTCAGGGTCAGATGCAGCCACCAGCTCCAGCTTCTCGTTGTGTCTTTTCTCCCTCCTGAACTCCACTGACCTTTCACTCCCGAGCCAGCTGGAGCCGAGAGAGATTTAATTGAATGGATTCCTCATATGTGTTTGGAGTATGGGTGACGAAGAAAGGAGGAGGAGGGAAGGAAGGCTGGATACTGTGGTGAAAAGAGAGAAGAGGGGGAGGGAATTTTCCATGACCTTCAGAGGCTAATTGCCTGGCTCTTCCCAGGCCCTTACTGGAGCCTGACTTGCGCAGGGCTCCTGTTGTCTGCTGGAGCCAAAGCTCTCCAGCCGCTCCCTGAACCCCGGCTTCAGAAATGCAGCGCGGGCAGCCGCCCCCGGGTGACCTCGGGTCCAATCAATAGCGGGCCGGCCAAAGTGGCTGCAGCTCCTCTCTACCCCTCTTGGACAGAGCTACATAACAGGCTCCTCTCATCCCAGTTTTCCCAACCTCCCTCATTAATCTGAACCTGGGGAAAAAAGAGGGGTACAGGATTGACCAGAAACACTGATGTGTGTGTGTGTGTGTGTGTGTGTGTGTGTGTGTGTATGTGTGTGTGTATGTATTTCAGTCTTCTTCAGTGTTAGTTTAATGGAAGAAAATCGAAGCCAGCAAGAGAAATCAAACTTGTCCTCTGGCACTTTCTCTCTATCTTATTTCCATTGTTTGTTTCTGAAATTATAAATCCCAGGGAGTAACCAGATTAAGAGTTTATCCACGAACACTAGCCCTCCCTACACCTCCTGGCTCTCTAAACCCTGCCTTTATAGGGTGTGTGTGTGTGCGCCCGTGCATGTGCACGCATGTGGGGTTTTTTTGAACATAAGTAAAAAAGAGTCAGTGAATGTCAGCTGAGTTAAATGGGTGACAAGGGAGATGGAAAGAAGAAAATTCATCCCTTCTTGTCTTTGAGAGCAATTTAATTAGGCCCAAGCCCCCTGTGAGCGGGTAGGAAAAAGACTGGGGGTGGCTTGTCTAGGTTTCCTCTAAAGGCAGAAGCGGCCTTGGATGCTGGGTAAGTGCTTGTGTGCACACACAAAGGATTTTTAAAGGATCATGTAAGAAGATCAACTGATAAGCAGCTAATTTTGTGTACTTAGGGAGCAAACGAGAGAGCATAGTCCCCCTGGAATACCTAGGGTAATGGGATAAAACAAAAAAAAAAAGAAGGAAGGAGGAAAGATCTTAAGTATTTTACTATTAATGCCGATCACTAAAATTAAAGATTTATACTGCTTGACAGGGTGGCGAGCCTTGGCTCTTGGGAAGCCTGTTTGTGTGTGTATGTGTGTAGGGACATGGATGGTGTATATGAATACGTGTCTTAGTAATTGCATATGTGTGTATGTGAAGTACGAGTTGATTTAGTCATATACATACAAATGTGGATTTAAAAAAAATATACTGCTCAGTTATTTTGAAAATTGTCATCAAAAACCACTTTTAAACTAATTGGAGTCTGCCGAGAGGAAACCTCATTTTTGGTTCAAATGAATTTTCTGAAATGTCATTTGATTCGGGAAATATGACTGATCTGCTCGATTTCTTGATAAGAAATGAAATGAGCCGTTGTCCTTCAGGATATCATAGACTTGAAATGGGGGATTTTATGGTTAATGCCATCAGATAGAAGTGTCCTACTTTGAAAGGAGAAGTCCATCAGCCTCAGGGGAAGGCTGAAGTCTGAATTCGTCTTTAAATCCTCTGCTGCAGTTAAAGCTGGCATGGAGCAATGATAGATATTTTTTTTTTTTTTCCTAAGCAATAATTACAAAATAAATGGCAGTAAGCAATTAGATTATTGATACCAAAATGTTTGTAGTTTTATACCTTAACATTGTGGATTCCAACTTGAGTTCCTAATATCAATGTTTGATTGATATGAAAGTCAAGAAGAGAGGCAAAATTTGTATGTTTGGACCACAGTATAGAATGTTACATTTTTAGAAGTATGATTAATGTAGTCATTCTTATAGACTACTACATGAACAATAGAGACAGAAAAATAGTAAGGAAATAAAACTGATAACAGTATACATGCAAAAGTACACATAGCCAGAAACAGGAAGAGTATCCGGGTCACCGACCTCAGGTATGGCTGAATGAGTACGTAGCCATGCTTAAGAAAAGGTAATTCCCTGGTGGTCCAATGGTTAGTTCATGCTTTCACTGCTGAGGATGCTGGGTTTGATCCCTGGTCAGGGAACTGAGATCCTGCAAGCTGCATAGCATACCACCTACCACCACCCGCCACCACCAAAAAAAAGGTAAGCAATGGAATAGAGGCAGTGATGCCGCATTGAAATGTGTGTTTTAAATGAATTGCACCAAACGGGAGAAGACCATTGCAATAGATTTATTCCACAGGAAGAAAGCTCATTGTGAATAAAGCTGATATCTGCCTGCTTACAAAACGCCTACCTTCGTTCTTACCAGCTCCAACCTGCACTCTGGGGCTGGGTATTTGTATCCTCTACTCCCTGTATACTTCTGTTGAGAGATTGTATACCATGGTCAGGTGTATTTAGAGCTCTGCAACAAATAAAGACTCCCATGAAACTTAGTAAAAATGTTACAGAAAAGAGCTGTGAGGAAGAAAGAGATAAAAGATAAGATAAGAAAAAGGTATGTTTCAAAGTAGTGTACTTCAATGCAGAGGAAAAGAGTGAGGGAGATAAGGGAAGAAAGAGGCAAAGAGAGCCAGTAGAGATGGGGAGTGAAGAATAAAGAGGATGAAAGGAGAATACATCTGATGAAAGGAAAGTGGGAATGGGGATAATGTATTCAACATGTTTTCAATCACCTCACCCCTTATTTTTTTAGATACTAATTTCAATTACCTCACAGAAATAGAACTTTATTCTTAGACTCACATACCCATCAGCTGGTGCTTAGAAGTACTTGCTTACATGCAGAAAACAATATAACCATAAAATGTCTTCTATCAATGAAATAGAAATTCAAATAGTTATGATGATATCAAGTTATATGCATTGACTCATTATTTACAAATGCTGAGATGTCATAGCTTTCTCATAACCTTCTTGGAAACAAATATACACTATTAAAGGAAAATTACTTTTAGAAATTCAAGACTTCCTTGAAAATAGGCAATCCAAATTCTCAAATATTTAGAGGAGTCACTCATAGCCTAATCCTAATATAAACCTGGAATTAGAATTTTCCAGTTGGTTTCCTGATTAACATGCAGCTATTCCACAAAATGACAATAGAAGCAAAATTTTGACACTTTCATAATAGCTAGAGTCTTTTTTAAATGTCATCCCACTTTGCCTGACCAATAATTTGTATATACTTGTATTTATTGGATATATACATATATATATATATATATATATATTAGCATTTCTTCCTTGGCATTCCAGACATACTTGCAAAAGAATATTTAAAAAAGAATGGTACACAGACAATGTGTAGGTGATTTATTTTGGAAATTAAATGACTTTCCATCTTAAAGTTTTTGTTAATTAGAAGGCTTTTGCTTCATACATTTCAACCCCTTAAGATAAATCAGCTCAGTATGTGACCAAAAAAAATCATAGAAATTTCCTCCAATTATATATTAGTCAGTCCAAATTTAAAATTATACTTAAGGCTTAAGATAAAACAGTTTATATGTAAAGATGCTTTCCGTCCATTTCTCTTTTTTAACTCTTGGTAAATACATATGACGTACAGTACTCTTAGAGCATGGCATGCATTTGTTTTGTCCCACATTTTGTACAGCAACCACTGAATAAAGAGGGGCTCAGAGAAAATTACAATCGTATTGGCATTGATATAGCACTGCTAAGAAGAGGTGATATAACTCAGCCTTAGATTGCACCCTCAAGAAATCATGTTGAATTTCACAACAGGTAAGCATCTTGACAAATCCTTCTGAGTATGATGAAAGCAGCTTGCAAAAATAGCATGAGTACATCTTGGATAACATTTCAGATACATCAATTTTGTTCTGGAAACTGTTACAGTATTACACTTAACTAAAGGTATAGCAAGGCATTTTTTCAGCCACACCATAGATCTTACTAAGTCAGTGCCAAAAATATTTTTATACTACCAAATTTATCAGTGGCTTCAAACTGCACATTTTTAATTCTGAAATTTTATGAACCTTATATTGATAAATGTATTAACATTGGAAAAGTACTCTGACTCTTACAAGTGTTACACACTGGCTAAACTACAAAGACACCTTAGAGTGACATTATTTTCAAATTTTGATACTCCATATTATATTGTTCTTCTAAGTTCTATTATTTAAATTGTGCATATGTGGAGCAGAAGAGAAACTTGATTTTTCCACAAATACCATGGATACCGATATCCCCAAATTACAAACTTCTACTGATGCTGAAGCCTAAACTCCAATACTTTGGCCACCTGATGCAAAGAAGTGACTCAAGACCCTGATGCTGGGAAAGACTTAAGACAGGAGGAGAAGGGGACAACAGAGGATGAGATGGCTAAATGGCATCATTGATTCAATGGACGTGAGTTTGAGCAAGCTCCAGGCGTTGGTGATGAACAAGGAAGCCTAGAGTGCTGCAGTCCAAGGTGTCGCCAAGTGTTGGACATGACTGAGTGAACTGAAGTGAACTGAATTGACTGAAGCTCTGCACTCATTAGTTTATTTATTTAACTTTTTCCTTTAACACCTACTAAATGAACTTCTTCTATGTTCCTGTGTATAGTTTGTTCACCATTTTATCCCTAGCACTGAGTAGAATGCCTGGCTTATAGTAGGCATTCAACAAAAGTATTACAGGTATATTTGGTAGTGTTTTGCAATGGCAAAACAAAAGCTGTACTTAGGAAAAGAGTCCTGAAATTCCATGCTTCTCTTTTGAATTCTAACAGAAAATTGTCACTCAAGCCATGACGCACTTACATGGGTGATAAGCACATATATTTGTCATAGACTGGATGAAAGCCACATTACCCTGTTATATTATTATACTGTTACTGTCCTAGAGCCACACAAGTAAACAAACATATATAATAGGGTTGAAAAGCAAAGCAAGATCCCAGATGAAACCCAGATTAAGAGATTTCTCTATTAAATTACATAAATTCAGGAAAGGAGCTTAAGGTGCCATGATCAAGAAGAATGTCAAACTAAACAAGTTGGTACTGAGGACAGAGGCAGAATTGATTTCTGAGAAAAAAATCCTCTTACAGATTAGAAATTGTTTTGGAGAACCATTAAGTATGAAATACTAACCAGAAGCAAGTAGCAAATTATTCCCTACATCCTCCCAGGGACAGGGGAACCTTGTGGGCTGCTGTCTATGGGGTCACGCAGAGTCGGACACGACTGAAGCAACTTAGCAGTAGGCTCCATCCTTGGATTAGGAAATATCAGTCGAAGAATAAAGACGGCTGAGTGTCAAAGAATTAATGCTTTTGAACTACAGTGCTGGAGAAGACTTTCAAGAGTCCCTTGGACTACAAGGAGATCAAACCAGTCAATCCTAAAGGAAATCAATCCTAAATATTGATTGGAAGGACTGATGCTGAAGCTTGAAGCTCCAGTACTTTGGCCACTTGATGCAAAGAACTGACTCATTGCAAAAGACCCTGATGCTGGGAAAGATTGAAGGCAGGAGGAGAAAGGGATGACAGATGATAAGATGGCTGGACCGCATCACTGACTCAATGGTCATGAGTTTGAGCAGACTTTGGGAGATGGTGAAGAAGAGGGAAGATTGGTGCCCTACAGTCCATGGGCGCACAAAGAGCTGCACTCAACTTAGCAACAGAACAAGTTGAAGAATTCACTTGAGATGACCCCTTTCATCTATCTAATGTTCAAACTGGCTCCCTGGGAGAACCAGAACATCACACGTACCCAGAATACTTCCATGAAAAACCAGCAGTATTCTGTCAGGAAGGAAATGCCCATCGAGTAGGTAACTTTAATGGTGTATGTTTGAATTTCTATTGGCTGTACTTAATCTTGGCACTATATCTGACCACTACTAGTAGAGTCCAGTTAGAAGAAAGACAATTTAAAACAACCCATGTAACTGAAAGACCATAAGACCCCCAAATTTTACAACATTCTGCAAAGATAATGAAATTAAAAAAATTAGATTCAGACATGTGGATCAGAGAGGGAGATTCATGATTTTACATTCTGTTCATTATTTTATTTTATTTATTTATTTTAAAATGTTTACTTTTTTGGCTGCTCTGGGTCTTAGTTGCAACACACAAAATCTTTTATTTGTGGCATGCAAACTCTTAGTTGTGTCATGTGGGATCTAGTTTCATGACCAGGGATCGAACTCAGGCTTCCTGCACTGAGTGTTCAGAGTCAGCCACTGGACCACCAGGGAAGTTCCTGCTCAATATTTTAAAGTTTCACAGGGCTACAAAGATCAGTGATGATATCAACATATTTCAAATTAAAAGGGAAAGCTGAAATATAACTTAAATTTTAGAAATCATATTCTTCTTAAATTTTCTCTAGGGTACACTGAATAGTAGGCAAACAAGATTAGTGATAGAAGACTGAATGAATACATGTGAATATAAATGAACCTATCTAAGAAAGACAGTTTTGTGAAAACACAAATCACTCACTGCTGGTTGTTAAATATATGATTTCCCATGTATTATACATTTCTGAGATATTTTATAATTTAAAATTTTAATATGATGATCCCTGTGCCTATGCTAATACTTTTTAATCAGGATAAAATATTTGCTAAGCAGAGATTTTTTTAAACGTTAGACTAAAACTTCAAGAGATTTTCTAATTTATTAATTCCATAAATTGATTTCATATATCACTAGAAAAATTAAATGCACAAGACATTCCAAATGACATTGTGAGTGTAAGTTGGAATGACAAAATTAATGTGTAGTTATTGGAAACAGTGTTACACTCTCTAGATAAATCTGACTCTGTTAATATGGCCTAAGAATGTAACTTCTAAAATAAATATTACATTCATTTATTCTTATTATTGTGGGTGATGAACAAGAAAAATAGTTTTTCAAAAAGTATAATTATAAAAAATACATTCAAAAGTATTTGCAGGTGATGTCTGCTTCTAGCCATGTAGAGTGAGAGACTGGGTTTATTTTCTCATCCTCAAGAACTAAAAAATAAAACAAAATATATTAAGTGAAGATCTGCAAACATTGGAAATAGGCAGCATAAGATGGAGATCCCAGAGGCAAGGGAAACAAATAAGCTAAGTCTTCTGATTGTCCCAGATTCTTGCCTGAAGGCAATTTCTAGTCTACAAGATAAGGAAGGGAATTCCAAACACAGCCTAGAGGACTCTCTGAGTTGGAGAGATGAATTGGAAATTGGGACCCCCAAGGTGGCTGTGGCACACCAGGTGGCATAATGATAAACAATCTGCTTGCCAATGAAGGAGACATAGACAAGAATTTGATCCCTGGATAGGGAAGATCCCCTCAAGATGGAAAGGGCAACACACTTCAATATCCTTTCCTGGAACATTCCATGGACAGAGGAGCCTGGAGGGCTACAGTCCATGGGGTTTCAAAGAGTCGGACATGATTGAGCAACTGAGAATGTGCAGGCATGCACAAACACACACACAAGGTGACTGTAATTTGTAAACATAGTACTGAAGAATAGATACCCAAGGTGAAACAGAGAAAGCTACGAAAATGTGCAGAAGGGTTCACTTTAATCTTTGGCTTAGTACTTCTTGGGTATTTATAAGAATGATTTATGAGTTTACCTGAGGTTGTGGGGGGTGGGGAAAGACTGGAAAACAGTAGACTGAACAATAGTCAGAGTTCTCATAAGGCTGAGGTTAACTTATTTTCCCACCAGCCAGAATAGAAAGAGCAGATAATACAAGAGACATCAGAAGAGACCCTAAAAATGCAATGCATAAGTAGTACAGTTAAATTAGTCATAGATTAAAGACTGCTCTGTATTTGGAATAACAAATTATAAAGACAAGCCTCAAAAGAATGTAATAGATTTCTCTTTCTATAATCAAGTCAAACATTGTTTAAGGGAGGACAACAAAATTCTGCATCAAACAGTATAAGATCCACATTGTTACTTAGTCATTACAGACATGTAAAGGAGTGGGAAAGTGTGAGCCATAACAGGAGAAAATCAGTTAACACAAACTGACTGAAAATCAGCAGAGACAATGGAATTATCAGACAAGGTTATTAAACAGCTATTTCAATATGTTTATATTTTTTAAAAGTTAGAAGGAAATATGGTCATGATGATTAGAGTATTACAAAATGTAAAAAAGAAGTACTAATAGTACTTCTACAGATTAAAAATGCAAAGTCTGAAAAAAGTATGCTAATAAATTAGCAACAATTAGCATACTAATCACAGCAGAATAAAAAGTAAGTGAATTTAAGGAAGAAAAAAAAAACAAGCAAAAAAATCTATCCAAAAATGAAACACAGAAAGAAAAAAAAATAAGTATATAAAGCAAAAGAATATAGTGAACTTTGTAATAGTATCAAGCAGTCTAACATATGAACAATAGAAATCTGGGAAGGAAAAGTAGCAGAAAATATTTTTGAAGAAATAATGGCCAATTATAACTCCCTAATTTTATAGAAATTTTAAAATTATAGACCTGAAAATCTCATTAAAACCAAAACTGGAAAAAATATGGAAACAACACCACGGCACACCAGAGATTGCTAAAAACCAGACATCCAGAGAAAAATCTAAAAGCAGTTAGAAAGAAAAACACATTACACAGATAAGGATTCCAGCAGACTTGTTGTCAGAAACTATGCAAATAATATTAAAACAGAGCAGCATCTTTTAAGTACAGAAGAAGAAGAAGAAGAAGAAAAAAAACAAACTATCAATCCAAATTCTATACCAAGCAAAAGAATCTTTCAAAATGATGAAATAAACAAGTTTTTAGGAAACAGTCAAGGAGATAATTTAGTACCAATAGACATGCACAAATAAAAATGTTAAAAGAGACCCAAAAATGATACCAGATGTAATAGCATCTATACAAGCTATTAAAAAAAAAAAAAAAAACTTTAAATGGTAAATGTGTGACAAAATGTAGAAAACATTTTTTTCTTATTTTCAGTTTCTTTAAAAGATAATCTACTGATTAAAGTGAAGTAAAAACAGTGTATGATGATTGTAGTAAATTAAATAATAGGTATCTAAATAGTAGAGGACAGAGGAACCTGGTGTGCTTCAGTCCATAGGATCTCAGAGTCAGACATGACTTAGTGACTGAACAACAACAAAAAGATGTCTACTTACTAATCCCCCAAATTTATGAATATCTTACTTTATATGCAAAAGGAGCATTCAGATGTGAGCAAATGAAGGTCTTAAAATGGGAGATTATGCTGAACTATTCAGCTGGCATGATGTCATTGCAAGAATCTCTACAACAAAGAGTCAAAAGAAGAAGGAGGAGAGATGACAGAAATAGAGGATGGAGAAAAGGGCACAAACCAAAGAAACAAGGAAGCCTCTCGAATGTAGATAAAAAGGAATAAAATTCTCCCTTAGAGTCTCTATGTAAAACACAGCCTTTCAGATCAATTCTAGACTTCTGACCTCCAAAATTATAAAATAATCCATTTACTGCTTTTCAGTTCAGTTCAGTCGCTCAGTCGTGTCCGACTCTTTGCGACCCCATGAATCGCAGCACACCAGGCCTCCCTGTCCATCACAAACTCCCAGAGTTCACTCAGACTCACATCCATCGAGTCAGTGATGCCATCCAGCTATTTCATCCTGGGTCGTCCCCTTCTCCTCCTGCCCCCAATCTCTCCCAGCATCAGAGTCTTTTCCAATGAGTCAACTCTTCACATGAGATGTCCGAAGTACTGGAGCTTCAGCTTTAACATCACTCCTTCCAAAGAAATCCCAGGGTTGATCTCCTTCAGAATGGACTGATTGGATCTCCTTGCAGTCCAAGGGACCCTCAAGAGTATTCTCCAACACCACAGTTCAAATGCATCAATTCTTCGGTGCTCAGCCTTCTTCACAGTTCAACTCTCACATCCATACATGACCACAGGAAAAACCATAGCCTTGACTAGACGGACCTTAGTCGGCAAAGTAATGTCTCTGCTTTTGAATTTAGACTTGAGATAATTTTCTGCTGCAGCAATAGAAAACAGGTACAGATTTTGGAATTAGGATAATGAGTCCTGTGACAAAAATTGTACAATGTAGAAGTCACTTTGAAATTGGATAATGGGTAGAAGCTGCAGCAATGTTAAGGGGTCATGATAGAAAAAGTCTAGATTGTCTCGAACAAAGTGCTAGTTGAAATAAGAACCTTAACATCCCTTCTGGAGAGAACTCAGAAGAGGTCACGAACAGGGTGAGAAAACCTATGATATTATAGAGAATATCTATACCATCATGAAAAAAATTTTCATAGAAATATGGACATTAAAATCACTGCTAGTTGAATTTCAAGAGGAACTAAGGAACATATTATTGGAAATTGGGGAAAAGGGGACCTTCATCTCCTGATGGCAGGAAACTTAGTTGAATTTCATTTTGTGGTTCTATGAAAAGTAAAACTGGTAAGCAACAAACTTGCATATTTTCCTGAGAATACTTCCAAGCAAAGTGTTGAATGTGTAACCTGATTTCTTCTTGGAGCTTGGAGTCAAATGTGAGTAAGAGGTAAACTGAGGGAAGAAAGTGTTTAGCAAAATGAAACTAGGAAATCTTCAGCTTATTCAGATTGCAAAAACAAAGAGAAAGCTAAAATTAAGAGACCTATTGTCAGGAAAGTGCATTCTGGATACAAAGCCAATTGTATTGGAAGATAATCTTTTGCTTTAGTGCCTTGGAGGAAACAAAAATTATAGCAACACAGAGAGTTCTTTGGATAGACACATGACTTATGGATACTCTCAATCGTCTCAGCAGAAACCAAAGATAAAGATTCTTAACACTTTCTGAGTAATTTAGAGGATTACAATTGGACAGAAAATCAATAGGGTATAATAGAATTCAATGACACAACATTCTTGACCAAATGAATTGATATATACTATATAGAATACTCCACCAAACAGAAGGAGACATACATGTCATTAACATTTTCAAATGTAAACATACCATATCTGCATTCTGAGCAATAAAAGTTACAGGTTTAAAAGAAAAAATACTGGAAAAAATATATTCTCTGACACCAATAAAATTAAACTAAAGTCAATGATAAGCAATACCTGGAAATCAAATATTTAGAAATTAAACAAAACATTCTCTATTACCCATTGGTCAAGAAGAAATCATAAGGGAACTTAGTACATTTAGTTTGATAAAAATGAATCCAGTGTTTTTAAATGTTGTGAAATAAAGCTAAAAGAGTTTTGAAAAAATTATAGCATTCAAAACAATAAAGTTCTCAACTTTTTGAACAATGATCTTACTTTTAGTGACTAGAAAATAAGAAAAATTCACTCAAAAATAATCAGAAGGAAAGAATTACCAAGAATAAAGGACAAGAGCAAATGAAATAGAAAACACAAACAATGGAGGAAGCTAAAGAACACCCAAACTGACCTGTTTTAAGTTCGATAAAAATTTATAGCAATTAGTAAAGTGAAAGCGAAAGTCACTCAGTCGTGTCCGATGTCCGATTCTTTGTGACCCCATGGACTGTATAGTCCATGGAATTCTCTAGGCCAGAATACTGGAGTGGGTAGCCTTTCCCTTCTCTGGGGGATCTTCTCAACCCAGGGATCAAACCCAGGCCTCCCTCATTGCAGGCAGATTCTTTACTAGCTGAGCCACAAGGGCTTCTCTGGTGGCTCAGATGGTACAGTGTCTGCCTGCAAAGAGGGAGACCCAGGTTCGATTCCTGGGTCGGGAAGATCCCATGGAGAAGGAAATGGCAACCCACTCCAGCACTCTTGCCTGGAAAATCCCATGGATGGAGGAGATAGATATTAGTAAGCTAGAGAGAAAAATAAAGGTAAACCACAAATAACTTGGCTTCCCTGGTGGCTCAGATGGTAAAGAGTCTGCCTGCAGTGTGGGAGACCCAGGTTCAATCCCTTGGTCAGGAAGATACCCTGGAGAAGGAAAATGGCAACCCACTCCAGTATTCTTCCTGGAAAATCCCATGGACAGAGGAGCCTGGTGGGCTACAGTGCATGGGGTTGCAGAGAGTTGGATATGACTGAGTGACCAAGTGTAGCACACAGCGCACAAATGACTAATATCAGAATTTTAAAAGGAAACATCACTACAGATTCCACCACATTAAAATAATATGGGAAAATTTTGAACAACTGCATACCAATTTAATAACTGACATAAAATAGATAAATACTTCAATATAACATAAGTACCAAAGCTTACTCTTAAAAATACATAACCTAAATAATGCCTACATTTTAAAGTAAACCTCTCAGGTGGCTCAGTGGTAAAGAATCCACTTTTCAGTGCAGGAGCTATGAGTTCAATCCCTGGGTTGGGAAAGTCCCCTGGAGTAGGAAATGGCAAGCCACTCCAGAATTCTTGCTTGGAAAATTCCATAGACAAAGGAGCCTGGAGGGTTACAGTCCATGGGGTTGGACACAACTCAACACACATGCATATTTTAAAGTATTAACAATGGGGTATGCAGTTAAAAGTTTTCCTACAAAGAAATTCTCGGAGAAGGCAATGGCACCCCACTCCAGTCCTCTTGCCTGGAAAATCCCATGGACGGAGGAGTCTGGAAGGCTCCAGTCCATGGGTTCGCTAGGAGTCGGACACGACTGAGCGACTTCACTTTCACTTTTCACTTTCATGCATTGGAGAATGAAATGGCAACCCACTCCAGTGTTCTTGCCTGGAGAATCCCAGGGATGGGGGAGCCTAGAGGGCTGCCGTCTCTGGGGTCGCACAGAGTCAGACATGACTGAAGCGACTTAGCAGCAGCAGCAGCACAAAGAAACTCTAAGACCATAGAACTTCACTGGTGAAGTCTAGCAAACATTTTAAAAAGTAATACAATTCCATAATCTTTTCTGGGAAATAAAATAAGAGGATGTACAATCCCAGCTCATTTTATAAAGGATTGTTAATCTGACATCAACATCAGAAAAAAATATTATTCAAAATTGCAAACAAATATCTTTAAACATAAATTCTAAAATATTTAAATCAAATTTAGCCAATTCAATTTAACCATATATAAAATGGATCATAGACTTCCCTGGTGGTTCAAAGGCTAAAGAATCTGTCTGCAATGCAGGAGACCCTGGTTCAATCCCTGAGTCAGAAGATCCCCTAGAGAAGGGAATGGCTACCCACTCCAGTGTTCTTGCCTGGTCACAAATAGTTGGACACGACTGAGTGACTAACAGTCAGAAGAGTAGGCAAGAAAACACAGAAGAACTACACAAAAAAGACCCCACTGACCTGGATAACCACAATGGTGTGATCACTCACCTACAGCCAGACATCTGGAATGCAAAGTCAAGTGGGCCTCAAAGCTAGTGGAGGTGATGGAATTCCAGCTGAGCTATTTCAAATCCTAAAAGATGAAGCTGTTATATTACTACACTCAATATACCAGCAAATTTGGAAGACTCAGCAGTGGCCACAGGACTGGAAAATGTCAGTTTTCATTATTCCAAAGAAAGACAATGACAAAGTATGTTCAAATTACCATATAACTGGACTCATCTCACATGTTTAGCAAAGTAATGCTCATAATTCTCCAAGCGAGTCTTCAACAGTATGTGAACTGAGAACTTCCAGATGTTCAAGCTGGATTTAGAAAAGGCAGAGGAACCAGAGGTCAAACTGCCAACATCCGTTGGATCATAGAAAAAGCAATGGAATTTCTAAATCATCTACTTCTGCTTTATTGACTATGCTAAAGCCTTAGTGCGGATCACAACAAACTGGAAAATTCTTAAAAAGATGGGAATACCAGACCACTTTACCTGTCTCCTGAGAAACCTGTATGCAGGTCAAGAAGCAAGTTAGAACCAGACATGGAACAACCAACTGATTTAAAATTGGGAAAGGCTGTCAAAGCTGTATACTGTCACCCTTCTTATTTAACTTGTATACAGAGTACATCATGGGAAATGGTCTGGCTGGATGAAGCACAGGCTGGAATCAAGATTACTGGAAGTAATATCAATAACCTCAGATATGCAGATGACGGCACACTTTGGCAGAAAGCGAAGAGGAACTAAAGAGCCTCTTGATGAAGGTGAGAGAGAAGAGTGAAAAAGCTGGTTAAAACTCAACATTCATAAAAAGAAAACCATCTCATCTGTTCCCATCACTTCATGGCAAGTAGATGGGGAAATAGTGGAAACAGTGGCTGACTTTATTTTCTTGGGTTCCAAAATCTCTGTGGATGGGGACTGCAGACATGAAATTAAAAGATGCTTGCTCCTTGGAAGAAAAACTATGACAAACCTAGGCAGCATGTTAAAAAAGCAGAGACATTACCAACAAAAGTCTGTACAGTCAAAATTATGGTTTTCCAGTACTCATGTATGGATGTGAAAGTTGGACCATAACGAACGCTGAGTGCCAGAGAATTGATGCCTTCAAACTGTGGTGATGGAGAGGACTTTTGAGCATCACTTGAACAGTAAGGAGATCAAATGAGTTGATACTAAAGGAAATTAGCTCTGAATGTTCATTGGAAGGACTGATGCTGAAGCTAAACCTGAAATACTTTGACCACCTGATAAGAAGAGCCAATTCATTGGAAAAGACCCTGATGCTGGGAAAGATTGAGGCCAAGAGGAAAAGGGGGCAACAGAGGATGAGACAGTTGGATGGCATCATTGATGCAATGGATGTGAGTTTGAGCAAGCTCTAGGAGATGGTGAAAGACAGGGAAAACTGGCATGCTATAGTCCATGAGGCTAACAAAGAGTCAGATATGATTGAGCAACTGAACAAAAATGGATCATACATCATAACCAAGTTGAATTATCCTGGAAAAGCAAGGATAGTTTAACATTCAAAAATCAATCATTGCAATTTCCTCTATTAAAAAAGTAAAACATGAAAAACTATAAACATTCAATAAAGGAAATAGCCTTTATCAAAATTCAACATCCAATTATTTTTTTTTTAATTTTAGCAAACTCTGCATACATACATACAACTTTCACCTCTCTTAGAGGTGACTAAAATCATTAACTAAGCAATAATATTCATTGCCACTATTTGTAGAGAAACTTGTGGTTGAGATCCTCATCTGATCAGTAAAGGAAGAGAAAAATAAAAGGATATATATTGAAAATAAATAAGTACCGTACCTTAATTGAGAGATAACATGAGGATCAACCCCAAAATCCTAAGATATCTTCAGAAAAAAAGCTGTGGGAAATAGTCGAATTTAACAATATCACAGTAAAAGAGGTCAATATGCAAACTATATACAATAAACAACTGAAACCGAAATGAAAATATACATATAAAATAGTATCAAAATATGAAATTCTTAGGGGTAAATCTTAATAATGCATATGCATGACCAAGATTACAATTCATTGCTAATAGATGTTAAATAAAATTAAATAAATAAGGAAAATTCCCTATTCATGAATTGGAAGATATAATAATCTTAAGAGGTCAGTTATCTCCAAGGTTATCTATAAATTCAATGCAAACCTAATTAATTCCCAGAAAGCTTTTCAAAAAATTTTGGCAAGCTAATTCTATAATTTATATGGAACTATAGAGAACCTAGATTAGTTACCAGTTACTTATTTATGGCATCATGAATCATTCTAAAAACATCATGCTAATTGATGAGAACACTCATAAAGATGACATATGAATCCATTTTTATAAAGTTCCAGAAAAGGAACAATTGCAGCTATGGAAAGCATATTAGTAGTTGGGAAAGAGGGTTGGCAGGTCAGGACTGACAAAGGAGCATGAGCGAACCTCTGGAGAGATATGCTATGCTATGCTTAGTCACTCAGTCATGTCTGACTCTTTGAGATCCCATGGACTGTAGTCTGCCAGGCTCCTCTGTCCATAGGGATTCTCCAGGCAAGAATACTGGAGTGGATTTCCATGCCCTCCTCCAGGGGATCTTCCCAGCCCAGGGAAGATTCTGGACCCTCATGCACTGTAGGCAGATTCTTGACACTCTGAGCCACCAGGGAAGCCCTCTGAAGAGATAGTACTGCTCTATATCATAGGTTTGTTGCTTAAACAAACAGGAATTTGTCAGTTAGTTAACTTACACATGTAAGGTAAGTAAATTTATATTATGTTAGTATAACTCAATAAAGCAGATTAAAAATAATTTGATTAAAAATTTGAGGAAACCAACACAACACTGTAAAGCAATTATCGTCCAATTAAAGATAAATAAAATTTTTAAAATTTTTGAGGAAATCAATTTGATGTATTAAGAATATGGCATGGAAGGGATTTGAAAAGACAAGTTTACCTCAATGTTTCCTTAAAATGTATGACCCTGGTTAGATGAATAAGTGAGAGAATGAATAAGTGAAAGAATGGATAAGTGAACATTACAAGGAATGGACAATTGAGGATATATAAACTGAGTAGGTGCAAGAATGATTTCTTCAAAATTAGAAGGCAAAAAATATTATAGTTTTGTTGTGGTCACACTTTAGAGTTACATAAAAAGATATCTTTTAGGAATGTGTGTGCAATATGTCTATGAGAGAACTAGAAATGCAATATTATTGACCAAATCAACAGATTCAAGCAAATTATTCTTCCTTAGATGAAGCTGAGACAGGGAATTTTGTTTCATCATGACCAAAATTTCTAATACTAAAATAGTACAGAATAGCAAAATTTCATATGGGGAAAAACAGTTTCCTAAAGTACCAGCTTCACTGCATTTATAATAAAATGGCACTGATATTAATAAAATATCTCTCAGAAATCTAATGTTTTCCAAATATTGACCCTGAGGACAAAGCCTGCATATGACAAGCAAGGCAAAAATAGCTAAATGCAATAATTAAAAAAATAATAATTAATAAGAAGACCATTTAGATATGACTCTTTCCAAGAAGTGAAAATGTTAGTCACTCATTCGTGTCTGACTCTTTGGACCCAGTCCATTTGCAACCCAGTGGATTGTAGCCCACCAGGCTCCTCTGTCCATGGAATTCTCCAAGCAAGGTTACTGGGGTGGATAACCATTCCCTTCTCCAGGGGATCTTCCCAACCCAGGGATTAAGCCTGTATCTCTTACATCTCCTGCATTGCAGGCAGCTTTTTTACCTGCTAAGCATTGGAGAAGTCCATGGATTTTTTCCCAAACCTCAGATTATCTCCCTCCATTCCTTTTACAGACTATAAAATGAAAATTTAGAAATATGTATTTCCTTACTTACTTCACAGTGTGACAGAGTCTTACTGTTTAGTGAGCCCAAACTGGTTTTTTACCAATTTTTTTTTCTAACAAAGTTGTACTGCCTCTTATGTTCATCAAAACAGGATTCAACTGGGAATAGGTAATGCTAAGATTACAAAAAATATCTCTAAGCATCTCCTGGGAAATCACAGACTTACTCCTCAGATTTAGAGCAATCCCTTGGGTCATATATGTAGTTTTCTGTCAAATGCTACAAGTCTTTCACCAGTCAAATTATACCTACCTCACATATTTTCAAAGTTAGAAAATCATGGATCCCAGCAATGACTGACAACAAAAAATGGAGTGTAAAACACATTGAAGACCAATACTGAAACAAGATGTTGAGGGAATGAAAAGCCATGATTGCAAGCTATAGATGATAGACATGTAGTAGTCTTTCAACACAGTGTTAAATGACAGATAATTTATATGGGCAAAAAACTCTTTTTACAGGAACAACCAAATTGTTATCTAATTATCACTGACATATCGATACCATACAAAACTGGTATGTTGTGCCCTTTAAAAGAAGAAACATAATATTTTCAGCAAATTCAGAACATATCATAAACTTAATCACTCCATAAAATATTTACATAACGATACAGTGCAAAGAAGGGAAGATGGTTTGCAAAATATAGTATAGTTCATGTATTTGTCTTGGAAAAAAAAAAAAAATCTTTCCCTAGCCCTTTTCTGTAACTGAGTTTGAATGCAAAGTAAGACACTCTTAATAAATACTTTATGTCCTTCAGAATGTTTTAGTGATGATTTCTGTGGTGTTGGGAGGAAACTGTATAAAATGCATTTGCTAGGATGAATTATTTTCATTGTTTTGGTTATTCAGAACATTTTGGTAAATTAATGCAATTTAAAGAAAAGAATGTGTTCAAAGTTAGTCCTCTCATGTAGTATATACTTTTTAAGTGTTATGCATAATCTTTGTAGTTTCTAAAAGAATATAATTTTATAAATTTAAAGATAAAAAACAGAAACTTAGAAATGAAATTTACCAAAATCATCATAGAGAGGTGGGATTCTGCATGAAGCCTCTCCTAGTTATAATACACTAAAGTCCTAGAGCAGTGTCAGAGAGCATTTCTTTGGGGTGAGCATTTCTCTTTTATGGGAAAGTATCTCATGATGTATAATTCTCTGTCAACTTGTCTAGACAATGGTACCCAGATATTTGACCAAACACTGGTCTCAATATTGTTGTAAGGGTTTTTTTTTATATGAGATTAACATTTAAATCAGTAGACTTTGAGTAAATTGGATTACTCTTCACAAAATGTGAATGGACCAATCAATTAAAAACCTTAAGAGAAAAAAGAGCAGTGCTCCCAAAGAGAGAATTCTGCCTGTAGTCCACATATAAAAATTAAGCTACTGAAAATCTCTTTGAAACTGATGTGTATAAAGGCACAGAAATTATATAAGTCCCTTAAAACATAAGAATTATTTGGTCAATATAAAATTTAAATGCCTATGAAGTTACCTGCTTGAGTTATTCTAATCCAGTGATTCTTTGGCAAAATTTCATTTATGCATAAATATTTCTCTGGATATACATATTTAGATGAGAAAGTACTTCAGACTTTCAGCTCCAAAAGAATTTCATGGACTCTGTACATATGATAAAACTATCAAAGTGGATAGATTTCACTAACCTGAATGCCATTATAAAAGTTGACTCAAGTATAATATTTTATACTCGAGTGTAAAATTGTGTGAATGTGAAATAAAAAAAGTGCTTTAATATAAATCTGATGGTATATAGGAGGTTCAGACTATATGAAAAAATAAAATATCCACACACAATATTCTTGACATAACCTGTTTCATCCCTCTTCCAGCCCTGTCTATGCTTCATTAAAGCCACCACACTTCTACCTGTAAACACAGTCCCTGGACAACATTCTCTATTAAAGACCAAATCAAGGGGGCGTTCCTAAGATGGCGGAGGAATAGGACGGGGAGACCACTTTCTCCCCCACAAACTCATCAAAAGAATATTTAAACGCTGAGTAAATTCCACAAAACAACTTCTGAAAGCTGGCAGAGGACATCAGGCACCCAGAAAACCAGCCCGTAGTCTTCAAAAGAAGGTAGGAAAAATATAAAAGACAAAAAAAAAGACAAAAGAGGTAGGGATGGAGCTCTGTCCCAGGAAGGGAGTCTTAAAAAGAGAGAAGTTACCGAAAACCAGGAAACACTCACTGCCAAGTCTGTGGCAAGCCTTGGAAGCACAGAGGACAACATAACAGGGAGGAAAAATAAATAAATATTTAAAACCCACAGATTACATGCCCAATGGTAACTCCCCCAGCAGAGAAGCAGCACAGACGCCTGCACCCACCACTAGCAAGCAAGAGCTGGGAAGGGAGGCGTGGGCTGCATTGCTTAAAGATCTGGTCTGAATGCCCCGAGGGCAATCTGAGTGAACTAACTTGGGCTAGCGAACCAGACTATGGGATAGCTACCATGCAAAAAGCCCTAAGACACCACCAGGCCCGCGCACAGAACAAAGGACTGAACAGAACTAGCCAGCTGCAGACCATCCCCCTCCGGTGACAGGCAGCCAGAGCTGGAAGCGGGCAATCACAGCCCCTGAGAGACATTATCTACCAAGCTGCAAGCAGGCTTCTTTGCTAACTAAGACTTCTTGGGGTTCTGGATAGTCAACATCTGCCTGAGAAGGTATGCCGGTTGTACACCCAGAAAACCGAGCAGCAAGGACGAGGGAGGCAATAAGTCGCAGCAACCACACTCACCAAACACCTCATCACCTGAGCTGCTCGGACACGGGAAGGGCACAAAACGCAGGCCTAACCAAGTCTGCACCTCTGAGGACTACCTGAGTGCCTGAACCTGAGCGGCTTATATCTGGGAGGTGCATGCACCCCAGGGCTGGCCTCAGACGGTTCCCGGAGGAGCAACCTAGAGCCTGAGCAGTGTGGGCAGGAAGGGCACATGCACCGTAAGCGGGGGCAGGCCCAGAGTGGCTGAGGCACTGCAAGAACACACCAGTATTATTTGTTTGCAGTGTCCCTCCCTCCCCACAGTGCAACTGAACAAGTGAGACTAAAAAAAGTGTCCACCACCGCCCTTTGTGTCAGGGCGGTAATCAGACACTGAAAAGACCAGCAAACGAAAGAAGCTAAAACAGAGGGAACTGCCTTGGAAGTGACAGGTGCAATAGATTAAAACCCTGTCGTTAGTACCGATTACATAGGAAGGGGCCTATAGATCTTGAGAAATATAAGCTGGACCAAGGAACTATCCGAAAATGAACTGACCCCAGAATATCCACAACACCACCAGAGAAAGTCCTAGATGTATTTTTACTATTTTTATGATCATTTTTTTTTTTAATTTTTAAGTCCTCTATTACTCCTTTAATTTTCACTTTTATAACCTACTATTACTTTGTAAAAAAAAGAGACCCTATTTTTTAAAGCACACTTCATATTTTTTAAATATAATTTTTGTGACTTTTTTTCTTTCTTTCTTTTCTTCTTTTCTTTAATATTGTATTTTTGAAAATCCAAACAACTCTAGATTTTCAATCTTTGCTTTTTTGTATTTGTTATCAATTTTGTACCTTTAAGAACCCAATCTTCAATACTCATTTTTATTTGGGAGAGATTACTGGCTTGACTGCTCTCTCCCCTTTTGGACTCTTCTTTTTCTCCATCAGATCACCTCTGTCTCCTCCCTACCCCTTTTCTTCTCTACCCAACTCTGTGAATCTCTGTGTGTTCCAGACAGTGGAGAACACTTAGGGAATGGATTAACGGCTGGATCTGTCTCTCTTCTTTTGATTTCCCCCTTTTATCCTCCTCCCTCCCTTCCTTCCTCCCTCTTCTCTTCTCTGTATAACTCCATGAACATCTCTGAGAGGTCCAGTTGTGGAGTGCACATAAGGAAGTGATTACTGGCTAGCTTGCTCTCTCCTCTATTGATTCCACCTCATCTCATTTGGGTCACCTCTAACTCCCTCCTCTCTATTCTCTTCTCCATATAACTCTGTGAATCTCTCTGGGTGTTCCTCATTGTGGAGAAACTTTTCATCTTTAACCTAGATGTTTTATCATCAGTGCTGCATAGGTGGAGAAGTATTGAGACCACTATAAAAATAAGACTGACAACCAGAAGCAGGAGGCTTAAGTCCAAATCCTGAGAACACCAGAGAACTCCTGACTCCAGGCAACATTAATTGACAGGAGCTCATCAAATGCCTCCATACCTACAGTGAAACCAAACACCACCCATGGGCCAACAAGTTCCAGAACAAGACATACCACACAAATTCTCCAACAACACAGGAACACAGCTCTGTGCTCCAATATACAGGCTGCCCAAAGTTACTCCACAACTACTGACATCTCATAACTCATTACTGGACACTTCATTGCACTCCAGAGAGAAGAAATCCAGCTCCACCCACCAGAACACCAACACAAGCTTCCCTAACCAAGAAACCTTGACAAGCCACCTGTACAACCCACCACAGTGAGAAAACTCCACAATGAAGAGAACTCCACAAACTGCCAGAATACAGAAAGGCCACCCCAAACTCAGCAATATAAACAAGATGAAAAGACAGAGGAATACACAGCAGGTAAAGGAACAGGATAAATGCCCACCAAACCAAACAAAGGAGGAAGAGATAAGGAATCTACCTGATAAAGAATTCTGAATAATGATAGTGAAAATGATCCAAAATCTTGAAATCAAAATGGAATCACAGATAAATCGCCTGGAGACAAGGATTGAGAAGATGCAAGAAAGGTTTAACAAGAACCTAGAAGAAATAAAAAAGTCAATATATAATGAATAATGCAACAAATCAGATAAAAAAACACTCTGGAGGCAACAAATAGTAGAATAACGGAGGCAGAAGATAGGACTAGTGAAGTAGAAGATAGAATGGTAGAAATAAATGAATCAGAGAGGAAAAAAGAAAAACGAATTAAAAGAAATGAAGACAATCTCAGAGACCTCCAGGACAATATGAAATGCCCCAATACTCGAATCATAGGAGTCCCAGAAGAAGAAGACAAAAAGAAAGACCATGAGAAAATCCTTGAGGAGATAATAGTTGAAAACTTCCCTAAAATGGGGAAGGAAATAATCACCCAAGTCCAAGAAACCCAGAGAGCCCCAAACCACGATAAACCCAAGGCGAAACACCCCAAGACACATATTAATCAAATTAACAAAGATCAAACACAAAGAACAAATATTAACAGCAGCAAGGGAAAAACAACAAATAACACACAAGGGGATTCCCGTAAGGATAACAGCTGATCTTTCAATAGAAACTATTCAGGCCAGGAGGGAATGGCAAGACACACTTAAAGTGATGAAAGAAAATAACCTACAGCCCAGATTACTGTACCCAGCAAGGATTTCATTCAAATATGAAGGAGAAATCAAAAGCTTTACAGACAAGCAAAAGCTGAGAGAATTCAGCACCACCAAACCAGCTCTCCAACAAATGCTAAAGGGTCCTCTCTAGACAGGAAACACAAAAAGGGTGTATACACTCAAACCCAAAACAATAAAGTAAATGGCAATGGGATCATACTTATCAATAATTACCTTAAATGTAAATGGGTTGAATGCCCCAACCAAAAGACAAAGACTGGCTGAATGGACACAAAAACAAGACCCCTATATATGTTGTCTACAAGAGACCCACCTCAAAAAGGGACTCATACAGACTGAAAGTGAAGGGCTGGAAAAAGATATTCCACGCAAATAGAGACCAAAAGAAAGCAGGAGTAGCAATACTCATATCAGATAAAATAGACTTTAAAACAAAGTCTATGAAAAGAGACAAAGAAGGACACTACATAATGATCAAATGATTAATCCAAGAAGAAGATATAGCAATTATACTACTATTCAAAATAGTTTTGGAAGTTTTGGCCACAGCAATCAGAGCAGAAAAAGAAATAAAAGGAATCCAAATTGGAAAAGAAGAAGCAAAACTCTCACTGTTTGCAGATGACATGATCCTCTACATAGAAAACCCTAAAGACTCCACTAGAAAATTACTAGAGTTAATCAATGAATACAGTAAAGTTGCAGGATATAAAATCAACACTCAGAAATCCCTTGCATTCCTATACACTAATAATGAGAAAATAGAGAAACTAAGGAAACAGTTCCATTCACCATTGCAATGAAAAGAATAAAATACTTAGGAATATATCTACCTAAAGAAACTAAAGACCCATATATAGAAAACTACAAAACACTGGTGAAAGAAATCAAAGAGGACACTAAATAGATGGAGAAATATACCATGTTCATGGATCAGAAGAATCAATGTAGTGAAAACGAGTATACAACCCAAAGCAATCTATAGATTCAATGCAATCCCTATCAAGCTACCAAAGGTATTTTTCACAGAGCTAGAACAAATAATTTCACAGTTTGTATGGAAATACAAAAACCCTCGAATAGCCAAAGCAATCTTGAGAAAGAAGAATGGAACTGGAAAAATCAACCTGCCTGACTTCAGGCTCTATACAAAGCCACAGTCATCAAGACAGTATGGTACTGGCACAAAGACAGACATATAGATCAATGGAACAAAATAGAAAGCCCAGAGATAAATCCACTCACCTATGGACACCTTATTTTTGACAAAGGAGGCAAGAATATACAATGGAGTAAAGACAATCTCTTTAACAAGTGGTGCTGGGAAAACTGGTCAACCACTTGTAAAAGAATGAAACTAGAACACTTTCTAACACTATACACAAAAATAAACTCAAAATGGATTAAAGATCTAAACATAAGACCAGAAACTATAAAACTCTTAGAGGAGAACATAGGCAAAACACTCTCCAACATACATCACAGCAGGATCCTCTGTGATCCACCTCCCAGAATATTGGAAATAAAAGCAAAAATAAACAAATGGGACCTAATTAAACTTAAAAGCTTCTGCACAACAAAGGAAACTATAAGCAAGGTGAAAAGACAGCCTTCAGAATGGGAGAAAATAATAATAAATGAAGCAACTGACAAACAACTAATCTCAAAAATATACAAGCAACTCATGCAGCTCAATTCCAGAAAAGTAAATGACCCAATCAAAAAATGGGCCAAAGAACCAAATAGACATTTCTCCAAAGAAGACATACAGAAGGCTAACAAATAAATGAAAAGATGTTCAACATCACTCATTATCAGAGAAATGCAAATCAAAACCGCAATGAGGTACCATTTCACACCAGTCAGAATGGCTGCGATCCAAAAGTCTACAAACAATAAATGCTGGAGAGGGTGTGGAGAAAAGGGAACCCTCTTATACTGTTTGTGGGAATGCAAACTAGTACAGCTACTATGGAGAACAGTGTGGAGATTCCTTTAAAAACTGGAAATAGAACTGCCTTATGATCCAGCAATCCCACTGCTTTGCATACACACTGAGGAAATCAGAGTTGAAAGAGACACATGTACCCAATGTTCATCGCAGCACTGTTTATAATGGCCAGGACATGGAAGCAACCTAGATGTCCATCAGCAGATGAATGGATAAGAAAGCTGTGGTACATATACACAATGGAGTATTACTCAGTCATTAAAAAGAATACATTTAAATCAGTTCTAATGAGGTGGGTGAAACTGGAGCCTATTATACAGAGTGAGGTAAGCCAGAAATAAAAACACCAATACAATATACTAATGCATATATATGGAATTTAGAAAGATGGTAATGATAACCCTGTATGCAAGACAGCAAAGGAGACACAGATGTATAGAACAGTCTTTTGGACTCTGTGGGAGAGGGAGAGGATGGGACAATTTGGGAGAGAGACATTGAAACATGTATAATATCATATATGAAACGAATCGCCAGTCCAGGTTCAATGCATGGTACTGGATGCTTGGGGCTGGTGCACTGGGATGACACAGAGGGATGATATGGGGAGGGAGGAGGGAGGGGGGTTCAGGATGGGGAAGACGTGTATACCTGTGGCAGATTCATGTTAATGTATGGCAAAACCAATACAATATTGTAAAGTAATTAACCTCCCATTAAAATAAATAAATTTATATTAAAAAATAAAAATAAAGAAATAAAACCAAATCATCTTATATTAAAAATCGTCTGCCTTATTTCTAAGGCCTGACTATTATTGTGCCCAATTCTAATTCTAGATAGTGGATATTTCTTTCTTTATTTTTCTTTTTCTTTTTCCCCCTTAATGAGATCAAAATGATTTTATTTTAGAAAATTGTGTCACTGGGAGTAGTACTGGTAAGTCAGTAAATTTAAATATAATATTCTTGTACTACAGAAACAAATGACCCTTGAAGATTCTACTAAAATCTTCCCCTTGAAGACTTATTATTGACCCTTGAAGATCTATTATATGGTCAATAGCTAGCTCTTAGTTCTAACTTTAGCCCATGGACTTCTACCAATACTTGAATCTTGACTTCAGAGACACAGAAATGTTAGAAATAATTGAAAACTATTCATTTTCTGGTGGTGTATTGAGAGTGAGGTCTCCCTGTTCTGTTCCCTATTAGGAACTCCTATACTGAATACCCCAGTATTTCCATCAGTTTGGTGAGATATGCAATAGCTTTTTAATAGATTATTCAACTAACTAGTTTAGTATGGAATTTAAATTCACTGGAAAATAAACATGAATAATTTTCTTATTTAACAATAACTGCCACTTCTGATTACATTGTGTGCAATCCATTTTCCCAATGGACTATATGTCCCTTTTTTAAAAAGTTTGTAACCAGACTGTAGTTAGACATTGAACACTCAGTTTTATTCACTTTTAAAACTTTAATCACAAACAATTCAAAAATTTGCTCTTCTCTTCCTCCAAATACAGGCTAGAGCTGTGGCATTGGCTATTTGAAGCAAATAACACAAGGCATGGTGTGACTCTGTAATAACATCTCTTTTCTTGTTTCAGAAACCATCTTCTTTTCTGTAAGCAAAAGGGAGGAGAAACATAGGAAAGTACAGGTCTCCTGATGTTACTACACTGTAGATGGTTTCTTGAGTACTTCATGAGCACATTTTTGTTTAGTCTGGTCTTGTCTGACCTTTATATTTTCTATTGATATGGAGAGATGGGTGTATGTGTTGTGCTTGGGTTCTTTGAGGTAGTAGTCAGATTCTCCTTTGTGCTCTGAAGCTGAGGATCTCTCCAGAAGATCACCTATTGTTCTTTAACCCTACCACTGGCACTCTTCCCCCAATGTCTCTCTGGGTTAACATTATATTGCTTGGACCAATAGCCATTCAGAAAGTTGGCTCTGTCCCTCTAACATCTAAGCTCCTACATGTTCGTGTCCATGGTAACCACCATAGAATCCCTTTGTAGCCCAAAAGATTGAAAAGATTGCATGGAGGTTAATTCCATCTTCTTTCCATGTACATGGCATTGTGATTATGATGTTTAATTTTGTGTCAACTTGATAGTGACACAAGGCATTAAGCATTATTTCTGGATGTGTCTGCAAGGGTGTTTCAGGTGAGACTAGTATTTGAGTAGCCAAATTGAGTGAAGCAGATTACCCTCCTCAGTATGGGGAGCCTTCATTCAATCTATTGAGAGTCTGAATAGAACAAAAAAGCAGAGGTAGGAGAAATTCATTCTCTGCCAGACTGTTGACCTATGATTTCAATCTTCTTCTCACCAAGACTTACACCATTGTCCCTCCAGCTCTCAGAAATACACCACTGATTTTCCTGAGTCTTCAGCTTGCAGGCCACAAGTCATGAGACTTCTCAGCCTCCACAAATGTATGAGTCAAGTACTTATAATAAATTGCATATGCATATATTTACTATTGGTTTTATTTCTCTGAAGAACTCTGACTAATCAATCATGACCTTATTATCTAACGTAACCTCCAGCACAAAAGTTGACATCAATCTCCATTGTCAACTATATCTTTAAACCTAAAGAGACCTGTATTGAGCACAACCATTCTCCAAAATGCTGATGGAAGACTGAAAATAGCAAATATCCTAGATTCCAGGAACAATTTTATAGGATTGTTCACACTATGCTCTGTTTCTGGGGTAAGTGAAGAAAAATTTAATAGTTATGCAGTTCATCAGATAGTTAGTCAAAGAGTGAGATGTCCATCTAAAAGACAACACTACTGTTTGACAGTGATTTTACTGATGCTCAACTTATGTATCTTTAGGTAGGAAAATACCCTTCTGAGTAGAAAAGAAAATACCTTTTCAACAGAAGCTCTTCACTTCTCTCAAAATTACCTATGTGCTTCCCTCTCATGTGTGTGTGCATACTCAGTTATGTCTGATTCTTCTCAGCTCATATTAATTGGGCTGCAGGAAACCAAAACATGGAAAATGCAGAAATTTAGCACTGGTTATCTGGCCAAGATGGGATAGAAAAGAGGGAGATTTCTACTGAGTGGAATGAACAGATAAAATTTCTAATTAAGCTCATTTATGACATCCTATCCCTATGAAGTATTAGGACACAGATGGAGGGCCTGAGTAATTTCATCCATTAAACAGTACAAAATGTATGAGAAATTCCAAGAAGGCAGGAAAGCATTGTTGCAACAGATGATGTTAGTAACAGAACAAGGTCAAATTTCTAGGTTCTCACATCAAAGCAAAGAGTGAAGCTTAGGAATTTTTATGTTAAGAAATTTTGTGTAACTTTAAGATTTCTTATAGCTTCCAGATTGCTAGGCGGAAAAAAAAAAAAAAAAAAGCCAAGGATTGATTTTTGACATTGCTGAATTCTAATCACGGCAGAATTTACAGATTTGTCTTGTGTATGAAAGTTAGTACATTGATTGGGAAAGAAGGTGAGCCCAACAATTTGACAGAAACTATCTGAGAGGATTTAGAGTATTCATAGCATCCTAATCCCGTACATCACACTAAAATATCTTTTATTCTTTCATTACCTAAAGAGGCACTTTTTCTTCTCTTGTCCTATCTTGGCTTTCAACATGCCTTCTTCACAAAGCTTAATCTTTTCTAGCTTTTGATATAAAGTGAGAGACATGTGACTCTTCCTTTATTAAACACTTCAAGGCAATTGTAGGGTTACCAGTAGGCCTGATTTCAATATTGTTGTGTCTCAGGGAATAGGGAGACCGAAGGAGGAAGACAGAGATGGGGGAAACAGTCCAGCAATGCAATAGTCAGAACATACACACTTATCAATTAAATTTCATCTTACATGGGAGCTAAAACAACATCATCATAACAAATATAATAATAATAATGAAAAAGTTTAAAATATTTTTAAAATTAGTAAAAAGTGATACAGAGATGTGAAGTGAGCAAATGCTGTTGTAAAAGTGATGCTGATAGACTTGCTTAATGCAGTATTTCCACAAATCTTCAAATTGTAAAATAACAATCTGCAAAGGACCATAAAAACTCTGTGATGAAATTGTCTAGTCACAGCAAGGAAGTTAAGCTATTGACTGAAAGGAAAGTTTTCATTCTCCACTGAAGTGTTTCTTATGCCTGAGAGGTCACAGACAGCAGTTCCTCGGTGGAGCCTGCAATGAACTCTTGGCATAACCACTTATGGTTTCCAGGGGTTTAGGGGGGAGGGATAAATCAGAAGGTTGAGATTGATACGTACGCACTACTATATAGAGAGAAAAGTCCACAGATCATCTAAGACTCAACACAGCTGAAAAATTAACTAATTAATTAAAAAAAAAGAAAACACCCATAGTTATACTTCAGAATTCCTTGGTTAGAGAAGTGTACTTCTCAGAAGTGTCAAAAGCAGTCTCAATAAATGTGGGCAAGGAGGAAGGATTGTAAATAGAGATCTAGTTTTCAGAGAGTACTCAGGGGATATAGGGCTTCCCTGGTTGCCCAGATGGTAAAAAATCTGCCTGGGTTCAATCCCTGTGTTGGGAGGATTCCCTGGAGAAGGGAACAGCAACCCACTCCAGTATTCTTGCCTGGAGAATTCTGTAGACAGAGGAGCCTGGCAGGCTACAGTCCATGGGGTTGCAGACAGTCAGACTTGATTGAGTGACTAAAATACACACACACACACACACACACACACACACACACACACACATGCAGGGAATCTAACTTTTTCATGAAAGCTTATGTGAACTAAGAAGAAATAAATTAACGAACAATGTTTTGGAATACTTTAAATAAGCATCCATTCATGCTATTTGCTGCCTGCTTCCAACTGCAGTTAAGCTATTCAATTATTTTCTATCAACATTTAATGCATACCCATTAACTAGGGAACACTTCTATTTTCAGAGTGATGTAAGCATTCCCTTTCATTTTATAGATGTATGAAACAATGTAGATTTTCCCTCATTTTTTTTTTCCCAATAAGATCTGTCTTTTCATGGCTTGATAGGTTTTCTCTACTTAGTACTAACTAATGTTCCATTGTCCTAGTAGCCAGTTTATTAAGCCATTCATCTACTGAAAGATATATTCAATACTTCTGAGTTTTGGCAATTCATATGCAAGTTTTTGTGTGAACATAGATTTTTAACTTCTTTTGGTAAATAACAAGGAATGTGATTGCTGGATCATATGGTAAAAGTATGTTTAGTTTTTTTAAAAAAACTGCCAAACTATGTCCATAACCTTCTGTAGCACTATGAATTCCCATCAACAATGAATGAGAGTTCTTGTTTGTTGCTTCATAGCCTCATAGCATTTGGTATTGTCAGTGTTTCAGAATTTGACCACTATTATAGGTACATAGCAGAAGCTCATTTTTTTTTTAAATTTTCATTTCCCTGACAGTAGATGATGTGGAGCATCTTTTCATATGTTTATTTGCTATTTATTATGACTTAATTCCTAAGCAGGGTGTAACGACCATGTCTACCTTTGTTGTTTTGCATGTGGACATCCATTTGTTCCAGTACCATTTGCTGAAAAGATTGCTTTTGCTCAACTATACTGCTTTTGCTGTTCTGTCAAAGGTTAGCTGACTATATTTATGAGAATCTATTAATGGGATCTCTGTTCTGTTCCATTGATCTATTTGTCTTTTCTTTTGCCAGTCTAGATTACTGTTGCTTTACATTAAGTATTGAAGTCCAATAGCATCAGACCTTCAACTTTGTTCTTCATCAAAATTGTGTTGGATATTTTGGGTCTTTCTCCCACTCCTTTTAAACTTTAGAAGAGTTTGTGAATATTTATACAATAACCTGCTGATTGGTTGGGATTGCATTGAATATAGACCCAAGTTGGAAAGAACTAATATCTTGACAATACTGAATTTCCTATCCATGAAAATGGAATATCTTTCCATTTATTTAGTTCTTCTTTGATTTCATTCATTGACATTTTGTAATTTTCTTCATATAGACCTTCCTATTCTTCATACCTTTTATTTATTTTTTTCTTACCTTACTGCATTGCTAAGGAATTCCAGTATGATGTCAAGCAGGAGTGATGAGAGGGGACATCCTTGCCTTGTATCTGATCTTAGTGAGAAATAAAAGGTAACAAGAAGAGGTTCTACTGACTATAAACTCAACATGAATATAGATGAAACTTTGTATAAAATGATCCAACACAGTGATGCCATCTTTCTCACCTTTAAATAGTATGGATTCAATATGTTAAAGAGAACCAGTTATGTGTGTTTTAAGCAATAGCTATTAGTTATTTCATAAACAAAACAAAAACTCTAAGAATCCAAAGTCCTATAGCAACTCAGTTTGTTATTCCTTTAAATCATAATGCTTCAGGGATACCCAAGCATTGTCATGCTTCTTTGAGTAGACTTCATGCAGTTGTTTTGAAGCTAATCCCATTTCCTAATGCCTAACAAAAGCCCCAGAAACAACTCTGCTTCCTGGCTGTCAGAAGTCTGGTAGGCAGACTCAAAAATCTGTATTCTTGGCAACTTGGTAGTTCACTGCATGTGCCATGCTCACTTCTTCGGTGCTAATCCATCAAGGCTCCAGTCTTTTATACATTCCATATACACCCCAGTAATCTGCATACTCTTGGTGGTGTCTACAGGAAGTCTCAGAATTGACTTACATTTTCATTTTAACTACTTGTATCAAAATATTTGCTCTTTTTTTCAGTAGTTCTAAGATTTTAATTCAATGAAATTAAAAAAAAAAGAACTCAACAGAAGTTACTGGTCAACATAATATTATCTCAGAATAGTAGATTTAGAAAGCACACAAAATGACTGCATTGTCTAAAACCTACGTACACACAAATATTCACACAAATGCACAGGAAAGTCTTGAAGGATATAGATTGGAGGGCAGCAAATTTTTTTCTCTGAAGGGTCAGAGAGTAAATACTTCAGGCTTTGGAAACCATTGATTTGTCATAACAGTTCATCACTGCTGTTGCCTGTGCAGACAGATACAATATGAACATGAATGAGCATGGCTGTGTTCCAAGAAGGCTTTATTTATGAGAAGTAAAATTTAAATTTCATATTACTTTCACATATAGAAAAATGTTATTTTAATTTCCCTGTGATTATTTTGGCCTATAACTGGAGTTAGTCAACTACGGTTATGGGCCAGATTTGGCCCACCATGTTTTTATATAGGGTTCCCAGGTGGCTCAGTGGTAAAGAATCTGCCTGCCAATATCAGAGATGCAGGAGATGTGTGTTTGATTCTTGGGTCAGGAAGATCCCCTGGAAGAGGAAATGGCATCCCATTTGACTGAAAAATTCCATGGATAGAGGAACCTAGCAGGCTACAGTCCATGGGGCCACAAAGAGTCCAACATGACTGAGCACCTGAGTAGTCACACTTAGGAAGAAGAGATCTCTTAATGTCACAGTATCTGGTTTGCCTATAAAATCTCTGGATTTTTTTTTTTTTCAGCTAAATGTACCCTTCTTTTGTTTAACTGTCCTTTGCCCTCACATAAACAGGAAGGCCATTATCACTCACAGATCATGCAAAACCTGGTCTGCCACCATCTTTACTCAATTGGAAGAGGAAATTCTCAAGGCTCACACATGAACATGGAGTCCTATAGGAACACTGGGGGCACTAAATAATGAGCTCAGGGAAACTGGTACCTAAATGCATGAGAGAAACTATTTCAAGTACATGCCTAGAAATGTCAGAGCTCAAGCTGCTTTCTAAATTTGTGTTATAGGATAAAGACAATAACAATTTAATCTTCGACTTATTACATGGCAAGAACTGTACTAAGTGCTTTTTACTCCAATGTGTAATTTGATCCTTACCAAATTTTATCAACCATGTGCTATTCAGTTCAGTTCAGTTCAGTTCAGCTACTCAGTTGTGCCCAACTCTTTGCAACCCCATGGGCCACAGCATGCCAGGCCTGCCTGTCCATCACGAACTCCCAGAGTTTACCCAAACACATGTCCATCGAGTCGGTGATGCCATTCAACCACCTCATCCTCTGTCGTCCCCTTCTCCTCCTGCCCTCAATCTTTCAGAGCATCAGTGTCTTTTTCAATGAGTCACTTCTTCACATCAGGTGGCCAAAGTATCAGAGCTTCAGCTTCAGCATCAGTCCTTCCAGTGAATACTCAGGACTGATCTCCTTTAGGATGGACTGGTTAGATCTCCTTGCAGTTCAAAGGACTCTCAAGAGTCTTCTCCAGCATCACAGTTCAAAAGCAGCAATTCTTCAGCGCTTATAGTCCAACTCTCATATACACACATGACTACTGGAAAAACCATAGCTTTGACTACATGAATCCTTGTTGACAAAGTAATGTCTCTGCTTTTTAGTATGCTGACTAGGTTGGTCATAACTTTCTTTCCAAGGAGTAAGTGTCTTTTAATTTCATGGCTGCAGTCACCATCTGCAGTGATTTTGGAGATGTCCCTCCCCGAAAAAAAAATTCAGCCACTGTTGCCACTTTTTCCCCATCTATTTGCCATGAAGTGATGGGACCAGACGCCATGATCTTAGTTTTCTGAATGTTGAGTTTTAAGCCAATTTTTTCCCTCTCCTCTTTCATTTTCATCAAGAGGCTTTTTAGTTCCTCTTCACTTTCTTCCATAAGGGTGGTGTCATCTGCATATCTGAGGTTATTGATATTTCTCCCAGCAACTTTGATTTCAGCTTGTGCTTCTTCCAGCCCAGCGTTTCTCATGATGTACTCTGCATAGAAGTTAAATAATCAAGGTGACAATATACAGACTTGACGTACTCCTTTTCCTATTTGGAACCAGTCTGTTGTTCCATGTCCAGTTCTAACTGTTGTCTCCTGATCTGCATACAGGTTTCTCAAGAGGCAGGCTAGGTGGTCTGGTATTCCCATCTCTTTCAGAATTTTCCACAGTTTATTGTGATCCACACAGTCAAAGGCTTTGGCATAGTCAATAAAGCAGAAATAGAAGCTTTTTCTGGAACTCTCTTGCTTTTTTGATGATCCAGCAGATGTTGGCCATTTGATCTCTGGTTCCTCTGCCTCTTCTAACACCAGCTTGAACATCTGGAAGTTCATGATTCACGTATTGCTGAAGCCTGGCTTGCAGAATTTTGAGCACTACTTTGCTAGTGTGTGAGATGAGTGTAATTGTGCGGTAGTTTGAGCATTCTTTGGCATTGCCTTTCTTTGGGATTGAAATGAAAACTGACCTTTTCCAGTCCTGTGGCCACTGCTGAGTTTTCCAAATTTGCTGGCATATTGAGTGCAGCACTTTCACAGCATCATCTTTCAGGATTTGAAATAGTTCAACTGGAATTCCATCACCTCCACTAGCTTTGTTCATAGTGATGCTTCCTAAGGCCCACTTGACTTCACATTCCAGGATGTCTGGCTCTAGATGAGTGATCACACCATCGTGATTATCTGAGTCGTGAAGATCTTTTTTGTATAGTTCTTCTGTGTATTCTTGCCACCTCTTCTTAACATCTTCTGCTTCTCTTAGGTCCATATCATTTCTGTTCTTTACTGAGCCCATCTTTGCAAGAAATGTTCCATTGGTATCTCTAATAATCTTGAAGAGATCTCTAGTCTTTCCCATTCTGTTATTTTCCTCTATTTCTTTGCACTGATCACTGAGGAAGGCTCGTATCTCTCCTTGCTATTCTTTGGAACTCTGCATTCAAATATGGTATATCTTTCCTTCTCTCCTTTGCTTTTCACTTCTCTTCTTTTCACAGCTATTTGTAAGGCCTCTCCAGGCAGCCCATTTGCTTTTTGCATTTCTTTTTCTTAGGGATGGTCTTGATCCCTGTCTCCTGTACAATGTCATAAACCTTCATCCGTAGTTCATCAGGCACTCTGTCTATCAGATCTAGTCCCTTAAATCTATTTCTCACTCCCACTGTATAATCATAAGGGATTTGATTTAGGTCATACCTGAATGGTCTAGTGGCTTTCCCTACTTTCTTCAATTCCTGTCTGAATTTGGCAATAAGAAGTTCCTGATCTGAGTCACAGTCAGCTCCTGGTCTTGTTTTTGCTGACTATATAGAGCTTCTCCATCTTTGGCTGCAAAGGATATAATCAATCTGATTTTGGTGTTGATCATCTGGTGACGTCCATGTGTAGAGTCTTTTCTTGTGTTGTTGGAAGAGGGTGTTTGCTATGACCAGTGCATTCTCTTGGCAAAACTCTATTAGCCTTTGTCCTGCTTCATTCCATACTTCAAGGCCAAATTTGCCTGTTACTCCAGGTGTTTCTTGATTTCCTACTTTTGCATTCTAGTCCCCTATAATGAAAAGGACATCTTTTTTTGGGGTGTTAGTTCTAAAAGGTCTTGTAGGTCTTCATAGAACCATTCAACTTCAGCTTCTTCAGCGTTACTTGTTGGGGCATAGACTTGGATTACAGTAATATTGAATGGTTTGCCTTGGAAACGAACAGAGATCATTCTGTCATTTTTGAGGCTGCATCCAAGTACTGCATTTCAGACTCTTTTATTGACCATGATGGCTATTCCATTTTTTCTAAGGGATTCGTGCCCACAGTAGTAGATATCATGGTCATCTGAGTTAAATTCACCCATTCCAGTCCATTTTAGTTCGCTGATTCCTAGAGTGTTGACGTTCACCCTTGCCATCTCTTGTTTGACCACTTCCAATTTGCCTTGATTCATGAACCTAACATTCCATGTTCCTATGCAATATTACTCTTTACAGCATCGGACCTTGCTTCTATCACTATTCACATCCACAACTGGCTGCTATTACAGATGAATACATTAAAAGATAAATCTTACAAATGCTAAGAAAGTTGTATTGCTACTGACAGAACACATGAATGCTTAACACATCTGTCATGTGAAAACCCCCAGTTATAAAGCGGGGGTTTGCAAACTTTTTTGTGAAAGACCAGATGAGAAATATTTTAATTTTTGTGAGCCATATTGCCTTTCAAATAAGTATTCATAATGCACTGCAAGAGCAGTCAGAAGAATAGGTAAACAAATGGAATGTCAGAGTTTCAATAAAGCTTTATTTTTAAAGCAGACCAAATCTTTCAGAAGTGGCCAGACCTGGACAGTAGGCAGTAGTTTAAGCCTCTGCTAACATGTTATACTACATGGACTTGATTTAAAATTACTTTGGTGGATGACTAAATTCTGTTCCAGAGTATAAGGAAATAAAATGCCAGATATTTTTTGATTCATTAACACTTTTATATAACTTCTCCAAAAGGAGTCAAGCTCTACTGATGTTTCTTCAAAATGGGTTAAATTGAAAAATCTTTTCCAAGCACAATTTGACAGTTTATCATAACAAAATCTCTGTTCTATATTTAGCCTCTTTCTGCCAAGGAGGTCAATCTCTTTAAAACAGTATCTCATTAATCCTCCCTACAACCCTGTGTGGGTGCAAGATGTCAGGTATTAAGACATGTCCAATCTTTTAGATTCATTTCACAAGTTGACAGAATCTGAGGAACAAGTGTTGGCTGGTCTTCTCAGGTGGCCTTAGTGGTAAACCTGCCCTGCCAATGCAGGAGACATAAGAGACAGTGGGTTCCCTCCCTGAGTTGGGAAGATACTTTGGAGGAAAGTGTGTCAATCCACTCCAGTATTTTTGCTGGAGAATTCCATAGACAGAGTAGCTTGGAGGGCTGCAGTCCATAGGGTTGTAAATAGTTGGAAATGACTAAAGCAATTTAGCACGCACACATGTCCTCAGTTACCCAGTATCCTTAAAATACATATTTTGAGTCTTTCAAGAAGCATGGTGTTCCTCAGATGGGTGCTTCTGGGAAAAGGAATCCAACACCAGAAAATCCAGTTTCCTAAAATGTCCTTATTTGGGGGTGTATCTCCTTCCACAAGGATTTGGTTTCCATAGAGTTTTTCATAATTTTTATATGATCAAGATGCTCTCTTGCAAACCAGCTTTTTTTTTCTTTTTTTCTTCTGGCTGATGATTGTACTTCAGTTGTGGGAAAAGTAATCCAGAAAAGTAAAATAATATCTTGGGTCTCTATATAATAAATAAAAATTCATATGTATGTATAGCCATTGTATATATTACACACAAACACATTAATGTATATATGTATATATGTGTGTGTGTGCCTAGTAATAATATACAGAAAAAAATGGCAACTCACTCCAGTATTCTTGCCTGGGAAATCCCATGGACAGAGGCGACTTATGGGCTACAGTCCGTGGGATCACAAAGAATTGGACACTACTCAGTGACTAACACACACACAGTAGTAATATAGTGCCTGGTAATAATTTAGATATAAAATATGGCAAGAAAATTACCTTTTAAGTCAACATGATAATCACCATAAATATGATGCTAAAATGATCCATCTTAATTCCTACCTTCTTCAGGCCATGCCCCTGCTCCTGCACCTATAAGGAATCCATATTAATCCTTTTGAAATCCAGCTATTCTGATCTGGTCTTTGAGCCTTCAGCAACTCAACTAATGCCTGCATGCCAAACTAAGACCTGACACAGCCAAAATAAATAAATACTTTTTAAAATATGAAATTTACAATTTCCAAAGATATGTAGAAAGCAAGACAAATAAATAAACCCAAAAGAATAAAGAAGGCTAGCTTCAAAGAAGAAGAGGTGTGATCAGAAGCATAAAAGAGCAAGAAAGGTATGTTTTCCTGGAAGTCATGCACAGTTGTAAGAAGAATGGTTTCATAAGCATTGTTACATGCTGCATATCAATGGTTTTTAAAACTAAGAGATTTTTGTGATGTTTAGAAAAGGTATGAAAGAGACCCACATTCCCAGTGTTCCAACATGAATAGATTAAAAAGTGGAGGGAGCAGGTATCAGTTCAGTTCAGTTCAGTCGCTCAGTCGTGTCCGACTCTTTGCGATCCCATGAATCGCAGCACACCAGGCCTCCCTGTCCATCACTAACTCCCAGAGTTCACTCAGACTCACGTCCATCGAGTCAGTGGTGCCATCCAGCCATCTCATCCTCTATCATCCCCTTCTCCTCCTGCCCCAAAGCAGCAGATATAGGTTACATTAATTTTTATTCTTTCATTCAACTAAAGTTATTGAACATATATATGAAGCACATGATAGAATATAAAGGATGATAGAATGGCATATAAAAATGAACCATAGATGAATCCTGACATCAATGTGTATCAAAAAATGTGAATGTCCAACACTGTATCAAGGCCTGAGCTAGGCACTGGGGATTCATAGGAGAACATAGTTTTCTTCAGTCACATATTCATCAATTCAAAAACATTATGGTGTCCTAGAAGATATGAGAGACAAATAAAACAAGATCCTTATCTCAGTGAAGTTACATTCTCATAATGAAGCAGCCAAGTGGATAAAAACAATTAAGATTCTACACAATGCTCCAATTATAACACACAGGAAATGTTATGAGGCATAATAGGGGAATTAATTTTATTTTTCAAAGGATGATAAGTTTAAAAAATTCTGTTTGGAGTTCAAGCATGATGACAAAGAATATAAAATTATGGAATCATGAGAAATGAAGTATTAAAAGACATTTTGTTTATGTGTTTGTTTATAAGATGAAATGCTGCTGCTGCTAAGTTGCTTCAGTCATGTCCGACTCTGTGTGACCCCATAGACGGCAGCCCACCAGGCTACCCCGTCCCTGGGATTCTCCAGGCAAGAACACTGGAGTGGGTTGCCGTTTCCTTCTTCAATGCATGAAAGTGAAAAGTGAAAGTGAAGTCGTTCAGTCCTGTCTGACTCTTCACGACCCCATGGACTGTAGCCTACCAGCCTCCTCCGTCTATGGGATTTTCCAGGCAAGAGTATTGGAGTGGGGTGCCATTTCCTTCTCCATAAGATGAAGTGACTTAAGCACAATTGTAAGTTCCAAGAATAGATCCAGGGGACACAGCAGAGACCCAAAAGAATTAAAGTTATAAGTGAAGTAATTAATTCTTTAATATGAATTATCAGAGACTGATATGATCAGCTTTGAATTTAAATGTTTATAATTGAAATAATTATTAAAATGTGATTCTAAAGATATACTAATGAAACAATATATTTATGATTTACTTATTGTATAGAGAAAGCTCTAAACAACAGTTTAGATATCAAATTTGGAATTTAACCTTTTTAATAAATGGGGAATTTTGAGCTATCACATGGGGGCACTGTCTCCCAGACAACAGTTTAATGTCAATAGTGTCACCATTTTCATCTCTACAACAGTGCTTGTGTCATTATTTGAAAAGTGTATGCATTTTATTCCTATTCTTTTATAAAGATGAGTTTTCAATAGAGAAGTGAAGGTAATGATACAAGTATAAAGCAAGTATTTCTTACAAAATTAAGAACATTGATTAATAGACATAAAAGTCAACAGACAGAAAAAATGGGGACAATTTCTAACCTCAATTAGAAACTCTCCAAAATAAGGTTCATTAATTGGATATTTAATTATGAAGAATGAAGACAACATTTTAAAGTGTATGCATAATATCTGAAATGCATGATTGGTTAATATTTAAAAGGCAGGTGTTTAGGGAACTTTATAATGACTTTTTAATTTTCTGGAAAAAGAATCTTTCCTCTACTTGTAAATTTTCTCCCTTGTATATTAAATATCTGTAAATGTATTCAGAATGCATTTGGCATCGACTTAAGGAACTGCTTTTACTGTATATTAATTGCTGTTTCCAAAAGTAATATTCCAAGGAACAATTGTTCCTTCAGTTTACAAATAGATCTACTGTAAAAGTGCTTTATTTTCAATTAAATTGAGAGAGTGTTGGGTTATTCCCAGCTAACAAGGATTTTTTTAAATGCAAGGCTGCTCAGGACTTTCACTATGCAAATATGTGTTTATATTCTTCAAGAAAAGGGTATGTTAAACAATGTTCCCCAAACTAATTGGACCACAGGATCCTTTTTCATTTTTCCATTATACAATGGTCAGCATTCACCAGAACTGGTATTCCTCAAAGCATGGCTTGGAAGACCCTGCACATTCTTTGGTAGAATTCCTGTGACTAGAATGATACTCAACAGAGAGAGAACTCATAAGATTTAGAGAGGGAAGTAATCCTAGTTGTTGTTCAGTTTCAGTCATGTCAGACTCTGTGACCCCATGAACTGCAGCACATCAGGCTTCCCTGTTCTTCACTATCTCTGGCAGTTTGCTCAAACTCATGTCCATTGAGTCGGTGATGCCATCCAACAGTCTTCTGCTCTGTTGCCCCCTTCTCCTCTTGCCCTCGATCTTCCCCATCATTAGGGAATTCTAGAGGCCACTTATTACAACCTCCATGCCAAGATCATCTCAATAGCACTCCTGGCAGGTGGACATCCAGGTCTTATTTTAAATCTTTATTCCATGATACTACATTCTGTCTGTCCTACCTATTCTTAATAAATTCTTCCATTTTTAAGCCCATATATAACTCATTGGTCCCCACTCTGTTTGCTCCCTCCTCTTCATGACAATTCCTCAAATATCTGAAGACAGCTTACATGTCCTCTACTACATCCTCTCTTCTAGGTAAGCAGACCTGGTTCTTATCAAAGTTAATTTTTATTCGAGCATAGTTATGTTGCAATATTGGATTAGTTTTTACTGTACAGCAAAGTAAATCAGCTATATGAATATGTAATCCCCTCTTCTTTGGATTTCCTTCCCATCTAGGTCAGCACTGAGTAGAGTTCCCTGAGCTAAACAATAAGTTCTCATTAGTCATCTATTTTATACATAGTATGAATCGTGTATACATGTCAATCCCAGTCTCCAAATTCATCCTACCCTCTCTTTCCCCACTTGGTAAGTAGATCTCATTCTTACAAATCTACCATGAAGACATAATCAGACTCCTCCTTGTATCCACAGCCCTTCCCTGTGTGCACTAGAACTGAACTGAACACAATTGTTCAACTCTTCCTACTGAAGTTTGGACATTCTTCAGTGTTAATTACTATCCAGGCTGAGTTTATTTTCATAGAAGTATTTTGTTTGCTGCTATCAAACTTGCTTTTGGTTAAGGAAAAGTAAAAGATTTTCCTATCTGTGCTTACACAGTGAAATTTCTGCTGGTTTGTTGGTAATCCTTTCTCATTGTAGTCAGGGGAATCCCATTTTATAAATTGCCTTAAAATACAACTTTCTATCCCTCTGCAATGACTGAATTATTTATGAGTTGCAAAAAGACAGGCACATACATGTGTATATATGTATATCTAAAAATGCTGGACACTTCCCTGGAAGTCCAGTGGTTAAGACTCCATGCTTCCACTGCAGGGCAGCAGGGGGGATCAGGGCACATGTTCAATCCTTGGTTGGGTAAATAATATCAAGCATACTATTTGGCCAAAAAAAAAAAAAGGGAAATGTCTTGATCAGAATAAAAATGAAAATACAACATAATATCAACTTTAAAATTACATAGGAAAAGTAACAAAAATAAATAAATACAAAATTAAAAAGCTGATTTTGGGTGCTAAATTATTTGCCAACTTTGTGTTTGTAAAATAAAAAGTATATATTTTACATATGCATAGGTATATAATTGTGTATATATATGTTTGTACATATATATGTATACATATTTTGAATTCAAAAAGAAAATGAAGAAATAAATATTTAAATAAAGAGGTTCCTATTGTTAAAACAGGACTCAAGTTCTAAATTTCAATTTGCTTTTCCCTTTCTCTCCTGCCCCCAGCTAAAAGAAGTCTGAATTTTCATTCACTACTAGAATAGTCAGAGCTGTCGATGGAAACTGTAGAGTGTTATTTATAAGACCTAAGGGATTAAAAAAAAAATTACTTTAGATGAGGGCTAACCTATTTGCAAAAGCTACAAAAATTTACTCAATATTATATCACCAAATAATTATTTCTTCTGTGTCCTTATAAATCTTCCTTGTGGAAGAAAAAAAAGAGTTAATGAGATTGTGGTGTTGCAGGAGTAGTGCCGAAACAATGTAGGTAAACGTGCAGAGAAATTAGTTCTGAAGTGTGGGATAATTGTAGAAAGCCCTGGGCAAAAAACAAAACATAAATGTGCAGGAGTCATAGCACACAGTGTCTTCACTTGTCTTTGTTAGTGCAAGTGAAAAGGTTAATGCCGTTCAGTTCCATCAACACAAAGTGAAGAACTGTGGCACCTTTTGAATTCTAGAGTTACCCACAGTGCAACTGATTTAATTCCTATGAGAATGGTACTATTTGCAAGTTTGCTGGGGAATATGGCTGTCAATTAACTGTGTGCTCCATTTACATTTTCTCCTTTTATTTGCCATAAAGAAATTGTTTTAAAAATCATTATCGCATGGAAAGATTTGTTTTATGCATTATTTGAAGCTATACTTTGATTGGAAGGAAAATTGTCAGATGCACGCAAGCCCAAAGCAATGACAGCTAGGCTCAAGTTCATTGAGTATTACATTCTCATGTGCATTCTTGAGATCTAAAACTGCAGGTACTCTTTGGCATTTTCAAGTTTTCTGCCCCAATATATTACAGCCAGTGATTGCACTGTGAGCTCTCAATATCCTGGTATAACTTGCCCTTTTAAAGTATCAAAATACTAACATGTATAAGTTTGTGTGTGCATTTGCAATGTTATCTCAGACATCTAGCCATCAAGCAACATCTCTGTTCATCCTTCCTTCAGCTTTGTGTCCCTACACCCTTCCCCTTTGCTGAATGTCACCCATTCCATTCCCAAGCTCCTATCTACATACCTTCCTCATCCCTTGTTACTATTCAGTTCCTGTTACTACCATCCTCCACATCCCCATGTTGCTCCTCTTCTCTCATTCAACCAAAGGTTGAGCTCAGAACTGGAATGAAAATACCAAGGTGCTCTTAGAGATAAAGAGGGAATCACACCAGAAATTAGGTGGAGGACAGTGACATCCCCTTTCTGGGCTGACTGTTGTGAAATATACACTACCCCAGCTTAAAACCAGAGACAATGGACCTGAATGTTTCATTAAAAATGCTCTACAGGACTTGGACATGGTTGAAGTCAACCCTGACCAGCAACATCAGTGAGGTCATTCTGAGAACATCACTCAATGGAGGAGAGTGAAGGCAAAAGAAGCAGCTGTTCTGCTGGGGGTGAGGATGGGGGATGAATTGGGACACTGGGATTGACATGTATACACTATTGATACTATGTGTAATTTAGATAAGGCTTCCCAAGTGGCTCAGTGGTAAAGAATCTGCCTGCAATGCAGGAGATGTGGGTTCGATCCCTTGGTTGGAAAGATCCCCTGGAGAAGGAAATGGCAAACCACTCCAGTATTCCTGCCTAGGAATTCCCATGGACAGGGGAACCTGGTGGGCTACAGTCCATGGGGTCCCAAAAGAGTCAGACTCAGCGACTAAACAACAACAATGATTATAAAATAGATAACTAATGAGAACCTACTGTACAGCACCAAGCACAATGCTCTGTGGTGTCCTAAATGGGAAGGAAACTCAAAAAAGAGGGGATAAATATGTGTGTATAGCTGATTCACTTTGCTGTACAGTGGAGGCTAACACAACATTGTAAAGCAAGTATACTCCAATAAAAAACAATTTGAAAAAGAAATAAAATAAAATGAGGCAGCATGTTCAGTATGTGCCAAAAGTTTCTATTGAAATAGTAATGTATCTTTACCACATATTTTTATATCTTTACATTGTTCCCCAAGGCTTTGTAATACATTCACATATTTTAAAATCAAAATTTATATAACAATTTAATTTCATTACATTTTAAGATTTATTAATTTTAAACACTTATAGAAAATAGTGTTATTCATTCTGCTATTTTGTTTTAATATCAATATGCAAAAATATCCCAGTATTGTCATTTGCTTTGGTTTGTACCCATTAATTTCAAGATGGTGGTGTGGTCTCTGTTTCCAATAAATTTGATTTCCATTCTCATTATAACAGCCACCTAACTAACCAACAAATTCTGGTCTCTTCTACATTTCTTGTTGATCTTACATTCACCAAATGATGCTTTAGTTCTTTTTGTCAATCCCTTTGAACATATTATTCTGGCTCTCTCCAAATTCCCACAATCTTCAGTTGAAATGTAAGCTTATATTAGAATATAGAGTCTATTAACCTATATTACTCTTTCTGGTATTGCATAAGAACTGCAGATTAATTACCAGGTATTTTCTTGGGAGAGTGATGTCCAGAATGTATTTTTCTTCCTTAGTATGTAAAGACTCTTACAAGGAAGTGATATGTGTGTATATATGTATGTAATTGTATGTATATGTGTGCGTGCTCAGTCATGTCCGACACTTTGCAACCCCCAAGGACTGTAGCCCACCAGGTTTCTCTGTCCATGGTTTTTCAGGCAAGATTATTGGAGTGGGTTCCCATTTCCTACTCCAAGGGATCTTCCTGACCCAGATATCAAACCTGAATCTCTTATGCCTTCTGTATTGGCAGGCAGATTCTTTACCACTGCACCATTGGGGAAGCCTGTGTATGTGTTTACATATGTACATATACGTGTATGTGTGTACGTATATTTGTATGTGCTGTGTTGTGCTTAGTTGCTCAGTTGTGTCCCACTCTTTGCAATCCCATGGACTGTAGCCCACCAGGCTCCTCTGTTCATGGGGATTCTCCAGGCAAGAATACTGGAGTGGGTTGCCACGCCCTCCTCCAGGGGGTCTTCCCAACCCAGGGATTGAACCCAGGCAGGTCTGCCTCATTGCAGGTGGATTATTTACCAGCTGAGCTACCAGGGAAGCCCATGCATGTGTGTGTGTGTGTGTATAGCTTTGATATTATATGTTTATATATATATATATATATATATAATTTATATTTATATTTATATATATAGATTCATATTTATATTTATATATATAGATTTATATATATATACTTGTAGCTTAATTCTAATATGCTATTTTGATATTTTTCATTATTCAATTTCTTTCTATAATATTATGAGTATAGGGCCTTGTTTCATATAACAGCTATTCCCTTGAATGACAGAAGGAAAAATGTCCTGGAAAGTCAGTATTGCAAATGACTAGTGAAAGAACTCCCCAGGTGCCCAATATGCTACTGGAGATCAGTGAAGAAATAACTCCAGAAAGAATGAAGGGATGGAGCCAAAGCAAAAACAATATCCGATTGTGAATGTGACTGGTGAAAGAAGCAAGGTCCAATGATGTAAAGAGCAATATTGCATAGGAACCTGGAATGTTAGCTCCATGAATCAAGGCAAATTGGAATTGGGCAAACAAGAGATGGCTAGAGTGAACATCGACATTCTAGGAATCAGCGAACTAAAATGGACTGGAATGGGTGGATTTAACTCAGATGACCATGATATCTACTACTGTGGGCAAGAATCCCTTAGAAGAAATGGAGTAGCTATCATGGTCAACAAAGGAGTCCGAAATGTAGTGCTTGGATGCAATCTCAAAACGACAGAATGATCTTTGTTTGTTTCCAAGGCAAACCATTCAATATCTGGTAATCCAAGAATATGCCCCAACCAGTAATGCTGAAGAAGCTGAAGTTGAATGGTTCTATGAAGACCTACAAGACCTTTTAGAACTTACTCCCAAAAAAGATGTCCTTTCCATTAGGGGACTGGAATGCAAAAGTAGGAAATCAAGAAACACCTGGAGTAACAGGCAAATTTGGCCGTGGAATATGGAATGAAGCTGGGCAAAGGCTAATAGAGTTTTGCCAAGAGAACGCACTGGTCATAGCAAACACTCTCTTCCAACAACACAAGAAAAGACTCTACACGTGAACATCACCAGATGGTCAACACTGAAATCAGACTGATTATATTCTTTGCAGCCAAAGATGGAGAAGCTCTATACAGTCAGCAGAAACAAGACCAGGAGCTGACTGTGGCTCAGATCAGGAACTTCTTATTGCGAAATTCAGACAGGAATTGAAGAAAGTAGGGAAAACCACTAGACCATCCAGGTATGACCTAAATCAAATCCCTTATTATTATACAGTGAAAGTGAGAAATAGATTTAAGGGACTAGATCTGATAGATAGAGTGCCTGATGAAATATGGATGGAGGTTCGTGACATTGTACAGGAGACACAGATCAAGACCAACTCCATGGAAAAGAAAAGCAAAAAGGCAAAATGGCTGTCCTGGAGGCCTTACAAATAGCTGTGAAAAGAAGAGAGGTGAAAAGCAAAGGAGGAAAGGAAAGATATTAGCATCTGAATGCAGAGTTCCAAAGAATAGCAAGGAGAGATAAGAAAGCCTTCCTCAGCGATCAATGCAAAGAAATAGAGGAAAACAACAGAATGGGAAAGACTAGACATCTCTTCAAGAAAATTAGAGCTACCAAGGGAACATTTCATGCAAAGATTGGCTCGATAAAGGACAGAAATGGTATGGACCTAACAGAAGCAGAAGATAGTAAGAAGAGGTGGCAAGAATACACAGAAGAACTGTACAAAAAAGATCTTCATGACCAAGATAATCACGATGGTGTGATCACTCATCTAGAGCCAGACATCCTGGAATGTGAAGTCAAGTGGGCCTTAGAAAGCATCACTATGAACAAAGCTAGTGGAGGTGATGGAATTCCAGTTGAGTTATTTCAAATCCTGAAAGATGATGCTATAAAAGTGCTGCACTCAACATGCCAGCAAATTTGGAAAACTCAGCAGTAGCCGCAGGACTGGAAAAGGTCAGTTTTCATTTCAATTCCAAAGAAAGGCAATGCCAAAGAATGCTCAAACTACCGCACAATTGCACTCATCTCACACGCTAGTAAAGTAGTGCTCAAAATTCTCCTAGCCAGGCTTCAGGAATATGTGAACCATGAACTTCCAGAAGTTCAAGCTGGTTTTAGAAAAGGCAGTGGAACCAGAGATCAAATTGCCAACATCTGCTGGATCATGGAAAAAGCAAGAGAGTTCCAGAAAAAGCTTCTATTTCTGCTTTATTGACTATGCCAAAGCCTTTGACTGTGTGGATCAATAAACTGCGGAAAATTCTGAAAGAGATGGGAATACCAGACCACCTGGCCTGCCTCTTGAGAAACCTGTAGGCAGGTCAGGAAGCAACAGTTAGAACTGGACATGGAACAACAGACTGGTTCCAAATAGGAAAAGGAATGTGTCAAGGCTGTATATTGTCACCCTGCTTATTTAACTTCTATGCAGAGTACATTATGAGAAATTCTGGGCTGAAAGAAGCACAAGCTGGAAGCAAGATTGCTGGGAGAAATATCCATAATCTCAGATATGCAGATGACACCACCCTTATGGCAGAAAGAGAAGAGGAACTAAAAAGCCTCTTGATGAAAGTGAAAGAGGAGACTGAAAAAGTTGGCTTAAAGCTCAACATTCAGAAAACTAAGATCATGGCATCTGGTCCCATCACTTCATGGCAAATTGATGGGGAAACAGTGGAAACAGTGTCAGGCTTTATTTTGGGGGGCTCCAAAATCACTGCAGATGGTGATTGCAGCCATGAAATTAAAAGACACTTACTCTTTGGAAGGAAAGTTATGACCAACCTAGATTGCATATTCAAAAGCAGAGACATTACTTTGCCAACAAAGGTCCATCTAGTCAAGGCTATGGTTTTTCCTGTGGTCATGTATGGATGTGAGAGTTGGACTGGGAAGAAAGCTGAGCACCAAAGAATTGATGCTTTTGAAATGTGATGTTGGAGAAGACTCTTGAAAGTCCCTTGGACTGCAAGTAGATCCAACCAGTCCATCCTAAAGGAGATCAGTCCTGGGTGTTCTTTTGAAGGACTGATGCTGAAGCTGAAACTCCAGTACTTTGGCCACCTCATGCAAAGAGTTGACTCATTGGAAAAGACTCTGATGCTGCGAGGGATTGAGGGCAGGTGGAGAAGGGGAGGACAGAGGATGAGATGGCTGGATGGCATCACCGACTTGAAAGAGATACGTTTGGGTGAACTCCAGGATTTGGTGATAGACAGGGAGACCTGGAGTGCTGCAAATCACAGGGTAGCAAAGAGTCAGACACGACTGAGCGACTGAACTGAACTGAGGGTATTTACACTAGAATGACATTATATGAGTCATAGTTTACATGTACTCTGACAAACATATCATAAAATTTTTTGGTGAATGAATTGATCGGTCATAGCTCGGAGTCTGTCATCTATGTGAAATGTCAACAGAATGTAACATAGTGTATGTACCTATGAATATATACTTGCTGATGAGAAAGAGAAAAACATGGGGGAGACATGAAGTGTTGTTATTTTCTCATTTGCATCAATGAACAAGAGACAGCAAGATGAAGCCTAGAAGATGTACCTTTCAGGCTCTGGGGGAACAGCATTACCCCATATTCCCTTTAATGGACATCTCACCAGAATCACCTTGACACTTGGTCCATTCTTTTACATTCTTGAGCTCTTACAGTTAATGCTTCCTTTAAACTTCTTCACAATTTCCTGTACTATAGGTGAGACAATGTTTTAGAATTATTTATGGGAAAAGCAGAAACTGAAGTGGGTTAGCAAGAAAAAGACTAAAAGAGTGAGGACTGTGATGAGATCACTTTTTCACACTTTCTCTATAATTCTCAAATGGAATCTATTTATTCTGAGGTTTGGGGAGCCAGAAAATTCTCACTGGGGTTTCAATGCCCTGGAGCATTGTTGGTGGTGCTTTCTAACAAGAATTCTGATTCAAGTGTGATTGAGAAACCTTGAAAACCTCTGGTTTCATCAATATGATAAAAATACTGAATAGGCTTATAGGGATACTGTCTTAGAGACTCAGGAGGAGATGAAAGGAATGGTTTGGATCTTTATTACTATAAGAAATGTTAGCTCAATTCCAGAAAAATAACAACCCACTCAAAAAATGGGCCAAAGAACTAAACAGACATTTCTCCAAAGAAGACATACAGATGGCTCACAAACACATGAAAAGATGCTCAACATCACTCACTATCAGAGAAATGCAAATCAAAACCACAATGAGGTACATTCTCATGCCAGTCAGAATGGCTGCTATCCAAAAGTCTACAAGCAATAAATGCTGGAGAGGATGTGGAGAAAAGGGAACCCTCTTACACTGTTGGTGGGAATGCAAAGTACTACAGCCACTATGAAGAACAGTATGAAGATTCCTTAAAAAACTGGAAATAGAACTGCCATATGACCCAGCAATCCCACTGCTGGGCATACACACCGAGGAAACCAGAATTGGAAGAGACACGTGTACCCCAATGTTCATCGCAGCACTGTTTATAATAGCCAGGACATGGAAGCAACCTAGATGCCCATCAGCAGATGAATGGATAACAAAGCTGTGGTACATATACACAATGGAGTATTACTCAGCTGTTAAAAAGAAAACATTTGAATCAGTTGTAATGAAGTGGATGAAACTGGAGCCTATTATACAGAGTGAAGAAAGTCAGAAAGAAAAACACCAATACAGTATACTAAGGCATATATATGGAATTTACAAAGATGGTAACGATGACCCTATATGTGAGACAGCAAAAGAGGCACAGAAGTAGAGAGCAGACTTTTGGACTCTGTGGGAAAAGGCGAGGGTGGGATGATTTGAGAGAATGGCATTGAAACATGTATATTATCCTATGTGAAATAGATTGCCAGTCCAGGTTCAGTGCATGAGACAGGGTGCTCAGGGCTGGTGCACTGGGATGACCCTGAGGGATGAAACGGGGTGGGGGGAGGTGGAAAGGGGGTTCAGGATGGGGAACACATGTACACCCATAGCTGATTCATGTCAATGTATGGCAAAAGCCACTACAATATTGTAAAGTAATTAGCCTCCAATTAAAATAAATAAATTAAGTTTTTAAAAAGGAAATATTATGTTATTGAAAAATAAAGTCATATTTGAATTCTTTTTCTCAAATGAATTAATATTCCAGTGGAAACTGAGCTCCATCATTTGCAATTTAACACAATCACATCATCTTCATGATCAAGAGATAAGGCTCTAGAAGCATCTTTCTGAATTCACATCCTTGTGCCACTACTTTCCAGTCATATAACCTGGGGCCAATTACCTCTCTGAACCTCAGTTTTTTTTCATCTATTAATATAATGGAGACAGAAATAGCTAACTACCTCTTAGGTCTATTATAAAGATTAAGAAAGTCAACACCTATTGTGTGCTTATAAAAGGGTCTGGCACAGAATTAATTGTGCGACAAAGAATGCTCATCACAATTTTCTTCATTCATAGATAATGAATAATTCAATGATAATGTATATTATCTCCCTATGGGATGGGCATAGAATAAGTGTTGGTACCACACTATAATCTCCAACATGCAACTTCTCTGAACTTCAATTCATGTTTGGACAGAATTAGGATGGTGAAATAAAGAGAACATTAGTATATTGTGAATATTATATACATAATCACTTAGTATATTTTGAATATTAAATACATAATCACTTTCTTCTAGATTATTTTAATGTTTTGAAACTTTTTTTCACAGAAATCTGGTCCATTTTTGAGATTAGGATACATAGAAGTTCACATTTATTTTGATTATGTGCATGTGGCCTAAGTCTCTTAGGTAAATATATTAATAGTCCTTTTGTCAAGTATCAAAGTTTAAGAGACTGACTTTTCAGCTATGAAACCTATATGATCCATCATGAACATAACTGGAGCAAATACAGGGACAGTGGCAGCTCTAGCAGAGGATAGCATGGAGAAAAGGAGTCATGTCAATTCTGGAAGAATACAGAAGGAAAGGTTTAATAAAGAGTATCAGGTGTGCTTAAAGAGATACTGATAGGCTCAGGGAAACCAGGAAAGAAAAACGAAAGTTGGCAGAGAGCAAGCTTGAACAACTAATGCTTAATGAGTAATTTTATTTTATTTTTAAATTTTTTTAGAAATTTGGTTTCTTAATTAGTATTTTCCACTATTTTATATGAAAATTTCAAACACAAAGAAAAGTTGAAATAACAATGAAAACTGTATCCCCATCAGTTAGACTTAACAACTGTTAATATTCTCTTGTATTATTTATCTACTGAAATATTTTTATGGTCTTTCCAAGTGGCTCAATGGCAAAGAATCCACTTGCCAGTACAGGAGACACGGGTTCTATCCTTGAGTCAGTAAGATACCCTGGAGGAGGAAATGGCAACCCACTCCAGTGTTCTTGCCTGGGAAATCCAATGGACGGAGAACCCTGGTGAGCTATGGTTCATGGCATCCCAAAAGAGTCAAACACGACTTAGTGACTAAACAGCAACAACAGCAAAAATATTCTGCTGCACTTTTTTACTGGAGTATAGTTACTTTACAATATTGTGTCAGTTTCTGCTGTAGAGTGAAATACTTTTAAAATTCCAAAACATTAATTTGCCTGTATGCCAAGCATTACACACTAATCAGAAATTTTAAAGATCTTAACAACAGCAACAACGCAAAATTATTAATATACAATTCGTACCTTGTCTAAATCTATACAGACGGCCTGAGGATGATGCAAAACTGAGACCAAAAAGAACTCCCTCCCTTACACTAGTTTGTCAGTCTTTTACTTGAGTCAACCTTCTTGAGACAGTAATGGATATTCATCAGTTTCCCTTTTATATTTTCATTGACCTCTCCTACTGCAAAATGACATTTGCCCCCACACTCTTGAAATATCTGTCCCTCAAATCACTAGTGATTGCTTCATTACAAAATCAAGGCAGTGATCTTTTTTTCTTTCTCTTTTTGCCAATATTAAACCAAAGCTCAGCGGCACTAAGAGTTGACCTTCTTAAAAATCCTGTTTCCCACTTCTGTAACAATCTTCTTTCTTGTTTCCCAATATTTCTGGCATCTGATCATTTTATCCTGATTTCTTCTGGGTCCTACACTTCTCATCCAATGACACATTGATCTCTTTTTAGATACTTTCTTGAGCAATCTCATCTTTATTGATGGCATTCATCCTCCTATTCACTGACAGCCTCAATTTTCTAGATCAAGGGTCAGCAAACTGTCTCCTGTAGGCTGGATTTGGCTTGCCACTTGTTTTTGTAAGTAAAGTTTTATTGGAACATAGCCATGTTTATGCATTTTGTCTATGTCTGCTTTCACCCTGAAAAGGCAAATTTAAATAGCTGCACTCAAAGCTAAAAATACTTACTGGTTGGCCCCTTCCCAAAGAAAGTCAACATCTGATCTAGCCTATAAGATATCAGTATTAACATATCTAATTATTTAAAGGAAATACAAGCTTTTATGATAAAAGCAGCTAAATCCAAATATTCAAAGCTGATCCTCCCCTTTTATCCACTATTCCTCTTATTGGGAATCTATATTTGGCAAAACTAGAAACCTGGAAGTAATTCTATATTTTGCTCTTTCCTTCCCTCACATGATACTGATTACCAAGTTCATATCTGTCTTCTCCTCTTCTCTTTGTCCACAGTCATAATTCAGGATCTTAGCCCATGTTCCTCATGAATGTTAGTAAAGATTCCACCAACAATTGCCTGCGTGTCACTCATTATTTCTCCAGGTAAAAGATATGGTCTTTATTATGATCTAAGATTTGAGGCAACTGAGCCCCATCCAAACTGTTTTGAGTGGATAACCTCAATGTTTCAATGATTCAGGACTCTGATAACTCCCAACCACTGACTGAGGTTTTGGTACCAAGAGGTGTCATTATAGTCTTAAAGGGAAAATCCAGTGTCTGTCCTGGTGGTTGGGATTTGGTTGCAATGAAACATACTGCCCTAGCCAATATAATCATAAATAATGCCTAAGTTAGAGAAGTCAACCACTTGGGAGGGTAAGGAAAGCCTTTGCAGAGGATGTGATATCTGAAATAAAGCTTAGAGATAAGGAAGAAATGATCATTGTCAGTAAGTGTGATACATTCTAGGCAAGGAAGTAGCCCACCTGAAGACTAGGATGAAAGAAAGGATAAGTTATTTTTTGGAAAATGGCAAACACTTCATTAGGACTTCCCCAGTGGCTCAGACGGTAAAGTGTCTGCCTGGAAAGCGGGAGATCCGGGTTCATTCCCTGGGTCGGGATCTCCTGGAGAAGGAAATGGCAACCCACTCCAGTATTCTTGCCTGGAAAATCCCATGGATGGAGAAGTTCATGGGGTCGCAAAGAGTCAAACACGGCTGAGCGACTTCACTTTCACTTCACTTTCATTAGGTTGGAGTAAGGGTTAGGTGGGCTATTTAAAAAAACGTAGGCAGAAAAGAAATTTTAAGCCTAGATGTGGAAGTCTGTTCCTATTTTTTTTTTTAAACTCCATGTTGTGTGATTAGATTTTACAATAAAAATAATGAGGAGTCTAATTTTCAAACAAAAGAGAAACATATGATTGACATTTATAAAAGATATTTATAGTGGCAGATTAAAGAGTACACACATTATACAAGGGAAAAAACATCCTTACAGACACATTTTAAGATTCTATTATAACAATTCTAATAAGAAAAATTTCTTTTTTAAACTATGGGGAGCCTGATGGGCTGCTGTCTATGGGGTCACACAGGGTCAGACACGACTGAAGTGACTTAGCAGCAGCAGCGGCATGTCAGTAGGAGCAGATGGTCAGACTCAAGAGCTAATTCTGAGATAAATCTACAGGACTTGTGATCTACTTGACTCAAAGTGGGTCAGGACCAGAGGACAGGAAGAAAAGTAGGGGGATAAATATAATGGGTCTAGCAAAGCTAACAATAAGGTAATGGTGCTATTAACCAAGAAATTAACCTTCCATAAAAGGAAGAAAAGGTTTCAGAGGGTAAGAGACAGAACTTCTTTGGGACTATATTAAACTTGAAATGCCTTCCAGACAATCAAGATGACCAACAAAAACGTCCAAGAGATAGTTGGAAATACTAGAGTGGAGCTTAAAGTAGAAACAAGAAAAAGGAAACATATCTACAAATTGAGAAATATAGAACGAACTTGAGGACAAATTTAACCAACTACTAGATTGATCCTGTTTCTGAATAATCTAAATTACATATTTATTTTTTGAGATAGAGCAATATTCTTAACAAATCTTCTGTCAAAATTCTAATCCATATACGTTTAACTGAATCACTTTGCTATCTATATACCTGAAACTAATACAACATTATGAATCAACTATATTCCAATACATCGTGAAACAACAACAAATTTCAATACTAAGTTGTTGGAAGAGTAACATATGAAACATTGATTCACACCACTCTATTATCTTGAATTACTTTACTGCTAGATTTTAGTTAGTTAAAGAAGGCTTTAAAAACCAAAAGTTCTAGGGAATAAAATATGACAGACAAAGAGAAAAAGAAACAAGAGATTCTATTAGGATATGCGAGTATGGTAGCACACCAAAACAGAGAGGAGGAGCATAGTCAGGAAAGGGAAAATGACCAGGAAAATAAGGAAGAAGGTCAGAGAAAAGTGAAGAGGAAGAGCCTGCTTATTTCCCAGTTTGAACCAGTTCTCTGAAGGTAGCAAGTATTCTCATGTAATATGTTTTGGTTTCAGTTTAATCATTGCTCCTTTTAAAGGGGTATCCCAGGTGACACAATGGTAAAGAATCTGTCTGTGATTGCAGGAGATATAGGAGACACAGGTTTGATCACTGGGTTGGGAAGATCCCCTGGAGAAGGAAATGTCAGCCCACTCCAGTATCCTTGCCTGGAGAATCCCACGGACAGAGGAGCCCGGTGGGCTACAGTCCATGGGGTGGCAAAAAGTCAGACACGACTTAGCGACTGAGCACATACGCATGCCCTTTTAAAAAGTCTTCGAATGACAACATGTGATACACTTGAGTTTCAATTAAACGTTCAGAAATTGAAAACCAACAAGCTCAAGTCTCTTCATTATTCTTTCGTTTTATAACTAAAATACTAAAAGATAGACTTTTAGAAAGCAAATGTTCTTGGTAGCTTTAAATAATGTAAAAGGCTCTCCAAACATTGCCCATAATACACAATTCTTTGTATTTTAGCTCCTTACAAATGCTTTAAAATCCCAACCATCCTAGATATTTTTTTTCATAACTTTTTCTATATATGCATTTCATTTATCCCTTAAAATTAGGGAAAGGCTTAGAGAGTAGCTATTTGATTGTTTCAGTCTGTTTCTGTTTCCTAAGTCCCTAACTGAGATTTCAATACTCAAATTATAAGACAATACTTTGTGATTGTATTTTGTAAAAAAAAAAAAAAAAAAAAAATTATTTCTATTCTCCAGGCCTTAAAATGCTTTCTTCATAGGCATGAAAGAAATATTATATTAATATAAATAAGCATATATTTGACCTTTATTTTAGGTTACTCTGTGGAGAGGGGAACACCAAAGAAATGAAATCTTATAAAGGAGAAAAGCCGACAGATATTAAGTAGAATAAAAATTCAATTTTTTCGATTACTTTTTATTTCTATTTCTGTAGCTTATTTATCAGCAGAAGTTTATTGAAGTCTTTTTAATTTGCTACATTATAATTTATGAAAAATCTGTGATAAAGGATATATTTGTATATGTATATCAGTATTGTATACATACATGATTTATGTATACGTGTGTGTGTATTTGTTCAGCTATCCAATGGCAATAAGAAAAATAAAATTTATCATTTCAGAGTAGAAACATAAATTGTGATATATCCAATTTTATTATTGATAAACTATTACTTATTGCAAAAAATATATACAAGCAGTGCTTTTTTTCACTCTACTTTGCAATAGAATTTTTTTGGTGATAATAGTAATTTTAACACATTCCAGGAAACTGAAATTTCTTTTAAGTCATTAAAGATCATGTTACAGTTATGCTGCTTTATTTTAGTGAAGCTAAAGCGTACTTTTAAAATTCAGATTCTAACATCTATATGGAGATGTGTGTTACAATTGACATAATCAACTATCAACATTTTTTTTCCTTAGTGATATATAAAATAATAGAGTATCTAAAAATGCCATCAAATTAAAAAGAATGCTATATTAGTATATTTCATATTTTTGAATATAGGGAAAACAATATGGTATAGTAATAGTTAACAGAATATCACTCTTTCATTATCAGTAAATAGGACTGTACTTTAGGTGCGACTCTTTTCATCAGTTTGTCTGAATCTTGCAATTAAGTAATTAATTTCAAAAGATTTTGCCAAGGCAACAGTCATTTTATATAACATTAGGTAAAAATGCAGGAAAAGGTCAGGTGAATAACAAGTCCTCTAAGATCATGACCCATGTCACCAGCAAAGCCATTTAGCCAGTTTTGACGCAGTCCTAACCGCCATACACCCACATGTATTTTTGTTTTTCTTTTTCTTTCAGCTTTCTTTAGATACCGTGTGGGTTTTACAAAGGTTTTTCTTTGCTCCTTTGATTTTTTTCTGCTTACACTGCCAGCAGTAACTATAATAAGAAAAATATAAGAGTAAAGGTAGTTGGTCTAGTCTTGTTAGAAATAAGAATGTCATTCAGTCCTACCCACAAATACATAGTGTAGATAAGTTTTCTAGGCTTTTGAGTAATTTTCCTTTCTGTGTTCTTAGGGTTTTCTCTAGGTATTACAATTTAGTTTTTGGTAGAATCATTTTGATCTCAATTAGAGATTTGGGACTATTCATGGCATAATCTTGAGACCTGCTAAGGGAGGTAGGGAAAGCAGCTCCAAAGAATATTTCAAGGACCAAGAAATTTGTCTGTTATTGTTGTTGAATGTGCAACTTGAAAAGAACATATGAGGCATTAACTCGTCTCTTCCATATATATCAAATGAAGGAAAGGAAATTCTGATTACTAAGATGCCTCTAAATTAAAATTTGAGAGGGAATTCCATTCAAAAGAGCTTGAAGGAAAATATCCCAAACTGATGAAAAACAAATCAAAGTTTTATTTCTTGCTTTGGAAAATTTTGTTCCACAAAGAACTTTGTAAATGATATCTTTATCTGAAAACAAGCCTTGATAGTTTTGCTTCTAAGTCACATTATCAAAATTTTGTAGAAAAATAGGTGCATCGCTAATATATCAAAAGGCTTTCCAGGTGACACAGGGGTAACAATCTGCCTGCTAGTGCAGGAGATGCAGGAGACGCAGGAGATGTGGGTTCAATCCCTGTGTTGGGAAGATGCCCTGGAGTAGGAAATGTCAACCCACAGAGTATTCTTACCTGGAAAATTTCATGGACCACAGAAGCCTGGCAGGATACAGTCCATGGGTTGCAAAGAGATGGACATGACTGAGCATGCACACACAAATATATTAAAAAGTGCTGTTAATAGAAAAGCCATAAATATGAAAAAAATAAGTAGCTAAAATTTGGTTTGCAAAAAATTAGAGTGTACTTTTTGTGGAAATATATTCCATGAAATATAAAAGTATTTATTTTACAATAAAATCACATAGTAAGTCTTGAAACTTGTATTCTTTTGTCAGTGCAATTTCTCTTTAAGTGAAAATTAATTCACCTCTGACTTCATTCTTGGAGAAGGAAATGGCAACCCACTCCAGTATTCTGGCCTGGGAAATCCCTTGGATAGAGGAGCCTGGTGGGCTGCAAAAGAGTCAGACACTACTTAGCGACTAAACAACTGGCTTCTCTTTTACCAGCTAAAAATGTGCTGTTATACCCAGATGTGATTGCCCATTCCATGCTAACAGTAAAGCATGGGAAACTGAAAACAGCAGGGCAACATCTTATCTGTTACATGATATCAAGAATAATACCTCTTCTGGGTGTATTTTTTTTTAAAGGCAATTTGATGGATATGAAGAAGCATTTAAGAGATTCAACTCAAGTATAATTGACAGAAAGAACTGAGGTAGCAAAAGAACAAGGCTAAGGAATATGAGGGGAAGAATCTTGATGGACCAATAAGCCTAGAGTCTCTAACACAGTGCCCATGGACCAACTTATCTTGATTATTTTTCATGAAAGGAAGATACATAAATGTCTATAATGTCTGCACTGGTGGGATAGCTTTAATTTCATGGTACTCTTTATACAGAGACAAGCTCTTCAGAACACTCCAAATCTCTATAAATCAAAGCCAAGGTGGTTGTTTCAGCTCAAGCTCAGCCTAATCTTTAAGAAAAGGCTCCCCACACTGTGCTCTGCTTCTCCTCTTAGCATCCTCCCCTCAACAAAATGGTAAGAGTTCATCTGACAACAGGGTAAACAGATTATTGTGTTATTGCTGGCTGATTGCCGGAGTTATTTTGGAGCTTCATAATTCATTTAAAGAGATTTTTGACATTTATGAAATGACTTCTATAATCAACTGACAGTGCAATATCCTATAATTGTTCAATTAAAAATGACTACTAGTGCAGTCATTTATTAGTAGAATCAGATAATTGTCTTGCCACTAAAGAGTACTTCTCACTTTGCACATCAAATGAAAATGTTTGAGTATAAATCTGTGACACAGCAGCCAAAGTCCTGGGGATTTTCAAGTGCACATGTAATTATTACAGACCTCTGAAGTAAATATGGTTTAATGTGATAATCTTAAATGGATTTTGTGTGAGCCTTACAAAACACTTTTCTGTCTAAAACAGAATATCTGTCAGAATGGATGGGAATTCATTTTCTACCAGTAGGAAGTTCATGCTATTCTTTCCAATGTGTACTTAGAACACGTGTACTTAGAACAGAGGGTAGTATGCATTTCCCTGAATCCTTATTTATCTTTTTTTTCTTCTCAGATGAAATTGATTACTGAAGTCAGAAACCAGGAATGGTTTCACTAAGAAATCATTTTTTTATGGCATAGTACCCTATTGGGTTAGCATTATGAAGCTCTGACTTCCAGATACATACACAGATAGGAATGCAAATCCATAAAAACAGAACCACTGTCTCTCCCTTTCTATCTCCCTCTCATATACACACACATACACACACAGACAAACACACTCACAATTTCAGATGCTGAATTTCTCTGAAAACACTTTGACTCACATTATCACAAACCACCTGTTAAGCTAAATCATAAATCAGTCTTTGATTAAATAATAATAATAAAAAAAACCTTAGCACACTAAAAATGGAGACGGTACAGATCATATAAAGACCAGTTTAAAGAAATAACTAAATGGACGAAACAGCCTCAGCTCCCTGACAAATAAAGATTTCTTTATTTTTCTTTGAAAGTAGCTCTGTGCTTCTTTGGACAAACTGGCTAAAACTCAAAATTTACATTCAAATAATGATAATTAAGAAAATTAAGAATGCACTCAACAGATGGAAGATGCTACCTCATTTGAGGTTGCTACAAAATAGAACTGAAGAGTGTCATTTCAAAGTTGCAACTTAATTTTCATTTTTAAGTAAATAATCTGATTCTGGTGTTTGTTTTTTCCATTTTATTTGCAGGAAAATGTTTAAAAATTGCTGTCAGAGTCAATCGCTGTCTCCCGCTTTCTTTCTAACACATCAGCGAGGAAAAAGCATTTGAATCCCAGCTGCTTTGGGCTTTTTGTTTTTGTTTCTCTTCAGAAAATTTTTTTCAAGACCGTTTTTCTTCTTCTTGTATAGATTTTAGAAAGAGTTTTGATAAAGACAGTCCTGGCAGCTGGATGATAAATATTATTTTCTTAACCTGCCTGGCTTTGTCAGCCACCTGCGACTGCAGCCTGCCACACGTTGGAAGCAGCTCATTAACTTTCCCACAGCTTCCCGGGAGTTTTCCTTGTTTTCTTTCCACCTTGGGTGTATGCTGCCTTCTCACTGAACGGTTAACTATCCGCGTGGGCTGAGCGGGCTTTGGCACCATGAGCGGAGCACGCTTCAGGCAGCTTCCCCGCTAAGGCTCAAAATCTCTCTTAAACACATTAAGCAGCCCATTTTGGATTGATAGTGCAGTAATTATTCTGCTTCACCCTAAAAACCATCCTGGGGTAATTGGCACAGAGGAAAATTACCCAGAGTCCTCCACCACCTGGTAGTTAAGGAACGAATCCAGGGAAAGATAAGTGAAGCAGGAAAAAAAATCGGCACTTATTTGATTTTAATCTCACCACTTTGCAAGCATTTAAATTGCCTTAATCAGGTGGTTGGCTTCCAGCCTAGCTGGTAATCTGTTATCAAATTTGAAACTAGATTTTTTAAAATGTCAGAGTAGGCTGAGAATTGAAGTCTATTAACAGTTATGAGTCTCCCTCCTAAACTTCCATAATCTATGTATTAATAATCCTTTCTACAAAGCTGTCAGATATTCCTTTATTACAAGATTCCATTAATAACATGGGTATAAAAGCAAGTGTTAATGATTTATTTTTTTTTATTTTTATTTTAAAGTTGAGGGAACACACAATACTAACATTCTTAGCCCTAAAATCCATTTCTTTTTTGAAGCAATAGCTCGAGTCTATGGAATAACCTTGATAAATGTAATTGAATTTTTCTCTGATAAGATTAACTAGTGGTAATTGTGAATAGGGAGGTCTGACCCACTCCAAATGAGATGTATGACAAGCTGAAAATAATCAATTTTTCTTTTCTTTATTTGAGCCTAGATTTTTTAAATGGGAAGAGAAAATCAGGGCCTTGCAGGATGAAACATTTGTGTCTGAAATGTTTTTGTATACACTGCTTATCTCCCATCTCCTCAGTGTGTCTAATTGTGCTGAGCTTGGTTTAAAATGAGATTAACACATCCAAACCCCAGAAGGCTTAATTAAGGGAGGGACTTAATATGTACCAAAAAGGGGAATTTTTTTTTTGACAAGTGTGGTATAAATTTTTACCTGTAACATCCTTAACTAAAAGCATCCCCAAATTGTTAAGCCCATTAAACTGCCTCTTTTCTTTTCGAGAGAGAGAAGGGGAAAAAAGAAGAAAATAATTTTACTTTGAAAATCTTAATTACTGTGATAGCAGGCTTGGGTTGTGCCTTTTTATGATTCCTGTATGATTTGCATTTTTAGTTGAAGTTTTGTTCTTCACAGCACACAAGCCAGCAATCAGGAGCATATAGAAATGGCTTGATAGATTCCCCTTTTAAACATGCTTATAAAACATTTTGCCTATGTAGCTTTTTGTATTACATATTCCATGGGGTTTCTCACATACCAATCAAGAAAGCATATCTTTCTTAATACACTTCCTCAGAAGTTTAAGGGCTTGGAAATGTATATTAAAACAGAACAAATAAAAATATTTCAAAAACTGCAACACTGTTGTAAGAGTTTCATTTAAAAAGCAAAAAAAAAAAGCTGTCATTATTTTTACTCTTCTTTCAAGTTTTTTATCTGACCATAAAATTTTAGTGAGTAGCTTAGCTTACAATAGATCCTGTTCCAACAACTTGGACTCCTAGTCTCCTTCCTGTTTTCTAACTAGGTTCAAAGACTCTTTCAGAAACATAAAATCTAGTGACAATGAAGTTAATCACAATGTACAAAAGAAAAGCTGGTGGCAGCCATACACTGAATAAGGCCAAATATGAATTCAACTAGCTATCAACCTCAATTTATAGAATACTTACATATTATGTACATCTATATATATCTTAGTAAGACATGGTTAGTATTGATGCATGTGTATGAATTTCCTATTTTACCTCAAGGGTACTTTTATTATTGCTTCATAGCATATTAAATTCAACTAAACATAATAAGCATAGCTTGCTTTTTTGGAAGATCAGGTCTCATTAAAACCTGGTCATTATAGATATGTAGATAAATGGTATATCTGCTGGTTGAAGCATTTCACTTTGAAAGTGAGGTAAGTTTTAACATATGCCTTTGCCAAAAGCAGGCTCCAAGAAAAAATTTAGGGAGAGCTATAATGGATATTTTGTTCCTTAAATGTAGGAATGTGGAGCCACCAACACCTTCAAAATAGAAAGCGTGTATTTGAGCTTTAAGCGAATGTCATAAGGAAAAAATACCCACTGAACCTAGTTAATTGCTAAGGTTATGCTCAAACCTTAATGCAGCCACAAAATTAAAAGACGCTTGCTCCTTGGAAGAAAAGCTATGACAAACATAGACAGTGTATTAAAAAGCAGAGACATTACTTTGCCAACAAAGGTCCATCTAGTCAAAGTTATGGTTTTTCCAGTAGTCATGTATGGATGTGAGAGTTGGACCATGAGGAAGGCTGCATGCCAAAGAATTGATGCTTTTGAGCTGTGGTGTTCGAGAAGACTCTTGAGAGTCCCTTGGACTGCAAGGAGATAAAACCAGTCAATCCTAAGGAAAATCAGTCCTGAATATTCATTGGAAGGAGTGATGCTGTAACTGAAACTCCATACTTTGGCTATCTGATGCAAAGAACTGACTCACTGGAAAAGACCCTGATGCTGGGGAAGATTGAAGGTAGGAGGAGAAGGGGAGGACAGAAGATGAGATGGTTGGATGGTATCACTGACTCGATGGACGTGAGTTTGAGCAAGCTCCAGCAGTTGGTGATGGTTGGGGAAGCCAGGCGTGCCGCAGCCCGGCGTGTTGCAAACAGTCGGAGACAACTGAACGACTGAAAAACAACTATGCTCATATTCATAGTGGTCTGTTTCATCATGGCATACAGTGTTCTCTAGCTGAAATTGTCCTTTAATATTTGCTTAGGAAGGTCACTTGTTTTCTCTGGCCCTCTCATTCGACATCTTCCATACCTTGGGAATGACCTGCACTTCAGACAAGTTTCTCACTGACCACTACGTGGTCAGGATATTAAAATGAGCAGAATATTTAGAAGCAAAAATTCTCTTTCACCTGTGGATCTAGAGAAGTAAAAGCCATGTTAGATTATTTGTTCCTGCTTTTACTCTGAAGTTCACTACTATTTTGAAGGGTACAAACATAGATTTACTGTAAAGAACAGAATACAAGATCTTTGATAATAAGTTTACACAGTTGAAGCCAAGATTGGGTCACAATCAGCATGTGTTTTGAGTTACAGAATATACCTATGCAATCATCTTTTTTATCTTAAATTTTACCTTATTAAACCAAACATTAAAAAATGAGCACCTGTTAACAGAGAGTGCTTGAAATTAATACCTAATAGAGATAAGGGGTCAGGATAAAGGACAATCCAAGTAAGGATAATATTAGAACTCATTTCATCTAGGGGCAGTTATCTGTTATTGAGCTAATGTATTATGAATGACCACTGTTTGCCAAGCCTTCTTCTTAATCCTGGAGGTAAAAATAAAAATAATATATTGCCTTGATGCTTAAGGGATCAACATCTTATTTGGGGAAGTAGATAAGTGAGCAGATAACTATAACACATCATGGTTAGTGCCACAATAGAGTATAAGGGAAGTTCTTTGAAAGACCAGAGAAGGGAGTTCAACTCTACCTGGAAAATGGGAGGCTAGTTTGATAAATTTGTTTATGTTATTTCTTGAATCAGAAATAGACAATTGATTGTATCCTATGGATTAAATAAGGTGCCTATTTCAAAAGAAAAGTATGGAAAGAAGGTTAAAAGAATATGCCTATACTTATGGAATTTTGGTTGGGGCAACTCCCTTATGACTAATTATAATAATAACAGCAAGAGCTAACATTTATTACGTACTTATTATGCACCAAGCAATGTTAAAAGTGCTTAATTGCATGAACTGTATTGTTCCTTGTAACAATCATAGATGTATTATTTTACTATTTACATTTTACATATGAGGAACTCAAGACACTAATAGGCTACCTGTCTTGTTCAAGGTCAAGTCACAGAATTAGAAGACAGAGAGAGAATATGACCTTAACTAGTCTCACCCCAGAGCTCATAAGGGAAGGTTTTTATTTTCAATAAAGTACTTTATGATAGACCAATATTAAGTGTTATCTTTTGAAACTTACTCTTTTCAAAATTTTCCTTCACGATCTCAAATGTCTAAAATAGTAAGTAGCCTTCTGCCCAGAATGACTTCACTCTGTGTATTATGAAGTTAGCTGGTTCTAAGCTTCATAGCAATATATCCTTGAGAGCAAACAAGAACTGGCTTACTTTATTCCTCAGCTTTTGACAACCTTTATTATTTCATTTACCTGCTATTCATAGTGAGATGTAAACATCTTACTTCCCAGTATGATCCTCATATCAACAGTGGGTCAGTTTAAAATATTGGGAATCAATATGTGATAAAACATCAGCCAGTACTAAAAAAGGCAGGCCCAGAGAAAATCCACTGAATGTCAAATACAAAATAAACATCAACAGTTAAAAATGTAATAAGATAATAAATAAAAGCGGGGAATTAAAAAAAAAAAATTCTTAACCCAAACAGCAATTTGACAAGTAAGATATACCTGTATTAAATACAAAACTGCTTCCAATTCAGGGAGCAATGAATTTTTCATGCAGGTAGACAGAGTAATTTTTTTTCTAAATTTAATAGACAGAATACCAGACATTAGTATCATTGAGGGTGGGGTTTGAGACTCAGGAAGGGAGGGGCACTGGAGTCTCCATGTAGACGTTAGCACAGCCCTACATATTTTTTATTGATTTATGTAGACACTAAAGACTAAATATTTTCAGCGCTGAGGACCTTTCTCATGCCAGATACATATGCATATATTTCTTAGGCACTTAGCTTCTTGAATTATTCTCCATTTCCTACCTTCGTACTCCTCCCCTTCAAACTTATATAGGCTGGTCAGTCCTGTGGGCAGCTGGTCTATAACCCAGTCTGTGTCTGTCTGTGACCCATCTTTTCATTGGCCTATCCTTGAATCAAAGCCCTACAAAAAAGGGACAAAAGAAGTAGGGCACTACATTCCTTTTGGGCTGCTTAAAATTTAATGTCCAGGGCTAACAATCAAGGGGAAACAAATAATATCCTTGAAACTTGTGTGCCTGGATAAATAGGAAGGCTGTAGTCTAGGTGGAGTGTGATTGTGATCCTGCAATCTCTCAACTTACCTGGTTAAAAATGCATTACCTCACACATTTCCTGGGCTTCCCTGGTAGCTCAGTGGTAAAGAACCTGCCTGCAATGCAGGAGATGCAGGTTCAATTGGTGGGTTGAGAAAATTCCCCTGGAGGAGTTATGGCAATCCAACCCAGTATTCTTGCCTGTAGAATCCCATGGACAGAGGAGCCTGGTGGGCTATGGCCTATAGGGTTACAAAAAGTCAGATATGACTGAAGCAACTTAGCACACATGCACACAACACCCTTCCACATACATGAGGATTTCACAAACATTTCCTTCCTTCAGTGCTGCTGCTATGAGAGCTAACACACTTCCCTAAGAGTCTGAACTCTCCACACAAACATCTCTTTTCCCTAGCTGCTCTTCCTTCTAACCTTAAGTGCCTCCTGCACCCATGAGGCTTTTCAGTCAGACTCAGTTCAGTCGCTCAGTCATATCCAGCTGCAACCCCATGAACAGCAGTACACCAGGACTCCCTGTCCATCACCAACTCCTGGAGTCCACCCAAACCCATGTTCATTGTGTCGGTGATGCCATCCAATCATCTCATCCTCTGCCATCCCCTTCTCCTCCTGCCCTCAATCTTTCCTAGCATCAGGGTCTTTTCAAATGAGTCAGCTCTCCCAAAGTATTGGCGTTTCAGCTTCAGCATCAGTCCCTCCAATGAACACCTAGGACTGATCTCCTTTAGGATAGACTGTTGGATCTCCTTGCAGTCCAAGGGACTCTCAAGAGTCTTCTCCAACACCACAGTTCAAAAGCAGCAATTCATCTGTGCTCAGCTTTCTTTATAGTTCAACTCTTACATCCATACATGACATACTGGAAAAACCATAGCCTTGACTAGATGGACCTTTGTTGGCAAACTAATGTCTCTGCTTTTTAATATGTTATCTAGGTTGGTCATAACTTTCCTTCCAAGGAGCAAGCGTCTTTTAATTTCATGGCTACAATCACCATCAGCAGTGATTTTGGAGCCCAAAAAAGTAAAGTCTGACACTATTTCCACTGTCTCCCCATTATTTGCCATGAAATGTTGGGACCAGATGCCGTGATCTTCGTTTTCTGAATGTTGAGCTTTAAGCCAACTTTTTCACTCTCTTCTTTCACTTTCATCAAGAGGCTCTTTAGTTCTTCTTCACTTTCTGCCATAAGGGTGGTGTCATCTGCTTATCTGAGGTTATTGATATTTCTCCTGGTAATCTTGATTCTCAGCTTGTGCTTCCTCCAGCCCAGCGTTTCTCATGATGTACTCTGCACAGACAACTAGCCAATATGATCACATGGACCACAGCCTTGTCTAACTCAATGAAACTAAGCCATGCCCTGTGGGGCCACCCAAGACGGCTGGGTCATGGTGGAGAGGTCTGACAGAATGTGGTCCACTGGAGAAGGGAATGGCAAACCACTTCAGTATTCTTGCCTCGAGAACCCTATGAACAGTATGAAAACAGTATGAGGCTTTTAATATGAAATGAAAGAATAAGCTAAAGGAATGAGCTTCTAATTGTGAAAAGGCATCGATCAGAGTGTACTCAGAGAGTTTTTTGTTTTATTGGTACTTTTAGCAAAGTATTTTCCCAGAGTCTTAGCAACAACAGATTCATTTATGCATGTGTTTATTCAATTAATATTTTTTTCTACTGTATAGCACAGAGAAGGCTGCTCAATATTCTATTATCATCTAAATGGGAAAAAGTTTGAAAAAGAATAGATACATGTATACATATAACTGAATCACTTTGCTGTTCACCTAAAACTAACACAACATTGAAAATCATCTATAGTCCAGTACAAAATAAAAATTTAAATAAATAAAATCAATTAATGTTTTAGAGACTTCATCATATCTTAGGCAATTTGTAAATTTCTGGGGAAAATGCACAACTCTTACCCTCAAGGTCCTTATACTTTAATTGGTAAAGATGTGTGTTTGTGTGTATATTGCATATTTTAGTGTGGTGAATAAAGAAATATGGTTCTACAGCAAGTGTTACAGGGACTGCAGAGAAAGAATACCAAGAAAGCTGGGACATCCACATGACTACAAATAATCCAATTTCACGTCTTTTACGGCTAACTTTCCATGTCTAGCACAGGGAGCCCAGCTCAGTGCTCTGTGATAACCTAGACAGAAAGGATGGAGGGAGTGGGAGGGAGGTTCAAGGAGGCAGGGATATACGTATACACATAGCTGATTCGTCTTGTGTGGCAGAAACCAACACAACACTGTAAAGCAATCATACTCCACTAAAAAAAATGCAAATATTTTTAAAACTTTAAAAAAAGAAACCTAGGATGTAATGAAAAGGGTTAGAAAATTGCCTTGGATATGATATCTGCACTCTGACCTCTTTGAAGAGTAGGAAGTGGTTTTTACAAGCAGAGGGAAACCATAAGCCACAACTGGAGATCATCTTCTTGAGCAACATAAGCAATTTAGGTTATAGCAACATAAGGAGGAAGGCAGAGAGTAGCAAAGGATGAGAGTTGAAGGCCCCTGTACAATCACAGAGAGCCTTAGATGCTCTGTTGGTGAGCTGTGGAGTGGGTGTGCTCTAGGTGATGGTGGGGGCTGTTAGAAGAATGAACACTCCAGGAAAAGGAAGAAAGTGGGAAAGACTAGAGACAAGAGTCATGGTTGGAAGGTAGTGGAGGTTCAGAGGTAATGGAGGCCAGGGCTAGAGTTGTGGCCATGGTGAGGGTAAGGGGCAATAGAGCCAAGATATACGTAGTAGAAATTCCCACATGTATTTAGTAATAAGGATGAAAGAGACATCACCAGTTACACTTGAGTCTTGAACCTTGGTCAGTGGACAGGCCACCAGCTAGTATAATATCTACATAAAGGAGAAAGCGGGTTTAGGGGAGATGTTGGGCTGACCAAAATGTTGTTTGGCTTTTCCCATAGCATCTCATGGAAAAACCCAAACAAACTTCTTGGCCAACACAATACTAAGCTCAGATGTGGCAAATATGTCATTAAGGTATGCTAAGATAGTGAGGTCTATTGGAAATCTAAAGCTTAAGGAACAGATTATATATAATTTGGGGGTCAATTGTGTAGGTGATAATTGGAACTCTGAGACTATATAAAGTAACCTAAAGAGAGTGTATAAAATAAAACAGGTCATGGTTCAAGTTTAGGAGCATTATCATTTAAAGGACATATCAAAAATGATGTGACTAAGGAGGAGAATGAAAAATCTGGTACTGGTATAATAGAATACAAGGACTGCAACAATTTCAAAGAGAAAGGAAGTAATCTACAGAGTGGAGAATTTATAGCAAAAACAAAACAGACAAACAAACAAAAAACAGATAAAATAAAGGTCACAAACCACTTACTGCATTTGACAGTTGGGAACCCTTACTGACAGCAGCAAGATGGGATGTGAGCACTGGGTATCAGCAGGAAGTATATAGCAACAGGCTATGCAAGAATACATATAAATATGTGCCTGGATATGTTTCTCAAAAATTTTGGATGTATAATGTTGAAGTAATTAATAATTTACTTGGAATTAAGAAAGAAGCCTGGAGAATGAAACACCAACCCACTTCAGCATTCTTGCCTGGAGAATGCCATGGACAGAGGAACCTGGCAGACCACAGTTGATTGGATCACAAAGAGTCTGACACAACTGAATGACTAACATACACACACACACACAAGAGAGAAGGTAGTTGTCGGTGGTGAGAGGCTTGAGTTGATTATTGTTTGGGGCCTGGTAGAGTATGGCACTGAAAGGTAGAAAAGAGAAGAGATAACCATTGGAACAATATCCCTAAGGGTAGAATGTAGCGTGTGTGCATGCTCAGTCATGTCCTACTCTTAGTGACCCCATGGACTGTAGCCTGCCAGGCTCATTTGTCCGTGGAATTTTCCAGGTAAAAATACTACAGTGGGTTGCCATTTCTTTCTCCAGATCTCTAAGGGATCATAAAGTAATAGACTTAAGGGCAAAGGGGATGTCGTTGGTCTTGAATAGGAAGATGAATATATCAGCCTCTGAGACTATAGGGAAGGATAAGAGAACAGATGTGGTACATATGATTTTACAGTTAATGAGATAAGAAATTGGTCAGCACCATACCTGAAGTCCTTGGGTATGGAACGCCCACAAAGAGAGGCAAGAAATTTGGGTAGTGACATTAGGAAGAGAGGAAAAATGTTTGGAGTAATCTTTGAAGGAAATGAGAAAAGGAATTGATCGGGTAGAACACTGGTGAGCATTTGCAGTATTCATAAGTGGGTAGGCAATACGGTATTATCCAAAAGACTTCACACAGTTGAGAATAAAGTCAAGGAAAGCCTATTAGATTGGTTATTATATGCTAAAATTTGCTGCCCAAGGAGGTGAGGAAATTGAAAGTGAAAGTGAAGTTGCTCAGTCCGTGTCTGACTCTTTGCAACGCCATGGACTGTAGCCCACCAGGCTCCTCTCTCCATGGGATTCTCCAGGCAAGAGTACTGGAGTGGGTTGCCATTTCCTTCTCCAGGGGAGTGAGGAGGTAGTCTATTCAGTCATTTGTGAGGGTAACCCAGTTTAGCCTGCCTCTTGGAAGCAGTTGGTTCACCTCTCACCATCGATGGCCTCCATTGAGTTGCCCTGGCCTCAGTCCTGAACCACTTGTCCAGTCCAGTCATTCACTCTGTATTTATTGACTGTTCTAAGGTTTTTTAAATCAGGCATTTGCAAAACCTGGCCAATTGCTTTAACTGAATATAGCTCTCTGTCAATGTTTATCCATCTTTTGAGGTCTATTCCACAGCAGAACTCAAATCTATCCTTTCTTTCCTCACCAGACCACTTTAGTCCAAGTTACCATGATTTCATGTAGACAATGGCCACCATTTTCTAAACACTCTCCCCACTTCCAATCTTGTCTCTTTTTAATCCTTCTTCCTCACAGCAGCCTAGTGATTGTTTTTAAAATGTTATAAAATGATGGGGTCTTCTTGCACTTGGAACAAAACACATTTTAACCTGACATATCAATCCTTACAGGGCAAAACCCCCACCTGTCTCTGACCTCATCTCCCTGCACTTGCTCCCTTGCCTACAATGCTCCAGCAACACCGAATTTTCATTTTCTAGAACTCACCAAGCACACTCTTGCCTTAGAGTATTTGTGCTGATTTTCCCTCAACTCAGAACATTCTTCTATCTGATCTTTGCATGGCTGGCTCTTTCTTATGCTTTAGCTCCCAGCTTGAAGGCTACCTCCCTGGAGAAAGTTTTATTACTCTATATGATATACATGACCTCTTAATTCCATCATAACTCTATTATAATCTCCTATCTTTTCTAAAGAAAATATATTATATCATAATAAGTTTTTTTTTGATAAAACAATGTCATTCACACATTTCTGTACTTGTTTTATCTCTTTTTCACTAGATTGTAAAATCTTCGGGGGCAGGAATCATGTCTGTCTTGTATAACATTATAGCACCAGTCTCTAGCCAAATGCCTCATTAAATACCTAGTACATAGTCCAAAATGTCAACTCATTAAATAAGCAAGGATATATATTGCCAAATATATTAATTCTGGAGATTGTATCTCAAGCATTTATCAATACTGTTCAAATTTTCCTTCTTGCAATCCTTTTGCTTGCATTTCTGCAACATCATGCCCTGCTGATACTCTTATCTTCGCAATTGCTCTCATTTGCAATTTTTAGTCCCCTTGTGCTCAGTTGCTAAGTCATGTCTGACTCCGTGTGACCTGAAGGACTGTAGCCTGCCAGGCTCCTTTGTCCATAGCATTTTCCCGGCAAGAATACTGGAGTGGGTTGTCATTTCCTGCTCTGGGGGAATCTTTATGTCCCAGAGATTGAACCTAAGTCTCCTGGATCCCCTGCATTGGCAGCTGAGTTTTTTACCACTGAGCCACTGGGGAAGCCCATTAGTCCCTTAATACTCCTTAAACATTAGAATTCCTTGGAGATTTGCCCTTGGCTCTTTCCCTTTTCTAGTCATCATATGTTTCCAAGATAATCTGAAGTATGGTCACCACTTTAACCCTTCCCGCATGCTAATCACTTTCCAATACTTCAGTCAATACCTTTCTCCATCATGTGTTTTAAAGATACTCATCCAGATACTCAGTATTTCTAAAAAGATATTTACAAGTTCTCTAAAACTTAGTATTTCTAAAATTAAACATTTAATTTTCTCCATACCCCAGCCTTGTTTCTGCTTTTATATCTCTTCATGGCACCACCATCCATCCATCTAATCAATCCACCCACTCACTATTCGTTTACTCATTTTTTTTTTCCAAGTAATTATTTACTGAATGATTTTGATGTGCCAGGCACTATTCTGGGATAGGTATATCTGTAGATAACACAGGCAACAAAACAGAACAAAACATCAAAAATTGAAAAGAAAAATGTTTTTATATTAGAAACCTTCACCAACTTAAAATATTTTCTCACTTTCTGTTTCTAGTTGGGAACCAAGTTTTCATAAGTACATCCACTTACATACCCTTTATCTCTCTTGTTTTCTCCATTCATTCTCCACCTGCCTTAGTTCAAGTCTGTATCATCTCTAGGATTCCAATAACTTTTCAATTGGTCTTTTTGCCTCCAGGCTATCTTGCAATCCACTACCAAAATACGAGGCAAGTCACTCTAAAATGCAAATCTTTCAGGACCTTCTTCTGTATTAAAATCTGTCAGTGGACCTCCATCCCTACAGAAGGAATGTCTTGTTTATAAATCTCCTCAAATCAAGTCCAGAGGACTGACATAGACCAAGTCAAAGTCAGAATTATGTAAAGGAAAGAGTCCTAGGTGAACACCCCAAATACTCCAAAGTTTTTATTACCACACATCATCATAATATGAAATGTGCTGGCACCAGCTGGAACAGACCAAGCAGATCTAATCAATTTATGCATGTATTTTTTCATCATAGAAATGCTGCTTTCATTTTCCCTCTATCATTCTCTGTGCTTGTTATGCATTCTTATTTTATACCATTTGTTAAATTATTAAGTTTAATTCTAACTTCTAATTCCTGATCATTTATGAATACACTGATCAAAACAGTTCTCTCCTGTAGATTTCTATGAGCCACACTAGCTATTTGTACTAAATATGTGTGTCATAATAAAGCCAGCTTTATTTACATACATCATTCCCATTTTAACCTCAATTTTCTTCTAAAGAAAGCTTTATAGCAAACAATATTTTAACTATTTGGCCAATGTAGAATTCCTCCTGATTGTTACTTAGTGGATAAGGCAAACCAAATTGCTTCAGTTTTCTTTGAGCAATTTTTTTGGAATGATATGTTGTTATTTATAAAATTATGACTTCCTTTGAACCCAAATTAATCTTACTCTTCAAGTAACCTAGATATTTATTTTTTAATTAGAGGTAAAGCTGTTATTATAGGCATAAATTGTCTTATTTGAAAGACATCTTAAGTAAAGCCATATTAGCCATTGTTTTCATTGGTTGGCAGAAGCAATCAATCCACCTATCAATCAAATGTTTATTAGGTGCCAACCTTGAGCCTGGCATTGATCCAGTTCTGTACATCAGTGGAACAATAAGTTCAAGAAGGGGAAAAGAAATCAATAAATCTCAAATTATAAAATATATTTAATATTTTTATTTAAGCCAAGATTATGGTTTTTCATGTAAAAATATTTGTAAGAAGAATATTTTTAGTTTGAAGAATGAAAGATATTATTTAGAAAATGATATGGTACAGGGAAAGCAATTTAGTAGAGCTTTTGTGTTGTTTGGTAATTTTCTATCATTGTTGAAGCAGTAGACCAGTGCCTTTGTCCTACAAGTCACGGCACTGGGTCACTGTGCTGTCTTAAGAAGTCTCTCAGAAGGCAACTTTAGAAGGAACCAATGCTGAGCTCAGTGTTCTTTCCCAGTGGATTCAAAAACCCCTTTGTTCTAAGTGACTCTAGATACTTATACTTGAACATCCACTTGAGCCTTGAACCTGAGAGTTCAAGTAAGCTCTGCAGAGCTTAGTCCCAAGAGACTAAACAGAAAGTCAAAGAAGATATACTTCTGAAAAAATCAACAAAGAACAATTACTGAAGGTTAGCCAAGACTTTTATATATGAAATATCCTCTTCATCTAGATTTAGACTGCACTTCTTACAGATTCAAATTCTGACTTGGATGACACAATGTTAAATAAAACAAGACTTTTTAAATATATTTTAGGACTTTTTTTTTCACTATGCGTGTGTGTGTGCTAAGCCACTTCGGTTGTTCCGACTTTTTGTGACCCGATGGACAATACCCTGCCAGGCTCTTCTGTCCATGGGATTCCCCAGGCAAGAATACTGGAGTGGGTTGCTGTGCCCTCCTCCAGAGGATTTTCCCCACCCAGAGATCGAACCCAAGTCTCCTGTGGTTCCCACATTGCAGGTGGATTCTTTACTGCTGAGCTACCAGGGAAGCCCCTTTGTCACTATATGAGTTAGTTAATATATTCAAGTGCCATATCCCAAAGAGCTTCTAATAAGTAGAATCTTCTGTACACCTAATTATTTCATCAGTAAACTTTTAAAAACAGCAATGTAAACCAACTGAATAAACAACTGAATAAACATAGACTATGTTCAGCCAATAGTATGCTATTTTAGTGACTAATGGGAAATAAGAGTCAGCCAAGTCAAAGCCACTTGTTTTAGGCACCCAAGAAAATTATTTGTGAGCTTTCTGGGGAGGTCAGATGATCTGAAAACTATTTCTCTGGCTATTGTGGACCGGTTTTTCAGTACTGGACTTTCAATTGCCAAGTTTATTTCTTTAAATGCTACTCTCTAATGCCCTGCTGTGCTTAGTCACTCCTGACTATGATGTCATGGACTGTAGTGTGCCAGGCTCCTCTGTTCATGGGGATTCTCCAGGCAAGAATACTGGAGTGGGTAGCCTATCCCTTCTCTAGGGGATCTTCTCCACCCAGGAATTGCAGACGTCTTCTTTGCAGATGGATTCTTTACCATCTGAGCTACCAGGGAAGCCCCTCTCTCTACATAATCAGAAGTTATTCACCTGTGTTTTTGAATGGTATACTCACCAATCAGCCATTCGGTACTTTCACACAGAGCACTTAAATCAGACCCTCAGCTTCCTCCTTTCATCTCCTATTGATATTATGTTCTCCAATACCACATCTTAAAATCTATCAGAGCTGTAATCTACAGTGCTTTCTTAGATATTAATATCAACCTAATCTCTTTTAGTATGTTGGCTAATAAGTGTTAATCACCAGATGTAAAATAATAACCAATTATATTGGTTATTATAGACTCTATTCTAGGAATATAAGATTTATAGATAAAGATGTTCATTATATCATCCATAATGAATGTTAAAATAGATGTTTGATGTATTTTTATTAGCAACAAAGAAGAAACACTTTAATTTTTTGTAGAAATAATAATGAAATTAGGGTCCTTAAAGTCAAGAAAAACAGATTAAGAAATACAAGGCACCAGAAAGTATATATTATATTAACTCAATTTATGAAAGGTTCAAGAGCAGAATAACCTGTCTCTGATGGTACAAACCAAAATAGTGACTCCTTATGAGAAATGAGACTGAAAGGGGATAGAAAGGAACTTTCTGGAGTAATGGAAATAGTCTGTATCTTGTTTGGGATATTGGTTACATGGGTATTTTTGTTTGTTGTAGAGTTGCTGAGTTGTGTCTGCAGCATGCCAGGTTTGCCGTCCCTCACCATCTCCCAAAGTTTGCCCAAGTTCATGTTCTTTGAATCAGTCATGAACATGGGTATACTGTATATTTATTTGTCAAAACTCATTGATCTGAATACAATGTGTATCCCTTCATGCAAATTTTGCCTCAGTTACAAATTAAGCTTTTGCACCAATTTGTCAGTTTCTATGTTATTGTCTCCCAAGTCCAAATCCAGTCTTCTATTGCTGACTTTCTGATGTTGAAGCTGAGATTCACCAGCCACCTCTTTCTGCTTTGCCAGGTGGCCCAATCTTCAGTTTAGTTCAGTTCAGTCACTCAGTCGTGTCTAACTCTTTGTGACCCCATGGAATGCAGCATGCAAGGCCTCCCTGTCTATCACCAACTCTCAGAGTTTACTCAAATTCATGTTCATTGAGTCAGTGATGCCATCCAACCATCTCATCCTGTGTCATCCCCTTCTCCTCCCACTTTCAATCAGGTGTTTTCCAATTAGTCAGCTCTTCTCATCAGGTGGCCAAAGGATTGGAGTTTCAGCTTCACCATAAGTCCTCCCAGTGAATATTCAGGACTCATTTCCTTTAGGATTGACTGGCTTGATCTCCTTGCTGTCCAAGGGACTCTCAAGAGTTTTCTCCAACACCACAGTTCAAAAGCATCAATTCTTCCATGCTCAGCTTTCTTCACAATCCAACTCTCACATCCATACATGACTACTGGAAAATCCATAGCTTTGACTAGACAGACCTTTGTTGGCAAGGTAATGTCTCTGCTTTTTAATATGCTATCTAGGCTGGCCGTAGCTTTCCTTCCAAAGAGCAAGCATCATTTGGTTTCTTGGCTGCAGTCACCATCTGCAGTGATTTTGGAGCCTAAAAAAACTAAAGTCAGCCACAGTTTCCACTGTTTCCCCATCTATTTGCCATGAAGTGATGGGTCCAGATGCCATGATCCAATTTTCTGAACGTTAAGTTTTAAGCCAACTTTTTCACTCCCTTCTTTCACTTTCATCAAGAGGTTCTTTAGTTTTTCTTCACTTTCTGCCAAAAGTTTGGTGTGTTCTGCATATCTCAGGTTATTGATATTTCTCCTGGCAATCTTGATTCCATCTTGTGTATCATCCAGCCCAGCATAATCATGAGGTATTCAGGACATAAGTTAAATAAGCAGAATTACAATATACAACCTTGACATACTCCTTTTCCAATTTGGAACCAGTCTGTTGTTCCATGTCCACTTCTAACTGTTGCTTCCAGACCCGCATACAGATTTCTCAAGAGGTAGGTCAGGTGGTCTGGTATTCCCATCTCTTGAAGAATTTTCCACAGTTTATTGAGATCCACACAGTCAAAAGCATTGGCATAATCAGTTTCTCTTGCTTTTTCGATGATCCGACAGATATTGGCAATTTGATCTCTGGTTCCTCTGCCTTTTCTAAATCCAACTTGAACATCTGGAAGTTCACGGTTCATGTAGTGTTGAAGCCTGACTTGGAGAATTTTGAGCATTACTTTACTAGCATGTGAGATGAGTGCAATTGTGCGGTAGTTTCAGCATTCTTTGGCATTGCCTTTCTTTGGAATTGGAATGAAAACTGACCTTTTCCAGTCCTGTGGCCACTGCTGAGTTTTCCAAATTTGCTGGCATATTGAGTGCAGCACTTTCTCAGCATCATCTTTTAGGATTTGAAATAGCTCAACTGGAATTCCATCACCTCCACTAGCTTTGTTTATAGTGATGCTTCCTAAGGCCCACTTGACTTCACATTCCAGGATGTCTGGCTCTAGGTGAGTGATCACACCATCATGATTATCTGGGGTCATGAAGATCTTTTTTGTATAGTTCTTCTGTGTATTCTTGCCACCTCTTCTTAATATTTCCTGCTTTTGTTAGGTCCATACCATTTCTATCCTTTATTGTGCCCATCTTTACATGCAATATTCCCTTGGTATCTCTGATTTTCTTGAAGAGAGCTCTAGTCTTTCCCGTTCTATTATTTTCCTCTATTTCTTTGCACTGATCACTGAGGAAGGCTTTCTTATCTCTCTTTGCTATTCTTTGGAAATCTGCATTCAAATGAGTATGTCTTTTCATTTCTCCTTTGCCTTTCATTTCTCTTCTTTTCAGAGCTATTTATAAGGCCTCCTCAGACAACGATTTTGCTTTTTAGCATTTCTTTTTCTAGGGGATGTTCTTGATCCATGCCTCCTGTCCAATGTCACAAACCTCCACCCATAGATCTTCAGGCACTCTATCTATCATGTCTAATCCATTGAATCTTTTTGTGACTTCCACTGTATAATCATAAGGGATTTGATTTAGGTCATACCTGAATGGTCTAGTGGTTTTCCCCACTTTCTTGTATTTCAGTCTGAATTTGGCAATAAGGAGTTCATTATTTGAGCCGCAATCAGGCCCCTTGCTTTTGCTGACTGTATAGAGCATCTCCATCTTTGGCTGCAAAGATATAATCAATAAGATTTTGGTATTGACCATCTGGTGATGTCCATATGTTGAGTCTTCTCCTGTGTTGTTGGAAGAGGGTATTTGCTATGAATAGTGCGTTCTCTTGGCAAAACTCTATTAGCATTTGCCCTGCTTCATTCTGTACTCCAAGGCCAAATTTGCCCATTACTCCAGGTATTTCTTGACTTCCTACTTTTGCATTGCTTCCCTGGTGGCTCAGAGGATAAAGCATCTGCCTGCAATGCAGGAGACCTGGTTTCAATCCCTGGGTTGAGAAGATCCCCTGGAGAAGGAAATGGCAACCCACTCCTGTATTCTTGTCTGAAGAATCCCATGGACAGAGGAGCCTGGCGGGCTACAGTCCAGAGGGTCGCAAAGAGTCAGACATGACTGAGCAACTTCACTTTCATTTTCACACTTCCCCCTATAATGAAAAGGACTTTTTTTGGGAGGTGTTAGTTCTAGAAGGTCTTGTAGGTCTTCATAGAACCATTCAACTTCAGCTTCTTCAGCATCATTATATTGGTTGGGGCATACACTTGGATTACTGTGATATTGAATGATTTGCCTTGGAAACAAACAGAGGTCCTTCTGTCATTTATGAGATTGCATCTAAGTACTGCATTTCAGACTCTGTTGTTGACTATGATGGCTACTCCATTTCTTCTAAGGGATTCTTTCCCACAGTAGTAGATGTAATGGTCATCTGAATTAAATTCACCAATTCCAGTCCATTTTAGTTTGCTGATTCCTAGAATGTCGACGTTCACTCTTGCCATCTCCTGTTTGACCACTTCCAATTTGCCTTGATTCATGGACCTAACATTCCAGGTTCCTATGCAATATTGTTCTTTACAGCATCAGACTTTACTTCCATCAACAGTCACATCCACTGCGTAGTGTTGTTTTAGCTTTGGCTCTGTCTCTTCATTCTTTCTGGAGTTGTTTGTCCACTGATACCCAGTAGCCTGTTGGGCACCTACCGACCTGGGGAGTTCTTTCAGAGTCTTATCTTTTTGTCTTTTCATACTGTTCATAACGTTCTCATGGTAGGAATACTGAAGTGGTTTGCTGTTCCCTTCTCCAGGGGGCACTTTATGTCAGAACCCTCCATCATGACCCATCTGTCTTGGCTGGCCCTACACAGCATGGCTCATAGCTTCTTTGAGGTAGACAAGGCTGTGGTCCATGTGATTAGATTGGTTAGTTTTGTGTGATTGTGGTTTTCAGTTTGTCTGCTCTCTGATGGAGGAGGATAAGAGGCTTATGGAAGCTTCCTGATGGGAGAAGCTGAATGAGGGGGAAACTGGGTCTTGTTCTGATGGGCAAGGCCATACTCAGTAAATCTTTAATCCAATTTTCTGTTGATGGGTGGGTCTGGGTACCCTCCCTGCTGTTTACCTGGGGACAAACTACGGTGGAGGTAATGAAGATAATGGTGACCTCCTTCAAAAGGTCCCATGCATGCACTGCTAAACTCAGTGCCCCCAACCCTGCAGCAGGCTACCACCAACCCGCACCTCCACCTGAAACTCCTGGACACTCACAGGAAGTCTGGGTCAGTCTCTTGTGGGGTCACTGATCCTTTTTCCTGGTTCCTGGTATTCAAACTTTCTGTTTGTGCCCTTTAAAAGTCTGTTTCCTCAGTCCTGTGTAAGTTCTGGCAGCTCTATGGTGAGGTTAATGGGACCTCTTCCAAGAGGGCTTATGCCATACCCAAGTCTGCTGCACCCAGAGCCCTTGCCCCAGTGGCAGGCCACTGCTGACCCATACTTCCACAGGAGACACTCAGACACAGCTCTGTGTCAGTCTCTGTGGGGTTTCTGGGTCCTGGTGCACACAAGCTTCGTCTGAGCCTTCTGAGCGTCTCTGGCATGTATGAGGCTTGATTCTAAATGCAATTTCACCCCTCCTACCATCTTGCTGGCATTCTCCTTTGCCTTTGGACATGGGGTATCTCCTCAAATTCATTCCAGCACCATGCAGCTACTGCTCCAGCACCTACCATCTTGTGGGGGCTTCTCTGCCCTTGGACCTGGAGTATCTGTCCCAGTCTTATATCTATCTGCCACTGGAGGGTGATGGAGACTAGGAGGGCAGAGGAGGAAGAAGAAAATCCTTCTGACTCCTTACTGTCCATTTCTTGTCCCAGCAATCTGTGTATATTTCTTGTGAATACCACTCCAGTCACAGTTTTTCATCCTGGTAGCAGCAGTTTCAGCCCTTATCAGCAGTTGAATCCAGTTTGCACTTTATTCTTCACTTGCAGTTGAATCCAGTTTGCAATTTATTCTTCACTTGCAGAAGCAGCCCCATCAACACTCCGTAGAAACATCAGCACTGGGCTGGCACCTGCTCCTTAGAATTCTGAGTTCCAGAGCAACAGAACCCTCCTTTATGGTCAGAAACCTGTTGAGCAGTCCTCTGCCTCAGATATCCGGGTTTAGAACTACGAAAACCTTCCTTTCAGGTTCTAGGTTGTAATAATTCCAATATCTTTACTTTCCCTCCTCAGTTTAGAGGTAGTGGCTGTTTTTACAGTTTCTTCTTTCTTCACATCTTAGAATTTTCTATTTACCATTTTAGTTACCTAGCAAACCATTATACTTAGCAATGGCACCCCACTCCAGTACTCTTGCTTGGAAAATCCCATGGACAGAGGAGCCTGGTGGGCTGCATTCTATGGGGTCACAACTGTGCAACTCCACTTTCACTTTTTACTTTCCTGCACTGGAGAAGGAAATGGCAACCCACTCCAGTGTTCTTGCCTGGAGAATCCCAGGGACGGGGGAGCCTGGTGGGCTGCCATCTATGGGGTCACACAGAGTCGGACACAACTGAAGCGACTTAGCAGCAGCAGCAGTAGCAGCAGCAGTAGCAACAGTTCTTTATCACATATACCATATTGGCCTCTTATTATCTGGCCAAAATTCTTAACCTCCCTAAGCCTCAGTTCCTTAATATGTAATATAAATATTAATATTAATAATATCTATGTCATATGCCTATTTTGATGAGTACATTAAACATAAAGTGTAAAATGCTTGGCAAACCCAAGTTTCCAATGCCATCCTCAAGGAGTTTATAATCTGGCCAATGGAGTGAGTTCATAAATGTTTATTTTCATTATTTATCTTTAAAATGTATATATGTACTTTTTGTGTATTTACAATAAATAGAATCTATTTCAAAATATAATGAGCATGAGAAAATTATTACACAAGATGGGATATTTGGCAATCACAGTAATGAAAGAAAGATTTGAACAAAGACATTTAGCAAATTTTCTAAAGTGAGTTATATATAACTCTTTTCACAAAAACAAATACATCTAAAAGTTAAGAAAGATTCCCTTTGGATAAGCGGAACATGTTTTCTATTGCTGTGCTGTGCTTAGTTGCTCAGTCGTGTCCAACCCTTTGTGATTCCATGTAATGGACTGTACCCAGCCATGCTCCTCTTTCCATGGGGATTCTGCAGGCAAGAATACAGGACTGGGTTGCCAGGCCCTCCTCCAGGGGGCCTTCCCAACCCAGGGGTCGAACCCAGTTCTCCTGCATTGCAGGTGGATTCTTTAACATCTGAGACACCAGGGAAGCCCAAGAACACTGGAGTGGGTAGCTTATCCCTCTCCAGGGGATCTTCCAGACCCTGGAATCAAACTGGGGTCTCATTCATTGCAGGCGGTTTCTATACCAGCTGAGCTACCAGAAAAGCCCATGTCTACTGCAAGGAATATTAAGAGGAGAGAAGGAATCTCGCTGATGTGGTACAGGAAGTGATACCTGTTCTTTTAATTGTGTTTCCCACAGAACCTCTTGGTCAGCCTTTCCTGAGAGTTGGCCATATCAGCTGAAAGATGAGACCAATCAGTCTGGTATGTTATCAGAAGTATATATGTTTGAATGTATCCACCTTAACAAGGTCTTTATCCTTTTGTCCTACAATAACCCATAAGATGACAGTGAAAGACAATTAAAAAAAAAAAAAAAGCCAGAGAATGAAAAAGAGTTTTCTGCAGAAAAAAGTTGTCAACAATATTTTCAAGATGTTGAGAGGATAGATGGGCCATGATTGCCTTAGAACTGAGGAAGCTAAGACCTAAGTGTTTAGAAATCTAAGCCAATGAGAAATGAGACAATTCACACTACAGAACTCAGAAACTAGTGCTAAAAACACACGGCTTGTTAGAAATGTGTATAACCTGTTAGACCTCAGATCTACTCTTTCCCAGACTGCATAGCCTGGCAGAAAGCAAGATTGTTTTAGAGAGCTGAAATGAAAGAGAGTCTTGACTCTAGGGACAGCAGGCAAAAAGATTGCTGACCCCTTTCATACCTGAACACCTGTGGTGGCTCAGATGGTAAAGAATCCTCCTACAAAGCAGAAAACCTGAGTTTGATCCCTGAGTCAAGAAGATCCCCTGAAGTAGAGAATGGCTACCCACTCCAGTATTCTTGCCTGGAGAATTCCATGGACAGAGGAGACTGGTAAGCTAGTCTATGGGATGGCAAAGAGTCTGACATGATTGAGCAACTAACACTTTTTTGACTTTCATATTGAAGCTTTCAGAAAGCTAGCTGACCTCATAATATATCTCACCTCTTCAGTTCTCCACTCCCACTAACAAAAATTAAAAAGATTCTTCATTGGGGAAATTGACCAGCTGAGGAAAAATGACCACATGTATGATAATTTGAGGTCACTGGCAAAACAACTGGGCTCTTATTCAATAATCCTTTTATGAGACTCACCAATAAATAAGTTTCAGCCATGCATGCTGACTTTAAAATTAGCGTTTGAGTATTTCAACCTAAACATAAACAGACAAAGAAGGATCACTACACTTTAGGGAAACGCCAAACCTACTAAGAAAAAGAAGACCAAACAGATTGTCTCAAACAATTGCTAATGGAATAGATAACAATATAGGGAGTAGAAGAAAACCTAAAAGAAAAATTAGTAATTACTAATTTTAGACTGGTTAATATGTATATATACATATTTGTATATATGTATACAATATATATGGGCTTCCCTTGTAGCTCAGTCAGTAAAGAATCTGCCTGCAGTGGCGGAGACCCAGGTTTGATCCCTGGGTGGGGAAGATCCTCTGGAGAAGGAAATGGTAACCCACTCCAGTATCCTTGCCTGGAAAATCTCATGGACAGAGGAGCCTGGTAGACTGCAGTCCATGGGGTCAGTCACAAGGAGTCAGGCACGACTGAGCAACAAACTTATATAACATATATAATTATACAACATATATAATATGAATGCATATACGTATTTAAGCTTCCATAAAGCAAAAAGAGTATGCCATTAAGAAAATAAATTCAGACAACAAGAAAGAGCTTTTGAAAATTAATAATTTGATGGTAGAAAATTTAAAAATCAAAGAAAGGAATAGCAAGTTGAAGAAATCTCTCTGAAAATGAATGAAAGGAAAAGAGAAAGAACATATAAGAGCAAAGAAAAGAAAATTAGAGGATAAACCCAGGAGCTCCCACATCTAAATAAGAGCAGTTACAAAAAGACAGAGAATAGAAGTGAAGAAAATTCAATGAAAATATATGAAACTATTTAAAACTATATAAAACATATCTATATTATCCAACACCTAATACAGATCATTTTAATCATCTTGTGTTAATCAATATACTTATTTTTATAAAAGTCATATAATAGTAATTTTTTTCTTCATTCATTTTGCTTCAACATAAATAACAATTTAAAAGGAATAAATATCAACTTATGAGACATTATTTACACTTAATAAAGTATTATAAATGAATTAAACCTGTACTTTCAAAGAAAAAATATTGTACCTCACAACTGGCACTCTACTTCATTTAAAAAAAATTTAAATTCCAAATTAAAAATCCAGTGGTGGGGACTTCCCTCGCGGTCCAGCGGTTAAGATTCTGCACTTCCATGGCAGGGGATGCAGGTTCAATCCCTGCTTGGGGAACTAAGATCCTGCATGCAGCGTGGCATAGCCAAAACAATAACAAAACTTAAAAGTGAAAATACCAGTGGTCCCACAGAATGACAGCATTGAAATAATTCAGGTTCCAGTTCTTCCTCTTTACAACCACTATGCTATTATTATTGATTTTGCATCTATTTAAATACAGACTTATGCAGTGCAATTTTGCATTTATCATTTAAATACAGACTTAAGTAGTACAGTAGGGGCTCAAACCAGAAGCTACACCCACAGAGAAGTCAAATAATTCAGAACCCTTAGAAACTTACTCTCAAAATGAATGAGTGTAGCTATGTTGGCACAAATTAGAAGGATGGGACTAACTCTATAACTAGACATTCTCCACGTTAATCTCCATGCAAAATACATTTAGTATAGAATAAGTAATGCAAATGTGCTAATTTGAAAGTTACATGTATATTATCAAAACTCAACAATGCCAGCCAGTAATTTTTCTTAAAGTGATAATAGATTTAGAGGGAGAATTTCTGACACGTGGTAATCGAAGAAGAGCATTATTTTAAAATTCTTTTCAGATACTTGCTTATTGCCTACACTAAAGAATACTGCTGCATTGACCCTCTCTTTGTCCTCTGACTCCTAGAATGGAAAGATAGGAGTTGACAGATTGAAATAACCTGCTAAAAATAATTTTTTAAAAAAAGAAAAACCACTCTAAAATATTTCGCTTTTATTGAAGAATACATAGGATAAGGAAATCTGTCTTCAAACTTTAGGAGAGAAAATACAGGTCCTGTGCTACCCAGATGGATCAACAGCAACAACAAAAGCTAGAAAATTTTAGATTCTGTAAAATTCAAAGAGAAATTGATTTCCAACCAGAGTACTTAACCAAGCTAGGATTTAGAAAGTATGAGGGGAGAAAAATAACATCTTAATAAAGCTAAGTGTCGAAAAATGTACTTTCCATGCTCCTTTTTCAAGAAGCTATAGGAAGATATGCTGCATCAAAAATAAGGGGGGAAAGCTAAGAAAAAGGAAAATGAGATGCAATACATAAAAGAGTAAAAGACAATTCCCAGAATGGTGAAGGATGGGATCATATCCAAGAACAACTGGTTTAAAAGGCACTTAGGGGACTTTTCTGGTGGTCCGGTGCTTGAGCATCCACCTTCCAGGACAGGGGACACAGATCTGATTCCTGGTTGGGGAACTAAGATTCCGCATGCTGCAGAGCCAACTAAGCCTGCATGCCGCAACTAGAGAAAACCCAGCACAGTCAAAATTAAAAAAAAAAAAAAAAATTTAATAAAAGGAGCTTAGAAAAGTAGACCAGGGCACTGCAAAAGGAATGGCCTAACACATATCTGGATGGATTGATTGCCAAATATATTTGACTCTGTTTTAGCTTTTCTATGAGAATGTGAGCTATGTGAGGTCAGAGAACAGATCTGACTTTTAAGTCTGCTGTGTACTCAGAATTTTATAAGCATGAATGAGCCTTAGTCACTCAAACATGTCATGTCTGATGCTTTGCGACCCCATAGACTGTAGCCCACGAGGTTCCTCTGTCTGTGGGATTTCCCATGCAGGAATACAGTAGTCTGAATAGCCATTTCCTTCTCCAGGGGATTTTCCTGACCCGGGATCAAACCTGCCTCTCTGGCATTGCAGGCAGTCTCCTGCATTGCAGACAGATTCTTTACTGACTGAGCTACCAAGGAAGCCTTTTTAAGCATAGGTAAGCACTTCATAATTATTTGCTGAAATTTAAAAGAACACTGACATTTTTATCTTTGTTATTTTATTCTCCTACTGGAGATATGCTTTTGAAAGGATGAAAATTGCATGACTGATGGTGCATTCTCAAATCTGATCTAGCCTACCATTAAATAAAAATAAGGTGTGGGGAGGGGTGGGATGTGGAGAGGAGAAGAAGAGAAGAGTTACCATTTTTTTCTTCAATTAATTGATTGGTTTCAATTGGAGGATAATTATGTTACAATATTGTGATGGTTTTTGCTGTACATCAACATGAATTGGCCACAGACATGCATGTGTCCTCCCGTATCTTGCCCCCCCCCCCGACCCTCATCCCCACCCTATCGCTCTGGGTTGTCTCAGAGCACTGGCTTTGGGTGTCCTACTTCATGCCTTGAGCTTACACTGCTCATCTATTTTCCATATGATAATGTACATGTTTCAGTGCTATTCTCTCAAATCATCCCACCTTTGCCTCCTCCCACTGAGTCCAAAAGTCTGTTCTTTATATTTATGTCTCCTTTGCTGCCCTGCATGCACGATTGTCAGTACCATTTTTCTAAATTCCATATATATGCATTAATATACAGTATTTGACTCTTTCTGACTCACTTCATTCTGTATGATAGTCTCCAGGTTCATCTACCTCATTAGAACAGATTCAAATGCAATCCTTTTTATAGGTGAGTAATATTCCATCGTGTATACGTACCACAACTTCTTTATCCATTCACCTGTCAATAAACATCTAGGTTGCTTCCATGTCCTAGCTATTGTAAATAGTGCTGCAATGAACATTGGGGTACCTGTATCTCTTTCAATTCTGGTTTCCTCTGTGTGTATGCCCAACTGTGGGATTGCTGGGTCATATGCCAGTTATAGTCCTAGTTTGTTTGTTTGTTTGTTTCAATTGGAGGCTAATTACTTTACGATATTGTGGTGGTTTTTGCCATACATCGACATGAATCAGCCTCAGATGTACATGTGTCCTATCATGCTAAACCCCTATCCCACCTCCCTCCCCACCCCATCCCTCTGGGTTGTCCCAGAGCACCAGCCTTGCGTACTCTGCTTTGTGTATCAAACTTGCACTGATCATCTATTTTACATATGGTAATACACATGTTTCATGCTATTCTCTCTTATGGTCCCATCCTTGCCTTCTCCCACACAGTCCAAAAGTCTGTTTTTACATCTGTGTCTCTTTTGCGGTCTCACATACAGAGTTATCGTTACTGTCTTTCTAAATTCCATATATATGCATTAATATACTGTATTGGTGTTTTTCTTTCTGATGTACTTCACTCTGTATAATAGGCTCCAGTTTTGTCCACCTCATTAGAACTGACTCAAATGCATTCTTTTTTATACCTGAGTAACATCCCATTTGTATATGCACAACTTCCTTATCCATTCATCTGCCAACAGACATCTAGGTTGCTTCCATGTCCTAGCTTTTGTAAACAATGCTGCAATGAACACTGAGGTACTTATGTCTCTTTCAATTCTGCTTTCCTCAGTGTGTATGCCCAGCAGTGGGATTGCTGGGTCATAAGGCAGTTCTATTTCCAGTTTTTTAAGGAATCTCCACACTGTTCTCCATAGTGGCTGTACTAGCTTGCATTCCCACCAACAGTGTAAGAGGGTTCCCTTTTCTCCACACCCTCTCCAGCATTTATTTTAAAGCTTGTAGACTTTTGGATAGCAGCCATTCTAACTGGCATGAGATGGTACCTCATTGTGGTTTTGATCTGCATTTCTCTAATAATGAATGATGCTGAGAATCTTTTCATGCATTTGTTAGCCATCTGTATGTCTTCTTTGGAGAAATGTCTGTTTAGTTCTTTGGCCCATTTTTTGATTGGATCTTTTATTTTTCTGGAATTGAGCTGCAGGTGTTGCTTATATATTTTTGAGATTAATTCTTTGCCAGTTGTTTTGTTTGCTATTATCTTGTCCCTTTCTGATGGCTGCCTTTTCACCTTGCTTATAGTTTCCTTCATTGTTCAAAAGCTTTTAAGTTTAATTAGATACCATTTATTTTTCATTTTATTTCCATTATTCTGGGAGGTGGGTCATAGAGGATCTTGCTATGATTTGTGTCAGAGAGTGTTCTGCCTATATTTTCATGAGTTACCATTTTAAATGATACTTTAAATGATGCCAAATTGTACTCAGACTTTAAGGACCTCAAATTAACAATATCTATCAAAACATAAAATGCCCCCTACATTTTAACTCAGCATTTTCACTTCTCTGGGCATATAAAAGTGGCTTACACAAAGTAGAGTCTGAAAAAATGTGGTCAACACAGCATTCTTTATAATAGCTAAAAACTGGAAACTAGCTATTTTGTTCAACTTAAGGGACCTGGGTAAATAAACTTTGGTGAAGCTATTCAATGGAGTGTAATGTGGTTGTTAACACAAAATGAAGTAGATCTGTGTGTGCTGACTTAGGAAGATCTCCCAAGACAGATTATTAAGTGAGAAACGTGAGGTGCAAAAAGATAGGAAAGGAGTGATGCCACTTAAGCGAAGGAAAATATCCATACACTATGAGACAATGCTTAAGTATCTCCTTCCACTATTAAATACAATTAAATATGATTAAATATCAAGTCACTAGTCATAAATATAGTGCAATCAATTAAAATAATCAGTAAACTCAAATTAATTAGAGAGACAATCCATGATATTCTGGTAAATATTCAACAACTGGGTCCTTAAGGAAAAAATCATTTCCTTGATATTACCATTTGCCAATATCTTTTGTGTACATATTCCCACCACCCTAATTTTATGTCACCAGCATAATATCACTGGATTCAGAAAAGGATGTTCACAATTTGCTTTCCCAAGCCAGGAGGAACCCAATGACCAGCATGCTACTGGGGGAGATAGCAAGATAAGAAATTTGTATTACCAGGGAATATGATCTCTGCTTTCGTCCTTATGGCTCTTTTACATCTTCAGTTGTTCAAAATAAGGTCAGAAAGGCCATTCAGCAAGGCAAAACTTTCTGCGATGTTTGATTTCTCTGGGAGCTGGATGAGCAGAGCTGCTAAATTCAGCTTTTGCACTGAACAAAGATCAGGCAATTTACATGATTTTTCCTTTGCCTCTTTTGGGCTCTTGGATGTGTTTGCATGTAAAGTAAAGAAAATATTAGGTAGAACAAGAATGATCTATCAAATTGATATTTCCTGACCTTTTGAGATAGAAAGTGCACCTTAAATTAACAACATGTATGGAATAAACGCAATGAGTTATGCCCTTTGACTTCAAACTATTTGCTTTCAAGATATGTGTGTATGACCGTCAACTTTTTGACAGAAACCCTAATACTGGGCCTTTGGAAATCCCCACAGTAAATGCTTGGCTAAATAGCAAGAAAGGAGAAATGATCTTTCCTCTTAAGTGAGTGCTGATCCAAGCAGCAGTTTCTTCATTTGCTCAATGCAGTGTCATCTATCTACCATCACAAGTGGGCAAAGGTCATGCATCAACAATGCTTATCTATGTCCATGTTTATTCACAGCTGGAAGTAGGCAGAAAGTATAGTTTTAAGGAAAAAAGCTGAGACAGATTCCAGGAGGAGGAAGGAGAATTTCTATTGTACTATATGAATCTTACTTATTTTTGAGAAAGTGAAAGTGAAGTCGCTCAGTCGTGTCTGACTCTTTGCGGCCCCATGGACTGTAGCCCACCAGACTCCTCCATCCATGAAATTTTCCAGGCAAGAGTACTGGAGTGGGTTGCCATTTCCTTCTCCAGGGCATCTTCCTGACCCAGGGATCGAACCCAGGTCTCCCACTATGCAGGCAGACGCTTTACCGTCTGAGCCACCAGGGAAGCCTTTATTTATTTATTTATTTTTGAGAAGGTTCTGACAAGTTTAAAATAGGTGATCCTATCACTGAAAGAGAATTAGGTACATAATTGATAATTGTTGTTGTTTAGTCACTGAGCTGTGTCCAGCTTTTTTGTGACCTCTTGGACTGTAGTCCGCCAGAATCCTCTGGCCATCGGATTTCCCAGGCAAGAATACTGGAGTGGGTTGACATTTCCTTCTTCAGGGGATCTTCTTGACTTGAGGAATATGAGGACTATTCTCAGTAATAGAGGGCAGATACACCATCATTTATCAATAAATGGTATTACAATTAAGTGCAGAAAGTTGGGAGTGATGTTTTGATGCTGTCACTTGACAATACAAAATCTGTGTGCCCCCAAGAATATGAAAATATTGCTCAGAACAATAGGTAGGAAAAATAAACCTTTGCCCATTTAGACAGTACAAAAGATCAAAGTCAGAGCATACCCTGTTAAAATTCATTGACTAATTTGCAAAGCCACTATAGGATATTTTTAGAGAAATACAGTTGGCTCTTGTTTTGCAGAAATAAATATTTTTTTAAAAAGAGAGTGAAGGAGTGTATTAACTTTAATTATCCATTGATTTTAATTATGAATATAGCTGTGAATCTTGAAACATATCTAGTCTCACACATTTAATAAAATTACTTCTATAAGTGCCAAAATGTTCTAAAGTAATACATCTACTGAAACTTTTACCAACCTAATATTAACAATCAGAGTTGTACAAAGTCTGTTAGGTTTTGTTTTAATTCTGAGAACATTATTTTTAAAGCCAAAGAAAAAGATAATATTTTAATCTAACAGACCACATTGCTTCAGTACGAAGTTCTATCATCTTTCTTACCCACGGTTACACAACAGAACAGCATGTCTTCTTGGTTTATGAGAACTTGTTTCATAGCAGTTAATGAAAAGTGATTACATAAAAAAATAAAAAAGGTTGATGTAGATTAAATGTTGGAAAGTATTTAAAAATAAGAGCCAGTCCTTCAAAATACAGCATTAAATTTACTTCATACAGTCACATTCACTGGAATTTATACAATGGTAAATAAACTCATGAGGATTTCTAGTTTCCATGAGTGCTAAAATTAATATAAGCAGCAAAATTCTAGGTCTCTACATTCAGTGAAGAAACTAAAAATTGTCTGATGTGATATTTATGTTAATTCATGTCAAAACAATGCCCTGAATTGTCGATTTTGTCATGGCAAATTCCTACACGTTGAGTCTTCGGCATTACAACATGTACTTGTAAAACTTAAAAGGACAATCATTTTTCCCACTAAACAAAACTCTGTTCAGACCATAGCCTGAGTAAAATATCAAGTTCTGATCTTTAAAACCAAAGAGGAATGTTTAGCTCATAATCAAACTAAGGTTTGCTTTGCTACAGCCAGAAATCATTTCTTTCAAGTTGCTTCTGACTTTGTCCAGGTCATGTAATCCTGACCAAACATGGCCAATTCTGAGGTTTTGATGCACACAATGCTAGAAACCACATATGATGTTTTAAAAAGATATTCAAACCTTCAGAGTTCTTTCATTTCAAATGAAATTTTAATGTGCATAAATGAAGGACCAGAATGTATAAAGGCCCTAATGTTATTAGCTATAATATTTGTGAAAGATTATTCTATAATTATGTTTAACTTGATGGAACAAGTGTATCTGCGGATCCAAACCAGAATAGAAAAGGATCATGACTTGACTGTAAATCTTCATTGGCATTATAAAAATAATATCTGAAGAACTGAACGGACAGATAGGACAGAAACTGCATTTAATAAACAAATACACTGCTGCACTTAATAGAAGAACAATGGTAAAGGAAATTTTTTAGCCATCATATTACTCACCTATTCATTCTAAAGCGTAATTGTCAGCTTTATTTTCCTATGCCAGAGTAAGCGGCTGCATCTTTGGGATATTTACAATTTGTGCAATTTATTGAGACAGATCCAATTCCTTTTTTATTTGTTTTCCCAAAGCACCTATTTTTTTTACCTTTGCTGACCAGTGCAAAATCATCCTCACTAATGTTTATAAAATACCACATTATTGTTAGATATCGAATCCAAATGCAAGCACTGCAGGTTCTAACAGATACGAGCTTGATGGAATCTGTCTTTAGATTGCTGCTGTCCAGACTGCCTAAGTGTAGATTCTGTAAAAGTCAGTGACATGAAAGCATGAAAGGGAAGAAAGCCAGGTGTGTGTGTGTGTGTGTGTGTGTGTGTGTGTGTGTGTGTGTGTGTGTTTATGTGCAGACACAGATGTGTTTGAGAGAGAGAAGCAGATGGATACAAATGAACAGAGAGGGAAAGAAAGGGAAATTCCAGCTAAGAAAACATTTCAAAACTTGGGTACAAAAATATGGCGACCTCTAGTTTTTCCCTTATGATTCCGCTTTTAACCCCTTGAACATCAAGCATAAGAAGAATTATAATTTACATTCAGGAATAGGTACAGTACTTAATTGGAATTTTTGAAATTTGTACAAGTCATTTGTCACCCAAATTCTCAGTATTTACTAAAAAATACTACATACAATAGGAAAAGATGTGATAGAAAGATTAACTACTGGAAAAAAATTAATAAACTCTGGAGCTCCCAACTAAATGAAAAGGTAGAGCTTCTATTTCCCAGTAGTTAAGGAGCCTTGGGGCATTTTATGGCTTTCTCTCAGTCACTGAGACACTGCCTTCCTCTCTCAACGTGAAAATAATCTTAAGGACATTAGAATATTTGCTGGGTGGTGGGGACATGCAGAGACTTCATTTTCCTAGATGCTCTGTTCAGCAATATAGACAAATGAGAACAAATTATACTTTTTGTCAACATATGGAAAACTTCCAAATTTCGAGAAGGAAATATACAAAAAGAAGAATGGAACTAACACATTGTATTTGTACCATGTACTAGAGATTATTCTAGGCTCTCTACCTACATGGACCCCTTTAATTCTGCCAATAACTTTGTGGTATAGCAATGAACCCCATTTTACCGAGGAAGAAACCCAAGCTCTGAGAAGAAAAGCAAACCACCCAAGGTTATAAAGAAAGGAAAGATCAGACAACACCCTGTTAAGGAGATCTAGACGTATGTAGTTCATAACACACACTTTACAAGACTTAAGAGTAAATTAAGAACATTTGAACATTTTTCATAGATGCATTGCTGCCTTATTCATGACTTCTTTTTGCACTACTATGAAATCCTTATATGTAGGTATTATTAGGGAAAATATCGGGTCTATAAATTTTATATGTGGACTCAGTTAAATGAGTTACATTTAGTTATGAAAAGGAGCAATGAAAACCCATTTTGGGTTGACCAGCAGCCATCTAAAAGACCTTGAGATGAACCTGTTGATAAAGCAAATTGAAGTTTCTTAGATCTACTGCAGAAAAGGCTAACATCAGTTTGACAGAATTGTGGCTGCACCTTCAAAAGTGGATTTAAAAGAAAGATAGTTATAGGTTTTTAGGGTCTGGTTTGGGCAATTTCAAGGCAACTATTTTGAAAAGTAGTTACCTGATTGGAACTGGGTTGAATTTATGATGTTGTGCCATTGAATGGGCGGGAATGGCAAGGAAACACTGCTGAATGGAGTCTTGATGACCAAACTGTTAGTTCTGGTACATAAGCATTTAAGGCAAGGGCTTAGTTTCCCTTGTTAAAATAAGGGCTCATTTCAACATAATTAAATTACTTTTACTTGTTCACTGTTGTTTAACACATGGGCAGGAAATCCTGGTGGTTTCAGTTCTCATTTGCATCATGTCAAATAAAAAATGTTTCAGTTTGACACCAAAGCTCATGCTGATTTCTCTCTCATGTTTCTGAGATGAAAGTGAAACTACCCCGTGAGTCCTCTGTACTCTGGATTTACTTCAAATTTGATTTTTATATTTTTTTTTCTGGTCTTTCACTCTTCCTCACATTTATAGAAGGGAAAACTTCTTTCTTGTGAAAAATGAACCTACTTATCTGAGAACTAGAGTGTGTGTCTCCACAATTCTTTTGGGACAAGGCTTAATCTCAGTGTCTTTTATTTCTTCTATTGCTTTATCTTCAATGCTTAAACATACTCAGGCTTGTGGCCTTTATATCAATGACTTAGAAAAAACTTTACATTATCCAAAGACACTAAAACATATGTATTTAAATGCACAGGTTCTCCAAAAGAAAAATCCTAGGGAGGTCATGGCAGTATTTTCTCAAAATTCTGGGACAATAAAGAGAGTGAGTACTGAAAGTCTTAATGCGGCAATATTACCACTAGTTTAAAAACTTCTAATTTGATCCATGTCTAATAAACAAGGTATTATAGATTTAGTTTAGTTAGTATGAATTCTAGACAAATTAAGTGGTTAGTTGCTCAATCATGTCCGATTTGTTTGCAACCTTTTGGACTGTATCTCGCCAGGTGCTTCTGTCCATGGGATTTTTCAGACAAGAATACTGGAGTGGTTTGCCATTTCCTCCTCCAGGGGATCTTCCCAACCCAAGATTAAACCTGCCTCTCCTGTGTCTCCTGCATCGCAAGGGATTCTTTACTCAGTGAGCCATCAAGGAAGCCCCTGAATAATTACAGTTATGGGCAAATATGAAAGCTATTGAGTTAGTCTTTGAATCAGTCCCAAAAAAGAGAGACAGAAAAAAAGAGAACAATTCAGCAAACAGTGTGGCTTAGAAAATGTGTGGTGCAAGAGAGGTCTTTGATCGTTCAGTTCAGTTCAGTTCAGTCACTCAGTCATGTCTGACTCTTTGTGACCCCATGGACTGCAGCACGCCAGGCCTCCCAGTCCATCACCAACTCCTGGAGCTTGCTCAAGCTCATGTCTATTGAGTTGGTGATCCCATCCAACCATCTCATCCTCTGTTGTCCCCTTCTCCTCCTGTCTTCAATCTTTTCCAGCATTAGGGTCTTTTCATATAAGTTAGTTCTTTGCATCAGGTGGCCAAAGTATTGGAGTTTCAGCTTCAACATCAGTCCTTCCAATGAATATTTAGGATTGATTTCCTTTAGGATTGCCAAGGGACTCTCATGAGTCTTCTCCAACATCACAGTTCAAAAGCATCAATTCTTCCATGCTCAGCTTTCTTTATAGTCCAACTCTCACATCCATACATGACTACTGGAAAAATCATAGCCTTGACTAGATAGACCTTTGTTGGCAAAGTAATACCTCTGCTTTTTAATATGCTGTATAGGTTGGTTATAACTTTTCTTCCAAGGAACAAGTGCCTTTTAGTTTCATGGCTACAGTCACCATCTGCAATGATTTTGGAGCCCCCCAGAATAAAGTCTGCCACTATTTCCACTGTTTCCCCATCTATTTGCCATGAAGTGATGGGCCCAGATGCCATGATCTTAGTTTTTTGAACATTGAGTTTTAAGCCAACCTTTTCACTTTCCTTTTTCACTTTCATCAAGAGACTCTTCGCTTTCTGCCATAAGGGTGGTGTCATCTCCATATCTGGTTATTGATATGCAGGCTTTGATCCTAGTCAACTGGAAATCCTGCAGGGCAAACTTTTCAGACAACTAGAATGAAAGCTGAACCCACGAGTGAGTTACTCTGAGGTCTCTGCTGCCGTAAGGAATGGTAACTCTATGTTGTTTAAACATGTGAGGAGTGTATGTGTGTCTGTGTGGGTGTTGGTAGGTTTTCACAAACCAAATAAGTAATATATCATCACAATTTAGGGAGGAGAATAGATACTAGTTTCTGTGCCCCTTTCTGAGTTTAGCTGTACTAGGAAACTGCATGAATTAAAATCTGTCCAGTAGGGCTGTTTCATTTTTAATGACTGCTGAGCAACCTAATTAGCATATCTCTGCTGAAAATGTTGACATAGGGGCCATATTATACCTAGGCAATAAAACCAAGTGGGCAGGATGGCCTAGGCTGCCCTTATGTTGACCTAAAACTACCTTGCAAACCTATATGATCTAAATTAATTCATTTCCTCCTTTAACCATGACTATGTGTGTAGCCTGATTTAAAAACAAACAGAAGAAAACAAAATCGCACAATATTCTTGGGAGAAGACTTCAGCACCATCACTTGACATTAAACTTGGTCTTAGCCCCTAGAGCAGCTTGACAGAACTTTGTCCAGCTTACTCATCCAGCTCCATCAAAAACCAGGTTTCAAGAAGATAGCAAAACATCCAAGGAATTTCATCTACTGAAGATCCAAGCTGTGCATAGAAAGGCTTTGTAAATATCAGTGACCAAGTGCAAGCAGAGTTTTGCTCAGATCCACACTAGAGGCTGTGGGCTTCCCAGGTAGCTCAGTGGTAAAGAACCTGCCAACCAGTACAGGAGACATGAGTTTGATCCCTGGGTTGGGAAGATCCATGGGAGAAGGAAATGACAACCCACTCCAGTATTCTTGCCTGGAAAATCCCATGGACAGAGGAGCCTGGTGGGCTCAGTCCATGGGGTCTCAGAGTCAAGCACCACTTAGCAGCTGAACAACACCGCTACATGCTGTAAGCAGGAGAAAAGGAGGGGGAAAGGCACAGTAGGAGAGCAGGAACACAGCTTTTGAACACTGATATGTTCAAACGGGTTTCTGAAAGGACTCTGTGAGATGGCCTCTCTTTCCTGTTGTTTTCCAGGAGATATAAGCAGAGAAACCTCAGCTAGGTTTGTAAATTTAAGACCAGAGCTGAGTTTCCCAAAGTGTAGCCCGAAAGGACATTACTTCTTAGAAAAAAAAAGAAAAGCCTTAGGGGGAATCTGAGAGTTGGTGCAATCATGACTATACTTGAGGGGCCAGGCAGGTCTGAAGGAGCTCAAGGTAACCCCCTAAACTTCAATAGTTCTCCAAGGGAGACTCATATTTTCTCATGGCCCTGAAGAGATGAATATATTCTAGCTGGCTGAAATAGCTGGTGTACAGAGAGTGGACTCTTGCTCCAGGTAAGAAGATGCCACAGCAGTCAGTGAAGCTTGGTTTGTTTCATGAGCATCAGAAGATGAGGCAGGGCCCATTACACATCATCCAGTGCCTATGCAGAGCATGACAGGGGCTCCAGGAGGAAGTCAGAGCGTGAATCCCAAAGCATGCCAACGACAACAAGTTGACCAAGGACAACTCAGAACCAAGAAGACGCATGAGATCTTAGATGCTCAGAACCAAGAAGATGCATGAGACCTTAGATGCCACCCTGGACAGACGGTGTGGGGAGGTACATCGTGGATTTACTTGGGTTTAAAAATTAAATGTCTGAGAATACACAGAGCTTTTGAGTTCACCTAGAAATGACTCAGCTAAGATTTCTGCCATCAATCGAAATAGGAGCTCATCAGAGATTCAGATTAATTACAGAACATGAAGTTTCATTTCCTATGTACCTCAGTGTGTGGTTTGTGGAAATCACATTCATTGAAATGGAAATCAGAGATGAAAGAAATTGGTCCCCTTGCCTACTCCAACCTCATCCTAACAATCACCCCACAAAGTGAACCACTGTATATGTTTCAGACAGCTGAGAACTGAGGTTAAGAGAGGCTGTGTAATTCATGGACGTGTGTGCTCAGTTGTATTCAACTTTTTGTGGACACTCTTTATGGACTGCAGCCCACCTGGTTCCTCTCTCCATGGGATTCTCCAGGTAAGAGTACTAGAGTGGGTTGCAATTTCCTCCTCCAGCTGAGCTTCCCAATCTGGGGATCAAACCTCCATTTCCTGTGTCTTCTGCATTGGTAGGCAGATTCTTTACCAGTGAGCTACCAAGTAACTCACTCACACAGTTGGTAAATAGAGCCAACATTTAAAATAAGAGATGTATGAGTCCACAGCCAGTTTTCTCTAAATACTGGGAGTGAATATCCTGTTGTAAAATTACCCTATCTTCTTTAGCACTCATCTATTATTGGTCTCTTTTTGATTGCCAAACTTCTAGAGAAGATTATTAAATTTTATGTTTTATTTTAGCATCACACACCTTTCCAAATAAAATATTATATGCAGCTCCTAAATCTATATGTGTGTGAAGACACATACACACAGGCACATGTGCTCACATACACAAACTTACAAACATGTAAATGGAGCTGCTCCAGATGGCTGAGGGGTGAGCAGGGTCTAGTATAACACCCCATCAATTTCACTGATGATCAACAAAGCACTTCCTCAAGACTCTAAGAAATTCTAACATGCTCTCCTTTGGAAAGATTTGAGCATATAATCACTGTCTGTTTACCTCATACCTTCATTCTCTTCTTCTCCCATTGCTTCACTGAAATTGATTGCTGAAAAGTTTAAAATGATCTCCTTTTGCTGATTCAGGGTATTTTTTATCAATTCTATTTCTTCATGGCCTGTCAGTTCAGTTCAGTTGCTCAGTCATGTCCGACTCTTTGCGACCCTATGGACTGCAGCATACCAGGCTCCCCTGTCCATCATCAACTCCCGGAGCTTGCTCAAACTCATACCCATTGAGTCGGTGATGCCATCCAACCATCTCATCCTCTGTCATCTCCTTCTCCTCTTGCCTTCAATCTTTCCCAGCATCAGGGTCTTTTCCAGTGAGTCAGTTCTTCGCATCAGGTCGCCAAAGATTGGAGCTTCAGCTTCAGCCCCAGTCTTTCCAATGAATATTCAGGACTGCAACAAAATTGAGGTTTTCTTCTTCCTCTGTTTCAAAACATGTTGATTCATTAGTTGCCCATATTTTCTGATCCTTTGCTTTGCCTCCTTATCAGGCTTGGCTTCTTGTTCTTCAGTTTTAACTGGAAATGCTGATTGAAACTCAAGTCTTAATTCTCTAATCCTGTGTGTCTCCAAGCACTTTCTCTGGTGAGTTGATTCTTTCCCAAAGATCATTGATGACTTCTTGGTGATAATTTAAATTAGAAGTCCCTGTACTTTCCCATCGGAGACTTGAAATGTCCAACAAATACCTATCATCTATCTTCATTACTATTCCCCTAAACATCAAAAAGCCCCAAACTGAAACTCATCATCCTCACCCCAGAACAGTCTTGTTTTCCCAGATGTTCCATTTTGGCACTAACATCATTTTTCTATCTCCCAGAAATGAAAACTTAAAAACACAGTTTATTCTTTGCTTCCTCCCAATCAATATCCAATCTGTCACATTATTTTAGCAAATCATCCGTCAGAATGTATCTCAGATTTATCCCTTGCTCTCCCCGTTCTGGCATGGGCATTATTCCTGCATAGCCTCACATCTGGTTTGCTGCAACAGTTTCCTGGTTTATGATGTTTCTACCTCTATTATCTCCATGCTCTCCTCCATCCTGCGTGTAAATACCTAACTGATCTTCATGCATCTTTATACTCCCCACAGGCACTCTGGTTCCTTCCGAAGTATTCAGTTGTGTTCCTCATCACCCACTTCCTCTACTATCTGCCGTGTATGCCATCCTGACTCTGGTCTCTGCTTCTTTCTATAAATGAATCCTCTGTTTATCCACGTAATGCATGAAGCTTTTCTCAGCTTCTTCACTGCTCCCCTAGTTCTTCCATAAGATTGCTTTTGTGCTTTGCAGCAAATAATAGTTTAGTTTGCAAAGATTTCCTTATTTTTAAAGATGTTTGTATGTGTGTTTCCCTTCAAGGACAAGCATTATGTCATCCATATTTTACATCCCTTACAGCACCTAGGATATTGTTGGGCACAATATTCAGAACATGACTGATAGATTCATCTGACCCTAACTTCACTCTACCTTGTCAACTATCCTTTTCCCCAGTAGGAATTGTTGAATGATTACCATCCTGCTCACGTTTTATTTTACAGAAAAAGCAAAAGCTATTGAGTGAGAACATTCTCACATTTCTTCCCTTCAAAATCTCTCTCTCTCCATCAATACTTCTAGTAAAGAAAGATATATTTTTAACCAATGCCAAGGTTAATTTCTCTACTCATGCATTTGATTCCACTCTCTCTCACTTGCCCACATTTTGCTGTATCAATTGTTTCCTTTTTTCTCCTGTCCTCAGTCCTACACACATACTCCAGTCTTCAATTTCCCAATGAGCCTTTGCCTCTCTTTTCAGATTATTGCTCTTTGCCCTCCCCCAGTAGCTTCTGATAAGAACTGTGACCTGTACACATCACTTCTCTACCTCCCAGTCCCTACTTAATCTACCTTTCATGCCCTCCTTTTCACTCAAACTGCTCTCTAATAAGCAAAGAGGGATGACATTGTCCTAACCTGTGTCCTCTTAGCTTCCACACAATTTGATTTTTCTTTTTTTTTTTTCTCTTTGTTTTATTGAGATATAATTGACTGTGACATTGGGCAAGTTTGAGGTGTGCAAGGCGTTTGTTTGATACATTTATATATTGCAATATGATTACAGCAGTAGTATTAGCTGACATCTTTATCATATCACATAGTTTCAATTCTTTTCTGTGTTAAGAACAGTTATGATTTACTCTCTTTGCTGTTCAATAGCTGTTATGTCTGACTCTTTGTAACCCCATGGACTGCATTACTCCAGGATTCTCTGCCCTTCAGTATCATCCAGAGTTTGAGTTTGCTCAAACTCATGTCCATCCAGTTGGTGACACCCATCCAAACCATTTCATCCTCTTTGCATCAGGTGGCCAAAGTTTTGGTGCTTCAGCTTTAGTGAATGAATATTCAGGGTTGATGTCCTTTCGGAGTGACTGGTTTGATCTCCTTAATGTCCAAAAAGTTTCTAATACAGTATTGCTGACTGTAATCACCATGTTATGCATTAGAGTTCCGGGACCTCTGTATCAACTAGTTGTAAAATTTTACCCTTAAACAACATCTTCCCAATTCCCCCACTCCCAAGACCCTGGTAACTACCATTTTATTATGTTTTTATAAGTTCAGCTGTTTTAGATTCCACATATAAGTAAGATCATACAATATTTGTTCTTCTGTGTCCAACTTATCTCTAGTCATGTTGTTGCAAACAGCAATGTTTCCTTCTTTCTCATGATTGCATAGTCTTCCATTGTGTGTGTGTGTGTACACATACTGCATGTGTATATATATATATATATATACACATAGCATTTTTCTCCATATTTCCATTGTTGGACACTCGGCTTGTTTCCAGTCTTGGCTATTGTGAATAATGCTGCAATGAACATGAGTGTGCAGATATCCCTTAGAGATACTGATTTCAACTCTTTCAGATACATATCCAGGAATGGAATTGCTGGATCATATGGTAATTCATTTTAATTTTTTGAAGAACTTCCATACTGCTTTTCATACAAGAGTGGCTATAAAAATTGAACTCCCATGACTGATGTTGAAGCTGAAACTCCAATACTTTTGCCACCTGATGCGAAGAGCTGACTCATTTGAAAAGACCCTGATGCTGGGAAAGATTGAGGGCAGGAGGAGAAGGTGACGACAGAAGATGAGATGGTTGGATGGCATCACTGCCTCAGTGGACATGGGTTTGGGTGAACTCCAGGAGCTGGTGATGGACAGGGAGGCCTGGCATGCTGCAGTTCATGGGGTCGCAAACAGTCGGACACGACTGAGTGACTGAACTGAACTGAACTGAACTGAAGACTACTTTTAAACAGCAGTCAATTCTTTTTGGCTTTCTCCCTTTTAAAAATGTTTCTTCTCCTTTGACTCATGATACCACTGGCTTTATGATACCACACTTTTGCTTCCTTTCTCATTTTGTCTCTTTATATCCCTTGTCTTGTCCTCTTTACCTCTTCTTCCTCCTTCCTTTGCTGAAGGTACGATTTCCCAACAGAAGTAAAAGGCTCTTTGATGGTGGAGCCAGTAGAGTCAAGTGAGATAACTTACAGTTATTCTCTCAGCCTTCAGGGAAGCTGGGAGGAGCAGGTCTCAGGGAGATGGCAGCCCACACACAGGTGAAACCTTGTCAGTTTGGCCCACATGCACATGTTAACATTTTGTATGTGTCCTTTGAGGTGTTTGGAAAATACTGGCCTAAGATTCCCTTCTCAACTCCCTTTTCATCTCCTATCAGTTTAAGGTTTCCTACATTTTTACCCTAAAACAAAACAAAAACAAAGAACCTTCCTTATTCCCTATACAAGCAGAGCCAAAATCTTTAGTTTGGAATTCAAAACTACTCATAATCTGGTCACTGATATTTTTCTAGTTGTATTTTCCATAATTTTCTCCCAGGTAACTTACTGTGAAGCTAAAGCATGCTACAGACTGTCAACTCTGATGGGCAGTTTTACATTGACAGCTGTCATTTTCAGCCTTAATCATTTCTCTCGTTGTTGAAGTCATCCTCTAAGATTCAAATCAAAACGTCATCTCTTCTGTGCATACTCTCAGTCCCTTATAGAACACATAAGTTTCTTTTATATATTCCCATGGTACATTTACAAATATCTTGAAATTAATAGTTATAAAAGTCTAATTTGTACTCCCCACTACTTGACAACATTGGGTGAATAGCAAGTTCCGAATGTATACAAATAGGCTTTACTTTTAGCAAGATTTACCTTCATGTTAAAGCAACTAGATTTCTATAGGCAAGAAACTTTTGTGCAAGGTATTTAGGTATTTGCAAGAAACATACAAAATGTATCCCTCTATTTTATATCTATAAAATGTGAGTCATAATAATTTGCCACCTATTTCACAGTTTGCTTGCCCCAACACACCCATCTGAGGACCTAATGAAATAATTGATGTGAAAGCACTTTTGTGAGATGTGTAAGGCATTATGCAAATGTCTGGTATTAGTATTGCATGCAGTCTAGCTGTTATGGCCTCAAGAAGATTTCTTTCATTATGGTTAAGTCCATACATGCTAAATGAAGTATAACACAGCGGCTACATTGGGTATTTCAAGTCAGATCAATAGTTATACTCAAAACACATAAAAATTGAAGCAAAAATGTTTTGGTTTAAATTATCCAGACAGTCACTTCACTTGTGTACTTTATTTTGTATAGACAAAAATGATATCAGAAAACCATGTGTTTAATACCATCAGGTATCATAGCTTCTCTTGAAAAATGAAAGTACTTTAGAAAGTTGTATTCTAAAACTTTCTGAAATGTATTTCTTTGCCAGTTTAAAAAACTGTTATTCTTCCTTTTTGATATCATTAACCTTACTCATTGGTTTACATGTTTAAATTTTTACATACATAAATATAATTCAATTCAAATCCAATGCATTTAATAAATATTTGGTAGATGTCAATGTACAAAGTCACTTTGCTATGTGTCACGTATTAAAACAAATGATCACACCAAGATCTCTATCAATGTAGAGCATCTAAAGTAAATAACAGTGATACCTATAAACTATAATTGAAGGGATGATAAAATAAGGCCTATAGGTAAGTTATACTCAAAGACAGTGCAATCAATGCCCACTTTAGATTGGACTAAGGGTATGGCAGGGAAGATGCCATAAAGGTAGATCTTAGAATTTGTCCACATATTTTACTTTGGATGTGCATAAATGTTCAAGGTCAGAAGGAGAGCAACTTTTGCTTTTCCCATTATAACCATATTTTTCAGCTTAGATGGAAACAGTTCCAGGGCAATTCACCCCCTCCTGGCTTTCTATCTATGTGTGTGCATCTTGAGAAGTGGGATTAGAGAAAAACCTGCAGGCATATTAATAAATAAATTTCACATGCTGTTAGATATTAAGTAAACATACCGATAAATATTCCTCTAGGGGTTATGATCTTATAACCTGGAGATTTCTAATTTGGCACCTGTGACATATAGTTACTTCCCATGGGGGTTTTCAGTAAATTAATTCTGATATTTTCAATTTAAAAATATGTGCAGTCCAGGTTTACTTAATGTACTTCTTGGATGATTCAATGTGTTGCTTTTGTAACAAAGTTACAGGTTTACAATTGGCATGTCAGCCCTTTTTTCCTATCATTTGGAACATATAGCAATCTGTGATGTGAATAGTTGGCACCAGCTGTTGAAAATACTAAATCATGCAAATAACTAAAGTGCATAAGATTTTAAAATATTGTATACGTTGGTCAATAAGCAATCAATCAAAACTCAAAAGTTGACTAGCTACATGTTTAAAAATTTCAGTAGCAACGCAAGGAAATTCTGCTAATTGATTATTAAAATAGATAATGCTAAAATGCTATTAAAAAGGCTAGGTTAGAAAAGTGACACCAGTGAAAATTGCCTTCAAGTATTAACTTAATCCTCTTTGGTATATTTACCAGGCATGCATTATGAACTCTTCCTAGATTTAAAGATAACAAACTGTACCTAAGTATGTAGGAAATGGGGGTTCGATCCCTGGGTCAGGAAGATCCCCTGGAGAAGTGAATGGCAACCCACTCCAGTATTTTTGCCTGGAAAATCCCATGGACAGGGGAGCCTGGCAGGCTACAGTCCATGAAGTCACAAAGAGTCAGATACAACTGAGCAAGTAACACAATAGCATAAACAGGATAGAAGAAAATAAAGCTTTCAAAAGTGAATCTGCCTGCCACCACAGGGAAAACAGATTGGATGCCTAGTCTGGGAAGATTCTACAGGCATATTAATAAATAAATTTCACATGCTGTTAGATATTAAGTAAACATACCGATAAACATTCCTCTAGGGATTATGATCTTATAACCTGGAGATTTCTAATTTGGCACCTGTGACATATAGTTACTTCCCATGGGGGTTTTCAGTAAATTAATTCTGATACTTTCAATTTAAAAATATGTGCAGTCCAGGTTTACTTAATGTACTTCTTGGATAATTCAATGTGTTGCTTTTGAATCACACCATGTGGTGACTAAGCCTGAGTGCAGAACTACTGAGCCTGCACTCTAGAACCCGCGATCTGCAGCTAGTGAGCCCACGTGCTGCATCTACTGAAGCCCGCATGTCTAGAACCCGTGCTCTGCAACAGGAGAGAAGCCACCACAATGAGAAGCCCAAGCACTGCAACTAGAGAAAGCCCACGTGTAGCAATCAAGATCCAGCAGAGCCAAAATAAGGAAATAAATAGAAAGTCTGATAAAAAAGAAATAGCCTTATTTAGTTATCAATAAGCCCTAAACATAGTCATATGAGTTCTCCAAGGTGGATACAAATAAACTATTCCATGCTGTAGTCCCAGACTAAGAGAAAGAACAGAACTGACTCCATCTTCTATAATTTCATCATTCTTCTGACAAAGGCATAGACAAATGAGATAAGGAAGAGAAAATGTCTAGTAACCAAGAACACAGGACAGGAAGGACAGGGGAAAAAGTATATATAAATTTAAAAATTAAAAAAAAAAAAAAAAAAAAAAAACTGTCATAGAGTGACCAAACTGGTTGATCACTATTGAGGAATGACTTTGTGAGCCAAAATTCATATAAAAATGTTACTCCAATTTAAAGGAGAAGTAAACTAGCAGTTACAAGAACTGAATTCTGATTCCAGGTCTGCCTTTAGTTAGAAAAAGTGACTCAACATCATGTGTTCTCAGTTACCTCATCAAGAAGGAAGGGATATAGCTACTTTGGAAAACAGTTTGGCAGTTTCTTACAAAGCTGAGCACCAAAGAACTGATGCTTTTGAACTGTGGTGTTGGGGAATACTCTTAAGAGTCCCTTGGACTGCAAGAAGATCAAACTAGTCAGTCCTAAAGGATCTGAATATTCATTGGAAGGACTGATGCTGAAGCTGAAACTCCAATACTCCAGCCACCTGATGGGAAGAGCTAACTTATTGGAAAAAACCCTGATTCTGGGAAAGATTGAAGGCAGGAGGAGAAGGGGATGACAGAGGGTGAGATGGTTGGATGGCATCTCCAATTTGATGGACAGGAGTTTGAGCAAACTCTGAGAGTTGGTGATGGACAGGGACGCCTGGCGTGCTGCAGTTCATGGAGTCGCAATGAGTCAGAGACGACTGAAGGACTGAACTGAAACATACTGTTGCCATACGATCTAGCAATTGTGTTCCTTGGTATTTATCCAAAGAAGTTGAAAATGTGTGTCTACACATAAACATGTACACGGCTGTTATAACATCTTTATTCAGAATTGCCAAAACTTGGAAATGACCAACTTGTCTTTCAGTACATGCCTGTTCAGTTGTGTCCAACTCTTTATGATCCCTGGACTGTAGACTACTAGGGTCTTCTGTCCCTGGGATTCCCCAGGCAAGAATACTGGAGTGGGTTGCCATTTCCTACTACAGGGGATCTTCCTGACCAAGGCATCCAACCTGTGTCTCCAGTGTCTTCTGCACTGGTAGGTGGATTCTTTACCACAGCACCACCTGGGAAGCCTTGTTTTTCAGTAGGTGAATAGATAAACACACTGTGGTTCATCAAGACAACGGAATGTTATTCAAAGCTAAAAAGAGACATGGAAGAATCTGAAAGCCTATTGCTTTAAGTCAACGTGAAAGGCTGCATATTGAATGATTTCAACTATATAACATTCTGGAAAAGCCAAACTATGGTGAGAGTTAAAAAAAATCAGTGATTGCCAGATGTTAGAGGGAGAAAGAAGAGTCAAGTGTGCAGAGCAATGAGACTTGTAGGGCAGTTGAAATAGTCTCTATGATACTATAATAATACGTATCTTTGCTCATTTTTCCAGGCCTTGGAATGTGCAATGTCAAAGGTGAATTCTAAAGTAAAATATGAACTTTGGAGGATTATGGTGTGTCAAAGTAGGTTCATCAGATGTAACAAATGTCCCACTCTGGTGGGGGACATTGAGAAGAGGGGAGGCTATATATATGTTGGGACAGAGGGTATATGGGAAATATTTGTACCTTTTCTGAATTTTGCAGTGAACTTAAAACTGTGCTAAAGAAAAAAAAAAGGAAAGAAGGGATTATAATAATACTCTCTATTATAAAATAAAATAGTGTAATACAAATTAGAGCATGTCTCTCTCAGACTAAAAGCTGTGGAAATATAAGCCATAATTTTTATTGCATTTAACTGTTAAAAATTCCTAAAAGATGAGTAGGCATGGCAACTTTTGAAGCTGGAAGTTTGATATTTCTAACTCAAAATTAATATGAGGGAAGATTATTTGTCCAGTGGTATAGGCAGCCTCAAACTATCAAATTTCATGCTCTAAACCATGGAAATCTGATGAAAACTATTGAGCAAAGTAAACAGATTTAAATATTAGAAAGTTTGGGGTAGAAATGGCAGATGAGCAATAGTAAAGAAAATAACTTAACAAAAAGGCAGTTCAAATAGTTCCAATGAGAGACAACCAAGGCCAGACACAGAACAGAAAGAAAAGACTGATTTTTAAAAAAGGACTTATAAATGATACAGCTAACAAGGTTTGGAATGTGTACTCCACAGTGACTATAATTAACACTACTGTATTATATACTTCAAAGTTTCAAGATAGAAGATCTTAAAAGTTATCACCGCACACACACCAATGGCGAATATGTGAGTGGATGAAAGTATTCACTAACTTAATTGTGATAAGTGAAGTGTTAGTGACACAGTCATGTCTTACTCTTTTTGATCACATAGACCCTAGCCTGCCAGGCTCTTCTGTCCATGGAATTCCCCAGGCAAGACTCCTGGGGTGGGTTGCCATTTCCTTCTCCAGGGGATCTTCCTAACCCAGGGATCAAACCCAGGTCTGCTGCATTGCAGGTAGATTCTTCACCATCTGCACCACCAGGGAAGCCCTACATTATAATATTATACATAAGTGTATAAAATTTTCACATCCTGCATCTTACATATGTTATATGTCAATCAGTTCAGTTCAGTTCAGTCGCTCAGTCGTGTCCGACTCTTTGCGACCCCATGAATCACAGCACGCCAGGCCTCCGTATCCATCACCATCTCCCAGAGTTCACGCAGACTCACGTCCATCGAGTCAGTGATGCCATCCAGCCATCTCATCCTCTGTCATCCCCTTCTCCTCCTGCACCCAATCTCTCCCAGCATCAGAGTCCTTTCCAAAGAGTCAACTCTTTACATGAGGTGTCCAAAGTACTGGAGCTTCAGCTTTAGCATCATTCCTTCCAAAGAGATCCCAGGGTTGATCTCCTTCAGAATGGACTGGTTGGATCTCCTTGCAGTCCAAGGGACCCTCAAGAGTCTTCTCCAACACCACAGTTCAAATGCATCAATTCTTCGGTACTCAGCCTTCTTCACAGTCCAACTCTCACATCCATACATGACCACAGGAAAAACCATAGTCTTGACTAGGCAGACCTTAGTCGGCAAAGTAATGTCTCTGCTCTTGAATATACTAATATTTCAATAAAACTGGAGAAAAGTTCAATGAAAAACTGGAGAATTTAATAATATCTCCAGAAAACTGGAGAATTTAATGACCAGATATGTCTCCTGAGCATGAGATGGGAAATATCTACAGTGACTATTATTAAGTTCTCATTTACAGAGTCTTAGTATGAATGGAAGATGCATTTCTGCTGCATCTATTGAGAAAATTAGATTTTTCTCATCTGGTCTACTATTGCAGTAAATTATCAATATGTTGATTAATTCAATGATAAACCCAACCTCCCCTCCTGCTCTATATGTGTCTTCATTTGGCTGGGCCTTTAAGACTTCCCTGGTGGCTCAGACGGTAAAGCATCTGTCTGCAATGCGGGAGACCCGGTTCGAGCCCTGGGTTGGGAAGATCCCTTGGAGAAGGAAATGGCAATCCACTCAGTACTATTTCCTGGAAAATCCCATGGACAGATAAGCCTGGTAGGCTACAGTCTGTGAGGTCGCGAAGAGTCGGACACGACTGAGCAACTACACTTCACTAACTACACTTCTGATCTATAGGTGTGTGTTATTCACTTAGTCATGTCTGACTCTGCAACGCAATGAACTGTAGCCCACCAGTCTCCTCTGTTCATGGAATTATCCAGGCAAGAATACTGGAGTGGGTTGCTATTCCCTTCTCCAGGCAATCTTCCTGACCTAGAGATGGAACATGTATCCACCAGCATTGCAGGCAGATTCTTTACTGTCTGAGCCACCAGGGAAGACCCTGGTCTGTATACTTCATAATGAAATTGTTGTTATAAGAATTCTTTGAGACATTCTAGCAAATTATCATATGCATTGGAGGAAGAAATGGCAACGCACTCCAGTATTCTTGCCTGGAGAATCCCAGGGATGGGGGAGCCTGGTGGGCTGACAACTATGGGGTCGCACAGAGTAGGACACGACTGAAGCGACTTAGCAGCAGTAGCAGCAGCAAATTATCAGACCTGGGAGGGTTTGTGGAAACTCCCGGATTTATAACCAGTCAGTCAGAAGTGTGGGTTTGGGAAACCTGGTGTGACCAACACTCTCAAGTCCGTTCCCAATAAGGGTCCTCTTGCCTGGTGTCACTTATTCCAATAGAATAAGATTGATTGAGTTCAGTGCAGAATCAAAGGTAAGCTTAATCAATGAGTGGAGGGGACTCCCCTAGTGGCTCAGTGGCTAAGACTCCATGCTCGGGTCCTGGGTTGGATCCCTGATAAAGGAACTAAATCCTATACGCCACAACTAAGATTTCGCAAGCTCAACTAAAGATTCTGCATGCTATGCAATGAATATCGAAGATCCTGCATGCGGTAACTAAGACCCGGTGCAGATAAGTAAATAAATAAAATTAAGTTGTTTTTTTCTTTTTTTTAATGGAGATGTGCAACTTTGTGCTTTAGACAGTCGCCTTGCCCAAAGGCTGTGAGCAAGGCTGCCTTGCAGGGATCTCCTCCTCCGGGAGGGAGGGGCGGGGCTCTTCAGGGTCTGGGCGCAGGCGCACTGGTCATAAGCCAGACTTCCGAGGCAGACGCATCTCTGCAGTCCGCGCACCCGTGCCATCTTGAACCAGGAGAAGAACAGAGCTCCTGCACATGCCGCCAAGTTAGGGTGTCCTGCAATAGCACCCCACTCCAGTATTCTTGCCTGGAAAATCCCATGGATGGAGGAGCCTGGAAGGCTGCAGTTCATGGGGTCGCTGAGGGTCAGACACGACTGAGCTACTTCACTTTCACTTTTCACTTTCACGCATTGGAGAAGGAAATGGCAACCCCCTCCAATGTTCTTGCCTGGAGAATTCCAAGGACTGGGAAGCCTGGTGGGCTGCCGTCTATGGGGTTGCACAGAGTCAGACACGACTGGAGTTTGTTAGCAGCAGCAGCAGCACCGAGGTTCAGAGCTGGGAACTCTAATCCGTTGTGTCGGGAACAAGGTCCCTGCAAACGGCTCCTTACAGGCAAGTGAACCCAGATGAAGCGCAAACGAAGAGGTTAGACCTTATCACCTGGATGCCATCTTATTTTCCCCCGGGAACCCCAGTGGTCTTTGTCTTTGACGCTGGGACCTCCCAAAGTATTGCCAGAGCCTGCAGTCACGGTAGTCATGTTGACGACTGTGCTGTTTAAACCTGCAGCTCGTGCTCCTGCTCAATTGCCCACTCGTGTTGTACTCTGCAATCCTGTGGACTGTAGCCCGCCAGACTTCTCTGTCCGTGGAATTTTCCAGACAAGAATAGTGGAGTGAGTTTCCATTTCCTCCTCCAGGGGATCTTCCATCCTCGGATGGAACCTGCGTCTCCTGCATCTGCTGCATTGGAAGGCAGATTCTTTACCACTGAGCCACATAGGGAAGTGAAAGTGAAGTCGCTTAGTCCTGTCCAACTCTTTGTGACCCCATGGACTGTAGCATACAAGGCTCCTCCGTCCATGGGATTTTCCAGGCAAGGGTATTGGAGCGGACTGCCATTTCCTTCTCCCGAGGATCGTCCCGACCCAGGAATTGAACCCGGGTCTCCCGCATTGTAGGCAGATGTTTTACCATCTGAGCCACCACGGAAGCTACATAGGAGGTATGTGCTAATTCTGGGTGATAAGCACCGCAACTGAATTGCAGTACACCCCTGGGTTTTACAAGAAGATACAGGATTCTTGTTTAGATATATTAATATATGGATTTAATTATCTAATGTTTCATGTTGGAGATTTGCATCTATGTTTACGAGTGAAAGTGGCATTATTTAAGTTTTCCTGAAATATTCTTGCCAGTGTTTTTTCAAGGTTATAGTAGTGTCATACAACTGTGTGCAGAAGGGTGTAATTTCTACTTTTATTTTCTGAAAGTTTGAGAAGATGGAATTATTTCCTTCTTTGAATATTTGGCAGAATCCATTTAAGAAGCCATTTGCAACTGGAGTTTCTTTGTGGGAAGGCTTTTGATTAATGGTTTAATTTCTTAGTATCTGTGTATTTATTAATACTATTTAGCTTTTCCTTCTGGAATCACTTTTGGATGATTCTGTTTTTCCAAATGTATCTGCTTTATCTAAAGATGTAAACTTGTTACTGCAAGTTGTTTATATCATTCTATTAATATCTCTTTAGTATCAATAGGATTGGGCAAAATGTCTTCACATTGTTTTTGATCCTATTTACTTGGGCCTCTGGGCTTCCCTGGTGGTTCAGTGGTAAATAGTCCGCCTACCGATGCAGAAGATGCCGGTTTGACCCCTGGGTCAGGAAGATACCCTGGAGAAGGAAATGGCAACCTACTTGAGTATTCTTGCCTGGAGAATGCCATGGACAGAGGGACCTGGCAGGTTATAGTCCCTGGGATCCCAAAGAGTCAGACACGATTTAGCAGCTAAACAGCAACAACTTGGGCCTCCTCTCTTTGGTCATAGTTAAACTAATCTAAGGGGTCATCAATTTAAGCAGTTCAGTTCAGTCGCTCAGTCGTGTCTCTTTGTGACCCCATAGACCACAGCACACCAGGCCTCCCTGTCCATGACCAACTCCTGGAGTTTGCCCAAACTCATCTCCATTGACTCAATGATGTCATCCAGCCATCTCATCCTCTGTCATCCCCTTGTCCTCCTGCCTTCAGTCTTTCCCTTTCAGATCCTGAAAAGACCCTGAAAATAAGTCAGTTCTTCCAACCAGGTGGCCAAAGTATTGGAGTTTCAGCTTCAGGATCAGTCCTTCCAATGAACACTCAGGATTGATCTCCTTTAGAATGGACTGATTGGATCTCCTTGCAGACCAAGGGACTCTCAAGAGTCTCTCCAACACCACAGACCAAAAGCATCAATTCTTCGATGCTCAGCTTTCTTTATAGTCCAACCCTCACATTCATACATAACTACTGGAAAAACCATAGCCTTGACTAGATGGACGTTTGTTGGCAAAGTAATGTCTCTGCTTTTTAATATGCTGTCTAGGTTGGTCATAACTTTCCTTCCAAGGAGTAAGCGTCTTTTAATTTCATAGCTGCAATCACCATCTGCAGTGATTTTTGAGTCCCAAAAAATAAAGTCTGACACTGTTTCCACTGTTTCCCCATCTATTTGCCATGAAGTGATGGGACCAGATGCCATGATCTTAGTTTTCTGAATGTTGAGCTTTAAGCCAGCTTTTTCACTCTCCTCTTTCACTTTCATCAAGAGGCTCTTTAGTTCTTCTTTGCTTTCTGCCATAAGGGTGGTGTCATCTGCATATCTGAGGTTATTGATATTTCTCCCAGCAATGTTGATTCCAGCTTGTGCTTCCTCCAGCTCAGCATTTCTCATGATGTACTCTGCATATAAGTTAAATAAGCAGGGTGACACTAAGGGGTCATCAATTTAACAATAGTTTTTGATATAAAACAATTTTGGCTTTTTAAAAAGTTCTTTATTGAACATTTTCTATTGTATTAATTTCTGTTTCTATTTTTTATTCTCCCTGTTTTGTTTCTCTTGTATAAGATAGATATTTAGCTCATTAGTCTCTTTCTCTCTCCTACACGTGATTTGTTTCCTCTGTGTAGAACTTTAGCTGCATTCTATAATGCAAAGTTTAATATGAGCTAAAATTTTCATTATTGTTATCATTTAGCTGATGTTTTCCTATTTTCTTCTTTGACACAACAATTACTTCCAAGTTAAATTCTTAATTTTCAAATAAAAGGAGATTCTTCCAGATATCTTTTTTTTTTCCATTTAATTTAGCTTGTTATTATTTTCATCCTTAGCTATTTAATAAAATTTGATTCATGGTCCAGAAAAAGGTCAGGATTCATAATTGTTCCAATAGTACTTAAAAAGACTATATATTCCCCAGCTACTAAATACAGCAAAATATGATTTTTTTTCTATTTTCCCTACTATTTATTGAAAAAGTATTTTAAAATTTCTGCTATGATTAATGATTTGTCTCTTTCTCCTTGTATTTCTTTCATATTTTCACAATTAATATTTATTCTATCTTAATAAATTTTGTGTTAATCGAAACATTTTCATCTTAGGGTCAGTTTAGTTCAGATATTAGTAAAACCAAATCAGTTTTATTCTATGTGTGTTCTTTTCCTTTCACTCTTTCTGTGGCTATGTTTTAGATGTGACTCTTATGAACATCATGCAGTCTTTTTTCAATCTAATGCAGTCTTTATTTTTTAAGTATTGTGCTGTTGTTGCTGTGCTCACTCAGTTGTGTCTGACTCTTTGCGACCCTATGGACAGACTATAGCCCACCAGGCTCCTCTGTCCGTGGGATTCTCCAGGCAAGAATACTGGAGTGGTTTCCGTTTCCTCCTCCAGGGAATCTTCCCAGCCCAGGGACTGAACCCACGTCTCCTCCATCTCTTGCATTGTCTAGTGGATTCTTTAGCACTGAATCACTCGGGAAGCACGTTTCCTCCTGTACCCTAAAGATATTTTAAAGCTTACCATTTTTCTTCTTTAAATCTTGTAAATACAGTTTTTAAATGCTGGTTTATGTTTGATGCTTCCAACACTTGAGATCATTGTAATTTTTTCCCCCCTCTGGATTCCTTTCCAGATGTCTTCTTTGGTACCTACTTAGTTTTCAGTTCAGTTCAGTTCAATCGCTCAGTCATGTCCGACTCTTTGTGACCCCGTGAATCACAGCACACCAGGCCTCCCTGTCCATCACCAACTCCCGGAGTTCACTCAGACTCACGTCCATCGAGCCATCCAGCCATCTCATCCTCTGTCGTCCCCTTCTCCTCCTGCCCCCAATCCCTCCCAGCATCAGAGTCTTTTCCAATGAGTCAATTCTTCACATGAGGTGGCCAAAGTACTGGAGTTTCAGCTTTAGCATCAGTCCTTCCAAAGAACACCCAGGGCTGATCTCCTTTAAAATGGACTGGTTGGATCTCCTTGCAGTCCAAGAGACTCTCAGGAGTTTTATTTTTCCATTATTACTGTAGTCATGAAATTCTTTGAAGATCTAGTAATACAATACAGATAGAGTCTTACTCTAGAGGATTTGCATTTGCTTCTGTTGGGCACCTGGGGGCACTACCAGTCTAGGAGCACCACAAACCAAGATAAAGCTTGAAGTGTCTTGGCCCCACCCCTCCAGCTGATGTCAATAAGGCTGGCTGCAAATCCATGCCCATAGTCATAACTTCTTTCGGTTACTTAAAAATTTTTTTCTCATTTCTATTTAGTTTCAAGGTAACCTTTCTAGCAGTCATCTTCAAAAATGAGTAGTTGTGTTGTTTAGGCTTTTTGCTTGTCTGTTTGTTTGTTTTCACTCATAGTGACCCTAAGAACAAAGTCCCCTGGAGGTCTTGCTTAATATGGTAAATTATTATATAAAACTGTCTAATTTGCAGAAATATTGGGCCTTGATTTCTGTTCATCACCAAACATGAGAAGACCAGGTTAGTGCAGATCAGCATATGTTTTAGGATGTATATTTTTTCTTAGTAAAAATCTCATGTTCTTTACCATATACTTGCTATGACTATGTAAATTTCTTTTCTCTGCATTGTAAGGTGCAGGTGGAAAAAACTTGGTGCTTTTTAGAGAAAATCTATTTTGATATCTCAGCAGCTGCCATCTTCACATAGATTATTGCTGTTAGCATTTTGGTTTATGACATAGCTTTGCAAAGTTTCAGACACACAGATATGTTTAGTAGTAGTTGGTGATCAAAGTCAAACATGAGTGCTACAAGGCATTTAACCATAGTAGTAGAGCAATGAATTTTAACTCCATGTCAAAGAAACAGTTTTTAAAAGGACAAAAAATTATAAAATTTATTACCTTACCATTGTAAAGAAGAGAGTTACAATTACATGTAAATTATGATTCATTAAAAAGAGGCCAGTTTGTGAGAGAGCATCATGCTAGCTGGAGAATTATGGCTAAGCCACAGGGAATATTAGATAATATTAACTCTAGTAAATAAGAAGTCCTTTGAAAATTAGCCTACTCTCCTAATTTCCTTGATGAAGTTGAAATCTTTAGTTGTTTAGGTCTGTAGTGTCCAGTGGGCTCTATGAGGCACATTTAATTATTCTATAATATAATGTTGGAACACATTTAATTATTCCTTACTCCTCTACCCACTTGATGTGAAGATTTACTCAAATTATGCATCATATGTATTTTCTCCACTTAGAAATTGAGTAGGATGTAGTAACCCAAGAAGATGTTCTAGAGGGAGTCATTATTTAATGTTTCTAAAGTCCTACACAAATGCCAAACTCATTAGAGTGTGCACGCTGGCAAGTGGCTAGGGTTTAGGAGATAATGCAAGAGCACACATAAATCAAAATTTCAGCATGAACGAACTTCTTTTTGGACCAGAGGATGATTAATCACATCACTGACATCGTGTGTGCAGGTTCTTGTTCAATCAGTAACAGTTGACACCCTTAGGTTATACCTTCAGCCTTCTCCCTTTCCCTTTCACAGCAGTGGTGGGGGCTTGGGAATAGGGCCACCAATTCTGTGTAGAGGTTGAGTGCCTTTCAAATTACAGTCTAGAAAATTCCCAGATGTCTAACTTTTACCCTCCCTAGAAAAAAAAAAAAAAAAAAAAAAACAAGTGGAATCGTCTTGTCGTAATAGTTTTCAGACTTCAGATGGATTACTTCTAAAGATGATACTCTGTAGACATCAGTGGCAGTAAAATAAATGCAGAATCAGGTGATTCTCACTACCACACCTGTTCTCAGCCACCAGTTTGTCTTACAAGGATTATAGCAACAGCCTTGTTTTTCAGTCAAGATTGTCTAGAGAAACAGAAGCAATAAGGTGTGTGTGCTTTATATACATATATAAAGCATATATATATATATGTACATCTATAGATATACATACACAAACATGTATAAGTATAGTAAGTCCCCTACATATGAACGTTCAAGTCATGAACTTTCAAAGATTCAGATGTGCATTTGCATGTAAAATCACATAAGTTAGTTCACATGTTTGGCATACATTTGTCATGTGCATGAATCCTCTACAAGTGATTGTACTTCTGCGTGCTTTATCGTACAGTACTGTACAGCAGTACAGTATCTTTATTTCAAGCTCTGGATTTCCAGAAGCAAGCATTAAAAGCAGTGGTGATGTAGCTAGTCTTGGCAAGAAGTGCCACGCGATAAAGACAGAAACAATAGTGAAAATAATTGAGACAGTGGAACCAGGTGATGAGATAGCTTGCCCTCCAGGTGATGAGATAGCTTGCCCTCCAGTTGACTCCTATCACTGACAATCCTTCAGCTCTACCATCTCCCACCTGCTCATCCCTCCTCCAGTCAGTAACTCTTCTTTCCCGTTCACTTGATGCCAGCCCCTGTATGCTAGCTGTTGTACTGTACTACTATAGTTTTCAAAGTACTGTACTGTAAGATTTAAAATGTTTTCTTTACTTTTGGTATTTCTTCTTATATATTATTTGTGGGGAAAATATTATAAACCTATTACAGTACAGTGTTATGTAGCCGATTGTGTTAGCTGGGAACCTAAGCCTAACTTTGTTGGACTTATGAACAAATTGGACTTAAGAATGCCCTCTTAGAAAGGAAATGTTCGTATGTAGGGGAGTTGCTGTATATATCATATATAAATCTATGTATCCTGTTGATTGTGTTTAGCTACAGATATATAGATCTATGGTCTATGTGTGTGCTCAGTCATGTCTGACTTTTTGTGACCCTATGGACCGAAGCTCACCAAGCTCCTCTGTCCATGGGATTCTCCAGGCAAGAATGCTGGAGTGGGTTGCCATTTCCTCCTCTCTTTATGTCTCTTTATATCTCTCTTCATGTATCCTGCACTGGCAGGCAGATTCTTTACCACTGCACCACCTGGGAAACTCATAGACACAGATAAGATGAAGAGACTTATTTTAAGGAGTTGGCTCACACAGTTGTAGGATTGGAAAGTTCAAAAATTTGTAGGACAGTCTTGCACACTGTAAACTCAGACAGGAGTTAATGCTGTGGTCTTGAAGTAGAACTTCTACTCTGATGTGAAGTGAAAGTCGCTCAGTCGTGTCTGTCCATGGAATTCTCTAGGGCATAATATTGGAATGGGTAACCGTTCCCTTCTCCACGGGATCTTCCAAACTCAGGGATGGAACCCAGGTCTACCACATTGCAGGTAGATCCTTTACCGGCTGAGCCACAAGGGAAGCCCAAGAATACTGCAGTGGGTAGCCTTCTTCAATGGATCTTCCATACCCAGGAATCAAACCGGGATCTCCTGCATTGCAGGTGGATCTGTTACCAACTGAGCTATCAGGAAATCTTCTTCTCTCGGAAACTTCAATTTTTATTCTTAAGACCATGCACTTATTGGATGAGGCCCACCCACATGACTGAAAGTATATATCTCGGTTAGTCAACTGATCATGCATGTTATCCGCGTTGATAAAAATACCTTCACAGTCACACCGAGATTCGTATTTGAATAAGTAACTAGGTGCTACCAAGCTAGGTTTACACGTAAAATTGACCAGTGCATGTCCCAGCTGGTTCTCTTGCTTCTTCCTGTGTTCTACTCCCATAATCTATTTTCAGTGTAGCAGCCACAGAGATTCCTTAAGACATAAGCCATAGCGTATCTGTCTCCATCAAAACGTCTAATAGCTCCTCAAATCTCTCTTAGTTAAATCCCAAGACCTTATTAAGGCATCCAAGGGCTTGAATGATCTAGTCTTCTATGACCTATCTTTATCCCCTACTCTTCCCATCTGGGTCACACTGTCCTTACTGTACCAGACACATCCTAATCATAGGCTTTTGAGCTGTTTCATGCTTAATATTCTTCTCCCAGGACACAAACACATATAATTTCTTTCTCCTTCAAATTTTTGCTACAAAGTCACCCTCTCAATATAGTCAGCCATTCTGTGTGTGTGTGTATGTGTGCGTGTGAAGTCACTTCAGTTGTATCTAACTTTGTGCAACCGCGTGGACTGTAGCCTTCCAGGCTCTTCTGTTCATGGGATTCTCCAGGCAAGAATACTGGATGCCCTCTTCCAGGGGATCTTCCCAACCCAAGGTTCAAACCCATGTCTCTTAAGTCTCCTGCATTGGCGGAGATGTTTACCACTAGAGTCACCTAGGAAGCCCCCGTCAACCCTTACCAACTATAAAACTCTGCCTGATACATTCTTTCTCTGGCATTTCATATTCCTATATTCTGCTCTACATTTTTCACCCATAGCCTTTATTACCTTATAACATAATTTGTAATTAACTTTTAAAAATGATTTACTGATCCTCCCTGCCCACAATAATTTAACCACCACAAAGAAAAGAATCCTGGTTTATCATTTATTAAACTTCTGATTTAATCCCTGTACCTAGATCAATATCTGGCAAATGAAATTACTTAATAACCATTCATAGAATAAAAAATTTAAGCTAATGCTTTACTAATAAACTTTTGATTATGAACTCTAATATATTTAAAAACAACTTCATTTTGCATTCTCTTCTTTTTATGTCTTTCACTCTGTATAATTTCTCATTTTTAACCAGATAACATGATCCATTTTTTTTGCTTTTATAATCTTTCTCCTTTTAAAGGAAATGATCTAAAGAACCTAATATTCATGTCATATATATAATAACTAGGTAACTAAAGAGAATAATTAAGATATGTACAATTAATTAAACTAATTGGATTAAGGTGATTAGTCATCTTAGTTTACAGAAAGAGTTTAGGTGGAAAGCCGCCATGAATTAGCTGGGTTAACCACACACGGGAGGAACATATTTTCAAGGCTAAAATTTTAGAGAATTTCAGTTTGTCTCAATGAATGATAGGGGCTTCCCTGATGACTCAGATGATAAAGAATCCACTGTGCAATGCAGGAGATACAGGTTTGATTCCTGGCTCAGGAAGATCCCCTGGAGAAGGGAATGGCTACCCACTCCAGTATTCTTGCCTGAAGAATCCTATGAACAGAGGAGCCTGGTAGGCTGTAGTCCATGAGGTTGCAAAGAGTCAGACATGACTGAGAGACTAACACTTTCACTTTTCAAGAATGATATTTAGCCTTATTTTTAGTATATAATGTTTATCAAATTGATTTAAACAGTGATCATAATTTTTACTGACAACTCGTTTCAACTGATAAGCATTAAAGTAGCTGAAGGTGAAGTACATAGAAGTTTAGAATTAAAACCTTGAAATACACTGGGGCTCAGATCATGAACTCCTTATTGCCAAATTCAGACTGGAATTGAAAAAAGTAGGGAAAACCACTAGACCATTCAGGTATGACCTAAATCAAATCCCTTATGATTATACAGTGAAAGTGAGAAATAGATTTAAGGGACTAGATCTGATAGACAGAGTGCCTGATGAACTATGGATGGAGGTTCGTGACATTGTACAGGAGACAGGGATCAAGACCATCCCTAAGAAAATGAAATGAAAAAAGCAAAATGGCTGTCTGAGGAGGCCTTACAAATAGCTGTGGAAAGAAGAGAAGTGAAAAGCAAAGGAGAAAAGGAAAGATATTCCCATTTGAATGCAGAGTTCCAAAGAATAGCAAGGAGAGATAAGAAAGCCTTCCTCAGTGATCAGTGCAAAGAAATAGAGGAAAACAACAGAAGGGGAAAGACTAGACATCTCTTCAAGAAAATTAGAGATACCAAGGGAACTTTTCCTGCAAAGATGGGCTTAATAAAGAACAGAAATGATATGGACCTAACAGAAGCAGAAGATATTAAGAAGAGGTGGCAAGAATACAGAGAAGAACTGTACAAAAAAGATCTTCACGACCCAGATAATCATAATGGTGTGATCACTCACCTAGAGCCAGACATCCTGGAATATGAAGTCAAGTGGGCCTTAGAAAGCATCACTACAAACAAAGCTAGTGAAGGTGATGGAATTCCAATTGAGCTATTTCAAATCTTAAGAGATGATGCTATAAAAGCGCTGTACTCAATATGCCAGCAAATTTGGAAAACTCAACAGTGGCCATGGGACTGGAAAAGTTCAGTTTTTATTCCAGTCCCAAAGAAAGGCAATGCCAAGGAATGCTCAAACTACTGCACAATTCCACTCATCTCACAAGCTAGTAAAGTAATGCTCAAAATTCTCCAAGCAGGCTTTAGCAATATGTGAACCATGAATTTTCAGACATTCAAGATGGTTATAGAAAAGGCAGAGGAACCAGAGATCAAATTGCCAACATCTGCTGGATCATCAAAAAAGCAAGAGAGTTCCAGAAAAACATCTATTTCTGCTTTATTGACTATGCCAAAACCTTTGACTGTGTGGATCACAATAAACTGTGGAAAATTCTGAGAGATGGGAATACCAGACCACCTGACCTTCCTCTTGAGAAACCTTTATGCAGATCAGGAAGCAACAGTTAGAACTGGACATGGAACAACAGACTGGTTCCAAATAGGAAAAGGAGTACATCAAGGCTATATATTGTCACCCTGCTTATTTAACTTCTATGCAGAGTACATCATGAGAAACGCTGGACTGGAAGAAACACAAGCTGGAATCAAGATTGCCGGGAGAAATATCAATAACCTCAGATATGCAGATGACACCACCCTTATGGCAGAAAGTGAAGAGGAACTAAAAAGCCTCTTGATGAAAGTGAAAGAGGAGAGTGAAAAAGTTGGCTTAAAGCTCAACATTCAGAAAACTAAGATCATGGCATTTGACCCCATCACTTCATGGGAAATAAATGTGGAAAGAGTGGAAACATGTCAGACTTTATTTTGGGGGGATCAAAATCACTGCAGATGGTGATTGCAGCCATGAAATTAAAAGACGCTTACTCCTTGGAAGAAAAGTTATGACCAACCTAGATAACATATTCAAAAGCAGAGACATTACTTTGCCAACAAAGGTCCGTCTAGTCAAGGCTATGGTTTTTCCATTGGTCATGTATGGATGTGAGAGTTGGACTGTGAAGAAAGCTGAGCGCCAAAGAATTGCTGCTTTCGAACTGTGGTGTTGGAGAAGACTCTTGAGAGTCCCTTGGACTGCAAGGAGATCCAACCAGTCCATTTTAAAGATCAGTCCTGGGTGTTCATTGGAAGGCCTGATGCTAAAGCTGAAATTCTAATGGTTTTACCTCATGTGAAGCATTGACTCATTGGAAAAGACCCTGATTCTGGGAGGGATTGGGGGCAGGAGGAAAAGGAGATGACAGAGGATGAGATGGCTGGATGGAATCACCGACTCGATGGACATGAGTTTGAGTAAACTCCTGGAGTTAGTGATGGACAGGGAAGCCTGGCATGCTGCAATTTATGAGGTTGCAAAGAGCAGACACGACTGAGAGACTGAACTGAACTGAACTGATGGACCTAACACCTTTTCTTTTTTCCTTTGTACTTTATTCTGTATTTTTGCCCCATACTTTTTTTATTCACAGAGAAGTTCAATGAAAAGTAGAAAAAATGTATACCCATTTGAGGGATTTTATGTCAGATTTCAATCTCAAATTTTTCTTTGTCCTTAAAGAGACACAGTCGGAAGATGCCTTCCAGCTCTAGATTTTATAAAAGGTGACCCTTCCTGGACTCTACATGTAGCTTCTAGAGTTGGGCTAACCATCAGAGAATTTATGATATCCTTTGTCTTGCAAAAATCCTTTCTGCTTTTATTCCTCTAATCAAGGTTATGAAGACATGTATCTGCTGTGGAGAATATAAGTAATATCTAGGAGAGAGTATTTCATTCTACTTACAGGTGTGTCCCTGTCTCCATATTTTTAATTCTATCACACAGAAAAATAAGCTGTTGATGTTAAAAGTATAGCAATGAGAACTAGGTGAACAAAACCTCTGGCATTTGTATCTCTTTATCCTCATGTTGAGTCACTCACCAGCATAGTCATTTTGGGAGACCTGATTAGAGAAGAGTCTTGAGAGTCTCTTGGACTGCAAGGAGATCCAACCAGTCCATTCTGAAGGAGATCAGCTCTGGGATTTCTTTGGAAGGAATGATGCTAAAGCTGAAACTCCAGTACTTTGGCCACCTCATGCGAAGAGTTGACTCATTGGAAAAGACTCTGATGCTGGGAGGGATTGGGGGCAGGAGGAGAAGGGGACGACAGAGGATGAGATGGCTGGACAGCATCACTGACTCAATGGACGTGAGTCTGAGTGAACTCCGGGAGTTGGTGATGGACAGGGAGGCCTGGCATTCTGCATTTAATGGGGTCACAAAGAGTCGGACACTACTGAGCGCCTGAACTGAATTGAACTTATTCAGATTTATAAATGTGCCAGGCTTTTCCTGAGCTCAGTGTCTCTGGACACAACACTTTTCCTGAGACAGTCTTCTTGATCTGGCTAAGATAATCTGACTTTAACATAGATTTCAGCTTCTCAGGGAAGCCTTTTGGGATCCCTCTGCTTAGTTTAAATTTCTTATTTTGTTTTCCTCTAAAAAGTTTAGAGACTATTTCCTGAAGGCATTTCTTCCTTCTTATAATTACCTTAACTATGCAATACACTTATCTGTGTAAAAGAATACCTGGCTTGCTATTGGACATTAATTGAAACAGACCCTATGACTGAAAAATGTAAAATAGTCTTGAAAACTAAAATACTAATGTGTCTTTGATGTTAGAGAAAGGCTTTCATAGAGAGGGCAGGGCTCAGAATTTTATAATAAAATATAATTGGTTTGCGCAGAAACAATCTATCTAGGGAATGCAAGGAGACACTCATATTCTCAAGCAGTAACGCCCTTTTCCTAGGACTGACTTTGGAGCCACGTGAAGAGATGCTGGATCCCATAATTGCATGAGTGGTGCCCTATGAGCATATTTCTATTGACCAGTGAAAAGCTGCTTCATTTGTGGATGGCACTTCTAGGGTGAAAAACAACATCCTATTTGAAATACTGTGACATTAAGACCAGCAGGTGCAAAGACTGATTGAAGAAGATAAGAAAAAAAAATCACTTCATTGGTTTTGCATGCTGTTTTCCTGGTAGTGATGAGAAAATTGAATAGTAGTAAAAGCCCACTATATTTAGGTCTTTACTGATTAATGAGTGGTGGCAAATGGTTTGGGCATATGGTCAGGCAGATGGGCTATGGGAACCTGCACTATTAAAGTATAGGTGTGGCCTTGTGGAAATTACTATGGGAATTTAAGGTGCATGTTAAAGTAGGAGGCATTGGGGAAGGTATTAGGGAAGTGACACATGGAAAACAATGAAAAGGATATTAAACACAAAAAGAAGAATAAGTTAAAATCCCTATGACAAGACATGATCAGGGAAGGCTGGTTAGGCTATAGCCAGTCCATGATCAAAGAAAGCAGCTTGCTCTGAAATCAGACAGTTTTCAAGAGGTCCTAGTAAACATATCATTCGTAATCCATGTTAACATTTTATTTGTATTTCATCCTGTACAAGCCGGAAGTCATTAGAAAGTTTTGAGCACAGAAGTAAAGTGATTTGTATTTTTAAAGAATTTCTATACTTGCTGTGTAGAAAATCGGCTGTGGAGCGTTGTGGCAGGTCGGAGTGATGTTCACAAATATTTAATGTGCCCTGTAGATTTCTTAGCCTTTGAAAAGTTTGGGAGTTCCAAATACCACCCTCAGGTTCAATAATCTGCTGAAAGGACTAGTAGAACCAACTAGTAGAACTAAGTTGCTATCCTCATGGTTATAGTTTCCTTTAATGAAAGGCTGCACAATGAAATCGGACAGTCACGGAGCAGCGGAGCATGAGGCAGGCTCTGGGAGAGCCCCACACATAGATCTTCCTGCTGTTCTTTACAGTGGGATCCTGGGCAGCAGCAGCAGCAGCCTGGGTAGCACTAACTTTTTCCCAGAATCATGTGTGACAATAAGCATAGTGTATTGCCAAGCAAAGAAGCGTGCCTGAGTTTTAGAAGACACAATTCAGCCTATGACGTAGGGTCTTCGTTTTGTTCATTGCCTAATTCAAAACTAAAATATAAATCCTGACAAATAACAGCTGCACATTAATATTTGTTGAGCGAATGAATCAATAGATGAGTGAATTCAACATGTCAAGCATAAAAATAGTTGCTGGAGGTGGAGGTTTAAGACACAGTTCCCACCATCAACACGCTCATATTCTAGTGGAAGAACCAATTAAATAAACATTATATAATGATTGTTAAGCCAAACGCATACACTGAGTTCCATGTAGAAACCAAACCTTGAGCATGAAGATCAGGGAATGCTTTGTAGAGAAGATAATGCCTTGTGTTGAGAGTCAAATGTTGAAGTTGATTGTGGAAGACAGAGAATATTCCATGCATAAGGAATAGGACATGTGAATAAAACAGACAAGAGAAAGTGTGTTACATTTGAGGAGCTGCAAGTAGTTTGGTATGGAATCAATAAGGATAAAGGAAAAGGTAATGCTGTGAGGGACAAGAAAGCAAGTCATGAAGGACATAGCATAAACTAGGGTTCCAATTTTATCTTTAACATAATAGAAAACCATTGATACCTTTTAAAGTAGATGAGTGACATACTTAGTTTGACATTTTTGAAAGGTCATTGGCAAGAGTGTAAAGAATGAATTAGAAATAAGTAAGCAAGAGCAAGAAAGGTAAACGTTTGATGTATAGTCAAATGAAATAATCAATAATCAAAAGGATAAGTACTGAGAACCTCAACTTAAAGGGCGACAGGATGGTGAGGGATAGTGAATGGAATTGACAGCTGTGTCAGATGATAAACGAATAGGTCAAGGTGACTGATTTGATGTGGAGTATGAAGAAGGAGTCCAGGATGGCATCTACGTGGCTGATGTTGGCGGTAGATAAATGGTGGTACCATTCACTGAAATAATCTGTCTTTAGTAGCAGAGCTCACGTGGGACAGAAGCAGGCACTTTAGTGGGTAAAAGAATCAAGGAAGAATCATTATTGGACATCCAATATTAGATCATCTGAGAGTAAAACTAAAATTTGGGAATTTAGGAGAATTCTGGTTGAAAATCATGAGTATATTTTGAATATCTAGTGTTCATCAGATATTTTCAGGCCATGGGAAAACTAAAACCTCACCTTTTAGAGGTTACATTTTAGAAAGGAAGCTGAAGTGTGATGGTTGTTCAGGCAGTGCATTTATTCCTTTTTTTTTTTTTTTGCAGCTAATTTAGTGCATTAATTACATTTTTCTTTCACAGCGTTACATTTTTGTTATTAATGTAAATGTCCACAGCATCATAATTTCAGAAATGTAAGTTCCTGGATGTAAAAATCTTAGCCTTGAAATATTTTCTATCTTTTGGAATGGATGTATAGAAGTTAAATCACACACACAGACATACAGACAGAATGAACTAACCTCAAAAAACTTAGCTGTTCATTTACGCTACCTTAGCAAAGTGGATTACTATGTGATATAGTTGGTAATGACAGTGTCATGCCAATTGCTGAAACAAGTTAACTGGACATGTTTCCAGTTCATCATCATAGTTTGATAGTTTGATAAAATGTCAATTGTGCTGTATAGAATGTTTTACACACTTTTTTCTTAAGAAGAAAAGGAAGAACAATGGTTGAGATTTCCACCACTTTAGAAAGTTCTCCATCATATCACTAAAGGTAGACACATTCTAATAGACAATATTCCTAAAATGTTAAGATCACTAGCACGGATGTTTTGGATCATATCAATCTCACACTCTCTATTTTAAATTTTTATTGTACATTTCAAATTATCTTCTAGCACCACAGTGGCAAACAGATGGCCACATATCTTGAAAAAAATTACAAATAATATAAGGGAAGGGCCACTAGATCAAAAGATATTTTTCTGGAGATTCTTGCATTATACCAAGTGATGCCTTAGAAAAAAACAAAGCTGTTTAAAAAGACAGCAGCTGCTATAATGCTGCTTCATTACAGACCCACTGGAGCAGAAGCAATGCATCCATTTTGCTTTTTCTCCATTGACAATATCAATGAAGCATTAATGGAATTCTTACAGTCTACTGGTAAAGTATAAATTTAGTCTGAATAAATCTTATATTGACTATATTATAATACTCTTTTTTAAACTAGAAAAGAAATTCACTGGTTTATTTTTAATATAAAAAAGTTATGTAGGAGATATAGCTTTAGGTTCTCAATAAATAAGTAGTCAATAGTTGTTTGTTTGTTTTTTACCATTAGGACAACAGGTAGAATTTAAGTCTAAATTAAAACTATCATTACAAGCTTATTTCACTGAAATGTCACTTATTATTTTCCCAATTAATAAAGTTCAGGTGAGTTGATTATCATTTCTTCTTTGATTTCATTTATTCAATACTCCTTTAACAGACAAAGTCTAGTTTCTGTTTATTCTTTTGTTTCATTAACAGGATAGCTTGTGCTTTCAAAACAAAAATTATACAAATTACTTAACATTTTTCTTGATTTTAAAAATGAAGTCCAAACTAGGATTCTAGGGCTGTCCATTATACAAAACTTTAGGGGCTAAAAAGGGACCCAGATGTTTAAGTGGATTTGCAAATGGCAAAATGCTGCTTGTTGGATCTGCCTGTAAACCTATTTGCAAATGCAAATCCTCTTTCCAAACAGATCAGAGTTTTTTTTTAGGTCCACAAAAATCCTTGAGCAAAGCAAAATGCTGATGGAATGTACATGTGGCACTTCTATGGATTTCTATGCAAATGCTTTTGCATCTTCCTTGTGTAACTTTCAGAGCATGGCAGGAGAAGATAGAATGCAATGGCACTTATTTTTCAGGGGTTCTGAAGGTATCCTGCTGCAATTTAGGGGACAGGCAGTGTTGTGGTGAATTCAAATATCTCCTTTTTTCTTCATTTTTACAAGAAGTGACTTGGAGCATACTCTACTTCAGCTGTGTTACCTTCATGCACTAACTTTATTTTACGAAGCAGTTTTCATTTGTCCACACCCACTGGGAGTCCTTCTCTTGCATTCCTTCCCTTTTCAGCACAGGTCCTTCTAGTAGATCTGTGTCCTGCGTCCAGACCATGAGGGTAGCTCTCCACTGATGCTTGTCTGTTGAAGTCAGTTAATTCATTCAAATTTTTACTTTCCCCTGCCCTATGATAATAACAGCAAACAATTTATAGCGCTGTTCACATACTCATTTAATCTCTGCTACTACTCCATCATATGCACACACTTTCCCTTCTGTTGCTTCTCTAATCTAACAAATCAATTTACACTTAAAGTTTAATGGTGGAAAGAAAGTAAAGCTGGCTCTTTTCACCTCAAATCTGTCCTCTTCTTTCCTTACATTTTATGTTGCCATAGCCTTCTAACCAGTATTTACCACACTCCATATTTGTCTTCTGGAAATCTGTTCCTCTGCGTCTTTGCTAAAATGACTGATCTGAACTACAGACCTAACCTTGTCATTATACTGCTTTAATGTTACCCTACCACCTATGGAATAAAGGCCTGTGTTTAGAATAGAATATAAAGTCTACTTCACCCATCTCCTTTACTTCCTTTTTCTACTACTTTTTTCTTAGAAATTAATGACTATTACTCAGCCATAAAAAAGAATACATTTGAATCAGTTCTAATGAGGTAGATGAAACTGGAGCCTATTATACAGAGTGAAGTAAACCAGAAGGAAACACACCAATACAGTATACTAACACATATATATGGAATTTAGAAAGATGGTAATGATAACCCTGTGTGTGAGACAGCAAAAGAGACACAGATGTATAGAACGGACTTTTGGACTCTGTGGGAGAGGGAGAGGATGGGATGATTTGGGAGAATGGCATTGAAACATGTATACTATCATGTAAGAAATGAATTGCCAGTCTATGTTCGATACAGGATACAGGATGCTTGGGGCTGGTGCACGGGGAAGATCCAGAGAGATGATATAGGGTGGGAAGTGGGAGGGGGGTTCAGGATTGGGAACTCATGTACACCCGTGGCAGATTCATGTTAACGTATGGCAAAACTAATACAGTATTGTAAAGCAAAATAAAGTAAAAATTAAAATTAAAAAAATAAATGAATAATAAAATTTAATCTCTCAGATACAATTCAGATTAATTCTCACAGCTTGCTGCATTCTTCATCGACGCATGAGTTATTACTTCATGCCTTTTATAAATTTTATTTTTTTAAGTATAATTGATTTATAATGTGTTAGATTAAGGAGTACAGCAAAGTGATTCAGTTATACATATATACATATGTGTGTTCTTTTTTAGATCCTTTTCCCTTATAAGTTATTACAAATTACCGTGTATAGTTCCCATTGCTATACAATAGATCCTTGTTGGTTTATCTATTTTATACGTAGCAGTGTGTCCATGTTAATCACAAACTTCTCTAATTTATCCCTCCCCTTCTTTCCCCTTTGGTGATTATAAGTTTGTTTTCTGTGTCTATGGGTCTATTTACTTTGTATGCATTTGTCTCTTTTTAGATTATATATATAAGCAACATATAATGTTTGTCTCTGTGTGGCTTATTTTATTTAGTATGATAATCTTTAGGTCTATCCTTATTGCTGCAGATGGCATTATTTCATGCTTTTTAATGGCTGAGTAATATTTCATTGGAGGTATACCACAGTGGTGTTGGAGAAGACTCTTGAGAGTCCCTTGGACTGCAAGGAGATCCAACCAGTCCATTCTAAAGGAGATTGGTCATGGGTGTTCTTTGGAAGGAATGATGCTAAAGCTGAAAGTCCAGTACTTTGGCCACCTCATGTGAACAGTTGACTCATTGGAAAAGACCTTGATGCTGGGAAGGATTGGGGGCAGGAGGAGAAGGGGACAACAGAGGATGAGATGGCTGAATGGCATCACCGATTCGATGGATGTGAGTTTGAGTAAACTCCAGGAGTTGGTGATGAATAGGGAGGCCTGGCATGCTGCAATTCATGGGGTCACAAAGAGTCAGACAGGACTGAGCGACTGAAATGAGCTGAACTGATACCACATCTTTATCCATTCATCTGCTGACGGGCATTTAGATTACTTCCATGTCTTGGTTATTGTAAGTAGTGCTAAAGTGAACATTGAGTGCATGTATCTTTTCAATGCCCAGGAGTGGAATTGTCAGGTCATAAGGTAGGCTCTATTTTTAGTTTTTTAAGGAAACTCCATACTGCTCTCCATAGTGGCTATACCAATTAAGTTCTAGCCACAATAGTCAGAGAACAAAAAGAAATAAAAGGAATCCAAATTCAAAAACAAGAAGTAAAATTGTCAGTGTTTGCAGATGACATGATACCATACATATAAAATCTTAATGATGCTATCACAAAACTACTAGAGTTCATCAGTAACTTCAGTAAAGTTGCAGGATACAAAATTAATATACTGAAATCTATTTTATTTCTATACACTAACAATAAAGAGAAATTAAGGAAGCCATTCTGTTTACCATTGCATCAAAAAGAATAAAATACATATGAATAAGCCTACCTATGGAGACAGAAGACCTTACTCCAAAAATTATAAGATGCTGAAGAAAGAAATCAAAGATGAGGCAAACAAATGGAAAAATATACCATGCTCTTGGATTACAAGAATCAATATTGTCAAAATGATTGCACTCCCCAAGGCAATCTACAGATTCACAGATTCAATACAATCCCTGTCGAATTACCAACACCATTTTTCACAGAAAATGAACGAAAAACTATAGAATTTTTATGGAAATGCAGAAGACTCCAGATAGCCGAAGCAATCTTGAGAAAGGAAAACAGAATTGGAAGAATCAGGTTCCCTCACTTCAGATGATATTACAAAGCTACAATAATCAAAACGATGATGTAACAAAAACAAAAACAAAATGTATAGATCAATGGAACAGGGCAGGAAGTTTTGAAACAAAACCATACAGTTCAGATCAGTCAATCAGTTGTATCTGACTCTTTGTGACCCCATGAATTGCGGCATGCCAGGCCTCCCTGTCCATCACCAACTCCCAGAGTTCACTCAAACTCACATCCATCGAGTCAGTGATGACATCAGCCATCTCATCATCTATCATCTCCTTCTCCTCCTGTCCCCAATCCCTCCCAGCATCAGAGTCTTTTCCAATGAGTCAACTCTTCGCATGAGGTGGCCAAAGTACTGGAGTTTCAGCTTTAGCATCATTCCTTCCAAAGAACACCCATGACCGATCTCCTTTAAAATGGACTGGTTGGATCTCCTTGCAGTCCAAGGGACTCTCAAGAGTCTTCTCCAACATCACAGGTCAAAAACATCAATTCTTCGGCACTCAGCTTTCTTCGCAGTCCAACTCTCATAGACATACATGACCACTGGAAAAACCATGGCCTTGACTAGATGGAACTTTGTTGGCAAAGTAATGTCTCTGCTTTTGAATACTATCTAGGTTGGTCATAACTTTCCTTCCAAGGAGTAAGCGTCTTTTAATTACATGGCTGCAGTCACCATCTGCAGTGATTTTGGAGCTCCAAAAAATAAAGTCTGACACTGTTTCCCCATCTATTTCCCATGAAGTGATGGGGCCAGATGCCATGATCTTAGTTTACTTAATGATGAGCTTTAAGCCAACTTTTTCACTCTCCTCTTTCACTTTCATTAAGAGGCTTTTTAGTTCCTCTTCACTTTCTGCCTAAAGGGTGGTGTCATCTGCGTATCTGAGGTTATTAACATTTCTCCCGGCAATCTTGATTCCAGCTTGTGCTTCTTCCAGCCCAGCATTTCCCATGATGTACTCTGCATAGAAGTTAAATAAGCAGGGTGACAATATACTGCCTTGATGTACTCCTTTTCCTATTTGGAACCAGTCTGTTGCTTCCTGACCTGCATAAAGGTTTCTCAAGAGGCAGGTCAGGTGGTCTGATATTCCCATCTCTCTCAGAATTTTCCACAGTTTATTGTGATCCACAGAGTCAAAGGCTTTGGCATAGTCAAGAAAGCAGAAATAGATGTTTTTCTGGAATGCTCTTGCTTTTTTGATGATCCAGCAGATGTTGGCAATTTCATCTCTGGTTTGTCTGCTTTTTCTAAAACCAGCTTAAACATCTGGAAGTTCACAGTTCACGAATTGCTAAAGCCTCGCTTGGAGAATTCTGAGCATTACTTTACTAGCGTGTGAGATGAGTGCAATTGTGTGGTAGTTTGAGCATTCTTTGGCATTGCCTTTCTTTGGGATTGGAATGAAAACTGATGCTGAAGAAGCTGAAGTTGAAAGGTTCTATGAAGACCTACAAGACCTTTTAGAACTAACTCCCAAAAAAGATGTTCTTTTCATTATAGAGGACTGGAATGCAAAAGTAGGAAGTCAAGAAACACCTGGAGTAACAGGCAAATTTGGCCTTGGAATATGGAATGAAGCAGGGCAAAGGCTAATAGATTTTGCCAAGAGAATGCACTGGTCATAGCAAACACCCTCTTCCAACGACACCAGAAAAGACTCTACACATGGACATGACCAGATGGTCAACACCAAAATCAGACTGATTATATTCTTTGCAGCCAAAGATGGAGAAGCTCTACCCAGTTAGCAAAAAACAAGACCAGGAGCTGACTGTGGCTCAGATCATGAACTCCTTATTGCCAAATTCAGACTTAAATTGAAGAAAGTAGGGAGAACCACTAGACCATTCAGGTATGACCTAAATCAAATCCCTTATGATTATACAGTGGAAATGAGAAATAGATTTAAGTGACTAGATCTGATAGATAGAGTGCCTGATGAACTATGGATGGAGGTTTGTGACATTGTACAGGAGACAGGGATCAAGACCATCCCCATGGAAAAGATATGCAAAACCAAACATCTATGCTCAATTAATTTATGACAAAGGAAGCAAGCATATATAATGGAGAAAAGATAGTTTCTTCAATAAGGGGTTTTAGGAAAACTGAACAGCTGCATATTAAAAAAAATGAAATACCAATGTATGTGGTAAATTTAATTTATGGATGAGAAACATAGGATCAAACCTAGTAGTAAATAAGGCCTATTGGGCCAATGAGGTCTTCCCCTATTGCCTTCACATATGTTAGACGATCATTTAGTCAATTTGTAAATAACGCTGAAATTTGTATGTAAGTTGATACTGTACTTCGCCAGTCCAAACCACAGTGGGGAAAAAAAAAAATTAGAGAATACCAGTTAGAAAGCTAATATACTGAGGAGGAGTTTAAAGGTACAGATTTATATTCAGGTAATGAAATCTGAGATTGTTTGAACATGATGCCAAAACAGTGTTTTTTTCAGTCAAAAAAAAAGTCTACTTATTTATAAAAGATCAATTAGACTGATATTTTACCATAATAAAGAAGAATAACCAACTAATTAACAAAATTACTTGATTTTTAATTCCCTTGAGAAGGTATCAAGAAGCCAAAGTCTGAGTTTATTTATTTAGGGAGGCAGGTCCAGCTATTCTCTTGTAATTCAGTGATCAACATGATAGCGTGAAGTTTTCCAGGGACAGTGGTGAACATAATAATTGTGGAGATGGCATTTGGACATTATTTAAGAAACAAAGTTGTACAGAGCTTATGATTTGGGGGACATTTTCCCAGTGATTTAACACAGTAAGAACGTTTTCCATCTTTGTTATAAGGCTGAATTGCACATGTTACAATCTTTTGCCCCCTAGAAAGTAAGTGATTGTGTTCAAAACTTTTAATGCTTTACTCTAATGCATTTCACCAAATACTGGATTTCTCAGTTCGTTCATTCAGTTGTGTCCAACTCTTTGCAACACCATGCACTGCAGCACACCAGGTTACCATGTCCATCACCAACTCCCAGAGTTTACTGAAACTCATTTCCATTGACTTGGTGATGCCATCTAACTATCTCATCCTCTATCCTCCCCTTCTCCTCTTGCCTTCAATATTTCCCAGAATTCAGACACTTTTCTAATGAGGCAATTCTTCACATCAGGTGGCTAAAGTATTGGAGCATCAGCATCAGTCCTTCCAATGAATATTCAGGACTGATTCCCTTTAGGATTGACTGGTTTGATCTTTCAGTCCAAGGGACTCTGAAGAGTCTTCTTCAACACCACAGATCAAAAGCATCAAATCTTTGGTGCTCAGCTTTCTTTATAGTCCAAATGTCACATCCATACATCACTACAGGAAAAACCTTAGCTTTTGCTATATGAACCTTTGTCAGCAAAGTAATGTCTCTGCTTTTTAATATGCTGTCTAGGTTGGTCATAACTCTTCCTCCAAGGAACAAGCATCTTTTAATCTCATGGCTTCAGTCACGATCTGTAGTGATTTTAGAGCCCAAGAAAGTAAAGTCTGTCATTGTTTCCATTGTTTCCCCTTCTATTTTCCATGAAGTGATAGTACCAGATGCCATGATCTTCCTTTCTTGAATGTTGAGTTTTAAGCCAGTTTTTTCACTCTCCTCTTTCACTTTCAAGAGACTCTTTAGTTCCTCTTTGCTTTCTGCCATAAGGGTAGTGTCATCTGCACATCTGAGGTTATTGATATTTCTCCCAGCAATCTTGATTACAGCTTGTGCTTCATCCAGCCTGGGATTTCACATGGTGTACTCTGCATATAAATTAAGCAGGGAGATAATATACGGCCTTGATGTATTCCTTTCCCAATTTGGAACCAGTATGTCGTTCCATGTCTGGTTCTGTCACTTCTTGACCTGCATACAGATTTCTCAGGAGGCAAGTCAAGTGGTCTGGTATTCCCATCTCTTAAGATAGTTTGTTGTGATCCACACAGTCAAAGGCTTTGGTGTAATCAATAAAGCAAAAAGAAGATGTTTTTCTCAAATTCTCTTGCTTTTTCTGTGATCCAACGGATGTTGACAATTTGATCTCTGGTTCCTCTGCCTTTTCTAACTCCAGCTTGAACATCTGAAAGTCCATGGTTCATGTACTGTTGAAGCCTGGCTTGGAGAATTTTGACCATGAATTTGCTAGCATGTGAGATAAGTACAATTGTGTGGTAGTTTGAGCATTCTTTGGCATTGCCCTTCTTTGGGACTGGAATGAAAGCTGACCTTATTCAGTCCCATGGCCGCTGCTTAGTTTTCCAAATTTGCTGGCATATTGAGTGCAGCACTTTCACAGCATCATCTTTTAGGATTTGAAATAGCTAAACTGGAATTCCATCACCTCCACTATCTTTTGCCTATGCCAAAAGGCAAAATGGTTGTCTGAAGAAGCCTTACAAATAGCTGAGAAAGGAAGAGAAGTGAAAGGCAAAGGATAAAAGGAAAGATATACCCATTTCAATGCAGAGTTCCAAAGAATAGCAACGAGAGATCAGAATGACTTCCTCAGCGATTAGTGCAGAGAAAAAGAGGAAAACAATAGAATGGAAAAGACTAGAGATCTCTTCAAGAAAATTAGAGATACCAAGGGAACATTTCATGTAAAGTGAAGTCACTCAGTCATGTCCGACTCTTTGCGACCCCTTGGACTGTAGCCCACCAGGCTTCTCCGTCCATGGGATTTTCCAGGCAAGAATACTGGAGTGGGTTGCCATTTCCTTCTCTAGGAGATCTTCCCGACCCAGGGATTGAACCTGGGTCTCTTGCATTGTAGGCAGACACTTTACTGTCTGAGCCACCAGGGAGGTCATTTCATGTAAAGATGGGCACAACAAAGGCCATAAATGGTATGGACCTAACAGAAGCAGAAGATATTAAGAAGAGGTGGCAAGGATACACAGAAGAACTATACAAAAAAAGATCTTCATGACCCAGATAACCGCAATGGTGGGGTCACTCACCTAGGGCCAGACATCCTAAAATGCAAAGTCAAGTGGGCCTTAGGAAGCATCACTGTGAACAAATACTGGATGTCTACATAGTAAATTCATATTTTCCAATTTGACTCACATACTAGAGAAAACTTATGTGCTTTTATTATCTTTAAGCCTACTTTAAACGAGACACTTATGTTTGGAATTGCTAATGTGTTTGGAAAGAACTTTATATTCATAATTCAAATGTAGCTTTCTGTGGATACTTATTTTCAACTTATATCAAAGATATTAAAGTAAATTCTAGCTGAAATTTGATGACAAATCTAATAATTATAATACATTTTTTTTAGAAAGCATGACCATGGTCAAATATTGTGAGAAGAGTTACTTCTGTTCTTATAAGCATTATGCTAAAGTTTTGACACTCATATAAAATTCAGGATTTTTCAGAGATTAAGGTATCATTAATATTAAGATATCTCTTCCTCAATAAACTTTAAGGAAATATCTTGTTTCCCTTAAGGATCCAAGAAATTTAAGTAGACAGCATTTTATAACATGACTTGTGCTAGTTACAATTTTGTCTTTTTTTTTTTTTACATCTAAATAGTTCTTTTTTTTTTTTGCTTTAAAACATACTTTATTAAACCATTTTAATTAATGCTTTTCCTGATATATCTTTTTATATTCATTTCTTATCTTTTCTTTCTTTTTTTTAATTTTTATTTTTACTTTATTTTACTTTACAATACTGTATTGGTTTTGCCATACATTGACATGAATCCACCATGGGTGTACATGAGTTCCCAAACATGAACCCCCCTCCCGTTCCCACCCCATATCATCTCTCTGGATCATCCCCGTGCACCATCCCCAAGCATCCTGTATCCTGCGTCGAACATAGACTGGCAATTCGTTTCTTACATGATAGTATACATGTTTCAATGCCATTCTCCCAAATCATCCCACCCTCTCCCTCTCCCTCAGAGTCCAAAAGTCTGCTCTACACAGCTGTGTCTCTTTTGCTGTCTCGCATACAGGGTCATCATTACCATCTTTCTAAATTCCATATATATGTGTTAGTATACTGTATTGGTGTTTTTCTTTCTGGTTTACTTCACTGTATAATTGGCTCCAGTTTCATCCACCTCATTAGAATGGATTCAAATGTATTCTTTTTAATGACTGAATAATACTCCATTGTGTATATGTACCACAGCTTTCTTATCCATTCATCTGCTGATGGACATTTAGGTTGTTTCCGTGTCCTGGCTATTATAAACAGTGCTGTGATGAACACTGGGGTACATGTGTCTCTTACAATTCTGGTTTCCTCAGTGTGTATGCCCAGCAGTGGTATTGCAATTCTTAAGGAATCTCCACACTGTTCTCCATTTTGTCTTTTTTAAAAAAAAAAATCTAAAAATTGTTTGAATCTGAGAATGTTTGCTATTTTCACTTTCTTTGAAGCAGCACTAGAGACAATTTTTGAAATCAAAGTTGGTCCATCATGTGGTTTGGGATCTGGTCCCATTTCATGGGAAATAGATGGCAAAACAGTGGAAACAGTGTCAGACTTTATCTTGGGGGGCTCCAAAATCACTGCAGATTGTGACTGCAGCCATGAAATTAAAAGACGCTTACTCCTTGGAAGAAAAGTTATGACCAACCTAGATAGCATATTCAAAAGCAGAGACATTACTTTGCCAGCAAAGGTCCGTCTAGTCAAGGCTATGGTTTTTCCAGTGGTCATGTATGGATGTGAGAGTTGGACTGTGAAGAAGGCTGAGTGCTGAAGAATTGATGCTTTTGAACTGTGGTGTTGGAGAAGACTCTTGAGAGTCCCTTGGACTGCAAGGAGGTTCAACCTGTTCATCCTAAAAGAGATCAGCCCTGGGTGTTCTTTGGAAGGAATGATGCTAAAGCTGTAACTCCAGTACTTTGGCCACCTCATGCGAAGAATTGACTCATTGGAAAAGACTCTGATGCTGGGAGGGATTGGGGGCAGTAGGAGAAAGGGACGACCAAGGATGAGATGGCTGGATGGCATCACTGACTCAATGGACGTGAGTCTGAGTGAACTCTGGGAGTTGGTGATAGATAGGGAGGCCTGGCGTGCTGTGATTCATGGGGTCGCAAAGAGTCAGACATGACTGAGCGACTGAACTGAACTGAACTGACTGAATATAAGTAAAGGTTTTAGTGTAATATAACATCATTAAAAAAAAAAAAAAAAAGAACACCTTAACCAAAAGTCTTTAAGTTTCCTTTCTAAGTTGTTCTTAACTCCCCCACATTTAATTGTAGTCAGTTATATGGTATGAGTCTTAAAATTCTGACAACAGAATAATTTCAACTAATGTACTAATAGATGTAATTTTTAGGTTATAAACATTTGTATTCCTTTTGTTGTTCCTTGGTGCCTATCTAAAAGTATTTCTAAATCTCCTCTGTATTTGTAAATGGTTTCTGCTCTTCAGAAAACACCAAATCATTTAGCAAACATGTGAGAAAGCAAAGGGCAACCACTTTGTGCTGTAGAAATGGTTCCCAAATGCCTGTTTTAGTGTTTTCTCAATAATTAGAAATATAATAATGGGCAGAAATAATACTGAGCATGAATTAACACACATTACACACAAAAAAGTATACACAGGACAATTAGAAGAGTTTTTTCTTTTCTTTTCTTTTTTTTTAACAAGTCAAGGCTATACATCTGAATTCTTCTGGTCAGTTCTTGAAATTTAAACAAAAATCAAGACATAACGATTTTTAAAATCTCATGTATGCATGCATGCATGCATTCTCAGTCTCTTCAGTTGCATCTGACTCTTTGTGACCCCCGTGGACTGTAGCCTGGCAGGCTCCTCTGTCCATGGGATTCTCCAGACAAGAACACTGGAGTGGGTTGCCATGCCCTCCTCCAGGGAATCTTCTTGACTCAGGGATCCAGCCTGCAACTCCTACATTGCAGACAAATTCTTTACCGCTGAGCCATCAGGGAAGCCCAATCTCATGGATCAGTATATAGGAATACAGTGTTAGTAAAAGATTCAACTATTGAGTGAAAAATGGATAAAACCGTATATTTTACTGCACTGTAAGCCTATTAGGGTAGAGGAACAACTCTTTCAAAGGCTGCTTGATCAATGCTGCAGCTGCTATAAGAAAATTCTAGGGCAAACATAATATTTTTAAATGCAACACCCAAAGATAATGACCATATTTCTTAGCACTAAAAAAAAAAAAAATACACATTTCCCCAACCGTAAAGCCCACAGTACTATGTTCAAAAACAAAAGGTCAAGAATTAAGTAGTTCAGTAATGCCATTACCTTAAGGATCAGAATTGGACTCACACTTGAGGTCTTGGGTGAAATGAGTTTGACGGATTAGGTTCAGTTACTGGCTGTCAGTGCACTACATAAAAAACACCGCACAGGCAGAGCTTAGTGAAACTAGCTGTTTTCTGCACAGGAAAATTCCTTGATAGAGTTAGCATGAAGACAAATGAACTGCTATCCCCCAAGAAAGGTGTCCCTTTAGGTTAGGCTTGAGGTTAGCAATACCAAACAGTAAGAACACTTGACTTGCCATGGCTGACAGACTCATTACCTTTGTAAATATTGAGGCTTAGCTTTGAATCCTGGGATTCTTCTTCGAGTTTCTAGAGTGTGCTAGTAACTAACCAATTACTGAGACAATAAAAAAATTAAAATAGGAAAAGACAAGGGTAGTGTTAGCAAATCTCCTTATTTCCTACTATCAGACAAAGTTGTTTGAACTTTCTCCTTGATTGTCATATCCTTATTCCTTTCATTCATTCAAAGCATTCTAAATATAACCTTGTTTTTCACAATAATGAGGACCCTGTAAAAACAAAATGTTATTGTTTTTATTAACTGGTAATGAAAACGGAACTTAGAATTAATTTCAGGATGGTCATGGCAGGGTTCAAAACCATATTTGTCAGTGTCTTGAACTAGTGTTTTTCCCTGACTCATGTTCACATACAAGTATTTCTCCGAAATCTATTTACTTTATGGCAGCTATCCGTTCAGTCTCATATAAACTGTATTTTTCTTGTGTCTCTCCTATTATTTTCTTCTTTGTCATAGTCTTCATTTACTTCATTTACATGTTCAAACACTAATAGAAGATGTTTAAGCAATTTTTATTTAAAATTCTTAAATATCTAGGGATTCTCAATTATTTTCATTATGTATTACTTAACATTTTAATATGTTTTACTTAATGTGTCATGGGAAAGATGCTGTTTTATATAAGTAAGTAGTCTTTCTTAACTTGCATTTATTGGCTACCAAGAATTCTATATGTCTGTGTAATAATGTATCCAATCTGACAATCTTTTTCTAAAATATTTGTTAATACACACAAAAAAGATTTTAAAAATACGTAGTATCACTACTAAAAATCATGCAAAACAGTATTAGTCCCCTTGTCTGCTCATGCCATGTTCTTTCCAGAGAGGTTAAGTTCTCATGTGCATTTTTTCCAGTGATTTTCTAAGTTTAAAAATATGTGTCAGTAGGTATATATACTACTCGCAGTGCTGCTCACCTCATGTGTCCTCAACCACCTTTTCTGTGGCCAACACCAACCATACACTGTGGCCTCACACTCAAGCACAAAAAGCTCTGTTGCCCAGCGACATCCAGTTGAAAGTGAAAGTGTGAGTCACTCAATCGTGTCCGACCCTGTGGCCCCATGGACTGTGTAGCCTAGCAGGCTCCAGCCCAGCAGGCTCCTATGTCCATGGAATTCTCCAGGCAAGAATACTGGATGGGGTTGCCATACCCTTCTCCAAGAGATCTTCCTGACCCAGGGATCGAACCTGGACCTCCCACACTGCAGGCAGATTCTTTACAGTCTGAGCCACCAAAGAAGCAATATCCAGTGTGTTGCACTATAAATATAGAACTCTTCCCTCCTAGCCTCTGCTACACAGCTGGGCTAGTCAATGAATGTCCAGAGGTTCTAGTATTTCACTGCCAAACATGTAACAGAATTTGGAATCTGGCAACATAAACAGTCTTTCCATGGGTGTATATGCATGTGTGCTAAGTTACTACAGTTGTGTCCCACTCTCTGAGACCTTATGGACTGTAGTCCTCCAGGCTCCTCTGTCCAGGGGATTCCCCAGGCGAAAATACTGGAGTGGGTTACCATATCTTTGGAAGGGTAGACTTGTACAATCTGGAGGTGGGGGAAGCTAATGCTTTATCAGGAAAGCTTTGTCAATGAGAAAAGGAAATGCAAGGAAGCCAAGGAAGTAAATTCCTTCCCCATGTTCTACTCTGAGGCATTTTAGTGTTTATGGCTCATCTGTAAACATTTCCTTTTGTAGCAGATATTTCTTTCCATAAAATTCACTGTGTCTCCTTGTGCCTACTCATAAAGTAGTAACTATCATCTCTCATTTTCATAAAACCTTATTTTTCTTTTTTCTCACCCTGGCTGCCTTTGCTTTCATCTCCAAAATAAAATATCTAATACTTGCATCAGAGAACTCAGTCTAATAAGTATGTCTACACATTCTTATTATTGTTCAGTCACTAAGTCGTGTCTGACTCCTTGCAACCCCATGAATTGCAGCTCGCCAGGCTTCCCTTCCTTCACTATCTCCCAGAGTTTGCTCAAACTCATGTCCTTTGAGTCAGTGATGCCATGCAACCATCTCATCCTCTGTTGTCCCCTTCTCCTCCTGCCTTCAATCTTTCCCAGCATCAGGGTCTTTTCCAATGAGTCAGCTCTTCATATTAGGTGGCCAAAGTGTTGGAGCTTCAGCTTCAGCATCAGTCCTTCCAATGAATATTCTGGGTTGATATCCTTAGGATTGACTGGTTTGATCTCTTTGCTGTCCAAGGGATTCTCAAGAGTCTTCTCCAGCACCAAGTGCTTTGAAAGCTTGTATGCATTCATTAAAAAATTGCAAATAGAACTACCTTATGACCCAGCAATCCCACTGCTGGGCATACACACCGAGGAAACCAGAATTGAAAGAGACACATGTACCCCAATGTTCATCGCAGCACTGTTTATAATAGCCAGGACATGGAAACAACCTAGATGTCCATCAGCAGATGAATGGATAAGAAAGCTTTGGTACATGTACACAATGGAGTATTACTCAGCCGTTAAAAAGAATTCATTTGAATCAGTTCTGATGAGATGGATGAAACTGGGGCCGATTATACAGAGTGAAGTAAGCCAGAAAGAAAAACACCAATACAGTATACTAACACATATATTTGGAATTTAGAAAGATGGCAATGACGACCCTGTATGCAAGACAGGAAAAAAGACACAGCGGTGTATAACGGACTTTTAGACTCAGAGAGAGAGGGAGAGGGTGGGATGATTTGGGAGAATGGCATTCTATCATGTATACTATCATGTAAGAATTGAATCACCAGTCTATGTCTGATGCAGGATACAGCATGCTTGGGGCTGGTGCATGGGGATGACCCACAGAGATGTTATGGGGAGGGAGGTGGGAGGGGGTTTCATGTTTGGGAACACATGTAAGAATTAAAGATTTTAAAATTAAAAATAAAATAAAATTTAAACTTTAGATATGACATATCCACCACAAAGTGACATTTCAAAGCAAACTGAATTTCCTCTCCACAGGTGATATGAGACTTTAATTCTGCCAGCCACTGGGCATGATTTGCCTTCTTATCTAAGAGACCCATATTGTTTGTCATGGAATTTATCATGTAATTTTGTTGCTTTACACATAAATAAAATTTAACTTAGGTGCTGCTTAAAAAAAAAAAAAAAAAGAAAGAAAGCTTGTATGCATTCAAAAATTAAACAGAACAAATGTTGAATAAATCAGCTCCGAATCATCCATGGTTCCAACAAGAAATAACAAGGGAAATTAAAAATATCTTGAATTGGTTGAAAGTGAAAACACAATAAATCAAAATTTATGGAACAAAGCTAAATCAATGTTTAGAGAAAAATTTATGGCTTTAAATATTTTACTACAAAAGGAGAAGGCATTAAATCAAGTATCTGAACTTTCAACTTAAGACCAAAAAAAAAAAAAAAAGTAAGAGAACAGAAGAAAAGATGTAAAACAATTATAACAGTAACTAACAAAATGGGAAATACAAAACAATAAAGAAAACAATGGACTCCAAAGCTGTATCTTTGCAGTAATCAATAAAATTTGCAAATCTTTAACTACAGTTATCAAGATTTAAAAAAAAAACAAAAAACAGATTACCCATATGAGGTGTGAAAGGTAGAATTTCATAACAGATCCGACCAAAATTTTAAAAAACTTAAGGTAATATTATGAACAACTCTAACAACAAATTTAACAATGTAGCTAAAATCCATTTCTAGAAAGGCATTGGCGCAGAAAAAATAGAACATTTTAATAGATGTATATAAAGTAAAAAAACTAGTGAATAAACACATTCTTAGGAAGAACCTAGACCAACATGATTTAACTGGTAAATTCCCATCAAACATTTAAGGAAGAAATTGTAACAGCCATATATAAACTTTTTCAAACAACAGAGGTGGAAACATATGCCAAAACATTTTAAGGGGCAAGTATTATCTTGATACCAAAGGTGGACAAATATATTGGGATAAAAGTGGTTTACCATGTCTCTTATGAGCATAGATGCAAAAATGTTTAACAAAATAATACCAAATTAAATTCAACAATAAATCCAAGAAATGAGATAGAATGAAATATTAAGAAATAATCACACCAAAGAAAACATTAAAAAGGAATATATATGACATATAGAAAACAATAAGATACATTTAAATCCAATCATCTCAATAATCACATTAAATATACAAGATATGAATATCCCAATTAAAAGGTAAAGATTTTCAGATTAGACTAAAAAATAATACAGACCTAACTACATATTGTTTATAAGAAACATACTTTAGCTATTTACACAGATTATTCAAACAAAGGGATGGATGTATTTGTGACATAAAAATAATAATTTTAAGAGTTGGTGAGTTGGTATGCCTATATTGCTTCCCTAGTGGCTCAGATGGTTAAGAATCTGCCTGCAATGTGGGAGACCTGGGTTCAATCCCGAGGTTGGGAAGATCCCCTGGAGAAGCAGATGACAACCCATTCCAGGATTCTTGCCTGGAGAATCCCATGGACAGAGAAGCCTGGTGTGCTAAGGGTTGGACAAGACTGAGCAACTAACACACATACACACACACACACACATACACACACACACAGGCCTATATTAGGGATTCCCTGGTGGTTTAGTGATAAAGAATCTCTTTGCCAACGTAGGAGATGCAGGTTTGATCCCTGGTCTGGGAGGACTGGAAAATCCCATGGACGAAGAAGCCTACCGGGCTACAGTCCATTAGGTTGCAGAGTCAGACATGACTTAGCAACTGAACAACAATGACTATATTAATATAAAATTATCTTCAAAAACAGGAGTACTAGGAAAGGTAAAAGGGTCATGTCAGAATCAAAATAGAGTCAATTCATCTGAAAAATTAGCAAGGCTAAAAGATTTATCCTAATAATGAAACTTCAAAATATGTAAAGCAGACATCAACAGATTGAAGACAACAGTAACCAAATTCATGATTACTGGAGATTTTAACTCACGTAATTACAAAAAAAGTAAGTACCCCAAAAAGCAGTTAAATATGTAGATTTGATCCCATCATCCACCCAGTTGATATTTACATATTGTTTATATAGTGCTATATCCAACATTTGAAGGATATCTTTGCCAAGGGTCCATGAAACATTAATCAAGATAGATCATATGCTGAGCCATCACATAATTTAATATTATTTAAAAAATACTAAATATTATTTATTTTATAAATAAATATCATTATAAGTAGTATTTAAAATATTTTATATAATACTTAAGAATTAAAAGCATATAGTTTGTACTCTAATCAAAAAAGGACTTAATTAAAAATTAGTAATAAAAATACCGTAAAGAAAAGCCTTAATATTTGGCAATTAAGCAAAAAAGTGAAATAACAATAGGTAAAGGAAAAAAAATTACCAAGTGAAATTATGTAGAACTTAATTTTTATTCTTTGTGGTAAAATATACATAATGTTAAATTTACAACTTTGTTTTTTAAGTGTACAAACAAGTAACATTAAATACACTTGAAATAGCTTTTGATGTACAGTTTTATTTTTATGAAATCACTTTATTTTTCTTCTTGTTGCTTTGCTGTTATATTTTTAAAATCATTGATAAAGCCAAGGTCATAAAAGTTGCCTTTATGTTTTCTTTTAAGAGTTTCATCATTTTAGCCCTTAAATTCAAGTCTTGTATCAATTTTGCATTAATTTTTGTGTATGGCATAAGGGATGGGTCTAATTTCATTCATTTCATGTAGATATCCATCTTTCCTGAATCATTTGTTGAAGAGGCTCTTCATTCTGCATTGAATGATCGTGACATCTTTGTTGAAAGTAATTAACTGTGTACATGAAGGCATATTTCTGGACTTCCAGTTTTATTCCATTGGTCTATATGTCTCTCGTTATGCTAGTACCAAAATGTTTTAATTACTGTAGCATTTTTAGTAGACTGAAAGTCTATTTCTTCCCCCTTTATATTACTAGTGTCACAGATTATATCTTTATACATAGTGTGCCTGCTAATATAGGGTTATAATTATTATTTTATGCACTTATATTATTAAAAATAAGTTACAAACAAAAATGCAATAATACTAACTTTCATAGTTACCTGTACAGTTAGTTTTCCCAATGTCCTTCATTTTCTCATATGGTTTCAGGCTACTTTCTAGGGTCCTTTCCTTTTAGTCTAATGGACTGCCTGCACACTTCTTGTAAGGCAAGTCTATGTAACAAACATTTTCAGATTTTGTTAATTCTAGAAATGTCTTAATTTCTCCCTCATTCCTGAAGGATAGTTTTGTAGATATAGAGTTATATGTTGGCTGACAGTTTTGTTTTTTTTTTTCTTTCAGGATTTTAAATATGTCAGCCCACTGCCTTCTGACCTCCATGTTTGCTGATGAAAAATTACTCATTAATTTAATTGATGCTTCACGTGAGGCTCAGTGGTACAGAACCCACTTGACAATGCAGAAGATGTGGATTCAATCCCTGGGTCTGGAAGATCATCTGGAGAAAGGATGGCAGTCCACTCTAGTATTCCTGCCTGGGAAATCCCATGGACAGAGGAACCTGGCAGGCTGCAGTCCATGAGGTCACAAAGAGCTGGACACGACTTAATGACTAAACCACCGCCAATCTTGTTGAGGATCTCTTGTGTAATATTTGTCACTTTTTCCTTGATGCTTTCTTGATTTTCTTTTATCTTTAGCATTCCACACTTGACTATAATGTGTTGCAGCACAGGTCTCCTTGAGTTTATCCTGTGTGAAGTTCATTGAGTTTCTTGGATATATAATTTTTTATAAAAGTTGGGGCCATTAATTCTGAACAACTATTTTGGCTGCTTTCTATCTTTTCTTCTGTAACTCCTGTTATGCATATGTTAGTACATGAGAGAGTATCTCATAGGTCCCTCAGGCTCTGTTCATTTTTATTTATTCTTTTTTCTTTCTGATCCTCATACTGGACCAATACAATGGTCTTATCTTTATACTCACTGAATCTTTCTTTTTCCTGCTCAAATCTGCCATTGAACTCTGCTAGTGAATTATTCCACTGTGGTACTATTCACCTCCAGTTTGTTTCGTCCCTTATAAATTTTTTTCGAATTGAGATTACATATTTCTTCAACACTTTACACATACATTCTGGACAAAATTATTTATAGTAACCAAAATATGAAAATGATCAAAATAACAGTGGACAAGGGGATAAATTTGCAATATATGTATAAAATAGAATATTATTCATCATACAAAGGAATAAAATGCTGCTACTGATATTCATTTGGGTGAACCTTTAAAACATTAAGTTAAGTTAAGTTAAGTTAAGTTAAGTTAAGTTAAGTTAAAGGGCTTCCCTGGTGGCTCAGAGGTTAAAGCGTCTGCCTCCAATGCAGGAGACCCGGGTTCAATCCCTGGGTCGGGAAGATACCCTGGAGAAGAAAATGGCAACCCAGTCCAGTATTCTTGCCTGGAGAATCCCATGGACTGAGGAGCCTGGTGGGCTGCAGTTCACAGGGTCACAAAGAGTCGGGCACGACAATAGAATCTTATTCATCATACAAAGGAATAAAATGCTGGTACTGGTATTCATTTGGGTGAACCTTTAAAACATTATGCCAAGTAAAAGAAACCAGACATAAAAATCACATTTTATATGATTCCATTTATATGAAATATCCAGAATAAGCAAGTTCATGGAAACAGAAAGCAGGTTAGTGGTTACCATTAAGGAGTTTGTAATGGGGAGTAACTACTTAATGGATACAAGGTGTTCCTCTGGAGTAACAAAAAGTTTTGAAACTAGAAAGAGGGGATAATTGCACAACATTGTGAATTCACTAAATGCAATTGAATGTACACTTTAAAATGGTCAGTTGTATGTTATGTGGCTTTTACCTCAATTAAAAAAAAATGTTAAAAATCCAAAACATACTATTGAACTTAAAAAGATGAACATAACCCAAAATGGCGGAATACATGGTCTTTTTAGGCAAGCATGGAACATTTACCAAAACTGACCATATGCTGGACCATAAAGCAAGCCCACAGTAAGTTAAACTAGAAACCAGATTTCAAAAGACCAACAAAATAGAGTTAAAATTAATCTATTCACTTTTAAATTAAAAATTTCTATGTAAAACATTATCATCTCTTATGGGTGATTCACAATCTTATATGCCTGAATCACACCAAACTTTCCACCATTTCCCAAATTCTCCATAACTTTTTTTTGTTCCAGATCTTTACCTATTTGTAAATCTTATTTCCCCTGTGTGTGTCCTACCCTACATTTCTGCTTCATGAATTTACCCACATATTTAAGATAAGATCATCTTTCGTGAAGTCTTTGGTGGCATCTCCTGGGAGAATTTGACATTCTCATGCCTATATTTTCTTCATTTCTTATCATAATATTTATGGCATATTACAATAATTTATGTGTTTGTCTCTTTTCTAAATAACTCTTTGCCTTAGGGTTTTCTTATTTACCTTTGTCCTCCACTGTAATTGACAATAAATAGACATTAAATTGATGCCTTCAAACTATGGTGCTGGAGAAGACTCCTGAGAGTCCCTTGGACAGCAAGGACATCAAACCAGTCTTAACGGAAATCAACCTTGAACACTCGGAAGGACTAATGCTGAAGCTGAAACTCCAGTATTTTGCTCATCTGATGTGAACAGCTGATGCATTGGAAAAAGTACCTCATGCTGGGAAAGACTGAGGGCAGAAGGAGAAGAGGGCATCAGAGGATGAGCTAGCTGGAAGGCATCATCAACACAATGGATATATACTTGGCAAACTTTGGGAGATGATGAGGGACAGAGAGGCCTGGCATGCTACAGTCCCTGGGGTCACAAAGCATCAGACACGACTGGGTGACTGAACAATAGCAACACAACATTCAATAAATTTTTGGTTGATCAAAATGGATGCGTTGATATTGTAACCTCTGAGACTGGTCCCCAAACTGAGGAATGTTATCTAGTATTGATATATACATGTTTTCAAATGACTGGATTTTCTTGCAAGATGACAAATCCCATCAGAGTTAAGACTTATAAAATTATTATTAATAAAAAAAGGAATAGGTAAAAAAAAAAGTTTTTTAAAAAAAGTAAATAAAGTAAAAAAAAAAAAGTTCTCTAACATGCAAAAGGAATGAAAAAGAAGAGGACTAGGGAAGGCAATAATTGAGCAGTACCTTAAATATTATGTAAAATAAGGAGTAGTTATTCTGGACTATTTAATAGTTTAAGCCTTGGATAAGAAAACACTAGAATAATTTCACCTAGCAGTTAATCTAATGCTAAGTCATTTCAGTCAGGTCCGACTCTGTGTGACCCCATAGATGGCAGCCCACCAGGCTTCCTCGTCTCTGGGATTCTCCAGGCAAGAACACTGGAGTGGGTTGCCATTTCCTTCTCCAATGCATAAAAGTGAAAAGTAAAAGGGAAGTCGCTCAGTCGTGTCTGACTCTTCGCTGCCCCATGGACTGCAGCCTACCAGGCTCCTCCATCCATGGGATTTTCCAGGCAAGAGTACTGGAGTGGGCTGCCATTTCCTTCTCCAATGCATGAAAATGAAAAGTGAAAGGGAAGTCGCTCAGTCATGTCTGACTCTTCGCTACCCCATGGACTGCAGCCTACCAGGCTCCTCCATCCATGGGATTTTCCAGGCAAAAATACTGGAGTGAGGTGCCATTGCCTTCTCCAGTTAACCTAATGGATCCATCTAAACCCAAGCTTTGGATCAACCTGGAAAATTATTTCAATGTGCTTTGAGTAAAATCATGTTACAAAATCAACTCAGAGATGTTGGCATGCCACTTATTACTAATTATCCCCAGAACCAAAACAAAAGTCCCTAATTTTATGTCAGAAAAGAATACTGTTCTGCTCACTATGGCATTTGTTATCAATTATATTTCCTCTAGTGTCTGCTTTCACTAATCTATCCTATACACAATGAGTGAGTGAGTGAGTTAGTGAAGTCGCTCAGTCGTGTCCGACTCTTTGCGACCCCGTGGATTGTAGCCCACCAAGCTCCTCTGTCCATGGGATTCTCCAGGCAAGAGTACTGGAGTGGGTTGCCATTTCCTTCTCCAGGGGATCCTTCCGATCCAGGGATTGAACCCAGGTCTCCTGCATTGCGGGCAGACGCTTTAACCTCTGAGCCACCAGGGAAGCCCTATATACAATACATTTCCACAAAAAAAAAAAAAAAAAATTACTTGTTTTATCAATACTGTACTTCAAATTTTTTCATTGGTTCCCAAAAAGCCTCTAAAATTAAGTTTAAAAGTATCATTTTGTAAAGTTTCTTGATGTTTTCTATGACTTCCTTGCTTTGCTCAAACCAAACGAAGGTATTTTATGACCCATAGTTTCTCCTCATGCTTTCTAATCTCTTACCCCTTGATTTTCTCCTCTCTCTAACTGTTTTTTCTCTTTCGTTAGATTTCATATTAAATATAAGGCTTTTAAAAATTATCTTCCTAAGTGTAAAGCTTTGTTCTGATTTCAGACAGACTCAGGTTTATGTTTTCACTGTGCCACTTGAAAGTGAGTGAAGTCACAAATTCTCTAGAGTTTAGGTTACTTGTAAAATAACTGTACCTTGCCAGGCCCCTTAGTCCATGGGATTTTTCAAGCAAGAATACTGGAGTGAGTTGCCATTTCCCTCTCTGGGGGATTTTCCTGGCCCAGGGACTAAACCCATGTCTCCTGCATCTCCTGCATTTGCATGAGTCTTTACCACTGAGCCACCTGCTGCTGCTGCTGCTAAATCACTTCAGTCATATCTGACTCTGTGTGACCCCTTAGATGGCAGCCCACCAGGCTCCCCCGTCCCTGAGATTCTTCAGGCAAGAACACTGGAGTGGGTTGCATTTCCTTCTCCAATGCATAAAAGAGAAAAGTGAAAGGGAAGTCGCTCAGTCGTGTCTTCACTACCCCATGGACTGCAACCCACCAGGCTCCTCCATCCATGGGATTTTCCAGGCGAGAGTACTGGAGTGGGGTGCCATCACCTTCTCCACTGAGCCACCTGGGAAGCCCCCAAGTAAGAAAATATCAACGCATAACTGTGCCCGTGGATAATCCTGTCCACCTGAAACTATCACAACCTAGTTAGTCAGCGATATTCCAATATAAAATAAAAAGTTGAAAAAGCAACAGTGTTTACAATAACACAAGCAAAATACTTATGCAAAATCTAACAAAATAGCTGTAGGATCTGTTGGTAAGTAGAAGCCTACAAATCACAAATATAAAAAATAGGTGAAAGATGCTTTTTGCCATTTCCCAAGTGGCAATGCTTCTTTCATCAGAGAACATATGGAATTGGTAGTCTATGTCTAAGATTGCCTTAGAACATTATGTTTTCACAAGTAAATTATAATTTATGTGACAGAAAAAAATACTTGCAATGTTTTTAATACTATACATTATACAAAATTACGAGAAATTTTGCAGACTTGGGACTTGGAGATTGTTGTTGTTGTTTATTCACTCAGTCATGTCCGACTCTTGTGACCCCAAGGACTGTCATGGAGTGGGTTGCCATTTCCTTTTCCAGGAGATCTTCCTAGCCTAGGGATCGAACCCACATGTCCTGCATTGCAGGCAGATTCTTTACCACTGAACCACCAGTGAAGCCCAGCTCTGAGCTGCCTGCACAGACCAGTAGGTCCTGGTGGAGCTGGCTCTGCAGTATTCTGGATCTCGGTTTGGGGAGATCTCTGCCCCCTCGGGGGGTGTGGACAGTCTGGCCCTCAGCTCCTGGGGCCTGACCCCTCACCTCTGTCTGCAACTGCCCCAAACTAGAGGACAGAGCTCTGAGGCCACTCTGGGCTCTGTGCTAGCACCGGGCATCAAGGGGCTGGGGACCAGAGGATATGCTGTGCATTCTCTGAACTTTTTCTCTTTTTGTCGGTTGGCAGATTTATTGCTTTTAACCAGATTGGCCTTGTCCATGTTCATCTTGTCAGAGCTCTTCAAATTAGGTGAAAAGTTCTGCTGCAGAGCCCAGAAAGCCCAGACTCCCCAGGAAGATGTATGTACCATGACCCAAGTAAGGTACTTAGTACATAATAATAGATAGAATAATAGATCGTGCTTTTATTAGTACACGGTGGTGCTGGTGGTAAAGAATCTGCCTACCAATGCAGGAGACTTAAGAGATATGGGTTTGATCCCTGGGTCAGAAAGATCCCGTAGAGAAGGGAATGGCAACCCGCTCCAGTAATCTTGCATGGGAAATTCCATGGGCAGAGGAACCTGATGTGTCGCTTCAAAGAGTCAGACATGACTGAGTGACTGAGCACACATTATTAACACAATTACGGCTATCATTATTTTTGATATGATTATTTTCTCTTTTAAATTTCCACAGCATTTGTATTCTCTCTATGTGTATATCTATATATACCCTTTTCTCAATTATTAGTATACATATGTTAGCCTCTCTGATCATTTTGTAATTTTCTTGATATTAGGGTTTGAGTCTCAATCTCTCTGTCCTCTAATCAGTCTTCCCCACTTCTTGACACAGAATAATTCAATAATTATGTGTTGAAAAAAAGAATTATGTGTTGTTTGATAACATGTTTTAAATACCTAGTATATACTTAAGAAATCATGTAGATGTATGGCAAAACCAATACAATATTGTAATTAACCTCCAATTAAAATAAATAAATTTATATTTAAGAAAAGAAATAAGATAAACTATAACTTTCTTTGTAATCAACATTATAGTAAGTAACGTGAATGGCTGTGAAAGCTCTTAGTTTTCCTGGTCCTTTCATATTGCAGGAGAGCAATGCCCTAGTGATGCAGACATATTCTTTTGGTCTACTAGAGTGCACTTAAGTTGATAAAATTATCCAAGATTAAAACACTAAAGGATAAAAATTTATTTTACTGTTCTTTCTGATTCACTTCCACACTTCTTCATATCCAGTGGGTGTATGTTTAAGCCACCTCCTGATTCACTTCCATACTTCTTCATATCCAGTGGGTTTATATTTAAGCCACCTCCTTTGAGACATCCACAGCATATTTATATCATTTCATCACTTGTAATATTATAGATATTAGTATTAATATATTATAATAATACATTATAGATATAGACCATATATATATAATACACTATAGATATATGGTCTATCATATAGACAGGTAGTCCCATGGCAAGTCTACTTCATGGCAAGTAAAGGGGAAAAAGTGGAAGCAGTGACAGATTTTATTTTCTTGGGCTCCAAAATCACTGTGGAAGGTGACTGCAGCCATGAAATTAAAAGATAGTTGCTCTTTGAAATGAATGCTATGACAAATCTAGATAGCTTATTGAAAAACAGAGACATCACTTTGCTGACAAAGGTCTGTATAGTCAAAGCTATGGTTTTTCCAGTAGTCATGTGTGGATGAGAGAGTTGGACCATAGAGAAGACTGAGCGCCTAAGAACTGATGGTTTTGAATTGTGGTGCTGAATAAGACTCTCGAGAGTCCCTTGGATTGCAAGATCAAGTCAGTTAGTCCTAAATGAAATCAACCCTGAATATTGATTGGAAGGACCAATGCTGAAGCTGCAATACTTTGGCCCCCTGATGTGAAGAACCAGCTCATTGGAAAAGACCTTGATGCTGGAAAGGATTGAAGGCAAGAGGAGAAGGGGGCAACAGAGGATGAGATGGTTGAATGGCATCATCAACTCAACAGTCATGAGTTTAAGCAAACTCTGGTAGAGAGAGGACAGAGAAGCCTGGTGGGCTGCAGTTATGGAGTCACAAAGAGTTGGACACAACTTAGCAACCAAACAACAAACATTATAGACTTACTCATGTATTTTCTACTTCTTGACCCTAGAATATGCCTCTATATTCCTAGCATTTAGAGGAATATCTGGATTGTGATAGGCATTCAAAAAGTATGATTTTTAAAATTATGAATGTATGAATGAAAATTCTGCATGTATGCTTTTTTGCTATATAAGAAAACTGAAGAATCTGTAGAGTACCTCAAGAGGCTGTAATTTTAATTACAAAAAAGAAGAAGAAATCAAGGTGGTCATTACAAAGTCATCTATATAATTTTTCTAGCTAGTAATACCAACCAGTCCTTACTGGGTTTTAATTTGTTTAAATTTTTATTTAAAATTAATGTAATTAATTTAATAAAGTCTGTTGCTCTTTTCTTTCTGTTAATCAGATTTAAAAATTGAAATAGCATCATGACTTCTAAATTAATGCTAGTTACCTGCTCAAAATATTTGAATTTAGTGCTATGGCATAAAGGTGAAAATGAAGATGGAAGGATATCTAACTAGAAACTGACACTTGTTTAGGCCTCGTGAATGGAGTCATCTCTTCAGCACTAGACTTTACTGGGGAGTAGCTGCAGGATGAACAGTTCTAGAAGAGTAAGGAAATAGAAACTTCCTTTAGAAGTACACTCTGTATTTAGTTGCAAAAACTGCAAAGTCGATAGCAAAGGACAAGTCTACTGACAGAGATAAAGAATTTGGAAGGTGGATGGAATCTATCATAACTCAGTATCCAGGGTGGTAAATATTGCTCATGAAAGAATGAGGGTTTCAAATATACTTGATCAAAGAGGAATAGAGTATGATGTTTTGCTGGTTATGAACAATGCATATCACACATTTTTGTGTTCCTCTAATCGATTTATGGAATAAGCCATATAATTTCTGCTTTGAAATTGAGCCCACAGTAGAAAAAGCCTCTCCAACAGGGTCAAGCTGCCTTACTATTCCAGTTTTATGATCTAGCAGATACTAATGATGCTCAAAATGCTGGCAATAAATAAAAACTTATAAGGAGCATCTGGAAGGCCCCAAAAGAAAAGTCATAATGCTAAGATACTGGAGTAAAGTTATAATTTCCTTTGATTATAAATGCCCTCTCTTTTTGAAGCAGCGTCTGGCCTCTAGTGGGCTTTTTAAAGGATTAATCATGAGACACTTAGTGACTTGAGCTCTTCATCAAGAATAAGATGAGAGGGGCTTCCCTGGTGGCTCAGTGGTGAAGAATCTGTCAATGCAGAAGACACAGGTTTGATCCCTGATCCAGGAGGATTCCACATCTGCTGAGCAGCTGGCCCCATGCACCACAAGTGTTGAGCCTATGCTCTAGAACTCGGGAACCACAACTGCTGAGCCTATATGCAGCTACTATCACATGCACACCTAGAGCCCATGCTCCACAATAAGAAAAGTCATAGCAGTGAGATGTCCATGCCCTGCAGCTGGAGAGTGGCCCCCACTTGCCACAACTAGAGGAAGCACTGGGACTGAATTGAACAGTGGGTGTATATCGAAAAAAAAAAAAAAGAATGAGATCAGAATGTCAAAGGGCAGATGTGGTGAGGTCTTTTGTTTAGGAGAGATTGGCAGTATATTTCTATTTATGGCACAAAGTTGCTTCATTTTTAAATGTATGCCAAATTATAAACTTTTCTGAGATTTAAATTCAGCATGACTGGTAAAGAACTCACCTGCCAATGCAGGAGACATAAGGGACATGGGTTCGATCCCTGGATCAGGAAGTTCCCCTGGAGGAGGGCATGGCAATCCACTCCAGTATTCTTGCCTAGGAAATCTCATGGACAGAGAAGCCTGTTGGCTACAGTTCATGGGGTCAAAAAGAGTTGGACATAACTGAAGGGACTTAGCATGCATGCATGCATACAGGTGAAAATAGATGCTGAGTACCAGGAGGAATGGCTGGCTAGTGCTGGACCTGAGATTTTTCCCAATAGGATCCATTTCTCACCCTCTCACAAAAAGGCTTGTTGTTGTTGTTGTTCAGTTGCTCAGCTGTGTCCAACTCTTTGTGATCCAATGGACTGCAGCATGCCAGGCTTCCCTGCCCTTCACCAACTCCCAGAGTTTGCTCAAACTCATGTCCATTGAGTCAGTGGTGCCATCCAACCATCTCATTCTCTGTTGTCCCCTTCTCCTCCTGCCTTCAGTCTTTCCCAGCATCAAGGTCTTTTCCAATGAGTTGGCTTTTCACATCAGGTGACCAAAATATTGGAGCTTCAGCTCCAGCATCAGCCCTTCCAATGAATATTCAGGGTTGATCTCCTTTAGGATGGACTAGTTGGATCTCCTTGCTGTCCAAGGGACTCACAAGAGTCATCTCCAACTCCACAGTTCAAAAGCATCAATTCTTCAGCACTCAGCTTTCTTTATGGTCCAACTGTCACATCCATACATGACTACTGGAAAACCATAGCTTTGTCTAGATGGACCTTCGTCAGCAAAATGATATCTCTGCTTTTTAATATGCTGTCTAGGTTGGTCATAGCTTTTCTTCCAAGGAGCAAGTATCTTTTAATTTCATGGCTACAGTCACCATCAGCAATGATTTTGGAGCCCAAGAAAATAAAGTCTGTCGCTGTTTCCATTGTTTCCCCACCTACTTGCCTTGAAGTGATGTGACCAGAGGCCATGATCTTAGTTTTTTGAATGGTATTTCCTGGGAGTCCACATTAACTGGGTTCTAGTTCAGCCAGTGGGTGTCCTTGGCAGGATATTGGTAACTGGAAGGAAAGGAAAGGCAAAGATTTTCTCATTTCTCTCTGCCTACAGTGTTATTTCTGGCAGCAGCTGCACTTTCTTAGCAACTTCTGCTCTTACTAAATATTCCCACTGATGGAGCATTTGTAGGTGAAAGTGGTCCCTAAGCTGTGACAACACATCCTCCCTTTGACCTACTAGTAGATTCCTTCTGTTCCTCATCTGTGACTTGTCTTACCATTTCCCACTGGGCTTCTCAGCTCTTTCCTCACCTGTGTAATCACTTCTCTATATGCTATTTCTTCTGTTGGTTTTCTTGGAGAGACTTCCTATGAATAAAATAGCCATTGACAAAATATTCTGATACTCAGCAATGATTTTCACAGTGTAACCAGGGAAGACACTTAGATTGAGGGTAAATGTAAGAAAAACTGATCAGACGTTGCTTAAAACTTACCATTTCTTTTTCTAGAAATAAAACTTATTTCTACAGTCTTAGTCAGGGTACAAGATGGAAAGGTGTAGTTACATGATTATAACCACATGATTCAAGTAGAAAGTTAAAAAGAATATTGCAGAAATATGGATTTATACCTGCAAAAGTTAAAGTCACTAAATTCAAAAATATTCATTCAATTCAAGCACGTCCACTTTCTTTTCTTTATAATGATAAGTCAATTTGATTAAAAAGCATTACATTCTTCATTTTTTGACATAATACAAGCCAAATAACTTTTGGAACTAATATTTGAAATGTTACTGTAGGCTGTATTGGGATTACACAGATAAATAATATACTATAAAACAGCAAGGTACATTATTGCTCTAATGAAGTACCCCATAAAGCAAACATATTTTCTTGATTTTAGATAAAGATTTATGCGTATAAAGTTTGTGTATAATTTTATACTGTATTTCATTCTAGATCAAGTAGAGAAGTAAAGACATAATATGTTTTGCCAAAAGTCTCCCAGTAACTGGAAGAACATTTGTGCTACCCCATGATTCTACTGGTTTCAAGGTCAGCAGGTTTTTGTTTCCACTTTATTTTCTCTTAAATTTGACTGGATTTTTTGGAGGTGGTGTGGTATACTGTATGTGTAAAAATATCATATTTCTTTACTTTTTATGAGCCATGTAGAGTATTAAAAGATACTTACCTTCCCACTGATTTACAAAAATGTCCAGAGGGCTGGAAGTGGGGAACAGTTGTCAGAGATGGAGTGAACCAAAGATTGGGCCTGAAGAAGGAGGCGATGCTGATGAGGTCAGACTAATTGCTGCTTCAGCCCTAACATGTGAAGATGATTAGAAAGTCTAAGGGAGATAACAGGAAACAAGGCATTCAGAAGACAACATTTCCAGTTATTAATAGTATTAATTGTACCCTCATTTATGTACAATTAGTAATCATATTGGGCTTCCCAGGTGGTGCTAGTGGTAAAAAAAAAAAAAAAAAAAAAAAAACTGCCTGCCAGTTCAGGAGATATAAGAGATGTGGGTTCAATTCCTGGGTCAGGAAGATCCCCTGGAGAAGGAAATGGCAACCCACTCCAATATTCTTGCTTGTAGAATCCCATGGATGGAGGAGCCTGGCTGGCTATGGTCCACTGAGTAGAAGAAAGCTGGAAATGACTGAAACATCTTAGCACAGCACAAGAATCATATTAAAAAAAAAAAAAACTAAATAAATTTGAATAAGAATAAGAATGATTTTATTTTCATTTTAAATAATTCTATTTACATGAATTTTAATGTTGCATACTACTTCAGAATTTTACCTATTTATTATTTTTATTGATATATTTAAATTACCTCCTATTCTGAAGGTAGAATTCCCTGCAGTTTGCAAAATGTATAAAAAAAAAGTTTATAAAAGTGTCAGAGAAACACTCCATTTCAAAATACATTGATTTAATGTGTGTGTGTGTTTTTTTTTCTTTTTCTTTTTTTGCACTGCATGACTTGTGGGACCCCATTTCCCTGACCAGGGATCAAATCTGGACCCTGGTCTCCTGCATTGCAGGCAGATGCTTTACCCTCTGAGCCACGAGGGAAGCCCTGGTAGTGAAAAAGCTGAGTCCTAATCACTGGACCACCAGGGAATTCCCCAAAATATCTTGATTCAGGAAATATATAGGAACTAAGTTCAAAACCAGTCTTTAGGAAGTGGCCAAGATGGTGGAATAGGAAGACCCTGAACTCACCACCTCCCATAGAAGCCAACATTGCAACTATCTACAGACCAACTACCTGTGAGAATGACATTAAGACTAGCAGAAAAGATTTTCCACAACTAAAATCATAACGAAATGGGTAGGAGATGTGAAAACATAATACAGTCAGGACCCACACACCCATGATGGACCACAAATGAGAGAAATGTTATAATCATCCAAGCCCCACATGGGTTCCCCAGCCCAGGGAGCCTGCACCAGGAAGACAAACTCCCAGAACATCTGAATTTGCAAACCAGTGGGACTTATGTTCAGGAGAGCTGGAGGGCTATAAGAAACTGAGACTTCGTTCTTACAGGGCACGTGCAAAATCTCACATACTTCAAGTCCCTGTGCAGGGCAGTAGTTTGAAAGAAGTCTGGGTCAGACCTGACAAAGGAACAAGACCTAAATTCAGTAAAAGAACTAACTGAAGTGGAGATAAGCAAGCCTGAAAAAGAATTCAAGGTCACAATCAGAAAGATGATCAAACTGAGAAAAGAATGGATGAATATGGTGAAAATTTTAACAAAGAGAAAATATGAAGGACCAAACAGAGCTGAAGAATACAATATCTAAAATTAAAAAATACAGTGGAATGAATCAACAGTAAATTAAATGATACAAAGGAATAAATAAATGCTCTGGAATACAGAGTAGTGTAAATCACCCAAGCTAAACAGAAAAGAGAATTTTAAATAGTGAGGACAGTTTTGAAAAAGTTTTGGGACAATACCAAGCATACTAACATTTGCATTAAGGGGATCCCAGAAGGAGAAAAGAGAGAACAAACCCAAAATATCTCAAGTTAAAAAATCCAGCATATATCTAAAAACCCTTAAAAAAAAGAACAAACAAAATCCAAAGTTAATAAACGGAAAGATATAATAAAGATCAGAGTGGAAACAAATGAAACAGAGACTAAAAAACAATAAAGACATTAATAAAACTAAGAGTTGGCTCTTTGAAAAGATAAAAAAAAATGGATAAAATTTTAGCCAGTTTAAAAAACAGACAGAAAGTGCCCAAATAAATAAAATCAGAAATAAAGAAAAAACTTACAACCATCATCACAGAAATACAAAGGATTATAAGAGATTGGTATGAACAACTATATACCAATAAAATTAACAACTTGGCAAATGAAAAACATTGTTATAAATGTACAATTTCCCAAGACTGAATCAGAAAGGAATAGAAAATATGAACAGATCAATTACCAGTAATAAAATTGAATTAATAATTTTTAAAAATTCTAACAAAATCCAAAGCCAAACAGATTCACACGTAAATTCTACAAAAGATTTAATGAAGAACTAACACCTGTCCTTCTCAAACTGTTCCAAAAACTGAAGGCACAGGAACTTTCCAAAATTCACTCTACAAGGCCAACAGCACCCTGATATCAAAACCAGAATAAGAAACCACAAAAAAACAGAAAAGTTTAGGCCAATATAACTGATGACTATAGATGCAAAAATCCTCAACAAAATCTTAGCAAATCAAATTCAAAGATACATTAAAAGGATCATACACTTTGATCAAGTAGGAATTGTCTGGAGCATGCAAGAATGGTTCTATAATCTGTGAATCAATCAATGTATTAATTGGATTAATAAACTAAAGGATAAAAATCAGATGATCAGTTCAATAAAGGTGAAGTCATTCAGTCGTGTCCAACTTTGCGACACCATGGACTGTAGCCTACCAGGCTCTTCCATCCATGGGATTTTCCAGACAAAAATACTGGAGTGGGTTGCCATTTCCTTCTCCAGAGGATCTTCCCAACCCAGGGATCGAACCCGAGTCTCCCACATTGTAGACAGATGTTTTACCATCTGAGCCACCAGGGAATACAGTTCAACAGATGTAGAAAATCTTTTGACCAAATTCAACATCCATTGATTAAAATAATTCCCAACAAAGTGGGTATAGAGGGAACATACCTCAATATAATAAACACAACACATACACACACACACACACACACACACACACACACAAGTGAAAGTTTCTCGGTTGTACCCAACTCTGTGACCTCATGAACTACATAGCCTGCCAGGCTCCTCTGTACATAGAATTCTCCAGGCAAGAATACTGGAATGGGTAGCCATTCCCTTCTCCAGGGGATCTTCCCAACCCAGGGATCAAATCTAGGTCTCCTGCATTGCAGGTAGATTCTTTACCGTCTGAGCCACCAGAGAAGCCCAAGAATACTGGAGTGGGAGCCTGTCCTTTTACCAGGGGATCTTCCCAATCCAGAGATCGAACCAAGGTCTTCTGCTGTAAACAGATTCTCTACCAGGTGAGCTACCAGGGAAACCCATATGTACGGCAAGCACACAAGAACATCATACTCAATGGTGAAGAGATGAAAGCTTTTCCTTTAAGATCAGAAAGGATGCCCACTCTCACCACTTTTATTCAAGTTCAGTTCAGTTTAGTTGCTCAGTCATGTCCGACTCTTTGTGACCCCATGAATCACAGCACACCAGGCCTCCCTGTCCATCACCAACTCCCGGGGTTCACTCAAACTCACGTCCATTGAATCGGTGATGCCATCCAGCCATCTCATCCTCTGTCGTCCCCTTCTCCTCCTGCCCCCAATCCCTCCCAGCATCAGAGTCTTTTCCAATGAGTCAACTCTTTGCATGAGGTGGCCAAAGGACTGGAGTTTCAGCTTTAACATCATTCCTTCCAAAGAAATCCCAGGGCTGATCTCCTTTAGGATGAACAAGTTGGACCTCTTGCAGTCCAAGGGACTCTCAAGAGTCTTCTCCAACACCACAGTTCAAAAGCATCAATTCTTCAGCACTCAGCATTCTTCACAGTCCAACTCTCGCATCCATACATGACCACAGGAAAAACCATAGCCTTGACTAGATGGACCTTAGTTGGCAAAGTAATGTCTCTGCTTTTGAATATGCTATCTAGGTTAGTCATAACTTTTCTTCCAAGGAGTAAGTGTCTTTTAATTTCATGGCTGCAGTCAACATCTGCAATGATTTTGGAGCCCAAAAAAATAAAGTCTGACACTGTTTCCATTGTTTCCCCATCTATTTTCCATGAAGTGATAGGACCAGATGCCATGATCTTCATTTTCTGAATGTTGAGCTTTAAGCCAACTTTTTCACTCTCCTCTTTCACTTTCATCAAGAGGCTTTTTAGTTCTTCTTCACTTTCTGCCATAAGGATTGTGTCATCTGCATATCTAAGGTGCCATGGGCAAGTAACATACAACATAAGGAATAAGGTTAACAATAACTGTTTGGACCCAAATCGTTACTAGACTTATCATGGTGATCATTCTGCAAATTATGTAAATGTCAAATTACTATCTATGATACCTGAAATGAATATAATATTGTATATCAATTATGTTTGAATATATTTTGTTAAACATTTTCTGGAACAAAAACAAGTAACAAAAACAACAAGGAAAGTTTCTTAGTATCAGTGCAAAATTTTCTTGTCCCTATTAGAATGGCACTTCTAGTAGAATAAAGACTGTGGCCCATACATACAGATTTGTGATGTTAAAGTTTAGAGAATGCCAAGAAATAGTTTAAAAATCCCTTGGGTTTCCTTTTCATAAATCTTTAGTCTCTGCCATACCTTAATGATATTGATTTTTCTAATTACAAATTAATACAGGGACTTCCAAATCAATATCGTTGATTAAATGCTGTTTCATTAAATTACCTTCCAAAAGTGTAAATAAATAAAAATCTTTAAAACTTCAAGGAGGAGACCCAGGGGAAACACAACAGCAGATGAGAGAGGTCAACAAAGTTTTGGGAAATGAAAGTAAGTGGAAGAGAGCTTAGTGCTAAGAAGACCAGAGGAAGCTAAGACTTTGTGCTTACAGAAGGGAAAGTGAGGGGAAGGAAACCAATGTTCCCTGTAGATCACTGGAAAGCACTAAGTGTTTTCAACAGAAGTAACAAAAACCAAGAGCCCTAACAGTTTGTAATCAGAGAAATGGCTGAGAGTTTTTTATTAAATGCATTTGGGCATTTTGATAAATCTTGACTACTTCTCTGTCATTAGGCAACCCTCCACTTAGACAGTCAGTCCAACCTCACCTCCCATTCTCCAAAGCCTTGGAACCAGAGTTTCAGGATTAGGTACATGAGTCTTAGAGAGGGTGAAGGACTGATTTGTAAACTAAAAAGAAACTGATATGAAGAACCACGCTTTAAGGTTCGCCAAACAAAATTTGAACTCTTGTTCTGATCATCCTGGAGCAGAATTTCTTAGAGGAGTGCTAGGTTAGATATGTGTAGGTTGCTGCAAGAATTGAGAGAATATTACTGGCATTTAATGAGTAGGAGACTCAGATTCCAAACATCTCACGTATAAAACTCCCTCACAGTGAAGAATTTTCCCGCATCTCTGAAGATTTTCTGATCACACAGTAGACAACACATAGGCAAAAAAAAAAAGTTTTAAACCGTGTGAATTTATAGTCAACTGCATTTTGCATAGAAAAGATACCTTCTTTTGTCTTTATATTTTACATACAGAGACAGGTACTTTGGCATGGCCTTAACGTAGACTGAAGTTTTCAGGGATGCCATTGTAAATTGAAGAAAGCCAGCACATAGTTTGGTTTGGAGTTTAACCAAGAGTTCTTCACCATTTCCTAAAATCACATTGCAAAGAACAGTGCTGCTTATGGTACTTAAGATGTCAGTGATGTACATCAAGACAGCTGCATCAGTCTGTATTTATGGCTGTCACATTTAGAGATTCTACAAGTATGAGCAAACAGATAACTACCTCATTATGTGCACAGTGAAGTGTAGAGTACCTATGCCTGATGGTTTACAGACTGAAATACATATTTTATTAGAGTGACTTTCTGCTGTTTCTTTTTACATTATAGTTATGGCATGGCAGTGTTATTGGTAAAATCACATGTGTTGATAGGTTACATTCTGCTATTTTCATTTCAGGGTAGTAAAAGCAGATTTCTAAAGTATGTGATTAAAAAAAAAAAAAGTCATTGCATTTAATAAGGTTGATATCCTCTGCCCTTGGAGGAACTCACTAATTGAAGATTATTTCCCCCAAAACAGTATCTAATCAGGATTTCATTCTTAAATGTGGACTGTCAGTCAACTGTTATCAGATGCTTGAAGAAAATCTCTAACATAAAAAAGGGAGACTCCAACAAAACAAGCAAGAACCGAAAAAGAAAACCTGTAAAAAAATAAATAAATAAAACAAAAAAAGCAAGATAAGTTTTTGGAGAGAGAGAGAGTGTGTGTGTGTATGTGTTTGTGTGTCTGTGTGCGCACAAACAGTCCTTAAACTGTGTGGTCTAGAGGTCCAGGGGATTCCCCCATAGCCTCTTTAGGAGATCTACAAGGTCAAAATTATTTTCATAATAATAGTAAGACTTTATTTTCCTTATTCACTTTCATACTCTCATGAGTATATGGAGGAGTTTTGCAGAGGTTACGCAATATGTAATATCACGACAAATTGAATACACAAGCAGCTATGAGGATCCAGCTGTCTTATATTAAGCCAGACATGAAAGAGATTCACAGAACCAAAGGATCTAACTTGCCAGATTAAGTGCCAAACACAATAAATGAAAGAAAAAAAAAAAAAAAAACCTCACCCATATGCATGATCATACAGTTTTATAACATTGAAGGTAGAAATAAGGTCCTAAACTTTTCAGGGAAAAAAATATGAAAGATGAAAAATAAAAATGGCAACATTGAACCTGGAAAAACAAGGGAGATATTTTAGATCATTCTGAATGAAGATTACTTTCTATTGGAACCCTATATTCAAACTATCTGTTGAGTGTTTAGATAAAATAATGACATTTTAAGACAGGCAATATTACCAAAATTTCACCTCCTATACACATTTCTATGGAAGAATCTAGAGGAACAGATAGTAAACAAAGAAACCTGAGGACAATGCATGCAGAGAATTAGGAAAGTGCCACAGGAGTGTAACACCAAATTTCCATGGAGCAACCCAGGCAGAGGGAAGCAGAGCACGATGCTCCAGGAGTGTACTTCCAGGAAAAATAATTGAGCTTGTATACTTTCACTGACTGGATACAAAACTGAGAGGATATTTAAGAATGTGGGAAGAAAACTGCCACAAATAAAGAGGATCACATTTATTTATTATCTTATTATTTATTGGAATATAATTGCTTTACAATGTGTTAGTTTCTGCTGTACAACAGTGTGAATCAGCTACATGTATACATATATCCCCTCCCTCAGAGACCTCCCTCCCACCCTACCCCCATCCCACCCCTCTAGGTCATCACAGAGCACCAAGCTGAGCTCCTTCTGCTGTACAGCAGCTTCCCACCAGCTGTCTGTTTCACACATGGTAGTGTGTATATGTCAGTGCTACTCTCTCAATTCGCCCTTCTCCCCATGTCCACTCTCTATGTCTGAGTCTATTCCTGCCCAGCAAATAGGTTCCTCTGTACCGTTTTTCTAGTTTCCATGCTGTGCTGTGCTCAATCGCCTAGCCATGTCCAACTCTTTGCAACCCCATAGACTGTGGCCTGCCAGACTCCTCTGTCCATGGAATTTTCCAGGCAAGAATACTGGAGCAGATTGCCATTTCCTACTCCAAGGGATCTTCTGTTAATATGCAATATTTATTTTTCTTTCTCTGACTTACTTCACTCTGTATGACTGACTCTGAGTCCATCCACATCACTGCAAATGACCCATAAAGAGCCTTACATTTAAAAATGAGGAAAGTGAAGTCACTCAGTCATGTCCATAGACTGTAGCCTGCCAGGGTCCTCCTTCCATGGGATTTTCCAGAAGAGAATACTGGACTGGTTTGCCATTTCCTTCTCCAGGGGATCTTCCAGACCCAGCGATCAAACCTGGGTCTCCTGCATTCCTTACTGTCTGAGCCACCAGGGAAGCCCAGAAATGAATTATCCACCAAATGAATCAAAGGTTGAAGAGAAGGAAAAAGTGATCCTAATACATGGATCTCAACTTATATGAGGAGTGATTTAACAAAAAGAAATTGTGCCTTTTTTGTAGGGTCTACTGTAGTCAAAATCATGTAAACTTTTGGACAATAGAGATGCAAGCAAGGTCGATAGACAGGAATAAGAACAGCTAACATGAGTGCCTGCAGACCTAGATTCAAACATGTACCAATTTATGTGCATGAATTTCAGAACATTTTCAGTGAAAGTAGAAAGGTATAATTTCATATTTATGAAATTAAAATAAAATTTCACATACTCTTTTATAGTATAATAATGATGATACTTCATACTTTTAATCAGACAATCTGAAGCACTCTATAAACATTAGCAAATTAAGTCTCACAATACCCCATGCAGCAGTTAAGGATAATCATTCATTATATACTCAATAGTTAAAATGAGACATCAAGAGATTAAGTGATTTATCTCAAGATCATACATTCCCTGAATTCTAGAGAAAAGAGTTGCCTACAATTTTTTCATATCTCTTGCTCTGGCTCTCAATCTTCTCTTCTAGTTGCATCACTTCAGACAGTATGATGTGCTTTCTATTTGGTGTTACAAGCAAGGTTGCAGGGTTACCTGGCCACCTTGCTGGCTTGTGAAGTTTCCACTTTTTCCCCTTTAGAGGATGTAAGATAAACTCACCCTTTATCAAATTCCCCTTTAGAGTAATTCCTAGTGCATTTCTCAACAGAAGTTTTTCCAACGTAAGCTCAGTACCAGAATAACACCTGTGTTTAATCATTTATATTTTCCACAATCCATTCAATATTAATTACCCAAATATTTATTAAGTTGTTTTGTATGTCAAGCACTACATATTTGATTCCTGTCATCACAGGTTTTAGTCCAGGAAAGGCAGCAAATCTTAAAAAGCAATTATAGTGAAGTCAGCCCAAGGTTTCTAAGAAGTAGTATAATACTGAACAAGCTCAGATAACATGACATCTAGATGAGTTTCTTCAGCATAGTCTTCCTAAAGGAAATAGCTTCTAAGCTCGGTCTGAAGGATGAATAAAGATTAGTCAAGCAAAACAGACAAGTGTGCACGAGTTAGAAGGAAATACCCATGTAGCAGTGTAGGGATGAAAGATCCTGCTGTGTGCAGGAAATTGAGAGATGCCCAGAACGACTGGAAACGGAGTGAACAAGAGAAGAGATGGATTGAAACACAAAACAACTAAGGCAATAACATCGTGTTAAGCTACATTATGAAATTTATATTTTTCTAAGAACAATAAGAATCTTGGAAGGATTTTAAACAAGAAGTCATGTTTTGTTATGAAGTACCATTCTGGCTGCTGCGTGGGTAGAATGGATCAGAAGTGGGCAAAACTGGAGGCAAGAAGACTAGTTAGGAATCTCATTTCAAGCTAGAGATGATGGTAGCCTCTTGACATGTGTGAAAGGGAGAAGTGAAGATGGAAAAAAGAAATGGATTCAAGAGATACGAAGATATGAAATTGAGAGGGACTTTGACTTTATATGAGGATGAATGAAGGAAAAAAAACAACACAGAAGATTCCCAATTTTCAGAGAATAAAAGTCTACAGAAGAAAAGAGAAGCTTCTGTCTTGGACTGCAAAACAAAAGTTTGGGGTTTTGTGTGTGTTCAGAAAACAAGTTGAAACTGAAATGGAGGAATACTGGAGATAAAATAGTTAAGGATTTTATCTTATTGGGAAAAGAGAGAATAAATAACTCTTAGACTTCAATATACATGTCAAAAATTTGAACAGACCCATTAAAATAATGGAAATATGATTAATTTTCAAGTCACAATTTGTATAGTTATACATGTATATGTTTATGAGTATGTATATATATACATATATGTAGAATCAAAATTTTTTTAATGCTGTCAGTAACAAAGAAAGACTGTACACTCATTTTAAGCATACATGGAACTTTCATCAGTATTGACCATCTGCTTTATAAACTCAACAGAATATTCAGCACAATAAATCCAAAGAGCATAGTAAGCCCAAAGTTGAAGGGATGAAATCATAAACTTAGATCAGAAATTCATAAAATGAAAAACATCCAAATCAACAAAAACCAATGGAGTTGATCATCAAAACTTAGAAGGTGTTTCTCTGAAGATACGAGTAAAACACTGATACTAGTAAAACATTAGAGGTTTGAAAACGTCTAGTAACACCGATCAGAAAACTAGAGAAATAAAATAATATTAACAAGAATTATTTACCTCTACCCTTTTGCTTTAGTTTAGGAAAGATGATATCCACTGAAATTCTGTGATATGACTTTGAAGTTTTTCTCCATAGTTCTGGGCTGCCTTAGGCCAGCTTAAGGAGAGAGTCTCTCTAGTGTTTATAGTCTTATCAAAGGAAACATAATATTAGTTCCTCTCAGTCCAGAACCCATGGTTCAGTAGATATTAAAAAATCTTTAAGATAGAAGTACAACAAAAGTATATTCTGCCACTTGTGGGGTCACCAGGGAGAAGTAAATTTCTGAAAACAAAATTCTGTCTCCCTGACACAAAGAGTTAACAAACCTTAGCTGTATCCCAGGTCCTAAAGTCATGCCAAACACACCAGTGTGTGAATATATTACCCTTTCCTACACAAGCCACAATCTTTTTTTTTTTTTTTTTTAGGATTTTTTTAAAAATGTGGACCATTTTTATTTTCTTTATTGAATTTGTTACAGTATTGCTTCTGTTTTATGTTTTGGCTTTTTGGCCATGAGGCATGTGGGATTGTAGCTGCCTGACCAGGGATCAAGCCCACACCTCCTGTGTAGGAAGGTGAAGTTTTACCCACTGAACAGCCAGGAAATTCCCAAGAAGTCTCAGTTCTTTCTTTCATAAACCATAGCACAGAGAAACACTAGCATTGTTCAGATCCCCACTTATACTTTCTTTTCCTTGTGGTTGTTCAGTCTCTAAGTTGTGTTTGATTCTTTGCAACCCCGCGGACTGCAGCATGCCAGCTTCCCTGTTCTTCATTATCTCCAGGAGTTTGTTCAAACTCATGGCCATTGAATTAGTGATGCTATCTAACCATCTTCTCCTCTGCTGCCCTCTTCTCCTTTTGCCCTCAATCTTTCCCAACATCAGGGTCTTTTCCAGTGAGTCAGCTCTTTACATCAGGTGACCAGAGTATTGGAGCTTCAGCATGAGTCCTTCCAATGAATATTCAGGGTTTATTTCTTCTAGGATTGAATGGTTTGATCTCCTTGCAGTCCAGGGGACTCTCAAGAGTCTTCTCCAGCACCAGTTTGAAAGCATCAATTCTTTGGCTCTCAGCTTTATGGTCCAATTCTCACATCCATACATGACTACTGGAAAAACCATAGCTTTTGACTAGATGGATGTTTGTTGGCAAAGTGATGTCTTTGCTTTTTAACGGGACTAATGCTGAAGCTGAGCCAATACTCTGGCCACCTGAGGCAAAGAGCTGACTCATTGGAAAAGACTCTGGCTCTGGGAAAGATTGGGCAGAAGGAGAAGGGGCCGGCAGAGGGTGAGATGGTTAGATAGCATCACCAACTCAATGGACATGACTTTGAGCAAACTCCAGGAGACAGTGAAGGCTGAGGAGCCTGGCATGCTGCAAGCTATGGGGTCTCAGAGAGTAGAACATGACTTATGGCTGAACAATAAAGTGTACACTTTTATTAGCACTGAGGGCACCGATGACCGATTCAAGGGTGGACAAAGAATCTAATCAAAATAAAGTCTCAGAGTTGAGTAACATTACAGACCTCTTCTTTCCAGCTTTTCCATGAGTATCTCCTTCTTACAAATCTGAAACCCCACTGGGATGTTCAGCATGCTGAACTTGAGTTTTCACCTCTTCTTGTCCTCACTTCTCTGTTTGCCTTGTTTGCATCACTTGGTCTAATGTAATAGCCATTCTTTTGCATGTAACTTTATCTCTTCTCCTTATACGTATTTAACTGGCCAATCCACAATATGAATTAAATTTGAATACTCCTCTAACCTGTTCTTTACCTTTATTTTTCACATTCTGACAGGTCTCACTTTAAATGTATGACTGCAAACCTCAAATGGATCCCCCACACTGCCCAGTAATCCTTCAGTGTTCTGAAGTCAGTTCACTCTTCATTCTCTGAGGTGTCTTTTCTTTTGTACCCAAACCTCTGATACTGTGTTCACTCATAGTGTCAAATATAGATTGCTAAGACTGTGTAATAAAGTACAACAGAAGCTTATTATCTCATTGCTTTATAATGAGAACAGGTAAAGAATATGCCTGCAGTGCAGGAGACCCTAGTTCTATTCCTGGGTCAGGAAGATCCCCTGAGAAGGGAATGGCTACCCACTCCAGTATTCTTGCCTGGAGAATGCCATGGACAGAGGAGCTTGATGGGTTACAGTCCATGGGGTCACAAAGAGTCAGACATGACTGAGCAATTAATATATCACTCACTTCACTTTGTAACCAAAAGTCCAAGTGTGGTGGAGCTGGATTCTCTGTTCAGGATTTCAGCAGGCTGACATCAGGGCTTTGGCCAGGGCTTTGGTACTCAACAGAGGCTGAGAAAATCTTGCATGCTCGCTGGTTGTTGGCTGGATTTATTTTCTTGAAGCTGTAGGATGGTGGTTCCAATTTACTGCTGACTGTCAGCCGGGGACCACTCTCAACTCCTAGAAGCCACCCACATTTCCTTGCCTTGTGGCCCCCTTAAACAGTTCACAAAAGAGACATTTGCTTTCTTTGAAACCAGTCAGAGTACACCTCTCTGATTTCTTCTGAGACAAGAAAGGAAAAAATTCTGTTCAAGGGGATAAACTAATTAGGATAGGTCCATTTAGTTTACTCTTTCATTTACCATATGACATAATCCCTGGTGGCTCAGATAGTAAAGAATCTGCCTTCAGTTCAGAAACCTGGGATTGATCTCTGGGTTGGGAATATTCACTGGAGAAGGGAATGGCTAGCCACTCCAGTATTTTTACCTGAAGAATTCCATAGACAGAGGAGCCTGGCAGGCTACAGTCCATGGAGTCACAAAGAGTCAGACATAACTGAGTAACTAATAAAATCACAGGAGTGATATTTCTTCATATCACAGGTTCCACCCATGCTCCAAAGAGAGAGTATAATATGAGAATAAGGGAGTCATCTTACAAATCTTAGAAATCTGCCTACTATACTCTTCTTCCTCACTCTCAGCTGACAGTTTTACTTTTTAATTGATAAATTAAAAAAACACACACACAAACACAAACATTCAGAAGACTTTATCTTTCCACTGGCAAGTTTACCAACCAAGTTTCATCTAAGCCCCTGTTAAACTTTACCTTTGCACTGTAACTAATTAGAAATACCAAGGGAACACTTCATGCAAAGATGGGCTCAATAAAGGATAGAAATGGTAGGGAACTAACAGAAGCAGAAAATATTAAGAAGAGGTGGCAAGAATACACAGAAGAACTGTACAAAAAAGATCTTCACGACTCAGATAATCATGATGGTGTGATCACTCGCCTAGAGCCAGACATCCTAGAATGTGAAGACAAGTGGGCCTTAGGAGGCATCACTATGAACAAAACTAGTGGAGGTGATAGAATTCCAGTGGAGCTATTTCAAATCCTGAAAGATGACGTGGTGAAAGTGTTACACTCAATATGCCAGCAAATTTGGAAAACTCAGCAGTGGACGCAGGACTGGAAAAGGTCAGTTTTCATTCCAATCCAAAGAAAGGCAATGCCAAAGAATGCTCAAACTACCGCACAATTGCACTCATCTCACATGCTAGTAAAGTAATGCTTAAAATTCTCCAAGCCTGGCTTCAGCAATACATGAACCATGAACTTCCAGATGCTCAAGTTGGTTTTAGAAAAGGCAGAGAAACCAGAGATCAAATTGCCAACATCCGCTGGATCATCAAAAAAGCAAGAGAGTTCCAGAAAAATATCTATTTCTGCTTTATTGACTATGCCAATGCCTTTGACTGTGTGGATCACACCATGCCAAAGCCTTTGACTGTGTGGATCACAATAAACTGTGGAAAATTCTGAAAGAGATGGGGATACCAGAGCACCTGACAGGCCTGCCTCTTGAGAAACAGTTCAGGTCAGGAAGCAACAGTTAGAACTGGACATGGAACAACAGACTGGTTCCAAATAGGAAAAGGAGTACGTCAAGGCTGTATATTGTCACCCTGCTTATTTAACTTCTATGCAGAGTACATCATGAGAAACGCTGGACTGCAAGAAATACAAGCTGGAATCAAGATTGCCAGGAGAAACATCAATAACTTCAGATATGCAGATGACACCACCCTTATGGCAGAAAGTGAAGAAGAACTAAAGAGCCTCTTGATGAAAGTGAAAGAGGAGAGTGAAAAAGTTGTCTTAAAGCTCAACATTCAGAAAACAAAGATCATGTCATCCGGTCCTATCACTTCATGGCAAATAAATGGGGAAACAGTGGAAAAAGTGTCAGACTTTATTTTTCTGGGCTCCAAAATCACCATGGATGGTGATTGTGGCCATGAAATTAAAAGACACTTACTCCTTGGAAGGAAAGTTATGACCAGCCTAGATAGTATATTCAAAAGCAGAGACATTGCTTTGCTGACAAAGGTCCATCTAGTCAAAGCTATGGTTTTTCCAGCGGTCATGTATGGATGTGAGAGTAGGACTATAAAGAAAGCTGAGCACCAAGAAATTAATGCTTTTGAACTGTGGTGTTGAAGAAGACTCTTGAGAGTCCCTTGGACTACAGGGAGATCCAAGCAGTCCATCCTAAAGGAGATCAGTCCTCGGTGTTCTTTGGAAGGACTGATGTTGAAGCTGAAACTCCAATATTTTGGCCACCTAATGTGAAGAGCTGACTCATTTGAAAAGACCCTGATGCTGGGAAAGATTGAGGGCAGGAGGAGTAGGGGATGACAGAGGATGAGATGGTTGGATGGCATCACTGACTCGATGGACATTGGTTTGGGTAGATTCCGGGAGTTAGTGATGGACAGGGAGGCCTGGTGTGCTGCAGTTCATAGGGTCACAGAGTCGGATAGGACTGAGCAGTTGAACTGAACTGAACAGATGGATTGCCAGTTCTCCTAAGGACAAGTTTTCCATATTTTGGTCACTAGATCTTATTCCAACCTACCTATTCAAGGTCTTCACTGTCCTAATTATCATCATTTTCTCCTGCATCATCTGTTTTATTCTCCTTTGAATTAGATGATTCTTACTCAGATATGGACAATCTGTAACACAAGTCATGTAGAAACCGAAACTGGAACTCTCTTTGACCACATTCTCTTCCTATCTTGACCCCACTGCCTTTAAAGCAAAATCACTGATCTTAGTTATCTCAATTTACTTATCTACCATTCTCCCTAGAACTTACTTAAATTAGGCTTTTCTTACCATCACTCTTATTAAAGGCATTAATGATGTTCCTTTGCCAAATATAATGATAAATTTTCAGTCTTTAGCTTACATGAATGTTCATTGCATTTGGCATAGTTGGTCACTTCCCCCTTCTTGCAAAGCTTTGGTGTCTTGGGTTTCTGGACGCTTGTCCAAGTTTTCTTCACTGATGCTTTTTTCAGTATCTTATATGAATCTTCCTCTTTGTCAGACCTCTAAATACTCTAAATACTGGAGGAGCCCAAATGTATTAGTTATATGTTGCTACAATAAGGCTTATAAAGCATCACCCTGAAACTCAGTCTGTCTGCAATAAAAACATATTTCACAGGTCTCTGGGGTTTAGCTGCTGTAGTCTGTTCTTACTTGGACTCACCCATGCCCCTTGGATTGACCCTGTGTCTCTCATATTTCTTCTGGGACCAGAGGGCCCTGGTAAGAGTTTTCTCATGGTAAGGGTAGAAGGTAAGCCCTCAGCAGAAATGTATGGATACTTTATCAAGCCTTCCTTTGTATCACCACTGTTGGTATCCCGTAGACCACAGCAAGTTTCAGGGATGAGTCCAGTGTCAGAATGCTGCAGCCCAATTATATGGCAAAGGACAGACGTAGAGGGAAGGGAACAGCTGTGGGGTCTTTAATGAAATTAATTAGCCACACCGGGGCGAATCTTCATCATCTTCATTCCTCTTTTCTTCTTTGTCTACACTAACCACTTCAGTTCAGTTCAGTTCAGTTGCTCAGTCATGTCTGATTCTTTGCGACTCCGTGAATGCAACACGCCAGGCCTCCCTGTCCATCACCAACTCCCGGAGTTCACTCAAACTCACGTCCCTTGAATCGGTGATGCCATCCAGCCATCTCATCCTCTGTCGTCCCCTTCTCCTCCTGCCCCCAATCCCTCCCAGCATCAGAGTCTTTTCCAATGAGTCAACCCTTCGCATGAGGTGGCCAAAGTACTAGAGTTTCAGCTTTAGCATCATTCCTTCCAAACAACACCCAGCGCTGATCTCCTGGTGATCCCATCTAATTCTGTTACTTTAAATATAAATTTTATCATTAACTTCCAATTATAAATGGAAATCTCTGTCGTAAGCAATACCCTGAATTCCAGACTAAGTTATCTAATATTTACCTGACAGCTCACTCCATGTGGGTATCTATTAAATAGTTTGTAAATAGCATGTCTAAATCCAAACATTTGATTTGTAGAAAACTGAAACCTGCCCATACTTCATCATCCTCCATCTCGTTACATGGTATCATCTTTACCTTGTTACAAAGACCAAAAACACTGGAGTCCTGCCTGTCTTCTCTCTCTTAAATATCTATGAGCAATCTATCAAGTAATCCTTCTGGCTCCACTTTGAACATGTATCTAGTCATTTCTTACCGGCTCCACTAGTAGCACCTAGCCTAAGGCAACTTCCTCTCCCATCTGAATAACCATCACTCCCATCCAAGAGGCATCCTTGCTTCTGCTCTTGCCCTACCACAGGACTTTTGCCTTTATCATCAAGTATGATGCACCTAAAATATGTATATTATTATAAACATGTGTATTACAAACACGTATATTATTTAGCTAACTCCCCTGAAAAGAAATCATCAAATGGTTCTCTTTCATTCATAACTAAAATAAATAACCGGCCGAGTCCAACAGTGACACCTAAACTAAATGACATAAATGCCTTTGTGAACTGGCCTTGGCCTAACTCTCCAAAATTATTTGAGCTTTCTTGTTCTTACTAATTCTCTCTCACATGCAATGACAGCCTACTGCTTTTCTAAATCAATAAAAATACTCACACTTAATGGTCTTTGCAGTTCTGCCCAAAAATGCTCTTTCTCAAGATATATATATGTAAGACTTCTTTCCTGCCTTCATTGCTGTTTCTCTTCAAAAGGCACTTCTTCAGAGACATATGTGTGTACTTATCACTCAGTCATGTCCAACCCTTTGTGACCTCACAGACTGTAACCTGCCAGGTTCCTCTGTCCATGGGATATTCCAGGCGAGAACACTGAAGGGGGTTGCCATTTCCTCCTCCAGGGAATCTTCCCACCCAGGAATCAAACCCTTCAGAGAGGTACCCTTTGCCTATACCATCAAAATTAGAAGCCCATTAGTCTCTATCCTTTTGTTTTGCTCAGTATTTATCTATAGTACCACTACTACCTAATAGCATGTTATTAATTTATATGTTTAATGTCTATTTTCCACAGCAAGAAGGAAGGCCCCATGATAGCAGCCACTTCATCAGTTTTATTCACTGTTACATCTCCTGCAAATAAAATGGTGCTTTATACATGGGAGTACTCAAAAATATATATTGAATGTTGAATGTTGAATAATTCATATATCATTGAACTAATAATCCTTTTTATCTGCAGGGCATCTCTACAACCCTTCTTTACCCTCTTACTCATGCTATTGATCCTGTTGGCTGTAACAATACTATGTAATATTACACATTAATTATAAATAACAATATAATTAAGGAATATAGCTCTTATAAACACTCTACTGTAAACATATTTTAATGTATTTCCTAGCATATATGTATAAAAATTTTTTCCCAGAAATGAAATTGCTGGTTTATAGGATTACGTACATGTTCAGCTTTAGGATAATGCTAAGTTATTTTCCAAGTGATCAACAAAGGAATGGATAAATAAAATTTATCCACATACAAAAACATTACATCATGTGAAAGTAAATGCATTAATGTGATATGCAGACAGTGTAAATGAGTCAGGAAAGTTATCTTGGATGAGGGGCTTCCCTGGCAGTTCAGCGGTAAAGAATTAGCCTGCAGTGCAGGAGACCTGGGTTCAGTCCTTGGGTCAGGAAGATCTCCTGGAAAATACAATGCAACCCACTCCAGTATTCTTGTCTGGAGAACCCCAAGGACAGAGGAGCCTGGCGGGCCGCAGTCCATGGGATTGCAGAGTCAGACACAACTGAGCAATAATGCTTCACTTCATGTTGATGAAAATAGGTAACCCCCCAAAGACTATATATTAAATACGCTATGTTTATATAGTTAAACAAAACTAGGTAATCCATGTAATGGTACATACATATGTCACAAAGAAATGAAATTTACAAAATCCAAGATAGTATTTAACTGTCTGGGGTGAGATGGGAAGCAAGAGGATGGATCTGAGTAGCACACAGATAACTTTGAAAGTATCAGTCATGTTTTAGCTCTTAAGTTGTGTGGTCGATTGTGGAATTATAAGTGTTCATTTTATTTTACGCTTCATCAACATTATATGTATGTTTCACATATTCTTTTGTATATATCAAATGTGTGTGTGTATGTGTATTAGTTGCTCAGTTGTAGCCAACTGTTCACAACCTCATGGACTGTACCCTACCAGGCTCCTCTGTCCATGGGATTCTCTAGGCAAGAATACTGGAGTGGGTTGCCATTCCCTGCTCCAGGGATCTTCCCAACCCAGGGATTGAACCTGGGTCCCCATTTTGCAGGCAGATTCTTTACCATCTGAGCCACTGGGGAGCCCATATATCAAATACATCACAATATTTTAAGTATATAACTTCTAGTTATTAAGCAAAAATTGTGCCTAATAACTCTTCCACATTTAGCTTCTCATTTTATGTATGTGTGCATGCTCAGTCATTTCTGACTGTTTGCAACCCTATGGACTGTAGCCTGCCAGGCTGCTCTGTCCATGGAATTTTCCAGGCAAGAATATTGGAGTGGGCTGTCATTTCCTACTCCAACAGATCTTTCTGACCCAGGGATCGAACCATGTCTCTTGTATCTCTTGCATTGACAGGCAGATTCTTTAACACTGAGCCATCTGGGAAGTCCTAGTTTGTCATTAGTTCTCAAAATTGAGGTAGGAAAGAAAAATTAATAATAAAATGAGAAAATCACAATGAAAGCACAAAAAGGAGGAATAGAAAGACCCTCTTACTTAGCTCTGTCTCAATTTTCTAAGTCAGACTGAACCCAAAGCAAAGCTGTCTTGGGGCAGAAAACAGTGACCTGTGTAATGAATAATATACTTTCACAAAAGTCATTAACAACACAAAGTGATCAGTTCTCTCTCCCTTTTTGGTGAGGATAAAGCTAAAAAAAAGATACTATATTTAAAATATCATATTGTAATATTTTCTATGTATGGCCAGTAACTGATGCATAGCTTCTGAAGACATCAGAAAACAAGACATTTTTATGCAATTCTTTCATACACAGGAGAAGGGATTCTATGGTTTCTTTAGCTCTTTCATAGCAGAAGGGAAGTCAATTAATATATTTTTAAATTGTATAATTTTGATAATTCTAGGCCCAC